>NW_022681453.1:26033314-27283314 GCF_009764315.1 Trachypithecus francoisi
CAGTGAGCTATGGTTGTGCCACTGCACTCTAACCAGGCAACAGAGCAAATCCCTGTCTCTAAAAAATAAAATAAAATACAAAATCTTTAGAAGAAGGATTTTTATTTTGAACTTTTAAGATTTATATTTTGAACCCTAAGAAATGAGAGCAGGTAATTATCAAAAGAATGTTTACTAAGTACAATTTGCAAAAATCTTTGTTTTATTTTGTTATTATTACTGGCTTACTTTAAACAAAACAAGTTTTTGCCAGTAGTCCCAAGCTACTCAGGACGCTGAGGTGGGAAGATCACTTGAGCCTAAGGCAACATACTGAGACTCTGTCTCTTTGGGGGAAAAAAAAAAAAAAGCTGGGTGAAGTGGCTCATGACTGTAATCCCAACACTTTGGGAGGCCGAGGCGGGTGGATCACTTGAGGTCAGGAGTTCAAGACTAGCCTGACCAACATGATGAAACCCCATCTCTACTAAAAATACAAAATTAGCCAGGCGTGGTGGTGGGCGCTTGTAGTCTTGGCTACTTAGGAGGCTGAGGCAGGAGAACCACTTGAACCTGGGAGGTAGAGGTTGCAGTGAGCCGAGATTGTGCCGTTGCATTCCAGCCTGGGCAACAAGAGCAAAACTCTGTCTCAAAAAAAAAAAAAAAAAAAAGGAAAGGAAAAGAAAGAAAAACTTTTTGCTTTTTAATGTCTATTTTATTATTGAACATTTCACTTAAAATAGTATAAAATACTTAGCTGTATTTGTAACACAGAATAAAATTTGCTTTAAATATACAAAAGGCGTTTGGAAATTTTTGTTGCATCATAGTTTTGGGGGAAAATGGACCAGATAAACATGCAGAGATAGCACAGAATTTATATAAATTACACCAAATCCCTTCAATGGGAATGTTAAAAAGTTATTAAAATGATGTTTATGAGGACTGTGTAATAGCATGAGAAAATACTAAATAGGTAGTACCTACATACAAGAAAAAAATCAAAATATAAAATCCCATTTTTGTGTACAAAGGGTGAACCAAAGAACAGTGAAAACACCAGGCACAGTGGCTCATGCCTGTAATCTCAGTACTTCGGGAGGCCAAGGTGGGAGGATTGCTTGAGCCCAGGAATTTGCAGCCAGCCTGGGCAACATAGTGAGACCCCATCTCTACAAAAAATTAGCTGGCCATGGTGATAACATGCCTGTGTCCCACCTACTCAGGAGTTTGAAGCAGGAGGATCGCTTAAACCCATGAGGTCGAGGCTGCAGTGAACTGTGATCACACCATTGCACTCCAGCCTGGACTACAGAGCAAGACCTGTCTCAAAAAACAAAAACAACAACAAAACTAAAGAAAATAAGTATTCCCAGACATCTGAATCCTTTGGGTCCCTGAGTGCAAACAGAGAAAGTTTGGGCTATAAGTTCAGGTAGCTAAGGAGAGGCCTACTATTGAAATCTGTTTGGTTTCTGAGTTTCAGGTAACAAGTAGTAAGAATTTGGTTATTGGTGATTCCAGAGGTATTTCAGAACTTTCCAAATCTGTTCGTTCCCTTAAATTTGGGTAACCAGAGTTGGGAAAGTGAGGGTTGACTCTGGTTTGACTTGTCGTCAGAAGGGACATTTTATCATTTTACCACATGCTGCCATTGTAAAAATTGTTGTGTTTAATAAGTATTCTTAATATCATAAGCAAGACAAATTCAGCAAATCTCTTAAGTAAATTTATGCTCAAGCACTTTTAAAACAATTTTGGATTACATATTAACAAGCGCACACAAGGCTTTTTGCCATTATTTTCATTGATAGGTATCTTGAAATGCTTTATAATTTTGAATATGAAGTAAATATTTGTGTGCAGTGCTGCTTCATATTTCTTGTTTCCAGTCTTTTAAAAAGCAAATGTTAAATACCTAGCCTTCTTCGTTTATTAGTGCTTCTATAGTATAATTCACCTTGTGTTTTAAAAATTGGAAAGCAAATCGTTTATTTCCATAAGGTTTTTCATGTCTGTCTTTAATATGATGACAGATTTTTCAGTTTATGTGTATGAATCTATAAGAGAACAATTTGGTTGTTGGCTCTTTCCATTTACAAGTTGTAGAAAATAAATGAGTTGGAACACATTTAAATTTGTTTTCCTTTTATGGTAAAACAGACTTTTTAAAGAAAAACTTCTCTTTTCTGAGAAAAACTAAATTCCAGACAAAGAAATTGGACTTTGAACAGAGATTTAAATAATGTTTTGCATAAGTCTCCAGAACTGTAAAGTAAATATTCTCTATTAAAAGATCTTTACCACATATAAGCTAGAATTAGGAAGTCACTCCAGTAAAACTTGCTAAAAAAAAGCCTCAGCTCCTCTTCAGGGGTTCAGATATGAGCTTGGTTTAGGCAAAACTCCACATTTAGTGTTCTCTGCAAATTTTAGTTCCTTAAAATTTACCATATAAACTTAATGGATACATTGAAACTTTTTGTGTTCTGCTAAAGATGCTTTCCAAATTAAGAAGTATTGTATCTCTGAATCTGTTTCATACATATCCATGGACTCTGTCACTTGATTAACTTGTATGCTTAGTGGAAAGATGAAGGGTGAAAGGACATGGAGAACTGCCATCACTTGGTGGGCATAGAGTGAGAGACAGCCTTCCCTGGACTGCTGCCTGCCCCTTTGATTTCTTTTGCTACTGTCTGTTCTAATGGGGAGACAGGCATCACTGCCGAATGCCAGAGAAATTTTCCTGAGGTCTACTTTGTAGAGACAAACTGTCCCAATGGCATCTCTCTCTTAATGATAGAGTTAATCAGTGCCCTAAAGTAAACCTCGTGTCTTTGTATTCTTTTTTTTTTAACATCTGAGATCTGAGAATGTATTCTTAATCTGTGTTTATTATTATTGTGAGACTTAACTTTTTGATATTATTAGTTTAATTAATATTTCATGTCTTACTGGTTTTTTCCTGATTTTCAGAAAAATCTCTCTCTCTCTGCCTCTCACCCCCGTAACTAGGAAAAATTATAGTCACTATCTGTATATGCTTTTCTCATTCCCTCCTTTTTTTAGGGCTTTGCTCTCAGAAATTGCCTTATTTGGAGTAATACATTGAATTGATGTTGCTTGTGTGACTGAATGTTTATTTTTCATCACTGTGAGGTCAACCTCTCTGAATAGTCTCAGTATTCTGATTACATATTCTACTTGAAACAGATTTTTAGATTTTCATTTTGTAAACTTTTATTTCTCTAAGCCAAAGCAGTTTATGGCAAATAATAGAAAACATGTATTGTGTTTCCCTGCTCATAATAGGTTACATCCCTGTAACAGGAAAACTCTGAGTGTCAGCTAGGTGCTGCTAATTTTATTTTTTTATTCTCAGAGTAGTTTATTCAGTCTCACATGTATTGGAGAGTTGTTTGTACTGATCATTTCCCTTGTCAGCCCACTTTCGAACATATCTACCAGATTTTCTCCCATTGCAACTGCCCAGGTGACAATCTTAAGTACATACCAATGGTGTTTTGGTATGTGTACTGTTGCTTTTTTAAAAAGATCTATTTCCATATTCTTGAAATTGGCCCCTTTCACTTTATTTTCAGTCTATCCTTGAATTCTAAATCCTTTTTCCTCTCTCCTTTTCCTTCCTTTTTTTTCTTTTCTTTTCTTTTTTTTTTTTGAAACAGAGTCTTGCTCCATTGCCCAGGCTGGAGTGTAATGGCGTGATCTCAGCTCACTGCAACCTCCACCTCCTGGGTTCAGGCAGTTCTCCTGCTGCAGCCTCCCAAGTAGTTGGGATTACAGGCACCCGCTACCAAACCTGGCTAATTTTTTTTTTTTCTCTTTTTTTGTAAAGATGGGGTTTTACCATGTTGGCCAGGCTGGTCTCAAACTCCTGACCTCAGGTGATCCACCCGCCTTAGCCTCCCAAAGGGCTGGGATTACAGGTGTGAGCCACCATATCCAGCCTTCTTCTTAAATTTGAGGACAAATAGCTTCTGGAACTGTTTTTATGAAAAGGCACCACATCTTCTATAGCAAGAGTTACTTTAACTGATTAAATTTTGCTGCAGAAATAACTAACCTTATGGAAGTCTGTATTATTAAAATTGGGAACCTCACAGGGCCTCTCCTGTGAGGTTCTATGTCTCTATTTCTGTTTTGTTAATTATTTCAGAAGGGAAATAATTTTCTGGTTTGAATGCCGATTATAATAATTTGTGTCATGATATTCTAATCTCAGTTTCTTCGTCATATTTGCCCTTGGTGATCTTTTAGGTAGCGTTAGCTCATTTCTATTTATGATGTTTAGAATTCAACGAGAGGGATCTTTATGTGAATTCTGATGCACTCTCTCACTGGCAGTATGATTGTGGGCAATACTGGGCAAATTGACCTCTTTAAACCTTGATTTCTTCATTGATAAAGTGGGATGGTAGTATCTGTCTCATCGAATTATGAAAAGTAATTGAGATCGTATTTACTAAGTGCTCTAAGTAATGCATGACACACTGAAATGTACATTAGTTAACAGGCAGAAAACATGTTGGAGAGGTGTAGAAGCTGTGCATAATTACCAGTATGCATGCTATTTAAAAAATTTGGTGTCAGGCACATTTTTTTGATGTCCTAGTCATAACATTTTCTTAATGAAACCCAATTTTGAGACTTAGAAATATTTTCCAGGTTGGCAGTTACAGCAGCAGATTGTCTGGTTCTTTTATATTCACTCCCTCCTCTCTTCCAGTCAGTTTGTTTCAGATCCCTAGGAATCTGACATCAGTATCAGATAGTCTGTGCTATTTGGGTTTATCTTCTGCTTTAGTGTTTCAATTAGTTGTAGCTGTCAAGTAAGGAAAATGGCTCTTTAGCTTTAAGGACTCAATCCATTCTTGGCACAGCTGTCTCAAACTTCTGGGATCAAGTGATCCTCCCAATTTGACCTTTCAAAGCATTGGGATTACAGGCATAAGCCACCATGTTCAGCCTCCTTTGAACTTCTTTTGAATCTATTGTTTGCATTGTTTCTCGTTTTTTATTTTATGCCACATAGTAATATGGTTAGTATATAATTTATTTCTGTCAACCAAGAAGTAAATTTGGTTCTCTCTGTTCAGTCTTTGACAAGATTTGAGAGTCTTCTGACTAAACTAAATGCTTAGATGATGGTACTTAAATGTCAAACATATTATACTCTCAGTTCTACTCCTTGGTAGGTTCCCTACAGAGATGCCTATGTATCACGTACAAATTCAAGAATGTTCATAGCAGCATTATTCACATTAGATCCAAACTGGAAACAGCCAAAAAGACCCTCAGTAGTTAAATGGATAAATACACTGGGGCATATTGGGTGGGAAAAAAGCCTGACACAAAAGAATATATACTATTTAGTATTCCATTTATATAAAGTTCAAAATCACTAAAATCATATTATTTGGTCATGTGTATTTGTGTAGTGTGACTGTAAAGAAATATAAGAAATTAAGTACCATGAAAGTCAGGATAGGCTGGGCTCAGTGGTTCACACCTGTAACCCCAGCACTTTAGGAGGCCGAGGTGGGTGGAACACGAGGTCAGGAGTTTGAGACCAGCTTGGCCAACATAGTGAAACCCCATCTCTACTAAAAATACAAAAGATTAGCTGGGCATGGTGGCGGGTGGCAGGCGCCTGTAATCCCAGCTACATGGGAGGCTGAGGCAGGAGGCTTGCTTGAACCCGGGAGGTGGAGGTTGCAGTGAGCTGAGATCACACCACTGTACTCCAGCCAGGGAGACAGTGCGAGACTGTCTCAAAAAAAAAGAAAAAAAAAAAACCAAAAAAACAAAACACAGAATAGTAGTTACCTTTATGGGAGAGGAAAGGGATTTTATTGGAGGGGAGGGCTTCCTCCCTGTGGGGAGGGCTTTAGGGGTTGGTAGGATGGTTCTATCCCTGACTTGGGCTACAGTCACATAGATATTTGCTTTATGAAAATGTATTAACCTATACCTTTGTATTTTATGTTCCTTTTTGTATATCTGTTTTTGTTTGTTTTTTTGTTTTGTTTTGTTCTTGAGACTGAGTCTTACTCTGTTGCCCAGGCTGGAGTGCAGTGGCACAATCTCAGCTCACTGCAACATCCACCTCCCAGGTTCAAGCGATTCTCCTGTCTCAGCCTCCTGAGTAGCTGGGATTGCAGTTGCATACCACCATGCCCAGCTAACTTGTATTTTTAGTAGAGACGGGGTTTCACCATGTTGGCCAGGTTGATCTCGAACTCCTGACCTCAGGTGATACGCCCTCCTCAGCTTCCCAAAGTGCTGGGATTACAGGCATGAGCCACCACACTCAGCCTTGTATGTCATTTTTTATAATAAATATGGTTTAAAAATAGTGGAAAATGAATAATCACCTCTCTAGAAAATCCCTCAAAAAAGAGAGTTTTAAGGCCATGTGCAGTGTCTTATACCTGTAGTCCTAGTACTTTGAGAAGCCAAGGTGGGAGGATCGCTTGAGTTCAGGAGTTCGAGACCAGCCTGGCCAACACAGTGAGACTGTGTCTCTACAAAAATAAAAATAAAAATAAATTAGCTGGGCATAGTGGCACGTGCTGGTAGTCATACCTGCCCGGGAGGCTGAGGTGGGAGGATCGCTTGAGCCCTGGAGCGTGAGGCTGCAGTAAGCCATAATTGCACCACTGCACTCCAGTCTGGGCAACAGAGTGAGTCCTTATGTCAGAAATTTAAAAAAAAAGAGTTTTAGGGCTGGACTCAGTGGCTCAAGCCTGTAATCCCAGCACTTTGGGAGGCCGAGGCAGGCAGATAACAAGGTCAAGAGGTTGAGACCAGCCTGACCAACATCATGAAACCCCATGTCTACTAAAAATATGAAAATTAGCCGGGTGTGGTGGCGTGCGCCTGTAATCCCAGCTACTCAGGAGGCTGAGACAGGAGAACTTCTTGAACCCAGGAGACTGATGTTGCAGTGAGCTGAGATCATGCCACTGTATTCCAGCCTGGGTGACAGAGCAAGACTCCATCTCAAAGAAAAAAAGAGTTTTAAAAAAAGAGAAAAGCCTTCTACTGTGTCTCTGTTTCAGTTGTACCAAGTTAGATAGGTCTTTCAAGACCTGCAGTTATCATGACAGGAAAGCTCTTTCTTGAGTCTCTGAAGGGGTAAAGTCAGAGGCAGAGATCTCTGATATCACCTCTATTGTATGTATTACACTTGTGACTCCCAAAGCATTGAGGTCTCTACACCAAGTTGGAGACTCAGTGGTTACAGACTGTTTTAAACTAGATTATTTATTTATTTTTGAGATGGAGTCTCTCTCTGTCGCCAGGCTGGAGTGCAGTGGTGCGATCTCAGCTCACTGCAACCTCCACCTCCTGGGTTCAAGCGATTCTTCTGCCTTAGCCTCCTGAGTAGCTGGGATTACAGGCACGTGCCACTATGCCCAGCTAATTTTTGTGTTTTTAGTAGGGATGGGGTTCACAGTGTTGGCCAGGATGGTCTCGATCTTGACCTCGTGATCTGCCTACCTTGGCCTCCCAAAGTGCTGGAATTACAGGCATGAGCTGCTGCTCCCGGCCAAAATATATTTTTTCTTTATTTACAAGCCTCTAGTGATTCACAAGATTTGAAATATAACTTTAAATAATTTCAGTAGTGATAATAGCAGCTAATTAGCCAGGAGCAGTGATACATGCCTGTAGTCCCAACCAATTGGGAGGCTGAGGCCAGAGGATCACTTGAGCCTGGGAGTTAGAGGCTGCAGTTCACAGTGATCATGCTGTGAAAAGCCACAAAGCCACATTACTCCAGCCTGGTCAACGCAGCAAGGTGCCATCTCTTAAATAAATAAATAAATAAATAAGTAAATGCAGCTAATCATTATTTGGTACTTATAAACCAGTACTGTTCAAACTTTTTATATATATTAATTTATTTAATCATTTTTTAAGATGAAGAAACACTCAAATAATTTTTCTTTTGACCCCTTTAAACATAGATGCTCAATTGATTCATTCCACAAAGATTAATTAAACATGTATGTACCAGGCATTACTATAACTGTTGGGGTTATTAGAAGTGAATAAGACAAGAAGGCTTTGCCTTCATAGAGTTTACATGCTCTTGAGGAGACAAAAAGTAGTAAACCAAAAAATTAATATGTTAGGAAGTGATGAGTCCACTGAAGAAAACAAAGACTGTAAGGGGATAGGGAACAATAAAGGTAGTATGTGACTGAACAGAGAGGGGACTAAGCTGAGTTGTATGTGTGTCTGGAGAAAGTATGTGAAATAAAAACCGTATGAAATGCTAAGACTGAGATTGGAGTTTTAGAAGAATTCAAACACCTTTTTAAAATAAAAGGCCAGAGTGTAAATACTTTAGGCTTTGCAGGCTGTAAGGTCTCTTGGCAGCTACTCAGTTCTGCCATTGTAGGGAAACTTAGCCATGGACAGTATGCAAATGAATGGACCTGGCTATGTTCCTATAAAACTTTATTTGCTAAACAGGCAGCAGGTTGGATTTGGCCCAGTGGGGGTATAGTTGACTGTCCCCTGGGGTAGATCACAAGGGACCTTTAGGTCATGGTAGGAACTTCAGATTTTGTTTTAAGGGTGAGAGAGTTTTGAGCAATAAATTACAATCTTCTGATACATGTTTATAATTTTTGTACAGGTCAGTATGTAGATCTTCAACATACTAGAGAAAGACTAGCTCTCAAAGTCTGTGTTTATACTATTTTATTATCTGCTATGTTCATGTAACAAGCATTTGCAAACAACTGTTATGTGTCAGAAGTGTGTTAGGAATTAAATTATTAATAAAATACTTCTCTACTTTCACCAGAACCTAAATTCCTGTATTTCTCTCATTTATCTTGGTAATCCACAGTGAGTGCCTGGTGCATAGTAAATATTTGAAAGAATGAGTATATTCTCTCAAGGAATTCATAGTACTTTGGGCAAGGTAGACATAATGAATAGTTGCAATATACCTTAAGAGAGATAGGAATGAAGGAATGGAGGCTTAGAGAGGAGAGATTCCAAACATATTTAGAAGAAAGGAAGAGAAGATAATTTCAGTTTTAGACATGGTGAGATTTAAGTCCCTGTGGTATTTCTGGGTGAAGATGTTTGGAAAGTAGTTGGACAATGGACCAGTAGTGTCCTGGGGCCGAAGAATGCTAGACTTGACATCAACATTTAGAAATTACTCAAGGAAATTACTCAAGGTAGTTAAAGCCATTAAAAAATGTTGTTGTTCTTGACAGACATCTTAAAAACTAATGCACATATTTAGATTATAATCAGAGAAAGGGAAAGGCAATAAAAGCCTAAGAAGGAAGGAATGAACAAGCACATAAAAGTAGGAGTGAGTGGCATCCTAGAAGTTAAAGCAGTAGTGTTTCCAAAGGGAGGCAGTAAACTTGATTAAATATGGTGAATGGACCCATTCGTAGTAAAATATTATAAAAAGCGTAAGTCACAAGGACAAGAGAATGGGAGAGAAGACTATAGCGGATAATAGATGCCAACAAAATTTTGAAAGATGTGAAACATACAGTTGAATGGTAGGAGATTTGGGTTTCCACCTTTTCTTTTCTGAAGGCCTGCAGTCGGGTAAAGGAAACCTCAGAAAACCAAGTCAAAACTGTGGCTAAGAGGCACTTAATACCTGCCAGGTAGGGCAGGAATGCATGGTTGCTAAAAACAGGATTAAAAGTTTATATAAGAATAATCTGGGCCGGGCGTGGTGGCTCAAGCCTGTAATCCCAGCACTTTGGGAGGCCGAGATGGGCAGATCACGAGGTCAGGAGATCGAGAGCATCCTGGCTAACACGGTGAAACCCCGTCTCTACTAAAAAAAAAAAAATACAAAAAATTAGCCGGGCATGGTTGCGGACGCCTGTACTCCCAGCTACTCGGGAGGCTGAGGCAGGAGAATGGCGTGAACCCGGGAAGTGGAGCTTGCAGTGAGCCCAGATCGCGCCACTGCACTCCAGCCTGAGTGACAGAGCGAGACTCCGTCTCAAAAAAAAAAAAAAAGAATAATCTGAACTATTTTCTTATTTTTCTTCTTCTATTTTTTTTCTTTTTTTTTTTTTGAGACAGGATCTCTGTTGCCTAGGCTATAGTACAGTGGCATGATCTTGGCTCACTGCAGCCACAACCTCACAGGTATCGATCCTCCCACCTCAGCCTCCCAAGTAGTTGGGACTAAGGGCACACATCACACCCAGTTAATTTTTCTATTTATTTTTTAGTAGAGACAGGGTTTCGTCATGTTCCCCAGGCTGGTTTCGAGCTCCTGGGCTCAAGCAAACTGCCTGCCTCGGCCTCTCAATGTGCTGGGATTACAGGCGTGAGCCACCACACCAGGCTCATTTTTCGTATTCTTCTCCATGCAGACAGACAAGTATCTCTTTCCTTATTCAGAAAGACTAAAGGTTTGCTCTCTGGAGGCTGAAATGGAGAGTCTGTAGACTGTGGTATTTCAGATACGTCTGAGGGGGTAGGTCTGAGCATCTCACTGTGGGGAAAAGTGGGAGAGTTCAACTGAACCAGAATGCTGGCCAACAGGCTTATACTCCCCAGAAAGGCAGTTACAGGGCTCTACTCCAGAGAAACCAATCAGACAAAGAGAAACACATACTGATACTCATATTTGAACTGTGCTATTTAAGCACTTTGGGAGGCCAAAGTGGGCAGATTCCTTGAGCTCAGGAGTTCAAGACCAGCTTGGGCAACATGGTGAAACCCTGTCTCTACAAAAAATGCAAACCATCAGCCAGACATGGTGGTGTGTACCTGTTATTCCAGCTACTTGGGAGGCTGAGGTGGGAGGATGGCTTGAGCCTGGGAGGTGGAGATTGCAGTGGGCAGAGATCACGCCACTGCACTCCAGCCTGCGTGATAGAGCTGGACCTTGTCTCAAAAAAAAAAAAAAACATAAAAAAAAAGTCTCCCAACAAACTGCCACTGTGTGTTTTGGGTGTAATAAGCCCTGCACACGCATATAATAAGACTTTGTCAGCTTCTTATTGCCTTACCCTTGAATATGAAGAGAAAGCCAAGATCAGACTTTTGAGGAAATTCTTTCTTGACAAAGAGATCAAACCCAAAAAAGAAAAAACACAGAAAAATGTGAGTAGGGAAGAAATAGGAAAAAGGTAAAAAGTAGAACCTTTTTTTTTTGAGACGGAGTTTCACTCTTCTTGCCCAGGCTGGAGTGCAATGGCGCAATCTCGGCTCACCACAACCTCTACCGCCGGGTTCAAGCAATTCTCCTCCCTCAGCCTCCCGAGTAGCTGGGATTAGAGGCATCCACCACCACGCCCAGCTAAATTTGTATTTTTAGTAGAGATGGGGTTTCTCCATGTTGGTCAGTCTGGTCTCGAACTCCCGACCTCAGGTGATCGGCCTGCCTCAGCCTCCCAAAGTGGTGGGATTACGGGCGTGAGCCACCACGCCCGGCCAGCTTGTTGTTGTTGTTGTTTTGTTTTGTTTTGTTTTTCTGAGACAGAGTCTTGCCCTGTCGCCCAGGCTGGAGTACAGTGGTGCAATCTTGGCTCACTGTAAACTTTGCCTCCCAGATTCAAGCAGTTCTCCTGCCTCAGCCTCCTGAATAGCTGGGATTACAGGCACGCATCACCACGCCCAGCTAATTTTTGTGTTTTTGGTAGAGACGAAGTTTCACCATGTTGGTAAGGCTGGTCTCAAACTCCTGACCTCATGATCCGCCCACCTCGGCCTCCGAAAATGCTGGGATTATAGGCATGAGCCACTGCGCCCAAGAAGCAGAAACTTTAAAAAATATATAAAATATATATATGTGTATATATATATTTTTTGAGACGGATTCTCACTCTGTTGTCCAGGCTGGAGCACAGTGGCATGATCTCGGCTCACTGCAACCTCTGCCACCCGGATTCAAGTGATCCTTCTGCCTCAGCCTCCTGAGTAGCTGGGATTACAGGCGCCCACCACCACGCCTGGCTAATTTTTGTATTTTTAGTAGAGCCGGGTTTTCACCATGTTGGCCAGGCTGGTCTCGAACTCCTGACCTCAGGTGAACTACCCGCCTTGGCCTCCCAGTGTGCTGGGATTACAGGCATGAGCCACTGCACCCAGCTTAAAAGTATAATTTTTGAAGTTTTATGGATGAAGCAAGATAAAGATGGTATTTTTAAAAGGAGCAGGGAGCAAATAGAATTTTTGAAAACTGAAAATATAATACCAGATTTTTAAAAACTGTAAGAAGATTGAGGAGAAAGTAGAGGAAGTGTCCCAGAAAATATAAGAAAAAGTCAAGAGTTTTGTTTTGTTTTTTTTTTCAAGAGGGAAAATTAAAGAAAATTTGGGGTTTAATCCTAGAGATCTAATATCTTAATAATGAATTCCAGAGGGGGAGAATAGTGGAGAGCGAGAGAATGGAATAATTTATCAATTAAGTAAAATACAAGATAATTCCCCAGAAGTGAAAGGTATGAGCTTATAGACTGAAAAAAAAAAATGCACTGAGTACTTAGCACAATATATTTTAAATGACCACTCATTAAGCCAGACACAGAATGTCATATGTTATATTGTTTTATTTATATGAAATATCCAGAACAGGTAAATCCATAGAGATAGCAAGCAGATGTGTGACCGCCAGGGACTGGTGAGGTGGAGATGGGGAGTAAATGCTTAATGGGTATAGGGTTTTTGTTTGGGTAATGAAAATGTTTTGGAACTAGGCACAACATAGTGAATATACTAAATTCTACGGTATTGTTCACTTTAAAATGGTTGTTTTATGTTATGTGAATTTCACCTCATTTAAGGAAAAAAGAGACTACACACTGAGGAATATGAAATTTAAGAACACCAGGAATAAACAGAAGATTCTGAAACCTTCTAGAGAGAAACAAAGGATATCATATAGTCTTAATAAGCTAAATTTTTTGAGTGTCGCTCTTGTTGTCCAGGCTGAAGTGCAATGGCGTGATCTCTGCTCACCGCAATCTCCGCCTCCCGGGTTCAAACAATTCTCCTGCCTCAGCCTCCTGAGTAGCTGGAATTACAGGCATGCACCACCACATCCGGCTAATTTTGGGGTTTCTCCATGTTGGTCAAGCTGGTCTCGAACTCCCGACCTCAGGTGGTCCGCCCACCTTGGCCTCCCAAAGTGCTGGGATTAAAGGCATGAGCCACCATGCCCGGCCAAGCCATGAAATCTTAATGGCTCAACTAAACAAACATTTATTTCTCATTCACACTACATGTCCATGGTGAGGAAGACCACTCTACTCCATATTGTCACTCAGAGATCTAGACAGATGGAGTCTTTACTATCTTACGATGTTGCTGTCTCAGCACACAGCTTCTAGAGTTCCTGTGGTGGGATAAGGTGTAAAACACGTGTATTTTCTCTTAAATGCTTTGGCCCTGGCTAGCATCAGTCCTATGAATCTTCCTCAGTGCTAGGGAGTTGGGATGTGCAGTCCTCCCTGATGCCCAAACAGAACAGGCAAACCAGGTGTTGCTGAGTGTAAGAAATCCCTACTATGTGTACTGAGGAACAGGATTCAGGCCGTATTAGACTCACCTTCTGGTTGGAAGCTAGAAGACAGTGGAACAATGCTTTCAAAATTCTGACGCAAACGTATTTCCTGTAGATTTGTGTATCTAGTCAGACCATCAATCACATGTGAAGGTAGAATGCTAACATTTTCAGAGAAGCAAAATCACAAAGTATTTAACTTCTGTTCACCCCTTTTCAGGAAATTATAAGAGGATATGTTACAATAAAACAAAAGAATAAAACAGAAGGAGGAAGATGGGGATATATAATGTGATAAATTACTTGGTGTGTTTGACAGTATTGAAAGTTGTATGGTTCTGTGAGAACTTGGGCTATGTTTGAAATATATACAAATTAATAAAACAAAAAAAGAAGCATTATAAATTCTGAGTATACTGAAGGCCATACAAGGAAGGAAATATAATTGTAGCATACTATATGACTCATTATATAAAATAATTTTTCAATATAAATGCTGAGTATGGGCCAGGCACAATGACTCATACCTGTAATCTCAGCATTTTGGGAGGCTGAAGCGGGTGGAGGTCAAGAGATCAAGACCATCCTGGCCAACATGGTGAAACCCCATCTCTACTAAAAATACAAAAATTAGCTGGGCATGGTGGTGTGGACCTGTAGCCCCAGCTACTCAGGAGGCTGAGGCAGGAGAATTGTTTGAACCCGGGAGGCAGAGGTTGCAGGGAGCTGAGATTGTGTCACTGCACTCCAGGCTGCACTCCAGCCTGGCAATAGAGTGAGACTCCGTCTCAAAACAAAAAAAAAGGACTGGTTATAGATTGACAAAATACAACTCTTGAGGATGGTAGTGGAAAATGGCAAAGCTTAACCATGTAAAACAGATTGTCAATAAATATCTAAAATGGAAAAACAAAAAATCAATATATTACTTAGAAATATAAATGTAAGTATCAGAAGAAATGGCTAAAAGTTGTAGGAAGTGAATTTTAGGAATGGAGTGAAGTAGGACAGAGGACAGGTAGGACAGCCTACATTATACATGTTAATCAAAATCTGTTACTTTCTGTTTTTGTTTTTGGGTTTTTGTTTTTTTTTTTTTTGAGATGGAGTCTCGCTCTGTCGCCCAGGCTAAAGTACAGCGGCACCATCTCTGCTCACTGCAAGCTCCGCCTCCCGGGATCACGCCATTCTCCTTCCTCAGCCTCCCGAGTAGCTAGGACTACAGGCGCCCACCACCATGCCCGGCTTTTTGTATTTCTAGTAGAGACAGGGTTTCATCGTGTTAGCCAGGATAGTCTCGATCTCCTGACCTTGTGGTCCGCCTGCCTCAGCCTCCCAAAGTGCTGGGATTACAGGCGTGAGCTACCGCGCCTGGCCCCTCTTTCTGTTTTTAAAAAGGCGGAGTCAAAATGCCACATACTGCAAAGAGCCTATGAGAAATGAAAATTAAGAAAAGGAGCCATGAGCATTGAGAGACAAGAGGCTATAATGATATTGGAGCAGTTTCAGTGGTTGAGTGGTGGGTGTAGACCAAGTTGCAGTTGGTTGTAAAGTAAAAGAATAGAAAATTTTCTTCACATATATTGCAAATGAGTAAATTGAAGGAGACTAACTGACATGCAGGAATAAATAAGGGGACACAGACTAGATGTATCTTCTTCAATGAAATGTAGAATATGAAAATATGACTTTAAATTATAAAGAAGTAACATTATATGTTTACAGAGAATCCCCCATAAAACAAAACAAAATTTTTTTATTTATTTGAATAGTTAGCTTTTCTAAAATGATTTATTTACTGAAATACATTATATAGACATCTCTGCTGAATTATGTCAGCAGAGAACAGTAAACTATCGGTATAACTTAATTTTTATTACTTCATTTGAATAAATACCTTTTCATAAATCATTTATTTTAACTTAATAGCCTTGATCTAAAGAGGATTGCTTTGATTATTTCTTCTGAGCCCTTTTTATAAAAAGGTCTAGGCTTTTAAAATAAGGTGAAAATAAAAGGCAGATTGCCTGCCTGCCCCTAGTTTTCTGCGTTAATGTGATTGCTCCATCATAGTTCCAGTTCTCTTAGTTCCCCTTCCAGATTCAAGTTTTTATTCAAGCTTGGTCATAGGAGTAATGTTATCATCTTTAAATTTGGTCATGGAATGTGTTACACTGCCCAGCTCAGGGAAATGCTGCTCAGTTTGGGCTTGGATGGTAATGTTTATTTTCCTTGGCAGAGAAGCTGATCGTCGAAGGGCATCTAACCAAAGTGGTAGAAGAAACAAAGCTTTCAAAAGGTTTGTTTTCTGTTTTTTCTATGTTTTTTGACAGTTCTTTTGGATAATGAAGGTTAGTATATATTTTCAAGGTTATAGTATTTTAACCATCCGTTTACTTCTTATAGCTCACAAAATAGCAAGCCAGTAAGAGTATCAGATAATGTATAAAATAATTAGACTTCTGTTTTAAGAAGGGTATCTTAACTGGAATGTGTCTTTTTAAGTGGATGTATATTTATGTTTTTTTGAATATTAGTACTTGGTATAGGTTTCTTTAGGTATTAAAGATTTGTTGCAATCTCTCTCACTCCCAGCATTAATTTCAGCTTTGATCTCAAATTTAAAAAAAAAACACAATGTAAATCTTTTGTGATACAACTTAAGTGAAACATGCTTGCAGTTCTTTTTTGGGAGTTGCTGTACCTTTAAAATCTCTTATGATGTTTAATTCCTTAATTTTGGGCACCTCAGTTTGATTTAAACAAAATTAATGACTTTTGTGAATGTAGAGTCTTCTTATATTTTATAATGAGTAGTCCAGTAATGGCCCAAAGTAGTTTATTGTGTTAATTCTGTTACAATTGTCAGAGAAGAAAAGTGAGTTTTAAAGCACCATATTGTCAAGTCACTTTTATACATAGGGAAATTAGGCAAATAAATTTGGTGGCATGTGTTTATCATAGTAGAACTTTCATTAGACTATTCCAGTATAAAATTTAAAACTAGATTCACAGTCTTTTTGGCCAGTTAAAACATTGGGTTATAAAAGTTTGAGATACTTAATTTTAGTACATTCTATTTTATTAAAGTAACTGGATTCATTTGGCTTTTTTAACCATTTAAGAGAATGGTGTTATTTCAGATATCTCATGGTTTCCATTCTGAATTTTGTGCACAGCAAATGCCATATTTGGGGAAAAAATGCACAGAATATGCATCATTAATATTGTTCTGGCAAACAGGCATTGAGTTTCAGAACAGTGAACTATTTTTAGTACATATGGCAATTTTTTTCACCTTATTAAAGTGAGATGAGAACAGACCTTAAAATAGCTTTTACGTCACCATCCAAATACCTATTCAGATTAGTTGGTTGAATAGCCAGCACTTTGAAGTAGAGCCTTAGGAAAAAAAAAAATGAATGCTTCTTTAATTAAAATGTTTTGCTGTCTTAGCGCTTATATTTAATGCATTCTAAATTAGAAAATACGTTCTTGAAATTATGTTGTGTCATTATTGGGAAAGTTTTGTGTGTTACTGATTTCCCTTTTTAATTTATTGTTTTTATCTTATTGATACATAATGTGCATATTTTCAGGATATGTTTTATAGTCTGATACATTCGTTTAATGTATCAAGATCAAATCAGAGTAATTAGAATATCATCACTTTAAATATTTATCTTTGTATGATTTCCTTGTAAACCTGACTGTAAACTGTTTATTGGAAGTTTTAAAGAACATGCCTTTTGATCCAGCAATTCCACTTTTGGGTTTTTAACCTTTTGTTGTTGTTGTTGTTGTTGTTGTTGTTGTTGTTGTTGAGACGGAGTTTCACTCTTGTTGCCCAGGCTGGAGTGAAGTGGCACAATCTCAGCTCACTATAACCTCCACCTTCTGGGTTCAAGTGATTCTCCTGCCTCAGCCTCCTGAGTAGCTGGAATTATAGGCGCATGCCACCATGCCCGGCTAATTTTGTATTTTTAGTAGAGAATGAGGTTTCACCATGTTGGCCAGGCTGGTCTCAAACTCCTGACCTCAGGTGATCCACCCACCTCGGTCTCCCAAAGTGCTGGGATTACAGGCGTGAGCCACCATGTCTGGCCTGGGTTTTTAATCTTAAGGAACAAATTGGACTAATGAGCAAGAATGTTTGTTTCAGTGTTGTTTAAAAGCAACAAGAGGAAAGCATTAGGGTCCATTAATAAGGGTATTTATTAAATAAATTATGGCAAATAAGTCCATGTAAATGAATAGAATATGTTCTTTAAGGATGATAATACAAATATAAGCTTTATATACTCAGGGATTTTTCTATCAGTAGCGAACATTTTACTAGCATCGTTCACAGTTAATATGCAAAGATAGGCTAATCCTTGTAACAAACTAGATGGCTGAAATAAGTTACGTTTTAAATCGCACTATAAAATGTTTTATTTTGGATTTGGCTAAATTGTCTTTAATTGGCAGTGTTTTTGGTGGAATTTTCTTGTTTGGATTGAAAATATCAATTGCCGTAAATGCTACCCTAAAGAATGCCATAGGCCAGGTGTGGTGGTTCACACCTGTAATTCTAGCACTTGGGAGACAGGTGGAAGGATTACTTGAGCCCAAGAGTTCAAGACTAGCGTGGGCAACGTAGTGACACCCCCTCTAAAAAAGAAAAAAAAAAAAAAAGAAATTCCATAGTATATACAGATGTGCCATTACAGATGAGAATCTGGGGCCTAATTAATTGCCAGTCATCTTTGATAAACTGCTGGGCCTATAGTAAGGATTTCTGAGGACAATTCTTTGAAAATTAGGCCTAAGATGTCTTCATTGGACCAGGCAGAAGAACTCTTGTAAATAATTTCAAAACTTTTTTTTCTTTCTTTCTTTCTTTTTTTTTATTTTATTTATTTATTTGTTTGTTTATTTATTTATTTATTTTGAGACAAAGTCTCGCTGTCACCCAGGCTGGAGTGCAATGGCACAATCTCGGGTCACTGCAACATCCACCTCCCAGGTTCAAGCAGTTCTGTACCTCAACCTCCTGAGTAGCTGGGATTACAAGTGCCCAGGACAACGTCCAGCTAATTTTTTGTGTTTTTGGTAGAGATGGGGTTTCACTATCTTGGCCACACTGGTCCTGAACTCCTGACCTCGTGATCCATCCACCTTGGCCTCCCAAAGTGCTGGGATTACAGGCATGAGCCACCGCGCCCAGCCCAAAACTTTTTAAAAAGTTTTTTCTTGGCCAGGTGCAATGGCTGAGGCCTGTAATTCTAGTGCTTTGGGAGGCTGAGATGGGAGGATCAGTTTAGCCCAGGAGTTTGAGACCAGCCTAGGCAACATAGCAAGACCTTATCTCTACTAAAAATGTAAAAAAGATAGCTGGGTGTAGTGACATGGTCCTGAAGTCCCAGCTGCTCGGGAGGTTGAGGCAGGAGGATCCTTTGAGCCCAGGAGGTCAAGATTGTAGTGAGCTGTGTTTGTCCCACTGTGCTCCAGCCTGGACAACAGAGCAAGACCCTGTCTCCAAAAAGAAAAAGTTTTTTCTTACTGTGATTCAGGGACAGTTATCTTTAGAAATAAAAGACTGTTAATTTTCTTATTTTAAATGCCACTTTTTTTTATAAGAACTAATCTTTTTTTTTTTAAGGGTTTTATTATGTGAGTAAAATCTTAGTAAGGCAGCCTTCTTACTCATGTTTTTATGTAACAGAGCCTTTTCCTTTAATCATCTTTATACAGTGTCCACATTGTCTTGGGAATTGTACTATATTTGTTGCAGTTTTTTGAATACTTTAGCAAAGCTTGCTTCGTTTTTGTTTCCAGTTGGCAAGTGGACAACCTTGAACAAAAGCCCCAGCCCTCAGCAAAGCAGACATGATCCACATTATAATTTAATATGAGCTACGTGTAATAACCAGTATTCCATTTTGGACAAGGGTGGCGAAGAAGTAAGAGATTCAGTGACCTGACCTGTTTTAAAAGTACTTTGCGTACCTGTAGATTTTGAGCATTCATAGCCTGAAGCGGTTTTATTGATATAAGATATTTAACTGTAATAAGATTTTGCTTTTACTTTTTTTCTTGGTAGAAAATCAGACAAGAGCGAAAGAATCTGATTTATCAGATACTCTGAGTCCAAGCAAGGAAAAAAGCAGTGACGACACTACAGGTGAGTTTTAACCTCATATTTACAGACCTGCAGCTGTTAATGGAAGTTTAGGTGTATAGGTTAATGTGAGTGGAAATTTCAAAGTTTGCGTTTGGCGGAAAAAAAAAAAAAACACTTCCATTTATCAAGTCATCCCCTTTGAATGTTGGATATTTTGTTTGTTAAAACTACTTTCAGCTACCCGAATATAATAGCTGTGTCAATTCCAGTTGTTTATTTTGATAACAATAGCTTTCTGATAGATCTGAATACTGTCTGTAATTATATACTTATTTTTTTCCTCTCTGTAGACGCCCAAATGGATGAACAGGACCTAAACGAGCCTCTTGCCAAAGTGTCCCTTTTAAAAGGTACTTTAATATTTTTTTGTTTGTTTGTTTGTTTTTTGTTTTTGTTTTTGTTTTTGTTTTTGTTTTTTTGTTTTTTGTTTTTTTTCCCCAGTTCCACAGAACTGATTTTATTAGCCAATACATACCAAAGATGGGCAGAAAAAGAAGTATTATTTTTGTAGTTTTCTTTCATAATGGAAGCCTTATGCTATTACAGACTGTGGTTTTCCAGTCTTTTGATTAAGCCTTGCCAGTTGTGTGCCGCTGCAGCACCAACGAAACTGTTTTGCAGCCTGTCACCTCCTCCGGCAGGCAGCCATCCTGGTCTCGGAGAGTGGGGTCAGCACCAGACTGGAGCAGCAGCTCTACAATATCCAGAAACTCACAGGCAGAGGCATAATGTAGAGCTGTTTGGCCTTCATTGTCCTGACAGTTAATGTCAGCTCTATGCTGCAGCAAGACTGTGACTAGTTCCTTATGTCCTCGATCACAGGCCCAGTGAAGTAGAGCCCTACCCTCTTCATCTTTCACATTCACATCCACATTTTTCGATTTGATGGCTTTGGTTATATGGTCAATGTTGTTTTCCCTGCAGTAATCAAATATATTTTTGTCTTCTTACCTGATGGTTTCTTCATGATATAGAGAACTAATAACTGGCCCACCAAAACCAGTATTTGCTTCTTTTCCTTTCTTCTCTGGTATCTGAGGATTCCAACCTGGATCTAGTTTTTTAACTACTGCAATATATTCCTGCATTGCTTGGCTGGGGCTTGAATCACCAAGTGCTTTCCAGGCTTCCCATTTTTGCTTTCCTTCAAAATCAAAGAAGCTTGGTTTAGGAGTATTGCAATTTCCAAGTTTGACCTGTTTGTACCTGGCATACAGATACAAGAACTGCTCACTGCTGGCCACCTGAATTAGGCCTTGCAGGTGCGCGGCAGCCTTCTCAAACAGCTCAGCCAGGCAACTGGACTCCTCGATCTCAGGGCTATGGGGGAACTCCACCTCCCCGGAGTCGTCCCCTGAGCTCAGCTCTCCACCGCTGTCGCCGGTGGTGGCCCCCGCGGGCAGGAATGATGAAGCCATATCTCCTTGCTCGCTCCGTCCCTCTGCGTCCGGCGTGTCCTCCTTGGATCGGGTGTAAGACCGGCTTGGAGGCCTGGCCCACCAGTCTGGGTCCCGAGCCTGAGCTCCAGTCGGACCCAAGCTCAGTCGCGGCGCGCTCCCTCACGTAACCCTGCTCCCTGCCCACTTCTTTTAATATGTTTTTATTACATCGTAAACCAGGGTATCAAATCACCCTTTGCCATAAAATCTGTTCTAGATATTATGTGAAGTTTTCATTTTTAGTTGAGAGATTAAGATGGGTTCTGTAAAGTAGCAGGAACTAAAAATTTAAAGTTTTGGTGTTTATACCCAATATTTCAAACAATGTCGAATAATTTGGATCAGATCAGTCAAGATTATAAGGAACAAAGTGTTCAGTGATAGAATATGAAATGCAGCTGTGTTTTTTGTTTACCCTTGTATCTCTAATACGAATTTATTAGCACTTTTAACATAATTAGAATAAGGTGAAAATCTTAACTCTCTTGAAAGACTCACCAGTTTGCTCTGTTATCATATGGTAACAGTTGTAAATTTCCCTATTTTCTGGTGTTCTTCATCTTCTAGTAAATATCCCCAGGTTCTTACGACACTCTTCTAGAAATTTTGGGCTAAGAAATTTTAGATAGATGGCCAGGCGTGGTGGCTCACACCTGTAATCCCAGCACTTTGGGAGGCCGAGGCAGGTGGATCACCTGAGGTCAGGAGTTCGAGACCAGCCTGAGCAACATGGAGAAACCCTGTCTCTACTAAAAATACCAGATTAGCCAGCCATGGTGGTGCATGCCTGTAATCTCAGCTCCTAGGGAGGCTGAGGCAGGAGAATCATTTGAACTCAGGAGGCAGAAGTTGCGATGAGCCGAGGTCATGCCATCGCACTCCAGCCTGGGCAATAAGAGCAAAACTCCGTCTCAAAAAAGAAAGAAAGAAAGAAAGACATTTTAGATATTGATAAGATAAGCAAATGCATGAACTCTTTGTCTCACCTCTAACTAGGAAGTACATTTATTTCTTGATATTTACTTGTTTAGAATAAAGTGGGTAGAAAATAAATCAGCATTTATAAAAATGTTTTTAAAATAAAGTTCCTTGGGAATGGTTTACTGGAAAATTGTCAACATTCAGTCTCTTTTATATTACCTTATTGTACACAAGAAAAATCGACATATCTTGGCCGGGCGCGGTGGCTCAAGCCTGTAATCCCAGCACTTTGGGAGCCGAGACGGGCGGATCACGAGGTCAGGAGATCGAGACCATCCTGGCTAACACAGTGAAACCCCGTCTCTACTAAAAATACAAAAAAAACTAGCCGGGCGAGATGACGGGCGCCTGTAGTCCCAGCTACTCGGGAGGCTGAGGCAGGAGAATGGCGTAAACCTGGGAGGCGGAGCTTGCAGTGAGCTGAGATCCAGCCACTGCACTCCAGTCCGGGCAACAGAGCAAGACTCCGCCTCAAAAAAAAAAAAAAAAAAAAGAAAAATCGACATATCTTGTAAGTTCAGTCCAATGGGTTAATTAAAAATGTTGGTAGTGGTGTACTAATACCAGGCAGCTCTCTGGGATCAAAGTGATGGTAGCAGCCTGTGGAAATGTCTCTTTGTGGAAGTGCCTATTTTTCTGGCTGGACTAATAGGGAATCTTCATGTCCAGTCCCTGAACTTTGGGATTATATAAGGAAGGAGCACTCTTAATGATTTGTACTCTTCTTAGGTGATCTTTGGTGTTGATAAGGCATGCTTTTTTTCTAATGTCACAATAATAAATATAAGTTAATGTTGGTATGGTCCAGAACTCTCATCTCAGAAATGCAATACCATTATTGTGTAAAATGTAGTTACTGATACTGAAAGAATTGTCAGACCCTATGGGCCTTTATGGGAACATGGAGAAAAAAGAAAGGAGGTAAATGAGTAATGAACACACCCAAACAAAAGTAGCCCTCTTTATGGTCTTTTGCACTACAGAACTCTCCCAGAAATCTTTTTTTCTTTTTTTTATTTTTATAGGTACATAGTAGGTGTATATATTATGGGGTACATGAGATATTTTGGTACAGCCATTCAGTGTTCCCAGAAATCTTTTCAATAGCCAAGTTAAGACTGACTATAGTGTTTATGATTGTGTTAATTATATTCAACTATTATTAGTGCCTTTGTGATTTTTGTTAGTCTTAGATTTGATTTTTATCCCATTGCCTACCACAATGCAGGTATTCAGTAAAACTCAGATATATGATGAATTAATTGATAATGGACTTCTTACATTAAAATTATAAAGCCACAAGAGCATTAGGAAAGTAACACTAGCCGCAGAGCTAAGAGCCAAAGAACTCTAGGTTCAATCATAAGTTTGCCATTTATTTGTAATGTGTCCTTGACAAATTGCTTAACCCCTCTGTGATTCAGGGCTTTTTCATGTATTAGATTGACGAAAATCAACTTTATAGGATTATTGTGAAAATTGAATGAAAGAGTATGCATGGACCACACTTACCATGGTGTTGGGAACATAAAATGTTAACCACCGTAATGAAGACACTGATCATGATGATGATGGTGATTGATAAAAGCCTGTTGAAGGACTCTGAGTAACTCCATATTAATTGAATAAGATTGTGGAGTTTTAAAATTATTTCCTACGGTATTTAGGAACAAGGATTTGTTTGTGATGGATTTTTTCTACTTAGTAATGCATTTGTTTGTTTGTCACTTGCCAGATAATCAGGAAAAAAATATTTTTAATCCGTGAGTACCACCAAACAGTATCTATAAAAGTACTCACCATATAGCCTGGGAAGTCAGACTCAAGGAAGGGGGGAAGATGTAGGAAGAAGACTGGAAAATACAAGATGCATGTGGAGTAGGGGGCCTGTGTGCAGATGCTGTTAGTAACTGCTTCAGGTGCCATTGATGAAGATGGGTCAGAGTTTCCCTAATCTTGCTTTACGTTAAGGTGAAAGAACTTCTAAAACTTTTGTTTACATTTCTGTATGATTGCCAACTTTTTTGTTAATAAAGTAGTATCTTTATACATACCTGCTGAAAGATTTTGTGGCTTGATTTTATTTTTATAAATTTTTTTACTTATCTTGTTTTGTTTTGTTTTTAGAGACGGGGTCTTGCTAAGTTGCTCAGGTTGGTCTTGTACTTCTGAGCTCAAGCGTTCCTCTCACCTCAGCCTCCCATCTCAGCCTCCCAAGTAGCTGGGACTACAGGCATGCACCACCCTACCCAACTTGTTTACTCTTTCACTTTGTTTCTTTCTCTCTCAGCTTGATTTTAAGAACAGACTGTTAAGTCAGTCAGTGATTGGATGTAAAGAAAAATCACCTAGGTAGAAGGAGGCATATTTTAGAAGAGTCTCCATGAGATAATTATTATAGCTCTTTATGGTCATTATTGTTTTTCTTTTGTAAAGTTTCTCTTGTAAGAGTTTTACAGATTCTTAAAAATGACATATCAGTGGTACTTTTTAGAAACATTTATGTTATGCTTGATTATGTGTGGTGTTATGGTTTGTATCTGTATAATTAGGTTCAATAGACTGACATAATTTTCTCTTAAAAGTATAAATTACTAGAGCACAGTGTTGACCTTTAGAGCTATATAAAGAAGCTACATATAAGTAGCCTCTTTATTTTCCTCATTCAAACTCTGTGCTTGACTTCCTGAACCATTATTTTCAAGTTTTTTTCCCCCTTTTTAAAAAATAGCCAATCTTTTTATTTAGAATTATTGTGTATGACTTGTCACATTAGTCAGCTAGGACAAGGAAAATAATAATAAACATTCATTATGAGATAAAATGATGATAGCAGTAGTACTTTTTCCTTGATATAGTAATCATTTCTATCTATTTATGTTACTTTTAAATGAGAAATAAGTTGATGAAGCCATGTTTTCTGTATGCTTCAAACCGTCTCTCATGAAACATTTTTTAAAAATTGGAATTCACTTCAAATCATGTTTGTTGCAAATTTACTCTATTTGGGGAACCTTGCCAGGGACTGCAGTGGTTTTAAAGTCTAAAAAGACTGTCGGGCCGGACATGGTGGCTCATGCCTGTATTCCCAACACTTTGGGAGGCTGAGGCAGCCTGATCACTTGAGCCCAGGAGTTTGACACCAGCCTGGGCAACATGGCAAAACCCCATCTCTACAAAAATTAGCCAGGCATGGTGGTGCATGCCTATAGTCTCAGCCACTCAGAAGGCTGAGGTGGGAGGATCACTTGAGCCCAGAAGGCAGAGGTTGCAGTCAGCCCAGATCATACCACTACACTCTAGCCTCGGTGACAGAGCAAGACTGTCTCAAAAACAAAAGCAAAAATCTGTCCTCGGGATTTAAGGAATTTTAAGTCAAATTAGTGATAGTACATTTTTTAAAACTTTGTATTTTCCTTATGCCTCAACATCCCCACAAACGGGCTGTGAACACTCTGCCCTGGCAACCAGATGCACCAGTATGATAAGGCTGGGTCCCTGCCACAAGTTCCCTTCATATCCTTCCCTGACAGTGGCCTGGTGAAATTTAACGAAATCACCTCATCCTTTTTGTTTGTGTATCCTGACCCCCAATACAAGCATTTGCCTACAGGTCCTCACTCTATCAGTTATACCTGTTTGGCTGAGCCCATTTTTTGCCCTCCTCCCATATGGTTCCCTGCATGGTGTACCTTGCCTTCCTCTCTAGGACCTTTGAGTATAATAAATCCTTTAATTTCATTTGCCTCTCCAAGTATAATTCCCACAGCTATATTGGAGTGATCCTCGAGGACCCCACAGGGAAACTTACTCCCTCCCCCATTTACCACACAGAGAGGTATAGATGATAAGCTAATTATTGGTGGTTGTTGCCATCAGGAGTCAAAGAAAAGAGAATGTCCAGGGTTTTGTTTGTTTGTTTGTTGTTTGTTTGTTTGTTTGTTTTGGAGGATGGGGAAGAAAGGCATTTTGAGTTTCATGGGACAAGAGGCATTTGAGATGACTGTATAAATAGTGTGTCTTACCTTGTATATTCAGTGATTAAAAAAAAAAAACTAAACCTAAATCTGATCAAGACTTTCACTTCAATTGCCAATTTGCAGGACATACAAAGAACTAGGGACATATCCTAAATGATGTGATGGGGATACAACCAGCAAAATCCAGAATGTGGAAGATTCTACAGGACACACAACCCAGTTTCTTTAGCAATTAAATTAGAAGGGGAAAAAAAGGAAAGGGGATGGGGGAAATCCTATAAATTAAAAGAGATTTAAGAGATATATCGGCCAGGCGTGGTGGTGACTCACCCCTATAATCCTAGCATTTTGGGAGGCCAAGGTGGGTGGATCACTTGAGGTCAGGAGTTTGAAACCAGCTTGGCCATCATGATGAAACCCCGTCTCTACAAACAGTATTTAAAAAGTTAGCTGGGCATGGTGTCGCGCACCTGTAATCCCAGCTACTTGGGAGGCTGAGGCAGGAAAATCGCTTGAACCCGGGAGGTGGAGGTTGCAGTGAGCTGAGATCATGCCACCGCACTCCAGCCTGGGTGACACAGTGAGACTCCATCTCAAAAAAAAAAAAAAAAAGAGATGTCAGAGATGTCAACTATATACAATGTATGAACCTTGTATGAATCTTCAATCGAACAATTCAACTGTAAAATAAATTTGGGACAATGGAAAATTTTAATACTGACTGGATATCAAACAATTAAGAAATTGCTCATTTTTTTCCAGTGTGATCATAGTATTATAGATATTCTTTATTTTTAGTCTTGTCTTAAAGATTTTAAAGATTTTTTTATATTTACATCTATAAAATATTTTTAAATGGGTAGGATTACAAGAAGAGTAGATAAAAATACCTTAGAAAAAGGAAATATTAAAAATCACAAGCTAGATCATATGGGTTTGGATTGATAGGTATAATTAAAGTTTGTTCACATAATCCTTTGAGTGTTTTATAAGATAGAGTGATCAGGCCGGGCGCGGTGGCTCAAGCCTGTAATCCCAGCACTTTGGGAGGCCGAGACGGGCGGATCACGAGGTCAGGAGATCGAGACCATCCTGGCTAACACGGTGAAACCCCGTCTCTACTAAAAATACAAAAACTAGCTGGGCGAGGTGGCGGACGCCTGTAGTCCCAGCTACTCGGGAGGCTGAGGCAGGAGAATGGCGTAAACCCGGGAGGCGGAGCTTGCAGTGAGCTGAGATCTAGCCACTGCACTCCAGTCCGGGCGACAGAGCGAGACTCCACCTCAAAAAAAAAAAAAAAAAGGGCCGGGCGCGGTGGCTCAAGCCTGTAATCCCAGCACTTTGGGAGGCCGAGACGGGTGGATCACGAGGTCAGGAGATCAAGACCATCCTGGCTAACATGGTGAAACCCCGTCTCTACTAAAAATACAAAAAAAAACTAGCCGGGCGAGGTGGCGGGCGCCTGTAGTCCCAGCTACTCGGGAGGCTGAGGCAGGAGAATGGCGTAAACCCGGAGGCGGAGCTTGCAGTGAGCTGAGATCCGGCCACTGCACTCCAGCCCGGGAGACAGAGCAAGACTCCGTCTCAAAAAAAAAAAAAAAAAAAAAAAGAGTGATCATTATAATAATTCAGTGGCTTCTGAGCACAGCAATGATATGATCAGATCTGTATTTTGGGGAGGTTTGTTGAATGAACTCAAGTAGATAGAGGCTACAAGTAAGGCAGTCAAGAGGCTTAATCATTTGAGAGTTTGAACTAGGGTAATTACTGTGGCAGTTTCAGATAAGAAAACCCACTTGGGGCCCTGTTATTCTTATCTTTTATCTCTCCCTTGGTAATCTTATGTAGAATCCATTGGCCTGAGACACTAAATATAGGAGAGAGATGGAAGTCAGCTGTAACTCCAGCATTTGATCCTGACTGAGTGAAAATTAAGAAATATTTACTTCTGGAAGAAAAGGTGTCCTAGTAGTGGCTGTGATGGTTTTAATTTGGCACATGCTAAACAGGAAGAGTGACCATGGGTTTGCCTGGGACCTTTATGCCTATTGTCCCAGCATAATTATCGTCAAAAGTGCTCTCTTTCATATTCAAAGCTGTCCCAGTTTTATATGGTCACCCTAGGAACTGGAGATGAAGCTGGATGTGCAGAACAGAAACTAGAACCAACAAGTCATTTTCATTTATTTCTCAGATGTTTTATTGACCTGAGAGATACAGAGATAAGATACACAAGGAGGCTATAGACAGAAGATAGGAACCAGGCCTAGAAATTCTCTGCACAGGGGTGAACAGTGGTAGCAGAGGGACTTTCTAGTGAAAGAAAAGAACAATGGGGAAAGTAAAAGATCCTGCTGTTGAGAAGGAACCTGGCAGTTCAGAAAGAGTGGCAAAGGAGTAAGAATTGACAATAAGAGGCTACTACCTTAGACTATTTGACATGGCCACACGTATCCACAATGGAAAGATGATCTTCCTGCATTGTGAAGGTTGTTCTCATCAACCAAGCCTTCAGTGACTAGACATTCTGAAGGGAAGAGTGATGGTGATGGAAAGAGGACACATCCACTTGCCAGGTCACTTCTATCAGTTGATGACATGCCATATGTTATGGCTAGATCAGCTTTCCACAAGCATGCACATGCAAAATAGAACTTGGGAAAAAAATCTTTGATTTGGCCTTTTACCAGGTGGATCAGTGTCAAAGTTTAGTTGAGCAAAGGTCAGAGTTTAAATTGAATCTCCAGTCACTCTTTTGAAGATATTTGGTGACACCAAATTTAATTTAGGATATGATGTAGGTAGGTAGTCTGTCAGTTCATTTATTGTGTGAATTTACAGGATTTAGCCTTAGTCTGAGAAAAAACTGGCCCCTGGCCCAGACTATACACCAAGCAGTTCTAAAGATATACAATTTATGTTAAGGAAAAAACAGATTCTGTTAATCTTTACAACTTACATTACTCCTAAATAACATTTATTTCCATGTGACTTGCATGTCTAAATAAAATGAATTTGACTTAATAAGGCTTTCATTTATATTCATCTAAACGCTTTTCCACCAGTACTCATCACAAGACTCCCCAAGGTTGTGAAACAGATTTCTGTGTCCATTTCTAGGACAAAAACGAGGCACTATGAGAATGGACCCAAGCCACAATAAACTGATAATGCATTTTCCCACACAACCATATAAAATACAATGAGCCCTTGATCAACCTTTGCACAAAAAGAATTGCTCATTAAATGTTTGATTTTTTTAAAAAATCGTACTCGGTTTTCTAGAAAGAGGATCTGCACACTATTCGATTAATTTGAATATAGTCAGATTATTATGTCTGTGTTTATTAAGCTTAATTTGTAAAGATTTTTGGTCAGTGTCTCCACTTCTATGATCAAACACTGTGTTCAAGACCAGCCTGGGCAACATAGTGAGACCCTGACTCTACCAAAAAACTACAAATCTTAGCCAGGCACAGTGGTGCATGCCTGTAGTCTGAGCCATTCTTGAGGCTGTGGTGTGAGAATTGCTTGAGCCCAGGAGGTAGAGCCTGCAGTGAGCAGACATTGTGATACTGCGCTCCAGCCTGGCCAACAACAGACCCCATCTCGAAACAAAAGAAAACAAAGAATCAGTTGCAGACATGATAGCCTTTATGCTTAAATACCTCAGTATACATTTCTTATTTATCTTATGTAACCACCATACAATTCTCAAAATTAAGAAATTAGCATGGGTACATTACTATTCTCGAATCCAAATACCTGTTCACATTTTGACAGTTGTCTCAGTAATGTTCTTTATAACATGGCCCAGCATGGTAGCTCATACCTATAATCCTAGCACTTTGGGAGGCCGAGGATCTTTTAAGCCCAGAAGTTCAAGTTTATCTTCCAGGAGACATTGGCAATATCTGGAGACATTTTAGTTGTTGTGACCTGGGATGTGGGGCAGGGTGGAGAGGGGTACTGAATCTAGTGAATAGAGACCAGGAAAACTACTAAACATCCTACAATTCATAGGGTAGTCCCACAGCGAAGAATTTTTTTTTTTTTTTTTTTTTTTTTTTTTGAGATGGAGTCTGGCTCTCTCGCCCAGGCTGGAGTGCAGTGGCCGGATCTCAGCTCACTGCAAGCTCCGCCTCCCGGGTTTACGCCATTCTCCTGCCTCCGCCTCCCAAGTAGCTGGGACTACAGGCGCCCGCCTCGTCGCCCGGCTAGTTTTTTGTATTTTTTAGTAGAGACGGGGTTTCACCATATTAGCCAGGATGGTCTCGATCTCCTGACCTTGTGATCCACCCGTCTCGGCCTCCCAAAGTGCTGGGATTACAGGCTTGAGCCACCGCGCCCGGCCCACAGCGAAGAATTTATTCAGCTCTGGTGCAGCATAGCAAGACCCCATCTCTACAAAAAATTAAAAATTTTGCTGGGCATGGTGGCACGTGCCTGTGGTCCCAGCTACTCAGGGAGGCTGAGGAAGGGGGATAGCTTGAGCCCAGGAGGTCAAGTTGAGGCTGCAGTGAGCTGTGATGGCACCACTGCACTCTAGCCTGGGCAACAGAGCAAGACCCTGTCTCAAAAAAAGAGAAACCAGGATCTAAATGTTTGGTGTCCCCATGGCTACTGGTATATAATTGCTTCTAGGCTCACTCAGTGGACAGACTTAAGAAGTGTGTGTGTGTTTTTGTGTGTGTATGCAGTTGTACACACATCTATATTTATTTCTATATATTTCTCCAAATCTATTTGAGTTCATACCCTACACCAGAGGATTAATCCTTTTTTTTTTTTTTGATAGAGTCTCACTCTGTTGCCCAGGCTGGAGTGCAGTGGTATGATCTCGGCTCACTGCAGCCTCAGCCTCTTGGGTTCAAGCGATTCTCCTGTCTCAGCCTCCCAAGTAGCTGGGACTACAGGTGTGCATCACCAAACCCAGTTAATTTTCATATTTTTAGTAGAGATAGGGTTTTACCGTGTTGCCTTAGGCTGGTTTCGAACTCCTAACTTCAAGAGATCTGCCTGCCTTGGCCTCCCAAAACACTGGGATTACAGGTGTGAGCAACTGTGCCCGGCCCAGAGGATTAATTCTATCTTACCTATTTTCATATCTGTAATTCTCTTCTTCAACAGTGAGAAAAGTGGCTGCATTTATCTACAGTGAATTTATTTGAGCCTTTTTACAATACATAGAAAGTTGTTTCAGAATTAATAGCCAGTGCTTTTATAGAAAAGAAACCTGTGTATGAATTTTTTTTTGATTATCAAATTATTAACATATAGCAATAGTCCTCAACATGGGACATTTTACCTCCCAGGAGACATTTGACAATATCTGACCAGGAAAACTACTAAACATCCTACAGTTCATAGGGTAGTCCCACAGCAAAGAGTTTATTCAGCCCAAAATGTCAGTAGCACTGAGGTTGAAAAACTTGATCACAGAGCAAGGAAAATATCCACTCAAGGAATTAATGTCGATGTTTTTGTCAAACCACTTGAATGTAAGGTACAGGCATCATGATGCTTCTCTCCTAAATACTCCCTAAAAAAAAAAAAAAAAGAGCATTATCTTATATAATGACAAATCCAGAAACAGGGGCCAGGACCTTTGCAGACTCCAGTGGATAGTGTCGAAAGAGCTGTGAGAGAAGTTTTGTAGCTAATGCAACAGTGTCTCTGCCACTGGAAAAATCTCTCTCTGTACACGCACCTTCCCTGGCCAAAAGACCTTTTGAAGGAAGAATTGATAGGTTGACTAGAGTAGATGAACCCAGAATCAAATTTTTTCTTTCTTTTTTTTTTTTTTTGGAGACACAGTCGCTCTCTGTCGCCCAGGCTGGAGTATAGTGGCGCGATCTTGGCTCACTGCTATCTCTGCCTCCCAGGTTCAAGTGATTCTCATGCCTCAGCCTCCTAAGTAGCTGGGATTACAGGCGCACACCACCACACCCAGCTGATTTTTAGTATTTTTCCTAGAGACGGGGTTTTGCCATGTTGCCCAGGCTGGTCTCAAACTCCTGACCTCAAGTGGTCTGCCTGCCTCAGCCTCCCAGAGTGCTAGGATTACAGGCATGAACCGCTCCTAGGCCAGAATACAATTTTTCTAGAGAGAAAAATAGGATATCATCTATGAATATGAATATATATATATATATATATATAATTTCCAAAACCTATTTAATTGTATTGTGAGAGATATTCTTAGCTCTTTTTTGATGGATTGAAGTTATTATGCTGAGGTACTTATAAACCAAGGTGATACTTACATATCACTAGAAGAATATAGCTTACCTGGTGATGTATTTATTTCAGGCAGTGTTCAGTAGCAGAAGATTTTAATACTAAAAAGGAACAGAGTGATTGGAGAGGAAGGAGGTTAGGGGAAGGGGCATATTTGAAATAGAATGCTGGATTTAATTTATTTCAGTAAAACCACTTAGGTTACATCATTTAATATATTCAGCAGATTTTTGTTGTTATTGTTGGGGTTTTTTTGTTTTTGTTTTTTTGAGATGAAGTCTTGCTCTGTTGCCCAGGCTGGAGTGCAGTGGCATGATCCCAGCTCACTGCAACCTCCGCCTCCTGGGTTCAAGCAATTCTCCTGCCTCAGCCTCCTAATACTGCTGGGACTACTGGCGCCTGCCACCACACCAGGCTAATTTTTTGTATTTTTAGTAGAAATGGGGTTTCACCGTATTAGCCAGGATGGTCTTGATCTCCTGACCTCGTGATCTGCCCGCCTCGGCCTCCCAAAGTGCTGGGATTACAGGCGTGAGCCACACCACGCCCAGCCCAGACATTGTTATATGTGTGTGTTGGGGAAATGGTGATGATAAAGTAAGCTCAGTAGAGCTTTCAGCCTAGTTTTTATTTTGTGTTTCACAACTAGGGTAATTGTGCTAAAATTTAGCTGTTTCTTGAAGAAAAGTTTCTTGTTGTTTTCGTATCCAGTTAAGTTCCAAGTGAAATTTTTCTGACTGGTATCAAGAAATTTCAAAATTGATGAAGAAGAATAGCATTTTGCTCATCTCACTGAATTTCAAGTCTTAATAAGCAATGAGTTATGTAATCTATCACTGTCATTTTTATGCTAAAATTGTGAATATATAATTTATGTTAATATATGTTTTATAGTGCCATCACCATTATTACTAATATATATAACTGTATTTGTATTTTTTCCCAATTACTAAAATGCTTACTATAATTTGCTTCCAAGTTTTATTTAACTCAGTTGTTCTATGTTGTTTATGCATGTGCAAACATGAAAGAGATTACCAGTCTTTTATTGTAGAGATTATAGTGTGATACTAACTCTTGCTTTTAAAATAAACATGTTTTTGTCAGATGACTTGCAGGGTGCACAGTCAGAAATTGAGGCAAAGCAAGAAATACAGCATCTTCGAAAGGAATTGATCGAAGCCCAGGAGCTAGCTAGAACAAGTAAACAAAAATGCTTTGAACTTCAAGGTGAGATCAAGATTACTTTGGTTCTTTAGGGATGTGTGGAGGCAGCACAATATAATTGGATGGCCCCAAACTTGGAGTCCAGACGCATGTTCCAGATTCACAACTTTATGAGATGTGTGATCTTGGTATATTTACTTGACCTCTCTAAACTTGTGTTTCAGGTCAGTAAAATGAGGGAAGTTACAGTTGCTCTACCTTCACACTGTTGATGTGAAAATCAAGTAAGATCTTTACTAACTGAAAGATCTTAATAGTTAATTGCATATTAAGTACAACAGAAGGAAAACTCAAATTTCTAAATTTTCGTTACGCCTAATGTTAGCTAATGTCCTAGCCACGTTCTTTTCTAGTAGCTCACTTATCTGTAGGTCATAAGCCAGTGGAGTCTGTGCAGTTCCCTAGAGCTTACTTTAGCTCCTCAAAGAGCTCTGGGTACTTTCATTAATTCACAAAACTATTAATAGATACTGTGTCTTTACTTTTAGCTCTTTTGGAAGAAGAAAGAAAAGCCTGTCGAAAGTTACTGTACCATTCACAGTAACTACTTGGTTGCAGACAATTAGTATCTCAAAGAGTCTTAAAATGAGAAAGGGAATGACCTATGGAGTCGTCATGTTCTCCAAGATAGCTTTCCTGCCCAGTAGGAAGATTTACATCCCTGGAGGGAACTAGGAACTTCTTGTTACTACTTCTTTCTTTTCCTGCTTCTCAAAGAAATTAGAATTGATATTCACTTAACTTGAACCTTTTGGAGGATCCAGGCTAATATATTAAATTACAATGAAAAAATATTTAGTTAACAGCAATTATTTAGTTTAGTGTTTACTATGTGCTTGACAGTAAATATGAGAATTTTAAGTCTTTTTTAAAAATTAAGGTCAAAATGATTAACAATTATCAAGACTGTTTCTCGTGTTAAGAAAAGCACATACTGTCTTGGTGATACCAGGTCCAGAAAACTCCACTACTCAGTTGAATAGATTTATTACTTATTACAGTTCTGTGCTCCTGAAATCTTTAAACTAACTGCTAATACTGCTAATACTGCCTAACTTGTTTCTTTAAATAATCTTTTAGGAGAGAGTTTTAAAAGAAATTTTCAGCTGCTCAACTCTGGGTACTTTCATTAATTCACAAAACTATTAATAGATACTGTGTCTTTACTTTTAGCTCTTTTGGAAGAAGAAAGAAAAGCCTATCGAAATCAAGTTGAGGAATCCACTAAACAAATACAGGTTCTTCAAGGTACGGAAGACCCCAGAGCTCTTTGAGATTGTTATTGTGTGTGTGTTTTTAGTGATTCAAAAGGAATGGAGGCCAGGCGTGGTGGCTCATGCCTGTAATCTCAGCATTTGGGAGGCCGAGGAGGGTACATCACCTGAGGTCAGGAATTCGAGAGCAGCGTGGCCAACATGGTGAACCCCTGTCTCTACTAAAAATACAAAAATTAGCTGGGCATGGTGGTGCATGCCTGTAATCCCAGCTACTTGGGAGACTGAGGCAGGAGAATCGCTTGAACCTGGGGTGGAGGTTTCAGTGAGCTGAGATTGCGCCACTGCACTCTAGCCTGGGCGGCAGAGCAAGACTCTATCTCAGGAAAAAAAAAAATGGAATAGGAAGTAAGAAGGCAGAGAGTCCCCATTTTTTTTTTTTTTTTTGAGACCGAGTCTCGCTCTGTCGCCCAGGCTGGAGTGCAGTGGCCGGATCTTAGCTCATTGCAAGCTCCGCCTCCCGGGTTTATGCCATTCTCCTGCCTCAGCCTCCTGAGTAGCTGGGACTACAGGCGCCCGCCACCTCGCCCGGCTAGTTTTTTGTGTTTTTTAGTAGAGACAGGGTTTCACCGTGTTAGCCGGGATGGTCTCGATCTCCTGACCTCGTGATCCGCCCGTCTCAGCCTCCCAAAGTGCTGGGATTACAGGCTTGAGCCACCGCGCCCGGCCTCCCGGCTAGTTTTTTGTATTTTTTAGTAGAGACGGGATTTCACCATGTTAGCCAGAATGGTCTGGATCTCCTGAACTCGTGATCCGCCCATCTCAGCCTCCCAAAGTGCTGGGATTACAGGCTTGAGCCACCGCGCCTGGCCAAGAGTCCCCATTTTTCATGGCTTTGATTCTCTAGAACCTCACATTTCAACACGGCTCTTGGTGGAGCTTGCTTTATTTATTTATTTATTTATTTATGAGACAGTTTCGCTCCTGTTGCCCAGGCTGGAGTGCAATGGCGCAAACTCAGCTCACCACAACCTCTGCCTCCCAGGTTCAAGCAGTTCTCCTGCCTCAGCCTCCTGGGGTTACAGACATGCGCCACCACACCTGGCTGATTTTGTATTTTTAGTAGAGACGGAGTTTCTCCATGTTGGTCAGGCTGGTCTCAAACTCCCAACCTCAGGTAATCCGCCCATCTCGGCCTCGCAAAGTGCTGGGATTACAGGTGTGAGCCACTGCGCCTGAACCCTATTTATTTATTTATTAAGAAAATTCAAGGGAAGATTGTTCAGTACTCCCGTATTAGACACTTAAAATGGAAAAAGCAGAGGTGAAGATTTGCAGTTGATAAGACTGTCACTTTCTGGGTTATGTTGTGAGTTCCTACAGAGGGCCTTTGGATAGGAAATCTGTTTGAGCTACTCTGTGCATCAGCACTTTGAGCTAGCTGGTATGTGTATATATTGATGGCTGGTGTAGATGTATTGACATCTGATGCTCAGAACACACTTGTATTGCAAGAAAATTTTTGTTTGTTTGTTTTTTGAGACATAGTCTTGCTCTGTTGCCCAGGCTGGAGTGCAATGGTGCGATCTCGGCTCACTGCAACCTCCACCTCCTGGGTTCAAGTGATTCTCCTGCCTCCCAAGCAGCTGGGACTACAGGTGCATGCCACTACACCCAGCTAATTTTTGTATTTTTAGTAGAGATGGGGTTTCACCATATTGGCCAGGCTGGTCTCAAACTCCTAACCTTGTGATCCACCCACCTTGGCCTCCCAAAGTGCTGAGATTACAGGCATGGGCCACCGTGCCCGGCCTCAAGAACAATTATATATCACATGGAATAGGATAATAGTCTCTGTACTGATTTTCTTTGATAATGGCTGTTCTTCTTATCACCATTTTGCTGTTTCTTTGGGCTCTTGCAAGGTCATTACAGAAATTTCCAGAAAAAACCCTGCCTGTCGAGTGTTTACTTCAAGCTGGAGCTCCTAGTATATTATGAGGAGATTGTATGATACCCCAGGAGAGGTCTTCCTTTCCCGTGCCATTATAAAATTCCTAAAGTAAAATTAATTTGCTTTCTTGTCAAAGAAGGAGCCAATGTTGTTTTAAAATTTTAGCTTGAGAGATAGGTGGGGAAGAAATTAAATAGACAAGTAATCACTATTCAGAAGAGAAGGGCGAGTCATTGTATGAGTCCCAAGATACTTGCCCAAAAATATTTCAGAGAAAAACTAGTCTTTGGGGTCTTATTTTTTGAGTGGAACTTTGGAGTTATTTAAAATTAGAATTTTATTTTGGTCAAATTAGAATTTCTAGGGTATGTCATATATGTGTTTAAATTGAAAGCTCTTAAAACTCCTATTGTAGTTTAATGTCATTATCCATTAATTTACATAAATCTGATATGAATCTCTATTTTCATCCTAGACTGTGTAGGGGCAATTTTTCCTAAAGGTTCTGTGACATAGTGCTGCCTTTTCTTTTAAACCTGTCTTGCCTAGTCATCACTGAGTGCCCCCTAGTGCCAGCATGTGTATTTCACGACTGTATCAACAAATCATGATCATCTTCTCTGGCCACTGTGCCCTTTCAGATTCCAATATCTAATATCTTAATGTTAATAAGATATTAATAAGTCTAATATCTTAGTGTTTACTTATATAGCACCCTCCCTTTCTCCCACCCCTAAATCCTCTTATGATTAATTATTTTCCTTTGGAACTTTTTAAATCTATAATTTCCTTATAATATGGTAACCAAGATTAATTTTCTTGTTCTGCACCAAGTTTGATTTTATACAAATGGTTTCCAGTTTGGGTCATGAGCACAAAACCAAGTATTTTAAAAATACATATAACCCTTCATTGAGACAGTATTAATTTTATTAGCTCATTAATTCAACCAATAATTCTTGATTGTTTACTATGTCAGGTATTGGGGTATCCCCAATACCTGACAGCTGTGAGCAAAACAAATGCCCTACACACATGAGGTGTACAGTTCAGTAGAAAAGTTAAACAATAAGCAAATTAATAGATAATATGATGTCCAATAAGGACTTCAAAGGAAAATAAATCAGAGTAAAGAGCCAGAGAATGACAGTGAGCTGTTTTTCAGATGAGTCATCAGAAAAGGCCTCTTTGAAGAATTGACATTTGAACAGAAAAATGAATCAAGAGCATCAACTGTTTGTTGCTTACCATTTGACCAATCTATTCTACATATAGGATTCACCCTAAAAAAAAAAAAAAAAGTATATAGTGTTTAAACACTGAACAGCCTAAAATGTCAAAAATAAAGGGTTGGGCAAATAAGTTATATATACTATAACTATTTTGTGTTGAAAGAGTTTCATCAACAGAAGGATAGGGAACACTGTATATATTGTGATCGCTCCCTGTTTAATGTTTGTTTATATATGTGTATAAATGCATAGGAAAAAATCTAGAAGGAATGTCAGAAGTAATTTTCTGTGTGTTGGGGAGATAAAGATCACTTTGTTTTTTTTTCCTCTTTGCTATCTGTATTTTGACACTTTCTGCATCAAACATGGATTGTTTATACACTTTAATCAAAAGCAGCAGCTCTGATAACCCAGGCTATGCATTAGCTACAATCCTGTATGGATTATTCTTTTATTCCTAATTCTAATGGGCCAAGAAAATGATGGATATACTTTTGCAGCCCAGTTGCAGAGGTTACACATCGATATTGAGAATCTCCGGGAGGAGAAGGACAGTGAAATCACAAGTACTAGAGATGAATTGCTTAGTGCCCGAGATGAAATTTTGCTCCTTCATCAAGCAGCAGAAAAGGCTGCCTCTGAGCGGGACACTGACATTGCTTCTTTACAACAAGAGCTTAAGAAGGTGAGAGCTGAGCTTGAGCGGTGGCGGAAAGCAGCGTCTGAATATGAGAAAGAAATCACAAGTCTGCAAAACAGTTTTCAGCTTAGATGTCAACAGTGTGAGGACCAGCAGAGAGAGGAAGCAACAAGGTTGCAAGGTGAGTAAATATATTTTACATAAAGCTCTTAACTTTTGACAATGATAACTTTATAACTTGTTTTAAAAAAAAAATGCAGGTTTTTTTTTTTCTTTGTTAGCTATCAGTTGTATAAACCAGTGTTTTTAAATCGGAGCTAAAAATGTATTTTCAGGTCTGCAAGTTTACTTAATTTATTTATTTATTTATTTATTTATTTTTTTGAGACGGAGTCTCGCTCTGTCGCCCGGGCTGGAGTGCAGTGGCCGGATCTCAGCTCACTGCAAGCTCCGCCTCCTGGGTTCACGCCATTCTCCTGCCTCAGCCTCCCGAGTAGCTGGGACTACAGGCGCCCACCACCTCGCCTAGCTAATTTTTTGTATTTTTTAGTAGAGACGGGGTTTCACCGTGTTAGCCGGGATGGTCTCGATCTCCTGACCTCGTGATCCGCCTGTCTCGGCCTCCCAAAGTGCTGGGATTACAGGCTTGAGCCACTGCGCCCGGCCTAAATTTATTTTTTTTATGGTCTTATATTTTATTTTAAAATTGTTGGACGGGCACGGTGGCTCAAGCCTGTAATCCCAGCACTTTGGGAGCCCGAGACGGGCGGATCACGAGGTCAGGAGATCGAGACCATCCTGGCTAATACGGTGAAACCCCGTCTCTACTAAAAAATACAAAAAACTAGCCGGGCAAGGTGGCGGGCGCCTGTAGTCCCAGCTACTCGGGAGGCTGAGGCAGGAGAATGGCGTGAACCCGGGAGGCGGAGCTTGCAGTGAGCTGAGATCCGGCCACTGCACTCCAGCCGGGACGACAGAGCGAGACTCTGTCTCAAAAAAAAAAAATTAAAAAAAATAAAATAAAATTGTTAAAAATTGCTTGTCTTATAAAAGTTAAGTGGAAAAAAATACTGTTGTTCAAGTACGAGCTGATAGCTGTCCTTGAGGTATACATGCAAAGCAACAGGAATCAAATAATCATGTAAAATCTACGTGCTTTTAAGGGGGCAAAAAGTATGTTCTTCTCTGAAATCTTTTCCTTTATCCTTTGAAATATTATGGAAGTTATATTTCTGTATTAACAAATATGTTTTGGGACTATTTTAGGTGAACTAGAGAAGTTGAGAAAGGAATGGAATGCATTGGAAACCGAATGCCATTCTCTAAAAAGGGAAAATGTTTTGCTATCATCAGAACTGCAACGGCAAGAAAAAGAATTGCACAAGTATGCAAGAACTCTCTGTTTTTCAGATATGAAATATTTCTTTATCTTAAATTTTCATCTAAATTAAATTTAATTTTATTACTTAAATACTTTGCAGGAGCAAATGTTCGACCCATCTCTGTTTGGTTATTTGGCAGGTTAACCATACTGAATAAATACTTCAGCTTTTTTTTTTTTTTTTTTCCTGCCACCACCATTATCCTGCATGTCCTTTCCTTGTACTCACGGAATATAGATTCATTAAATGTCCCAAAGAAACCCTGAACAAACAACAATGGTCTATAATTCGTAGTTGAACTTGCCCTGTAAACTAATAAATTTCAAATATCAGTTGCTTTTCTTTCACACCAATGATCTCTTCTTTTAGTAAGGGTGATCAGGAAGTGACTGTAATGAAGAATTTGTAAGGCTGGGTGCGATGGTTCACGCCTGTAATGCCAACATTTTGGGAGGCTGAGGTAGGAGGATCACTTGAGCCTGAGAATTCAAGATCAGCCTGGACAATGTGGCAAAACCCTGTCTCTACAAAAAAATACAAAAATGTCCCGGGCATAGTGGTGCGTGGTTATAGTCCCGGCTACTTGGAAGGCTAAGGTAGGAGGATTGCTTGGGCCCAGGAGGTCAAGGCTGCAATGAGCCACGATCATGCCACTGCACTCCAACCTGGGTGACAGAGCCAAACCCTATATCAAACAAACCAAAAAAATAAAGGAATTTGTGCTACTGAAAGATATAATCTTCTGAATTTCAAATAGGGTTATATGAAGGGTAATAAAATACAAGACCATTAATTCTCTGAAACCAGTTAAATCTTTCTAGTATCTAATACTTGACAAGCAAATCAGTGAATGCATTAGATTTATTCCAGCAGATTTAGTGAAGTCCTATTTTACCACCACAATTTACCATATTTAAGTTTAAAATGGGTTTATTCCAGCCGGTGTGGACAACATTATGAAACTCCATCTCTTCAAAAAAATACAACAAGTTAACCTGGCCTGGTGGCAAGTGCCTGTAGTCTCAGCTACTCAGGGGGCTAAGGTGGGAGGATCACTTGAGCCCAGGAGGTGGGGACTGCAATAAGCCATGATCACACCTCTGTAGTCTAGTCTGGGCAACAGAGCCAGTCCCTGTCTCAAGAAAACATAAATAAAAATAAAAACAAGGCCGGGCGCGGTGGCTCATGCCTGTAATCCCAGCACTTTGGGAGGCCGAGGCGGGCGGATCACAAGGTCAGGAGATCGAGACCATGGTGAAACCCCGTCTCTACTAAAAATACAAAAAACTAGCCGGGCACGGTGGTGGGCGCCTGTAGTCCCAGCTACTCGGGAGGCTGAGGCAGGAGAATGGCGTGAACCCGGGAGGTGGAGCTTGCAGTGAGCCAAGATCGTGCCACTGTACTCCAGCCAGGGTGACAGAGCTAGACTTCGTCTCAAAAAAAAATAAAAAAATAAAAATAAAATAAAAAAATAAAAAATAAAAACAAATGTTTTACATTGTTTATAAGACGTAAAAAACTCTGTAAAAGCAATTCCAAAATATGAATGGGACAAAATAAAGGTCAAAACTATAAATATATGTATATGATATATATCATATATGAAATATATATGAGATATATACATATCTCATATATATCTATATACATAAAGTCATTTATTTATTTTGAGATGGAGTTTTGCTCTTTTGGCCCAGGCTAGAGATCAGCGGCATGATCTCAGCTCACCACAACCTCCACCTGCTGGGGTCAAGTGATTCTCTTGCCTCAACCTCCTGAGTAACTTGGATTACAGGCATGTGCCACCATGTCCACCTAATTTTGTGTTTTTAGTAGAAATGGGGTTTCTCCATGTTGTCAGACTGGTCTCAAACTCCCGACCTCAGGTGATCTGCCCACCTTGGCCTCCCAAAGTGCTGGGATTACAGGCATGAGCCACTGTGCCCGGCTCATAAATTTTTTTTTTTTTTTTTGAGGCAGAGTCACATTCGGTTGCCCAGGCTGGAGTGCAGTGGCATGATCTCAGCTCACTGCAACCTCTGCCTCCCTGGTTCAAGCAATTGTCCTGCCTCAGCCTCCCAAGTAGCTGGGATTACAGGCATGCACCACCATGCCTGGCTAACTTTTTTTTGTATTTTTAGTAGAGATAGAGTTTCACTCTGTTGACCAGCCTGGTCTCAAGCTCCTGACCTCAAATGATCTACCCGCCTTGGCCTCCCAAACTGCTGGGATTACAGGTGTAAGCCACCACACCTGGACTATATATAAAATAAAGGAGGCTAGGTGGAATGACACGCACCTGTGATCCCAGCTACCCAGGCGGCTGGAGCAAGATGATCACTTAAGCCTAGGAGGTCAAAGGTAGTGAGCTGTGATCACACCATAGCACCCCAACCTGGGCAACAGAGCAAGACTCTATCTTAAAAAAAAAAAAAAAAGAAATTGAGGAATGAATTATCTGTATAACAGCACATTTGAACAAATTGTTTGGTATAAAGTGTGTATAAGATTATGATACAGATACCCAAGTTCTTTACATTTAGAATACATTAAGATCCTAATAAATCCATTTAGTTTAATAATCTATCAAGCAAGAAATACCATTGTTTGATTGCCACTGTTGCTTATCTTGTTGTTTTGAAATTATTGATTTTTTTTTTTTTTTGAGACAGAGTCTTACTCTCTTGCCCAGGCTGGAGTGCAGTGACACAATCTCGGCTCACTGCGGCCTCCGCCTCCTGGGTTCAAGCAATTCTCCTGCCTCAGCCTCCTGAGTAGCTGGGATTATAGGTGTGTGCCACCATGCCTGGCTAATTTTTTTATTTCTGGTAGAGAGGGAGTTTCACCATGTTGGTCAGGCTGGTCTCAAACTCCTGACCTTGGCCTCCCAAAGTGCTGGGATTACAGGCGTGAGCCACTGCCCTCGGCCAAAATTATTGATATTTTAAAGATTCAGGCTAGATCCCTTATTTTTAAGATGTGATTAATTGGAATCTGGCAGACTCTTAAATACTGTTTTCAATTTTTTCAAATTTTAAGTGTTGAGAAGCAAGCCTACAAACTACTAGTGAGTAGAAGCATATGGTTTAAAAACATTAGGCCCCAGAAAGGGCCCTATAAGTCATTGGTCAGATCATCTACCTAAACTCACATAAAGTATTTAAGGCAGATTAATTCTTTTTTTTTTGAGACGCAGTCTCACTCTGTCGTCCAGGTCCAGGTTAGAGGGCAGTGGCGCGATCTCAGCTCACTGCCAGCTCCACCTCCCGGGTTCACGCCATTCTCCTGCCTCAGCCTCTGGAGTAGCTGGGACTACAGCCGCCCACCACCACGCCCGGCTAATTTTTTTGTATTTTTAGTAGAGATGGGGTTTCACCGTGTTAGCCAGGATGGTCTCGACCTCTTGACCTCGTGATCCGCCTGTCTCGGCCTCCCAAAGTGCTGGGATTACAGGTGTGAGCCACCGCACCCAGCCTAAATCTTTTTCTTAAACTTTTCTGATGCCCTAAATTTGCTTGATAAGCCTCCCCAGCATTTAAGTAGTATTTAGAAGCTAATCTTCCTTTACAAGGTCTTATGTGCCATTTAATTCCTAGCTGTATTGACTTGACAACATCAGACCCACCCCAAAGAATCTGTGAAGCGTACAATCAAAATGGGATTCAGACTCTGTAGTAGTTCAGTTACGGTAGTGAGTCTGATTCTTGAATGATCCATTCTGAAAGGTGTAAAACTGTCACCTTGAAAACCTTATACTCCTTTAGCTATTTATGGGAGCCAAATTCCCTAACATAGCTATACTGTGCAGGCCTTTTATTCTCTGTTGTCTGGGCTGTGGAAGAAGGAATTGAAGACAGAATTTCTGTTCACACGTATCAGGCCGTTTTCCACATATGTTGTAAGTCAGATTTTTTTTAACATCAAGTTATAAAAGTGATCATAGAGACTGTGGTGGCTCAACGCCTGTAATCTCAGCACTTTGGGAGCCGAGGCGGGCAGATCACCTGAGGTCAGGAGTTTGAGACCATCCTGACCAACATGGAGAAACCTCGTCACTACTAAAAATATAAAATTAGCCGGGCATGGTGGCGCGTGCCTGTAATCCCAGCTACTCGGGAGGCTAAGGCAGGAAAATCACTTGAACCCGGGAGGCGGAGGTTGCAGTGAGCTGAGATCACGCCATTGCACTCCAGCCTGGGCAACAAGAGCGAAACTCTGTCTCAAAAAACAAAAAGGTAATCATAGAATTTATTAACCTTGGGAATAGCCTCAGAAGTTAATGATTCAATCCTGTTACTTGACAGTGAAGGGCACTGAGACTCTCCTTGTGTTAGTTATGTATATATTACATGGTATCTTATATAGGTCTAAGAGCTCAGAAAGTGTTTACTCTGAAAATGAAATGTACCAGTTAAGTGACTAGCTTAACATCCCCCAGCTAAACAGTGGCAGAGCTCGGGGTGTAGAACTCAGCCTCCTACTTCTTTGTCTTATGCTCTTTTCTCAATTTGGTGTGTCTTCTCATTTGAACAGGTTTATTGTTAACTTGAATTAGCAGTGACTCCTACGCTTTAAGTTTCTGACCCCCATTCTATTTGTCAAGTATTTAAACTTACAAGAAATTGTTGAAATATGTGTGTTCTTTTCCTGTAGAAGACCTATACTGAATCTTTTTATGATGAAATTAATACAATTTGATATAACAAAATATACAGTTAATTACCTCCTATTTCTGTTTTTAAAATTTCAACCTTCGCCAGGCGCGGTGGCTCAAGCCTGTAATCCCAGCACTTTGGGAGGCCGAGACAGGTGGATCACGAGGTCAGGAGATCGAGACCATCCTGGCTAACACGGTGAAACCCCGTCTCTACTAAAAAAAATGCAAAAAAAGTAGCCGGGCAATGTGGCGGGCGCCTGTAGTCCCAGTTACTAGGGAGGCTGAGGCAGGAGAATGGCGTAAACCCGGGAGGCGGAGCTTGCAGTGAGCTGAGATCTGGCCACTGCACTCCAGCCTGGGCAACAGAGCGAGACTCTGTCTCAAAAAAAAAAAAAAAAAAAAAAAAAAATTTCAACCTTTGTGTATACTTGATGGGACACACTTTTAAGCTTATAATTTTTTAGTGTTTTGATGGTTTTTGCTTATTGAATGAAAATATTTCATTCTTTTTTATACTTTTCTTTTTTTCTCTGAAATCCACTCTGTCCCTTCTAGTGAAATGTGTAAGAAACTGGACTTCCTTCTGTGTCCAGTTTCTACCTGTGAATAACTGTCTGTCAATATTTATATTGCAGTTCTCAGAAGCAGAGTTTAGAGCTTACCAGTGATCTCAGCATCCTTCAAATGTCTAGGAAAGAACTTGAGAATCAAGTCGGATCCTTGAAAGAACAGCATCTTCGGGATTCAGCTGACTTAAAAACTCTTCTCAGTAAGGCTGAAAACCAAGCAAAGGATGTACAGAAAGAGGTAAAGCGAAAAGACATTATGAGCCCAATTATGGTTGGACTTAAAGCCAAAAGCAAATCAGATATCCATGCTAGTTAGAATTAAAGGGAAGCAGAAGTCACATTACCTGTCACAAAATTGATACTTGGAACCTCTCTGCTTGGTGATTTCTAGCTGTGTATCATGGTCCATATATAGAGAATTCTTCAGTAGGGTTGGTCTCAAAAATACAATATACAAAACGACATTTTAATTTTTCTCTACCAGTTAATTATATGAGAAACCCTTTGTCCCAGGTCTCTTGATCTATTGTTTAACTTTCAAAGAGAGTATCGTATGTAACTTAGCATACTTTTGGAAAGCAAACTGAGGCCATACTCTAATGTTATCTGAACCCCTCAGGTAAATATGGCCTGAAAGGTTACTTAAAATTCACCTCATAGCCAGGCAGCCAGCCAAACACATGTTCTGTGGCCTTTTACTTTCTTTTCCCACCCCCTTTTCACCTTATTCATAAATGTGCATGCTCACTTTTCGTGTCATTCTGCTTAAAACCTTGAATTGAGTGGCTTTTAAAAATTTGCGTTGGGCCGGGCGCGGTGGCTCAACCCTGTAATCCCAGCACTTTGGGAGGCCAAGACGGGCGGATCACGAGGTCAGGAGATCGAGACCATCCTGGCTAACACGGTGAAACCTCGTCTCTACTAAAAAAATACAAAAAATTAGCCGGGCGAGATGGCGGGCGCCTGTAATCCCAGCTACTCGGGAGGCTGAGGCGAGAGAATGGCGTAAACCCGGGAGGCGGAGCTTGCAGTGAGCTGAGATCTGGCCACTGCACTCCAGCCTGGGCGACAGAGCGAGACTCCGTCTCAACAAAAAAAAAAAAAAAAAAATTTGCATTGAAGTCATAACAGTTAACTTTGGAACAGAAACCCTACCCAATTTCTTCCTGAGCAAGAGAGGTGCATTTCACTTCCCAAAGCCTTGAAGTTGACAGCAGGGCATAGGAGCTGCCTTCAGTCCTGCTGGCCTCATACCACTCTCTGCATTTACTCCTGGCCAGCTCGGGGAATGGAGAAGCCTGATACAACTTGATCTGCAGATCAGGGACCACCCCAGATGTAGACTTTCTTAAAAGGATTCTTTATGAATTAGAAGGAAGTTGAAGACAACTCTTTGTCTTTAATAATGAACTTTCCCAAAGTTGTTTCTAGAAGATCTGCTTAATCAATGCAGTTTTTCTTTGCACTTTTCTTTCCTTGTAGTGTCCTGAATTTGGCAATGATTGTTCTTCTGTCTTCATGTTTGTTCCTAATGAAAAGAAATACTGTAACATTTTTTATTTTCTTGTGGACATATTGATTTTGTAATGTGTTCGTTTTTACCTTACTAAAGATATGTGTTTTAGAAGAAATCTCATTTTATTTGGTTGGAACGCAAATTTTGTCCAAAGTAAATATCTTAGTATTTAATACTGTAAGCACTTTGTGTCCTTCCAGTCCATATGCCATAGTTCTTTCATACTTTGGGAAGAATGCTGTGGTTGGAAGATTATTCTGTTGTATGTTACTATGAATGCATTAGCCATTTTGTTGCATTATTTGTTTGCCTGTTTTTGGTCACCGAGTAATCGGTGCAAAATGCTTTAACTGTTTCCACAAATGGCAGTGGCATGTTGTCACAGCATCTAAATTGTTGATAGTCTTGGATTGCATTAAATGCAGCACATTTAAAAATATGTCTGATCTTGTCAGTATGTTTCTTTTCTATTTTCTTGTTCACTGTTTTCCATTGTGAAATGATGTGTAGTCATCACACTCCTTTGTAATGTGAAATTGCTCTCTTTCTGTTTGTCCAGATGTTAATATGTTGGATACTATATACTATAGTTTAGTTATAGCTGTATACTATAACTAAAATGTTCTTTAATGTGGTTCTTATCTCTGTGTAATCCACTGCAAATGAATTATTGCCTTTTATTAATGCACATATATTTCCCTTCAACATTTCCCCTTTGTTCTCCTTTCTCTCATAGAATCATGCTTAATATGCATAGTATCTAATTATGTATTTTCAGCACTGTAACAGACTAAAATATTACAAGCTAAGCAAGCCCAGATATGATTATTTTTATGAAGAAGAACCAAAGGTGTTGGTAATATTGTGTGATATTTCCCTCTTAATCAGGACCAAGCTCATTTGTCACCTCAGAGTTAGAAAGCAAGATGGAGCAAAAATGATAGCTAAGCAAGGCTGCAGTAGGTGACTTTTGTTGTACAAATTAAAATTTATATATGTGGCAGCTTTTATATGAATATTTAACAAAGAAAAAGTACATGCAAAAAGTAAATCTTGTCTGGGCGCCATGGCTCATGCCTGTAATCCCAGCACTTTGGGAGGTCAAGGTGGGCAGCTCACCTGAGGTCAGGAGTTCAAGACCAGCCTGACCAATATGATGAAACCCCGTCTATACTAAAAGTACAAAAATTAGCCGGGCTTGATGGCATGCACCTGTAATCCCAGCTACTCAGGAGGCTGAGACAGGAGAATCGCTTTGAATCCAGGAGGCGGAGGTTGCGGTGAGCCGAGATCGCGCCATTGCACTCCAGCCTAGGCAACAAGAGCGAAACTCTGTTTCAAAAAAAAAAAATATTTCATAAAACATTGAGCACATAGTCTACCCTGTAAAGACTGACTCAAGAGAGTTATTTGGCTTTACCTTCTTGCCGTGGGGCCAGAGTCCTTGCCACCCCTTCACACGCTGGAGGTGAATAACAGGATCCCCCTGGTTGAGCTGCCTTCCTGTGGTTCTGCTTCACAACTCCCGGAATGGAGAAATAAGTGCTTTGGTACACAGGGCAGACTGGATGTAAGAATGGTGGAAAAGGAAAATAAGAGAAAACTTGTCAACAAAGCACTCTTTACTTATTCTTTATTAGTCCCTGTTAAGAATCAGATCATGGGTTATTGAGAATTTATTATGTTCCAATTTGCAGAAACTAGGTGGGTACATTGACTTTGCCTTGGCAATATGCCAGTAATCTTCTGCCTTCTGGAAGGAAGTCCACAGATCTTCACATCAACTTAAGAAAGCTGTCATAAAGCCTGTGAATTGTACTCCTTTAGTTCATTCTCTGGCATACTGTCCAGGCTTGTTGTGGGAATGTTGTTAGGTAACAGGGAGTGTCTTTTGTATTTTACCTCCCTCTCTGTATCCATATCTTTCTTCTCTTTTTCTGGTGACCTCTGTGTTGACCCTAAGCCCCATCTCTCCTGTCTAATGTTTTTATACATTTACATTCCTTCTTAATATTTATCTTTGTTGAGTATGATGATGGGCTCCTAATTAGTAATTCCAAAGTATTTACATTTTTCAGAAGCATATAAAGGTTTCTTTTATTGAAGAATTTCTGGGATATAGGTAGAGAGGAACTGGAAAATTTCTACCTTCATAAACTACCTTTAGGGACAAGGAGGAACCTTTCTGGTATACCTTACCGTACATGGTATATCTATTTTATATTCAATCCTTGTCTATCTTCCTTCTAAAACCTTCAAAGATGGCAGAACAGGGCCAGGTGCGGTGGTTCACGCCTGTAATCCCAGCACTTTGGGAGGCTGAGGTGGTCAGGCATTCGAGACCAGCCTGGTCAACAAGGTGAAACCCCATCTGTAATAAAAATACAAAAAAATTAGCCAGGCATAGTGGTACATGCCTGTAAGCCCAGCTGTACCGGGGGCTGAGGCACAAGAATCCCTCGAACCCAGGAGGCGGAGGTTGCAGTGAGCCAAGATCATGCCACTGCACTCCAGCCTGGGTGACAGAGTGAGACTCCATCTAAAAAAAAAGAGAGAGATGGCAGAGTGGGTTAGTGGAAGTGGAGACAAAGGCACAGCCAGTAGCAGAACAATCTCTGCTCTTTGACTGTGAGCCCAGCTTGCGTGTAAGATGCAGTATCTAGAAGTGGAACCAGTCTAGAATTTCAGCCTCCAGGCACCATTTAAAGTAGGGGTAAGCCATACTATGTTTCATATTGGTCTCACCTTTAAAAGGTAGATGGTCTTTAAAAGGATGTGACTCTATATGAAAGTCAAAGTATATACAGTGAATTGTTTTCCGGAGCAGAAAATGGCAAGTTTTGCTATTTAAAAACTTCTAGCAGAAACAGGCGGGGCATGGTGGCTCATGCCTGTCATCCCAGCACTTTGGGAGACCAAAGCAGGCGGATCACCCTAGGCCAGGAGTTCAAGACCAGCCTGGCCAACATGGTGAAACTCCATTTCTACTAAAAGTACAAAACATAGCCAGACGTCGTGGCAGGTGCCCGTAATCCCAGCTACTCAGGAGGCTAAGGCAGGAGAATTACTTCAACCTGGGAGGCGGTGGTTTCGGTGAGCTGAGATCGCACCACTCCACTCCAGCCTAGGTGACAGAGCTAGACTCCGTCTCAAAAAATAAATACATAAAATAAAAATAAAATTTCTACCAGAAACGGATTTTTTAAAATGACTTTTAGTTGATAACCTAAGTTTTTTTTGTTTTGTTTTTTGAGATGATGGAGTTTTGTTCTTATTGCCCAGGCTAGAGTGCAGTGGTGCAATATCAGCTCACTGCAACCTCTACCTCCCGGGTTCAAGCAATTCTCCAGCCTCAGCCTCCCAAGTAGCTGGGATTACAGGCATGTGCCACCATGCCTGGCTAATTTTGTATTTTTAGTAGAGATGGGGTTTCGCCACGTTGGCCAGGCTGGTCTCGAACTCCTGACCTCAAGTGATCCGCCCACTTGGCCTCCCAAAATGCTGGGATTACAGATGTGAGCAACCATGCCCAGCCGATGCCTGTTTTAAGTGGAGAAATAGAAATTTCCCAATCATAGTGGTGGGTACTTCAGATACATTTCTTTGCTTCATCTGCCTAGAAAATTCACTTATCCAGAACACTTTAATACCCAGTAATTCTGGGTAAAGGGAAACCTATTGGGAATTAATACTTTTTACTTCAAGACTGAAATAGTTTGGCTGACACTCCTTACCAGGATATAAACTCAGGCTTCCTAACATTGGCTATGGAATTTTTCTTCACCTACTTTTCTTTTGCTCAGTTTGAAATTTTCCTTTTCTCCTATAACTCATTTGGTGGGAAAAGTGATCCTTTATATTAAAAACAGATGACAAAATGGTGATTACTCTTAATTTTTTTTAACTCCAGGGCCAGAAAATTCTTACATAGAATAAAGTCAACATTAAAGACTTCTTTTTTTTTTGAGATGGAGTCTCCCTCTGTCACCCAGGCTGCAGTGCACAGTGACACTGTCTTGGCTCACTGCAACCTCTGCCTCCCAGGTTCAAGCGATTCTCCTGTCTCAGCCTCCTGAGGAGTAGCTGGGATTACAGGCATGCGCCACCACACCCAGCTAATTTTTGTGTTTTTAGTAGAGATGGGATTTCTCCATGTTGGTCAGGCTGATCTCAAACTCCTAACCTCGTGGTCCGCCCACTTCGGCCTGCCAGAGTGCTGGGATTACAGGCGTGAGCCACCACGCTCAGCCAAAAGACTTCTTGAGTGCAAGTTATTCCTCCTTAAACAAAAAGACTTGACTTTGGTGTTCCAGGTGACTAAATAGGGTGTGGCATATAAGCCTGACTAGAACCATAACTTCATACCCATTTTAAGTTGAATCTGCACACTTTTTTTTTCTTTGCCTTTAGTATGAAAAGACACAGACTGTACTCTCAGAACTGAAGTTGAAGTTTGAAATGACTGAGCAGGAAAAGCAGTCAATCACAGATGAGCTCAAACAGTGTAAAAACAACCTGAAGCTGCTCCGAGAGAAAGGAAATAATGTAAGTCTTTGCAAACTTGGCTTAGCTTTGATTGAGAGGCACATGAGAGATTGAAATTGATTTTCAGAGGACTTTATCACTGATTTGTGAAGCAAATGGTACAAATGAAATAAGCTTTTCATGATGAAATTCCATGATAGAATCACTGTGCTGTCAGATTTTTAAGTAAGAATTTGTACCTTTAACCTATACCCCTAGAAGAGCGTCGGGACTGCCTGGAGGAAGAGCCTTGTTTGCAGTAAAGTAGCTTGGCTAAGAACTGTCAGCTTTTCCCAGATGAGTCTGAAGCTCTTGTCACTAAGCTATCATCTGGCTCTTGTTTCTCCCCTGCTGGGAAATGAAGCACTGTACCACCAGGGATCCATTTAAGAGAGAGTAGTACATGTTGTTCTTATACCAATAATGTTCTCACTGAGGCATAATTTCTAAAAAGCTTAATGTCTCTTTGTCATTATGTAAATATTAGAAAATATTTGGTGAGTTTCTGTAGTCCCGTGAGAGGGAGAGAGATGAACATTTTGGTATAAATTGAGTTTAATATTTTGTTTTTCATTTGCTAGAAAGACAGATGGTCTTTAAAAAGATATTATACTAAATAAATGTTGTGTTGTACGTTTTGGTGATCGTTACCTTTTGTGGGCCCTGATAGATGTTTAGTGTGGTTGGTTGTGCTCTGACTTATTTAAAACCACTGTCATGGCTTGGACACTGCAGTGTGCGTGAGCCACATACTTCCCATGGAGGAAGCCACTCTGCTTACCTTGCAGCACAAGTACAAAAGAGTGATGTTGCATGGCCATCCTGTTACTCATTTGCACACAGAATGCTCATGAGTTGCGTCCAACTGTCCTTTGCTAAAGAAAGTCTTAGTTTGTAGATAATAAAGGCTTGCTGCTTAGGTAGAAGCCTTTTAGAAGTTGATGAACTGGGTGTGGAGGCTTTATGCTAAGGAAAAATGGTTTGCAGTTACTTTTCAAAATGTAGATTGCATAACTCTTCTAAAATCAGATCACAGTGGTTTGATTACTTCTTTCTTTTGTGTTAATTCATATCCCTGGGATTTTGGAGTTTCAGTCTACTGCTCAATAACCCATGAAGACATCTAGCATAATCAGAATAGATCCCCCCCGTACTATTTAGAACCTTTTCAAAAGTAACTTTGCTATTATTATTTATAACTACAATTCACCTTAGGGGTGAATTTCCTTTTTTAGTGATATTGCACTTATGGTACTAAAATATTACTCTGTAATAACACTCATTGTAGCAATTTTCTTCCCATTTTAAAAATTATTATAATTCTGGTAACGTAATTGAAAGCCCTGAGAGTCAGCTCCCTTTTTTTCTTTTTTCTTTTTTTTTTGTTTGAGATGGAGTTTCGCTCTTGCTGCCCAGGCTGGAGTGCAATGGCATGGTTTCAGCTCACCGCAACCTCCACCTCCCGGGTTCAAGCAATTCTCCTGCCTCAGCCTCGCAAGTAGCTGGGATTACAGCATGCGCCACCACACCTGGCTAATTTTGTATTTTTAGTGGAGATGGGGTTTCTCCATGTTGGTCAGGCTGGTCTCGAACTCCCGACCTCAGGTGATCTGCCTGTCTTTATATACCAAACCTTTATTACATGTCAAATGTCTTGCCTGATTTAGGAAGCACACATTGTCACAGGGCATTTAATTTTTTTTTTTTTTTTTTGACGGAGTCTCGCTCTGTCGCCCAGGCTGGAGTGCAGTGGCCGGATCTCAGCTCACTGCAAGCTCCGCCTCCCGGGTTTACGCCAATCTCCTGCCTCAGCCTCCGGAGTAGCTAGGACTACAGGCACCCGCCACCTTGCCCGGCTAGTTTTTTGTATTTTTTAGTAGAGACGGGGTTTCACCATGTTAGCCAGGATGGTCTCGATCTCCTGACCTCATGATCCGCCCGTCTCGGCCTCCCAAAGTGCTAGGATTACAGGCTTGAGCCACCGTGCCCGGCCCACAGGGCATTTATTTTTAAGCTTGAAAGCTGTGTCATCTAATAAGCAAAAGAGCTTTGGTTGAAAAAAAAGATTTTGTTAGAGGCATAAAATAAACTTTAACCATTGCTAAGGGAGTACATTGTCAAATAATGGATTTCAGGTATTGAGCAAAAATAGTGTACTGTCAAGCAGAGAGCATCAGCTGATGGTGAAGTGTTGTCAGCGGTTTGTTTTTTGTTTTTTTGGTTTTTTTTTTTTTTTTTTTGGAGACAGGGTCTTGCTCTGTCACCCAGGCTGGAGTGCGGTGACGTGATCTCACCTCACTGCAGCCTTGACCTTCCTGGCTCAAGCAATCCTCCCACCTCAGCTTCCCAAGTAGCTGGAACTACAGACATGTGCCACCATGCTCAACTAATTTTTGTATTTTTTGTAGGGACAGGGTTTTGCCATGTGGCCCAGGCTGGTCTCGAACTCCTGGCCTTAAGCAATCTGCCCACCTCAGCTTGCCAAAGTGCTGGGATTACAGGCATGAGCCACTACACCCGACTTGCTCTGTCCTCATGTGCTATATTTCGTTAGAATGTTAGGTATACCCACATTGCCCATTGCCTTCAGCTGTTGTTTTTTTTTTTTTTTAATGGAGTCTCACTCTGTCACCCGGTTTGGAGTGCAGTGGCGCTATCTCAGCTCACTGCAACCTCTGCCTCCTGGTTCAAGCGATTCTCCTGCCTTAGCCTCTGAAGTAGCTGGGATTACAGGCATGCACCACCATGCCTGGCTAACTTGTATTTTTAGTAGAGACAGCGTTTCACCATGTTGGCCAGGCTGGTCTCAAACTCCTGACCTCAGGTGATCCACCTGCCTCAGCCTCCCAAAGTGCTGGGATTACAGGCATTGAGCCTAGCTGTTCCTTTTAAACTGATGGTTTCCCAACTTGCACACCACAGTCTATCAGATTGTGTTAGATGTCTTTAAAATGTTTCAATCTGTGCAAAACCTGAGTGGTATACTTCTATTATTTCATTCTTTCTTCCCTACCTCCCACCCTACTGGGGTCTGAATCCTCTTATCTGATTATTTTCATAGCATAAAATGATTTTAATATGCCTTCCCTTCTTTAGCCTTCCATATTACAACCCGTCCCAGCCGTATTCATCGGCCTATTCCTGGCTTTCCTGTTTTGGTGTTTCGGTCCATTGTGGTAGAGAAAGGTACAAGCACTATTGTTGAGTCCTTGTCTGTTTGTCCCCGTCACCTTTTTGTGCCATATTTGTAATATAGTGCATGGCAAGAACACACAGGTATTTTGTTACCTGAAGCAAACCCTTCATTTAGTATGCCATGTATTTGTGTCATACCAATGAACTGAACAGTCAACTAATCCTGTAACTTTTTGTCTTGTTTACTTTGTAGTAATGCTAACCATGAGTTAATTCCAACCTAACCAGTTGTTAATATGCTTCCATTAACTGAGTCTTTATCTCTAGCAAACTGGAGTACACTATGAATTTCTGCAATATTAGTACCCTCTTTCCAATTATGTGTTTAATCAGATTTGAATGAGAAATGAAGAGTTTGCCTCCTTGAAAGTTTCAGCCAGCTTTCTTCCCCTTCCTCCTTATCCTCTTCCTTTTCATAGTGTAGGTTTTCTTTGTTTCAACCCTTTGCCTGTTTATACTATGCCTATGAAGATGAAAAAGAATGAGATTAACATAATGAACCATTGGCTCACAATCTCAACCCCATTGTGTACTTGCAAGGATATAAATGTATCCCGTTTCTTTCTGAGCCCTGACCGCAACATCAGAATATTTCTTTAAAAACCAGTTTTTCTCAATAATACTCCTGGAATACAAGTAAGAATACAAGTCTCAATCAAAGCAAGTTGATCATATAAAGCCCTCTCAAAGCTAGCAGGCAACAGCCCATCCATGCTTGTCTCTAACTGGCATGCATGTTAGTAGAGCATATGAGGTGATCATGTGGCTTTATTACACTGAACAGAGTCTTTACCAGAATTGTCAGACAGGCAGGATCCCTAATGTTACCTCTCCATCTTGAACCCTCTTTGATTTTGTCTTCTGAGGTTTCAAGTTCGAGAACCAAAGCCTAGACCATTATCACCTTAGCCACTATCCCCTTGCATAAAATATCCCAACATGTGAGTCTGGTTCTTATCAATAAATAAACATTTTGAGCAGAAACATACTACAGGTATCTATATACATCAGTTATATTGGAATATATGGATACCAGAGTAAATAGGCAGAGCCCACAAATTTTCTTAGAAGTCACTATTAGGTTTCAACTGTAACAAAGTTGAAAACTCCCCAGGACTTTCTTGGGATGTATTAGACTTCCAAATTGGTGGTCCCGCTATTATGGCTCTCCTCATACCTGCACTCCCTCACTTTTTTTTTCTTTTCAAACTTTATGTTTATGATGCAAAAATAAGATTTTTCCAATATTCTGTTAAGTATTGAGGACTCTCTGGAACCAAGGGGTTAATAGGTATGAAAACAGAGGGGAGAATGTGATATTGACTCTTGGTTTCTTTCCACACAGAAACCCTGGCCCTGGATGCCCATGTTGGCTGCCCTGGTTGCAGTAACAGCCATCGTGCTGTACGTGCCAGGTCTGGCCAGAGCTTCTCCATGAGAGCGTTCCTTGAGTCCGTACACCGTCCTCCCTCTAGAAGCTGGCATCACACTCATGCTGGGGACAAACAGAACCATTTTCTTCCTCTTTACCTCTTAAAACAGCAGAAGTACAAGAATACAGCTGTAGGGTCATTGCTTTAAATTATATAAAATGTATCTGTCTATAAAGAAGATATAAAATTGTGACTTTATTCTACTGTAAGCAATAATTTGCTTGCAATTTTTCATGTAATTTTTAAATTAGTATGTTGAGATTCTGAATATTATGGTGGCCTAAAGTAGGCTTCTTAGTACACCAGATTATTTATAACATTAAATTTATGAGTATTTTACTCTGAATTCTGATGGCCAGATAATTCATTTTTCCGATTCGATAACTACCCAAACCAAACAACCAATACATACATGGGAAGAGAGGCCCTGTGTGCTCAGTGCCTATCAGTTTGAAATATATACACATATATATATATTTTTTACATATTTACGCCATTTTTACTCATAAAACCACTGAGCTATTGGGAACAAGACTTAGAGACAACTATTTGCATAGATTTTTTTTTTTAAGGAAAAATACATTTGGAAAATAAACTGTTATGGTGATAATTTGGGGAATATGTGCACGCTTGTTCAGCCTTAATGTGACTTGAAGATGTGGAGGACATCAACTTTAAAAAACTTTCCATGAGAGTGTGTATTTTCTTGAGCAAACTGAAGAATTTCTGGGAGCAAAAACGTAGTAATTATACAATTTCAGTGCAGTCAACCAAACTGTTGAGTCAATTGGAATGTAATTTATTAAACCTCATGTATTTAAAGAGATATTTTTCTTTAAAAGCCAAGTTACTTTCTCATATACAGCATTTTAGGAAGCATGATTTTTTTTTTTCTGTCATCTATTCCTCCAAGCATGTTTAATTGAAGAAAGTATTAATATCTCTTTAGATAAGCTTGTATTGACCTAATTTGGTTTATGATGTGTCAGAGCTAATTCATGTTCGGGGTGAGCTGTTGTACCTACCAACAGATTTCCTGGTTGGGTATGCAAATGGTTATTTTCTTTTTATTGTTGTTAATTGGGACTTTCTGTTAATGAAATGCACTATTCCCAAGATATAGTGTTCTATGCACAATGAAGCACCTAAAAACACTGCTTGATGTTATAAATTTAAAACACAAGTGAAAGTTTAGCCATGGTTTTGTGCGGCATCATAGTTATGTCAATAAAGTTTATTTAGGTCTTAGAATATCCTAAAATATCACATAGTTAAATTTTTCAGTCAGTGAAGACCGGGAGGGAATGTCAGTGAATTGGCTTGAATGTTCTGTGGCAATCCACAGGTCTAGTCAAATATTGAAATAGGAGTTTAGGATATAATTTGCCTTGTGATGTTTGGCAGTCACTGTTTATACTTTAAAGGTTATATTTTAAGCTATTTGGGATTGCTGTTGGGAGGATCACTAGATTTATGGAGGAATTAGTCACAAATGACTTGTAGGAAATACTGTCATATAGTTCATTTCATCATTTTCTGTTGCAGGAAGCCACTCCACCACAGAATGCTAATATGCCAGTGGTACCCAGTACCTCTTGTATATAGGTTATTGCAAATATTGTTCTGAAATGCTTAACTTCAGAATTACATTTTTTAAAGTAAATAATTGTTTTAAATCTATTTTGTAAAGATATAAACTACAATAGAATTTCTGGAGTACAGATTAAACTATTTGCACTAACATACGTGATGTGCATGATTTAATAAAATAACTTTACTCTCCCTACGCATGTTTGAGTTGAATATCATTGAAGTTCTTAATGCTGACTCTACTATTGGGTTGTTAATAGTCTTCTCTTGAAATGACTCTTTATGCAACATAACATACATTTGGTATTCTTCGAGGTTTAAAAGAAAACACTTAGCTGTTTCCTGCAAGTTTTATTTGCCTTTTATTTAACTTACTGACCTATTTTTTTTTCTCTTTTAATATGGTTATTGTTAAAATGAAAGTCACTTGCTAGACTGGTCTCTTTAAATGTAAGGTCTAGTATCAATATTTACTTCATTCAAGTGGAATAAATGGCTTTTTGTAGTTACTTCCAGTTTTCCTCAAGAATATAAGTAAGTCTGTTCATAAGCAATACCTTCAGCTTTGTTCAGCTCACTTCCAGGTTAAATAAAGAGTAGGATTATTCACTAGTAATAATAGAGTCATTAAGAAATATTAAGCATTGCAGCTAAAAATTGAACAACCCTATAATGATACATTTAAGAATTATTCAAAGGTACTACATGACAGGGTCAGAAAATAAAAAGAACGTGGTGTTTGAAGCAAAACAGATCTGTATTGGCATCTTGGTTTTATCAGCTGTTGTTGCCTTGCACAAATCACATTTTCTCTGAGTCTCCATTTTCTCATTTATAACATGGGGACAATAATACTTAACATTTGTGGTAGTAGTGTGAACATTAAAAAGATAATGTATGTGAAGTACCATTCAAGTGGTGAATAAGTTTTTATGAGAATGTCATACTGAAAAAATATTACAAATATTAAAGTTTTAGGTAAGCCAGTACATCTACTTTAATTAAATGAATTGATTGACTCAACCATTCAGAATTTCTGTGTGTGAATGAGATATATGTGAGATATATATATATTTTTTTTTCATGAGAAAGCATTATCACCTAGCTCTGTGTGTTGCCTTCATAGTTCACTCTTTTGGAAGTAATATGCTTGGTTTGATGATGAACCAGTTGCCCACAATGGTTTTGGAATTCCTGTCATTATTGCCTTTAGAGCCACTTTGAGTCACATGTGAAAACCATTCACATTGCCCTATAGTCAGAGGCTTTTGACGAAAACTAGTATTGCCTACGTGATCTCTCACTTTAATCACTACACTTGACCAAAGTCTGGTGACTCTTGGCTGCTTCCAGTGACTATTTATCTACCATCAAAAGGATGGGAGTCTGCTACGAAAGAGAAAAAACTGCATACAAATCAACTGAATTAAAACTGCAGCCTTGGCTGCAGATACAAAAATTAATACAAAAATTAACCAGGCGTGGTGATGGGTGCATGTAATTCCAGCTACTCAGGAGGCTGAGGCAGGAGAATTGCTTGAACCTGTGAGGCAAAGGTTGCAGTGAGCCAAGATCGCACCACTGCGACACTCGTCGCACCCTTGGTCGACAAGAGTGAAACTCGCATCTGGAGAAAAAAAAATGCAGCCTTGGCCGGGCGCAGTGGCTCAAGCCTGTAATCCCAGCACTTTGGGAGGCCGAGACGGGCGGATCACGAGGTCAGGAGATCGAGACCATCCTGGCTAACACGGTGAAACCCCGTCTCTACTAAAAAATACAAAAAAAAGCCGGGTGAGGTGGCGGGCGCCTGTAGTCCCAGCTACTCGAGAGGCTGAGGCGGGAGAATGGCGTAAACCCGGGAGGCGGAGCTTGCAGTGAGCTGAGATCCGGCCACTGCACTCCAGCCTGGGCGACGGAGCGAGACTCCATCTCAAAAAAAAAAAAAAAAAGCAGCCTTGCTCCCAAAAGTTCACTTCTGGATAATTATTTTGAAAACATAATTATGTGCATAAAAATGTACTAGGACATGTAGTGCTGCATTTCTATCATAGTGACAGATAAACAACCTAAGTGGGTCATTGTTTAAATAAATTAATATTACCACTCTATAATTACTGTAGTTACAAAGTATGTGGAAAGATACTCATACTATATTAAGTAAAACAAAGAGGTTACCAGTGTAAAATAACCCTGGTTTTACAGAGGAAAAGAAATGTATTGGCCGGGCGCGGTGGCTCAAGCCTGTAATCCCAGCACTTTGGGAGGCCGAGACGGGCGGATCACGAGGTCAGGAGATCGAGACCATCCTGGCTAATACGGCGAAACCCCGTCTCTACTAAAAAATACAAAAAACTAGCCGGGCGACGAGGCGGGCGCCTGTAGTCCCAGCTACTCGGGAGGCTGAGACAGGAGAATGGCGTGAACCCGGGAGGCGGAGCTTGCAGTGAGCTGAGAGCCGGCCACTGCACTCCAGCCTGGGCGGCAGAGCAAGACTCGTCTCAAAAAAAAAAAAAAAAAAAAAAGAAATGTAAACATACAACGTATATTTATAACAGGAGAACTTAGGAGGATTTATACCCAGACTGGTGGTAGTGGTTGTCTTTGTATGATTGTGGATAAATTTAAATTCCCTTCCACCTTTATGATTTTCTTTTCTTTTCTTTTCTTTTTTTTTTTTTTTTTCTTTTTCTGAGACAGAGTCTCACACTGTTGCCCAGGCTGGAGTGCAGTGGCATGAATCTCGTCTCACTGCAACCTCCACCTCCTGGGCTCAAGCAGTCCTCCTATCTCAGCCTCCCAAGTAGCTGGGACTATAGGCATGTACCACCGCACCCAGCTAATATTTGTATTTTTTTGTAGAGATTCAGTTTCCCCATGTTGCCCAGGCTGGTTTTGAACCTTCTGGACTCAAGCTACTGTTCCCCTCAGCCTCCCCTTTTGTGATTTCTAATTTATTTTTAGTAATTAATAAATACGTGTTGCTTGTATAAATTTTTTAAGCTACAAAAATGTTCCCAATTGGCTTTCATAGTTGAATGAGTAATTAACTTGTGAGAGTACCCACCCCCACCTTTAAAGGGGCTAATGTTCATTTACACTGAGGAATTCTGGTGTGTTCACTCAACAGTCAGTCTTATAATTTTAAAAACGCTTTGTACATATTAGTCATAGAATTATAATGCTGGAGAAACCCTTAACAATCCTATCCCATCTTTTTGTTTATCCAGAAAAAAATCCAGAAAATTTTTTACTCGGAATCATTAATAAAGTTGAGAACCAAGATGTTTCTCTTTTTTTTTTTTTGAGACGGAGTTCCACTCTTGTTGCCCAAGCTGGAGTACAATGGTGCAATCTCAGCTCACCACAACCTCTGCCTCCCGGGTTCAAGCGATTCTCCTGCCTCAGCCTCCCAAGTAGCTGGGTATACAGGCATGTACCACCACACTCTGCTAATTTTGTATTTTTATAGAGACGGGGTTTTCTCCATGTTGCTCTGACTGGTCTTAAACTTCTGACTTCAGGTGACCCACCTGCCTCAGCCTCCCAAAGTGCTGGGATTACAGGGATGAGCCACCACGCCTGGCCTGTTTCTTTTTCTGCTACTCTATATTGTGTCTCCAGGTTTCAGTGGTTTCATATACATTCATTTAACAAATACTTATTGTCTGATATGAGGCGCTGTGCCAGATCCTGACAACACTCAGTCCCTATCTTCATAGAGCTTTTGGTATGGGGTTGAAATATAGGCAAGGAAGCTGGCAATTAAAATACAGTGTAATAGAAGAAGACACTGGAGCCTATGGAACCATAGAAGCATTGGGTGCATTTCCTCTGACCTTCAACCACTCAACCTTCCAACCTGGGGATATCTGGCTACAGAGCCAAAGGTAAGTTTCCTTTCTAGGTCGTCTGAGGAACAGATCTGGTTTCTCTTGAAGCACATGTCATTGAAAACCATTAAGATCTGATCTTGATTTTCTTTAAAAGGGCATTATGACTGGGAAGCATTTTTAAGGCTTTGTGTATACTCTCCCGGAATTTTTCCCTGTTAAATGGTTTGAACTGTAACTTGTGAGTAACAGGTAACTAGTGAATTTTTTTTTTTTTTTTTTTTTTTGAGACGGAGTCTCACTCTGTCTCCAGGCTGAAGTGCAGTGGTGCCAACTTGGCTCACTGCAATCTCTGCCTCCCGGGTTCAAGGGATTCTCCTGCCTCAGCCTCCTGAGTAGCTGGGACTACAGGCCCACCACCACAACCAGCTAATTTTTTGTATTTTAGTAGAGACAGGTTTCACCATCTTGGCCAGGATGGTCTCCATCTCCTGACCTCGTGATCTGCCCGCCTCAGCCTCCCAAAGTGCTGGGATTAGAGGCGTGAGCCACTGTGCCTGGCCTAAGGTTTTTTGTTGTTGTTTTTTTTTTTAAGCCAAGAAAAAGTGTTTTAGCCAGGCAGGCTCTTTGAATAGGCGTCTCCTATTGACGAGCTGGGGCATGGATTGGATGAATCCAATAATAAATCCCTTGCACATGGAGGCAAGTGTCCGCCATGTCTTGTTTGTGTTTATTGTCCTGCTCATTCAGTAGATTGAGCAGGACCTTTTTTTTCCCTAAAGATTAAGCGCCTTTCAGCCCAAATCTTAAAATATGTGATTTGTTATCCTGTCATGCAAGGACACTGAGTTAAAACCTATACAGCCTATGAAAAAGACGCCGGGTGCGGTGGCTCACGCTTGTAATCCCAGCACTTTGGGAGGCCGAGGTGGGCAGATCACCTGAGGTTGGGATTTCGAGACCAGCCTGACCAATATGGAGAAATCTTGTCTCTACTAAAAATACAAAATTAGCCGGGCGTGGTGGCACATGCCTGTAATCCCAGCTACTCAGGAGGCTGAGGCAGGAGAATTGCTTGAACCCAGGAGGCAGAGGTTGCAGTGAGCCGAGATCACACCATTGCACTCCAGCCTGGGCAACAAGACCGAAACTCTGTCTCAAAAAAAGAAAGAAAAAGACACCATGAGCATTACGAATAAGAAAGGCAAAGGGACCAGGGGAGGGAGATAAGAACAAGTAGAGAAACTTGTTGGTTGTGCTCCTGCTGCTCACAGTGGCTGTTCACCTTGTCATTTTCACCTTTTGAACTGGCCGGAGAATATCTAGGTAGCCAGATTTCATTTAGCAGAGATTCAGACTTCTACTTCATGAAATTTCATCCTAGGATTTTTCTTTTTTTTTTTTTTGAGACGGAGTCTTGCTCTGCCACCCAGGCTGGAGTGCAGTGGCCGGATCTCAGCTCACTGCAAGCTCCGCCTCCCGGGTTTACGCCATTCTCCTGCCTCAGCCTCCCGAGTAGCTGGGACTACAGGCGCCCGCCTCGTCGCCCGGCTAGTTTTTTGTATTTTTAAGTAGAGACAGGGTTTCACCGTATTAGCCAGGATGGTCTCGATCTTCGGACCTCGTGATCCGCCCGTCTCGGCCTCCCAAAGTGCTGGGATTACAGGCTTGAGCCACCGCGCCCGGCCGGATTTTTCTTTATCCTAAATTCTGTGTACTCATTTATCCCATCAGCACCGTGCTCCACATAGAATTGGAAGCAGGTGTGCTGCTTGGAATAGCATTCTTTTCCCCCTTTTTTTTTTTTTTTTTTTTTTTTTTGAGACGGAGTCTCCCTCTGTCGCCCAGGCTGGAGTGCAGTGGCCGGATCTCAGCTCACTGCAAGCTCCGCCTCCCGGGTTCACGCCATTCTCCCGCCTCAGTCTCCCGAGTAGCTGGGACTACAGGCGCCTGCCACCTCGCCCGGCTAGGTTTTTTACACTTGATCTTAGCCAAGAGGCCGAGAAGCGATAGGTTTTTTTTGTATTTTTAGTAGAGACGGGGTTTCACCGTGTTAGCCAGGATGGTCTCGATCTCCTGCCCTCGTGATCCGCCCGTCTCGGCCTCCCAAAGTGCTGGGATTACAGGCTTGAGCCACCGCGCCCGGCCTCTTTTCCCTCTTAAATGGCGTGATCCCTTCCTGCTAGACTGAGGATCCTTCCTCATGGCAGGTTCTGCAAGCAAACAAGGGAGGAGCTGCAAAGGCACTAAAAATCCCAACCATTTCAACTTTTTGAATCTCAGGCTTCTGCCATAAATTACTTCACTGTGTAATCTTTGCATAGTTATGTCATTTTGTTTTGGATTGAAAACATGTTCTGAGATAATTAGCCCATGCTTATTTGGCCTCCCCCATTACCCCTCCTCCTGCACTTCATAACTAATCTTCAAAGAGTTAATGTGTTTTGAATATCTTAAACCAAATTTTTGTTTTATTTTTTATTTTTAGAGACTGGGTCTAGTTCTGTTGATCAGGCTAGTCCTGAACTCCTGGCCTCAAGCGATCCTCCTGCTTCCCCCTGCCAAAGTACTGAGATTATAGGCATGAACTATCATGCAAGGCCTTATTTTCTTTAAATAGTGTTTATAGATCTCATTACATTTTCTTCTACGCAGTAAATTTGGGATAGTTTTAAAGTTGAGCATTCTAATTTAGCACTTTATGTCCCTAATCACATTTTTTTTTTTTTTTTTTTTTGAGAGCGGAGTCTCGCTATGTCACCCAGGCTGGAGTGCAGTGGCGCGATCTTGGCTCACTGCAAGCTCCGCCTCCCGGGTTCCCGCCATTCTCCCGCCTCAGCCTCTGAGTAGCTGGGACTACAGGCGCCCGCCACCGCGCCCGGCTAGTTTTTTGTATTTTTAGTAGAGACGGGGTTTCACCGTGTTAGCCAGGAGGGTCTCGATCTCCTGACCTCGTGATCCACCCGCCTCAACCTCCCAAAGTGCTGGGATTACAGGCTTGAGCCACCGCGCCCGGCCTTCTAATCACATTTTTTTAAAATCCGCAAGAGTTTATTCAGTCACACAACTTTGGCAAATAAAGTTCTATATTTTAAATGCTTTTGCCAAAATTAGGTGGTAAATACATATGTGCTATGTGCACATATAGCCCTTTTTTTTTTTTTTTTTTTTTTTTGAGACGGAGTCTCGCTCTGCCGCCCAGGCTGGAGTGCTGTGGCCGGATCTCAGCTCACTGCAAGCTCCGCCTCCCGGGTTCACGCCATTCTCCTGCCTCAGCCTCCCGAGTAGCTGGGACTACAGGCGTCCACCACCTCGCCCGGCTAGTTTTTTGTATTTTAGTAGAGACGGGGTTTCACCGTGTTAGCCAGGATGGTCTTGATCTCGTGACCTCGTGATCCGCCGGTCTCGGCCTCCCAAAGTGCTGGGATTACAGGCTTGAGCCACCACGCCCGACCCGCATATAGCCCTTTTTATCAATGAAGATGAGTATGTACTGTGATATCACCTGTAATAAATAGAACCTTCTGCCTAGATCATCTGTCTTTGAATACCTAAAATACACTTATTGGCCAGGCACAGCGGCTCACACCTGTAATTCCAGCACTTTAGGAGGCCGAGGCAGGCGAATCACCTGAGGTCAAGAATTCGAGACCAGACTGGCCAACATGGCGAAACCTCATCTCTACTTAAAAAAAAAAAAAAAAAAAAAAAAAAAAAAAAAAAAAAAAGGCCGGGCACGGTGGCTCAAGCCTGTAATCCCAGCACTTTGGAGGCCGAGACGGGCGGATCACGAGGGCAGGAGATCGAGACCATCCTGGCTAACACGGTGAAACCCCGTCTCTACTAAAAAATACAAAAAACTAGCCGGGCGAGGTGGCTGGCGCCTGTAGTCCCAGCTACTCCGGAGGCTGAGGCAGGAGAATGGCGTAAACCCGGGAGGCGGAGCTTGCAGTGAGCTGAGATTGTGCCACTGCACTCCAGCCTGGGTGGCAGAGCAAGACTCCCTCTCAAAAAAAAAAAAAATTAGCCAGACATAGTGGCACACGGTGTAATTCCAGCTACTCAGGAGGCTGAGGCAGAAGAATTGCTTGAACCCAGGAGGCGGAGGTTGCAGTGAACCCAGATCTCGCCACTGCACTCCAGGCTGGGCGACAGAGCAAGATTCCATCTCAAAAAATAATAATAAAATAAAACATTTATTTCTCTGGCCTCATGTTATAGCAAAGTCCTCAAAATCCCAGCAACTCTGGAGGCCGAAGTGGGAGGGTCGCTTTAGCCCAGGAGTTTGAGACCAGCCTGGGCAACATAGTGAGACCTCCATCTCTAAAAAAATTAAAAGTAAAGTAGCCAGGTGTAGTGGCACATGCCTGTAGTCTCAGCTCCTCAGAAGGTTAAGGCAGGAGGATCACTTGAGTCCAGGAGTTCAAGACTGCAGTGAGCTATGCTTGCACAGGGTCTCTAAAATAATAATTTTTTTAATTAAAAAAAAAATAGTTACCCATTGCTTTGTAACAGATTACCCCCAAAACTTTAGCAGTTTAAAACAGCAAATAGGCTGAGGGTGGTGGCTCATGCCTGTAATCCCAGCACTTTGGGAGGTCGAGGTGGGTAGATCACCTGAGGTCAGGAGTTCAAGACCAGCCTGGTCAACATGGTGAAACCCTGTCTAAAAATACAAAAATTAGCTGGGCGTGGTGGTAGGTGCCTGTAATTCCAGCTACCTGTAATTCCAGGTAGATCACCTGAGGTCAGGAGATCAAGCCCAGCCTGGTCAACATGGTGAAACCCTGTCTAAAAATACAAAAATTAGCTGGGCGTGGTGGTGGGTGCCTATAATTCCAGCTGCTTGGGAGGCTGAGGCAGGAGAATCACTTGAACCCGGGAGATGGAGGTTGCAGTGAGCTGAGATGGCACCATTGCACTCCAGCCTGGGTGACAAGAGCGAGACTCCATCTAAAAATAAATAAATAAATAACACAGCCGGGCACGGTGGCTCAAGCCTGTAATCCCAGCACTTTGGGAGGCCGAGACAGGCGGATCACGAGGTCAGGAGATCGAGACCATCCTGGCTAACACGGTGAAACCCCGTCTCTACTAAAAAATATAAAAAACTAGCCGGGCGAGGTGGCGGGCGCTTGTAGTCCCAGCTACTCGGGAGGCTGAGGCAGGAGAATGGTGTAAACCCGGGAGGCGGAGCTTGCAGTGAGCTGAGATCCGGCCACTGCACTCCCGCCTGGGCGACAGAGTGAGACTCCGTCTCAAAAAAATAAAAATAAAATATAAATAAATAAATAAATAACACACAAATATTTAGTGTCTTACACAGTTTCTAAGGGTCAGGAATCTAGGAGCAGCTTAGCTGAGTGGTTCTAGGTCAAGGTCTCTCCTGTAGTTGCTGGCAAGCTGTAGACTGGGCCTGGAGGATTTTCTTTGCTCATTCAGGTGCTGTTAACCGGAATCTTTAGTTCCTCACCACGTGGGCCTCACCATAAGGCTGCTCAGATAAAGCAGCTGGCTTCCCTCAGAGCAAGTGATTCAAGAGAAAGGCAGAGGGATGGATGCCACCATATTTTTCATAACCTAATCTCTGAAGTGATATACCATCACTGCAAAATTCTATTGGTCACACAAACTAACTCTGATATAGTGAGGAAGGTAATAACCAAGAGCATGGATACTAACAGGCAGCAGAAGAGAGCCAGGTTACAGACTGGTTCTTCACCTAATTTCCCAGTAGGAAATTTTTGAATTGTTGATAAGCTTCTTTTAATTAAGTGTATCAAAACAGACAAACTAAATGACTTATATAAATTACATCCTGGCCAGGCACAGTGGCTCACGCCTGTAATCCCAACACTTTGGGAGGCTGAGGCGGGTGGATCACGAGGTCAGGAGATTGAGACCATCCTGGCTAACACGGTGAAACCCCGTCTCTACTAAAAATACAAAAAATTAGCCAGGCATGGTGGCATGTGCCTGTAATCCCAGCTACTCAGGAGGCTGAGACAGGAGAGTCACTTGAACCCAGAACGCAGAGGTTGCAGAGAGCCAAGATCGTGCCACTGCACTCCAGCCTGGACAACAGAGTGAGACTCCATCTCAAAAAACAAAAAAACAAAACAGAAGAATTAGATCCTTCCCCAATCTATTGATTCCCCAATATCAGTAAATCATTAATATTGATTCTAAAGTTATAAGAAGTCCAAAACAAGAGATCTCTTAGGATTACTGTCATACTCACAATTTAAATTTAGAAATTGTTTTCAAAATTGATCAAAGTAAATAATTTTCTTAAAACTGTGTCTTCAACCACTATTTGAAAAGCTATAGGCCTGTAATCCCAGCTACTCAGGAGGCTGAGGCACGACAATGGCTTGAACCTGAGAGGCAGAAGTTTCAGTGAGCCAAGATCGCACCATTGCACTCCAGCCTGGGTGACAGTGAAACTCCGTCTCAAAAAAAAAAAAAAAAGAAAAGCTGTAAGGACAGGGTTTTTTTTTTTTTTTGGTTTTGGTTTTGGTTTTTTTTGTCTTCTTTCCTTTTTTTGTTTTTGTTTTGTTTTATTTTGATTTTTGAGACTGGGTCTCACTCTGTCACCCAGGCTGGAGTGCGGTGATATAATCATGGCTCACTGCAGCCTTGACCTCCCAGGCTCAAGCAGTCCACCCATCTCAGCCTCCCGAGTTACTGGAACTACAGGCACGTGCTACCATGCCCAGCTAATTTTTGTATTTTTTTGTAGAGATAGGGTCTCCCTGTGTTGCTCAGACTGGTCTCAAACTCCTGGGTTCAAGCGATCCTTCTACCTCAGCCTTCCAAAGTGCTGGGATTACAGGCGTGAGCCACTGTTCCTGGCCGGACAGTTTTTACTGGGCACTGGGCTAGGTGCACCTCTCCTCATAGCTTACCCCTCCTTCCCTAGGCTGTAATTGTTGGTTGCTTCTCTGTCTTCTCTATGAGACAGTAAGTTCCCAGAGTTCCCAGAGGGCAACTAAATACTGGGTCTTTACTCACTTTGGTATAACTGAAACCTAGTACAGTTCCTAGAACATTTATTTATTTATTTATTATTTATTTATTTATTTATTATTAATGAGACGGAGTCTCACTCTTTTTGCCCCAGCTGGAGTGCAATGGTGATGTCTTGGTTCACTGCAACCTCCATCTCCCAACTTCAAGTGATTCTTGGGCCTCAGCCTTCTGAGTAGCTGGGATTACAGGCATGTGCCACCATGCCTGGCTAATTTTTTGTATTTTTAGTAGAGACAGAGTTTCACCATGTTGGCCAAGCTGGTCTCGAACTCCTGACTTCAGGTGATCCACCTGCCTCGGCCTCACAAAGTGCTGGGATTACAAGTGTGAGCCACCATGCCTGGCCTAGTACATTTTAGATATTTAATAAATATTTGTTGCAGAAAGGGAGTAGAACCCCAGTCTGAAGGTGGACTTGAATCAATACTTTCTGGTTGCTAACAGTGGCCATTCATAGATAGTATGATGGTGTGCTCTCTGGTCTGGAATAAAATCACTTAGTGACAGTAAACACTGTTACCACAAATGTAAATTTGACTGCAGAAATGGACCTTATTTCATACCAAATTTTAGACTTACTTAAAGCATACACTTAATCAGAAAAGCTAAACCTAGGTTTCACCAATTAGTAGATAGAAAGATACTGAATAAGCATTTATTTATGCCTGCCTTGTTTCAGTAAGGCTTTAAGGTGGCCTACACAGATATATAAAATGTGGAATAGGCTGGGCAGTGGTTTATGCTTGTAATCCCAGCACTTTGGGAGGCTGAGGCAGGAGGATAACTGAACCTCTGAGTTCAAAACCAGCCTGGGCAACATAGCAAGAGCCCATCTCTACAAAAAATTTTAAAATTAGCCAGGCGTGGTGGTACACACCCATGGTCCCAGCTACTTGGGAGACTGAGGTAACAGGATCACTTGAGCTCAGGAGGTTGAGGCTGCAGTGAGCCAAGATCATGCCACTGCACTCCAGCCTGGGCAACATAAGGAGACCCTGTTAGATAAAATACAGAATATCATGGCTTAAATCGGGGGATGGGGAGAGAGAAGAAAGTAAAATAAGAGGATATAAAATTGAGCCAAATAAGTAAAATAAAATTGGGCCAAGACTGAGGAGGAAAAATTACCCCATGCCACCTTGCACTTGGCTCTAAGCTTTCCAATAATCAAATGAAAATCCTAGAGAGTTACCAAAGTCATTGTCCATAAGATTAATAATAAATTATTGAAAATACAAAGACTAGGGATTTCTGTCAGGGCTATTTATTTGGAGGTGGTCTCTGTCACCTAGGCTGAAGTGCAATGACACGACCATAGCTCACTGCAGCCTCAAACTCCTAGGCTCAAGCAGTCTTTGTCTCAGCCTCCTGAGAAGCTGAGACTGCAGGTGCGTGCCACCATGCCCAGCTCATTTTTTTAAATTTTATTTTCTGCAGAGACTGGGTCTCCCTATGTTGCCCAGGCTGGTCCCAAACTCCTGAACTCAAGCAATCCTCCTGCTTCAGCCTCTCAAATTGCTGGGATTTCAGGCCTGAGCCACCATGCCCAGCCAGGGTTCTTTTTAAATGCATGCTGGCTCTACATAGTGTTGCTTTGAACCTAAAACTGCTCTAAAATGCTCTCTTTAAAAAGAAAAAAAAGCATGCTATATAAGCATGCTTAAAGCCTCATATAGGGAGTCTTTAATAGCTTATTTTCAAAAGTATCCTAATTAGGGGCCAAGGTGGGAGGATCTCTTGAGGCCAGGAGTTCAAGACTAGCCTAGGCAACATAGCAAGACCCTGTCTACAAAACTAAAAATTTAAAAATTAGTCAAGTGTGGTGGTACATGCCTGTAGTCCCAGCTACTTAGGAGGCTGAGATGAGGAGATCCCTTGAGCCCAGGATATCAAGACTGCAAGTGAGCTGTGATGGTGCCATTGCACTCCAGCCTGGGCAACAGAGCAAGACCCTATCTCTAAAAACAAAGAAAGAAAAACACCACAGGTATCCCAAGTAGATGGAAAAAAATAACACCATTTGTCAAAGCTGGGAAGGGCAAATGGGAGTTTATTATATTATTTATTATGCTTTGGCATATGTTTGAAATTTCCTACAATCGTTTAAGTGTTTTTTAAAATGTACAGCAATCATCACACTTAATGGGATGAATGTGGTAGCATTTTTATTGAAGTCAAGGACTGGACATAGGTACCCATTCTCATTCCAGCTCCTCAGCATTGAACTGGCTAATGCTCACTCTGTCGCACAGGCTGGAGTACAGTGGCGTGACACGGCTTACTGCAGCCTCGGCCTCCTGCAGCCTCGGCCTCCCAGGCTCAGGTGATTCTCCCACCTCAGCCTCCCACATAGATGGGCACACACCACCAGAACTGGCTTTTTTTTTTTTTTTTTTTTTTTGTAGAGATGGGGTTTTGCCGTGTTGTTCAGGCTGGTCTTGAACTCCTGGGCTCAAGTGATCCTCCTGCTTCTGCCTCCCAAAGCACTGGCATTACAAACATGAGCCACCGTGCCTGGCCCAAAACTTTTTAAGCCCCAACATGACGTGCAAAGGAAATTGACACTCTCAAACTCCTGGGCTGAAGAAATCTTCCCCACTTGGCCTCCTTAAGTGCTGGGATCACAGGCATGAGCTACCGCACCCAGCAGGAATTCCTAATCAAGCAAATTCTTTGTCATCAGCTAAGGAGCCCACTGAGTCAAACAAGTTGTTTTTGACCTCCTAGTTTCCTTGTACCCTGGGTCTGCTGCAGGCTGGTTTCTGGGCAGGCCTTTCCTAGAGCAGCAGCAGCCTCCTAATTTTGTGTGGAGTTACCTGCTAGGGCACCTTCCTATATAGAGCTGATGGTCAGCAGTCCTCACCTAAGAAAAGCAGTCTTTTCTAGCCCTATGTTCAGTGGCAGTGACGCATACTGGGTGTTCCAGTCAGCAGAAAGGGGTCAGCTGGAAAGCAGGGGGGGGCACCTGCCTCTTGGCTCCAGTTGATTGTATGCCATGCAGGTCTGTTGCCAATATCTTCTGAATTTTCAAGAGAAACTGGAAACCAGGCTGGGCACAGTGGCTCACGCCTGTTATCTCAGCACTTTGAGAGGCCAAGGTGGGCGAATCACCTGAGGTCAGGAGTTCGAGACCAGCCTGGCCAACATGGTGAAACCCCATCTCCATTAAAAATACAAAAATAAAAATAAAAATAAAAAATTAGCCAGCCATGGTGGTGTGTGTCTGTGATCCCAGCTGCTCGGGAGGCCAAGGCAGGAGAATCACTTGAACCCAGGAGCCAGAGATTGCAGTGAGCCAAGATCACATCACTGCACTCCAGCCTGGCTGACAGAACAAGAGTCTTGTCTCAAAAAAAAAAAGAAAGAAAAGAAAAGAAAAAGAAACTGGAAACTGGACTTTATTTTCATTTTCCAGATTAAAGAGGGGGAAGAAGGCCCTGTCTGAGGCAAGCAAAATATACCTGCAGGCCCAGTTTAGTCAGCGGGGCTACCAACTGGCAACCTCTGGTCTAATTAAGCCTAGAATTATAAAGCATTAGAGGACTTCACAGACAAATAAACTGTTCCAGAAATTTTGGAGCTAGACTTGCCAAATATTTTATTTTACTGTATCTTAGTCCATTTTGTATTGCTTTAACAAATTACCTGGGACTGAGTAATTTGTAAAGAAAAGAGGTTTATTTAGCTCACAGTTCTGCAGGCTGGAAAGTCCAAGGAGCATGGTGCCAGTATATTCTCGCTTCTGGTGAGGGCCACATGCTAGGTCACAACATGGCAGAGAAGGTCAAAGGGAAAGCAGACACCTTTAAAGAGAGGTAAAACCCAAGGCAGCCCTGGCTTCATAACAACCCACTCTCCCCAGAACTAATTTATTCCTGTGAGAACTAATCCAGTCTCAGAGCAAGAACTCAATCACTATGGCAAGAAAGGCACCAAGCCATTCGTGAAGGATCCACCCCCATGACCCAAATACCTCCCACTAGGCTTCTCCTCCCAACATTGTCACATTGGGGATCAGGTTTCACCCTGACTCTTGGTGGGACAGACAAGCAATATTGAAACTGTATCACCAAGCTATAACACTTTTTAATGTAAAAAGCATGCCAAACGCTGCTCTTAACTCACCATTTCATTAACGAAAGGCCATTACAGTACTTACAAAATAGGATGCACCAGCTTTGCAGATGCTGCTGCCACTGGGAGCCCCGTATTACCAGCCATGGTCAACCCCACCATGGTCTTCAACATTGCTGTCAATGGCAAGCCCTTGGGCCACGTCTTCTTTGAGCTGTTTGCAGACAAGATTCCAAAGACAGCAGAAAACTTTCATGCTCTGAGCACTGGAGAGAAAGGATTTGGTTATGAGGGTTCCTGCTTTCACAGAATGATTACTGGGTTTGCATGTCAGGGTGGTGACTTCACATGCCATACGGCACTGGTGGCAAGTCCATCTATAGGGAGAAATTTGATGAGGAGAGCTTCATCCTGAAGCATACAGGTCCTGGCATCTTGCCCATGGTAAATGCTGGACCCAACACAAATAGTTCCCAGTTTTTCATGTGCCCTGCCAAGACCGAGTGGTTGGATGGCAAGCAAGTGGCCTTTGGCATGGTGAAGGCATGAATATTGTGGAGGCCATGGAGCGCTTTGGGTCCGGGAATGGCAAGACCGGCAAGAAGATCACCATTGCTGACTGTGGACAGCTCTAATAAGTGTGACTTGTGTTTTATCTTAACCACCAGACCATTCTTTCTGTTGCTCAGGAGAGCATCCTCCACCCCATTTGTTCGCAGGATCCTAGAATCTTTGTGCTCTCACTGCGGTTCCCTTTGAGTTCCATGTTTTCCTTATTCCCTTCCATGCCTAACTGGATTGCAGAGTTAAGCTTATGATTATGAAATAAAACTAACAGCTTTTTAGTTTTTAGGATACACCTAATCCACAGTTTCTTATGAAACCCTGGAGGCCAGATGTATGTTGGAATTGCAAGGTATTTACATTTTTGAAAGGTTAATATGGTAAATAGAATACTTCATAGTAAAATGTAAAATTTCCAGTGAATTTGAATATTCCACTAAGTAAAGGCTATAAATAACTATGTCAGTTCAGGTCAGAGTTTTCTGCAAAATGAGTTTTTATACCAAACCAAAAAACAAAACAAAACTTGGTTTTCAGAGCCCTTTGCATATGGATCATTATCAAGAAAGGAAAAGTCCTTGAAATGGACCACCTTTAAGGCTATGGCCTTATTTTCCTCAGGTCACCCTAGCCCACTGGAGTTTGCACTAATGGTTGGATATTTAGGAGCATCTGATCTAAGCCAAAGCAAATCTTTATACAACTTCCCCACTTTCATCTGACTCCCTATTGCAACTGGTAGCATGCCACCACACATGGCAGCATTTCATAATGTCAAGTGTTCCCTAAATCTGTTTTCTAGTGTTTCATAGCTGCTTGGTCCTAGTTCTAATTGCCGTGCTACCCTGAACTCAACTCCTGTTTTTATGAGACTCCTCTGCAATGTACCTCTCCAAGCTGGCATAAGGCCCAATGAGCTTGGCTCCCTCAGCTATCCCTGTCATGTGACAAGCTAGCCCTCCATGCCGAGTGACTTCAGGGCTTTCAAGAATGTCTCCCATGTGGCCGGGTGCAGTGACTCACACCTGTAATCTTGCACTTTGGGAGGCTGAGGCAGGAGGATGGCTTGAGCCCAGAAGTTCTAGATCAGCCTGGGCAACATAATGAGACCCTGTCTGTACAAAAAAATTTTAAATGAGCTGGGTGTGGTGGCATATGCCTGTAGTCCCAGCTACTTGGACGGCTGAAGCAGGAGAATCACTTGAGCCTGGGAGGTCGAGGCTGCAGTGAGCCATGGTCACACTACTGCACTCCAGCCTGGGCAACAGGAGACCCTGTCTCAAAAAAAGAAAAAAAAAGTTTGAACAATCAAGTTATATCAATGGTTTGCACTGACTTGGAATTAAATGACTTCAGAAAGCAGCCTGAGAAACTGAAAGGGGATGAGACATTGGAGGCAGGCCTCAAAGGACTGGAAAGATTTGGGCTTATTGAGGATATAACAGAAAGGCACTGCAAGGGGAAGGTGGGAACAAGTCAGGTGTGAATGAGTGGTTTCATGCTGGCTGGAGCTAGGCCTGGTGGAAGAGCAGCATTTGGAGAGGACATCAGAAAGAGGACATTTCAGGTGAAAGAAATGGTTGAGGCAAGAGGGAGCCTGCTGTGTGTGCACCCGCACTGTGCAAAAACTGCCCCCACTGCAGGGGAGGATTCACACTTCTGATTGTGATGAGCCAGCTGGCTGGCTGAAGCAGAAAGAGAATTTATCATGAGGCTACAGTATAGGGCATTTCTGTGTCTGCCTCTCCGTCTTCATCCGAGTCTACGTCAGAAATTCCTCTCCCTGCTCTCAGCCCCTGGAGGATTTCTTCTGTGACCCTCCTCTTACCCTAAGCATTTTCTACCCCAAATGACCCAGTTGCCTGGTGTCATTTCTCTCTCCTATTAAACTATGAGCCCCTAACAGCAGGGCTGTGCCTTACTTGCCTGTGCCACCCTCCATCCCCCTACTGCTTTGGAAAGCGTGTCCTGCAGGCTTTCAGATTTTCTCCATGTTGACCCTGCCTTGGCCTTCCCATGGGGAGGTACTCAAATTTCCCTTTCTGCGTTATCTCCTGCAGTCCCTTACAAAGATTCAGATCTCTGGCTCCAGGCATTTATTGCATTTTTCTGATCAAAGCTCTCTTCCGAGCAGGATATTTTCCATACCGGGAAGCTTAAGAGAGTCCACAGTGAACCATGGGAAGAATGGGGTGATCGTAATTTTCTCAAGTTCCCGCATTGATTTAGCACAAGAAAAGGAATTGGATCCTTTGCTTAGCTTCTCCTCAGAGCACTTTACTTAATTCGGCATACATATACTTTTTTTTTTTTTTGAAACTTTTTTTTTTGAAACTCTTTATTTTGATATGATTTTAAATTTGCAGAAGAGTTGCAAGAATAGCACAAGGAACTCACATTTGCCCTTCACCCAGATTTCCCAGTTTACACCTCACCTTGTTTGTTTTCTGTGTGTGTGTGTGTTTACACACACAGGTGCGTATTTTTTCCTGAACTCTATGAGAATGTCAACTCATTCATTTTGTCCCTTTGCGCCTACACACTTTAGTGTGTATTTCCGTGGAAGAAGGATATTCTCTTAGGTTTTTACTTTGTACCAGGAGTGCTGGTTTCTTGCCCTAATATAGTGTTTACTGGCAACTAGAGGGTTGGGGGGACAGGGATCTTACGGATCTGAAGGAATTAGTCAAGAAGTTGTCACAGCATCTCCTCCTAACTAGACCCTGCAGGGACAGAAACCCACTCTGAGAAGTGTGAGGCTGGGCCATCTTAGAAAAGTCTGCTTGTTGTTTCTGGATGAAAATGTGATTGTTGTCACAGGTCCAAAGCCAAACACATTTTGGAAACGGTGGCATCAATTAACCCAGCCAGCCTCAGACCTTGAGGCATTTTTACGGTCTGTGCAATACAAGAATCCAGAAGGAAAAGAAGTCGTACCGTTGCACTTGCAGAGAAGCTTTGTCTTCCATCTCAGTCCTTGCCGCCTGTACTAACAGTCGCAATCCTAACATCCTACCTGGACATCATCTTCCTGCCATCATCATCTGTGCCAGGGGTCCCCCAAACCTTCCTGCTCTTAACCAAGTTCCGAGAGATTCTGGGATTCAGGGGCTCCCAAAACAGCTGTGGGCAACCTTCCTCAATTAAGTCCCCACTTTTTTGGTTATGCCTAGTAGATAGATGGACAGGTGGAACAACTTTTTTTCCTAATATAAAATTAATACATGCTTCTTGGGGAAAAAACATAAGTATAGAAAAATGTGAAGAAGGGATACAGATCACCTGTCAACTTACTATAGTTTTGGTATCCACCCTTTCAGATTCCATCAGGAATGAACATTGTGTGATGGCTAAGAGCCCACACTCAGGTCATCAGGACTAGACACAGTGCTGGCTGTGTCATTACTAACTGAAGTAAGATAACTAACTTCTTTGAGATCCAGTTTCCTCTTCAATAAAACAAGATAAGGCTGGGCATAGTGGCTTACACCTGTAATCCCAGCACTCTGGGGGGCGGATCAGTTGGGGTCAGGAGTTTGAGACCAGCCTGGCCAACATGGTGAAATTCTGTCTCTACCAAAAAATACAAAAATTTGCCAGGCAGCCGAGTGTGGTGGCTCACGCCTATAATCCCAGCACTTTGGGAGGCCAAGGCAGGTGGATCACCTGAAGTCAGGAGTTCAAGACCAGCCTGGCCAACATGGTGAAACCTCATCTCTACTAAAAATACAAAAATTAGCCGGACATGGTGCGTGCCTGTAACCCTAGCTACTTGAGAGGCTGAGGCAGGAGAATCACTTGAACCCAGGAGGCGGAGGTTGCAGTATATGGAGATCGCGCCACTGCACTCCAGTCTGGGCAACAGAGCAAGATGCTGGCTCGAAAAAATTTAAAAAGTAAAAAGAAAAAAAAAATTAGCCAGGCGTGGTGGCAGGCACCTGTCATCCCAGCTACTCAGAAGGCTGAAGCAGAAGAATCACTTGAACCCAGGAAGCAGAGGTTACAGTGAGCCAAGATCGTGCCACTGCAGTCCAGCCTGGGCAACAGAGTGAGACTTTGTCTCAAAAAATGAAAAATAGGCTGGGTGTGATGGCTCATGCCTGTAATCCCAGCACTTTGGGAGGCCGAGATGGGTGGATCATGAGGTTGGGAGATCGAGACCATCTTGGCTTACATGGTGAAACCCCATCTCGGCCGGGCGCGGTGGCTCAAGCCTGTAATCCCAGCACGTTGGGAGGCCGAGACGGGCGGATCACGAGGTCAGGAGATCGAGACCCTCCTGGCTAATACGGTGAAACCCCGTCTCTACTAAAAATACAAAAAACTAGCCGGGCGAGGTGGCGGGCGCCTGTAGTCCCAGCTTCTCGGAGGCTGAGGCGGGAGAACGGCGGGAACCAGGAGGCGGAGCTTGCAGTGAGCCGAGATCGCACCACTGCACTCCAGCCTGGGCGACACAGCGAAACTCCGTCTCAAAAAAAATAAATAATAAAAAATAAAAAATAAATAAATAATAAAAAAAGAAATAAAAGAAACCCCATCTCTACTAAAAATACAAAAATTAGCCAGGCATGGTGGTGTGTGCCTGTAATCCCAGCTACTCCAGAAGCTGAGGCAGGAGAATTGCTTGAACCCAGGAGGCGGGGTTGCAGTGATCCGAGATTGTGCCATTGCACTCCAGCCTGGGCAACAGAGTAAGACTCCCTCTAAAATAAACAAACAAACAAACAAACACAAGATAATAATAGTACCTGGGCCGGGCGCGTTGGGTCATGCCTGTAATCCCAGCACTTTGGGAGGCTGAGGTGGGTGGATCACAAAGTCAGGAGTTCGAGACCAGCCTGACCAACATGGTGAAACCCCGTCTCTACTAAAAATACAAAAATTAGCCAGATGTGGTGGCAGGCACCTGTAATCCAGCTACTCAGGAGGCTGAGACAGGAAAATCACTTGAACCCGGGAGGTGAAGGTTGCAGTGAGCTGAGATTATGCCATCGCATTCCAACTTGAACAACAGAGTGAGACTCCATCTAAAAATAATAATAATAATAGTACCTGCTGGCCGGGCGCGGTGGCTCAAGCCTGTAATCCCAGCACTTTGGGAGGCCGAGACGGCGGATCACGAGGTCAGGAGATCGAGACCATCCTGGCTAACATGGTGAAACCCCGTCTCTACTAAAAATACAAAAAACTAGCCGGGCGAGGTGGCGGGCGCCTGTAGTCCCAGCTTCTCGGAGGCTGAGGCGGGAGAACGGCGGGAACCCAGGAGGCGGAGCTTGCAGTGAGCCGAGATCGCACCACTGCACTCCAGCCTGGGCGACACAGCGAAACTCCGTCTCAAAAAAAATAAATAAATAAAAAATAAAAAATAAATAAATAATAAAAAAAGAAATAAAAGAAACCCCATCTCTACTAAAAATACAAAAATTAGCCAGGCATGGTGGTGTGTGCCTGTAATCCAGCTACTCCAGAAGCTGAGGCAGGAGAATTGCTTGAACCAGGAGGCGGGGTTGCAGTGATCCGAGATTGTGCCATTGCACTCCAGCCTGGGCAACAGAGTAAGACTCCCTCTAAAATAAACAAACAAACAAACAAACACAAGATAATAATAGTACCTGGGCCGGGCGCGTTGGGTCATGCCTGTAATCCCAGCACTTTGGGAGGCTGAGGTGGGTGGATCACAAAGTCAGGAGTTCGAGACCAGCCTGACCAACATGGTGAAACCCCGTCTCTACTAAAAATACAAAAATTAGCCAGATGTGGTGGCAGGCACCTGTAATCCAGCTACTCAGGAGGCTGAGACAGGAAAATCACTTGAACCCGGGAGGTGAAGGTTGCAGTGAGCTGAGATTATGCCATCGCATTCCAACTTGAACAACAGAGTGAGACTCCATCTAAAAATAATAATAATAATAGTACCTGCTGGCCGGGCGCGGTGGCTCAAGCCTGTAATCCCAGCACTTTGGGAGGCCGAGACTGGCGGATCACGAGGTCAGGAGATCGAGACCATCCTGGCTAACATGGTGAAACCCCGTCTCTACTAAAAAATACAAAAAACTAGCCGGGCGACATGGTGGGCGCCTGTAGTCCCAGCTGCTTGGGAGGCTGAGGCAGGAGAATGGCGTAAACTCAGGAGGCGGAGCTTGCAGTGAGCTGAGACCCGGCCACTGCACTCCAGCCTGGGCGGCAGAGCGAGACTCCGTCTCAAAAAAAAAAAAAAAAAAAAAAAAAAAATAATAGTACCTGCTTAAATAAGCTAATGCATGTAAAGGGTTTAGTCAATACTTACATGAAGCAGCTGCTAACAAATATTAGTTCTAAGTGATGAAAAAGGACTCACACCACACCACTGTATAGCAGCCTGCTGTTTTCTCTCAACAGGAATTGATTCATTCAGTAATATTTTTTGAGCACCTGTTGCATATGCCAAACAGTGCTAAGTCCTAACACTTAAACAAACAAAATCCTTGCCCTCATGGAACTTACATTTCTAGTGGAGAAAGAGACAGACAACAAGCTTGTATATGATATAAAATATGTCACAGGGCCGGGCACAGTGGCTCATGCGTGTAATCCCAGCACTTTGGGAGGCTGAGGTGGGTGGATCACTTGAGGTCAAGAGTTCAAGACCAGCCTGGACAACATGGCGAAACCCCATCTCTGCTAAAAATACAAAAATTAGCCGGGCATGTTGCGTGCCTGTAGTCCCAGCTACTCGGGAAGCTGAGTCAGGAGAATCACTGAACCCGGGAGGTGGAGGTTGCAGTGAGTCGAGATTGCACCACTGTACTCCAGCTTGGGTGACAGAGCGAGACTCCATCTCAAAGTTAGTTAATTAAATTAAATATGTCATAGGTTGATAAGTGCTCTGGGGGAGATTCAGCATGTGTGGTGGATAGGGACGACCATCAGCGGGTTGGTATTTTATATAAAGTAGTCAAAGAAGGCCTCTTTGAAAAAGTGGCATTTGAGCAGAAGTCTGAAGGAAATGAGGGAACTATATAATAAATATCTGGGGGAAGAACATATCTGGCAGTGGGAACAGCATGTGCAAGGGCCCCGAGACCACAGCATGCTTGGCATATTTGAGGATGGTCAAGGAGGCCCTTGTGGCCAGCAGAGAGAGGAAGAAAGAGAACCGGAGGAGCAGAGGTCAGGGAGGTAGTGGGGACCCAATTGTGTAGGACCTTGCAGGTCATTCTGAGGATTGTAGCTATTCCTCTGAGTGCGATGGGGACCTAGCGGAGGGATGGAGGAGATGAATGATACAATCTGACCCTCATTCCATCTCAGTACTTGTATATTGTGGTTAAAGTGGAAAGCCGCACAGCTCCTTGGACTCTATTAACCAGCATTCCCCAGCCCTGTGGGCCCCTCTCACCAGGAGTCCACAGCCTGCCTGACATGATGCAGTAACTCCCCCCAAACCCCCCGCTGCCCACCACCATACCATTTTTCTAGGTGGGAATGACATCCAGGCACACCCAGATGCTTCCAGGCTAGACCGTACTGTGCCCAGCCTTACTGTTTGCATCTCACTGGCCATGACAGCTAATAGCCACCATCGATTAGGGCCTTGTCATAAGCCAGGCCCCTCACCCCCAGAGCCCCTTTAATCCTCACAGCCACCCTGCCAGGCAGCCACTGTCATTCTCACTTTTGCAGCTGGTACAGCGATTAACTTGTGCAAGGTCCTGAAGCTGGCAGGCAGGGAGGCCAGGACTTTTACCCATCCGTCAGACTCCTAAGGATGAGGACAGTGATGAACAAAGCACGGCATCCGCAGTGCCGGGCACACCACAGTCACCCAGACAGCAAGACAGAAGGCTGCATGAATCGGTGCTCTTCATCCCTCCCTAAGCTCTCCCTCTGTTGAGAAAATGTCCAAGAAAGCATTCTGCACACTATAAAGCATTACACAAATATGAGCATGGCTGTGAAGATGATTAGGAGTCCGAAACCTCAGGTTCGGGTTGAGCCGCTGATTTTTCTGATGGCCACCTCCTCCTAGTCACTGGCATGTTAACCTCAAACACCTGAGCGCCCCCAAACCTCAGCATATCCCTAGCTTCTCCTTTGCTTTGCCTGAAACAAAGCAAGTCTTTTATAAGCAAGGGAGGGGGCCTGTGGTGGCCTTGCTTTTGCGAACATGCTTTCACCTCCTTCCAGTTCATTGTTTTCATACAAAATTCCAGACGCACAGCGCAGGCAGACAGAAGCCTCATTCATAGCCAGAGGTCCCTCAGGCTGGGGTTTCCACGCCTCCTTCCCCTTCCCCTCATCTCAGTCTCCCGCTGAAGTTGTGATCCACATGAAGCCACAGAGGTAGACTCAGGGCAAAGAAGAGTTTTTAATGTTGCTGAAGGGGGTGGCCCTCTGAAGGCCACCACATGGCATGGGGGAAAGAGCCCTGGATTTGCTTGACAATAGACGACTGCATTCCAGATTGGTTCAAATGACCTTGGACAAGCCATTGACCCCGTCTTCTTGAAAAGATGTGGATCTCAGAATCCTTCACAACACTTTGCTCCTGACAGCTAGTACCTATTCAGCAGAGTCGGCACAAGCTCACACAGCCCTTGACCTCCTGTGGGCCAAGTGTACGCCTTCTTCCTGGTTTGGTTAAGTTGGCATAGAGCTGAGCATAGTGCTGCTAGTGGTTCTACTAAATTGTATGATGGTTTAAAAAAAAAAAAAACTGGTGACCGGGCGCGGTGGCTCAAGCCTGTCATCCCAGCACTTTGGGAGGCCGAGACGGGCGGATCACGAGGTCAGGAGATCGAGACCATCCTGGCTAACACGGTGAAACCCCGTCTCTACTAAAAATACAAAAAATTAGCCGGGCAAGGTGGCGGGCGCCTGTAGTCCCAGCTACTCGGGAGGCTGAGGCAGGAGAATGGCGTGAACCCGGGAGGCGGAGCTTGCAGTGAGCTGAGATCCGGCCACAGCACTCCAGCCTGGGCGACAGAGCGAGACTCCGTCTCAAAAAAAAAAAAAAAAAAATCTGTCCTTGAGCCTGGGTGTGTTGGCTCACTCCTGTAATCCCAGCACTTTGTGAGGCCAAGGTGGGAGGCCAGGAGTTCGATACCAGCCTGGGCAAGATAGTGAAACCTCTACAAAAAATTAAAAACGTAGCCAGGCATGGTGGTGCATGCCAATAGTCCCAGCTTCTCTGGAGGCTGAGAGGCAAGAGGATCACTTAAACCCAGGAGTCTCAGGCTGCAGTGAGCAGTGATCGAACCCTACACTCTAGCCTAGGTGACAGAGTGAGCCCATCTCAAAAACAAGAAACAAAACCAGTTCTTGAGCAAGACACAGCTTTCTAATTTCCCAGTACTTTCCAGCTTTCCAAACCCTTCAGGCCCTACACCACCCTGATTTTTGTCACCTGCAAATAATAAAACTACAAACTGCACTGCACGTATGCTTATGTAAAGGCTTGAATCATTGAATTCCTCAGCCCCACACCTTCTGGTCAGCACAGGACACTGTACTGCCGCTCCAGACAGGCCTGGGCAGTGAGGAAAGGTGCCAGCCACGTGGACTGGGGGTAGGAAAAGTGCCTAATCATGAAATCCTTATTTATAATGTGTTGCTATCCTTAGCTGAGCATTAATTTGGCTCTCAGAAATAGGAGAAGGTGTGGGTGACTGGTCTGAGGAGAGTTTCTGGGCAATTAGAACAAAAACAGAAGCATGCTCTTGCACACAAAGTGGACTTTCTCTAGGGTGGTGGTATTCTCTGGAGAACTGAACTCAGGGAGTCTTTATTATGTATACTTCTGTGTGTCTCAACTTTATACAGGGCTGGGTGCCGTGGCTTACGCCTGTAATCCGCAATTTGGGAGGCTGAGGCGGGAGGATCAATTGAGCTCAGGAGTTTAAGATCTGCCTGGACAACACAGGCCTCGTCTCTACAAAAAAAATTTTTTTTTTTTTTTTTTTTTTTTTTGAGACGGAGTCTCGCTCTGCCGCCCAGGCTGGAGTGCTGTGGCGGATCTCAGCTCACTGCAAGCTCCGCCTCCCGGGTTCACGCCATTCTCCTGCCTCAGCCTCCCGAGTAGCTGGGACTACAGGCGCCCGCCACCTCGCCCGGCTAGTTTTTTGTATTTTTTAGTAGAGACGGGGTCTCACCGTGTTAGCCAGGATGGTCTCGATCTCCTGACCTCGTGATCCGCCCGTCTCGGCCTCCCAAAGTGCTGGGATTACAGGCTTGAGCCACCGCGCCCGGCAAAAAATTTTTTTAATTAGCTGAGCATGGTGATGTGCACCTGTGGTCCCAGCTACTCAGGAGGCTGAGGCGAGAGGATCGCTTGAGCTGGGGAAGTTGAGATTTCAGTGAGCTGTGATTGGGCCACGACACTCCAGCCTGGGCCACAGAGGGAGATCTTGCCTCAAAAAAAAAAAAAAAGAAAAAGAAAAAAATTAGAAAAACTTCGCACAATGAACATATATCCATTTTAGACCACGTTTCCTCAGTCATTGATTGAAAGACAATTATTTTCTGTACTCCCCTGAAAGCAAACTGCTATAATGTGTCATCTGTTAGAAAGACACGTCTCCGTTTTTGAGATGTTGAAATGTGAAAAAAATGTGCATCTTAGAATTGACAGAATGAAGTAACTTTTTAAATTAAAAGATATTTTCAGCTGGGCTCAGTGGCTCACGCCTGTAATCCCAGCACTGTGGGAGGCTGAGGCAGGTGGACCACCTGAGATCAGGAATTCGAGACCAGCCTGACCAACATGGTGAAACCTCGTTTCTACTAAAAATACAAAAATTAGCTGGGCGTGGTGGCGGGCACCTATAATCCCAGCTACTCAGGAGGCTGAGGCAGGAGAATCACTTGAACCTGGAAGGCGGAGATTATATTGTGGTGAACTGAGATCGTGCCACCGCACTCCAGCCTGGGCAACAGTGTGAGATGGAGGAAAAAAAAAAAAGATATCTTCCATTTTTGGAAAAAAATTACTTAAGTTGCTTTTGCATTCCACTCTCCTGCTCAGAATGATTTCCTCAAAAAAGCCAAGGGAGTCACATTTGAAGATGAGGTAATTTTTTTTTTAATGTTTATGTGCCAGTTTCATACGAGGCCCTGTGCTTTCTCATCCCTGACCCCATGGAGGCCTTATGAGAACGATAAGCCCATATAAAATTACCACTTATGGAAAAGGAGTAATTTTGCAAGGAAGGAAACTGAAGGTCAAATTGGTGGTTCTGATCATGCAGTTCAGTAAGTGAGGGAGAGGAGGTTCAAACCCAGCTGCTGTGCCCCTGCTCCCCTCTTCTCACCACATGCCTCAGCTCTAAAGCTGTCCTGAGAAAGGAACCAGGTTGGAACCTGAGCCTCCTACCAGAAGCCTGGGGAATCAAAGGGCGAACCTGAAGCCCACCCTGCGAATCCCACTCTGTCTGGTGCAAAGGAAACTGACTTCCTCTGTGCACACACTGCTCTGCCAATCTGAGTGACTCAGCCTCAAGATGACCTCACTGTCCTCAGTGGGCTGTTTGGCCGCCTGCTTCGTGTCACTGAGCCGCAGCACCCAGCACATCAGATATGGATTTACGAGTGTTTTCTCTGCTCCACTCCTCGAATGTGGCTAGGTTTGAAAAGGTCACCCTTCCCCTTGCCCTCCACCTCTCAGCTTTCTGTTGCCAGGCTGCCTCTGCCCATCCAGCTGCTAAAAACATCCCAAGCTGTGAAAGCTGTTTGCTCCTGCCAAGCTCTGGTTGGACCACCATCCAGGGGGAGCTGGGGGCTCAGCCTGGATTTTCCCAGTGCCTAGGACAGAGGCATGGCTGGTGGAGGACGTTGCTTGCCAGAAAATTGGCAGAGTAAGCTGAAATAGCAGTTCTGGGTCTGCACTACAGCAAAGTATAATTTTCAGAAGGGGTCTCATACAAGTATAGAGTGACCACATGTTAAAGATTGATTTAATTCATTAATGAGGAAACCAGCAAAAGGACAAAGCTGGTTTAAGAGATGATTTTAAAGAGTGGCTCTTTTAGTTCTTTAGGGCAGCCATAAGAAATTACCACTAGCTAAGTGGCTTAGAACAGCAGAAATCCATCCTTCCGCAGTTCATGAGGACAGAAGTCCAAAATCAACGTGTTGGAAAGGTTGGCTCCTCTGAGAGGCACTGAAGGGACTCTGTCCATGCCTCTCCCCCAGCTCCTGATGGGTGCGGGCAGTCCTCGGCGTTCTTGGCCTGCAGCAGCATCACTCCAGTCTCCGCCTCTGTGGTCACATGGCCATCTTCCTTGTGTATCTGTAGGCTCCAACTCTCTCTCCTTATAAGGACAACAGTGATTGGATTTAGAGCCATCTTAATCCAGTATGACCTCATTTTAACCTGATTACATCTGTAAAGCCTCTATTTCCAAATAAAGTCACATTCCCAGGTACTGGGGAATTAGGACTTAAACATATCTTTTTATGGGATACGCAACTCAACTTTTAACACCTACATTACCAAACTCTTTTCTCATTACTCAGCATCACAGACCCCTGGCTTGATAGGGGCATTTGGTGTGCTGGAAAGAACAGAGCCACAGGCAGCGTTGTTGTTAGCTTTGATCTGTCCCCGGCATTATGGGATGTAGTAGTGTCAGCCGGTTAAGGCTCAGTGAAAGACAGGGCATCTCCACCTCCGAAGTCAGTACCGTGTAGGGTATAGAGACCTTGGAATCAACATCCAGGATTCAACTCCCAACTCTGTCCCCCACTGTGTGTGACTCCTGACATTTCTTCACCTCTTTGGGCCTCAGTTACCTCATCTGTGAAATGGGGGTGATAATCGTACACAGCCTATCAGAGAGTGCTTAGAGCAGCATATGGGAAGCTCTGAATAAATGTTTGCTGCTGACGATGAAGATGATTATCCGAATCACTCTCACCAGCAGACACAGCTTTGCTGCTTTTTTGGTGAGAAAGGCTGTTCCTGCTGGACACACTGGAAAATTTCCAGTCCCCAAAAAACATGGCAAGGGCAGTTCCTGATTAGGATAAAGGAAGCGTCTCTGATGGTCACATGCCCAGGTGACTTGTAGGCAGAGGCCAGCCCCGCCTCCTGTCCCCACTTCCCAACTTGCCCTGCCTTTGTGAATGAGCTCTTTTCTAGCTGCGCATCCTGGGTCTAGTTTGGAAGGTAATTTCTCAGTCACTTTTGAGTTGATGCAGGTGGCAGTTTCCTTTATGAACGCTCATAACCCAGGGTAAGCTTGACAGGGCAGTTTGAAGCCCAGAAACAAAAGTTGGGAACAACAGCCTTTCCAGCTAGAACTAGAGCTGGCCTGGTGAGAAACAGAAGGCCTCCCTGAGGTTAGAGGCCTAAGCAGACACCAGGTCTGGCCTTCCACATCCCAGCTGGGTGGAGCAAGACTCTCAGCACTTAGGAAGTGCCTGGCACGTTGATCTTTGGGAAGTGAGGGGCTCCTGTCATCTGTGTCCAGACTTCTCCCTTCTCGGGTGGACCACACATGGTCAGGCCAGGCCCTGAGTGGCGACTGTTGCTGCTGCTGCAGCTACTTTTGACATTATTGTCTGTAGAATAAAGGTAGAGGCTGGTGGGACCGCAGCAGCCACTCCCTGCCCAAGCCTGACCCTAAGTGCATCTGAGAGTGCTCTGCGTTGAACCAGGAGGGGTCAGGCCCAGACTCTCTAGGTCACTTTTCAGGCACACCCTCCCTGCCCTTCGAGTCTTCCCCTTTTCAAACCTGGAAGAGAACAAGGATTCTTCTTGTTTTGTTTTGTTTTGTTTTTTGAGATGAAGTCTCCATGGGATTTCACCATGTTGGCCAGGCTGGTCTGGAACTCCTGGCCTCAAGTGATCCACCTGCCTTGGCCTCCCAAAGTGCTGGGATTACAGGCATAAGCCACCATGCCCGTCCTGAAACATTGTTATATGGCACATAACTGTGCCATATGAAATGTATGTTTTACTTATTTTCTTATCTGTATTTTTTTGAGACAGTCTTGCTCTGTCACCCAGGATGGACTACAGCAGCACGATCTCTGCTCACTGCAACCTCCACCTCTAGGGCTCAAGCAATTATTCTGCCTCAGCCTTCTGAGTAGCTGGAACTACAGGTGCCCACCATCACACTTGGCTAGTTGTTATATTTTTGTAGAGACAGGGTTTCACCATGTTGTCCAGGCTGGTCTCAAACTCCTAACCTCAGGTGATCCGCCCACATTGGCCTCCCAAAGTGCTGGGATTATAGGTGTGAGCCACCATACCTGGCCATCTTTCTGGTTTGTTTGTTTGTTTGTTTGTTTTTGGTTTTGCTTTTCTTTAAGGGAGTGAAGATTTACCATTCTTTGCCTGGAGTTGGGTTTGACTGCAGATGGGCAAATGACAAAATGGACATGTTTGAAAACCAGTTTGTAGTTGTGGTTGCACTAGTGTGTAAATTTACTAAAACTCATTAAACAATACACTTATTATGGGTGAATTGTATGGCATGCAAATGATTCTTCAATAAAGCTACTTAAAACATATATAGTTGGGGCACGGTGGACTGAAACTGTAATCCCAGAACTTTGGGAGACTGAGGTGGGTGGATCACTTGAGCCCAGGAGTTCCAGACCAGCCTGGGCAATATGGCAAAACTCTACAAAAAATTTTTAAGAAGGTATAGCCGGGTGTAGTGGTGAATGCCTGTAGTCCCAGCTGCTTGTGGGCCTGAGGCAGGAGAATGGCTTGAGCCCAGGAGTTCGAGGCTGTAGTTAGCTGTGATTGCACGGTGGCTCACACCTGTAATCCCAGCATTTTAGGAGGCTGAGGTGGGCAGATCATTTGAACTCAGAAATTCCAGACCAGCCTGGCCAACATGGTGAAACCCCATCTCTACTGAAAATACAAAAATTAGCCAGATGTGGTGGTGCGCACCTGTAATCGTAGTTACTCGGGAGACTGAGGCAGGAGAATTGCTTGAACCTGGGAGGCGGAGATTGCAAGTGATCCAAGATCATGCTGCTGCAGTCCAGCCTGGGGGACAGAGTGAGGCTGTCTCAAAAAATGAAGATTAAAAAAAAATAAAATATATATATGCAGTTATGTGCCATATAACAATGTTTCAGACTGGGCGTGGTGGTTCACACCTGTAATCCCAGCACTTTGGGAGGCTGAGGCAGGTGGATCACTTGAGACCAGCCTGGCTAACCTGGTGAAACCCTGTCTCTACTAAAAATACAAAAATTAGCCGGGCATGGTGGCAGGTGCCTATAATCTCAGCTACTTGGGAGGCTGAGGCAGAAGAATTGCTTGAACCCAGGATTCTGAGGTTGCAGTGAGCTGACATCATACCACTGTACTCCAGCCTGGGAGACAGTGAGACTCCGTCTCAAAAAACAAAAAACAAAACAAAAAAACAAACAAAACAAAACAAACAGGCCAGGCACAGTGGCTCATGCCTATAATCCCAACACTTTGGGAGGCCAAGGCGAGCAGATCACTTGAGGTCAGGAGTTTGAGACCACCCTGGGCAACATGGTGAAACCTCTTCTCTACTAAAAATACAAAAAATTAGCCAGGCATGGTGGCACCTGTAATCCCAGCTACTCGGGAGGCTGAGGCAGGAGAATCACTTGAATCCGAGAGACAGAGGTTTCAGTGAACCAAGATTGCACCACTGCACTCCAGCCTGGGCAACAAAAGTGAAGCCTGTCTCCACAAAAAAGAAAAAAAATGGGAGCCAGGACAGTGGCTAATGTCTGTAATCCCAGCACTCTGGGAGGCCAAGGCTAGAGGATCACTTGAGGTCAGGGGTTCAAGACCAGCCTGGCCGACATGATGAAACCCCATCTCTACTAAAAAACAAACAAAGTTTCAGTTGATGACACACCTCACCTGCCACGGTGATCCCACAAAATTATAACACTGTATTTTTATTTTACCTTTTCTATGTTTAGATGTTTAAATACACAATTACTTACAATTGTGTTATAGTTGCCTACAGTATCCAGTACAGTAACATGCTATATAGATTGGTAGCCTGGGAGCAATAGATAACATGCTATATAGATTGGTAGCCTGGGAGCAATAGACTACACCATTTAGCCTAGGTGTGTAGTAGGCTAGACCATCTAGGTTTGTGTAAGTGCACTCTATGATGTTCACACGATGGTGAAATCACCTAGTGACACATTTCTCAGAATTTATCCTTGTTGTTAAGCAATGCATGACTGGGTATATAAAATGAATTCTCTTAAAACCACAATCAGTGAGAGATTACTGTCTTTTAGGTACTTTATAGGACATCTTCAGTGATTCTGAACTCGAAAAAGAAGAGGAAGGGGAGCTGAATTGGAAGCCATGGCCTTTATGTGACCTAGGACAGATTCATATCCTCTTTGGGCCTTGGTTTCCCCATCTGTGATACCCCGATGCTTTTGGAGGAGATGAGGGATGCCAGGGTGGTGGAGTCTCTGCTGTGGTTTCTGTGCCCAGCTCCAAAGGTGCATTGGACCTTCAGGTCATACCAGGCACCACTGTGAGCTTTGTCTTCGCCATGGGAGCACCTCTGCCTTCCTGTCTGTGTACAGATAATTTCCTTCCTCCAGCCACATGGAGCAAACACGCAGCCAGGAGCAGGTGGAAAATCCAGATTGGCCTAGCTTCGTTTTCTCCAATCCTGGCCCTTTCTTTGACCCAGACCAAAGAAGCAGCCAAGACACTGCCCTGGAGAAAACTCCCATCTTGGATGGAATGGATGGAGCACCTGCTGCGCATTTACATGCTTTGCATAAATGTACGCAGCCCTGATGGGCCGCCTCAGCCCATTTTACAGAGGAGGAAACAGAGGCTCACACACAGAGAGACATTTGTTCAAGGTAACGTAGCTGGTAAGCACTGAGCTTCCTGCTTTTTCCACTAGACCCCACTGCCAGGAAAGAGGCCAGGCACCTTGCTCAGGTGGAAGTTGGGCAAATTGGCTTATTTGGGAATCACCTGACTCTCTCTCCTTCTGCCTCTCCCAGTTGGGTCAGGACAGCAGAAATGCCACTCTTCCAGGAAGACTTCCTGCAAACCTTCACCCACCCTCCCAGCAGGTGCTGAGATTCACCTTCCTCTAGGTCCCAGCAGCAGAGACCCAGAGGTTTGTGACCCGGGGACTGTGAGTAGCTCCATTTGGGAGCCTGGAAGGAATGAGGCCTTGGGAGTCAGAAGAACACTTGCTGGCCTAGTGTGGTGGCTGATGCCTCTAGTCCCAGTATTTTGGAGGCTGAGGTAGTAGGATCACTTGAGCCCAGGAGTTTGAGATTAGTCTGGGCAACATAGTGAGACCCCCATCTCTACAAAAAAAATTTTAAAAATTAGCTGACACTTTGGGCAGCTGAGGTGGGTGGATCAGGGGCTCAAGACCAGCCTGGCCAACATGGTGAAACCCTGTCTCTACTAAATATACAAAAATTAGCCAGGTGCAGTGGCATGTGCCTGTAATCCCTGCTACTTGGGAGGCTGAGGCAGGAAAATCACCTGAACCCAGGAGGTGGAGGCTGTAGTGAGCCCCCAAAAAAAAAAAAAATATATATATATATATATATATGCCAGGTGTAGTGGTGTGCACCTGTGGTTCCAGCTACTCAGGAGGCTGAGGTGGGAGGATCTCTTCAGCCTGGGAGGTTGAGGCTGCAGTGAGCTGTGATTGTGTCACTGTACTTCAGTCTGAGCAAGAGATCAAGACCCCATCTCAAAAAAAAAAAAAAAATTAGAAAAGAAGAAAATCTGGTGCTATAACCTGAACATTTGCGTCCCCACAAAATTCCTACCCTAAGCCCCAAGGAGATGGTATTAGAAGGTGAGTCCTTTGGGAAGTGATTAGGTCATAAGGGTGGAGCCCTCACGGATGGGATTAGTGCCTTATCATGTTCAGAGAGCTAGCGGCCTCTTCCACCTGTGAGGACGTAACAAGCAGGTACTGCCTGTGAGGAAGGGCCCTCACTAGACACAAAATCTGCTGGGACCTTAGTCTTGGATTTGTAGCCTCCAGAACTGTAAGAAATAAATTTCCATGTTTGGAAGCCTCCCAGTTTATGTTCTATTGTCATATAGCAGCCCCAATAGACTAAGACACCTGGTCAGGTGATGGGGATGAAGTATCGCTCTGTTGCCCAGGCTGGAGTGCAGTGGCACAATCTTGGCTCACTACAACCCACCTTCCAGGTTCAAACAATTCTGCTGCCTCAGCCTCCCTAGTAGCTGGGATTACAGGCACTCGCCACCATGCCTGGCTGATTTTTTTGTATTTTTAGTAGAGACAGGGTTTCACCATTTTGGCCAGGTGGTCTCGAACTCCTGAACTCAAATGATCTACCCGCCTCAGCCTCCCCAAAATGCTAGGATTACAGGCTTGAGTCACCGCGCCCAGCCTCGCAGTAGAGTTCTGAACAAGGGTCGGACAAGCAGATGTGACTTAAAAGAGGGTGGCTCAGCTGGGCGTGGTCGCCACTGCACTCCAACCTGGGCGACAGAGCGAGATTCTGTCTCAAAAAAAAGAAAAAAAAAAAAAAAAAGAGTGGCTCTAGCTGCAGGGTGGAGGATGGTCAGATCCCAGTGGTGTTGAGTGGGAGGACAGGGGACCAACCAGGAGGCCGCAGCTGGATCTCCTTCTTGTGGGGCCTCCAGGGGAGGGTGTGGCACCAACCCTCCTTTCACCTTTTCTCTGCCCCTCCTTCCTCATTCTTTTTCTGTCCCTGCCCTACTTCCTGGGGCCCACTGCCTATCTGATAAGCTCTGAGGAGTGCCCACTTCATGGCCTGCTGCTCCTGGCAGTCTTTAACTGGTTTCTTCTGGAGATGGTGCAGGGGCTGCATGGTAGGCACACGGGACAGCATGCCTGTGGGAGTGCCATGAGAAGGGGAGGGCCTGAGCCCCCAGGGTGGGCAAGGTGCAGGTAGAAGGCCAGGGGAGAGTCCTACAAGAGCTACTCCTGGCCGACTCAGACCTTCCTGCCCTTCTTATCAGGCTTGAGGAGCGATAAGGGGCAAGTTTCTGGACTGTGGGTTCTAGGCCTTTGTTTGGGGCCGCCAGGAAGTGACTTGGTTTTGCTGCGGCTTAAGGAGTGTAGTTGATTCACCAGGGTGGTGGGCTGGGTGTGCCTGGGGGAGCCCACAGACACCAGGCCCTGCACCACCCATCACCAACAGGCCAGCCTCTGGGAGGCCGCCGTGGGAGTGTGTCCAGCCTCCACACCCACCTCCTGACAACCGACCACAGAGGAAGGATTCCTCACCCCAGGGCGTCTCCTCTTTATTTACTTTGCAAGCAGAAAACGCTTCCAGAATATATTATTCCCCAAATGTGCAAGACACTAGAATGAGTGCTTTGCCTACACCATCTCCTTTCATCTTCACCCCGTAACAACGGCCCTCAGGGCTCATCGTGGCTGTTATCACCGTCCACATTTTGCAAAAGAGGAAACTGAGACTCAGAGAGAGGAATTAAATTGCTCAGGTTCACTCAGCTAGGAAGCAACAGATCAGGATTCAAGCCCAGTCCAAAATTCATAATTCACTCCCTTGAAAAGCCAAAAGAGAGGACAAGGCCGTACGGGGTGGTTTCAGGAGGGTTGTGAGTCCCCTGGGAGCTGTGCAGAGCTTACATCGGGTGCTCAAAGGAGCCTGAGCCAACCACTGCCCAAGAGATTCTACCAAGATGGAAATGATTCCTCCCCAGCCACAGTTCCGTCACCTGCGTGATGGGACGAGAGGCTGGATCAGGTGTTCTCCACGGCCGGATATTAAGTGAGTAACCTGAGTTCATAAATGAGCAGTTGGGCGGGCTCTTCTTCCAGGCTCTTAAATGGGGAGCAGGGTGTGGTGCTCGGGGATAAGAGAAAAGAACAGGAAATTCCCAGCCCAGTGGGAGAGACCCTATTAGTCAAGACAGCAAAGCAATTCCAAAAAAGGGAAGTTTCTGACTCATGTTGCTGAGCCACATATCAGCAGGACTCTGCCCCTTCAGCATTGATCAGTCAGCTTGGATGTTGCTCCTTCCATGGCTACCAAGGCGTCTACTAGATTCCCCAAGTTCACATCTCACCGGCTTTGGCCCTTACGGAAAGAGTCTCTGGCTGAGAAGTCTCAGAGAAAATCCTGATTGGTTTATTTTGAGTCATCTGCCATCCCTGAACCAGTCACCATGGTCTGGAGAGGGGGTTTGCTATTGGCCAAACCAGCACAGCCTGCCTACCCTCTCAGTGGATCTTGCTGTGGGGCGAGCCAGCAGCACCACATGGATTAGGTGGAGTTGGAAGAGGAAGAGGTGGAGGCAGGCAAAAGCCATGAGACCCCAGCCATCCAGGGGCTAGCTCCTCACCCAGCCAGTCTTTCCACACCCAGGCTTTGCTAGGCCATTCTTGTCAGGCCAAGGATGCCAGAGGGTCATCACCAAGAAGGAGCCACTCGGTGTCTTAGTTTAGGTCAGGGATTTTGAACCTCAGCACTATTGATATTTAGGGCTGATAATTATTTGCTGACGGGGGCTGTCCTCTGCATTGTAGGGTGTTTAGCAGCATCCCTGGCCTCTACCCACTAAAAGCCAGTAGCAACTCCTCCCTCTTCCACTGTGATCATCAAAAATGTCTCCAGCCTTGCCACATGTCCCTGGGAGACAAAAATCAGCCGTGGTTGAGAACTATTGGTTTAGGGCCGGCATGGTGGCTCATTCATATAATTCCAGCACTTTGGGAGGCTGAGGCAGGCAGATCACCTGAGGTCAGGAGTTTGAGACCAGCCTGGCCAACATGGTGAAACCCTATATCTACTAAAAAAAAAAAAAAAAAAAAATACAAAAATTAGCCAGGCCTGGTGGCGGGCACCTGTAATCCCAGCTACTTGGGAGGCCGAGGCAGGAGAATCTCTTTAACCTGGGAAGTGAAGGTTGCAGTGAGCAGAGATTGCGCCATTGCACTCCAGCCTGGTTGACAGAGCGAGACTTAGTCTAAAATAAATAAATAACTATTGGTTTAGGTGATCCCAGAAGCAGATTTTGAGATGAAGATCTCAGGAGGAGCGGGGAAGTGAGACAGGGAGAGAAGGCAGCTGATGCAGGTGTGCTCATGAGCAGGCTATCACTGTGGGCAGCTGGGGCTTGATCCCACAGGGGAGCCCTGGGGAACAGGCTGGAACATGCAACTCAGCGTTGCCCAGACCGACAGACAAGAGAACACACTGGAAGCTGCTGGGATAGAGGGGCGTTAATTCCAGGGCACATGAGGCCTGCAGTGTGGTGCAGAGAGGACCCTGGCTACTCAGAGAAAGCAGGTGCTGTTAGCAGCAGAATGTATCCGAGTCACGTGCCACCGAAGTATGCTGGCGATGGTGAATCCGTAAGGGTCTGCAGCAACCTCCATTCTTGCCACCTCAGAAGAAAGAATTCCACCGAGGGGCATAAGGCAGATTGAGAGACCAAGGCAAGTTTTTTGGTTTTGTTTTTGTTTTTCTTTTTTGAGACAGATGCTTACTCTTTTTGCCCAGGCTGGAGTGCATTGGCATGATCTCGGCTCACTGCAACCTCTGCCTCCTGGGTTCAAGAGATTCCCCTGCCTCCGCCTCCTGAGTAGCTGGGATTACAGGTGCCTACCACCACGCCCAGCTAATTGTAGTAGAGACGGGGTTTCACCATGTTGGGTCAGGCTGGTCTCGAACTCCTGATCTCAGGTGATCCACCCACTTTGGCCTGCCAAAGTGCTGGGATTACAGGTGTGAGCCACCGCGCCCAGCCCAACCAAGGCAAGTTTTTGAGCAGGAGTGAAAGTTTTATTAAAAAGCTTTAGAGCAGGAACAAAAGGAAGTAAAGCACACTTGGAAGAGGGCCAAGTGGGCGACTTGAGAGATGGAGTGCACACTTTGACCTTTGACTTGGGGTCTTCTAGGTTGGCATTCCGCATGCGTAGTGGCCTGCCAGCGCTTGGCCGGGGCCCCATGCGCAGTGTGTTTACTGGGGTTGTATTCATGGTCACTTGAGGCGTTTTTCCCTTACCAGCCAAGGGTTCCTAGAGGAAGGTCATACACTAGTCAAACTCCGATCTTTTGCCTCTTAGTGCGCATGCTTGAGCGCACTCGCCCAACTCCTGAGATCTTACCTGTAAGCCGCGGCTCACCAGGTTCAGGTGTTTCTGTTGGGAGACTGCCTTTCTCTGGTGCCGGCTGCAACCAATTATCATTTTAGAGCGACAGCTGCCTGACCATGGTGGGGTGGTCGCCTGATATTCCTGGTGGGGGCCTCTCCTGCTGTGCTCATGTCTGCCTGGCTACCTGCTGCAACATCTTCTGCTGAAATGTGGGCAGTGGGCACTGGGAGGGCAGGGGTTTCCTGCTGCTTATTCCTGGTTTTTTCCTTTCCAGCCAATGTACCCATGCAAGGATTTGCCTCTGAGGAGGGCCTGTGGGCCTGCCATGCCCTCATACCCCTTCCAGTGGTTTCTTCCAAGGTCCCCATGTTTGCCGTTGTCTTTCCCACCACCCCAGCTGGACCTGGGTTAGAATCCTGACCCTGCTCTGTCTAAGCTGTGTGACCTCAGGCAGATTTCTTAACCTCTCCGAGCTTGGGTTTCTCCTGTATAAAATGGAGCCAATGATACCTGACGCATGCTTTAGGGGGTGCTGTGGTGTAAATGTTCATGTCCCCTCCAAAATTCATGTTGCAACCCCAGTTCAACAGTAGAGAGGCCTTTGGGAGGTGATTAGGCTTTGAGGACTCTGTCCTCCTGGAGGGATTCGTGCCATATAAAAGGGTGGGAAGGAACCAGCCAGGACCTGTGCCCTTCTGCCCTCCACAGGTGAGGGGATGGCAATGAGGCATCAGAGAGCAGCCCTCACCAGACACAGTACATGCTCAATAAACACTGACAGACTAAGAAAATCATCCCCTGCCAGGTGTAGAAAATGGAAATGATAGCTCCAGTACTTCTGTTCACTCACTGAGTGGAAGGCAGGTGGGCTGGTGGTTGGCACTCCTGCCATGACAGGAACAACAGCTGCTGGTCAGGTCTCGGCTCTACTTTTCACTGGCTGGGTGATGTTGGGGAAGTTCCTTGACCTTTCTGTGCCTTAATCTTCCCATTGGTAAAATGGGAATAATAATAACATCCAGGTGTAATTTTCTAGGTTAGAATAGTGAACATAAAGCTTTGTCTGGAAGAGCTCAGTCTCATTCTTGGTAGTTGGGTGCTCATGATATGCCGTGCCATGTTTCATTGACTCTAAGATGTTATTGATCACAAGAACACACCACTATTTTATGTGCCACCAAGAAAGAAGAAGACTGATAGAAAGCTCTTGTCATTTAGGATGATTTTTTTTTTTTTTTTTTTTTTGAGACGGAGTCTTTCTCTGTCGCCCAGGCTGGAGTGCAGTGGCGCGATCTCGGCTCACTGCAAGCTCCGCCTCCCGGGTTCCCGCCATTCTCCTGCCTCAGCCTCCTGAGTAGCTGGGACTACAGGCGCCCGCCACCGCGCCCGGCTAATTTTTTTTTGTATTTTTTTTAGTAGAGACGGGGTTTCACCATGGTCTCGATCTCCTGACCTTGTGATCCGCCCGCCTCGGCCTCCCAAAGTGCTGGGATTACAGGCGTGAGCCACCGCGCCCGGCTAGGATGATTTTTTTTTTCTTCTCACTGAGAAAGTTCTTTTATCATATAACACACCATCTACGTGTACATAAGAAGAAAACTATGGTGAAATAAGGGAGCCAAGATATTTTTTAGGGCCAGGAGCCATGGCTCATGCCTGTAATCCCAGCACTTTGGGAGGCTGAGGCAGCAGATCACTTGAGGTCAGGAGTTCGAGACCAGCCTTGCCAACATGGTGAAACCCCAGTCTCTACTAAAAATACAAAAATTAGCTGGGTGTAGTGGTGGGCACCTGTAATCGCAGCTACTCAGGAGGCTGAGGCAGGAGAATCACTTGAACTCAGGTGGCGGAGGTTGCGGTGAGCTGAGATTGTGCCGCTGCACTCCAACTTGGGCCACAGAGTGAGACTCCGTCTAAAAAATAAATAAATAAAATGTTGAAAAAAAAAGACCATATCTTTTCCCCTTTCTTTCTCTCTCTCTCTCTCTCTCTCTCTTTCTTTCTTTCTTTTCTTTCTCTCTCTCTCTCTTTCTTTTTCTTTTTTTTTGAGACAGGGTCTCGTTCTGTCACCTAGGCTGGAGTACAGTGGTGCAATTAGAGCTCACTACAGTCTCAAACTCCTGGGCTTAATCCATCCTCCTGCCTCAGCCTCCTTCCTGAGTAGCTGAGACTACAGGTGCACACCACCGTGCCTAGTTAATTTTTAAAAATTTTGTAGAGACAGGATCTCGCTATGTTGCCCAGCCTGGTCTTGAATTCCTGGTCTCAAGCGATCCTCCTGCCTCAGCCTCCCAAAGAGCTGGGATTACAGGCATGAGCCATGGTGCTCTGCCTCTTTTGTTTGTTAACACATCCATTTATTGAGCACATACTCTGTACCAAGAACTGCCCCCAAAGAGAACTGGGAGCCATAAGGATGGAAGGCTGGGATGGGGGTGAGGTGGGGATATGGAAGTTCAGAATGTGGGTCCCTGTTTCCTGAACCCCATGCCAACGTCTCTCCCAATCACTGATCTCTTGAGTGCTAGGGCAAAAAAACCGAGTTGCTCCATGTGCCAGAGGGTTAACAGTAGAGAGTGACTTTCCAGGCCACAGAACCAGGTAGGACCTGGGCAAGTCCCACGACCTCAGCCTGCGGTTGTCTGTGTTATTCACAGAAGCAGGACCGTCTAGTGCACGCTTATGTCTTCCTGGCTCCTTGCCTGCCTGGGCCCGGCTCCCAGCCCCAGGGAGGCAGTAGAATCCGTGGAATATGTAAGAGTTTTGGCTCAGACAGGTCAGGGCTCAAGTCCCAACACTGCCTATTTCCTTATGTGCTTTCATTTCCCCATCTGTGAAATGGGGGTGATAATATAATGACACTGACTTGGTTGTCATGAGTATTGAATCAGACAACCCACATAAAGGGCCCAGCCCATGGCAATGTATACTACACATTGTACTACACATTGTACTACACATTGTACTACACATTGGCCCTTTTTATATTTCTCTTTTAGGTGACCCCAGGACTGGGTCTCCTGCTGGGTCCATCTGACTTCCACTCTCCAGCACCCCCAGGGTTTACTGCTTCCATTCTGCTGACAGTCATCTGCTCTTCTCTGGCTGGTTCAAGGTGATCTTTGGGGTCTGTCCAGGGCCCTGCATAAGGTCCTGGGGTGGACTTTCTGCTCTCTCCCGTTAGGAGACAGAGTGTGAGGGTTTCCAGGCTCCCCACAAAACCCAGGACAGACAGGAATGAAATTCCGGCGATGGGGATGGATTACAGATGGATGCTGTCCCTCACTCCTATCCGATACTGATCCTCATTAAAGACTTGATTAGAGGCCAAGCACAGTGGCTCTCACCTGTAATCCCAGCACTTTGGGAGGCCGAGGCAGATGGATCACCTAAGGTTGGGAGTTCGAGACCAGCCTGGCCAACATGGTGAAACCCTGTCTCTACTAAAAATACAAAAATTAGCCGGGCATGGTAGCACATGCCTGTAGTCCTAGCTTCTAGGGAGGCTGAGGCAGGAGAATCGCTTGAACCCAGGAAGTGGAGGTTGCAGTGAGCGGAGATTGTACCACTGTACTCCAGCCTGGGTGACAAAGCAAGACCCCATCTCAAAAAAAAAAAAAAAAGACTTGATTAGAGTGAAGGCTGTGCCTTTCGCCCTCTGGAGGGGAAATATGGGCCATGGAAAAGGACAGTGTGTGAATAATGTGACATAGCCACAGGTGGCAAAGGGCAAATGCCAGGTATACCAGAATCACCACCCACTCATGAGGCTCTGGGTCTGCAGGTAAGTGGGTGACTCTGGGTCAGAAAGACATGGGTTCAATCCCTGGCTCCTCCACTTATTAGTCAAGCCTTAGTTTCTTCATCTGTAAAACAGAATTCTAATGGCAATAGTCTGGCAGAACCCTAGGTATTCGTCAACATCCATGGTCTCCCCTTCTTGGGCACGAGCCAGAATGTATTTCCCAGACCCCTGCTACATGGAGTGACCATGTGCTGTCAATGGAAAGTGGGTTTGGGCTTGTAATCGCAGCACTTTGGGAGGCCAAAGTGGGGTGGATTGCTTGAGCTCAGGAGTTCAAGACCATCCTGGACAACATGGCGAAACAGCATCTTTACAAAAATTAGCTGGGCCTGTGGTCCCAGCTACTTGGGAGGATGAGGCAGGAGGATCACTTGAGCCCTGGAGGCAAAGGTGGCAGTGAGTTGAGAGTGCACCACAGTATTCCAGCCTGGGTGACAGAGCAAGATTCTATCTCTCTCTCTTTTTAAAATAATTTAATAGTGTTTTGTTTTCGTTTTTTGAGACAGAGTCTTGCTATGTCGCCCAGGCTGCAGTGCAGTAGTGCAATCTCAGCTTACTGCCACCTCTGCCTCCTGGGTTCAAGCAATTCTTCTTCCTCAGCCTCCCAAGTAGCTGGGATTACAAGTGTGTGCCACCATGCCCAGCTAAATATTCTATTTTTAGTAGAAATGGGGTTTTACCATGTTGGCCAGGCTGGTTTTAAACTCCTGACCTCAGGTGATCCGCCCACCTCTGCCTCCCAAAGTGCTGTGTTTACAGGCGTGAACCACCACACCTAGCATAATAGTGTTTTTTAATGAATTGATTTTGCCTTAAGGAGATTGTGAATCAGGGAACTCAGCAGTAGACTCCTATCTGTATGTTAGAATTACCTGGGGAGCTTTAAAAAAATACCAATGCCTGGGCTCCACTTCCAGAGATTCCAATTCAATTGTTCTGGGGTAGAGCTGAGCATCAGGAGCTTTTAAACAAATTTTCTGGGCTGGGCACGGTGGCTCACGCCTGTAATCCCAGCACTTTGGGAGGCTAAGGCAGGTGGATCACTTGAGTTCAGGAGTTCAAGACCAGCTTGGCCAACATGGCGAAACCCCATCATCTCTACTAAAAATACAAAAATTAGTCAGATGTGGTGACAGGCACCTATAGTGCCAGCTACTTGGGAGGTTGAGGCATGAGAATCGATTGAACCTGGGAGGCGGAGGTTGCTGTGAGCCAAGATCCTGCCACTGCACTCCAGCCTGAGTAACAGAATAAGACCTTGTCTCAAAAAAAAAAAAAAAAGAAAAGAAAAGAAAGAAAAATATTTTTCCAGTGGGCCAGGTGCAGTGACTCATGCCCACAATCCCAGCACTTTGGGAGACTGAGGTGTGTGAATAGTTTGAGCCTGGGAGTTCGAGACCAGCCTGGGCAACATGGTGAAACCTTGTCTCTACAAAAAATACAAAGCTGGGCATGGTGCACATGCCTGTAGTCCCAGCTACTGGGGAGTCAAGGCAAGAGGATTGCTTGAGCCTGGGAGGTCGAGGCTGCAGTGAGCCGTGATCGTGTCACTGCACTTCAGCCTCAATGACAGAATGAGACCTTGTGCCAGGGCTGAGAACCAATGATGTAATTAATTTCAGGGCCTTTGCATGTGTTCCCTCTATCTGGAAGACTCTATGACCAGATCCTCCTAGAGCCAGCTTCTTCTCATCGTTCAGGTCTTGCATTAACATCCGAGGGCTGCCATAACAAATTACCACGTATTTGGTGGTTTAATGCAACAGAAATCTACTTTTACAGTTCTGAAGGCCGGAAGTCCAAAATCAAGGTGTTGGTGGGGTTAGTTCCTTCTGCAGACCCTGAGGGAGAATCTGTTCCTTGCCTGTCTCCTGGCTTCTGGAGGCTGCTGGTAGCCCTTGGCATTGCTTGGCTTGGGGCTTCATAACTCTGCTCTCTGCCTCTATTTTCACATGGTCTTCTCCTTTTCTGTCTGTTGTAAGGATATTTACCATTGGATTCAGGACCCATACTAATCTAGAATGATCTCAATTTGAAGTCCTTTACGTTAATCACATCTACAAAGACCTTTATTCCAAAAAAGGTCACATTCTGAGGATCCTGGTAGACAGATCTTTTGGGAGCCATAATTTAAACCACTACATCTCTCAAGTGTCACCTCCTCGTGTTAGCAGTGGCAAATCCATATAGGTCTGCAGCAACCTGAATTCTTGCCTCCTTGAAAGAAGGAATTTGACTGAGGGGCATAAGGCAAGAAGGAGAGATCGAGGCAAGTTTTAGAGCAGGAGTGAAAGTTTATGAAAAAGTTTCAGAGCGGGAATGACAGGAAGTAAAGTACACCTGGAAGAGGGCCAAGTGGGCGTCCTGAGAGACCAAGTGCACGGTTTGTCCTCTGATGTGGGTTTTATATGTCGGCATGCTTCTGGAGTCTTGCGTCTCTTCTCCCCTGATTCTTCCCTTTGTTAGAATGTTGGGTGTGTTGGGCCTCAGGGACAGGCCTCAGGAAACAGTCTCTCTGACCTTCTTCTGCTCCTTTTTCACCTGCCCCAAGGAAAGATTCCAATCTTCCCCCACCTTTCTCACTTGGGTCATAGACCCTCATTCCAGAGAGGGTACTGCCCCATACTCTGTGGGAAGGAACGCTGAGCTTCCATAAAAGCCCGAGAGGAGGCTGGTGCGGTGGCTCACGCCTGTAATCCCAGCACTTTGAAAGGCCAAGGCGGGTGGATCACCTGGGGTCAGGAGTTTGAGACCAGCCTGGACAACATGGCGAATCCCCGTCTCTACTAAAAATACAAAAATTAGCCAGGCGTGGTGGCAGGCGCTTGTAATCCCAGCTACTCAGGAGGCTGAGGCAGGAGAATCGCTTGAACCTGGGAGGTGGAGGTGGCAGTGAGCTGAGTTGGCACCACTGTACTACAGCCTGGGCAACAGAGCAAGACTCCGTCTCAAAAAAAAAAAAAAAAAACCACAGCCAATCTAACAAAGTTGTCTATAGAGCCCGATAACTACTCGGGTGATTTGGGGCAGGGGTGAGACTGAGCAGAATAGTCATGCAAAATCTAAAACATCCGTAAAGTTGGAGAGGGATTGGCCCCCTAAAATTGATGGGGTGCCCCTACCATCATGGCTAAAGCCACCCCCACGTCTCTCAGGTCTCAGGCTATTGAGGTGGCCAGGCCCAGAGAGGAGGAGCCCATGGAGTCATCTTGTTCAGCCCCCTGACTTGGGGCAGGACTGCACCCCATCCAGGTCAGAGACTGACTCACCCGCAGCTACTCACTGGAAAGTTAGGCAGCTCCCTCCTCATCCTGCCTTCCAGGAAAGCCAGGCTTTCCGGAAGTCCAGAGGCTACAGCTTGCCTCTTCCTGCCCTGGGTGGGATGAGCGGGGTGGGTTAGAGGATGGGGCGAGGGGCTGGTTCACTCTGACCTCATCACATTCTTGGACGGGGGAGCGGAGGAGCATGGCGAGCCACCCCCAGGTCCAGCCTCCTGAAGCTTGCTGCTGCGATTTGTGGGCTGGCTTCCAGGCAGGCTAAGAATGGAATTGGCCCCAGGAACATACTGTAGGAAGGGACCTGTCTGCCTCCATTTGGGAAGGAAATGGTGCAAACGTAGGTTCAAGTCCCCGCACTGCCGTTTCCTACTGTGTCACCCTGAGCAAGTTATTTAAGCTGAGCACAGTCCTTTCCTGGGAAATGGAGATAACAATGACACCTAACTCATAGGGCTGTTTTGAGTATTAAATGAGGTACTTTTATCCTTTGCATAATTTCTGGGGGCATGGTTTTTGTTCAGCAAATATTAGCTACCTGGAAAGCAAGAGCATTTAAAGACAAAGGGGGCCACTGCGGTGGCTCACGCCTGTAATCCCAGCACTTTGGGAGGGTGAGGCGGGCAATCACTTGAGGTCAGAAATTCGAAACCAGCCTGGCCAACATGGTGAAACACCATCTCTACTAAAAATACAAAGAAAAAATTAGCCAGGGATGGTGGCGGGTGCCTGTAATTCCAGCTACTTAGGAGGCTGAGGCAGGAGAATCGCTTGAACCTGGGAGGCGGAGGTTGCAGTGAGCCAAGATCACACCACTGCACTCCAGCCTGGGTGACAGAACGAGACTGTGTCTCAAAAACAAACAAAAAATTAGCCGGGCATGGTGGTGAGCGCCTGTAATCCCAGCTACTCCGGAAGCGGAGGCACGAGAATTGCTTGAACCCAGGAGGTGGAGGTTGCAGTGAGCCAAGATTGCACCACTGCACTCCAGCCTGGGTGACAGAGTGATACTCAGACTCTAAATAAATAAATCAATTGGGCATTTTTCTTTAGACAGAGGAGCACCTATCACCAGCTCCATTGAAACTAGCAGTGCCACAGCGAGACTTTCAAGGGAGGGGGCAGAGTAGTGGGGTCTGAGGGCTCACGTAGCTAGTGGGCAAAATACAGGCTCTGAAGCCAGACTGCATGGGTTCAGATACCAGGTATGTTAGAGGTTGCATGATGTTGGGCAAGTCACTTAATAACCTTCCGTGTATCTCCCTTTCCTCCTCTGCACAGTGGAGGAAATAGCAATGCCAGCTTCACAGGGGTATCATGAAGATTAAATGACTTTTATGGCCTGGAACACGGTAAGTCCTACATGTGCGTCAGCTCCAACTATCTGTATTATTTGTGTCTATTCAGGGTCCTCTTCCTCCATTCCCACTCATAACAATAACAACAGCAATAATAATATCAGCAGCCACTGTAAGTTATCCTCTCACTTTATAAATTATCCAAACAGGTGCAGTGGCTCACGCCTGTTATCCCAGCACTTTGGGAGGCTGAGGATCACTTGAGGACAGGAGTTTGAGACCAACTTGGCCAATATGGTGAAATCCTGTTTCTACTAAAAACACAAAAATCAGTCAGGTGTGGTGGCGCACACCTGTAATCCCTGCTATTCAGGAGGCTGAGGCAGGAGAATCGCCTGAACCTGGGAGGCAGAGGTTGGAGTGAGCTGAGATCATGCCACTGCACTCCAGCCTGGGTGACAGAGCAACACTCTGTCTCAAAAATAAATAAATAAATAAATAAAAATAAATAATAAATAATCTCAACAAACCCATGACACCATCCTTACCCTATAGATGGAGAAACTGAGGCTCAGGAATGCTGGGTAAGGTGCTTGAGATCACACCGGTGCAGCTAGGATTTGAACTCAGGTCTCTCTGACTCAAGGGCCCACACTCGTAGCCATTTACTATTATATATGGCACTTAAGGAACAGCTCTGAGCTCAATACATAGACCCTCATAAAACAATGAGACCCTGAGGCAGTGGCCTACAAGACATTGACTGTCATGTCAGTTGTGCTGTAGGTGTTCAGAGGAGAGAGTAAAGCTAGAACGACCCAGGGAGGACGTGGTCTAGCCTTGGACCTTGAAGAGGAGGTGGGACTTGAATTGGTGCATTGGGAGGGGTGTGGTTTCAGGTGGGGACAAAGGTGTAGAGGTAGGGCTGGGTGGCGCTCCACTTAGAGGCAGTGTCTGGGATAAAGTCAGAGGCAGGGAGGGCACCTGACCAGCTTCCAAGTGGAATTGAGGCAAGGCTGAGGCCCAGGCCAAGAGCCGAGCACCTCCTTTTCCTGTTAGCCTCATTCCCTTCCTCAGGGACCCACAGAATAAGCTCTCTGCTAGAAGCTATTGTCCTTGCCCCCTCAAAGTCCCAGAGTTTGGAGGCCCAAATGTCAAAGGGCAGTGACGGCCCTCTGCGCCAGTGGCGTGGGGGTAAAATAATTTACCAAGACAGTTGTAGGCAAAGAAAGGCAGATTTATTGGAGAAAGTAGGAAAATATGTTGCAAAGGAGGCAGAGGGCAGCCTGCATGAGAGAAGCTGACTGCAAAGAAACAAAGGCTGGCTGGAGATCCTATAGGACGGTGCTGATGCTGTGTGCTGAAGAGGGCTGTGCGCAGCACCACGACGCCAAGCTTGCTGTGAGCTTGTCTGCAGGTGTCTGGTGATAGCTGGGCGCAGGAAGATGGTGAGTTACTTGCGCAGGAGGGCTGTGTCCTGGACCACAAAGAAAGGCAGACTTGTAGCTCATCTGCTTCTGCTTTCCTGGGTCCCACCAGCCTGACTCCCTTTCCCTCATCAGGACTCCTCCACACCAAGGAAATAACAGTTCGCCCTGTTCAGATTCAGCCTCGAGCCAGCAACAAGGGGAGTTAGAGGAGGCCTTTAGCCTATTTTATTGGTTTATTTTCTTCTCACAGTAAATACATACGCCCAGCCTGTGGCAGGCATCCAGGCACACCCAGTACATGCTCCTGTCCTTCCTGCCCTTGCAGGTATGGAGTGGGACCCAGTCCCGACACAGACTCACTGTCCCTCTAAAATCACATCCACCCCCACCGCAGAAACGGAAGTTTCACTGAAGGTTTCTTAGGAATTTAAAAGGCAAGGTTCCCGCCCAGTTTTGCAAGACTTCCTGAAAAGCCCACCTCCCATCCCAGGGATTTTTTTCCCTGGGGCCCCAGCTTCAGCCCTCCTCCCAAATCACAGCCTCCTCTCTGCCTCTGCAGATGAATCCCAGTCTGTGGCCCACAGCCCTCACATTCTTAAACTAAGTGTCATTAGCAGGACCTGCCTGGTGCAGAATGAAAATGTGAGGCCCAGCCGGGCGCGGTGGCTCAAGCCTGTAATCCCAGCACTTTGGGAGGCTGAGACGGGCGGATCACAAGGTCAGGAGATCGAGACCATCCTGGCTAACATGGTGAAACCCCGTCTCTACTAAAAAATACAAAAAACTAGCTGGGCGTGGCGGCGGGCGCCTGTAGTCCCAGCTACCCGGAAGGCTGAGGCAGGAGAATGGCGTAAACCCGGGAGGCGGAGCTTGCAGTGAGCTGAGATCCGGCCACTGCACTCCAGCCTGGGCGACAGAGCCAGACTCCGTCTCAAAAAAAAAAAAAAAAAGAAAATGTGAGGCCCTTGTTCAGAAATTACGAAGAATTTCAGCTGAGTATGGTGGCCCACACCTGTAATTCCAGCATTTTAGGAGGCTGAAACAGGGGGACTGCTTAAGCCCAGGAGTTAGAGATCAGCCTGGGCAATACAGTGAGACCTCATCTCTACAAATAATAAAAATATTAGGCTGGGCTCGGTGGCTCACGCCTGTAATCCCAGCACTTTGTGAGGCCAAGGCAGGCGGATTGCCTGAGGTCAGGAGTTCAAGGCCAGCCTGGCTAATGTGGTGAAACCCCATCTCTACTAAAAATACAAAAATTAGCTGGGCGTGGTGGTGGGTGCCTGTAATCCCAGCTACTCGGGAGGGTGAGGCAGGAGAATCACTTGAATCTGGGAGGTGGAGTTTGCAGTGAACCGAGATCATGCTACTGTACTCCAGCCTGGGCGACAGAGTAAGACTCCGTCTCAAACAAACAAACAAACAAACAAATTAGCCGGGCCTGGTGATACTGCTGGTGGTCCCAGCTCCTTGGGAGGCAGTGGGTGGGAGGATTGCTTGAGCCTGGACTGTCGATGCTGCAGTGAGCTGTGATCTCACCACTGCACTCCAGCCAGGGCAACAGAGCGAGACCTCGTCTCAACATTTTTTAAAAATAATTTTGGCAACAGCTAAGCATGGGTCACAAGCCCTAAAGCTGACCTTGCCCTTAGTGCACAGAATGTCAAGTTTTCATGAACTTTAAAGCTAAGGTCTGAGATCCCACACCCTCCCGCACTCCACTCCCAAAAAAGCATATTTTGAGAAGGGCTGCCCTGGACTACCCTCACCCCACACTCACCCCTTTGCTTTTTATCTTGCCCTTAGGCCCTCAATAGAAGGTTTGAAGTCTCATATTTGAACTGATTGTACCTGTCACAAAGTACTTTCAGCTGTTCTTTATGAGAGAGACGTTATCATCCCATTTTACAGCCGGGCAAAATGAGATTCAGAAACGCCCCACCTGGGCCAGGTGTAGTGGCTCATGCCTGTAATCCCAGTGCTTTGGGAAGCCGAGGCAGGAGAATCACTAGAGCCCAGGAGTTCAAGGCTGCAATGAGCTATGATTGCACCACTGCACTCCAGCCTGGACAACAGACGAAGACCTTGTCTCTATTTTAAAAAGGAAAAGAAAAGAAATTCCTGGCTGGGCGTGGTGGCTCACACCTGTAATCCCAGCAGTTTGGGAGGCTGAGGTGGGTGGATCAACTGAAATCAGGAGTTCGAGACCAGCCTGGCTAACATGGTGAAACCCCGTCCCTACTAAAAATACAAAAATTAGCTGGGCATGGTGGCGGGCGCCTGTAATCCCAGCTACTCGGGAGGCTGAGACAGGAGAATATGCTTGAACCAGGAAGGCGGAGGTTGCAGTGAGCCGAAATCACGCCATGCACTCCAGCCTGGGTGACAGAGCGAGACTCCGGCTCAATAAAAAGAAAAAAAAGAAGAAATTCCCTCCCTGAGCTGACACCTTGCTGGCTAATAGCATAGGTGGTATCAGCTCTGGCCTCCAGACCTCCTCAGCCCAGAGCCATTTCCACTACAGAAAGCACCCAGACATCATCCAAAGCCAACGCTCAGATGATGCAAACGTCAATGCAGAGAACTCACAGGAAGGAAGGTCATCCTGAGGTCTGATGAGTCAGGGGAGGACAGAGACATTCCTCACATTTTCACCAGCAGTTCTGCTGATAGAGGTCTCTTGTGGGTCTGGTGTTCATCTAGGGTTGGGTGGAGCTGTTTCAACATGAGAAACGGCTATTACAATAAATACAATAAAAGATGGGCATGCTGATTTAGCAGGAAGTGAGTAGAGCCAGAAAACCAAATTGGGGGTGAGGGTGAGGGTGAGGGAGAGGAATGGGGCTTTGCAGTTGAATCCAGCGTCAAATAGGCCCATGCCTGGAAGGAAGTTAGTCTGAGACCACAAAAAATCAGGCAGGGAGGTACACTGCTGGTAGCTATACATATTGCTGTCCTACCTTCCTAGAGGACATGTGGGTAGTTTATAAGAGAAACCATTGCTGGGAGCGGTGGCTCAAGCCTGTAATCCCAGCACTTTGGGAGGCCGAGACGGGCGGATCACGAGGTCAGGAGATCGAGACCATCTTGGCTAACATGGTGAAACCCCATCTCTACTAAAAAATACAAAAAACTAGCCAGGCGAGGTGGCAGGCGCCTGTAGTCCCAGCTACTGGGGAGGCTGAGGCAGGAGAATGGCGTGAACCCGGGAGGCGGAGCTTGCAGTGAGCCGAAATCGCGTCACTGCACTCCAGCCTGGGCGACAGAGCGAGACTCCACCTCAAAAAAAAAAAAAAAAAAAAAGAAACCATAAAGGGGTCATAAAGGTAAGTCTGGGTCGGGTGCAGTGGCTCACGCCTATAATCCCAGCACTTTGGGAGATTGAGATGGAAGGATCACTTGAGCCCAGCAGTTTGAGACCAACCTGGGCAAAATGGTGAGACTGTCTCTACCAAAATGAAAACATGACTGTAGTCCCAGCTACTGGGGAGGCTGAGGTGGGAGGTCAAGGCTGCAGTGAGCTGTGTTCATGCCACTGCACATCAGCCTGGGTGACAGAGCAAAACCCTGGCTCAAAAAAAAAAAAAAAAGCTATTAGGCCTATTTATGAGAAAATTAGATCCAGCAGATGAACCCAGTGTAGGGAACATTCTATAGGATACCAGCTCAATTCTCCTCAATTCTATCAAAGTCATGAAACAAGGAGAGGCCTGGTATAGTGGCTCATGCTTGGAATCCCAACACTTTGGGAGGCCAAGGCAAGAGGATCACTTGAAATCAGGAATTGAAGTCCCACCTGGGCAACAAAACAAGATCCTCTTTAAAAAAAAAATTGCTGGGCGTGGTGATGGGCACCTATAATCCTAGCTACTTATAAGGCTGAAGTGGGAGGATCGCAAGCCCAGCAGTTTGAGGCTGCAGTGAGCTATGATCGTCCCACTGCACTCCAGCCTGGACAAAAGAGTGAGACCCTGTCTCAAAAAATTTTTTTGTGTTTTTGTTTTGTTTCGTTTTGTTTTTGAGATGGAGTTTCGCTCTTGTCGCCCAGGCTGGAGTGCAGTGGCATGATCTTGGCTCATTGCAACCTCCACCTCCTGGGTTCAAGCGATTCTCCTGCCTCAGCCTCTGAGTAGATGGGATTACAGGTGCACACCACAACGTCCAGCTAATTTGTTTTTTTTTTTTTTTTTGACAGAGTCTCACTCTATCCCCCAGGCTGGAGTGGCAGTGGCGAGATCTCGGCTCACTGCAACCTCCGCCTCCCAGGTTCAAGTGATTCTCCTGCCTCACCCTCCTGAGTAGCTGGGACTGTAGGTGCGCACCACCACGCCCAGCTAATTTTTGTATTTTTAGTAGAGATAGGGTTTTGCCATGTTAGTCAGGCTGGTTGACCTCATGATCCACCTGCCTTAGCCTCCCAAAGTGCTGGGATTACAGGTGTGAGCCACCATGCCCAACCTAATTTTTTTTTTTTTTTTTTTTTTTGTATTTTAGTAGAGACAGGATTTCATCGTGTTGGCCAGGCTGGTCTTGAACTCCTCACCTCAGGTGATCCACCCACCTTGACCTCCCAAAGTGCTGGGATTACAGGCATGAGCCACCACATCCAGCCAAAAAAAATTTCTTTTTGAGCCAGAGTCTTGCTCTGTTGCCCAGGCTGGAGTGCAATGGCTCAGTCTAGGCTCACTGCAACCTCTGCCTCCCGCGTTCAAGCAACACTCCTGCCTCAGCCTCCCAAGTAGCTGAGACTACAGGTGCCCACCACCATGCCTGGCTAATTTTTGTATTTTTAATAGAGACAGGGTTTCACCATGTTGGCCAGGCTGGTCTCAAACCCCTGACCTTGTGATCTGCCTACCTTGGCTTCCTAAAGTGCTGAGATTACAGGTGTGAGCCACTACACCTGGGCAAAATTTTGTTTTAAAAAAGAAAAACAATGAGAAATTGTCAAAGAGTGGAGGGGAGACATGACATCAAACGCCATGTGGTTCCCTGCATGGAATATTTTCGTTTTTTAGAGATGGAGTCTTGCTATGTTGCCCAGGCTGGAGTGCAGTGGCTACTGACAGACACGATCATAGGCTGCACTGAAGCTTTGATGTCCTGGGCTCAAGCAGTCCTACTGCCAGAGCCTCCCAAGTAGCTGGAATTACACCCGGCAGAAATAACAGCACAGAGATGAAGTGTCCCTTTCATCACATCCTGAGAGGCGGTCTTCTACATCACAGGGTACCACTGGCGAGGCTCACCTTATCACATGGTTAAGGAGGTGTCCCTTGGGCTTCTCCACTGGAAAGCCACTATTTTTCACTTTCCATACTCTATTCTTCGGAAGCGAGTCAATAAGTCTAGCCTACGGAGGAAATCTTGATTTTTAAAATGTTAATTACCTTTCAAAAAGAAAACTTGGCAGGGCGCGGTGGCTCACACCTATAATCCTACCACTTTGGGAGGCAGAGGCGGGCGGATCACGAGGTCAAGAGATCCAGACCATTCTGGCCAACATGGTGAAACCCTGCCTCTACTAGAAATACAAAAATTAGCTGGGCGTGGTGGCTTGCGCCTGTAATCCCAGCTACTTGGGAGGCTGAGGCAGAAGAATCACTTGAACCCAGGAGGCAGAGGTTGCAGTGAGCCGAGATGGTGCCTGGTGACAGAGTGAGACTCTGTCTCAAAGAAAAAGAAAACCTATCCTAGTGGTAAAATGCAAAAAATACCAAGGCATACATAGTGTTAGGTCCTCCCATCTTTGTCCCCAAAAGTAGCAATGTACCATTTTCTTTTTTTTTTTTTTTTTTTTGAGACGGAGTCTCCCTCTGTCGCCCAGTCTGGAGTGCAGTGGCGCAATCTCGGCTCACTGCAAGCTCCGCCTCCCGGGTTTACGCCATTCTCCTGCCTCAGCCTCCCGAGTAGCTGGGACTACAGGCGCCCACCATCTCGCCCGGCTAGTTTTTTGTATTTTTTAGTAGAGACGGGGTTTCACCGTGTTAGCCAGGATGGTCTCGATCTCCTGACCTCGTGATCCACCCGTCTCCGCCTCCCAAAGTGCTGGGATTACAGGCTTGAGCCACCACGCCCGGCCTGCAATGTACCATTTTCTTGTGAATCATTCCAAAGGTATTTTATGCACAGACAGGCAAATATGTGTACTTTGCTCCACCTTTTTTACACAAGGGCGGTACCCTGGCCATGCTGTTCTGCACCCAACCATGGGGCTGCTTGGATTATGAGACTCTGTAAGCACCCCAGTTTCAGATATCTGACTATGAGGCGATGGGTCAGTAAATGACCTTCTGTATAGCAAGGGCCTGGCCACAGCTAGGAGCGGTGACACAGATAAGTAGCTTCTGGTATCATGAAAAAGTAAGATGTCAAATGACAATAAAATCAAGTGCAGAGTACATAATCATTTCAATTAGGTGAAAGTTATCTTTCAGGAGAGGCCACGGGAAATGGTAAATCACTGAGATAAAGTGGAAGGCTTGTGAGTATAAAAGAAAGTTTTTCTTTTACATATAAAAGAAAAACTAAAAGACAGGACTGTGAGCTTTTGGGAATGCAATTTCCAGGATCCTGAAGCCAACCACATATGGGTGGAAAAGACCCTGTCATCCTTTCCTGGTCAGGGAGGGAAGGGCCGTTTGACTTTCTAGAATTGTCTTCCTGGATTGAGGGTGTTTGCAGTTAATTGTTTTGTGGAAATAAGAGTAGAGCACACACCCCACCCAGGGCAGGGACAGGATGTAGATTCCTCAGGCCTGAACTGTAAGGCTTGAGGCCGCACACTTGTGAATGCCCCACACCCTGGTGCTACTCACAGCCTGCGGGATGAATGCTATCTCTCAGCCTGGTACCTGTCCATCCATCCATCCATCCATCCATCCGCTAGCTTATTTCTTTATTCACTTAGCGTTTATTGTGTGCCTGACCCTGTGGCAGGGGTAAGGATAAGGCTGTGGTTGAGATGGATACAGATCCTCCACACGGAGTGAAAGGCCTGGTATAGAATAGAACTTAACCAGGTGTGGGGCATACATCTGTGCTCCAGCAGTGCCCTGAGATCTCCATGTACTTCCCCACCCTGGGGAGCAGGGCAGCTTTGTGGAGGAGGCAAAGACCAAGCTAAGCAGGAGTGAGCTAGGCTTGGGGGGCTCAGGGGAAAAAAGGAGACACTCCAGATGTATTCACCTGGAGGCAAGAAAAACCTCACAGACCACTACCAGCATCCATCCACCAAGCCTTTTCCTCAGCTGCACCCTGTGCCTGGCGCCTGGCGGTCATGATTTCATTTCATTTCCATAGTAGCCCTTTGAGCAAGATAATAATTATCATGCCCTTTGTTTTAAAAAAAATTTATTTTTTTGAGATGGAGTCTCGCTCTGTTGCCCATACTGGAGGGTAGTAGCACAATCTTGGCTCAATGCAACCCCCACCTCCCGGGTTCAAGCGATTCTCATGCCTCAGCCTCCCAAGTAGCTAGGATTACAGGCATGCGCCACCATGCCTGGCTAATTTTTGTATTTTTGTATTTTTAGTAGAGACAGGGTTTCACCATGTTGGTCAGGCTGGTCTCAAACTCCCGACCTTGTGATCCGCCCACCTCAGCCTCTCAAAGTGCTGAGATTGCAGGCATGAGCCACTATGCCTGGCCTATCATGCCCTTTTTAAAGATGAGGATGCAGGCTGGGTATGGTGGCTCATGCCTATAATCCCAACACTTTGAGAGGCTGAGGTGGGAGGATCACTTGAGTCCAGGAATTATGACCAGCCTGGGCCATATCTTTTTTTTTTTTTTTTTTGAGACGGAGTTTCGCTTTGTAGCCCAGTCTGGAGTGCAATGGTGCAATCTCGGCTCACTGCAACCTCCACCTCCCAGGTTTGAGCGATTCTCCTGCCTCAGCCTCCTGAATAGCTGGGACTACAGGTGCCCGCCACCACACCAGCCTAATTTTTGTATTTTTAGTAGAGACAGGGTTTCACCATGTTGGCCAATTTGGTCTTGAACTCCTGACCGCATGATCTGTCCGGCTCAGCCTCCCAAAGTGCTGGCTATGGGCTTGAGCCACTGCACCCTACCTGATTTAATGAATATTTCTTGAGCACCATGTGCCAGGACATAGGGCCATAAGGCTGACCCAAAGATCTGAGCCCCCTGTGTAGAATGTGTGGTGTGTTCCAGACATTTGTGAATTTATCTTCCCTGCAGAATTGAGCACCTCAAGGACAAAGCTGAGAGTTTCCTTGCTTTTTTGTGTCTCTCCCCAGTGCCCAGCCCAAGGCCTGATGTACAGAAGGCACTCAAACGTTGCAGATAAGACATAGTGGCATGGGCTAGACTCTGCATATTGAATGTCCCCTGCGCATTGCTAGGAACCATGTATATGTCCCTGAAACCCTCCACCCACAGCTTGGTGGTCTGTCAAACAAGAGTTCTTTCAACAGGAATATTTTTAGAGCACCCATGTGCTCTAAAACAACAGCAGAGCAGTAAGAGTGCCTGGCACGGGAAGTTTCAAGGGAAGGGTCTGAGAAGTTACCAGAATGTTGTAATCTGTCGCAGCAGGATGATTTGATCTGATAGGGACCATACAAGGTACAAGGTGAGTGCAGTTGGGCTGTTTTCAGGATGAATGGCATAACACATACCAGATAGAGAAGTTGGTGATTTCCTGTGTGCCAGGCACTGTGTAAGTGCTTTGCAGGAACTAACTTATTTGGGCCTCACCATTTCATCAGGTAGGTACCATTATGATCAGCCAATTTACTGAGAGGAAGGTGATGGAGGCTCAGAGGTTAGATAACTTGCAAAGGCACACAGCTAGGCCGGGCACGCTGGCTCATCTATAATCCCAGACTTTGGGAGGCCAAGGTGGGCGGATCACCTGAGGTTAGGAGTTCAAAACCAGCCTGACCAACATGGTGAAATCCCATCTCCACTAAAAATACAAAATTAGCCGGGTGTGATGGTGCATGCCTGTAATCCCAGTTACTTGGGAGGTTGAGGCAGGAGAATCACTTGAACCCAGGAGGCAGAGGTTGCGGTGAGCCGAGGTCGCACCACTGCACTCCAGCCAGGGTGACAAGAGCAAAACTCCATCTCAAAAAAAAAAAAAATTAGCTGGGCGCGATGTCGTGCACCTATAATCCCAACTGCTCAAGTGGAGATTATCCACTTGATAATCGCTTGAACCCAGGAAGTGAAGGCTGCAGTGAACCAAGATTGTTGCACTGCACTCCAGCCTGGGCGACATAGTGAGATTCTGTCTCAAAAAAAACAAAAAATCACACAGCTAGCAGATCTGGGACCAGAACGCAGGCCGATGGGCTCTTGACCATAGGATCCCCTGGATCAGGGAGACTGGCAGGTGACACTGAATTCTCCTCCTCTGCCCCACAGAAGACAGATGAAGTCATGTGTACTTATCATAGGGGCAGGGAGGTCCCAGGGTGGAAGGAGCCCCTCCAGGAAGACCTGTTTTGGGAACTTCAAATGAAGTCAAGATCTGTCCCGAATCTCAGGCTCTCAGCTCTGGCCACATCCTGTCAGCAGGGTTCCCCCAGGGTGTAGAGCAGAGCGAGGACTGGGAAGTGCTGGGGGTGCAGGGTGGCTGGGGGGTGCACTACCCCAGAGTTCTGTCCTCATGTCCAAATCAAACCTATTCCTGTGGGCCCGGGGCCCCTGCAGGTTTCCTGAACCAGAAGCGACCTTTGCCTGTCCGCTGCAGGGAGACGTGGGTAAGGCCTCTTCAGGTTTTGGCTGTGCAGGGTAGCTGACTTTCCCTGTCTCTGGGGACCTCTCCCCACTTCCCTTTTTGTGTCCACCCTACAGTCTGAGCATTATTCATGCCCAAAATATCTCAGAAAGCCAAAACAGCCCTGCCCTCCACCCAGGACTACAGTCTCTTGGCCTGTGTTCTTTTGTTTATTTATTATTATTATTATTATTATTATTTTTTTTTTTTGAGACAGAGTCTAGCTCTGTCACCCAGGCTGGAGTGCAGTGGCCGGATCTCAGCCCACTGCAAGCTCCGCCTCCTGGGTTTACACATTCTCCTGCCTCAGCCTCCCGAGTAGCTGGGACCACAGGCGCCCGCCACCTTGCCCGGCTAGTTTTTTGTATTTTTTTAGTAGAGACGGGGTTTCACCGTGTTAGCCAGGATGGTCTCGATCTCCTGACCTCGTGATCCGCCCGTCTCAGCCTCCCAAAGTGCTGGGATTACAGGCTTGAGCCACTGTGCTCAGCCTATTATTATTATTTTTTGAGATGGAGTCTTGCTCTCTGGCCAAGCTGGAGTGCAATGGCGTGATCTTGGCTCACGGCAACCTCTGCCTCCCGGGTTCAAGCGATTATCCTGCCTCAGCCTCCCGAGTAGGTGGGACTACAGGTGTGCGTCACCATGCCCAGCTAATTTTTTTTTTTTTTTTTTGTATTTTTTTAGTAGAGACGGAGTTTTACCGTGTTGGCCAGGATGGTCTCAATCTCTTGACCTCATGATCCGCCTGCCTCGACCTCCCAAAGTGTTGGGATTATAGGCATGAGCCACCGTGCCCAGCCGCCTGTGTTCTTTTAAAAGGTCATCTTCCGTCCTGCGCTCCACCACTTGCCCTCCATGGCCCTTTATGGCCCTTCTGCTTCCCTAGACAAAGCAGAGATGTGACTAGTGTTCCCAGCTGCTTAGCCCCGACCAAGCATTTGTCCACAGACACCGTTTTCCTCTCAGGCTCTGAGGTGCTGGACTACAGAGCCGGCCTCCCAGCCACCTGCCATGAAAACCTCACCTGGACCAGTGGGGCTCTGTTCAAATTCTGTTAACATCTCCACTTTGGCCTGCCCTAGACAACACCTACATCTGGAGAAAGCAAATTAAGCTGGTTTAAAGCCTCTCCCAACTGTTCAGAGGGGCCTAGAAGACTCAGGCCCCATTTCCAAGACAGAAGGAGTCAGACTCTTCTGTGGATGTCCCTTTGTTTATAGTCACCAGATTCTGGTCCCAATGATCAAGGCTTCTGGATGGGGATGGCCCTGTGTGATGTCTGCAGCACACTCAATGCCCACCCATACCCCTTCAGCCTACACCATTGACCTTAGCTGCCAGCAGCCATGACTTTTTTTCTTTTCATTATTTCTTTCCCTCCCTCCCTCCCTTTCTTTCTTTCTTTCTTTCTTTCTTTCTTTCTTTCTCTTTCTTTCTTTCTTTCTTTCTCTTTCTTTCTTTCCTTTCTTTTCTTTCTTTCTCTCCCTTCCCTTCCCTTCCCTTCCCTTCCCTTCCCTCTTTCTTGAGACAGGGTCTTGCTTTGTCACCCAGGCTGGAATGCAGTGGCAGGAACATGGATCACTGTATCCTCGACCTCCCAGGCTCAAGCGATCCTCCTGCCTCAGCACCCCAAGTAGCTGGGACTACAGGAGCATGCCACCACACCCAGATCATTTTTTGTATTTTTTGTAGAGAGGGGGTTTCACCATGTTGCCCAGGCTGGTCTCAAACTCCTGGCCTCAAGAGATCCGCCCATCTTGGCCTCCCAAAATGCTGGCATTACAGACCTGAGCCACCACATTTGGCCATGCAGCCATGACTTTCTCTGATCACAGGAGCCGGCTGTGCTTGCACACATGGTCGGCCAGAGAGTGGTGAGTTAACAGCCCCTCCTCAGTAGCCCTCAACCAATGACTAATGGTAAATGCAGACCCCAGTTCTTCAGGTGCCTTGGAGGGTACACTCTACCTGGCCCTTAGGTTCCCCTGCAGGGTGGAGCTCCAGCTGCCCGCAGGAGCAGCCCACTCATGAATGCACCTTTTGTGGGCTTCCTCTGTTTCCAGCCTCACCTCCCACCTCCCTTGCCAGCATTTCTTGGAATCACTTCCCAAATAAATAACTTCTATTTGAATCCTGGACTTGGGTCTGCTTTTGAGGAAACTCTAAGACAATATCAAATTGCCAACATTTATTGAGCACTGTCTCTGTGTTAAGCATCGTGCTCAGCATTTCGCAAGTCTTAACTCATTTAATCCTATGACAGCCAGCACTATGAAGAAGAAACTGTTACCATTTCCATTTTACAGATGTGGAAACTGACTCAGAGCGTGGGCTTGAGGCCAAGGCCTCTTCCACTCCACCCATCCTCCATCAGCCTGAATTACTTTCATTTCCTCAAAATGCTGGGCTCCCTCACCTCTTGAAGTCTGCACTCTGGGGCACAGGGAGGTTAAATCACTTGGTGACACAGCAATTTAGAGGCTGAGCTACCCAGATTCAAGAGCCATCTCCAGTCTCAGAGCCCACATACTTTGCCACTGTGGAAAGCAAAATATCGGCCCCTCAAGGTATCACATAATATGTGACTTTTTGTGTTTGGCTTCTTTCACTTAGCATAATGTTTTTCAGGTTCATCCATGTTGTAGCGTGTATCAGTACTTCATTCCTTTTTGTGACTGAATAATATTTCATTGTATAGCTATACCATGTTTTGTTTATCCATTCATCCATTGATGAACATTTGAGTCATTTCTGTGTTTGGGCTAGTATGAATAATGTTGCTATAAACATTCATGTACAAATTTCTGTGTGCACATACATTTTCATTTCTTGGGTATATACCTGGGTGTGGAGTAAGTCTTTGTTTTTTGTTTTTTTTTTTTTTTTTTGAGACAGAGTCTCACTCTGTCACCCAGGCTAGAGTGCAGTGGTGTGATCTTGGCTCACTGCAACCTCCACCTCCTGGATTCAAGTCTTTGTTTCTTAAGGTCTTGCTGCAGTTTCCTTGTCTGTAAAATAGAGCTGGTGGTGATACCTAATATATAGGGTTACATGAGACAATGCAAAGTGCTTAGCTTGTTAAACGATTGCTGTAGATCAGAACTGTGACTCAGGCTGGGCGTGGTGGCTCACGCCTGTAATCCCAGCACTTTGGGAGGCTGAGGCGGGTGGATCTCCTGAAGTCGGGAGTTTGAGTCCAGCCTAACCAACATGGGGAAACCCTGTCTCTCCTTTGTAAAAATACAAAATTGCCCGGGCGTGGTGGCACATGCCTGTAATCACAGCTACTGGGGAGGCTGAGGCAGGAGAATTGCTTGAACCCAGGAGGCAGAGGTTGTGGTGAGCCGAGGTCATGCCATTGCACTCCAGCCTGGGCAACAAGAGCAAAACTCCGTCTCAAAATAAAAAAAAAAAGAATCGTGACTCAAGTTACGTTGTATCTGTTGACATGTCTGTCTCTCGAGGTAGACTGCAGGTTCCTGGAGGGCAGGGGCTTTCTGCAGGCTGCACCCTCCAGGGCCTGGCATCCTGCCTGGCATGGAGCAGATATTCAATAGCTGTCTCTGGAGTATTTGGAGGTAATTCTTTCCCATGCATGGCCTTGCCTTCCCCTTAGGCTCTAACAGGGACATGAGAAACAAAAATATTATTGCTCTTTTTCAGCCACTGAGGAAAATGAGGTTCCCTGAGGTTGAATAACTTCACTCATGTCACAGGACTAAAGAGAAGTAGACCCTGACCTCCAATCTAAAACTTCAAGCAAGGGTTCATTTATTCAACATCAATATATCCTGAGCACTTGCCAAATGACATGGATGTTGTAGGCAGTGGTATCTTCACGGCTATTTGAGAAGGCAGAATAGGCCGGGCGCGGTGGCTCAAGCCTGTAATCCCAGCACTTTGGGAGGCCGAGACGGGCGGATCACGAGGTCAGGAGATCGAGACCATCCTGGCTAATACGGTGAAACCCCGTTTCTACTAAAAAATACAAAAAACTAGCCGGGCGACGAGGCGGGCGCCTGTAGTCCCAGCTACTCAGGAGGCTGAGACAGGAGAATGGCGTGAACCCAGGAGGCGGAGCTTGCAGTGAGCTGAGAGCCGGTCACTGCACTCCAGCCTGGGCGGCAGAGCAAGACTCCGTCTCAAAAAAAAAAAAAAAAAAAAAAAAAGAGAAGGCAGAATATAAACAAGATAAATAAAGTATATAGTGTATATAGGTGATAGACTACACACCAGAAAATGATATGTACCAAGGAGAAAAACAAGGCAGAGAAGGAGGATAGGGGGTTGCCAAGGGAGGAACAAGAGCATTTCAGTTTATGTGGGATGGTCAGTGTATACCTCACAGAGAACAGGACTTTTTTTTTGGAGACGGAGTCTGGCTGTCACCCAGGCTAGAGTGCAGTGGCGTGATCTCGGCTCACTGCAACCTCTGCCTCTTGGGTTCGAGTGATTCTCCTGCCTCAGCCTCCCGAGTAGCTGGAATTACAGGCACCCACCACCATGTCTAGCTAATTTTTTGTATTTTAGTAGAGATGGGGTTTCACCTGTATTGCTCAGTCTGGTCTTGAACTCCTGAGCTCAGGCAATCTGCCCACCTCAGCCTCCCAAAGTGCTAGGATTACAGGTGTGGGCCACCGTGCCCAACCCAGGACTTTTTTGTTTTAGAGATGGGGTCTCACTCTGTCACCCAGGCTGGAATGCAGTGGTACGATCATGGCTCACTGTAGCCTTGACCTCCTGGGCTCAAGTGGTCCTCCCACCTCAGCCTCCTGAGTAACTGGGACTACAGGCACATGCTACCATGCCTGGCTAATTTTTAAATTTTTTGTAGAGACAGGGATCTTGCTATGTTGCCCAGGCTGGTCTTGAACTAGGCTCAAGTGGTCCTCCCACCTCCACCTCCCCAGTAGCTGGGGCTACAGAAACACACCGCATGCCCAGCTAATTTTAAAACTTTTTGTAGAGATGGAGTCTCCCCATGTTACCTAGGCTGGTCTTTTTTTTTTTTTTTTTTTTTTTTTTTTTTTTTTTTTTTTTTTTGAGACGGAGTCTTGCTCTGCCGCCCAGGCTGGAGTGCAGTGGCCGGCTCTCAGCTCACTGCAAGCTCCGCCTCCCGGGTTCACGCCATTCTCCTGTCTCAGCCTCCGGAGTAGCTGGGACTACAGGCGCCCGCCTCGTCGCCCGGCTAGTTTTTTTTGTATTTTTTAGTAGAAACGGGGTTTCACCGTATTAGCCAGGATGGTCTCGATCTCCTGACCTCGTGATCCGCCCGTCTCGGCCTCCCAAAGTGCTGGGATTACAGGCTTGAGCCACCGCGCCCGGCCGAGGCTGGTCTTGAACTTGTGGGCTCAAGCGATCCTCCCGCCTTGGCCTCCCAAAGTGCTGAGATTACAGGCAAGAGCCACCGTGTCCAGCCTGGACTTTTGAGTGTGGATTTGAGGAAGGGAGGGGGTGAAGCATATGAATGTCTGTAACTGTGACTCAGTAGGATCAAACCAGAAGTAGATTTGGATGAAGAGTTATTTTTTCTTTTTTTTTTTTTTTTTTTTTGAGACGGAGTCTCGCTCTGCCGCCCAGGCTGGAGTGCAGTGACCGGCTCTCAGCTCACTGCAAGCTCCGCCTCCCGGGTTCACGCCATTCTCCTGTCTCAGCCTCCCGAGTAGCTGGGACTACAGGCGCCCGCCTCGTCGCCCGGCTAGTTTTTTGTATTTTGTAGTAGAGACGGGGTTTCACCGTATTAGCCAGGATGGTCTCGATCTCCTGACCTCGTGATCCGCCCGTCTCGGCCTCCCAAAGTGCTGGGATTACAGGCTTGAGCCACCGCGCCCGGCCAAGAGTTATTTTTTCTTTTCTTTTCTTTCTCTCATTCTCTCTCTCTTTTTTTGAGACAGGGTCTCACTCTCTTGCCCATGTTGGAGTGCAGTGGCACAATCACAACCAACTGCAGCCTTGTCCTCCCAGGCTCAAGTGAACCTCCCACCTCAGCCTCCCTAGTAGCTGGGACCACAGACCCACACCGTTATGCCTGTGACTAATTTTTGTGTTTTTTGTAGAGACAAGGTTTTGCCATGTTTCTCAGGCTGGTCTCGAACTTCTGGGCTCAAGCGATCTGCCTGCCTCAGCCTCCCAAAGCACTGGGATTACAGGCGTGAGCCACTGCACCAGCTGAAGATCTTTCTTTTTTTTTTTTTTTTTTTTTTGAGACGGAGTCTCGTTCTGTCGCCCAGGCTGGAGTGCAGTGGCGCAATCTCGGCTCACTGCAAGCTCCGCCTCCCGGGTTCACGCCATTCTCCTGCCTCAGCCTCCCGAGTAGCTGGGACTACAGGCGCCCGCCACCACGCCCAGCTAGTTTTTTGTATTTTTTAGTAGAGACGGGGTTTCACCAGGTTAGCCAGGATGGTCTCGATCTCCTGACCTCGTGATCCACCCGTCTCGGCCTCCCAAAGTGCTGGGATTACAGGCTTGAGCCACCGCGCCCGGCCTGAAGATCTTTCTTAACAAAGATGATGATGATGATGACAGCTACCACTTCTTGGTCACCTGTTTTGTGCCCAGAACACATTACTGACATTACTGCATGAGCACCTCAGCACAGCCATGTAATCTAAATATTACTGTTATTCCCACACAACTCATCAATGCAAAATAAGGATTTGAACTTGAATCTGAGTCCAGTACCTCACCACGCCTGGACTTCCCATGGTTTCCTGGTAGGTAGTGTGGTGCTGTGGTTCCGAGCTTGGCCTTTGGAGTCAGACCTATTAACTGCTTGCTTAATCTCACTGGGCCTCAGTTCCTACCTCTTGGGGTTATGTAAAGATTAAATGTGGTGCCGGGCGCAGTGGCTCATGTCTGTAATCCCAGCACTTTGGGAGGCCGAGGTGGGCAGATCACCTGAGGTCAAGAGGTTTGAGACCATCCTGGCCAACATGGTGAAACCCTGTCTCTACTAAAAATACAAAAATTAGCTAGGCGTGATGGTGCATGCCTGTAATCCCAGCTACTTGGGAGGCTGAGGCAGGAGAATCACTTGAACCTGGGAGGCGGAGGTTGCAGTGAGCCAAGGTCACCCCACTGCACTCCAGCCTGGATGACAGAGCAAGACTGTCTTGAAAAAAAAAAAAAGGCCGGGCGCAGTGGCTCAAGCCTGTAATCCCAGCACTTTGGGAGGCCGAGACGGGCGGATCACGAGGTCAGGAGATCGAGACCATCCTGGCTAACACGGTGAAACCCCGTCTCTACTAAAAATACAAAAAAACTAGCCGGGCGAGGTGGCGGGCGCCTGTAGTCCCAGCTACTCCGGAGGCTGAGACAGGAGAATGGCGTAAACCCGGGAGGCGGAGCTTGCAGTGAGCTGAGATCCCACTGCACTCCAGCCTGGGTGACAGAGCAAGACTCCGTCTCAAAAAAAAAAAAAGAAAAAAAAAAAAAGATTAAATGTGGCAACAGATATAAAGTACATGGGGTAATTGTTGTTACGATTATTATTGTAATTACTAGATAAGTCTTGCATTCTGGAAAGCCATTTGATCCAGTAGATTCCCTCTAGTTCTAACCAACTTGGGACCCTGTGACTAGTCACCCATCCAAGCCAACAAAGGTACTAAAATAAAAATGGTGAACCTATCACTCTAAAAGTATAGGGGGACCTGCCAATACTTCATTAAGCCTGGCCAACCATATTGTAATTGTTCTCTTGATATTTATCAATGAGCTTCTACACCAACAGCTCTCCTAGTTTAGGATCTAGGGAAACCCAGGACAAATGCACTGTGTTGACTCTCACCCTCCCCTCCCCTCACTATGAAAGACCAGCCCAGCATTTGGAGGAAGGACTGACCTCCAGCTATTTTGGAAGGACCTATCTCCTATCAGGGGTTGATTCTGGTCTGAGCTGGGAGTGTATTTATTGGCCAAGGTCTGCTCCAAAGTAAACATGTCATCACATTCCTCACAGCCTGTAACCTCCACAGGGAGAAGCTGGGCCATTGTGGAGCAAGGGAGGTGAAGAAACCTTATCTCCATTTCAGCAGGATCCCACTTCATATACTCTTCAGGGAAGACATGGGGGAGAAAAAGGAATAGATCATCTTAAATAAGTTGAACAAAAGAGCACCTTGGTGCACTTACCCTCTGCAGTGATAGGTAGAGGAGACGAGATTTAGAAGACAAACCTGTTATATAGTGAAAGAGCACACTTTTTTTTGTGGGTGTGCCTTTGAATTTATCCTTATTGCCTTTTTTCTGTCCATAAAAGTGAAACACACTGGTAGGCTGGGCGCGGTGGCTCACGCCTGTAATCCTAGTACTTTAGGAGGCCGAGGCTGGTGGATCACTTGAAGTCAGGAGTTCGAGCCCAGCCTGGCCAACATGGCGAAACCCTGTCTTTACTGAAAATACAAGAATTAGCTGGGCGTGGTGGTGGGCGCCTGTAGTTCCAGCTACTCAGGAGGCTGAGGCTGGAGAATCATTAGAGCCCAGGAGGCAGAGGTTGCAGTGAGCTGAGATCACACCACTGCATTCCAGCCTGGGTGGCAGAAGAAGACTCCGTCTCAAAAAAAAAAAAAAAAATGAAACACTTTTTCTTCCTTCCTTCCTTCCATCCTTCTTTCTTCCTTGTGATGTACTTTCGTTTTGATGTAATTGACATACAGTAAACTGCACATATTTGAAATGTACAATTTTATAAGTTTTGATATGTATATACACACACATAGGATCATATGTGTCTATATATGTGTGTGTGTGTGCATGCATGTATGTGTGTATCCATGAAAACATTACTACAATCAAAACAGTGAACATATTCATCACCCCAGAAAGTTTCCAGGCCAGGCACAGTAGCTCACACCTATAATCCCAACATTTTGGGAGGCCAAGGAGGGAGAATTGCTTAAGCTCAGGAGTTCGAGACCAGCCTGGGCAACAAGGTGAAACCCCATCCCTATAAATAATACAAAAATTAGCTGGGTGTAGTGGTGCATGTCTGAAGGCCCAGCTACTCAGGGGGCTAAGGCCAGAAGATCACTTGCACCCAGGAGACGGAGCCTGCAGTCTGCTGTGATGGCACCACTGCACTCCAGCCTGGATGACAGCGGGAGACCCTGTCTCAAAAAGAAAAAAGAAAGTTTCCTTATACTCTTTTGTAATCTCCTCCTTCCATCTCTATCTGCTTACCCCCTACATCTCCAGGCAAACACTGATCTGCCTTCTGTCACTATAGAGTAGGTGGCATTTTCTAGAATTTTATGTAAGATGGAATCATACAGTATGCAGTTTTTTAAAAAAACTGGCCTTGCCCCCTTCACTTAGCATAATTATTCTGAGATTCATCGGTGTCCATGTTGTTGTGTGCATGGTAGGTAGTTCCTTTCCACTGCTCAGGTGGATTCCATTGTCTGGATGCACCACAGTTTGTTCATCCATTCACTTGTTAATGGACCTTCCGGTTATTTCTACATCTTGGCAATTGTAAACAAAGCTGGTATGAACATCCAAGTACACATGCTTTTATTTCCCTTGGGTCATTACCTAGAAGTGGAATGGTTGGATCATAGAGTAGGTATGTTTAACTTTTTAAGAAACTGTTTCCCTGGCCAGGCGTGGAGGCTCATGCCTGTAATCCCAGGACTTTGGGAGGCCAAGGTGGGAGGACTCCTTGAATCCAGGAGTCAGAGACTAGCCTGGGCAACAGAGCAACACCCCATCTCTATCATTAAGAAAAAACTTAGGGCAGGGCACGGTGGCTCATGCCTATAATCCCAGCACTTTAGGAGGCTGAGGCAGGCAGATCATGAGGTCAAGAGATCGAGACCATCCTGGCCAACATGGTGAAACCCTGTCTCTACTAAAAATACAAAAATTAGCTGGGCACGGTGGCGCATGCCTGTAGTCCCAGCTACTTGGGAGGCTGAGGCAGGAGAATCGCTTGAACCTGGGAGGCAGAGGTTGCAGTGAACCTGGATTGTGCCACTGCACTCCAGCCTGGTGACAGAGTGAGACTCCATATCAAAAAAAAAAAAAGAAAAAGAAAAAGAAAAAAAAATTAGGCCGGGCGGGCACAGTGGCTCACGCCTGTAATCTCAGCACTTTGGTAGCCCAAGGCAGGTGGATGGCCTGAGGTCAGGAGTTTGAGACCAGCCTGGCCAACAGGGTGAAACCCTGTCTCTACTAAAAATTCAAAAATTAGCCAATCATGGTGACGAGTGCCTGTAATCCCAGCTACTTGGGAGGCTGAGGCAGGAGAATCACTTGAACCTGGGAGGTGGAGGTTGCAGTAAGCTGAGATCATGCCACTGCACTCCAGCCTGGATGACAAGAGTGAAACTCCATCTCAAAAAACAAAATCAAAAAAACCAGGCCAGGTGAGGTGGCTCATGCCTATAACCACAGGTACTCAGGAGGCTGAGGCACAAGAATTGCTTGAAGCCAGCAGGCAGAGGTTGGAGTGACCTGAGATCATGCCACTGCACTCCAGCCTCTGTCTCAGAAACAAACAAACAAACAAATAACCTGTTTTCCAAAGTGGGTGTGTGCTATTATGCATTCCTACCAACAGTGTATGTTTTCAAAACATTAGAGAAACATTTAAGGTAGAAATAAAGTCCTTAAGGTAAAAAGTAAAAGTTGGCTGGGTGCATTGGCTCACCCCTGTAATCCCAGCACTTTGGGAGGCCGAGGTGGGCAGATCATCTGAGGTCAGGAGTTTGAGGCCAGCCTGGTCAACATGGTAAAACCCCATCTCCACTAATAATACAAATATTAGCCGGGCGTGGTGGCAGGTGCCTGTAATTCCAGTTACTTGGGAGGCTGAGGCATGAGAATTGCTTGAACCCGGGAACTGGAGGTTGCAGTGAGCCAAGATTGAGCCACTGCACTCCAGCCTGGGCAACAGAGTGAAACTGTCTTGGGAAAAGAAAAAAAAAGTAAAAGTTATCATTTTACCTCATCATGATTGCCTTGACCCACTGCTATAAATCCTTCCAGGGTTTGTTTTTTTTCTTATCCATGTACAGAACTGGACTGAGTCCCATAGGTGCCCTGGGCAGGTTAAAAAGTTGGCATCCCCTCAACCTGATATTTGTAAGATAGTTTTTCAAAATGTATTTAAGCAGGATATGGAGAAACCAATTTTCTGTTAATGAAAAAATAACATTCCTCTTTCTTTTCAAAATAAAGGATTTATTACAGGCACAGAATGTAAGCTGGCCTTTTGACTCATTTGGAATTGTCTTGGAATTGTAGTTCTCCAAGCCAGTCAGCTTTTAGAAGCTGTCTTTTTTTTTTTTTTTGAGACAGAGTTTCACTCTTATTGCACAGGCTGGAGTGCAATGGCATGATCTCGACTCACCGCAACCTCTGCCTCCCGGGTTCAAGCGATTCTCCTGCCTCAGCCTCCCAAGTAGCTGGGATTACAAGCATGTGCTACCATGCCCCGTTAATTGTGTATTATTAGTAGAGACAGGGTTTCTCCATGTTGGTCAGGCTGGTCTTGAACTCCCGGCCTCAGGTGATCCACCTTCCTCGGCCTCCCAAAGTGCTAGGATTATAGGCGTGAGCCACAGCGCCTGGCGGAGCTGTCTTAAAGGACACAGGATGAGGAGCTGCACTAACAAATCACTAGGTCTTGGGCACAGCATGTAGCCCGGACCAAGGACTAAGCTGACATGAGCGAAGTCCTGACAGAATCTGCAGCTAGACTAGTGCTGGGGAGGAGGGTGTTTGCGTTCCCCCCAGGCGGTGCTATATACCTCTGATCACCGGGGGTTACAGGTCCACCTCATGTGGAAACCTGAGTTACCTGGCACTGTGTTTCCATTTCTTCCAGTCCTTTTTCGGCTCCCCTCCTAGACTGGCTCCCTGGGAGGCTGCCCGGCTGATGAGCAACTTAACCCATACATACATTAACATACATTAATCCATACATTAACATATATTCATGCTTTTTTTTTTTTTCATTTACAGACAGAATCTCACTATTTTGCCCAGGCTGGTCTTAAACTCCTGGGCTCCAGTGATTCTTCTACCTCAGCCTCTCAGCCTTCCAAGTAGTTGTAGAGATGGGGGTCTTGCTATGCTGCCCAGGCTGGTCTCAAACTCCTGGGCTGAAACAATCCTCCTGCCTCAGCCTCCCAAAGTGCTGGATTATAGGTGTGAGCCACCACACTTGGCTGTTAGTGCTTTTTAAATTGTTTCAACTTTACTTTTAATTTTTCTGAGACAGGATCTGGCTCTGTCACCCAGTCTGGAATGCAGTGGTGCCATCTCAACTCACTGCAATCTTCACGTCCCACGCTCAAGCCATCTTCCCACCTCAGCCTCCTGAGTGGCAGGGGCTACAAGTGCACGCCACCACGCCCAGCTCATTTTTGTACTTTTTGTAGAGATGAGATTTTGCTGTGTTGTCCAGGCTGGCCTCGAACTCCTGAGCTTAAACAATCTGCCCACCTCGGCCTCCCAAAGTGCTGGGATTACAGGTGTGAGCCACCGCACCCAACTGCTATTTTTGTTTCTAAAATGTGCACACAAATTAAATCATACAAATTCATGTTGGTCTGTAACTTGCTTCCCCCCCTCCCTGCTTTACAATAAATGTTCAGATAAGCCTATATAGATCCATCACATTATTTTAAGAAGTACAGCTGAGTGCAGTGGTTCATCCCTGTAATCTCAGCACTTTGGGAGGCCAAGGTGGGAGGATCACTTGAACCCAGGAGTTGAAGACCAGCCTGAGTGACAAAAGAAGAACCCACTTCTAAAAAAAAAAATTTTTTTAAGTGCCAAGGTAGTCCATCTGATGGATGTACTGTGATGCAGCTCCTCTCAAACTTGAATGAGCACATTCATCACCTCAGGGGTCTTATTAAACTGTAGCTCCTGATTCAGTGGGTCTGGGTGACACCTGAGATTCTGTACACTTCCAGGCTACTAGTGGGACCACATTTTTTTTTTTTGCAACAGAGTCTCACCCTGTCGCCCAGGCTGGAGGACAGTGGCACTGTCATGGCTCACTGCAACCTCCGCCCCAGATTCAAGCAATTCTCTTGTCTCTGCTTCCCGAACAGCTGGGATTACAGGCATCTGCCACCATGCCCAGCTAATTTTTTTTTTTTTTTTTTTTGAGACGGAGTCTTGCTCTGTCGCCCAGGCTGGAGTGCAGTGGCCGGATCTCAGCTCACTGCAAGCTCCGCCTCCCGGGTTCACGCCATTCTCCTGCCTCAGCCTCCGGAGTAGCTGGGACTACAGGCGCCCGCCACCTCGCCCGGCTAGTTTTTTGTATTTTTAGTAGAGACGGGGTTTCACTGTGGTAGCCAGGATGGTCTCGATCTCCTGACCTCGTGATCCACCCGTCTCGGCCTCCCAAGCCCAGCTAATTTTTGTATTTTTAGTAGAGGTGGGGTTTCACCATGTTGGCCAGTCTGGTCTCGAGCTCCGACCTCAAGTGATCTGCCTACCTCGGCCTCCCAAGGTGCTGGGATTACAGGCGTGAGCCGCCACGCCCTCCCTAGTGGGACCACATTTTGAGAGGCAAAGCTATAGTGCATGTTATCAGTCCACGAGTGAGGGACATTTAGCTCGCTGTAAACAGTGGTGCAATAAACTTCCTTGAAGATACATTTTGGAGCATTAAAGAATAGGTTTTGGAGTCAGAAAGCAAAAGGGTGGTTGGGCATGGTGGCTTATGCCTGTAATCCCAGCACTTTGGGAGGCCGAGGCAGGTGGATCACTTGAGGCCAGGAGTTCCAGACCAGCCTGGCCAACATGATGAAACCCTGTCTCTACTAAAAATACAAAAATTAGCCAGGTGTGGTGGTGGGTGCCTGTAATCCCAGCTACTTGGGAGACAAGCAGGAGAACTGCTTGAATCCGAAAGGTGGAGGTTGCAGAAGCCAAGATCGTACCACTGCACTCCAACCTGGGGGACAGAGAGAGACAAAAAAAAAGGAAAGAAAAAGAAAGAAGAAGGAAAAGAAAGAGAAAGAAAGAAAAGACAGAAAGACGAAAGAAAGAAGAAAGAAAGAAAGAAAGAAAGAAAGAAAGAAAGAAAGAAAGAAAGAAAGAAGAGCAAAGGTTGAGTTCTGATGCTGACACTGTGTGACCTTGAGTAAGTCACTTCACCTTTCTGAGCTCCCCCTACTCCACAGCAATTCAGTGAGCGATCACAAATGCCTCCACTCTTTTAGATAATAGGGATAAGAATAAACACTCTGTTCTTGGGCGCTCTGAGAATAATAGTGCTACCCCTGACTGGCGGAGGAGTAGATGAGATAAGGATGGAAAAGGGCTTTGTCAGTGTAAAGCCATTCGCAAAGAGGAAGCTCTGTTCCAGTTGGAAGACAGACTGGCTTTGCCAGGTGAGCAGTGGCTAGACAGTTTTCTTTAGAGGAAAGTGCTCTGTGGCATTTGTCTGCAGTTAAAACAAAATAAAACAGATTCACACATAAATCTTCTAAAGAAGTGAAAGTCAGACTGGGTGGAGGAAGAGAGCCCAGTCATTTGCAAATTGCACGTGTGTGATTCTAGCAAGACTAGGGTGGGGTGTAAGGCATGCTCTGGCCATGAGTTCCACCTTGGACTGGAAAGGGCCAGTGGGAGGAAGTCGAGGCCCTTAGCAGGCCCTGTCTCCCCACCTCTGCTGACAAACAACATGTAGATGTGGAGTGAAGGGTGGCCGCCGCCTTCATTCTCTTACCATAGAAAGGTAAGCTGTGCTTTGAGCAGTTAGGACTGTGGGTTCTGAGGGATTGAAGAGATTTCTAAGATACAGAGCTGACTTCTAGAGTTGGTTAGACTAAGGTTCAAATTCAGATCCTGACACTTAATACCTACAGGAACTTGCATAGGTGACTTTCTCTTTGAGCCTCAGTTTCTCAACTTGTGATATGGGGATGATAATCTTTTTTCTTTTTTTTTTTGAGGCGGAGTCTCGCTTTGTTGCCCAGGCTGGAGTGCAGTGGCCAGATCTCAGCTCACTGCAAGCTCCACCTCCCGGGTTTACGCCATTCTCCTGCCTCAGCCTTCCCGAGTAGCTGGGACTACAGGCGCCCACCACCTCGCCCGGCTAGTTTTTTTTTTTTTTTTTTTTGTATTTTTTGGTAGAGATGGGGTTTCACCGTGTTAGCCAGGATGGTCTCGATCTCCTGACCTCGTGATCCGCCCGTCTCAGCCTCCCAAAGTGCTGGGATTACAGGCTTGAGCCACCGCACCCGGCAAGGGGATGATAATCTTAGTACAGTAGTTCTCCTTTATCCAGTTTCACTATCCATGATTCCAGTTTGCTACAGCTAACTACAATAAAAAAAAAAAAAAAACATGGAAAAATCCAGAAAGAATTCATGTTTTAGATTGCATACTATTCTGAGTAGCATGATAAAATCTCACCCTGTCCCACCCTGTCCTGCCTGGGACATGAATGATCCCTTTGTCCAGTGTGTATACATGCTTTCTACGCCACCTGCTCATAGTCCTCTTAGTTATCAGATTGAAAAAGCATGGGAGATATAGGATTCAGCACTGTGGGCAGCCTCCCGCATTCACTGGAGGTCTTAGAACATGTATGTCACAGGTAAAGGGGGGACTACTGTATCACACTCACAGTATTCTTGAGATTTAAAAAAGGGTGTGGTGGCTCACGTCTAACACACTGGGAGGCAGAGGCGGGCAGATCACTTGAGTCCAGGAGTTTGAGACCAGCCTTAGCAACACGGAAAGACCCCTATCTCTACAAAAAATGCAAATATCTGGGCGTGGTAGTGGTGTACACCTGTGGTCCCAGCTACTCACAAGGCTGAGACAGGAGAATCGCTTAGGCCTGGGAGGTCGAGGCTGCAGTGAGCCACCATGACCCATTGCAATCTGCCTTGGTGACAGAGAGTGAGACCCTGTCTCCAAAAAAAAAAAAAAAAGAAAAGAAAGAAAGAAAAAAGAAAAGAAAAAAGAACCCATGTGAAGATGCTTAGTGTGGCATTACTTACAGCTGTGAGGATCAAAGGAGCGACTATAGATACAACCACTTAGCCCTCTGTGTTTATAGACAGGCAGTAAAGAATTGCTCTCATGAACATTGCTCCGCCCTGCCCCTTCTGAACTCCACCTTGGCTACTGGGTTAAGAGGAGGAGGGTTGAGGTGAAGGCCTGTGCTTTCTTTTTTATTTTTTTGAGTCAGGGTCTCACAATGTTGCCCAGGCTGGTCTCCAACTCCTGGGCTCAAGAAATCCTTCCACCTCAGCCTCCTGAATGACTGGGATTGCAGGCATGAGCCCGCCGGCCTGACTCCCATGCCTTCTTCAAGAAGTCTGCCTGCCAGCAGCCCCTGCCTTATCTCAGGTCAAGGCTGGCTGGTGGTGCCATTTTGATTTTGGAACTGCAAAAGGCCATTGTCTTTTGCTACCCGGTGGGGAAGGCCTCCTCCCAGCACTCCTCCTCTTCTTCCCAAAGGAGTGCGCTTCCTCCCAGCACCCTACCCAGATGGTCTCAGGACCTTCACAGCCAGACTGGGGCTGGAGGGTGAGCCCACCCACTTCTCTAGGGAGCTGTTGAGAAACCAGCTCCTCCTTCCTACCAGGGTGGAGGCAGAGGAAATATGCTTCTTTAGATTTTGCTTCTCTTTCTTGATGACAGGGTGTGGACATTGGTGTAAAATTACAACTGAGAAGGCCCCCGCCCTGGGGTGAGGACTCCTGGGGCCCCACCCTGGGGAGGACATGAATTCATTTTGCAAGTCCTGGCTCTCCATCTCTATTCCCCTTGGAAAGCAGGCTTCTAAATCTGGAAGCTTCAGCTTGCATTCTTTGGATGTTCAGTCATGAAGGTGCAGTGATGATCATGATAATAGCAGTATCAACTCCTTCAGTTGTTACTTATTTGCTGAGTTCTATGCACACAGTTTCTCATTTATCAGAAACTCCTGGAAGATATGTTAACAATGTCAGTTACCCATAAGGAAACAAACTCCGGGCAGCTCCAGGTCCTTGCAGTTAATCATAACTGTTGCCAGGGGCCTTCTCTAGTATCCACGCTCTGCCACTCTATGATCTTAGGCATATGACTACCCCTTTCAGCCTCAATTGCCTTACCTGTAATGAGGATAATAACAACACCTCCTAGGGTTCTTGTGAAGACTGAATGAGATAACATCAGTACTCCAGAAATGGAAGCTTCTATTGCTATGACTACTACTACTTTCACTATTACGAATATCCTGACATGAATATAACAACTACAACAGTGGACCCCAGGATGCCGAGAAACCACAGAATAAAGGTTCACCTGGGACCCCTCTCACAGAGCTGGGATTCCTGAATTATGCAAGTGGGTTTCACATATAGAAATGGAAGTCCAAGCATTAGGAAAAATAACTAATGCATGCTGGGCTTAATACCTAGGTGATAGGTTGATAGGGGCTGCAAATAGGGGCTGCATGGCACAAGTTTACCTATGTAACAAACTGCACATCCTGCACATGTACCCTGGAACTTAAAATAAAAATAAATAATAAATTAATTAACAGGCCAGGTGCAGTGGCTCACGCCTGTAATCCCAGCACTTTGGGAGGCCGAGGCAGATGGATCACCTGAGGTTAGGGGTTTGAGACCAACCTGACCAACATGGTGAAACCCCGTCTCTACTAAAAATACAAAATTAGGCTGGGCGCGGTGGCTCACGCCTGTAATCTTAGCACTTTGGGAGGCTGAGGAAAGCAGATCACGTGAGGTCAGGAGTTCAAGACCAGCCTAGCCAACATGGTGAAACCCTCTCTCTACTAAAATACAAAAATCAGCCGGGCATGATGGCAGGTGCCTGTAATTCCAGCTACTCAGGAGGCTGAGACAGGAGAATCGCTTGAACCCAGGAGACAGTAGTCGCAGTGAGCTGAGATCATGCCACTGCACTACAGCCTAGGCGGCTGAGAGAGATTCCGTCTCAAAACAAAACAAAAAGTAATTGGGCGTGGTGGCGCATACCTGTAATTCCAGCTACTTGTGGGGGCTGAGGCAGGAGAATTGCTTGAACCCAGGAGGCGGAGGTTGCAGTGAGATGAGATCGTGCCGTTGCACTCCAGCCTGGACAAAAAGAGCAAAATTCTGTTTCAAAAAAATAGATTAAAAAATAAATAGGAAGGAAGGAAGGAAGGAAAAAAGGAAGAAAGGAAGGGAGGGAGGTCGGTCCCAAGGTTAAGATCTTGGTGAGACCACTTATTCACTGGTTTATTTCAACATCAAGTCTATCTCTACTCCTTCACCATCCAACAGGAAAGCCACCAGTAGCCAAAGGTTGCTGGTGAGCACCTGAAATGTGCCAGTCTAAGCTGAGATGTTTTTTAAGTACGAAATACACATTGGATTTCAAAGACAGTACCCAAACAAAGTAAAAATATAAAAATACTTTAAAATATCAATTGCATGTTGAAGTGATAACATTTTAGATCTTCTGGGTAGGGTGATCAACTCGTTCTGGTTTGTCAGGGACTTTACTGGTGTAAGCACTGATAGGTCTGCATCCCAGGAGATATCTTATTCCTGGGCAAACCTGGATATTGGGTTACCCTACTATTGGGTTAAGTATATAATTGTCATAAATTTTACCTATTTCTTTTTTACTGTTTTTTTTTTTTTTTTCTTTTTTTGAGATTTGCTCTGCCACCCAGGCTGGAGTGCAATGGCGCAATCTCAGCTCACTGCAACCTCCGCCTCCTGGGTTCAAGTGATTCTCCTGCCTCAGCCTCCTGAGTAGCTGGGATTATAGGCACACACCACCACGGCCAGCTAATTTTTGTATTTTTAGTAGAGATGGGATTTCACCATGTTGGCCAGGCTGGTCTCGAACTCCTGACCTCAGGTGATCCACCCACCTTGGCCTCCCAAAGTGCTGGGATTACAGGCGTGAGCCACCGTGCCCGGCATTTTTTACTTTTTGAATGACACTTACAGGGGCCTTAGCATGTTAGTGGCTGTTGGGTGGAGTTGATCACATTTGCTCATTTCACCTAGCAGGAAGGAGGGCCCTGGGAGTCACACTGGCTGATGAGTTTTGATGGATGAGTGTGAATGGAGGAAAGTACGAAGAACTGAGGGCCTTGGTCGTGGGGGAGGAAGAGGTTACCAACTCTGCCTCGAGTGAATCTGCTGCTCAGGGGACCAATGGTATGGACAAAACCATGTTCCAGGCTTGGGAAAGCCTGGGGGCCCTTGAGCAAAATACAGCCTTTGGAGTTAGACCCAGGTTCAAGTTCAGCTTTGTCCAGTCATTACCAGCTGACCAATAGCAAATCTTATCACTTAATCATTAATGAGGGGAACAAGCATTCAAATATAATCATATGCCCATAATGACATTTCTGTCCACAACAGACAGCACAACACATTACTTTTGTGTTTGTGGTGATGCTGGTGTCATCAGAACCTTCTGTGCTGCAGTCCTGTAAAAATACAGCATGGGCCAGGCGCGGTGGCTTATACTTGTGGAGGCAGAGATTGCAGTGAGCCGAGATTGCACCACTGCACTCCAGCCTGGGCGACAAGAGTGAAACTCCATCTCAAAAACAAAAAAACAAAAAACAAACAAACAAAAAAACACTTTGTATTGCCTGGGCATGGTAGCTCACGTCTGTAATCCCAGCACTTTGGGAGGCTGAGGCAGGAGGATTGCTTGAGCCCAGGAATTTGAGACCAACCTGGGTAACATGGTGAAACCCTGTCTCTACAAAAATTACAAATATTAGCCAGGCATGGTGGTGCACCCCTATAGTCCCAGCTACTCGGGAGGCTGAAGTGGGAGCATAACCTGAGCCCAAGGAGGTCGATAATAAAATTTTAAAAATTTTTAGTAGAGATGGGATTTCACCATGTTGGATCAGGCTGATCTCAAACTCCTGGCCTCAGGTGATCTGCCCACCTCGACCTCCCGAAGTGCTGGAATTACAAGCGTGAGCCACCGTGCCCAGCCAACATACTTGTTTATTATCAAATATTATATACTGTACATAATTGTATGCATAATTGTATTTTATATATATATATTTTTTTTTTTTTTTTTTTTTTGAGACAGAGTCTTGCTCCGTCACCCAGGCTAGAGTGCAATGGCACCATATCAGCTCACTGCTCCTGGGTTCAAACCATTCTCCCGCCTCAGCCTCCCGAGTAGCTGAGATTACAGGCACCCACCATCATGCCCTGCTAATTTTTTTTGTATTTTTGTAGAGATGGGGTTTCACCACGTTGGCCAGGCTGGTGTTGAACTCCTGACCTCAGGTGAACCGCCCACCTCAGCCTCCCAAAGTGCTGGGATTACAGGCGTAACCCACCGTGCCTGGCCAATAAAAAGTTTTAAATACAGAAAAAAGTTTATGGAATAAGGATGTAAAGAAAGAAAGTATTTTTGTATAGCTTATAATGTGTTTGTGTTTTAAGCTGTTATTACAAAAGCCAAAAAGTCAAAGAATTAAAAAATATATGAAATAAAAAAATTATAGTAAGCTAAGGTTAATTTCTCATTGAAGAAGAAAAATTTAAAAAATAAACTTAGTATAACCTCAGTGTACAGTGTTTACAAAGTCTACAGTAGTGCACAGTAATGTCCTACCTTCACATTCACGTACCACTCACTCACTGACTCACCCAGAGCAAATTCCAGTGCTGCAAGCTCCATTTATGGTAACTGCCCATACTGGTAGACCATTTTTATCTACCTATTTATTTATTTATTTAGTTAGTTAGTTAGTAAGTTAGTTTTTGAGATGGAGTCTCGCTCTGTCTCCCCAGGCTGGAGTGCAGTGGTGCAATCTCGGCTCACTGTAACCTCTGCCTCCCAGGTTCAAGCAATTCTCCTACCTCAGCCTCCCAGGTTCAAGCAATTCTCCTACCTCAGCCTCCCAGGTTCAAGCAATTCTCCTACCCCAGCCTCCCAGGTTCAAGCAATTCTCCTACCTCAGCCTTCCAGGTTCAAGCAATTCTCCTACCTCAGCCTCCCAGGGAGCTGGGATTACAGGCGCCTGCCACCATGTCTGGCTAATTTTTGGATTTTTAGTAGAGACAGGGTTTTGCCATGTTGGTCAGGGTGTCTCAGACTCCTGATCTCAAGTTATCCACCCGCCTTGGCCTCACAAAGAGCTGGGATTACAGGTATGAGCCACCACGCCTGGCCCAATTTTATCTTTTATATTGTATTTTTATTATACCTTTTTAATGTTTAGATTCACAAATACTTACTGTAACAACTGCCTACAGTATCAATATAGTAACTTGCTGTACGTGTTTGTAGCCCGGGGCAACAGGCCATCCCCTCTAACCTGGGTGTGTGGTCGCCTGTACCATCTAGGTCTGTGTGAGCACACTCTCTGGTGTTCCTATCATGACAAAATCCTTTAGCATTCCCATTGTTAAGCAACACAGGAGTGTACTTACTGAGTCCCTATTGTGAGCCAGGGCCAGGTAATATATTCTCGCCCCCAGGCTGTTGTGACCATTTCTAGTGAGTCATTTCATCTGTCTGAACAAAGCACTTTGACATTGATTGTATGCAAATAACCTGTTACAGAATGGTTCTACCCATAAATTGGCTGGCCTCTCTTGGGCAGCCCTCAAAGTTGCAATCCCTTGCCGGCAGTCCTGCTCAACCTCTCCTCCTCAGAAGCTTGCCTGCTCTGAACTCCTCTCCCAAACGAGGTTAGCAGCCCCTTCTCTGGTACCAGGGCACCCTGTGCCTCTCTTCCAGACTTGCATTATGGTTCTAACTGCGCTGTGTGGCCTGGGCAAGCCGCTCAACCACTCGGTTACTTCTTTTTTTTTTTTTTTTTTTTTTGAGATGGAGTTTCACTCTTGTTGCCTAGGCTGGAGTGCAATGGCGCGATCTCCACTCACTGCAACCTCTGCCTCCTGCGTTCAAGTGATTCTCCTGCCTCAGCCTCCCAAGTAGCTGGGATTACAGGCATGTGCCACCAGGCCCAGCTAATTTTTTGTATTTTTAGTAGAGACGGGGTTTTTTCATGTTGGTCAGGCTGGTCTCGAACTCCCAACCTCAGGTGATATGCCCACCTCGGCCTCCCAAAGTGCTGGGATTACAGGCATGAGCCACCGCACCCAACTTGAAAGAAATTGCTTTGCACTGTGCTTGGCACAGAGAAACAGCAGGTGTTCATTCGATGCTTGCTGTTGTAATTACTCAGGCTTTTGTCAACAGAGGGCTGGCCTGAGACTCTGCCATGTCTCAGAACCTAGCACAGAACCTGGATAAGTACAGAGTAAGTGCTCAATGTATGCTGTGGTAGGCAGAATAACAGCCCCCAAAGATGTTTACATCCTAACTCCCAGGACCTGTGAACATTTCCTTAAATGGCAAAGGGGAATTAAGGTTGCAAACAGGATTAGGGTTGTTCATCAGTTGATTTTAAAATAGGGAGATCATGGTGGACTAACCAGTTGGCCCAATGTAATCTTAAGAGTCCTTAAAAGGGCCAGGTGTGGGGAGGTTGAAGCTGCAGGAAGCTGAGATTGAGTCATAGCACTCCAGTTTGGGAGATGGAGTGAGACCTTGTCTCAAAAAAAAAAAAAGAAAGAAAGAAAAAAAAGGCCCTAGGCAAGGTGGTTCACGCCTGTAATCCCAGCACTTTGGAAGGCAGAGGTCAGTGGATCGCTTGAGGTCAGGAGTTCAAGACCAGCCTGGCCAACAGGGTGAAACCCCATCTCTACTAAAAATACAAAAATTAGCGGGGCGTGGTGGCGGGTGCCTGTAGTCCCAGCTACTCAAGAGGTTGAGGCAGGAGAATCACTTGAACCCAGGAGGAGGTTGCAGTGAGCCGAGATTGCACCACTGGACTCCAGTCTGGGCAACAGAGCAAGACTCCGTCGCAGAAAAAAAAATAAAAGAGGAAGATGCGCCTATGGAGAGAGAGAGAGGACTGTGTGAGAGACTCCACCTGACATTGCGGGCTTTCTTTTCTTTCTTTTTTTTTTTTTTTTTTTGAGGCGGAGTTTTGCTCTGTCACCCAGGCTGGAGTGCAATGGCATCATCTCACTGCAACCTCCGCCTCCTAGGTTCAAGCGATTCTCCTATCTCAGCCTTCCCAGTAGCTGGGATTACAGGTACGCGCCACCACACCTGGTTAATTTTTGTATTTTAAGTAGAGATGGGGTTTTACCATGTTGGCCAGGTTGGTCTCCAACTCCTGACCTCAGGTGATCCACCCACCTTGGCCTCCCAAAGTGCTGGGATTACAGGCGTGAGCCGCTGTGCCCAGCCCATTGCAGGCTTTCACAGAGAAAAGGGGCAGGAGTCAGCCACGCAGGCACCTTCTGGAAGTTAGAAAAGGCAAGGAAACAGATTCTTTCCTACAGCCTCCAGAAGGGAATGCATCTTGCCAATTTAGCTAAGCGAGACCCATGTGGGCCATCGAACCTACAGAACTTAACAGTAATACATTTGTGCGTGTGTGTTTTCAAAGACACTAAGTTTTGGTAACTTGTTACAGCAGTAACTGGAACCTAAGACAGGCAGCAAGCCTTATTGTTCATTTTTACCACCACTACTGGGCTGTTGGTGATGGTGGATTTACACTTTTCTCTCCCATTAGGCTGTGAACTCCTTGAGGTTGTGCAATACGTTTGTCTGATTTACTGCTGGTTGGCAGGCTCTGAGAAGAAAGCCTGGTTGGTACACAGGTGGAGCTCAATAAAAGCCCTCACTGAATTTTATTGAATGTATATGTGGATGTAGACCTCCGCTCTGCGCGCCCCTCCCGCAAGTCCCATTGCTGCCCGACCCATTCTGTCCGGCTCCCAGCCCCCGCGGGTCCCCCCACCCCAGGGCTGACGGGGTGATTTAGGCAGCCCTACGTCATGCTGGGGTGGTGGGCTTCGAGCGCAAGTCCCAGGACGCCGTGAGACGCAGTGCCTGCAGCAGGCGGCAGGGGGCGAGCGTGGCCCAGGAAATCCCGCGGGAGGGTCGGTACGGGGCGGGGCTTAGGGGGCGGGGCGGCTCAGCGCGCAGGCGCGGGGCCTGGCGCCTCGCGCGGCCGGAGGCGGGCGGCCGCAGAGCAGCACCGGCCGTGGCTCCGGTAGCAGCAAGTTCGAACCCCGCTCCCGCTCCGCTTCGGTTCTCGCTGCTTCGGCCCTTGGGCCTCCAAACACCAGTCCCCGGCAGCTCGTTGCGCATTGCGTTCTCCCCGCCACCAGGATGCCGGTAACCGAGAAGGATCTGGCGGAGGACGCGCCTTGGAAGAAGATACAGCAGAACACGTTCACACGCTGGTGCAACGAGCACCTCAAGTGCGTGAACAAACGCATCGGCAACCTGCAGACCGACCTGAGCGACGGGCTGCGGCTCATCGCGCTGCTCGAGGTGCTCAGCCAGAAGCGCATGTACCGCAAATACCATCAGCGGCCCACCTTTCGCCAGATGCAGCTCGAGAACGTGTCGGTGGCGCTCGAGTTCCTGGACCGTGAGAGCATCAAGCTCGTGTCCATCGGTGAGTTCTCTGGCCAGGCCCAGGAGCCGACTGTGGTGCCGACCCGCCCCCGCGCGTGCACCCCTGCGGAGGGCGAAGACTTCCCGCAGCGCGCCCCTCCCTCAGAGATAAGGGGGAGTCGTCCCCGGGGGTGGGATATAGGGGGCCTAGATCCCCTCCCCGATACCCTCCTCTGGGCTGGGACCTGTTGTGATCGCTCCCCGCCGTGCGCCCCAGCAGTGCACCTTTGGCTGGCTAAGGGTTGAGGGTTTGGACTGGGGTCACAGGAGGAGAGGTGGAGTTGTGGCATTTCTCTGCACCTGGGGCGCCCGTATGGGAGCTAGGGGACTAGAAACCCTCGTTCGCCATTCCCGGGCGCGGGGCCCTAGAGTCAGATTCTCTCCGGAGCGCTCGCCCGGCTGCGCCCAGGTTGGTGCTCTCAGCGGCAGCTGAATGGGCCTTGGCTCGGAGGCCGGACCATGAGACCTGGGGAGGAACCGTTCTCTGCGCCTGGGGCCTCCCCGCCCAGGTGGAGACGGAGACCTGGTACCTTCCCCTGCTGTCGCTGGAATGGGTGTGGGCCCCGAGGTTGCAAGGGGAGGCGCGGTTGTGTGTCCTCGCTCCCTCTGCTCCCAGATCAGCTCTGGCCGCGCGCCGCAGGTTGAACCCACTCCTTGCTGCCGAAGTTATAATTTAGGGATGGTGGTGGTAACAGTAATTGCTGTCTTGTAGGGAGCCCAACTAGCGTCCTCTGTGTACCGTCAGCCTTCTAAGTTATCTCCATCCCTACACATCCTGCGAGCTGGGGTGAGGCTAGACCCGTTTTAGAGATGAGGGGGTCCAGAGGGTTAGTTGACCTGTCCAAGGTCAGCAAGTAGGGCCCAGCTGAGAATTGAAGGAAGTGGGCGACAGTTAGAAGAAGGCTTTGTTTTCCTCTCCCCTCCCAAACCCACACCAGGGGTCTTCCTGAAAGGAGGGAGGTAACTGGTGTCTCTTGCTGGACTGAGCCAGCTGGACTGGGGAGGAAGAATAAGGATGAAGTTTTCCTTGTGGTCTGAGATAGTTGGGGGCTTCCAGGAGGGCCACAAGGCTGCTGAGAGTGTGGGCTGTGACAGTAGGGGCAAGGAGTTTGTAGTATGTGTGTGTGCATGTGGACATGTGTGCAGAGAATGTGTGTACACACATAGCATGTATGTATAGTGTGTGCATATGCAAAGAGAGTTTGCGTGTACACGGAATGGGTGTGCAGAGTATGTTTGTATGCAGAGAATGTATATCCGCCTACGTGTGTGTGGGGGGGAGTGGGTGGGTAGGTGGGTTGGGGCAGGGGAGGGTCCTGAGTCTGGATCTCTTCCTAAGGAGAACCAGGGACTGGCCCTGGCCTGTGACTTGGGTCTTTTCCTGAGGAAACCAGGTCACTATAATGACCCTAGTGACAGGAAGAAAGGGAGATGGGTGTGGCTGCCAGGACTTTCTCCAGTGGAAAAGGGATTCCCTCTAGGCTGAGCCTCCCCTAGGCTCAGGGCCTCACCCTTCCCTTCCCCCACACCTGTCCTGGCAGGTAGGGCTGCTTCCTGCTTCCTGGGCAGCCGCACCACCCAGCCCAGCCGCACTACCCAGCCGATCTCCAGCAGCCCTCCCCCTCCCCAAGGGTGGCTTCCGGGCAGAAAAATCCACATGCCATGCTGTTGTCTTCTTTCTGGGGTCCATCTCCTGTACTGGGGAGGGATAACCTCAGAATCTTCTGGAATTCTTTACCGTTCAGAAACCAGCCTCCCCTCTGTAGAATCCCAAGGCCCAGCTGGGCTCAACTTCAATCTGTTCTTTGTTTTCAAAATGTGTATTTATTTAATTAACTGAATAAAGAAACTTAAAGTAAACCAGAAGTATCCAGATATGACATGAAATCTCTACAACAACAACAAAACCAAACCAAACCGCAGCACTAGCAAATCACAGACTGCCTGATCTACCAACTGTTTACAAAGGCAGCAGCTACTTCCAGCACTGTCTGTCATCAGTGCCTGGGGCTGTGGGTCTCATTCTAGATTTTGTCTGGTCGCTTACATTTTTTTACTTGGTTCTCCTGATTCCCTGCTCCCCCTGCTCCCTACCACCCCGCCCCAAGATGGAGCCTTGCTCTGTCTCCAGGCTGGAGTACAATGGTGCCATCTCCGCTCACTGCAACCTCTGCCTCCTGGGTTCAAGCGATTCTTCTGCCTCAGCCTCCTGAGTAACTGGAAATACAGGCACGTGCCACTACGCCTGGCTAATTTTTATATTCTTAGGAGAGATGGGGTTTCAGCATGGTGGCCAGACTGGTCTTGAACTCTTGACCTCATGATCCACCCGCCTTGGCCTCCCAAGTGCTGGGGTTACAGGCATGAGCCACCGCGCCCAGCCCGGTCCTCCTGATTTTTATTTTCAAATCCACTCAGGCCCTGGCTACTCCCATTGTCCCGACATTCCAGGGTTAGTTCCCCTTCCTCTGTGCTGGGCCTGTGGGCTGTTGGCAGCTTCTTCCTGTTCCTACCACAACTTACATTCTAGTTTTTTCCTTTTTAATGATTTCTTGGATCATATTCCCCAGAGTGACATTCCTGGGTTAAAGGGTGTGACCACATTTATGACTTGTATCATTGGCTGTCTAATTGCTCTCCTGAGAGATCTTGCAACAAACAGGTTTTCCAGCCTCTGGAGACCACAGAGAGCCTTGGCAAGTGCTAGGACTGCTGTGGGGATAAAGCAGGAGGTTTCTTCCCTCAGCTCTTGAGGCTGTTGTGGGTAATGGTCCTTCAAGGCAAAGTTACCTCCAGCTTGGACTAAGGTTCATATATTCACTGCTTAGGTTGTGTTACATTGTGCTGACAATGACACTAGCTTCTATTTGGGGGGCACCTACTGGGTGTTAAGTGTGTTCTATTGATCACCCCATTGAATCTTCATGCTAATCATTGATTGATAGCAACTACTGCCCTATCTCTAATGATCTGCTTCTGCAAGTCACTTAGAGAGTTCAGGGCTTAACTCTGTCCTGGGCATGTGTTGCTTAGAAAATGGTGCCTGCTAATTAAATAAGGTGCTGTCTAATAATTATCTCAAAAGTAATGCCAGGGCTGGATGCCGTGGCTCACGCCTGTAATCCCAGCACTTTAGGAGGCCAAGGTGGGCAGATCACCTGAGGTCAGGAGTTTGAGACCAGCCTGGACAACATGATAAAGCCCTATCTCTACTAAAAATAGAAAAATTAGCTGGGCATGGTGGTGCACACCTGTAGTCCCAGCTACTTGGGAGGCTGAGGCAAGAGAATCACTTGAACTGGGAAGGTGGAGGTTGCAGTGAGCCGAGGTCTTTGTGTAACTGCACTTCAGCCTGGGAGACAGAGTGAGACTCTGCCTTAAAAAAAAAAAAAAAAAAAAAAATCATGCCAGAATGGTTTGCACACTGAAGGGACATTCAAAATCAGGGGAGAAAAGCCTAGTTGTTCCTGTTTGGTTGATCCTACTTTTGTCGCGGTTAGTATTATTATCTTTATTTAAAGATGGGAAACAGGAGTGAAGCCACTTGTGGAAGTGACCCAGCTAGCTAGTAAAATGGTGTCTGAAACCCAGGTCTGCCCAGCTGTTGAAGTGAAGCCTTAACTGACTTGCCTTCCAGTTTCAGAGATGAGTAAAATACAGCTTTTCTCTCCACATCAGAGGGTCCTGTGACACACTAGGTTTGCAAGTCTTAGGTGTTAGGGTGGTGGCTGGATATCCATACTCTGAACCTCTGACCTTCGACAAAATAGGGATGTTAGGGCCTTCCATGACTGGCAGGATGAATCCTCTGGGCTGTGATGAGCGTCTCACAAGTTGAGAGTCAGCTGGGAATTAAGTGGGGTCAGTTTGCCTCTTGTGTTTTCCTCATTATGTTTTGTTTTTGGTTGGTTGGTTGAGATTTCCTACTACCCAATGGATGATGTTTTATTCATCGTCAGGGAAGGTATCGTTGAACAAATACAGGGTTTTGTATGCTTTGGATAAGGCCAGACAGTTAGGGGAGTCATTAGAATTGTGTACATGCCTCCAACTCTGAGATAGGTGGTGGTTCAACAGCTGCCAGAGGACTCTGGCTTTTCTTTTTTTTTTTTTTTTTGAGGCGGAGTCTCGCTCTGTCGCCTGGACTGGAGTGCAGTGGCCAGATCTCAGCTCACTGCAAGCTCCGCCTCCCGGGTTTCCGCCATTCTCCTGCCTCAGCCTCCCGAGTAGCTGGGACTACAGGCGCCGCCACCTCGCCCGGCTATTTTTTTGTATTTTTAGTAGAGACGGGGTTTCACCGTATTAGCCAGGATGGTCTCGATCTCCTGACCTCGTGATCCGCCCGTCTCGGCCTCCCAAAGTGCTGGGATTACAGGCTTGAGCCACCGCGCCCGGCCGGACTCTGGCTTTTCTGCCTAGAATTCACTGAAAGACAATCCTGGCTATTTATTCACATTTGTGGTTCATTGTAAGGTAGGCCCCTAGGCGCCATCCAAAAGTTGAAAATTTCCTTACGTTTCTTGTTATGTGGTGGGCAGTTCATAGCGAGGCCTCAGTGTCTTTAATTCCAGATGTTTGCCAGGAGTTGGCAGTTTTATTTACTTGTTTTTCCAAAAACCTTTCTGACATGGGGCAGCCCAGCCAGTTGGGAGGAAAAGGGGTCTCTCAACCCAAGAATGATGATCAAGGCCTGGAAGTTTGGGTGGTGTGTTTTGTTTTGGGCCTTTAGAGAAAGAAATTGTTTCTTTTTCAGAGGATGTGGTCTGACCCTAAAGTTTACTTGACTGACTTGCACCAGGCCAGCGCCAGAGCAGGCAGGGTATGTGTTCCCAAGACTTCGGGTCACTGGGCAGTTTCCAGGGTGGCGGGTCACTGGTCCAGTCAGCTCCTTTTCCTTCCTCTCCCTTTTGTGCTGCTACTACCAAAATAATTTCCAAATAACTTTTAAGTTCTGCTCTTTCTTGCACGTCTAGCAGATGCCAGCGTGTCTTTTAGGCAGTACAGAGAGTGCTTAAAAAGTAGCAAAGTTGGCTGGGCACAGTGGCTCACGCCTGTGATTCCAGCACTTTGGGAGGCTGAGGCGGGCAGATCATGAGGTCAGGTCACCATCCCGGCTAACATGGTGAAATCCCGTCTCTACTAAAAATACAAAAAAATTAGCTGGGTGTGGTGGTGGGCGCCTGTAGTCCCAGCTACTTGGGAGGCTGAGGCAGGAGAATAGTGTGAACTCCGGGAGGCGGAGGTTGCAGTGAGCCAAGATCATGCCACAGTGCTCCAGCCTGGGCGACAGAGCGAGACTCTATCTCAAAAAAAAAAAAAAAAAGTAGCAAAGTTGGCTGGGCGTGGTGGCTCACACCTGTAATCCTAGCACCTTGGGAGGCCAAGGTGGGTGGATCACCTGAGGTCCGGAGTTCGAGACCAGCCTGACCAACATGGAGAAACCCCATCTCTACTAAAAATACAAAATTAGATGGGCGTGGTGGTGCATGCCTGTAATCCCAGCTACGCGGGAGGCTGAGGCAGGAGAATAGCTTGCACCCAAGAGGCGGAGGGTGTGGTGAGCCGAGATCATGCCATTGCACTCCAGCTTGGGCAACAGGAGCAAAACTCCATCTCAAAAACAAAAAAATAGCAAAGTAGCATGCTTTGTTAGAATTATTAATAACAAGTTCTGGGCCATGTACAACAAGGTGGCACATTAGCATTCAATGTCACTTGTGTAGTAGTTAAGAGCAAGGATTCTTGGTTCAAATCCCACTTGCCACTAAGTAGCTATTAAGAAACTTCTGTACCTTGGTTTTCTTATCACCAAAATGGGGATAATAACCACCTCCTTAAAAGGCTGTTGTAAAGATTAAACAAGTTAATAATTTTTAAAGTGCTTGGCCCAGTTTATGGTACATAGTAAGTGCTCTGTGAATGCCTGTTAATTAAATAAGACGCTGTCTAATAATCTCAAAAGTCATGCCGGAAAGGTTTGTACACTGAAGAGGCATTTAAAATCAGCGCACTTGGGGAGAACAGCTTGGTTGGCTAAGGTTGATCCTACTTGCTATAATATGGCTATGGACTGCCTAGAGGGTGTTGCCTCCTTAAAAGGGGCTGCCCCCTGGTATGTTGTGGCTGCCTCCGGGGCCCATTCATACCAGCTTTGTTTCCAGGCTGGACAGGGAGCTCCAGGCGGCTGGTCATTCCAACCTCCCACCCCATTCAGGAATCTCTGGGCCAAATCACTTCCAGATGGTGGTTGGGCCTCTGTGGAGTTCTCCCAGCAACAGCGGAGCCAGCATGCCAGTCAGCAGCCGCCTTCGTTCTTGGAGAGTCTGTGCTAAAGGAGGGCTTTGATTTGGAGCCAAATTGTGTCTCGGGTCCTGGTTTTGTGCTGTGAGGCAGGTACCATGCAGTGGGCTGCTGACTTAGTTGAGGATGGCTGCCCTGCTCCTTGGGGGAGCAGATACCCAGGGCCTGGAGCCTTTAGGCCCTGCCTCCAGTGGCTCCATGGTCAGGGTGCCAGTCACCCTGCTTTTTCTTTTTCTTTTTTTTTTTTTGAGACGAAGTCTTGCTCTGTTGCCCAGGCTGGAGTGCAGTGGTGTGATCTTGGCACTTGCAACCTCCATCTCCCGGGTTCAAGCAATTCTCCTGCCTCAGCCACCTGCGTAGCTGGGATTACAGGCGTGCACCACCATGCCTGGCTAATTTTTGTATTTTTAGTAGAGGTGAAGTTTCACTTTGTTGGTCAGGCTGGTCTCGAACTACCAACCTCATGATCCGCCTGTCTTGGCCTCCCAAAGTGCTGGGATTACAGGCGTGAGCCACCGGGCCCGGCCAGCTTTGCTACATCAGTCTCCAGGTAGCACATCCTAGGCAAAACTAGATGTAGCCTAATGATTCAGGGCCTCTGTCTGAAGCTAAAAACTGTCTGGATTCTAATCCGCACTCTGCCTGCAGGGCCTCTGTCTGAAGCTAGACTGTCTGGATTCTAATCCGCACTCTGCCTGATACCAGTTGTGCAACTCTAGTCCACTCTTTTAACCTTTCTCTGCCTGCTTCCCTGTGTATAAAATGCAAGAGCAAAATAGTTGCTATCTTTTCGTTGCTGGAAGCATTATATTTGATTAGGTTAAGTTATAGCACAGTGTTGTCATTATCACTATTAATATTGTGCTTTTGGACCCAAGTCCAGGACTTTGTCTTGTCTTCTGTCTATTCTCTGGCCAGTCCAGATATTTTTGCAATCCTATTGCTGTCATCTGGTGTGTTAGCTGTTCACTTTCTCCAAGTTCAGAACCTCTGATGAAGATGTCTCCCAAGATCCCTTCTTCTTTTCCTCATTCAACAAATATCTGAAAGCCCATCTCTGAACCAGGCCCTGTGCTGGGTGCTAGGACCACAGGAAGGAGAGGATCATGTCCTTTGCTTGCCTCAGATACTGCTCAGAGGAGAAGAGACAAGCAAGCAGGGTGAGCCATGCAGAGGAGAGCTGCTCAAACCTTCAGGCCCCTGCTCATCACCTGGGGACTTTGTTAAAAATGCAGGTCTGATTGAGTAGGTGCTGGGGTGGAGGAGGCTGGGATTCTGCTTTTCCAGCCAGCTTCAGATCCTGCTCTCTGTGGACCGCGCTGTGAGTAGCAAGGATCTAGGTGCCAAGCCCTCTGAAAAGGAGGAGCACTACCCCCAGGCTGGGTATGGGTAATCTAGAAGGTTCCCTGGAACCTTCTAGATTAGCTGAAGGGACCTTTCAGCTAAGACCTAAAGCATGACTAGAATTAGGCAGGCAAACAAACATTTAGCACAGGAGCAGATGAGCGTGTCAGTTTAGAGGTCTTGATACTCAGGTCAGGGGGCAGTGGAGGGGTGGGCAGGGCTGGCTTACCAAGGACTTTCTGAGACTGGAGGCTGCCTATGGGGTGTGCTCCTTGAGTTTGTTTGTTTATTTATTTATTTTTTGAGTTGGAGTTTCACTCTTGTTGCCTAGGCTGGAGTGCAGTGCAGCGGCATGAGCTCGGCTCACTGCAGCCTCCACCTCCTGGGTTCAAGAGATTCTCCTGCCTGAGCTTCCCAAGTAGCTGGGATTATAGGCATGTGCACACCTGGCTAATTGTGTATTTTTAGTAGATATGGGGTTTCATCATGTTGGTTAGGCTGGTCTCGAACTCCTGACTCAGGTGATCCACCCGCCTGGCCTCCCAAAGTGCTGGGATTACAGGAGTGAGCCACCGCATCCAGCCCCTTGTTTAGTGTAGGGTGGTAAACCCAGGCGAAAGGGGTCGTCTATCTCAGGAATATCACCTGTTGCTCCAATCATTCCTATTAGAAGAAAGTTTTGTATGTGCCTCTTCCTCATATATATATATATATATTTATATTCATATTTATATCTATGTTTATATATATTTATAAGCTATAAACATATTCTGCCGTCAATTTATATATTAAATATTAGTAAAGCTTAGTTTCTTTTTAGATGACAAATCCGAATATAAAATCTGTTTTTTTTTTCTGGCTCTAACGGATTATCTTGTGTGCCCTTGGAGTGCATATACCTCTTTTGGAGGCTCCTGTGAAGGCTTGTGTTTCCCCATTTAGTTTTTTTCTTTTTTCCGTATTCTTGTTATTCTGCTTATAATTTTCATCTGTGAGTATTCTAAATTAAGGAGCTGGATCTGTACTTGTAACCCCTTCCCCCAACAATAAGTTTAACTAAATGAAAACATTCAATGGAATGAGCCATTTTAATCTAAATGGGGCTATTTCCTGCTTTTATAATGATTACAATTGCTTTTCATGACATTCTACTAGAAGACATCTTACATTACTGTTGTAAATCTAGTTATTCATTAAACGGGCGTAGTAATCCCTAAATTGGCTCAGGTTACTGTATAATAAACAACAATACTTTCTTCTTCAGGAGCCTGAGAAGTGATCTTGTGTTTTTAAGGTGCCTAGCTCACTTTTCATAGGAACCTGAGTCCATGTACCAGGAAGGAAGCTTTTTGGGGAAAATGATTAGAAAACCAAATGGGTCTCTTTATGACTAAAGCGATGAACCAGTAGATGCGAGTAGGTATAGATAGTATAGAGGACAGAATTACTGGGTATTTTAATCAGGCCTGCTTAGTATCACAATTTATTATTTCATTTTATTTTTATTATTATTTTTTGAGAGGAGTTTTGCTCTTATCATCCAGGCTGGAGTGCAGTGGTGCTATCTCAGCTCACTGCAACCTCCGCCTCCCGGGTTCAAGTGATTCTCCTGCCTCAGCCTCCCAAGTAGGTGGGATTACAGGCATGCACCATCACGCCTGGCTAATTTTTTTTGTGTTTTTAGTAGAGATGAGGTTTCTCCATGTTGGTCAGGCTGGTCTTGAACTCCGGACCTCAGGTGATCCGCCCACTTTGGCCTCCCAGAGTGCTGGGATTACAGGCGTGAGCCACCGCGCCTGGCCAGTATCAGGATTTATTCTGTGGGAGGGGAAGAGAACAAAGAAAAATACTGAGCTATGTTTGAAGCTCCTGCCCTCTAAGAGCCTTACAGCAGCTGCCTTAAATGTGTTCCTTTGATAAACTGTAGATGGTTGTTGTAACTCTTCTGCAAACAGTTTATTTTTAAAAACAATTTGATGAGATTTTACTTAACGCCTATTGTTTGAGTACAGCATTTAGCAAAGAACAGTTTTGGCTAGATCCCATGCAGTAGAATGTCCTTGGCCAAAATTTTCTTGTACTATAAGCAAAGGAGCAGTTTGGTTTTTCACTTAGTCAAGACTGCCTATCAGACTGAGTTACTGTGACAGAGCCGCTGAGTCTCTCCCTTTCCCATGATCAAAACCTGGCTTTTCTAAGCAGCACATGTAGAAAGCTTGGCAAGGAGGATCCTTGTCCTCCTACATACTATTCCTTGGCTCTTCTTGGTACCAAGAATACATACAAATACTGCTGACTGTGTACCAAATGTTGAGGCGTGCACCGTTGAGGATATTTATCCTCTAATATAACATCTAGTATTTCTCATACCTGCCATCTGCTGAGCATTGGTCTGTCTTACTTATACTACTTCTTTTTTTTCTTTTTTTTTTTTTTATTATACTTTAAGTTCTAGGGTACATGTGCATGACGTTTATATCATGTATAACTCCCCAATGCAATCCCTCCCTCCTCCCCCCTCCCCATGATAGGCCCCAGTGTGTGATGTTCCCCTTCCCGAGTCCAAGTGATCTCATTGTTCAGTTCCCACCTATGAGTGAGAACATGCGGTGTTTGGTTTTCTCTTCTTGTGATAGTTTGCTAAGAATGATGGTTTCCAGCTGCATCCATGTCCCTACAAAGGATGCAAACTCATCCTTTTTTATGGCTGCATAGTATTCCATGGTGTATATGTGCCACATTTTCTTAATCCAGTCTGTCACAGATGGACATTTGGGTTGATTCCAAGTCTTTGCTATTGTGAATAGTGCCGCAATAAACATACGTGTGCATGTGTCTTTGTAGTAGAGTAATTTATAATCCTTTGGGTATATACCCAGTAGTGGGATGGCTGGGTCATATGGTACATCTAGTTCTAGATCCTTGAGGAATCGCCATACTGTTTTCCATAATGGTTGAACTAGTTTACAATCCCACCAACAGTGTAAAAGTGTTCCTATTTCTCCACATCCTCTCCAACACCTGTTGTTTCCTGACTTCTTAATGATTGCCATTCTAACTGGTGTGAGATGGTATCTCATTGTAGTTTTGATTTGCATTTCTCTGATGGCGAGTGATGATGAGCATTTTTTCATGTGTCTGTTGGCTGTATGGATGTCTTCTTTTGAGAAATGTCTGTTCATATCCTTTCCCCACTTTTTGATGGGGTTGTTTGTTTTTTTCTTGTATATTTGTTTGAGTTCTTTGTAGATTCTGGATATTAGCCCTTTGTCAGATGAGTAGGTTGCAAAAATTTTCTCCCATTCTGTAGGTTGCCTGTTCACTCTGATGGTAGTTTCTTTAGCTGTGCAAAAGCTCTTTAGTTTAATTAGATCCCATGTGTCAATTTTTGCTTTTGCTGCCGTTGCTTTTGGTGTTTTAGACATGAAGTCCTTGCCCATGCCTATGTCCTGAATGGTACTACCTATACTACTTCTAAACCTCATGAACTCTGCAAAACTAGTGGCTTTACATCTATGAGAAAACAAATTAACTTTTATCGGAGGAAGGCGAGTCCTTTTAAAGTATCAGGCCTGGAAAGACATTAAATGAGATAGCAATCACATTCTAGTACCCTCTTTGAGCTATGTATTCATTGACTTAGTTTTTTTTAATTTTTTTTTTTTTTTTTTTGAGACAGAGTTTTGCTTTGTTACCAGGCTGGAGCATAGTGGTGCAATCTTGGCTCATGGCAACCTCCGCCTCCAGGGTTCAAGTGATTCTCATGCCACAGCCTCCTGAGTAGCTGGTATTACAGGCGCCTGCCACCTTGCCTGGCTACTTTTGGTATTTTAATTTTATTTATTTATTTTGAGATGGGGTCTCATTCTGTCGCCCAGGCTGGAGTGCAGTGGCACGATCTTGACTCACTACAAGCTCTGCCTCCTGGGTTCCAGCAATTCTCCCTCCTCAACGTCTCTAGTAGCTGGGATTACAGGTGTCTGGCACCATAGCCAGTTAATTTTTTGTATTTTTAGTAGAGACAGGGTTTCAGCATGTTGGCCAGGCTGGTCTTGAATTCCTGACCTCAAGTGATCTGTCTGCCTCAGTCTCCCAAAGTTCTGGGATTACATGTGTGAGCCACTGTGCCCTGCCTATGTATTCATTTCTTAAAATTGGTTGCTGGCTAGGTGTGGTGGTACATTCCTGTCCTGTAATCTCAGCACTTTGGAAGGCCAAGGCTGGAGCATCTGTTGAGGCCAGGAGTTCAAGACCAGTCTGGGTGAGATCGCATCTCTACAAAAAAATTAAAAAATTATCTGGTTGCAGTGGCAAAAGCCTGCATAGTCATAGCTACTTAGGAGGCTGAGATGGGAGGATAGCTTGAGCCCAGGAGTTCATCTGCAGTGAGCTATGATTACATCACTGCACTCTAGCCTGGGCGAGAGAGTGAGACCCATTTCTGAAACAAAGACATTGCTATTGTCACAATTAGCTATAAATTAATCTAATAATGCTGCACGCAATACTATAATCCACACCCTATGGCTTAACGATGGATGGTCAACCACTGATCAATGCTATTTCTGTAAGCCAATAGGAATTCCTGACAAACAACTGTGTATCAGTCCACTGCCTGTCTGTCCCCTTTTTTGCTTTTAAAAACCTGCTTGTAACAAAGGCCAAACAGAGCTCATATCCAAGGTGACTTGGGCCTGAGTCTTTCAGGCAGCTGGTCTTCACTTTGGCTCAGGTAAACTCTTTAATAGTTTAAATGTTAAGCCTCAGCAGCCTCTTTCTTTTAGGTTGACATCTGTTTCTATTTTACAGATGAGAAAACTGAGGCTCGGCTCAGCCTCACTTTACAGGTCAAGCTTAATCCCTGCCTGCATCATGCTGTAAAGGACTTTTGTATCAAAGTTGGGTTTGACACTCTGTAAAGTAAAATAGATATATTGTAGTGAGAGGGTGTGGAAGAGACTGTTCTCTGCTTCTGTGGATTTTTTTTCTTCTTGTTTTGCTTTCCTCCAAACTTGACTCATTTGCACTTGATTCATGTGAAACTGAAATTTCCTTCTACAAAACAAAACTTTTTGGGGGCTACCTGCCATATATCTTTTCCCACACCATGGAGCTCTGACTGGGACCTTTCCACAGTTTTTGGAGACATTGCTCTAGTTCTTTCCCTGTCTTTGGTCGCGGGTGGGGGGGGGTGGGGACGGCAGTAATGTCACCGCAGGTGTGGACAATAGGGACTAGCTAAAGGTTGCTTTGGGGAAGGTGGGCAGGGCTTTTCTTTGTGAGGTCTGGAAACCAGAGGTGAGGAAAGAGAAGCCCCTGCAACTCCTCCTGGCTGCAGGGCTCACAGCACACACCATGACACCACAGGACATGTCTCTGTGTGTGTGTGTGCGCGCGCGTGCGTGCTGGGGGGAGTGTTGTTGAGAGCCAACTATGCTAGGAGATCCTTGGTGACAGCGGACATAGGCACAGCTGTGCTCTGTCAGGAATGAGTTCACCCACAGCCTTTTCTTCTGCTACCTTATTTAACTGGTGGGAGGGTGTGCTGGTGAGCCCAGCAATTGCACCCTTCTTTCCAGGCCTGGCACCCGGCCTTTATCAGTCTCATGGCCCTGGCACAAGTGGGCAGCCTGCTTCCAATCCAGCCAGGCAGCTTTCGGCGCATCTGCAGGTAGCCTCGTGGGCAGACCTCTTGCTGTGCACCGCAGCAAGAAGCTGCGTGAGCCAGAGCTGAACTTGTGATCCCCACGGGCATCTCCTGAGGCGCACCTCTCCCGAAAGAGAAAGCTGGTCTGTCCAGCCCATTCAGGGCTCAGCCTCCCCAGCCGTGGCAGGGCTGGCTTGCTGAAAGGTTTGGGTGTTAACACAGCACTCCTGTTCTCTCTCTCTGAAGGCCCTTTATGCTGGCATGAATTCCTTTTCTCATAGAGATCTGAAAGCTCTTTTGACTAAATGGGTCACCTTTCTGAGTATTTTCATAAGGCTGTCAGCCTTTACCATGCCAGACAACTTTTCTGGAATTTCCTTTCCAGAAAAAAAAAAAAAAAGGGCTACTAAAGAGGTTGGAGTTATTTGGAACGCAGGGTGGAATTTTGGCATTCGAGCTATAGGGAAATGGGTGGGGATTTGTGGCAGGCACTATGTAAATTTGCCGCAGCCCATAAATTCAGACTTTAAGATGAAAAATGGCAAGCAGCAGTCAGCTTGCCTTCAACAGACAGGAGCGGTGCTACCTTCCGTCTGTGCTGAGTGTGACTGAGGGAGAGGCAGGCCTCCTAGGGAGGCCAGGAAAGGTTTCTTGGTGGCTAAAATAAGATTTCTCAGTTTCCCCCGTGTCCCAAGAAAATAAGTTCTTATCATGCTTGTACCACACTTCTTGTGCGTATCACCCTGATTTCCCTAAACCTCCTTGAAGTGGTTTATCAGATTCCAGGGACACAAGAATGGTTTGGCATCTACAGCCTATTGTGGGAGCAGGGGCCCGGCCTGGTGCTTCTTGCCCAGGAACAAACTGATTGTTCCCTTGGTGTGGGGTAAAGCAGGCCAGAGTATGGGACCAGGCCCTGCCTCCCAGGGGACCTGAGGTGCAAAGCCTTTGAGCTGAGACCCTAAAAGGCCTTTGTGAGTCTATAGTGCTATCAGTTGAGCGGAGTTCAGGGTTCTGTTTACAAGATTCTCTCTCAGCAGAGGCAGGGGTACCTGCTGGAAGACCAGGGATGTGCTGCCACTGGGACGGGGGCCCTCGGTGGAGCTTCCAGCCATCGGGGGCAGAACCCGGAATGTGTTCTGAGCGAGGCGCCTTGGCAGAATTGGCTTGAAAGCACCTGGGCAGTGGCTTGTCACATTCCTTATCTCCACCAAAGGAGGAAAGCTAGCACCTGGGGAATGGCTCTCCCGTCAGGGAGTCCTTTACAGGAAGTAATCCAGGTGTCACATTACACTTCCTGCAGGCATGTACCTCTTACCTAATTGTCTCTCCTATTCCCTTTTTCTGGCACTCTTGTCTGACATCCATGGGGAGTCACACCCAAAATTGGGCGTGAGGTCCTCTCCTGGGCACCCAACACCTTGTTTTTTTCTTTTTCTTTTTTTTTTTGGAGACAGAGTCTTGCTCTATCACCCAGGCTAGAGTGCAGTGGCACCATCACAGCTCACTGCAGCCTTGACCTCCTTGGCTCAAGTGATCCTCCCACCTCAGCCTCCCAAGTAGTCAGAATTACGTGCACACATCAATACTCCTGGCTAATTTTGTATTTTTTGTAGAGATTCAGTTTGCTGTGTTGTCCAGGCTGGTCTTGAACTCCTGGGCTCAAGTGATCTGCCTGCCTCAGCCTCCCAAAGTGTGGGGATTACAGGCATGAGCCACCGCGCTTGGCCACACTGCCCTCTTACTGAGCCGTATTGTTGTTCTAAATGGCCTTCTTACGTTCCCACGGGTTTTCAGTGCTCCAGGGGCAGGCGCTGTGTCTCTTGTTTACCTCTGTGGCTCTGAGCTTGGCACTTAATAGAAATTTAATAAATAACTTGTTAAATAAACAGTCTCTAGCATAATAGGTTGAGTATTAAGTCTGGTACATTGACTTATTTGCAATTCAGAAAATGCAAAACAGTGGTTCTTTGCTGCCTTTAGTGAAGTGGGAATTATATGTAGTAGACAGCGGGGTCTGGGGTCCCAGTGGAACACTTCACTTTTGGACTGTGATGCTGAACTTAAAGAACTTAGTATTTTGGGCCGGGCGCGGTGGCTCAAGCCTGTAATCCCAGCACTTTGGGAGGCCGAGACGGGCGGATCACAAGGTCAGGAGATCGAGACCATCCTGGCTAACACGGTGAAACCCCGTCTCTACTAAAAAATGCAAAAAAAACTAGCTGGGCGAGTTGGCGGGCGCCTGTAGTCCCAGCTACTCCGGAGGCTGAGGCAGGAGAATGGCGTGAACTTGGGAGGTGGAGCTTGCAGTGAGCTGAGATCCGGCCACTGCACTCCAGCCCGGGCGACACAGCGAGACTCCGTCTCAAAAAAAAAAAAAAAGAACTTAGTATTTCATGTTCATTCTCTGGACATCTGTGATTTGCTTCAATAACTGTTAGAGAACAAGTCCTTTTCCAGGTGAAGCTCAGAAAATGAATTTAATAGGAAACTACTGAAAGTCACAATCATAGTAACAGTTTCATTAGTTATAGTGAATGCAGAGAGAGCAAGTACTAAGTATCAGGCATTGTGGTAAACACTTCTTACTAATAGCTATACGAAATATCATTGCAATTCTGAGAAGTAGTTATTGTTGTAATTCCCGTTATGCAGATGAGAAAACTGAGGCACACCCAGATTGGCCAGTGAGTATGTGGTTATTACTCAGATCCTTGTCTGAGATTTTAATCTTCCTATTTTACTGCTTTCCCAAGGAAAGACATCAGCTCAGCATGTCTTTGAAATTTGCTGCTGCTGCTTCTTCTTTTTCTTTTTTTTTGATACAGAGTCTTTCTCTGTAACCCAGGCTGGAGTGCGTTGGCGCAATCTTGGCTCACTGCAACCTCCGCCTCCCGGGTTCAAGCTATTCTCCTGCTTCAGCCTCCCAAGTACCTGGGATTACAGGTGCATGCCACCACGCCTGGCTATTTTGTATTTATAGTAGAGATAGGGTTTCACCATGTTGGCCAGGCTGGTCCCGAACTCCTGACCTCAAGAGATCAACCGGCCTCAGCCTTCTAAAGTGCTGGGATCAGGTATGAGCCACTGAACTCGGCCTTTTTTGTTTTTTGTTTTTTTTTTTTTTGAAATGATGTCTCCCTTTTGTCACCCAGGCTGCGATCTTGGCTCACTGCAACCTCTGCCTCCTGGGTTCAAGTGATTCTCCTGCCTCAGCCTCCTGAGTAGCTGGGACTACAGGCGCGTGCCACCATGCCTGGATGATTTTTGTATTTTTATAGAGACAGGAGACAGGGTTTGCCATGAAGGCCAGGCTTGTCTCGAACTCCTCACCTCAAGTGATCCGCCTGCCTCAGCCTCCCAAAGTGCTGGGATTACAGGAGTGAGCCACTGTGCCTGGCCTGAAAGTCACTTCTAATAAGTTTTTATTGGAGCATTAAAAAGTTATATCTGTAGTTCTTACTCTTAGCAAAAAATTGCAAGAACACAGAAAAATATAAAGAAAAAACATCACCTGCGAAGAATTTTAATGAATCTTTTTCTACTTTTAGGGAATTTTGCTTACAGTTGCTTTTTAATCAGAACAGGGAAGAAGGAGATTCCTTTCTCAGGAAAAAAGTGACTGTGGACTGGAAGCGCTTTGTGAAATAATTTTGGTCATACTGATGGTTATGATGAGATTCGTCCTCAATTGAGTTATTGCTGAGCTTTGTCCAGCATTGAAATGTAAGATCTCATTTGAGTCTTATTGTGGTTTGCAAGTCTCCCTTGGTCTAGAAGTATGTTTGGTCAACCACGGCATGGAGGTGTTCCAGCTACTTTCTGTCTCTTAAAAGTTTTTAGGACCCACTTTTATTGGGACTGTCGAGATCTCTTAATAATAGTTATTATACTTGGTAACTATTGTGACCTTGTCTCATAGGCAGCCCAGCATAGAAACTCATTTAGCTTTTAGTTGCTCAGCTCCATTAGCTGTTTAAACATGTTTCAGATGTGAGTCTGACAATGTAGTTGGGCAGCTCGGTTCACCCTTGACTGCCTGGGAACTTTGAGAAGTCTGAAAATTATAGGTAGCCCTAAGGTCTTCATTGTATTGTTTTTTGGAGGCACCATTTCCCAACAGCCCTCAGAATACCAGGCTCATGAAGCCATCCTGTCTCAGCCAGGAGGCAAAGGAGATGGAATGGAAACCACTTCTGGATACAGATCTAGCCACTTCCCAAGTGCTTCAGAGCATGGGTCAGATAGACCTTGCTGCTTTCTAGCTGGCAGACTTGGGGAAAGTTATTTGATCTGAGTTTGTGTCCCAGGCTATAGCAGTACCCACTTCTGGCATTGTCGAAGATAAAATGATATAATCCTGAAAATCACTTGACCCAGTCCTTGGAGGCAGTGGTGGGGACTGGGGTAAGTGCCCCATGAATGGTGGTCATTATGCCCCCCCACCTCCTTTTTCTCTTCTTTCTCCTTTCCCATCTTTCACACCCCTAATTCCTGGACCTGGGGGTGATCTCTCCAGACTAGATGAAGAAGCGACCCAATTATCTAGGAAGGTAAAAGGTGGTTGGGAATACTCCCAGAAACAGGTCAAAGATACCTCCTCTTACCTAAAAGACTCTTTTTAGAAGAAGAGGCAACCTGGGTTTTTGGATAACTATTGAGTAGGAATCATCATGAGTGGCATTTCTGCATTTCTGGTCTTCTGGCCAAGCCTCCTTTTTTTTTTTTCCTTCTTCTTGAGATGGAGCCTTGCTCTGTCGCTGGGCTGGAGTGCAATGGCGCAGTCTTGGCTCACTGCAACCTCCGCCTCCCAGGTTCAAGCGATTCTCCTGCCTCAGCCTCCTGAGTAGCTGGTACTACAGGTGCCACCACCATGCCCAGCTAATTTTTGTATTTTTAGTAGGGATGGAGTTTCACCAGGCCAGGATGGTCTCGATCTCTTGACTTCATATTCTGCCCACCTTGGCCTCCCAAAGTGCTGGAATTACAAGCGTGAGCCACTGCATCCAGCCTTCCTTTTTTTTTTTTTTTTTTTTTTTAAAGTAGCTCCATTGCCCTTCCTCACCCTTTCTTTTGTCTCCTGTAATGCCCTTCCCTTCCATTTCTTTTTTTTTCTTTTTTCTTTTCTTTTCTTTTCTCTTTCTTTCTTTCTTTCTCTTTTTTGTGAGATAGGATCTCATTCTGTGGCAAAGGCTGGAGTATAGTGGCGCGATCATGGCTCATTGCAGCCTCAACCTCCAGGGCTCAGGTGATCCTCCCATCTCAGCCTCCTGAGTAACTGGGTCCACAGGCACACACCACCACATCTGGCTCACTTTTGCATTTTTTTGTAGAGATAGTGTTTTGCCCTGTTGCCCAGGCTGGTCTTGAACTCCTAGGCTCAAGGGATACTCCCTCCTCAGCCTCCCAAAGTGCTGAGATTACAGGCATGAGCCTCTGCACCTGGCCTTCCCTCCCATTTTTTTTCTTTCCTGGTTTTCCCTGTCCCAGACCACCCTCTTGGAAAGATGCTCTCCCAGCAGCAGCAGTAAGGTCCTGGTCTTGTGTTTGCTCCTGGGCCTGAGTCTTGGCTTTGCTCCTTTGTAGCTAGCTGGCTGATAACAGGGAGCTGCTTCCCTCCAGGAGTCTGTCGTCCATATGCTGAATGTGATCCTAAAATGCTCTGTCTAACAGCGGCCAGGCGTTGTGGCTCATGCAATTCAGGAGGCTGAGGCGTGCAGATCACTCGAAGCCAGGAGTTTGAGACCAGCCTGGCCAATATGACAAAACCCTATCTCTACTAAAAATACAAACATTAGCCAGACGTGGTAGCAGGTGCCTGTAATTCTAGCTACGCGGAAGGCTGAGGCAGGAAAATCGCTAGAACCTGGGAGGCGGAGGTTGCAGTGAGCCAAGATCATGCCACTGCACTCCAGCCTGATCAACAAAGCAAGACTGTCTCAAACAAACAAACAAAAATTGCTCTGCCTTACAGAGTTCTTAGGTATAAAAGAGAAGGTGCATCTAAAGCTCTTGGTACTGTGCCTGGCTCATACTAAGTGCTTGGTAAATGTGAGCTGCTGCTATTGTGGTGTTAGCGTCAGTAATGTTGCTGTGAGACCCTGCACTTCCCGCTTAGCCTTGGAAAAATAAATCTTAACGTTCATGCCATGGGCTACCGCTTCTCTTTTCAGGGCTTCGTGGAGGAGGGTGGAGCTGGAGAGACATGTCGGGGACTGCCAGGGTTACATCCTCCATGAGGCTGAGGCTGTGCTGACTGCCTTGTGTGCTTTCAACCTGGAGTAAAGGGTGGCTGTGCCAGCTGCTCCCATACCCCAGGAGTCTGACTCGTCCCTGCCTTGGCCCTGGGCAGCACTTCCCTCCTAGCTCTTTGGCATCTGGGGTCATGGTGGGGCCGCCTGCCATCTGTCAAAATTTTTGCTGCCCTGGGTGTGGCGTTAAACCCCTCACTATCCAACCTGGTGTCATGGAGCTGTCGACAATATTTTTACAGTGGTTAATGCTTGGAAACTGGACTTCTGGGTTATGCCCTGTACAAACAGCATCAAAGTCACTGGGCTAGGGTGACAGAGGAGGCTGCCAACAGGGAATTCTCTGGCTCCTGGGACAGGAATGGATATGGGAGGTTGGGGGCCAGTATTTTGAGTCAGTATTTGAGGAGTTGGCGAGTATTAGTCTTTGCCTTGATGGATCGAAGGAATCTGTCTGTGTCTTGCATGAACCGTGTACTTCCCCCAGTTGCTGCTTGGATACCAGCTGCCTGCTGTTCATAATTGGGCCAGATTTCTAATACTGCAGCGCTACCAAATGTCAGTTTTAGGCCGTCTCTGGTGTATCCAGGGAACGCCCAACACCTTTCCCAAAGGTAGAATTTGTGTGGGTTTTACTTCACTAAGTGACTAATGCAGATCTTTATGTTTTAATGATGGGAAGAAATTTGTCAGCCTAGGTACTTTTTCCATGTGATGGGGCAAAAATTTAAAACACTTGCACAACGGCTTTTGTTTCTCCAGCTACTAAAGGTGACTATCAGTTAGGCATTATGAGTATGATCAGCCGGTGTTAACCCACTCCCCTTCTGCAGACCTGTTTCTGGTTCTGGGAAAGGTGTAGGACATGCTGGATTTGGCAAGATTGCAGGTCCCAAGCAGATGTCCGGACTTAGACTCTGGCTCTCTCTCTTTTTTTTTTTTTCCCAGACAGGGTCTCCCTCTGTCTCCCAGGCTGGAGTGCAGTGGCGTGATCTCGGCTCGCCACAACCTCCGCCTCCCAGGTTCAAGGGATTCTCCTGCCTCAGCCCCCTGAGTAGCTGGGATTACAGATGTGTACCACCATGCCCAGTTAACTCTTTTTTTTGAGATAGAGGTTCACTCTGTCACCCAGGCTGGAGTGCGGGGGCCCGATCCGCCCGCCTCGACCTCTCAAAGTGTTAGGATTACAGGCGTGAGCCACCGTGCCTGGCCCCAGCTAATTTTTGTATTTTGAGTATCAGCGAGATTTCACCATGTTGGCCAGGCTGGCTTTGAACTCCTGGCCTCAATTGATCCGCCCACCTCAGCCTCCCAAGGTGCTGGGATTACAGGCATGAGCCACCGTGCCTGGCCCAGACTCTGGCTCTTACTCCTGGGTCTACCTCTACCATCACTGGGGCCCTCGCTCTGAAGCTTTTCCCCCATCTATGAAATGGGAGAACTAGACTAGGTCCCCCAAGCTTAAATCATTCCTAAAGGAACCACCTTTACTATTTTGCGATATCCCACGGCTGTCTCTATTTCATTTTTCACTTAATATTATTTTCCCCTGCAGTTGACTCACTTGTAAAACAAATGTATTTGAAAAGGAGACTTTGTGTCACTGTAATAATGGAAAAACAGCGTCATTAGGTAAATGGAAGGTAACCATAAATAAACCCCAAACAGTTATTAAATTCTAGCCAGCACTGTTGCCTGTTCACAGCATGAGGCATACTCTCTTTTGGTTAAAAAGGGAAATTAGCAAGAGATGGAGAGGTGTTGAAGGTAACCTAGCACTACACTGAGCCTTTTCCTTGACCTGCTCAGAAGGATTGAGAAAGCACTAGGAGAACTGGGAAGAGAATAACGTCTTTTTGTGATGCAAAGTGCCTGAGTGTGACCCAGAGCTCAGAGTAGTAATGTATAGATGCTTTGTTCGGATACTTTTGCAGCTGTTACCATGTGCCAGGGGTGTAGAGGGGCTAGGAGTATAGAGGGGATTGGGACTTGTTCACCGACCTCCGGTTGCTTGTGGACTAGTAGTGGGGAGGTGGTCATAGGAGAATAGTGAATATAAACGAAGGTCCGAGCAGGCTGCAGGAGTTTAACAGGAAAATCACAGGACTAAGTTCTGTCATGTGTATATGGGGTCTACAAATAAGAGTTGTTTAGAATTTTTTTTTAAATTTAAATTTCTGATGAAATGTGTAATAAATCTGTTTCATTCCAGAATGATTCTAGAGAAGCTCTAAATACATTAAAGTTGTGTTGGCTGGGTGCGGTGGCTCATGCCTGTAATCCCAGCACTTTGGGAGGCTGAGGCAGGAGGATCACTTGAGGCCAGGAGTTTGAGACCAGCCTGGGCAACATGGGAGACCTCATCTCTACCGAAAAAAAACTTTTTTTTTTTTTTTTTTTGAGACAAAGTTTCACTTTTGTTGCCCAGGCTGGAGTGCAATGGCATGATCTCGGCTCTCCGCCTGCCGGGTTCACACCATTCTCCTGCCTCAGCCTGCCAAGTAGCTGGGACTACAGGCACCCGCCACCACGCCCGGCTAATTTTTTTGTATTTTTAGTAGAGATGGGGTTTCACCGTGTTAGCCAGGATGGTCTCGATCTCCTGACCTAGTGATTCGCCTACCTCAGCCTCCCAAAGTTCTGGGATTATAGGCGTGAGCCATAGCGCCCGGCCTCATGTTCTATACTCTCTGCAAAGCAAGATATACACCAGAATTGGACCTCTAAAAAGCCTCATACCGTTGTTAATCTCTGGGAATGAACAGTGTTCTTTGGGATAATGGGATATGAAGCTCAGTCTGATTTTTCTGTTCTGCCGGTAGCTTAGGGCCCCCTTTCTTCTGTTGGGTTTCTGGGAGAATGAGAATTTTTTTTTTTTCTTGAGAGTCTTGCTCTGTCACCCAGGCTGGAGTGTGATGGCGCAATCTCAGCTCACTGCAGTCTCCGCCTACTAGTATCAAGCGATTCTCCTGCCTCAGCCTCCCAAGTAGCTGGGATTACAGGCGCCCGCCACCATGCCTGGCTAATTTTTTTGTAATTTTAGTAAAGATGGGGTTTCACCATGTTGGCCAGGCTGGTCTCAAACTCCTGACCTTATGATCCACCCCCCCTGCCAGCCTCCCAAAGTGCTGGGATTATAGGTGGGAGCCACCTCTTCCAGCCAAGAATGAGAATTTGGGAGTCAGGCAGCTCTGGGATTGAATCTGGAATTGACTGAGTGACATGCTTTCTCTGAGGCCTCCGTCCTCACTGCTCTCATCTATAAACTGGGAATAATCATAGTTTCTATCTGAAAGAGTGGGTGTGAAGATTTAATGAGCTAGATTGTAAAGTGCCTGAGACATGGGAAGAAGTCAGGATGTGCTAATGGGTAATCCCACACTTCCCTAATGGAAAGGGCCAGTTTGTATTACTCTAGGTTGGTAGTGAGCGAGGCAAAGGGGATATCAGGTTTGGGCTTGGTTAGAACATGCTAATGGCATCAGGACACTCAGAAGAGATACAGAGTTTGATACAAATGGCACCATGAGCCCTGAGACATTGTGTATGGGGTGAATAGGATAGCAAGAATAGCCTTCAAGGAGGGCAGTTAGAATCCTTTCAACTGCAAGGAACTGAAAACTGGCTCACATAGAAGGAAAATGATTGGCTTATGTCAGCAAGCCCAGACGCAGAGCGAGTTATGGGTTTCAGGGATCCAGCATCTAAGTGATATCATCAAGAACCCAGGTTTTTTGGGTCTCTGCTCTGTTGGTTTCTTTCATCCTAAAGCTGGTTCTCCTGTGGTTTACCATAGTAGAGTTCCTGTGAGAACTCTACTCTGACCAGTGGGGCCTTCCCAGAGCTTCTGACCAATCAGGCCTTCCCAGAGCCTGGGGTGGAGTGGCTTCTTGTGAGGCCCATGGGTCCTATCTGGAGCGGGTGGATCCAGACTCCTATCAGGAATCTAGGAGGGGCCGGGTGTGATGGCTCATGCCTGTAATCCTAACACTTCGGGAGGCCAAGGTGGACAGATCACTGGAGGCCAGGAGTTCCAGACCAGCCTGGCCAGTATGGTGAAACCCCATCTCTACTAAAAATACAAAAATTAGCTAGGCGTGGTGGCAGGTGCCTGTTGTCCCAGCTACTCAGGAGGCTGAGGTGGGAGGATCACTTGAGCCTGGGCGTGGAGGTTGCATGAGACTGTGGTGAGCTGTGGTTGTGCCGCTGCACTCCAGCCTGGGCAACAGGGTGAGACCGTGTCTCAAAAACAACAACAACAGGCCGGGCGCGGTGGCTCAAGCCTGTAATCCCAGCACTTTGGGAGGCCGAGACGGGTGGATCACGAGGTCAGGAGATCGAGACCATCCTGTCTAACACAGTGAAACCCCGTCTCTACTAAAAATACAAAAAACTAGCTGGGCGAGGTGGCGAGCGCCTGTAGTCCCAGCTACTAAGGAGGCTGAGGCAGGAGAATGGCGTGAACCCGGGAGGCGGAGCTTGCAGTGAGCTGAGATCCGGCCACTGCACCCCAGCCTGGGCGACAGAGCAAGACTTCGTCTCAAAAAAAAAAAAAAAAAAAAACAACAACAACAAAATCTTATGTACCCCATAAATATATATACCTATTGTGTATCCACACAAGTTAAAAATTAGAAAAAACAATCGCAGAGATTTCCATATGCTATGATACTGTTTATATGAAGTTTTATATATGTCATAAAAATACAGATAACCTTTAGGGGAATGATCATTACCAAACTTTTGGGTAGTGGTTTCTGGGGATGGGCAGAGAGGGCTATACAGTCATGAAGAGGTGTGTAGGGGCTTTCAACTCTTTGTAGTGTTTTATTTCTTCAGTCCCGTGGTGGTTATGTGATTCTTCACTCCCCCTTGTTTTGTGTGGAATATTTTTCTTATAAAAATTGTGTCTTTTTTTGAGATGGAGTCTCACTCTGTTGCCCAGGCTGGAGTGCAGTGGTGCGATCTCGGCTCACTGCAAGCTCTGCCTCCTGGGTTCACACCATTTTCCTGCAGTCAGCCTCCTGAGGAGCTGGGATTATAGGCGCCCGCCACTACGCTCGGCTAATTTTTTGTATTTTTGGTAGAGATGGGGTTTCACCGTGTTAGCCAGGATGGTCTTGGTCTCCTGACCTCATGGTCCGCCCGCCTCGGCCTCTCAAAGTGCTGGGATTACAGGCATGAGCCACCGTGCCCAGCTTTTTTTTTTTTGTTTGTTTGTTTGTTTTTAAAGACAGAGTCTTGCCCTGTTGGCCAGGCTGCAGTGCAGTGGCCTGATCATGGCTCACTGCAGCCTCTACCTCTCAGGCTCAAGCATTCCTCCCACCTCAGCCTCCCAAGTAGCTGGGACTACAGGCATGTGCTACCAAGCCTGGCTAATTTTTCTATTTTTAAAGGTTTTGCCATGCTGCCCAGGCTGGTCTTGAACCCCTGGGTTCAAGCCATGCTCTCGCCTTGGCCTTCCAAATTGCTGGGACTGTAGGCGGGAGCCACTGCAGCCCCACCCAAAAGTGTCATTTTAATGCTGATATACTGCATTACTAAGCTTGACCAGGGGAAGAGAAAGAAAAATACCTTGTGTTTATTATTTTGTTTGTTTGTTTGTTTGAGACAGGGTCTTGCTCTTTCTCCCAGGCTAGAGTGCAGTGGCATGAACATGGCTCACTGCAGCCTCCACTTCCCAGGGTCAAGCCATCCTCCCACTTCAGCCTCCCAAGTAGCTGGGATTACAGGTGTGTGCCACCACACCTGACTAATTTTTTTGTATTTTTGGTAGAGACAGGGTTGCCCAGGCTGGTCTTGAACTCCTGAGCTCAAGCAATCCTCTCTTCGGCCTCCCAAAGTGCTGGGATTACAAGCATGAGCCACTGTGCCTGGCTTGTTTGTTTGTTTTAAAGACAAGTTTGGGCCCAGCTTATAAGAAAGAAAACAGACCATCCTTAGGGTGTCAGGATGATAGTTTGTCAAAAGACTTTCATGCTTAGCAGGATTGTCCTCCCCCTACCCCCACCCCAAGTGTTGAAATGCCTGAGCTAATTACCTTAGAATGTAAGGCTTTCCCTGTTGCTTGTGAACGAGGGAGACTTGGGATTCTCAGAGACAGCGGGCTTCAGAAGCTTGCTTCCGGGAGCGTCCCATCAATAGCTTTTTGTCTAAGCAGAAGGAGATATTGCTCAAGGTACTATCTCAAGGGACTGCTGAATCAGTTGCATTGTCTCTAAAAGTAGGTAAAAGTCTAGAGTAGGGGTTGGTTCAATAGTGGAATGAGTGTTAAGAGAGAGTTGCATTCTAAGAACAGCTTTACACCGTGGCCAAATTCAAGCAGGTCCATTTTGTGGTTTGGTGGTCCCCATCTAGTGGGCTGCGGTCTGGTACCCCAGACACCTGAATATATGAGCTCAGATGGGTTTAATTTTTTAAAAACTGCTTTATTGGCTGGGTGTGGTAGCTCATGCCTGTAATTGCAACATTTTGGGAGGCCAAGGCAGGAGGATCTGTTGAGCCTGGGAATTCAGGACCAGCCTGGACAACACTGAGAGATCCCCATCTCTACCCCCCCCAAAAAAAAAAACTGGTGTAGCTGGGTGTGGTAATGTGCACCTGTGGTCCCAGCTACTCAGGAGTCTGAGGTGGGAGGATTGCTTAAGCCGGGGAAGTCAAGACTGCAGTGAGCCGAGATTGCGTGACTGCACTCCAGCCAGGGCAATAGAGTGAGATATTGTCTCAATTTCCCCACCCCTGCCAAGAAAACCCCAAAAATATTGAGGTATAATTGTCATACAATAAAGAACACATTTTGATAAGTTTATACACACACTCCTATGTACACATGTACACTCACACATCAGGAAACCATCACCATAATCAAGACAGCGAACCTCTCTATCCAGCCCCGGAAGTTTCCTTGTCCCTCTTTGTAATTCTTGCTTTTTATCTCTCCATGCCTTCCACCCCCATCCTCAAGCATTCACTGATCTACTTCCTGTCATTATAAGTCAGTTTTCATCTTTTAGCCTTTTATGTAAATGGAATCATATAGTATGCATTTGTTTGTTTGTTTGTTTGTTTTTTGAGACAAGAGTCTCACTCTGTTACCCAGGCTGGAGTGCAATGGTACGATGTCGACTCACTGCAACTTCCATCTCCCGAATTCAAGCGATTCTCCTGCCCTAGCTTCCTGAGTAGCAGGGATTACAGGTGCATGCTATCACGCCCAGCTAATTTTTGTATTTTTAGTAGAGATGGGGATTCACCATGTTGGCCAGGCTGGTCCCGAACTCCTGACCTGAGGTGATCCACCCACCTTGGCCTCCCAAAGTGATAGGATCGTAGGCATGAGCCACTATGCCCTGCCAGTATGTACTCTTTTTGAATGGCTTCTTCCAGCATAATTATTCTGAAATTCATCCTTGTTGCTTGTGTCAATAGTCCTATTCCTTTTTGTTGCTGAGTAGTAATCCATTGTATGGATACACTACATTTTGTTTATTCATCCTTCTGTTGATAAATTTGGGTGGTTTCTTATTTATTTATTTTTGACACCGGGTCTCACTCTGTCAAACAGACTGGAGTGCAGTGGTGCGATCTTGGCTCACTGCAACCTCCACCTCCTGGGTTCAAGCAATTCTCCTCCCTCAGCCTTCTGAATAGCTGGGATTACAGGCATTTGCCACCACACCTGGCTAATTTTTGTATTTTTAGTAGAGACGGGTTTTCACCATGTTGGTCATGCTGGTCTCCAACTCCTGACCTCAGGCGATCCGCTTGCCTCTGCCTCCCAAAGTGCAGGGATTACAGGCGTGAGCCATCGAGCCCAGCTGGGTGGTTTCTAAATAAAGCTATCACGAACATCTTTTACTACTCTTTGTGTGGATGTATATTTCTATTTTTCTGAGTGGAATGTTAGGATCATACATCATAGGTGTATGTTTAACTGTTCAAGAAACTGCCGAACTGTTTCCCAAAGTGGTTGTATTGTTTTACATTTCCATCAGCAGTGTTTGAGAGGTCTAGTTCTTGCACATCCTCACCACAAAAGGTTTTGTTTTTTAAAGACAATTTTTTTTTTTTTTTGGAGACAGTTTCGTCTTGTTGCCCAGGCTGGAGTGTAGTGGTAAGCTAATCCCTGCTACAGACCAGAGACTGTGCTCAGTTGGTGTTTTACACCAAGTATCTCACTTCACTCTAACGCTCCACCATTTTACAAATGAGGAAACCGAGGCACTGAGCGGTTTAGTAACTTGTGGCACAGCCAGGAAGCAGCAGAGAAAGACTTTTGAGTATACATGTATCCATTAGGATGTATATGGTTCCAAGTCATAGGAAATCTACCTAATCCTGGTTTATCCAAAAAGGGAGCTCATTGGCTCTCGTAACTGAAAAGTCAAGGGGTAGGCAGGCAGTTGGATATGGAAGTCTCCAGGGCATCAGAGAACCGTGGCTCTGCTTCTCTGATTCTGTTGTCTCTCCACAGATGGGTGGGTATAGCAGTCTCAGGCCCGCAGCCACACCCCACACCTCCCAGAGGAAGAAGGCAGGCTCTGATCCTAGTAGTCCCAGGAAAGCCCTGAGGTTCACTGTGATTGGATCAGCCTGTGTCACCTGCTCACATCTCAGCTAACCACTGGCAAGGGTGTTTGACTTTTGGGAATGACTCTTGGAACTGGCTTAACCTAGATTACATGTTCTACTTGAAATCAGGGACATTGCAGAGGATTGGTGGAGTGGACCTCAAGGAGGTGTTTCACGTGGCTTCCTGTGACACTAGGTTGCCATTTATTCTTTAGAATCATCATTTGATGAAACCCTGGTGTCACAGGCTGTGTGACTTAGGGTAATCACCTTGTCCACATCTGTGAAATGAGATTACCTCCTCACCTCACAGGCAGATCAAACAGGAAAACAAAAACAAAACCAAACCCAAAATACAAGTAAATTGTAGAGTGCTTGAGGTTTCTTTTAAGCTGTCTGTATAATTAAAAGCTGTTACTTAGACTTGGATATGAAATAAAATCTGACTTCAAATTTAAGTGGTGTAATTTCCATGCCTCTTAAAATATCAGGTAACTTCATTTGTGAGCCTCAGTCTGTAGACTTGAGGGATTTCCAGCTGAAGAGGGGGCAGATTGGTGGCTTAGGGAACACAACATGTACCCCCACCCCCAACTTTTTTAGGAGGAAGAGTTGAAAGAAAGAATGAACGTGTGAGAAATAGGGGGTTTGATTGCCTTCCAGGGTCCGTGTTGAAGGAGAGGAAAATGTAGCTCAACCACAGTGACTCTCCCCAATTAAAAACTAAAAAAAGCTCTGTGGTTATAGGGCTTGGACTTCTGACAAGCCAGCAGCCTCAGTCATTGTGAGTGTGATTCCAGATTGGAAGGTTCTGCTAGGAGGAAAGTGGAAGTTTTGAGAATTGCTAGTTGGATGGAATGCCTCTTGATCACGGCCCCAGCTAAAGGAGACCACTCTTTGCTGGATGGATCAGTTGGCTATGTGTGAAGTTTGGCTCAGTACAACATTCTCGGCCTGGGGCGGCAACATGGGAAAGATTTTTATTGGAATTAACTTTCTACAGAGATGCACTTTCAAATGAGACCATCCTTTTCTCACTGGTGAGCTCACCTGGGCTCTTATTCCACAAAGCTTAATTGTTTTGGACCCATACATTTAAACTCCTTAATTAATTGACTCAAGACTTAGGACAGATTTGCTTTTCTTTATAATGAATCCATGGCTGTAAATGCTGATTCAGATGAAAGAGGACCGTGGAGCACAGAATGAGAAGGACGTGGACTCAGGATACCAGGTTCTTTGTTCTGACTGTGCTCTTCGTCAGCTCTGGGGCTTTGGACCTCAGTTTTGTAACCACCTAACGAGTTCACCTTGCCTGCTGCCTGGACAGAGCTGATTTATCAAGGCAGAGGAATTGCAGTGGAGAAAGAGTAAGTCACCCAGAGCCAGCTGTGTGGGAGGCTAGAGTTTTATTGTTACTGAAATCAGTCTCCCGAGCATTTAGGATCAGAGTTTTTAAAGATAATTTGGCAGGTAGGGGCTCAGGAAGTGGGGAGTGCTGATTGAGCAAGTTGGAGATGGAGTCATAGGGGGTAGAAGTGAGGTTTTCTTGCTGTCTTCTGTACCTGGGTGGGATGGCAGAACTGGTTGAGCTAGATTACCGCTCTGGGAGGTGTCACCTGATCCATGGAGTGCAGGGTCTGCAAAATATCTCCAGCACTGATGTTAAGTTTTACAATAGTGATGTTATCTCCAGAAGCAATTTGGGGGAGGTTCAGACTCTTGCAGCTTCTGACCCCTAAACCTTAATTTCTAATCTTGTAGCTAATTTGTTAGTCCTACAAAGGCAAACTGCTCCCAAGGCAAGAAGAGGGTCTTTTTGGGAAAGGGCTATTATTAGTTTTGTTTCAGAGTGAAACCATAAACTAAATTCATTCCCAAGGTTAGTTTGGCCTATGCCCAGGAATGAACAAGGACAGCTTAAAGGTTAGAAACAATATGGAGTCGGTTAGGTCTGATCTCGTTCATTGTCTATAGTTTTTGAAAGGCGGTTTCAGTTTCTCATCTGTAAACATTGAAGACTGAACCAGAATCAGGGTCAGCAAATAGCACCCCAGCTATACTTTCCTCTCTTCGTGACAAACACTGCTAGTCAGTTGATACGATATTCTTTCCTACTGGGCCCAGACTTGACATTAGAGTCTTTTTTTTTTTTTTTTTGAGACAGAGTCTCACTCTATCACCCTGGCTGGAGTGCGGTGACTCCATCTCAGCTCACTGCAACCTCCGTCTCCAGAGTTCAAGCGATTCTCCTGCCTCAGCCTCCTGAGTAGCTGGGATTACAGGAGTGCACCACCATACCCAGCAGATTTTTGTATTTTTAGTAGAGACGGGGTTTCGCCATGTTGGCCAGGCTCGTCTGGAACTCCTGACCTCAGGCCATCCACTCGCCTTGGCCTCCCAAAGTGCTAGGATTATAGTCGTGAGCCACCATGCTTGGCCAACATTAGAGTCATTTTAGCCTGCGATGCAAGCTGTCCTCATTGGGCCACTAGCATTGGCTTCAACCTTCATATCAGCCAGCTAAAGCCCCTTGTAATGAATGGGGAGGTTCCTTCACCCTTGCCTCCCCCTGCCTCCGCTTGACCACTCATTTCTTTTTCCTTTTTTTTTTGAGATGGAGTCTTGCTTTGTCACCCAGGTTGGAGTGCAGTGGTGTGAACTTGGCTCACTGCAACCTCCATCTTCTGAGTTCATGCAATTCTCCTGCCTCAGCCTCCCAAGTAGCTGGGATTACAGGCATGCGCCACCATGCCTGGCTAATTTTTGTATTTTCAGTAGAGACAGGCTTTCACCATATTGGTCAGGCTGGTCTTGAACTCCTGACCTCAAGTGATCCACCCACCTCAGCCTCCCAAAGTGCTGGGATTACAGACATCAGCCACCACGCCTGGCCGACCACTCATTTTTTTTCTTGTAGTTCAGAAACCAATTCAGATGATTTCCCTTGTGAAGCCCTCTAGAAACCCCCCAGGTAGACTTACTCATTTCTTCCCTTGCGTTCCACAGCACTGTGCCCACAAATTAGAATCCTTGTAAAATGGCCACGATTCTGTTTATGACCCTGGCCCTCCACCAGACGAGCCTCTCTGCCCTCTGGCTTTTTTAGATCACTGGCATGGTTTCTGCCTACTCCAGGTGCCAGTATTATTTTGTGAATGTTTTTTTCTTTACATCTACCCATCTTTATAGTACTTTACTCATAAAAGGAAACTAGAGAACATGATCTTAAATGAAAACCACGATCACTTGCCAGAAAGAATAGGTAACTAGGCTTTGAAAAAATAAGTTAGAGGAGATAGCATAAGAAAAAATCAAAAAATAAAGTCAATGGAAACAATGTGTTACTAAATTCTCAAAAAGTTTGTTGAAGACTCTGAGCCTGAGGCCTATTCTTATTGTTTTTTTGTTTGTTTATTTGTTTTTATGACAGAGTTTCGCTCTTGTTGCCCAGGCTGGAGTGCAATGGCGCGATCTTGGCTCACTGCAACCTTTGCCTCCTGGGTTCAAGCGATTCTCCTGCCTTGGCCTCCCGACTAGCTGGGATTACAGGTGTCCGCCACCATGTCCAGATAATTTTTGTATTTTTAGTAGAGATGGGGTTTCCCCATGTTGGCCAGGCTGATCTCGAACTCCTGACCTCAGGTTATCCACCTGCCTTGGCCTCCCAAAGTGTGGGGATTACAGGTGTGAGCCACCATGCCCAGCCTGTTCTTACTGTTAAAAAGAGAGATTTGTGTGAAATTCTTGTCAGAATCTGATTATTTTTGAATTTATGGCTTTTTTTTCCCCCCTGAGTTGGGGGTCTTACTGTGTTGCCCAGGCTGGAGTACGACCACTATAACCTCAAATTGCTGGGCTCAAGTGATCTTCCCGCCTCAGCTGCCCAAGTCGCTAGGACTGCTAGGCATGCTCCACCATGCCCAACTAACTAAATTTTCTTTTCTTTTTTTTTTTTTGGTAGAGACAGGTTCTCACTATGTTCCCCAGGCTGGTCTCAGATTCTCAAATTCCTGGCCTCAAGTGATCCTCTTGCCTCAGCCTCCCAAAGCTCTGGGATTACAGGAGTGAGCCACTGTGCCTGGCTGGATTTGAAAGTTCTGCCCATGCACCTCCTTAGCTCTGGCAGTTACTACCTGTAGGCAGCTGCTTTGTCTGCACTGCCCCTTGTTGGGAAAGGCGGTGCTGACTGTCAGCTGGCACCCAGTGCATAGAAGAGATAGTTCTCTGTAGATGATGTTGAATAACGTGGTACTGTAATCCCAACCTGCTGTGTCTTTATTTACTGTCAAAAGCAACAATTGGGCTGGGCATGGTGGCTCATGCCTGTAATCGCAGCAGTTTGGGAGGCTGAGGTGGGAGGGTTGCTTGAAGTTAGTTCTTTTTTTTTTTTTAAAGACAAGGTCTCGCTCCGTCACCCCGGCTGGAATGCAGTGGCATGATCATAGCTCACTACAGCTTTGACCACGTGGGCTCAAGGAATGAACCATTGTGCCAGGAGCTCAACACCAGCCTGGATAACACAGTGAGACCCTGTCCCTACAGGGGAAAAAAATAAAAAAGGGAAGAATTGCATAAGGATCATCAGAACTGTTGAATGGAAAACTAGACTTTTGTGGGTTTGGTTTGTTAATTACATCTCGTTGGATTAGAATTTGATAGGTTAAAAAAAAAAAGTGTAGAAAAGTGATTTTTTTCTCAAGCCCCAGTCTTGAGCAAATTTTTTTTTTTTTTTTAATTTTTTTATTTTTTTGAGACGGAGTCTTGCTCTGTCGCCGGGGCTGGAGTGCAGTGGCCGGATCTCAGCTCACTGCAAGCTCCGCCTCCCGGGTTCACGCCATTCTCCTGCCTCAGCCTCCCGAGTAGCTGGGACTACAGACGCCCGCCACCTCGCCCGGCTAGTTTTTTGTATTTTTTTTTTTAGTAGAGACGGGGTTTCACAGTGTTCGCCAGGATGGTCTCGATCTCCTGACCTCGTGATCCGCCCGCCTCGGCCTCCCAAAGTGCTGGGATTACAGGCTTGAGCCACCGCGCCCGGCCTTGAGCAAATTTTTAATGGAAAACGGTGTCTTGGTTCTGTGTTCACTACAACTTGTATCTAAGGGAAAGCCTAGTGATGCAGACATTTCATTTCATGATGGGGACACTGATGCCCAGAGGTTCACAGCTGACTAGGGGCCAGTCTGATTGGGGGAACTAGGTCACCACCCTCCTTGCCTTGTTTTCCCAGCTAGTGCATTTCCTACTAGACTTTACATGTAATTCAAGTTTCTGAGTAGCAAACAAGAACCACAATGACCAGAAGGAACAGAACTAACTTTTTTGCGATCTGAAAGTGGAAACTTATTGAGGGTTCTTTTCATCCCAAAGAATGCAGAAGTGCTCTGATTTGCTTTTGGAAGGACACCATTCACTTTATTGCCTCTTCTCATTGTTGCCCAGAATGTCACCATGATTCATTCGTAGGTGGTAGGGAGGGTAGCGCTAGTGTATGCTCCCAGCAAGGAGGAACATCTCATGTTGTGAAGAGATGTGCAAAGCCAGGGCAGGGCGTGGTGGCTCACGTCTGTAATCCTAGCACTTCGGGAGGCTGAGGTGGGCAGATCACCTGAGGTCAGGAGTTCAAGACCCCCGTGGCCAACATGGTGAAACCCCATCTCTACTAAAAATACAAACATTAGCCAGGTCTGATGGCAGATGCCTGCGATCTCAGCTACTTGAGAGGCTGAGGCAGGAGAATTTCTTGAACCCGGGAGGCAGATGTTGCAGTGAGCTGAGACTGTGCCATTGCACTCTAGCCTGGGCAACGAGCGCAACTCCATCTCAAAAGAAGCAAGCCACATCTTTGGGGTGCTGCGATGGCAAATTACCCAGTGCTGACCTCTCAGGTTCTCTTGCGGGATTAGTGTTTGTTGAATAATAAGCAATACACCCAGACCCAGGGAGCAAAAGCAAACAGGACAGTAACTGAAACTGCAGGGGAGTGTGAGTAAACAGTTACCTTCTACCCTCATAGAGCTGGCCTCTGGCCAGCAACATGATAGCTGTTTGCATCTTACTCTTATGGAACCATTGGCCCTCTCATTAAGGTGGGGGCAGCTTCTGGTCCACGCCTGCAAGTCCTCATGGGTGTGGGTACCTGACAGGGTGTAAGGGGTAGCTCTGAGGACATGGTTTCTTTTTTTTGTGGTTGTCGAGATGGAATCTTGCTCTTGTCACCCAGTCTGGAGTGGAATGGCACTCTGTCTCCGGGTTCAAGCGATTCTCCTGCCTAAGCCTCCTGAGTAGCTGGGACTATAGGCGCATCCCGCCATGCCTGGCTAAGTTTTATATTTTTAGTAGAGACAGGGTTTCACCACGTTGGTCAGGCTGGTCTCGAACTCCTGACCTCAGGTGATGCATCACCTCAGCCTGGGATTAGTGCTGGGATTATAGCAGCACGTGAGCCACTGTCCCCAGCCAACAAGGTTTCTTTAAAATATACTCCCCCCTCCACCGCATTCATATATGGGAGTTGAACTGCATCTGAGTGGTTTTTTTTTTTTTTTTGTCTTTTTCTATAAATCTTTTTCTAAATCTTTCTTGTGTTTTTTTTGGATCACAGAATGGATACATGTTTGTTAAAGTTTGATCATTATAGAAACTTAATTAGACTATTATTTGAGTGCTAACCATAGTGAGTGAGTGCTTACTGTGTGCTAGGTGGCTTTTTATGCCTCATGTCACTTACATGAGGTCTGAGAAACAGTGTTAATCCCCATTTTGCAGCTGAGGAAACTGAGGCTATGTTTACGGTCACCCAACTGGCAAGCAACTGGCTGAGCCTGAAGCAGCAGCAGATCTGGGGAACTCCACAGACCAGATTCCTGTGTGGTATCCCTGTTTACACAAGGATTTAACCTGATTCTTTTTGCTTTCAGTATCATTTTATGATAGTACAATGAGCTTGTAGTATTTATTTTCAGAAGAAAAGCCAGATTATTCTCATTTATAAGAGAAGCAGCCAGGTGGGCAAGGATTCCCAGCGCTGAACCAGCCAATGTGTGCATCGTCTCTTCCCGCTGAGCGGCCCTGGTGTGCTGGGTTAGTCTGTGAGCTGCAGGAAATGTTGTTAGGACCTCTGGGCTTTTGGATGTCAGCAGGCCTTCAGTGGTAGGGGGATCGTGGCTGGACTCAGAGGACTCCTTGCTTTTCCTGAACGACCTCCACCAACCACCACCACCACCAGTGTGGCTAGCCCATGCGCTGTAAGCCAACCTCTTCATTCCTAACTTAATTTTCCAAAGAATAGTAACTTACCCACTACCACTGCCATCACTGGGCTGGGAAGACAAACACTCCTGCCTTGAATCCGTGCCTTGAGCCAATAGCCTTGACCCAGGGTAAGGCAGTTATGTGCTTGGTCACCTGGGTCATGTTTTTGAAATTGTCTCAAACCTACCTTACAAATCCTTCCTGGAACCCTGCTTGACTTTTCTTTGTGGGCTTCCCTTAGGAGGGAAGCTTCCCGAACAGCTTGTCTTGACTATAGCCAGCTGGGTGGTCCCAGCCACACAATTTAACTGTCAAACAACCCCAGAAGTGTTCCTCATCCAGCTGTCTTGCCCCAAGTGCCCTCTTTGCTTTCTTTTTAGAGAGTTCTCAGACTCGTTAGAGAGTTTAGAGATTTTAGCATTCTCGAAGTTCTTTCTGTGGTCACTTTGGTGAACCATTTCATTTCTAAAGTTTCTCAGTTGACCCCATTCTTCCCCAACTTCGTATTCTCCATGAAGCCACCTGTGTTTGGTGTGTATGGGTTTTCTGAAACCTAGGTTGAGCAAGTCCTCTAGAATCCTGAACAATTGGTGATTCGTGCTGGCCTAGTTTTTCTAATTGGCCTGGAAATGTGGCTGTAGTGGACTTGGCCTCCTCCTTGATTCAGGATAAACTTTAGATTTGCATTAGCTCTAGCTCTGTTTGATTAGAGGATCTTACTGGTTTTTGTTGTTATTTATTTACCATATATTTACCTTTTAGGAGCTTTAGTCTCTTAGGTGTTTTTTTTTGTTTGTTTGTTTGTTGTTTGTTTGTTTGTTTTTTGAGACGGAGTCTTGCTCTGTCGCCCGGTCTGGAGTGCAGTGGCCGGATCTCAGCTCACTGCAAGCTCCGCCTCCCGGGTTTTACGCCATTCTCCTGCCTCAGCCTCCCGAGTAGCTGGGACCACAGGCGCCCGCCACCTCGCCCGGCTAGTTTTTTGTATTTTTAGTAGAGACGGGGTTTCACCGTGTTAGCCAGGATGGTCTCGATCTCCTGACCTTGTGATCCGCCCGTCTCGGCCTCCCAATGTTTGTTTGTTTTTTAAGACAGGGTCTTATTCTGTCACCCAGGCTAGAGTGCAGTGCAGTGGCATGATCACAGCTCACTGCAGCCTCCACCTTCCTGGGCTCAGGTGATCCTTAGTTTCCTGAGTAGCTGGGACTACAGGTGTGTTCCACCATGCCCGGCTAATTTATTTCTACTTTTTAAAGACAGGGTCTCACTTCTCACCCAGGCTAGAGTGCAGTGGCACGATCATGGCTCACTGCAGTCTCAACTTCCCAGTCTCAAGGGATCCTCCCACCTCAGCCTCCCAAGTAGCTGGGACTATAGGCACGCATCACCAGGCCTAGCTAATTTGTGTTTTTTCTTGTAGAAGCGGGGTTTTGCCATGTTGCCCAGGCTGGACTCGAACTCCTGGGCTGAAGTTATACCCTCTCCTTTGCCTCCCAAAGTGCTAGGATTACAGCCATGAGCCGTTGCGCCTGGCCTAGTCATTATAGATTTATCCCCTCTTTCATCTCATGCTACGAAAGCAGTTCTTATATTCTTACCCGACTTGTGACTTTCTACTGGGAATGTTTATTTGTGATGGTTGGCAGGGTGCTGAGAGGGAATTAATCCCAGGAGGCCCAATATTGGGCCGTGTCATGCTGTTGGCCACAGTCATTTGACACCTGTAACTTCTCATCAATTCTTCTGATGGACTAGGGAGGAATTGGAAAATTTCCTGGATTTTTGTCTGCATTATTGTGTTATTTTGAGAACATAAACCTTAAACTCTAGCTGTGTAAACTGGATAAGTCATTTTGGTAATTTGGCATTCCTTTTTTTTTTTTTTTTTTTTTTTTTTGAGACCGAGTTTCGCTCTGTTGCCCAGGGGAATGATCTCTGCTCACTGCAACCTCTGCCTCCCAGGTTCAAGCAATTCTTCTGCCTCGGCCTCCCAAGTAGTTGGGACTATAGGCATGCTCCACCATGTCCGGCTGATTTTTGTATTTTTAGTAGAGATGGGGTTTCACTATGTTGACCAGGCTGGTAATTTGGCATTCTTTTGAGTACAAGTGACAGAAACTAACTTGAGCTGGCTTAAGCGAAAACATTCTTTGTCAGGAGAGTTTCATGAATTTCTTTTTAGTGGCAAGTCATGGAAACCCCTTTGAAACTGCTTAAAGACAAAAGAGGGAGCTACTTGTCCCAGTAACTGAGATATCCCAGAGCCGACTGCCCCCAAGCATTACTTGTTCCCAGGTCTCAAACGGGTCGTCAGGGTTTGATCTCTCTCCTCATCTTCAGTCTGCTTCATTCATTTTGGCTCTATGTGGTGGCAGAAGGGCTTCTGGCATCTCTGGACCTTTATGCCGCCCAGGTCCAAACCCAGCCAGAAAGAAGAGTGACAGTGCTGAGTGCAAAACTCTCTCCTATGGCTCCTATACAAGTCCAGGATTTGCTGTTAGACTCCTTGAACCATGTGACCAGCTCTGAGCCAATGACTGTGTTTAGGAGGCTCCTGTCTCATGCACCCACCCCGATACTGGGCATCAGAAACAACCAGTGATCCCTACAATGAACCATGGGTTCACAGACTTAAGTGCAGTCCTGTAGCAGGGCCTCAGGAAGACTCGAAACCCAAAATCAGAAAGCCATGGTTTTTTCTTGTCTTCCTGGTATCTGTTTCGTCCCCTTTTCTCTGTAGAGGAGTCCCACTATCACTGTAGGCAATGGGGCTGCCCTGCAATTCCTGCTGTTTACATTTCACTTGGTGTAGCCATAGGCAGAGACCTCAGGGAGAATCTGATTCAGCTTGGATTGAGTCAGGTTCCACCCCAGTCCAGTCAGTTGTGGACTGAGAGGGGATGAGGCTGGGCCGTTTAAGACAAATCTGGGTGGGTAGAGTCTGCTTAATGAAGTTGTGATGTTAGCTGATGGCCCAGAAGGGACTGGTAGGTGCCTTTCATTGTCTGGTTGGGAAGCATTCTCTTAAGTCCAAGATGATGATAAATAGTATTAGGCCAGGTGCAGCAGCTCATGCCTGTATATCCAGCACTTTGAGAGGCGGAAGTGGGAGGATCGCTTGAGCCCAGAAATTCAAGGCCAGCATGGGCAACATAAAGAGACCCTGTCTCGACAAAAAACAAACAAGCAAAACAACAATTAGCCAGGTATGATGGCACACACCAGTAGTCCCGGCTACTCAGGAAGCTGAGGTGGCAGGATCGCTTGAGCCTGGCGGATTGAGGTTGCAGCAAACTGTGATAGCTTGAGCCTGGCAGGCCGAGGTTGCAGCAAGCTGTGTGTGAGACCCTGTCTCAAAAAATAAAAAATTCAAACAAACAAACAAACAAATAAATAAATAAAATCAAAGGCCTCTCTCCCAAGCTAGGAAAATATCAGCTGAAGCTGTAGCCCAGCTACGTGGATGGCTGCTTCCTGCCTGGAAGCGATGCCCAGATCAGCACTTTGGGACCCCTCTGAGCTTGCCTCTGCTCCAGTGTGGGCCCTTCCTTCCTGCAGAGGAGACAGCACTGTCTGAGAGGCATGAATGAGAATTTCCTAGGCCCAAGTCAGCATGACTCGGGGATGGCTTTGACTGGAAAAACTGAATCAAAGAGTGTGCTACAGCCAAGGATTTCCCCAAACACTAATCAGTGCTGATTACTTCCAGGGTATTGCCTTTGGCTCTGTGGAGTTTTGTCCACTGTGGCTTCAGTGTCTGGCTTGTGCTGCCCAGAAGATGAGAAATGAGTTTGTACGGATGAGCCTGGGTGAAGGGATGTGCCCTTCACCATCCTGACCTCTACTAGTTGTAAGAAACTCTGATTGCCAAATTCATAGGTCATGGGTTGGCTCTGCCCCCAGCATTAACACTCGGGGGTGGAGTTGGGGGAATCATAGTATTACTTGCTTAAATGGAATCCTAAAAGTTTGCTGGGACAGCTTCATAAAAATCCTCACCATGATCAGTTTGAAAATGACGTTCCCCTCACATCTTTGTCGTTTGAACTGAGTTGCGATATATGAGTTTGAGAGTCCCAAGATCTTCTGAAGCACGCTTGTCCAGCCCGCAGACTGCGGGCCGTAGGCGGCCCAGGACAGCTTTGAATGCGGCCCAACACAAATTTGTAAACTTTCTTAAAACATTATGAGAGCCTTTTGCATTTTTTTAAAGCTCATCAGCTATCGTTAGTGTTTGTGTATCTTACGTGAGGCCCAAGACAATTCTTCTTCCAGTGTGGCCCAGGGAAGCCAAAAGATTGGACACCCCTGATTTAAAGGAAGTAACTCAATTTTGTGAACCTGAAACTTGATCTTGGATGAACCAAATGAAATTTTATGATTCTCTTAAGCTCACGAAAGTTCAATAACTGTGCTGTGTAAAATAGAGGTAAAAGACTTGAGTTGGACCACGAGCGTCGCTCATGCCTGTAATCCTAGCACTCTGGGAGGCCGAGGCTGGTGGATCACTCGAAGTCAGGAGTTCGAGACCAGCCTGGCCAACATGGTGAAACCCCCTCGTCTCTACTAAAAATGTAAAAATTAGCCGGGCATGGTAGTGTGCACCTGTAGTCTCAGCTACTCGGGAGGCTGAGGCAGGAGAATCTCTTGAACCCAGGAGGTAGAGGTTGCAGTGAACAAGATCATACTACTGCACTACAGCCTGGGCTGCAGAGCAAGACTCCGTCTCAAAAAAAAAGGAGACTTGAGTTGGTTCTAATAGAATACCTTGGAGAACCTTAAGATGCCTTCTGGTCCAGCCAGGTTTACAGATTGGAAGATATTCTGTTAATCAGAATCTCAGGCCGGGTGTGGTGGCTCAAGTCTGTAGTCCCAGCACTTTGGGAGGCCAAGACGAGCGGATCACGAGGTCAGGAGATCGAGACCATCCTGGCTAACACAGTGAAACCCTGTCTCTACTAAAAAATACAAAAACCTAGCCAGGCGAGGTGGCAGGCGCCTGTAGTCCCAGCTACTCCGGAGGCTGAGGCAGAAGAATGGCATAAATCTGGGAGGCAGAGCTTGCAGTGAGCTGAGATCCAGCCACTGCAGTCCAGCCTGGGCGACAGAGCCAGACTCCGTCTCAAAAAAAAAAAAAAAAAATCAGAATCTCAGACAAGGACAGGCCATACTCAAGGTAATACAGTGAGCTGTGGTGGCTGGGCTGGGCTAGAACCCGGGCCTCCTCAGTTCCAAGTCACAGGGGCCAAGGGGTTTGGCTTGTCTTAGTCCTACTTGTAACTATAATACTGCCTTCTGCTAGGAAGAATAAGGGCTTATAGGCTAGAGGAATTTATAGGAATTTTATTTCTTTAAAAATATCCCCCCCAAAACAGCTTTACTGAGGTATAACTCACACACCATAAAATTCACCCTTTCAAAGTATACAATTTTTAGTATATTCACAGAATTATGCAGCTATCACTATAATTTAAGAATTTTTTTTTTTTTGGAGATGGAGTCTTATTTTGTTGCCTAGGCCGGAATACAGTGGCACAGTCTTGGCTCACTGCAACCTCCACCTCCCAGGTTCAAGCGATTCTCCTTCCTCAGCCTTCGGAGTAGCTGGGATTATAGGTGCAAGACACCACACCCAACTAATCTTTGTATTTTTAGTAGACATGGGGTTTCACCATGTTGACCAGGCTGGTCTCAAACTCCTGACCTCAGGTGATCCGCCGGCCTTGGCCTCCCAAAGTGTTGGAATTACAGGTGTGAGTCACTGTGCCCGGCCAATTTTAGAATATTTTTATCCCCTCAGAAGAACCCCTGTATCCATTAGCAGTCATTCCCCCTTTCCCTTCCCCAACCAGGCCCAATAAACCACTAATCCACTCTGTCTCTATAGGTTTGTCCATTCAGAACATTTCATATGGTAAAATCATACATGTGTTCTGGTGTTACTGACTTCTTTCACTTAGCAGAATGTTTTCACGGTTCAGCCATGTTATGTCTGTACTTTATTCTTTTTCATGGCCAAGTGTTGGAATGTGTAGGATTCGAGTTTTCAAATAAAGCTGTAAAGTTTTCAGATTTATTTTTACTTTGCCTGGTGTGTTTTTTCCTGGAAAGCCAATGTCTACATTTGGAGATTAAATGAGAAACTTTCTTTCTTTTTTTTTTTTTGAGTTGGAGTCTCGCTCTGTTGCCCAGGCTGGAGTGCAGTGGCGTGATTTTGGCTCACTGCAAGCTCCGCCTCCTGGTTTCACGCCATTCTCCTGCCTCAGTCTCCCAAGTAGCTGGGACTACAGGTGCCCGCCACCACTCCCGGCTAATTTTTTGCATTTTTAGTAGAGACAGGGTTTCACCATGTTAACCAGGATGGTCTTGATCTCCTGACGTCGTGATTCACCCACCTTGGCCTCCCAAAGTGCTGGGATTACAGACGTGAGCCACCGTGCCTAGCCTTAAATGAGAAACTTCCTCAAACTCCCTGTACCTAAGTGGTTGCTGCTTTTCTTAAATGTTTTGACACCAATGAGAAAAATTAGTTTCTAGAAGAAAGTGTGTTTTCTTTTATTGCCAAGAAAATTAATGCATGTTAATTAAGATATATGCTCAAGACCCAGAGTTGTAATGAACTTTTTTCTTATATTTATTTTCCACATGTTTGACTTATTTTAAGTTTTCATTTTAGCAATAATGTTTCCTTCCCACTCCCAAATTTATTGGAAACCCTCAATCAACCCTATTTATTTATTTATTTTAGAGATGGTATCTCACTTTGTTGTCCAGGCTGGTCTGGAAACCCTCACTCTTATAGATAGTATGAGAGAAGATTATAGCCAACTCTTATATAACCTTCCCCAGAGCCTCCAATTGTTAATGTTTTGACACATTTGCTTGCTTTATCACTTGCTCTAAAAATGCATATCACATACTTTTCTTTTTTAAATTTATTTTTGAGACAGAGTCTGGCTCTGTTGCCCAGGCTGGAGTGCAGTGGCATGATCTTGGCTCACTGCATCCTCTGCCTCCTGGGTTCAAGTGATTCTCCTGCCTTAGCCTCCCGAGTAGCTGGGATTACAGGCACGGGCCACCATGCCCAGCTAATTTTTGTATTTTTAGTAGAGATGTGGTTGGCCAAGCTGGTCTCGAACTACTGACCTCAAGTGATCCTCTTGCTGCAGCCTCCCAAAGTGCTATAGGATTACAGGAGTGAGCCACCATGCCCAGCCACATGCGTATTTTTTATTGAATCATTTGAAAGTACTCAGCTCATATCATGACCCTTCACCCCCACATACTTCAACAAGCATCTCTAAGAACAAGGATATTCTCCTAACCACAGTGTCTCTGCATACCCAGGACATTCTAACCACAGCGTCACTGCATACCTGGGAGGTTAGCACTGATATAGTAATAACATCTTGTGTAAAACTTCCTAAAATGCTCCCAAGTGTCCTTTATGGCAGTTTAAAAAAAATGGCATTTTTTTGGATCCAGGAACCAATTAACGATTACTCAATTGAATTTGGTTTCAAAGTCACCCATCTCAGCCTTTCTTTTAGTCAAGAACAGCCCCCCTACTTTTTCACATTTTTTGGTCTTTCATGACCTTTACATTTTTGAGGAAATCAGGCCCATTGTAGAACTGGTGTTTCTCAAGTGTGCTTGGGAGGGTCTTGGTAAAATGCATATTCTGATTCTGAAGAACAGGGTGGAGCCTGGGAATCTGCATTTCTAGCCAGCATCTCGGTGATGCCAGTGCAGCCGGTCTTTGGCTGTAGAATGTTCCACATTCTAGGTCTGTTTCCTTGTGATTAAATTCAAGTTAAATATTTTTGGCTAGGGCACTTCCTGAGGTCGTAGGTACTTCCCATTGCCTCACAGAACAGGCACACAATCTCAGTTTGTCCTCTGACTTCGTGGTGTTAAGTGTGGTCACCTGCTTCATGTGGTGTCTGCCTGCTCTCTGTTGGAACAGTACCTTTCTCCTAGTGTAATGATTAGGTAACCTGTGATTGTAATTGATAAGTTATCTTTGAGACTACATGAATATCCTGTTCCCCAGCAGTTTTCACTCATTGGTGAACTGTTTTGGGAAAAATAATAGCATCCTATAGTTATAATCCCCTGCAGGTAACACGTGGCTCTTATGTTAATTGTTTGTATGTGTGTAATTTTTATTTTTTATTTTTTTGAGACGGAGTTTCACTCTTGTTGCACAGGCTGGAGTGCAATGGCACGATCTCCAGCTCACCACAACCTCCGCTACCTGGGTTCAAGCAATTCTCCTGCCTCAGCCTCCCGAGCAGCTAGGATTACAGGCATGTGCCACCACACCTGGCTAATTTTGTATTTTTAGTAGAGACAGGGTTTCTCCATGTTGGTCAGGGTGGTCTCAAACTCCCAACCTCAGGTGATCCGCCTGCCTTGGCCTCCCAAAGTGCTAGGATTATAGGCATGAGCTACTGCGCCCGGTGTAATTTTTGTTTTTAAAACGTAGCTAGTAACTGATAACTGTCATTTGTGTTTTAAACATCGGCTTTTACAGCTTCTCAGTACATTTCACTCTATGTATGTTTTTGTTAGAGCATTTGTTGTCCTGTGTAATGGTTTAGGAAATCCTGTAGGCCAAATGAAGGGCTCGAGACTCACCTGTGTTTCTACCAAGGTTGCCAGAGAAAATACAGTTAAATTTGAATTTCAGATAGACGATGAATAACTTTTTAGAATTTGTGTTCCAAGTATGGCAGACAGCTCTCACATGTTACAAGTCGTTGCATAGGACATACCTATACTAAATGATTTGTTGTTTATCTAAATTCATATGTAACTGATAATCTTGTGTTTTTATTTATAAAATCTTCCAAGCCCACGTCCCACCGCCTTCTCAGGGATGGCCACCATTTGTATTTGCTGCCTGGTGGTGTTTGCAGCTGCAGCAAAGGCCTTGGAGGAGGAGAGAACTGTAGTGGTATCTCCTTGCTGTGGCCTTGGGCACTGGGGTGGGGGCTAGATGAGTAATTAGCTAAATATGACCTCACCCATGAAGAATGTGCCCTTGCTAGGTATTAGCAGAGGTTTAGGCTCCAGGGAGCCATTGTCAGAAGCTTGTCAGTGATGTCATCAGCTGGAAGGCCAGCTTTCAGGCCTCAGGAAAAAGCTTGAAAGCCAGGGCTCCAGTTTTGGTAATAAATGGAAATGGAGTTTCACAGGTAGGGTGTGGAGGAATTTATTATGACAGGAAGCCTGATGGAGCCTCCTGCCTGTGTGCAGCCCCCAGCCAGGTTTCTGAGTTCTGTTGAACTACCAGAAGCTTCCACCACAGCCTGTGATTACACTGTTGGCTCAATGCCCTGGAAAAATTGCCTTGCTCTTGGGGAACACTCCAGGAGCTGCAAAGGGGGTGTCAGGACTGTTATGCAGCTCCCCTTAAATTGGGGAGGAGGGGAGGCTGATGTGAAAGTTGTTCATTAGACTGCTCAGGGCAGTGTGAGAAAACGTGTAATCTGTGGGCATCTACCCCTAGCTGCACCTCTGATCTCACCCACTACTGTGGGAGGAGCCCATGGATGGGGGCGGGGGAGGGTCCTCTGGATTTAGACACTCACAAAACTTCCTTTTACCATGTTCATTGGAAGAAATAGAAAATGCCTTTTTTTTTTTTTTTTTTTGAGACAGAGGCTCGCTGTGTCGCCAGGCTGGAGTGCAGTGGCACGATCTTGGCTCACCGCAACCTCTGCCTCCTGGGTTCTAGCAATTCTCCTGCCTCAGCCTCTGGAGTAGCCGGGACTACAGGCGCATGCCACCATGCCTAGCTAATTTTTGTATTTTTAGTACAGACAGGGTTTCACCATGTTGGCCAGGACGGTCTCGAGCTCTTGACCTCGTGATCTACCCGCCTCGGCCTCCCAAAGTGCTGGGATTACAGGTGTGAGCCACTGCGCCTGGCCTCTTTTTCATTTTTAAAGGGTAATTTGCTGTGCAGGAGTGGGCTCTCAGACCAGAAGGGGGGACCTGAATTAAATCAAGGACTGAGTATGGTAACTACAGCCATTTAATTTTATTTGAAGTCTCCCATAAAATGTTCTGGAGAAAACAGGGGTTCCAGGGGTGGGTGGGCAGTTTCAATCATGGACTGGATTTTGCGGTTCAAATTTCTCCGGGCCTGTTGGAGATTCCCGTTAAGCAGTTACCCAAGCCAGTTCTGCCCAGCTGTATTGATTACCTGCACGCTGTACCAGTGAGGACTCACAGGTGAGCAGCTGGGAGGCGCTGAGCTTGATTCTGAAACCCTGGCCTCCATCCCACCTGACATTCAACATCATATTAGAATTTGGAAGACCCTTAGTCTCCAGATTGGTGCACTGGGTAGCTCCTGAAATGGGGTGGCTGAGACAGGTCCTCTGTGCCCCCTTTTCTTCCACAGCTTCCCCTGGGGCCCCTCTGCTCACTGGCATGTGGTTCTGGGCAAATAGGCCTCTCCCAGTATTTGTTTTGGCATCTGTGAAATGGGGCAATATTTGTTCCTATTGTGGGTGAAGCACTGCTGCTGGGGTGCTCAGGTAACTAACTCTGTGGGTAGCTGATATTGGCTGGGCAAGTGGCATTTTAGAGGAAATCTGTGCCATCAAAAGAGTTGGGCCTGATCACACTTTTGCTTTTGAATATGCTTTGTCCCAGCCTGGCCATTCGTCACTTGGGACCCTCTGGGTCTCTCTGACCCACTGTAAAATGAATATGCCATGGAGTTGTCCCAGGAATCAAGGGCAGGTCCTCTCCAATGAGTGATGGGCTTGCCTCTCACGTCTCTAACACCCTTCTGCTTCCTTGTGTAAGATTTTACTATTAGTGGCTATTCTTCTTTACTGAAGAAAACGAGAGACATGCCCCTTCCAGTTCACTGTTCACCATTGCAGCATATTTATTCCAAGGGACTGGCAGAATCATCCCTTTTTTTGTTAGAATGTGGTTTTGTTACCTTGAGACAAGTGGCCGGCATGTCTGCACTGAAGGAGGCTTCGCTCAGTAGCCTTGGGCACCTCCAGTTCTGCAAGTATGTACAGTACTTGCTCTCCTTTCCCTTTCTTTGTATACTTTTTCTGGTCTGCTACGGGTCCATCTGCATGTGGATAAAGGGTTGTCTTCTTGAGTAGTGATTTTGCTGTGATGTGATTCCTGTGGAAACAGTGATTCCGAAGGTAGACCCAACTGGAAAGCTTTTAAATTGTTGATACCCCAGCCCCACTCCCCAAGAGATGCTGATTTTGTTTTGTTTTGGGGAGGGGCAGTTTTTTTTTTTTTTTTAAAGCTTTTTGATGTGTAGCCATGGTTGAGACTGAAGTGATGTTTGTGAGTAACAGAGAAGTGTTAAGGCTTGAGAAGAAAGTTGGAAGAGCCATGCCTGAGATAGGACCAAAGTCATGTGCCTGGCATTAGCCCAGAGCACCCCGACCTGTTGGAGAGCTGGGCTGGGTGGATGGGGTCAAGGAAGATTCTTGCTTTATTTTATTTTATTTTATTGATTGATTGATTGATGGATTGATGCAGTTTCACTCTTGTCACCCAGGCTGGAGTACAATGGCACAATCTTGGCTCACTGCAACCTCCGCCTCCTGGGTTCGAGCAATTCTTGTGCCTCTGCCTCCTGAGTAGCTGGGACAACAGGCATGTGCCGCCACGCCCGGCTAACTTTTGTGTTTTTAGTAGAGATAGCGTTTCACCATGTTGACCAGGCTGGTCTTGAACACCTGACCTCAGGTGATCCATCCACCTCTGCCTCCCAAAGTGCTGGGATTACAGGTGTGAGCCACTGTGCCCAGCCTCGACTCGCTTTATTATATCCACACTTGGAATACAATTTGGATTGATTGTAGTGGGACATTTTATAATTAGAAAAAATCAGGAAAAATCACTCCATGTAGATTAGTACCACCATATGAGGGGACAAGAATTTCTTCAGATTAGGAACTTCTTCCAACAGGACTGACAGGGTCCAAAACTACTCTTGGATCCAGCTTTAAGATGGACCCAGCCCACTGTTGAGTCCCCTCTGAGGTCTTCTTTCTGTGGATGGATTTGATTGTTAACAATGGCTGAGTCATTTGGCACCCAGCCTGGTGAGTAAGACAGCTGAGTAAGAGGGGAAACAGGGCCTTTGGTCAGAAAAACCGGACTGACTTCAGTCTTATCTGTTTCGAGAAGCCCCAGAAGCTGCAAAAATTGCAGCTTCCAGACGTTAGTGTGCCGTGGTCATGACATCGGTGTGGATGGCAGGTTGTCATCTGAGCAGTCAGGGCGGCAGCACACAGCTTGCGGGCTGGCTGATGGCCGAGGTGTGTGAACTGACCTGCCCCTAGTGACTTCAGTGCTGAGCACACCATAGGAGCAGTACTAATGGTATGGACAGTATGCTCGGAGGACATTAGGGAGCACAGCTGTGTGTAAAGGGCTTGCCCTGCCCTGTCCAGAGATAGAGCAGCTATAGCACTGAAACCCCATAGTCACCCTTGTGTTTCTACACTTCTGCCTGTGCCAAGTCTAGTTTATGTGTCTCCTCCATTTCGTGTGTACATGGGGGTATTTTTTTCTGTTAAGCAACTGCTATTTATGCCTCTCAGTACTGTGCTTAGTGTGTACTGTTCCTACAAGGTGTAGACATTGTCAGCCCATTTTACAGATGAGGGAAATGGAGTTTTTGAGAGGGTGATATCATTCAGTGGCAGAATGGAATGTTAACCCAGGGAGCCTAACCTCTCTGGTGTAGATCTGATGTCCATTTGAGCCTTAGACTTCCCATCTGTGTCTAGAGTCTAGCTCTTAAAAAATGTGATAAACAGGTTTTTAGGTAAGTCTATTAATTTCAGAAAGACATTATTATTATTTTTTAGAAAGTTAGAGCTTATATTAGGGCTCAGTCTATCCTCCTGCCTCAGCTTCCTAAATAGCTGGGACTGCGGGCACATGCCACAATGCCTGGTTAATTTCTGTAGTTAGTATACATCATTGATTGCTGAGAAGTCACAGTCATTTGTTAAATAACTGAGCTATTCATAGCCAAATCATTTTTAAAAACACAAATATAAGCAAAAACAAGACATTTATTTATTTATTTATTTATTTATTTATTTATTTATTGAGACGGAGTCTTGCTGTCACCCAGGCTGGAGTGCAGTGGCCCGATCTCAGCTCACTGCAACCTCTGCCTCCCGGGTCAAGCGATTCTTCCGCCTCAGCCTCTCAGCCTCCTGAGTAGCTGGGACTACAGGCACCCACCACCATGCCCGGCTACTTTTTTGCATTTTTAGTAGAGACAGGGTTTCACTGTGTTAGCCAGGATGGTCTTTATCTCTGACCTTGTGATCTGCCCGCCTCAGCCTCCCAAAGTGCTAGGATTACAGACGTGAGCCACTGCACCTGGCCCAAACATTTATTTTTTTAAATGAAAGTGTGTTTATTTTACAAACAGTGCATTCTTACTAATTTTACAGGCCCTGTACTAGGGACATGGCCTTGTCTTCCACTATCTTACAGTGAAGAAGTAAAGACAGAGAAAGTGTGCATCAGTTACTACACAAATCTCATTTTAGTGCCTCCCAGAGGCGCGAAGAGCAACACCTTTCACCTGGGCTGTCCTAGAAGGCCCATGGCAGTGGTGGGGTTGGTGAACAGTGGGGCTTAAAGGGGTGAATTCAGAAGACAAAGGACCTTCTGGGCAAAGAAGGGCCCAGTAGCAGGAAGTGCAGGAGTGTGAGAGTGCCTGGAGTTGCCCACTCACTGGCTCTGGCGCTTGGTGCTGAGTGCTTGGGAAGCGTTGGGAGGATCAGTTATGTTGCTGGCTGGGTTCTAAAGAACCTCAAAAGTTATATAAAAGTTACCTTTGATTTGACTGTGCTACCCTCCAGTTACGTGGCTAGTTAAATTAATTAAATCAAATTTAAAATTAAGCTCAGCCATACTAAGCATATTCAGTGTTCAATAAGTACATGTGACTTGTGGCTAAGGCTCTGGACAGTGTACATATAAAACATTTCCATCGTTGCAGAAGCTTCTGTTGAACAGCGGTTGTATCAGTCTGTTCTCAACGCTGCTGTGAAGAAATACCTGAGACTGGGTAATTTATAAAGGAAAGAGGTTTAAATGACTCCCAGTTCCACAGGGCTGGGGAGGCCTCAGGAAACTTACAGTCGTGGCAGAAGGGGAAGCAAACATGTCCTTCTTCACAAGGCAGCAGCAAGGAGAAGTGCAGAGAGAAGAGGGGGAAAAGCCCCTTATAAAGCCATCAGATCTTGTGAGAACAGCAGCATGGGGGTAACCGTTCCCATGATTCAGTTACCTCCCACCAGGTCCCTCCCGTGACATGTGGGGATTATGGGAACTACAATTTAAGATGAGATTTGAGTGGGAACATAGCCAAGCCACATCAGTGGTGCTATTAGACAGTGGTGCTGTGGTGTGTAGGTGGGAAAACTATGGCCTGTAGGCCAAATCTGGCCCTCTGCCTATTTTTATAAAGTTTTATTGGAATACAGGCCACACCCATTTATTTATGTACTGTCTATGGACACTTTCACACTGCAACAATAGATCTAAATAGTTGCAAAGAGACTGTGTGGCCCACAAAACCTAAATATTTACTATCCAGGCCAGGCACGGTGGCTCATGCCTGTAATCCCAGCACTTTGGGAGGTTGAGGTGGGCAGATCCCTTGAGGTCAGGAGTTCAAGACCATCCTAGCCAACATGGCGAAATCCTGTCTCTAATAAAAATACAAAAATTAGCTGGGCTGGGTGGTGCTTGCCTGTAATCCCAGCTACTTGGGTGTCGAGACACGAGAATTGCTTGAACCCAGAAGGCAGAGGTTTCAGTGAGCTGGGATCATGCCACTGTATTCCAGCCTGGGTGACAGAGTGAGATTCTGCCTCTCAAAAAAAAAAATTTTTTTTTACTCTCTGGCTTTATGGAAAGTTTGCTGACCTCTTCTATAGATGGTAGGGTATAGTAGAAGGTGTTCAAGCCAGGAGTAACATGAATGATTGTATTTATGGCCTAAGACGATAACTCTGGTCATGGTGGGCGGGCCATGTTGGTGGAGAGACCCATTTTCAGTGACTTCCAAGAGTCCGCATGAGAGATGACTGAGGCCTTGCCCTGGCAGGAATGGTTCCATTAATCTGTGTCTCATTTGACAAATGAGGAACTACAAATGGGAACTACAGTTTAAGATGAGACTTGGGCGGGGACACAGCCAAACCACACCAGTGGTGCTAATAGTCAGTGGTGCTGTGGTGTGTAGTGGGGAAGACTATGGCCTGTGGGCCAAATTTTGAAGTCCTTTTACTTTTTGGTTCTAAAAATTATTAACTGTAGCCAGAGTTGTTAACTTAATATGTCTTGGACCCCTTGGGCTCTCTGAAGACTGTACTCTTTCTTTCCATATAATAATATACCAATGATATTGAAATAGATATCAGAAATAAAATTTGTAGGTATAGCGATAAATGCACATCTGTATTAAAATGTGTAATAACAAGACCTAACAGTGAGTCTAATAACTACCATCATTTTCATGTAGCAGTGGCATAAAGGATAGTTTGTACTATAGCTAAAACTCTGTCACATGACAGGAGAAGATCTGATTTATTTGGTGATAAAACGACAGGTGCTGCTAATGCACCTGTGTTTTATGGTTTTCGTTCATAATGGAAAGAAATGCTATTAATAAATTTTATTTATTTATTTATTTTTTTGAGGTGGAATCTCACTCTGTCACCCAGGCTGGAGTGCAGTGGCATGATCTCGGCTCACTGCAATCGCCATCTCCTGGGTTCAAGTGATTCTCCTGCCTCAGCTTCTGCCTCAGCTTTTCGAGTAGCTGGGATTGTAGGCGCGCTCCACCATACCCAGCTAATTTTTGTATTTTTAGTACAGACGGGGTTTCACCATATTGGCCAGGATGGTCTCGATCTTCTAACCTTGTGATCCGCCTGCCTCAGCCTCCCAAGGTGCTGGGATTACAGGCGTGAGCCACCACGTCCTGCGACTAACTCAGTTATTTAAAAATTGACTGTAATTTCTCAGCAATCAGTGTGTACTTGGAAATTGTTGGGATATGAGAAAACTAACCTATAACTCATTTTCTTTTTTCTTTGAGGCAGGGTGTCTCTTTGTTACCCAGGCTGGAGTGTAGTGGCATGAACAGGACTCACTGCAGCCTTGACATGGACTCAATCCTCCCACCTCAGTCTCCTGAGTAGCTGGGACTACTGGCACGTGCCACCATGCCTGGTTAATTTTTGTATTTTCTGTAGAAATGGGGCCTTACTGTGTTGCCCAGGCTGATCCTGAACTCCTGAGCTCAAGCGATCCACCCACTTTGGCCTTCCAACATACTGGGATTACAGGGGCGAATGAGCCACCATGCCTGGCCTGGAACTTCTATAAATACCAAAGTTAGTAATTAGTGAAGATGATAGTCTGTAAGCACTGAATTATACTTCTATTAATTTCAATTCCTTTCAATTTTCTAATGTTTTATGCCCAGCCTGTCCTGTCTGCCTCTACCCAGCTTTAGAAGTGTTTTGTTGGTTCCTGAGAAGGAGCTGTGCCTGAGGGGTATGAGGTTGCCCTCTGAGTTCAGTGAGGAGATTTGGGAAGAGTTTTGATTTGTAGGCTTAGATGGAGTGACCCATAAAGGGACTTGACATTAGCTGGTGGCCGCTGGGCTAGGGAACAACTTAGAGGCAGCTAACAGGATTCAGGGAGAGTAGATTTGGTGGGAGAGAGTAGTCTAGGATGAATCCAACTGGATTTTTATGGGTAGTTTGGTAGTTGGTTGACTGGGTGGGTCGTCCCTTGGTTGTTATTTGTTGATTAGTGGTTGTTGTTAGGTTGGTTACACTTACATTATAGTTGATGGAATCTCAGATTTGGATCTAATACCACATGTAAGTCGAGTGTTTTTTTTTTTTTTTGAGACTTTTTTTTGGTTCTTGTTGCCCAGGCTGGAGTGCAGTGGAACAATCCTCGGCTCACTGCAACCTCCGCCTCCCGGGTTCAAGCAATTCTCCTGCCTCAGCCTCCTGAGTAGCTGGGATTACAGGCATGCACCACCACACCCGGCTAATTTTGTATTTTTAAGAGATGGGGATTTCACCATATTGGTCAGGCTGGTCTTGAACTCCCCACCTCAGGTGATCCGCCCACCTCAGCCTCCTAAAGTGCTGGAATTACAGGTGTGAGCCACTGTGCCCAGCCAGTTGAGTAGATTTTATTAGCACTCAAGCTTCGTGGCTCATTGCTATTATTGTGCATGTGAGCATTTTATCTTTAAGTAGCATTAGGGATGCTACTTGGATGTTTTAGTTATTACAGAAATAATTTTTACTAACTTTTACTAAATTCTCTTTCCTCTCCTGTGTAGGAAGTTTAGAGTGAAGTAGCAATTGGCTGGAGGTTCTGAAGGTTTCCCCCTTTCATATAATTTGATATTCCAGTTGTCCACATCTGGACGACTCCCTCTCTTTCTTTTTTCTTTTTTTTTTTTTTTTTTTTTGAGACGGAGTCTCGCTCTGCCGCCCAGGCTGGAGTGCAGTGGCCGGATCTCAGCTCACTGCAAGCTCCGCCTCCTGGGTTTACGCCATTCTCCTGCCTCAGCCTCCCAAGCAGCTGGGACTACAGGCGCCCGCCACGTCGCCCGGCTAGTTTTTTGTATTTTTTAGTAGAGACGGGGTTTCATCATGTTAGCCAGGATGGTCTCGATCTCCTGACCTCGTGATCCGCCCGTCTTGGCCTCCCAAAGTGCTGGGATTACAGGCTTGAGCCACCACGCCCGGCCGACTCCCTCTCTTTCTACTGATGTAAACAGTGGGCCAAATTATGGGGCTCCATCCCTGCATCTTCCTACTTGTCTAAATCTTCATCACAGACAAAATATTGCCATTAGAAGCTCTAAAGGAAACCTAGAAAGGAGGAGAAGCTGGTTTTAGCCCAAATTCCTCAAAATCATCGCCTGTTGTTTAAGAATTACAGTTTGCACTGAAACAATAAGATGTTCCTTAATGTGGTTTTTAAGTGAGTTGGTTGTCACCAGAATTTCATAAACACTGTGGCTAAGGATTGTGCAAAAGGGTGTGCTTCCCTTTAGCATCCTTAATTAGGGACAACGTTTTGAAAACTGCTTTTTATTGTCCTTTATCTGCAAAACTTCTTGAATCCAAATAGCAAGTTTCTAATTTCTTAATCACTGCCACAGAAAGTTGTAGATTAGAGAAAGCTCCAACTCCTTATTTCCTGTCTTCTTTTTTTTGTGTGTTTATTGCCTGTGTCTCATCCTCACTCCTGCCAGTTTTATAGAATGTAACCTCCCAGCCTCTGGGAATGTTTGGAAGACTTGTTTGTAGAGGATCTGAAGAGCAGTTTAAAGTGGACTTACCCAAACTGCCTTCTGGAGAACATTAGTCTCTTTGAGATAAAACTTTTAAACATCCCCTAGTCCAATAGTGTTGGCAAATTCCCTGTGTCACCGTAGCCCTCTCTTTGAGATTGTCAGTGTACACTGGCATGTTAAAGGCTCTGAGAAGTCCTGCAGCAGTTAAAAAATTGTTTAGTCTAGTGTGCCTCCAGTTGTTTGGACACTGAAACCCTTTTTCTGGAAAAACCAGCTAACATCTAGTAGTCTTTTCTAAGAGGTGGTACTGAAGATGATACTCATGTTACACATATGAAAATTCTAACATGTATTTTTCATGTATTTATAAAATGCAACAAATGTATCAAACCTGTAATTGCCAGGACATAATTACTGAAGCTAAGGAAAAAAGAAAACATGAGTGAAGGAAAAACTTTAGTAAATGAGCCAGGTGGTAAGAGGAGAGAGCCTGGTCTGTGAGTGTGGTCTAGGGGGATGCTGGACCTAGCTTTTCAGAGCTAGGTTCAGGCAGAGCTGCTCTGAGATGTAGACATTGCAGCTGGGGTTCTTGTTGAGCCGGGAAGCAGCTTCTGACTCAGGCGCAGACTGTTTAGATGAGCTGGTCATAAAGAGCCCTGACTGTGGACTGCGTTTCCAGCCACGGCAGCAGCTGGTGGATGGGGTGATGCCTTGGATATTCATCGTGTGTTGCTCGCCTGCCCTGCCCTTGGACAGTGTGCCTCAGGAATGTTAGAATGTGTTCCCCTTTTAGCAGCAAAGCCGATCTGCTGGTTACTTGGTCTGTTTATCTTACTGCTACGACCGTTTATCATGGGCCAGAGTTCAGGGGCACAGTGATAAATCTCTTTTAGGAGGATGATGTAACCCTCAGCATTTTCCCCCTCCTTGGTTCTGAGTTTTTAAAGCCTTCGTTACACCATTGTGTCCTTGTTTGGGCATCTTCCTGTGTCCTCTCATTTGGGTCTCCAGGGTGAAATGGCCAACAGTGGATTCCAGAGTCATGGCCTGGGTTCAGATTCCTGCTCTGCTGCTTATCAACTCTGTGACTTTGGGTTTAATTGACCTATTCATTATTTTTCTTAATCTGGAAAATGGAGCCAACAGCAGTTCCTCTTAAAGCAGCTGTGAGGATTCAAGGGGGTAACTGCACGGGACCAGGCCCTCGGGCTTCACCTCTCACTGGGAGATCGGACCTCTGCATAATGGACAGGCTCTCTTTAGGGTGCAAGTGAACGGGGCACAAGGGAGTTAGGAAGGTGAGTGTTTTTTTGTTTTTGTTTTTGTTTTTTGGTGGCTTGAAAAACATGCCCAAGGCTGGGTGTGGTGGCTCACGCCTGTAGTCCCAGCACTTTGGGAGGCCAAGGTGGGAGCATTGCTTGAGCCCAAGAGTTTGAGATCAGCCTGGGCAACATGGTGAGAACCCCTCTCTTTTGTTTTTTGAGATGGAGTCTCTCTGTGTTGCCCAGACTGGAACGCAGTGGTGCAATCTCAGCTCACTGCAACCTCCACCTCCCAGGTTCAAGCGATTCTCCTGCCTCAGCCTCCTAAGTAGCTGGGATTACAGGCATGTGCCATCATGCCCAGAGAATTTTTGTGTTTTTAGTAGAGATGGCATTTTGTCATGTTGGCCAGGCTGGTCTCGAACTCCTGATCGCAGGTGACCCTCCCACCTTGGTCTCCCAAAGTGCTAGGATTATAGGCGTGAGCTGCCGTGCCTGGCTGACCCAAAAAATTAGCTGGGTGTGGTGGCACACATCCCTGTAGTCCCAGCTACATGGAAGGCTAAGGCCAGGAGTATTGCTTGAGGCCAGCCTGGGTAACGGAGCAAGACCTTGTCTCAAAAAAAAAAAAAAAAAAGAAAGAAAAGAAAAGAAAAACATGCCCAAAGGCAACCAAATGACTCCATCTTTGCAATGTAATCTTCAACATCTACTCCTCTGGCAAGCTGTTTGGAAATGGCAAAGTCCATCTCCTGAGGCTGGGAGATTGCTTGTCCAGGACGGGTGTGTCTGGTGAGGAATGGAAGGCATTTGGATGGCCACTGAGAAAGCTGAGCCAAGGAGCGTCAGCAAGACAATCAGCCAAACCCAGAGAGTCTCCAGGTATTCCTTTGCTGATAGGTAACATTGCACTAGCTGTTTAAACAAACAGGTGAAAGGCCATCACCCTACTACCCCGCCTCACCTCCATTCCTTGCTGCTCTTCCCAGAAGCAACTGCGCAGTCCGGGAATAATTTTTTGTCTTGTCCAGAGACAGTCTGTACATAGATGAATTCAATTATATGATTTCTGTAGTACCCTGTACTCAAATTTGAACCTGCCATACACATTGCTTTTATCATTTCATAATACCTGTTGATTTTCCCACATTAGTACCTATAGATCCTGACAAACAATTTTGTTAAGATGAAGATTTCTTCATATGTATATTACTATGTTTCTTTTTTTGGTGGTGTATGTCAAGATTTATTATAAAAGCAACAGATGGGTAGGGCATGGTGGCTGATTCCTATAATCCCAGCACTTGGGAGGCCGAGATGGGAGGATCGCTTGAGCCCGGGAGTTTAAGACCAGCCTGGGAAACCTGGCGAAATCCTGTCTCTACAAAAATTATGAAAATTATCCAGGCATGGTGGTGACCATCCCAGCTACTCGGGACCCGAATGTCCCAGCTACTCAGGAAGCTGAGTTGGGAGCCTGATCCTCAGAGGTCAAGGTTGCAGTGAGCTGTGATTGCCCCACTGCACCCCAGCCTAGGTGACAAAGTGAGACCCTGTCTCCCCCTGGCCTCCAGAAAAAAAAAAAAAAAAGGTAACATATGTAGTTTAAATTATAAAAATTCAAATTTTTTTTGGACTGGGCATGGTGTCTCACGCCTGTAATCCCAACATTTTGGGAGGCCGAGGTGGCAGATCACCTGAGGTCAGGAATTTAAGACCAGCCTGGCCAACATGGTGAAACCCTGTCTCTACAAAAGCACAAAAATTAGCTGGGCATGATGGTGGGTGCCTGTAATCCCAGCTACTTGGGAGGCTGAAGTGGGAGAATCACTTGAACCTGGGAGGTGGAGGTTGCAGCGAGCCGAAATGGTGCCACTGCACTCCAGCCTGGGTGACAGAGTGAGACTCCATTTAAAAACAAAAGCAAACAAACAAAAATTCAAGCAATGCAGAATAAATAACAACAATAAAATGAAAGCCCATCTTCCACCATCGGCTTCTTAGTTTTCTTCCTAGAAGGAGCCAGTGAGGACAGTTTGGTGTTCATGCTTCCAGATCTTTCTGTTCAGATGCAGTCATGACTTTTGAAAAACAGGATTGTACAGTTTATACTTTTCTACAAATTATCCCCTTGCCTTAATTATGAACATAGAAGCCTGTTCATATTGGAACAAACAAACCTTTCTTATTCTTTTTCACAGCAGCCTGTTTTCCTCTTGCTTGAACGTAAAGTTTATTTAACCACTTAATATCAGGGAGGCATTTGTTTTCAGTTGTCGTCGTCCCCCCCCCCCCCCCCCCCCAGTTATCTTGCAATGAACTGCTTTAATGGCTAAAGATCACTTTAATATCAAAACCTCCCCCATCTCCCATTAGAAAAAGAAATAATGTTAGGGAACTTCAAATTGAATTTATGGACCTTGTGTTTAATTTTGTGTCAGCAGTGGCCCAGCCTGGCCGCTGCAGACTGCCCGGGAATCTGCGGGAGGAGTTGCGGTGGCCTGCACACTGGAGCACACTGCCAGTTCATTCAGCAGCTCACCGAGCAAGAAACATCTTGATTCTATCAGGCTTAATCCTGTGTCCCATTAGGGACAGCTCTTGTGGTCATTAACAGATGGAATGCTCATCTGTGCTGGAAGGTAGAATTCTAGGGCATTGGGCTCTGAACAGTCTTGAACAAGAAATGAATGGCTTGAATCCTTTTCACAATGCCAATGGGGAGGCACCCTTAGCTCCCACACTTGTGTGTGTTATAATACTATGACAATAATAACAGTGGTTGCAGTAGCCCCCATGAATTTGATGGGATGATCAGCAGCAGTGCTGCTTGCTTGCTTTACTCCATCGTATCACCGCAGCCTGATGAGGCAAGGCAGTTCCGACTCTCATTCTGCAGATGAGGAGACTAGGCACAGGCACTCAACCCACTCGGTCACACAGCTAGTAAGTCACTGTGCTTGGGAGGTGAACCAGGCTTCTCTGACGCCCCAGCAGGACGTCTGAACTTCTAGCTGCCCCATCACTGACTGACTTAATGCCCCTGACTCCTGGGTGACTTGGCCACCAGTTACTTCAGCCAGCGACCTGCCCTTTCTTTGAGTGGGTTCCACCCATTCCTGCACCATGCTTTTTACTGTGGATGTTGGTGGCATGGAATTCCACCCGTAAGAAAGAGGTCGGTCCCTGGGCTGAGAGAGTTCTTTGCAGAGAGCTCTGTTGGGATTGGGTGGGACGTGTGCTCGGAGGCCTCCTCACGTAATTGTGGGCTGAAAGGTCCAGATTTGGGGATATAAAGTTGAGCCGTCAGCTGAGCTAAAGACAGGGCACAGGGAGGAACCATCCAGAAAGTGTCAGTGTAGGTAAAGCAGGCAGAGTTCCCCCTATCTGTCCTCTGAGGGCCTCCTTTCTTGTGGCTTCCTCCCCTTTCTGTGGTGATGGTCAGAGCCAGCAGTTATAAATTATTTGGAATTTTCCTCAGCTTGGTTCCTACTCAAGACTTTAAATTAGGAGTTTTGTTCCTTTTATGACTTCACAATCTTTGGGCAGGCTGCCATCTCTATAACAGACTTACATGAGTTGTAACCTGCAGTGAGTTACAGGGGAAAAATGGAAGCGGATTTCTTCTCTTTCAAACCAAAGAAGCCACCTCGATCTGACTTTGTAACAAAGCTCAACTTTTATAAGTTTGCAATTAAAGGATAAATACCTATCCTATTTATTATTATCATGAACTTTTTTTCATAAAAGGGGGAAAAAACTCTCAGGAAACATAGCCTAGTATGAGGGACAGAAAGCCAAAAGGTTTTTTTTTTTCCTTCCTTTAAAAGGCCCTCAATGTCTTGCCCTGTGGACACTGGTTTTCATTATAATAATGCTGTTATCTCTTTGTGGAGTTTTTTAAAGCCAATTTAACTTTCTCATTTAAAAGTATAATTGGTATTCAGCACAGAGCTGGGAGCTCAGTAGGCAGTTAGAAAATATGTATATAATTTTTGAGATGGAGTCTCACTCTTGTCACCTAGGCTGGAGTGCAGTGGTGCGATCTTGGCTCACTGCAACCTCCACCTCCCGGGTTCAAGCAATTCTCCTGCCTCAGCCTCCCGAATAACTGGGACTATAGGTACTCACCACCACGCCCAGCTAATTTTTGTATTTTTAGTAGAGATAGGGTTTCACCATGGCTGGTCTCAAACTCCTGAGTTTCACCAGGCTGGTCTCAAACTCCTGATTTCAGGTGATCTACCCACCTTGGCCTCCTAAAGTGCTGGGATTATAGGCATGAGCCACTGTACCTGGCTGGTAGTTAGGAAATATTTATTGAATATGAGAAAAGAAAAATAGAGCAAATTGAATCTTCAAGTACTATATGAGTAACTCTAATTTCTGTTTTCTGGCAAACACGCAGGCTGATAGGTTTGGGCAAATAAGAGCAGAGCTGCATCTTCTCTCAAGTTCCCTGATTCCCTCAAGGAGTTATCTGAGAATAGCTCTGTGCCAAGCAGTGAGGCATGCATAGGGGACCTCTTGAATGGAGGGACAGCCCATTATCATTAGAATCCCCAGTTCCGGCCGGGCGCGGTGGCTCACGCCAGCGCGGAACTGGGGATTGAGAAGCCAGTGTGGGCAGATTGCTTGAGTTGAGGAGTTCAAGACTAGCCTGGGCAACATGGCAAAACCTTGTCTCCCCCCACCACACACACACACACAAGCCAGGTGTTGTGGCAGGTGTCTGTGGTCCCAGCTACTTAAGAGGCTGAGGTGGGAGGATTGCTTGAGACTTGGAGGTTGATGGTTGATACTGCAGTGAGCCGTGATTGTGCCACTGCACTCCAGCTTGGGTGACAGAGCAAGACACTAGACCCTGTCTCAAAAAACAAAAAAAAAAAAAAAAAAAAAAGAAATCCCCAGTTCTCAGGGTGTAGTAGAGACTGAGTCAGTCATGGCTGAGACAAAGGGACTGTGCTCTCTGTGCCTCCTGTGCCCTGTGTTTATATGGTTCATACGCTACCTGCCCACCATGTTTTTCCATGAGAGCCTCGGCAGTGTGGGCATCGTGGGAATGATTGGGGCAGGTGGAAATTCAGAGGCCCTGCCCTGGGGGGCAGAGAAGCCTGGCTTACCTCCCAAGCACAGCATATGGGTGGATCACTTCTCTGCACTCAGTCTCCTCATCTCCAAAATGGGAGTTGTAACTGAGCTCACTTTATCAAGTTGTTAGGAGATGATGTAGATTCAGGGAAGTAGCAAGAGTAGGAGTTTGGGCTTTGGCAACACAGAGAAGTGAGTTTCCATCTAGATTCTCCCCCTTTGTCACTTTTGGCAGTTGGCTTCACCTCTGTGGGCCTCTGTTATGTCATCTGTAAAATGGGATTAGCCCTAAAAGCCACCCTCACAGGGTCATTGTGAGGATTGCACAAGGTGATGCAAGTGGCATGGGGCCTGGCCCAGGAGAGGGGGTGGAAGAGAACGAGCTGCTGTTGTATTTTGGTTGCTGTAGATCTAAAGGAGAAGAGGTGCTTAGGAGTCTTTCCCAGGCATGGTTCCCCCTGCCTTCACCTATCACTCCTTTCCTCGAGGGATTCCCTGTGGCGTACACAGCCCCAGGGTGGGCCTGGCTGAGCTCACAGGAGCCTGGGCTGTGTTTCAGGTGAGGTGGCCTCACCACATGACAAACTGAGCTGGAGTCAAAGGGTCATGAGGACCTCCATTCACAGCCCGCATTTATTATTTCAGCTGGAAATGTTTGCCGAGCAGTTGTAGCTGGAAGCTGTGAGCGAGACACAGACCGCCATCAGGCTGAGGCCTCCGGAGCTCATGCTGGGCTTTAACCTGAGCCTCTTAGGGGCTGAGCTCTGAGCTCCTCCACTCCTGCTCATGCCCAGGCATCCTTGGGGGCCTTGAACTGTCAGTTGTCCAGGGGAACTGTGTGGCAGCAACAGAATGAGTTTGTATAGGGACCTGTTGCTTTGAGGTCTAAAACTTAGTTTAGAACGCAATTATTTTGACCATTTTGAAGTGTCTATCCTTTTTTTCATCTTCTTTAATCTTTTTTTTTTTTTTTTTTTTGAGACAGAGTTTTGCTCTTGTTGCCCAGTGGCAACAAGAGTGCAATGGCGAAATCTCGGCTCACCGCAACCTCTACCTCCTGGGTTCAAGCTATTCTCCTGCCTGGGCCTTCTGAGTAGCTGGGATTACAGGCGCCCGCCACCATGCCTGACTAATTTTTGTATTTTTAGTAGAAACGGGGTTTCACCCTGTTGACCAGGTTGGTCTCGAACTCCTGACCTCAGGTAATCCACCTGCCTTGGCCTCCCAAAATGCTGGGATTACAGGCGTGAGCCACCACACCCTGCTTCTTTGTTTTCCTTCTTTAACCTTTCTAACAAGAGGTTAGAATCCTGGTTTTAACTTTTAAAGGATTTTCCAGTGATAGAAAGTGGTAAGATAGTTACTATATCCTAGGCCCTTTAGCAGACCCATCTCATTTATCATGGGTGGCTTTGTTGTTGGATATCAAGTAATTCTCAAAATTTTACCTTTTCAAAAGTGGCATTGAAAATAAAGGCATTGGGTGATGAAAATGGAACTTTTAAATACAGCGATTCCTGTTAACCAGAAATAGGGTATCTGGGATAATTTATGAAGCAGTACACCGTCATAGATTCTATGAGCTGAAAGTTCACCACACTCTCTATCCCAAAATAAAAATAAGGTATTTATGAAGTGATTCGTTCCAAATATTTGAGGCAAAAATTGTCCAGCAAGTGAGAGAGAACAGAAGGAATAGTTGGCAAAGTAGGGAATTTGAAGTCTGAGGTTATGCATAAGGAATGTGTTATGGGCCTATAGTAGAAATCTCAAATCAGGGATTAGGGAATGTTGACTCAATTCTGTTGTGGAGAAATCCTGGCCGCCACTCCCCCATGCCATGCCCAGGGCAGGCATTGCTAATCTTCACTGCCTCCATTCTCCATACCCCGTTCATGGACGACATTTCTAATGCATTTTAGCAGCCTTTTTTTGCTGAATCCAGATGTGGCCTCAGAATCCTTCTCAACACAGTGTGCTAGCACCACTTGGCACTCCTGATCTACTGTATCATCCCTTGAAAAACTACTAACATAAAAAGACCTGCCAAGTCAACTCTATCTTATCCGAACCCTTGACACAGTGATGGATAAAAATTAATTCAAACACCTTCTTTGTGATCTTTGAGTAGTTCATGAGCAAGAAAGAGAACTGGAAATCCAGCCAACTTTAGTCCCCTTGTCTACTTTTATTTTATTGTGGTTTATGTTTTCTCTCACCAATGGAGATAGGCCCATGTGACTTCTGGTCTTCCAAAGCCCAGAGAACATCCCCACATTATAGTTTAACCACCACTGTAACAGAGGTTTTTTTTTTTTTTTTTTTTGAGACAGAATCTTGCTCTGTCACCCAGGCTGGAGTGCAGTGGTGTGATCTCAGCTCACTGCAAGCTCTGCCTCCCGGGTTCACACCATTCTCCTGCCTCAGCCTCCCAAGTAGCTGGGACGACAGGCGCCCGCCACCACACCCAGCTAATATTTTGTATTTTTAGTAGAGATAGGGTGTCTCAATCTTCGGACATCTTGATCCGCCCACCTTAGCCTCCCAAAGTGCTGGGATTACAGGTGTGAGCCACCGCGCCAGGGCAGAGGTTTTCTTTTCTTTTCTTTTCTGAGACGGAGTCTTTTTTTTTTTTTTTTTTTTTTGAGATGGAGTCTCGCTCTGTCGCCCGGGCTGGAGTGCAGTGGCCGGATCTCAGCTCATTGCAAGCTCTGCCTCCTGGGTTCATGCCATTCTCCTGCCTCAGACTCCCGAGTAGCTGGGACTACAGGCACTCGCCACCTCGCCTGGCTATTTTTTTGTGTTTTTTAGTAGAGACGGGGTTTCACCATATAAGCCAGGATAGTCTCAATCTGCTGACCTCGTGATCCGCCTGCCTCGGCCTCCCAAAGTGCTGGGATTACAGGCTTGAGCCACCGCGCCCGGCCTGAGACGGAGTCTTGCTGTGTCGCCCAGGCTGGAGTGAGTGGCGCGATCTCGGCTCACTGCAAGCTCCGCCTCCCGGGTTCCCGCCATTCTCCTGCCTCAGCCTCTGAGTAGCTGGGACTACAGGCGCCCGCCACCTCGCCCAGCTAATTTTTTGTATTTTTAGTAGAGACGGGGTTTCACCGTCTTAGCCAGGATGGTCTCGATCTCCTGGGATTACAGGCGTGAGCCACCACGCCCGGCTAGAGATTTTCTTAAAAACAATAACAACAAAAACAGTTGTGGAAAGCATGTAGAGTGTGGGTTTTTTCAGTCTTCAGGTTGGCAGGGCATCTTGGGACCCAGGTTCCTTCCGTCACCTTGCTGGGCCTCTCCTAGTGCAGGCCAAAACCAGGTAACTGCGCTGTCCGGGCTCCTGGCTGGCAATCAGGGAGAGAGTGCATGAAGCAGGCACACCCCCTGTTCAGGTCCTGAAGCTGTGGCTCGTTTCATACCATTTGTTGCCCATTTGAAAGACAGGCACACCACTGACTTCCAGGTGGAAGCTGCATGCCTGGGAGGGAGAAGGGGATGAAGGATCTTCGAGGCCACAGATAGACATCAGTTGTCAGGGTCTTGGGTCTGCTTTGTTGGCATGCAGCGTTTTATTGGATCAAGGTCCTGGAGAAAATCCCTGAGCAGGAGGAGATAAAACAGTTTGGTCCCCTTCATCCTACCCAGGGGCCTCTGGGGTACCTGAGCCAAAGTGCACAGTTCATTGGCTGTGTGGATGGAAGGGCTGTGGGACTTGAAAATGTGACTCCGGTCCTGGGCAGCTGACCAGGACAGCTGACCGACATGGTCCTCGTTAACCTACTCTCCAGGGAGATGGGTTGCATCTGCCTTGGTTTTGACTGAGGACCTGAGGAGAGCTGTTAGCTGTCCCCGCTTTGGTTCAGAATGCCCTTTTGTTTGGACAGCTGAAGCCTACAATTCAGCTATGGTTTGTCTGGGCTCAGAAAACAGGCAAGGATGGAGAGAAACTGCAAAACTGACCTGGACTATCAGTGGGCACCAGGTTCTGCTGGCCTGGGGTCTGGATGCAGGAGATCTGACCTTTTCAATGTGGGGTGGCCTTGCAGCAGCTCTTCACAGGCTGCTGCTGCTGTAGGCTCACCCAAGCAGCCAAGACAGTCAGGATCTATTCTAGTTTTGCGCAGAATTGGATATAGAAGAGGCATTAGCCAGGTCAGGAAAGAGGATGGATAAGGAGTTCCAGGCCAGGTGAGCATGAGGCAAGGTAAACTGGGATGTTAAGGAGGGGCCAGTTTGTGACCAGCCTGGGCAACACGGCGAAACCCCGTCTCTATAAAAAATTAAATTAGCCAGGTAGGTGGCATGTGCCTGTAGTCTCAGCTACCCATGAGGCTTAGGTGGAAGGATCGCTTGAGCCCAGGAGGCGGATGTTGCAGTGAGCAGAGATTGTACCATTGCACTCTAGCCTGGATGACTGAGACCCTGTCTTAAAAAAAAGGGGGGGGGGCGGGCGCGGTGGCTCAAGCCTGTAATCCCAGCACTTTGGGAGGCCGAGACGGGCGGATCATGAGGTCAGGAGATCGAGACCATCCTGGCTAACACGGTGAAACCCCATCTCTACTAAAAATACAAAAACTAGCCGGGCGAGGTGGCGGGCGCCTGTAGTCCCAGCTACTCGGGAGGCTGAGGCAGGAGAATGGCGTAAACCCGGGAGGCGGAGCTTGCAGTGAGCTGAGATCTGGCCACTGCACTCCAGTCCGGGCGACAGAGCGAGACTCCGCCTCAGAAAAAAAAAAAAGGGGAGGGGGGAGAGGCCAGACCCCTGACCCATACGTGCTGCTTTTCTCTTTCAGGGAGGTTTGATAAAATATCAGTAGTTCAATTCTTTTTTTTTTTTCTCTCTCTCTCTGAGATGGAGTCTCACTGTGTTGCCCAGGCTGGAGTGCAATGGAGTGATCTCGGCTCACTGTGACCTCTGCTTCCTGGGTTCAAGTGATTCTTGTGCCTCAGCCTCCCGAGTAGCTGGGATTATAGGCACCCACCACCATGCCTGGCTAATTTTTGTATTTTTAGTAGAGACAGGGTTTCACCATACTGCTCAGGCTGGTCTCGAACTCCTGACCTCAGGTGGTCCGACTGCCTCAGCTTCCCAAAGTGCTGGGACTATAGGCATGAGCCACCGTGCCCAGCCCATAGTTCAGTTCTTCAGGTGGTTCTTGGTGCTGCATGTGAGATCTCTGCAAGAAGGACACATCTGAGCTGTGTGGTTTAGAAGGCCAGCATGGCCCAAGACCCTCAGAGTAGCACCAAGAACCACCTAAAATTCTTTCTCAGACGTGTCCTCCTTGCAGAGACCTCATGTGCCCCAGGTTCGCTGCAGCGTTAGAGGTCAGCCTCCCCTTGGAACAGGAGAGCAGGGGCCTTGGGGGTGGCGGTCATGGCCCCCCTAATGAATTGCTTGACTCAGAGAAGTGATAAATCGAACATTTCAACCACCTGTTAATTCACAAGATACTTCTTTTCATTTCTTGTTGCTTGCACAAAACACTTGGAGTATGTCTTATAGATGTCTCGCCCTAGGGAAGAGTGTTTGGCACATAGCAGGTACTTAAGTATTAGGAAAATGAGGATGGAGGGAAGGGAGGGAACATTATTAAGCAGCCAACTGTGAGACAGGCGTTGTGCTTGACTCTTTTTTTTTTCTTTTTTTTTGAGACAGTCTCGTTCTGTCACCCAGGCTGGAGTGCAGTGGCGTGACCTCAGATCACTGCAACCGCGCCTCCTGGGTTCAAGTGATTTTCATGCCTCAGCCTCCCCAGTAGCTGGAATTGCAGGCGCCTGCCCTTATGCCCTGCTAATTTTTTAATTTTTAGTGGAGACAGGGTTTCACCATGTTGGCCAGGCTGGTCTCGAACTCTGGACCTCAGTGATCCACCTGCCTCGGCCTCCCAAAGTGCCAGGATTACAAGTGTGAGCCACTGTGCCCGGCCGACACTTGGCGTTCTCTAACCTACCTACTCCTTATAACAGCCCTGGGAAGTAGTTGACTGTGGCCATTTCTATTTGGTAGATGAGGAAAAATAAGGTTCAGAGATGGATTGTTCAAACTTACGTATCTAGTCAAGCTCCTGCTTCCTGAGCCTGTGTTTGCAACCCCTCCACCATGCAGCCTCTCCGGGTGGTAGAGATGAGGGGGCAGAGTGCACAGTGCATGGCATCCTGTTCCCCAGATGGCCAAGTCTTAGTGCGAGTGTCTATGGGCTTGGTAACTTGTGTCAAGTACATACCCCATCTCTCTCTTTTTGAGACAGAATCTCTCTCGGTCGCCCAGGCTGGAGTGCAGTGGTGCCATCTTGGCTCTCTGCAACCTCTGCCTCCTAGGTTCAAGCGATTCTCCTGCCTCAGCCTTCAGAGTAGCTGGGACTACAGGCACATGCCACCACACCCAGCAAATTTTTGTGTTTTTAGTAGAGACTGAGTTTCACCATGTTGGCCAGGATGGTCTCGAACTCCCAACCTCGTGATCTGCCTCCCTTGGCCTCCCAAAGTGCTGGGATGACAGGCTCTCTCTCTTTCTTTTTTTTGAGACAGTCTTACTCTGTTGCCCATCTTGGAGTGCAGTGGCGTGATCATGGCTCACTGCAGCCTTGATCTCCTGGTTCAAGCAATTCTCCTGCCTCAGCCTTTCAAGTAGTTGGTACTAATGGTCATTCACCACCATACCTGACTAATTTTTTTTTTAATTATTATTTGTAGAGACAGGGTCTCCCTATGTTGCCCAGGCTCTGGTCTTCAACTCCTGGGCTCAAGCTATCCTCCTGTCTCAGCTTCCCATAGTGCTGGGATTACAGAGATGAACCACCTGGCCTACATACCCCATCTCTCCTTGCTTCTTTTTTTTTTTTTTTTTTTTGAGATGGAGTCTCCCTCTGTCTCCCAGGCTGGAGTGCAGTGAGGCGATCTTGGCTCACTGCAACCTCTGGCTCCCAGGTTCAAGCGATTCTTGTGCCTCAGCCACCCAAGTAGCTGGGATTACAGGCACACGCCACCATGCCCACCTAATTTTTGTATTTTTAATAGAGATGGGGTTTCACCATGTTGACCAGGCTGGTCTCGAACTCCTGACCCCAAGTGATCCTCCTGCCTTGGCCTCCCAAAGTGCTGAGATTACAGGCGTGAGCCACTGTGCCTGGCCTCTCCTTGATTCTTACAGTCACTTTGTTGGCTGTTTCTGACGCAGCAGCTACCTGCCTTATGGCCAAAGGATGACTTATTCCTTCCCAGGAGGGCAAAAATGTAGAATAGTGTCTGTCCATGCCTCTCCTCATGGGCCACCACCTCGACCACCCTGGTTAATCAGTAACAACCAGGAGAGAAGCTGCTGGAACTGACCTCTGGGAACTTCCTGGATAGTTTGGTGCAGGAATGTAGTAGGCATACACATGGTAATGTGGATCTGGGCCCTCCTGATGTGAGTAGAGAGGTAAAAGGCCACCATCTCCCTGACCTCTGGGGAACTCATCCACAAATAAGATGTTTCCAAGATGCTTCTGAAGGTTGCCTAAAAATAGCTGATTTCCACCCCCATAAATGCATCCATTCCAGAATACTCCTTCACCAGAACCAGAGAACTGATTTACAGAAGTGACATGAAAACATTCCATCCCAGAATTTGTAGTAGCTCAAGTTTCTAGCTATTAAACAAAACAAAACAAAAAACACCCACCCTGCTCACTTATAAGCAGCACTGAGTAATTTTAAGTAGTTTGAGAAAATGTATGTGGTTTGAGGGTCAGGGTTGTCCAGAGCCAGGACCAGTTATGTGGGAATTGTGATTGGCTGGATTTGAGGAGGAGAAACCCATGGCCCAATTCCAACCCACTGAAATCTAAGCAGATTCTAGGTGGTTTGGCGGACCTGGTAGGCGTTGGTTTATTTTATTCCCGAAAAAGGCCCTCGAGCAACTCATGGGCCTCACGTGGAATCCTGCTGAAAGGCTTCCATCTCATCTGGCCTTTTCCTCCTCTTAAGGTTCTGCTCCACGTTTTACCCTCGGCGTAACCATGAGGTCTGAAAAGCATATCATCTATGTGATGGTCAGACGTTGTTGACCCTGTGATGCTGTGTAACATTTCATTTTCGAGGCATGGGGAGTCTCCTATTTCATGTGGATGGGAACCTGGAGGTCTTTGGGCAAGTCGCCATCTTTTTATTGTTCTAAGAGTTTGGTGAAGCGTTTGAACCTTCACCTGTCAAAATCAGTTTTGGAATGAGAACGGCTCTCTCTGTAGCTCCTTAGAATAGCAGACGGAAGGTATCATTTATCCCAATGAGACCACAAAGGGGGCTTTCCCATGTGAACACCCACCTTGAATTCGATTGGAAACAGAAGTTCTGGGCATTGTATTTTTTGTAAATTTGGCTCAGATTTCAACTGGGTCATATTTCCCCCAAAATCTTTTCAAAAAAGACTTGTGTCTCATTCCTTTTGACTAGCATTTGTAAGCTGGGTAAAAATAGAGCAAGCTGATTTCATGTTAATGATTTCATGTTAGGTTTATGAATCAAATCTGCGAGTCTGCTTTTGAAAAGCATGTAACGTATAACTTGGGAAAGTTAGAGTTTTGCAGACTAATGCCGGTGGCTGGATGAGACTTCATAACTCCATCCAGTCCCTCCTGGTGCAAGAGATCAATACCTTGAGGGTGCCTGGCCACCACCATTACCCCGACAGTATACCCACTATTTATTCATTCATTCATTTATTTATTTATTTATTTCCCTTTTGAAGTTTGCTCTTCTCCCTTTAACTTAAAGGAAATTGGCATGGGAACTTGTTTGATCTGGAATTTCTGATAATCAGTATGTAGTAACTCCATAATCAATCGCACTTCAAAAACAACAACCAAATAACAGGATAGCTAATCCAAAAAATTCAGTCATGGTCAAGGACTTCCAGCTCAGGAAATGTCTGGTCCTGTGGGGTGAATTCCTTGGATAACCAAGTTCTGTGCAGGGCCCGGAGTTTTATGCAGACCATTCATTGCTCCTTGATTGACCACAGGACCTTAAAAGGAGGGCTGGCTTCATGACCACATGACCTGTGTGCTCAGAAGGGCCCTGTGCTTGGTTTATTGCTCTGCTGTTGCTGTCTTGACGTTCTTAAATTTTTTTTTTTTTTTTGGCAGTAGGGAGTTGCAGTTTCAAACAACACTCATTTATTGTCTCACAGTTTCTGTGGGCCAGGAGTCCAGCCATGGCTTAAGACCAGGTCCTTTGCTCCAGGTCTCACAAGACTACAAGGAAGGTGCCGTCTCGGTTGTGTTTTCATCTGAATGCCTAACTAAGGAAAAATCCGATTCATTCAGATTCATTCAGGTTCATTCAGGTTTTTAAAAGAGTCCGTTTCCATGTGATTGTCTCACTGATGGTCCCAGCTTTTTACTAGCTGTTGCTTGGAGGCTAACCTCAGGTTTTAGAGGCTACACTCATATCTCTGCCACGGGGCCTTCTGCATAGGCAGTTAATGACACGGCTGCCTGTTTCCTCACAGCCAGCAAGAGAATCTGTCTCCTGTCTGCTAAAGTGGAGTTTCATGCATCATAATATGGTCATGGGAGTAACAGCCCGTCACCTCTGCCATTGTTGTATTGGTTAGAGTAAAGGCACAGGTTTTCCCCCACACTCAGGAAGAACCCATGATATAAAGACTTTCAGTAAAGGAGACAACAAACAGAACATGGAATGATCAGAATTACTCTTATGACCCAGACCAAGAGCATCAGCATTACCTGTGAATTTATGGGAAATTCAAATTCTCCTGTTTCACCCCTGGGCCTGTTAAATCAGAAACTTTAAAAGCGAGCCCAGCATTCTGTGGTTTAACAGGTCCTTCAGATGATTCTGACACCTGCTAAATTTTGAGAACCACTGGTCTAGAGGCAGGCAGGTCTTGCTCCCCTAGGAGTTAAGTTTGATGTATCTTCTGGTAATACTGAGAAATGAGCTGGGAAATGGTTCCAAAATCGGGTTATCCTCCCCAGGATCAACAGGACTCATAGTTGCAAAAGAGAGTGAAGAAGAGAAACTAAAAAAAGCAAGAGGCTGGGTGTGAAGCTAGATTCAAACCATTAAAGACAGCAACACATGGCAAAAGATGGGAATTTCAGGAAGTGGGTAGTGAAAGCAATTCTTGAGCTAAATTACAAGAAAACAGTGAATTTGTATCTGTTTCCTGTATTTAGGGGCCTGGCTTAAACGTTAGTGATACATTTGGAGAGTAGAAAATGGATGTTGGTGTGAAGTTCTTAAGTTTTGAACAAGGAACTCTGTATTTTCATTTTTCTCTGAGCCCCATGAATTATGTAGACAGTCCTGCTTCGAAGTTATTATTTATACAGTTCATTATAGAGAAAGTCCTTAGGAACCTTAACTTTGAGTGAGGATTGCTTGAATTAGTTTTTCTTACCAGCCACTCCATGATACTCTTTGTTTTTTCCGGGTTAGATGATCAAGTTTTATTATGACTGAATCTGCAACTGCAAAATTAATTCTGATTAATTAATTAAATTCTGGTGATTTCTCTCTGATGGTTTGGGTGTGGGCTCTTAAAGAGGGTCTTTTGTTGCAAGAGGATATAACAATAATCAGGTTAATTAAATAAAGCTGTCACCCTTTCAGTTTTGAGTGGCATGCCACGCACCCCGTATCAGTATGTGAGTTGCTTTTCATGTGGTTGTGGTTGGGTTTCATTAAGTATAGTTTGGCATGTGTTCAACCAGCATTCAGGTGGCTCTTGGCGGGTGGCTGGGGAGACACGAAGATGCAGACAGCTCAGTCACTCCCCAGCAAGCGGTTTCAATTCTGGAGTGAGGTGGGAGCCCAAGGAACTCACACGTAAATGCTGGTGGGAGTGAAGTGCCACCAGCTGTAGAATCTGGTGTCAGAATTATGAGCCAGGAGTTGTCCCACAGGAGGATGGGTGAAGGTCTTCCCATCAAAGGGATGGAGAACACACGAAGAGGTCCAGAGTCTTTGAGCCTGCAGTATGGTGGGTGGGAGTGGCAAGAGTGGAAAGCGGATCAGATGGGTGTTGTGTAGGTTCTGAGGTGTGCTGTATGTTTAAGAGCTGACTGTGTGTAGCAGGGACCCTGGTGAATTTGGAAGCACAGAGGTACCTGACGAGAAAGACGGTTCTGGGGTTATGTGAACAGTGATTTCCCGCGAGGCGGAGGTTGCAGTGAGCCCAGATCGTGCACACACGCATACACACATACACACACACACACAATCTGGTACACTGTATACTACCAGGTTAGCAGGTTGTTACCTCTGGGAGGCAGTCACTCCTTTTTATCATCTATATTTGTGAAATGATTTCTTTTAGTTTTTGAGACAGCATCTCACTCTGTTGCCCAGGCTGGAGTGCAGTGGCGTGACCTCGGCTCTCTGCAACTTTGGCTTCCTGGGCTCAAGCGATCCTCCAACCTCAGTTTCCTGAGTAGCTGGGACTATAGGAGTGAGCTGCCATGCTTGGCTAATTTTTTTTTTTTTTTTTTTTTTGGTAGAGAGGGAGCTTTCCATGTTGCCCAGGCTGGTCTTGAACTCCTGAGCTCACAGCAATCCTCCTGCCTTGGCCTCCCAAAATGCTGGGGTTACAGGAGTGAGCCACTGTACCTGGCCATTATTATGGAAAATTTTAAGCATACAGAAAAGTAGAGACAGTGGTATCTTACGTGCTCATGAACCCATGATCCAGTGACATCCGTTAATAGCATTTTGGAATCATATTTCATCTCTTCTTGTCCTCAAGTGTTTTGAAGCAAATTTCAGCATTACATCCTTTCACTCTTAAGTATCTCAGTATGGTTTTCTAATAGTTGAAGACTCCATTTACATTTATATAAGGAGCATAATTTACACTTGTGTAACCCAAAGGACTGACCAAGCCTGTGCCTCTCTCCGCAGATAGCAAAGCCATTGTGGATGGGAACCTGAAGCTCATCTTGGGTCTGGTGTGGACGCTGATCCTCCACTACTCCATCTCCATGCCCGTGTGGGAGGATGAAGGGGATGATGATGCCAAGAAGCAGACGCCAAAGCAGAGGCTGCTGGGGTGGATTCAGAACAAGATCCCCTACTTGCCCATCACCAACTTTAACCAGAACTGGCAAGATGGCAAAGCCCTGGGAGCCCTGGTAGACAGCTGTGCTCCAGGTAAGTGCCCAGGGCTGCCTAAACCATCTGTCCAGGATGGGGGCGTGTGGGTCTCAAACATTCTGGTTTTCAACAGAAATGTTATCGTTGCTTTTGATTGGCGTATTTCTCCAGGTCTTGGCCCATTATAAAACGGCTAAGGAAACTAAAACTGGCTCTGTTTACCCTTCCAAGGGCAGATCTTCTAGATATATCCATAGACATGTTTGAGCATCAAGTTGAGCCTTTTATCCAAATTCCAATGAAGGAGTTGGTGCTTAGAAGCAAGACTTGGGTTTAGCTTCCAGACTCCAAAATCCCGTGTCATCCCACATTGGTGCTCAGTTTCTTGTTGGATTTGGAGAAACATTTGGTCCTATTAGGTGGCTTGGCATGAAAATCTAAAAACTTCCATGGAGTGGAAAGTACCCATTTTTATTAACCACTGGTTTGACTATATATGGCATTCTCCACCCTTTTCTTTCTGTGTTACTGTGAAATAGCACTTGGTCAGGATCCAGCTGGAGCCTTTTCCACCCTTGATGGGCTGCTTATTTCTTAGTGGCTGAGTGTATATGAAGGTTATAATTATTCCCACTAGAGGGTTTAGACTGATGGGTAGAAAGACCAGAGCCAGAGTTTACACACACCCCCTAAAGCTGATTTTAATTAAAAAAAGGTATTAATCATATTTTCCATTTACTGTGTATTCTGTATTTACTGGGCATATTAGTATTTAGTTAGTTAGTGGTTCTTGACATACTCAAAGCAGAGCTAGTGTAGTTGGGTAGGGGAGGGCTGAAGGCCTCATTCTTCCTTGAGAGCCTATAAGTTGGTGTCATCCAGGAAAAATTCAAAGTGTAGCATTAATTGATTTCCTAATATCCTCTTTTTAACTTCCATTTAAGGACACATTTTAGGATACCTCTTTTCAATTTAAACCTGGGAGTTTTTACTCTAGTCCTTTACCTGTTGTGCTTATAAAGCCTTTTAAGATAATTCTAGGTTTGTGCCTTTGAGCAAGTGGATTTTTGAATTACACAAGATGCTACTCTAGACTTTTTAGGTATATCCAGGAATAGAGTTTAAAAAAAAAATCCCTCCTGCATAAAGGCACCAGGCTTTTCCCAAGCTTTGTTTATTTTTTAACACCACTCCTTCAAGGAATGGATAATCCCCATCTTCATGCAAGAACATAGCACCCGGAGGAGAAGTCTCAGTGATGGAGGATATTTTATACCCTGGCACTCTCATACCTGTGATACTTTTTGCCTATTAAATATATGATTCGCTCAGATTTTAAGAAAAAATCATTCTCAGAATTAAAAGAACAAATGGGGTTAGTTTAGGCACATGGTTTCCTTTAATCTCTTTGGTCAGCTAATGCTAAAAGCATCTTTTGTGTTCTGTTAATAGGTCTGTGCCCAGACTGGGAATCCTGGGACCCGCAGAAGCCTGTAGATAACGCACGAGAAGCCATGCAGCAGGCAGATGACTGGCTGGGTGTCCCACAGGTATGCACAAGTGTGCCAGGTCCTGTGAGGTTGCCCCCACCACTAACTTGTCCTGTGGATGCCTTCCTGGGTCAGGGAGGCAGCCCGACCTTCTTGGCATTGAGACTTAAAAGAGCATTGCTTGTGACGCGCTCTCATCTTCCTCAGTTTACCCACAATAGTAGGTTCTCATTGACTTAGGTGCTTATAGATCTTAGTGTGTTGGTTTAATGTAGATCATCCAGAAATTTTCATGTCACTCTTCTTTGTCACACACTGGCAAATTTCCTAGTATTTCTTCTCTAAATATTTTGAAGGCTACCGTTAAACCCCAGACTACAAATATGAACCCTAACTATTAGGTTGAGCCATAAGAAATTGATAGTATTTGACCATTTTTCAATCTACATTTTAAAAGGTAATTTTAATCCAGTAGCTTAGGAAAAGTCACAGGACTTAAAACTTTTGGTGGTTTTTTTGTTTTTTTTTTGAGATGGAGTCTCGCTCTGTCGCCCAGGCTAGAGTGCAGTGGTATGATCTCGGCTCACTGCAACCTCCACCTCCCGGGTTCAAGCAATTCTCCTGCCTCAGCCTCCTGAGTAGCTGGGATTACAGGTGCACGCCACTGCGCCTGGCTAAATTTTGTATTTTTAGTAGAGACAGATTTTACCATGTTGGTCAGGCTGGTCTCAAACTCCTGACATCATGATCTGCCCGCCTCGGTCTCCCAAAATGCTGGGATTATAGGCGTGAGTCACTGCGCCCAGCCGACTTAAAACTTTTAAAAACATGTAAGCCAGGATAATCCACCATTAATGGAAATTCTGGAATAATCTCTATCACCCATAACCCTATCATAGGAATATAACAAGAGGACTCAGAAATCAAGTAAGTCTTGGATACCATCTATAGTAGTCACGTTGCTTAGTTGAAGTCTGATCTTCCTAGCTGGGAGGAAAACCAGTGTTTTCTTTCCAGAAACTCCCTCTAACAGTTAGGCACCATGAGTCCCATGTCCAAAGGCTAGCCAGGGAAGAGTGCAGGTAGCCAGGGCCATGGGACTGATGGCCTCGCTATAGGCTGCATTGAGGTCTGAGTTCGGTGTATTTTTTAACAGGGTCCCTTGGAAGGTAGAACAACATGCCTGTTTCTTTGGTTTGGTTTTGGAGTCATGTCTCTCCTACATGGCCCATTTGTTTCTTGGCTCGTCCACTCAGGAAGTGGTGTGGTGTGTTTTTCATCTCCGCTTAAACCTAAACTGTCTCCTTTTTACGTTCATGTGATGTTGGCATGGGTGAAGTTGTTGAAGGAGCTGCCGGGAAGAAATGCCAAATCGACACACATCCTACTTTTTATGGAATGTGTTGAAGGCGACTGTTCAAACCCAAGTAGCTCTTTTGTTCCTGCAGGCTAATGGTCAGAATGTTTTCTGGTGCTTTTTATCACATGGGGAGGGAAGTTGGACACATCTGTTGTTCGTTGCACATGGTAAACCTGGTTCATGAGACACAGCCTCTGTTCATCCGAGGAAGTGTGATTTACCTCCTTAGCACCATTGCTGGAGGCAGGGAGGACTCTGCATGCTGTTTAGGGCTGGGTCAGGTGATGGTACTGAAATTGAGGTGGTGGCACCTTCAGGGAGGTCACCTGTCCAGGATGGGTCTAGCCTTGCTCCTAAACTGAATGTCAAGAGAAATTTACCCACTCTCTATTTATTTATTCATTCATTCATTCATTGATTTATTTATTTATTTATTATTTATTTATTTATTTGAGACAGAGTCTTGCTCCGCCACACAGGCTGGAGTGCAGTGGCATGATCTCAGCTCACTGCAATTCGCCTCTCCTAGGTACAAGCGATTCTCCTGCCTCAGCCTCCTGAGTAGCTGGGACCGCAGGTGTGTGCCACCGTACCCGGCTAATTTTGTATTTTTAGTAGAAATGGGGTTTCACCATGTTGGCCAGGGTTGTCTTGAACTCGTGACCTCATGATCCGCCCACCTCGGCCTCCCAAAGTACTGGGATTACATGCGTGAGCCACTGCACCCAGACTTTTTTTTTTTAAGAGACGGCGTCTTACTCCTCTGTCACCCAGGCTGGAGGGCAGTGGCATGATCTTGGCTCACTGAAACCTCTACCTCCTGGGTTCAAGCCATCCTCCTGCCTCAGCCTCTCTAGTAGCTGGGATTACAGGTGTCTGCCACCACACCGGGCTAATTTTTGTAGTTTTAGTGGAGATTGGGTTTCACCATGTTGGCCAGGCTGGTCTCAAACTCCTGACCTCAAGTGATTCTCTTGTCTCGGCCTCCTAAAGCAATGGGATTACAGTCATGAGCCACCACCCCTGGCTTCCCTATTTTTTTAATGGCTTCTAGTATATTGAGATCACATATCTGATATTTACATGTTGTTTCTTTTTTTTTTTATTTACCTTTTTTAATTAGTAGAGTTAATACAGATACAGACCATGAATATATGAGGAAAGGAAAAAGCTGGTTAACCTCTGCACTTTTTTGTAACATGCTCTCATCCTGTGTGTGCTTCTTTCTTCATTTTCCTGACTTGCTATAGTTTATCCTTTTATCATTTTTGAAAGCTTTGACCAGAGGAGTAAATGGACTTTTGGGGAATGGGGAAGACAATGAACTTTTGGAAGTTACATGCAGAATTTTTTGGAGAGGGGCCCCTAGCTTGCAAAGGGGTCTGCAATTTCTCAAAAATGGTTAAAAACACTGATGTTGGTCTGTTGGTTTAATGTAATTTCACTTAATTGAGAAGCTGACTCAGTTTCCTAATATTTGTAGTGCTTGATTTAAGAGGCATTTGCAAACACTTCAATAGTTGCTAAGTGATGTGTCCTGGGTGTTCATCCGCTATGTCATTATCCTAGGTCATCACTCCTGAAGAAATCATTCACCCGGATGTGGACGAGCACTCGGTTATGACTTACCTGTCCCAGTTCCCCAAAGCCAAGCTCAAGCCAGGGGCTCCTCTCAAACCCAAACTCAACCCGAAGAAAGCCAGGGCCTATGGCAGAGGTGAGTGTTGGTCCTCTGATGTTGTGTTGGAGACGTGTCCTCTGGTGTTGGAGATGATTTCATGGCTTCAAGAGTGATGTTCTCGGAAACAAAAATATATGGGTGTAATCCTCAAAGATACCCCAGCCTTCTTTATAACACATTTTATGACTGTTTTATTCTGCCTTATTTTTCTAAGGCTTTAAGAAATCCTTCTGCTTAGATGGAAAGGGCAAGTTTGCGGCTTGGTGATTTTAGTGCAGTAGCCCGTTGCTCCCATTTTTCAGAAGAGGAATCACGGGGTAGGGAGTCAGGGTTGTTTGGTCTTGCCCCAGATCACTATAGTCAGTGATGGGGGTGAGCCATCTGGCTGCTGATTCATTTCTCCTTCTGTGACGCTAAGACTGCCTCAGATTTCCAGCCGGAGTGGGAGCTATTGTTAACCCCTGGCAGATACTTCCTTGCTAAGACATCCTGTTTATGACTGTGAGGCAGCTGCAAGAACACTGTTCTGCTCATAACATTATAGTGGGTAGAAGCCATTTCAAGGCGTTTGGCGTTGTGACTGGCACCTGACTTCAAGCACACTAGCTTTGTGAAGAGAACAGTTACATGGCTGCAAAGTGTGGTTTCTGGTAAACATCAGCATGGCCAGATACAACTTAACGCCTTTTCTATGGGGGAGGGGAAGGAGTGCATTTTATTTCTCATTTTTCATAATTAAGAAAATATCGGCTGGGTGCGGTGGTTCACGCCTATAATCCCAGCACTTTGGGAGGCCGAGGCAGGCGGATCACCTGAGGTCAGGAGTTGGAGACCAGCCTGGCCAACATGGTGAAACCCCGTCTCTACGAAAAATACAAAAATTAGCCAGGCGTGGTGGCCGGCACCTGTAATCCCAGCTACTCAGGAGGCTGAGGCAGGAGAATTGCTTGAACCCGGGAGGCAGAGGTTGCAGTGAGCTGAGATCATGCCACTGCACTCCAGCCTGGGTGACAGAGTGTGTGAGCCTCCATCTCAAAAAAAAAAAAAAAAGAAGAAAGAAAATATTATCCCAGTGGGATAACAGTTATATACACAATATTCTGTATATCTTCTCCCAGAATTGACAGTTGTTACCATTCTAGCTTAATGGTTTTCTCTTGCCCTTTGTGTGTATTTGCATATGTGTTTGTGTGTATGATTGCTGAATTATTTGAAAATAAGTTGCAAGCATGATGACAGTTCTGTCCTCAGTACATCACTAAGCTTCTCCTAAGAATAGGATATCCTCTTGCATAACCATAGTACTCGTTGGCCATATGTAAGAAAATTAACAATAGTTTCATATAGTCTAATATTGTTTGTGTTCGAATTTCCCTATTGTCCTAAGATTGTCTTTTATAGTTGTTGTTTTACAAACTAAGGTCTGATTAAGGTTCACTTACTACATTTGTTATTTCTCTTTAGACTCTTTTCATGCTAAATAATTTTCCCAACTTTTTTTTTTTTTTTTAATGACACTGACTTTCTGAACAGTTAAGGGCGTGTGTCTTGTAGGATATTCCTTCCCTACATATGTTCCCTTTGAATAAAGCATTTTCCTGCTTGGTATCAGCTTAGTGGTGTTTGTTTGTTTGTTTGTTTGTTTTTGAGATAGAGTCTGTTGCCCAGGCTGGAGTGCAGTGGCACGTTCTCAGCTCACTGCAACCTCTGCCTCCTGGGTTCAAGCAATTCTCCTGCCTCAGCCTCCCGAGTTGCTGGGATTACAGGCGTCCACCACTATGCCTGGCTAATTTTTGTATTTTTCGTAGAGATGGGGTTTCACCATGTTGGCCAGGCTGGTCTCCAACTCCTGGCCTCAGGTGATCTGCCCGACTCGGCCTCCCAATCAGCTTATTCTTAAGATGACACATGGCTAGAGCAGTGGTGCTGACCACGTGCTGTTCTCACCTCAGTGGCCGGGTCTTCTTATCAGACTTTTTGGGCATGATATAGACCAGCAGATAGTTCTGGAAGGAACCCCTTACCATTTGAGGTTCTGTTTGCAGTGAGGTGTGAGGTCTGTGACATCACTGGTGTTATGTAGGGACTAGGGACTTCAAAGCCCTCCTCCCATTCACAGTCACTTGAAGGTTGGCATGTCCTCACTTGCTTTAAAAGTGCTTTCTTTGGCCTGGTTTGGTGGCTCATGCCTGTAATCCCAGCACTTTGGGAGGCTGAGGCGGGCAGATCACCAGGTCAGAAGATCGAGACCATCCTGGCTAACAAGGTGAAACTCCGTCTCTACTAAAAATACAAAAATTAGCTGGGCATGGTGGTACAAGCTTGTAGTCCCAGCTACTCAGGAGGCTGAGGCAGGAGAATTGCTTGAACCCGGGAGGCGGAGGTTGTAGTGAGCCAAGATCGCGCCACTGCATTCCAGCCTGGGCGACAGAGCGAGACTCCGTCTCAAAAAAAAAAAAAAAAAGGGTGGGGGGAACTTTCTTTAAGGTATACCACAGGTGGTGGCTGGAATGAGGAATCTCTGACTGTAAAGATTATGCTTCCTGGCCGGGCGCGGTGGCTCAAGCCTGTAATCCCAGCACTTTGGGAGGCCGAGACGGGCGGATCACGAGGTCAGGAGATCGAGACCATCCTGGCTAACATGGTGAAACCCCGTCTCTACTAAAAATACAAAAAACTAGCCGGGCGACGTGGCGGGCGCCTGTAGTCCCAGCTACTCGGGAGGCTGAGGCAGGAGAATGGCGTGAACCCGGGAGGCGGAGCTTGCAGTGAGCTGAGATCCGGCCACTGCACTCCAGCCTGGGCGGCAGAGCGAGACTCCGTCTCAAAAAAAAAAAAAAAAAAAAAAAAAAAGATTATGCTTCCTTAATGGCAAAACAGTTGCAAACAACCAAATAAATCCTTTGTCAACCAGATTGGTGAAATGGACTGAACCGAATCAAGGCATAATGTATGTTTGTAATAACCGTATCAGCGGCTGTCCGGCTTCCCTGTTGTTAATGTGAGGCGGTTTCCTTTCACGGCGCTATGTTCTAGAAAATGATCACTTGTTATGGTTCAGGAATGTGGCTGGTCATTGCCATTTCCTTCATCTGCCTCTTAGCAACTGTGGTGCACTTGTGGAGGAAACACACCCTTTTAAAAAAAAATTTTTTTTTTATATGTGTGCATTTTGCATTTTTTTACATTGTGGGAAAATGGCCATAACATAAAATTCACTATCCATTTTTAAGTGTGGCATTAAGTGCAAACACCACTGCTATCCATCTCCAGAACTTTTTCAGCTTCCCAAACTGAAACTCCATACTCATTAAACAATAACGCCCCATTCTCCCCTCCCCTCTGCTCCTGGTAACCTTTATTCTACTCCCTGTCTCTGTGAATTTGCTTATTCTAGGTACGTCCTAGAAGTGGAATCATACGCTGTCTGTTAGGTACCTCCTAGAAGTACAGTCATATGCTGTCTTTTTTTCTCTGGCTTACTTCACTCGTCATATATTTTCAGGATTCATCCATGTTGTAGCATGTATCAGAATTTCATTCCTTTTTAAGGCTGAATAATATTCCTTTGTATGTCTATATTTTGCTTATCCATTCGTCTGCTGATAGACATTTAGGTTGCTACAATCTTTTGGCTATTGTGAATAATTCTGCTATGAAAACATGGGTGTACAAGTGCTGTTTGAGACCCTGCTTTCAATTATTTTAGGGATATACCCAGAAGTGGCATTGGTGGATCATATGGTAATCCTATATTCAGCTTATTTTTCAGGAGGAAGTGGCCTCACTCTGCTTTTTAAAGTAGGAAGAAAAAATGGTCATATTAGGTGACAGGGTCACAAGGCCACATGGGTGGGACTGTGAGATATTGTTCTTGTCATGTGGTGAGATGAAAGCCAGGGTCAGTTTTGGTCTCCTCTGTGTGACCACATTGCTTCATTTCTGCCACCTGAGCCCAGGAAGAGAGACAGTTTCATCTGTTTCATCGTTTCTAAAAGATTTGAAAGTGTTGTTTTATTTTTTATTTCCTGGTTGTTTCATAGATGCCAGTTGCCAGCCAGTTAGCATTTGTCGATCTATTCACTGAGCCCTACCTTGGATCTATTCACTGAGCCCTACCTTGCTTAGTTCCAGTGGGATGAAAGGAGAGAGGGCTGGGGTGAGGTGGGCCTCCAGCCACAGATCTTTGTGGTGGGCTTCCTTTCAGGGTTAACTATGTGAAAAGCATTCGTCCATAAGCTAATCAGAAATCTTTGTAAAAATCTAGTTCTCTATGAAGCATTTACTGTAGAGCAATCCTTAAGCATCCTTCTATCTGAGTAATCAGAGGGGGGCCAGTTGTCTTCTTTCATGGTAAGCAAAGCTCCACAGAAGTTTACAGAGTAGGGGTGTGGTTCAGCCTCCTAACCAACCATGGTTAGCCACAGGTGACCAACCCAAGCCCAGACCTTTGACAAGCTGCAGAGTAAGTTGTTTCTTAGGCTGCTGGAGTCAGGCAAAGTGGGACTTTTAGTATTTTAGGTGCATGTTTATTTACTTATTTTTGTTGTTGTCATTTTGAGATAGAGTCTCACTCTCTCTCTCTCAGTGTAGAGTGTTGTGATGCCATCATGGCTAACTGCAGCCTTGACCTTGTGGGCTCAAGTGATTCTCCCGCCTCAGCTTCCCTAGTAGCTAGGACCACAGGTGTGCACCACCATGCCCAACTTATTTTTTTAATATTTTATTTTGAGACCAGCCTGGCCATGTTGCCCAGGCTGGTCTCAAAATCCTGAGCTCAAGCAGTTCCCTCTGCCTTGGCCCCCCAAAGTGGTAAGATTACAGGCATGAGCCACCATGCTTGGCCATTAGGTGTATGTTTAAATCCATTTGCTTATATCAGTTACATAACCTGACTGTTATGTAAATCTTAAGCAAAAGAAAAATATATGAAATAAAATTTGAAACTCACCTCCCAACTGCCAGTCTCATTTCTGCCTTCAAAGTTTGAGGTATTTATTTCCAGCCTTTTTTCTATGCTGAGTTAAACTGTGTATCTTTTTTGCTTTGCATTTCTTCCTGAGCAGTGTGGGAAGGCTACCTTTTAGACTTTATTTGTAATTCTTTATAATTTTTGCCTTACTTTCTTTTTAGGCAGAAAGATTATCTTATTATATAATAGTCTACGGCCATTTTTTCTTAAACTAAACTATTGGGAAATGAATAGAAATCCAGAGTGTAGTAACAAATGACCTAGTATCTTTAACAGATTTGTAGCAAGGAAAAGGAAGTGATGGAGAGACAGCCAGAGGTTAAATGAGACTTAAGAGACTTAGCAACCATTTGTAATATGTGACCTTATTTGGATGCTATTCCAACTGATGGTTTAAAAAATTCATGATAGCCAGGTGCTGTGGCTCACGCCTGTAATCCCAGCACTTTGGGAGGCCAAGATGGGTGGATCATGAGGTCAGGAGGTCGAGACCATCCTGGCCAATGTGGTGAAACCTCGTCTCTACCAAAAATACAAAAATTAGCTGGGCGTGGCAGTGCATGCCTGTAATCCCAGCTACTTGGGAGGCTGAGGCAGGAAAATCGCTTGAACCTGGGAGGTGGAAGTTGCAGTGAGCCGAGATCGCGCCACTGTACTCCAGCCTAGCGTTGGAGCTAGACTCCATCTCAAAAAAAAAAAAAATCATGATAAAGCAGCAGTTCAAGGTGCTGTAAGAAATTAATGATATTTATAAGATAATTGAAAATTTGAACACTGAATATTTGACATTAAGGAATTATGTTTTTTAATGTGATATTGGTATTGTGGGTACTTTGCAAGTATCTTGTAAGGATACATAGTGATTGTTTATGGATAAAAAATCTGGGGTCTAGGATTTGTGTCAAAATAATACAGGAAGAGGGAGGAGACAGGAGTGAAGGTGAAACAAGACCAGCTGTGAGTTGATAGTTGTTGAAGCTGGGTACAGGAGGTCCACTGTGCAGTGCTCTCTACATCTGTGTTTGGAATTCCTTTTTTTTTTTTGGTTTGGAGTCTCACTCTGTCGCCCAGGCTGGAGTGCAGTAGTGCGATCGCGGCTCACTGCAACCTCTGCCTCCCGGGTTCAAGCAATTCTCCTGCCTCAGCCTCCCAAGTAGCTGGGATTACAGGCATGCACCAACGCCTCCCCCCCCCCCCCCCCCCCCCCCCGCCAAGTTTTGTATTCTTAGTAGAGACAGGGTTACACCATGTTGGTCAGACTGGTCTTGAACTGCTGACCTCAGGTGATCCTCCCACCTCGGCCTCCAAAGTGCTGGGATTACAGGTGTGAGCCACCGCGCCCAACCTTTTTTTTTTTTGAGCCGAAGTTTTGCTTTTGTTGCACAGGTTGGAGTGCAATGGTATGATCTCAGCTCACTGCAACCTCCGCCTCTGCCTCCTGGGTTCAAGGGATTCTCCTGCCTCAGCCTCCCGAGTAGCTGGGACTACAGGCGCCCGCCACCTCGCCCAGCTAGTTTTTGTATTTTTAGTAGAGACGGGGTTTCACCGTGTTAGCCAGGATGGTCTCGATCTCCTGACCTCGTGATCCGCCCGTCTCGGCCTCCCAAAGTGCTGGGATTACAGGCTTGAGCCACCGCGCCCGGCCGGCAGAAAACTTTTAAACAATCACTGCTCTACTCCAGGTCCACACCATAGAAAAAACGTGCAGCTCCGCACTTACTCACGCAGAGTTGAATGGGGAGCCTAGGCTTTGACAGCAGTCTAGCAATAAGGAAGCCACTCTCTGGTGCCATGGAGAAGTAATGAGGCACTCCTAGTCCCTCCAGCCAGAACTTCCACCCCCATGCACCAGTAATGAGCCCCCCAATCTTGAGCATCAGTGGAGGTTGAATGGAGAACCTTGACTTCTTCCCCCACTGTTAGTAACAAGGTGTGTATCCTTCCCTCCCCTGCCAGCATGGTATCATAAAACACTAGCTACAACAGAACATTTACAGAAGACCCAGAGTCTCATTACATGATACCCCAAATATCCAGTTTCAGAAAAAAAAAAAATCACTTGTCATACCAAGAACCAAGAAGATCTCAAACTGAATGAAAAAGATAGTTGATGCCAACACTGAGGTGATAGAGATGTTAGAATTGTATGACAAAAATTTTTAAGCAGTCATTAAAAAAGGCTTCAGTAGCCGGGACATGGTGGCTCACGCTTGTAATCCCAGCACTTTGGGAGGCTGAGGCGGGCGGATCACCTGAGGTCAGGAATTCGAGACCAGCCTGACCAACATGATGAAACCCCGTCTCTACTAAAAATACAAAAAAATTAGCCAGGCGAGGTGGTGGGCACCTGTAATCCTAGCTACTCAGGAGGCTGAGGCAGAAGAATCGCTTGAAACTGGGGGGTGGAGGCTGGTTGCACTCCAGCCTTGGCAAGAAGAGTGAGACTCCATCTTTAAAAAAAAAAAAAGCCAGGCGCGGTGGCTCAAGCCTGTAATCCCAGCACTTTGGGAGGCCGAGACGGGCGGATCACAAGGTCAGGAGATCGAGACCATCCTGGCTAATACGGTGAAACCCTGTCTCTACTTAAAAATACAAAAAACTAGCCGGGCGACGAGGCGGGCGCCTGTAGTCCCAGCTACTCGGGAGGCTGAGGCAGGAGAATGGCGTAAACCCGGAGGCGGAGCTTGCAGTGAGCTGAGATCAGCCACTGCACTCCAGCCTGGGTGGCAGAGCAAGACTCCGTCTCAAAAAAAAAAAAAAAAAAAAAAAGGCTTAAGTAAGCAATTAAGAACAATCATGAAAAAAATGAAAAAAGTAAAAATCTCATCAAAGAAATACAGTGTCCCAGCAAAATAATAATAAAAATTTAGGAGATATAAAGAATCAAATGGACATTTTAGAACAGGAAATTGCAGTAATTGAAATAAAAACTCACTGGATTAGCGCAATAGCAGGGTGGAAGGACAGAGAAAAGAATCCTTGAACTGGATAACAATTGGTTGTTTTTTTTTGAGATGGAGTTTTGCTCTTGTCGCCCAGGCTAGAGTACAGTGGCATGATCTCGGCTTACTGCAACCTTTGCCTCCTGGGTTCAAGCTCTTCTGCTGCCTCAGCCTCCCTAGTAGCTGGGCTTACAGGTGCCCACCACCACTTCTGGCTAATTTCTATATTTTTAGTAGAGACGTGGTTCCACCGCATTGGCCTGGCTGGTCTCGAACTCCTGACCTTAGGTGATCCACCCACGTCGGCCTCCCAAAGTGCTGGGATAACAGGTACGAGCCACTGTGCCCAGCCTCTGTAAGCTTTTTTCTGTGTTTAAAACTTTTAATTTCATTTTTGTACTTTTAAAACTTTTTTTTTTTTTTTTAATTAAACACACGCATTAGCCTAGGCTTACACAGGGTCAGGATCATCATTATCACTGTCTTCCACCTCCACATTCTGTCCCACTGTCCCACTGGTAGGTCATCAGGGACAGTAATGTGTGGAACTGCCGTCTCCTGTAATAACAATGCTTTCTTCTAGAATACTTCCTGAAGGGCTTGTTGAGGCTGCTTTACAGTTAATTTTTAAATAGAAGATGCACACTCTAAAATGTAATGATAGAAAGTATAGTATATTAAATACACAAAACAGTAGCATTGTCATTTATCATCAAGTATTGTATATTGAACATAGTTGTACGTGCTCTATATGTTGCTATGGCCAGCAGCACAGTGGGTTTGTTTATACCAGCATCACCACAAACACATGAGTAATGCGATGTGTTACTGCGACGTCAGTAGGCAACAGGAATTTTTTGGCTTAATTTATAATCTTATGGGACCATCATTGTATGTGTGGACTAGTTTTGACTGAAACTTCATTGTGCAGCAAATGACTATATTAACAAATAAAATTGAGCTGTATATAATGAAGAAGTACACGTTATAACCAAGTGGGGTTTATTCCAGGGATGCAAAGCCTGGTTCACTATTAGAAAAGCAGTCAACATAGGCCGGATGCAGTGGCTCACGCCTGTAGTCCCAGCACTTTGAGAGGCCGAGGCGGGTGGATCACCTGAGGTCGGGAGTTTGAGACCAGACTGACCAACATGATGAAACCCCGTCTCTACTAAAAATACAAAATTAGCCTGGTGTGGTGGTGGGCGCCTGTAATCCCAGCTACTTGGGAGGCTGAGGCAGGAGAATTGCTTGAACCCGGGAGGCAGAGGTTGCAATGAGCCGAGATTGTGCCATTGCACTCCAGCCTGGGCAACAAGAGCGAAACTGTCTCAAAAAAAGAAAAAAAACCAGTCAACGTAATCTTCCATATTAACAGACTAACAAAGAAAAGTTACATGATCCTATCAATAGATGCTGAAAAGGCATTTGACAAAATTCAACAGCCATCTGTGATAAGAATTCAAACAAAAGAGGAATGGGGGAACTTTCTCACTTTGATATAGAGTGGCTACTACAAGAAACCTACAGCTAACATTATGATTAATAGACTGAATGTGTTCTCCTGAGAGAAACAAGGCAAGGATGGCTGTTCTGACCACTCTTATTCAACATAATGCTAGAAGTTTTAGCCAGTGCAGTCAGGTAAGAAAAGGCTTATTGGAAAGTAAGAAATAATACTGTCTCTATTTGCAGATGTAGATGATTGTCTATGTAGAAAATCCCAAAGAATCCATGGTGGGGAGAAAACCCAAATACCCCCCTTAAATAAGTGAGTTCAGCAAAGTCACAATATACAAGATCAATATGTAAAAGTCAATTATATTTCTGTATAATTTAATGAACAAATGGACACAAAAGTTAAAAATAGCATAGCCTGTTTATAATTGCATTACAAAATGTAAATGTAATAAAACATATATAGGAGTTAAATGCTGAAAACTACAAAAACACTGATAAATAAAAGAGACCTAAATAAATGGAGCGATATAATGTCTTCATGGACTGTAAAAGTCAAATAGTGGGCCGGGCGCAGTGGCTCACACCTGTAATCCCAGCACTTTGGGAGGCAAGGGTGGGCGGATCATGAGGTCAGGAGATTGAGACCATCCTGACTAACACAGTGAAAGCCCGTCTCTACTAAAAATACAAAAAATTAGCTGGGCATGGTGGCGGGCGCCTGTAGTCCCAGCTACTTGGGAGGTTGAGTCCTGAGAATGGCATGAACCTGGGAGGCGGAGCATGCAGTGAGCCAAGATTGTGCCACTGCACTCCAACCTAGGTGACAGAGTGAGACTCTGTCTCAAAAAGAAAAGCCAAATAGTAAAGATACCACCTCTCCTCAAATTGTCATTGAGGTTCGATGCAATTGCTGTCAAAATCCCAGCAAGAGCTTTTGCAGATAGCAAGAAGAGTATTATTTTAAACATATATGGAAAGGCAAAGGAACTAAAGTAGCAAAAACAATTTTGAGAAAGAAGTACAACGTGGAGTCATCAGCCTTCCTGATCTCAAGACTTACTGTATAGCTACAGAAGTCAAGATTTTGTGGTATTGGTCAAAGGATAGACATTATAGATTAATGAAACAGAATTGCAGCCCCACACAAATATGCACAACTGATTATTGACAGAGGTGCAAAGATAAGCCATTGGAGGAAAGAACCTTTTTGCACATGGTGGCAGAGAAATTGAACATCCGTAGGCAAAACAAAACAAAAGCAAACCCCAAACCAAAAAACAAAAAACCCATATAACTATGAAACTTTGAGAAAAAAACATAGAAGAGAATCTTTGAGATCTAGGGCTAGGCAAATAGTTCTTAGATTTGACACCAAAAACATGATCCATTAAAAAAATAAATTGGACTTCATCAAAATTAAAAACTTTTTAACATTTTAAGAAGAATGGTGTGTCTCAAAAGCTCAACATGGTACATGGTGGTTGGCCTTTATGTGCTGTTGAGGGTTTTCTTGCATCGAAGGGTGTACTCCTGGGTCACCCACTGTCCTGCAAGACAAGCTGTCTTAGCCCTCACCCTATAAAAGCCACCCAGACACATCTCAGACAGAACTCAAAATATTGCTGAGACTGGGATCTGGGGGCTGGATTTTACTTTTACAAACAATTTAAAACTTTTTACAGTTAAGAGGATGAATACACAGCTAAAGACTGGGGGAAAAAATTTGCAAACCATATGTCCAACAAAACACAAGTATCTAGAACATGTAAAGAACTCTCAAATCTCAGTAGATAAAAAATAGACAAACATTTAACCAAACAACCCAATAAGAAAATGGGCAAAAGACATAAACAGTTTCCGCTGAAGAGTACATCCATATGACCAAACCCCCCCCCAAAAAAAAATAGAAATTTGTTCAGTATCATTAACCATGAGAAAAATGCAAATTAATCCTAGTACACACTATCAGAACAGCTAAAATAAAAAGTATTAATACTGATAACACTGAATATGGAAAGGATGCAGAGAAACTGAATCTGGGTCACTCATACATTGCTGGTGGGAATGTAAAATGGTGTAGCTACTTCGGAACACTGTTTGGCAGTTTCTTAATAAAGAAATAGGCTGGACACAGTGGCTCACTTCTGTAATCCCAAGCACTTTGGGAGGCTGAGGCCGGAGGATCATTTGAGCCCAGGAGTTTGAGACCAGCCTGGGCAACATAGGGAGATTTCATCTCTACAAATAATTTTTTTTTTTTTTTTTTGGAGACAGAGTCTCGCTCAGTCGCCCAGGCTGGAGTGCAGTGGCACGATCTTGGCTCACTGCAAGCTCCACCCCCTGGGTTCATGCCATTCTCCCGCCCCAGCCTCCCTGGTAGCTGGGACTACAGGTGCCCGCTATCACGCCCGGCTAATTTTTTTGCATTTTTAGTAGAGACGGGGTTTCACCGTGTTAGCCAGAATGGTCTCGATCTCCTGACCTCGTGATCCATCCGCCTCGGCCTCCCAAAGTGCTGGGATTACAGGCGTGAGCCACCGTGCCCGGCCTACAAATAATTTTTAAAAATGATCCAGGTGTGGTGGTACACACCTGTGGTCCCAGCTACTCAGGAGATTGAGGCAGGAGGATTGCCTGAGCCTGGGAGGTAAAGGTTACAGTGAGCCATGATTGAGCTACTGCATGATCCAGCCCGGGCTACAGAGTGAGACTGTTCTCAAAACAAAAACAAAAACAAAAACAAAACCTCAAAAAACAGTACATGCAGCTACCATATGGCTCAACAATTGCAGTCCTTGACATCTATCCCAGAGGAATGAAAACTTACTGTATAGGAGAGCCACTGTTTTTCCTTCTATATTCTCATAGCTAAAGAAAAAAACTTTTCTTCTCTACTACTCCTCTCAATACTTCACTTCTGGTCACCAAAATCTATGGACTTTTCCCCCCATACTGACCAATTCTCCAATTTTATGTGGACAACAAGTAGGTGTCCTATAATCAATTCGCTTCAATTCTGACACTGTCTACCTGAAGTTAGTGCGGACCCCACTAAGGGCTCAGTCCCTCAAAACTCACCCCGACTTCAGGGGCCAGTCAGAAGTGGCGGGTCCTCAGGCTACCCACGACTTCTGTCCAGGTTTGCTACAAATCAGAAGTTCCCATTACCCCTTCCTCCTGTTGCATTATTTGCTAGAGTGGCTCACAGAACTCAGGGAAACACTTCCCTTTAGCAGTTGTGTAGTGAAGGATATGATAGAGGATACAGATGATCCTCCAGATGAAGAGGTGCACAGGGCAAAGTTTAGAGGGGTTTTGAACACAGGAGCGTCTGTCCCCATGAAGTTGGGGCGGGCCATCCTCTTGGCACATGGATGTGTTCACCAACCCAGAAGCTCTCTAAACTCCGTACTTAAGGGATTTTTGTGGAGGCTAAGTCACGTAGGCATGATTGACATTAATTGAGACTACACTTGCTCTCCCTTCCCTGTAGGATGGGGAGTGGGGCCAAAAGTTCTAAGCTTCTGATCATGACTTGGTCTTTCTGTTGATTAGCCCCATCCTGAAAGCTATCCGGGAGCCCACTAAGAGTTGCCTCATTAGAACAGAAGATGGTCTTGTCACCAAGGACATTCCAAGGAGTTTAGGAACTCTGGAACCAGGGACCTAAATATATAATTTCTTACTATTTTATACTTACATTTCACACACACACACCCCTATGCACAGATGTTTACAGCAGCTTTACTGGTAATAGACAACTAGAAATAACCCAGATGTTCTTCAGTGGGCGAATGGTTAAACTGTAGTACGTCTATACCATGGAATATTAGCTACTCAGCAATAAAAAGGAAAAAAACCCTTGATAGAAGCAACAAGCTGGGTGAACCTGTAGACAATTATGTGTAGTGAAAAAGACCAGTCCTAAAAGGTTACATAGTTATGATTCCATTGATGTGACATTACCGAAATAATAAAATTACAGTGTGGAGAACAGGTTAGTGATTATCAGGGCTAAGGAGAGTGTGGGTGTGGTTATGCAAGGGCAGCAGGAGGACTCCCTGTGCTAAAGGGAATGTTCTCTATTTTGATTGTATCAACGTCAGTACCCTGATTGTGAGATTGAGTCATAGCTTTTTACTGTGTTACCACTGGGGAAACTATTTTGAGACGGAGTCATGCTCTGTCGCCTAGGGTGCGATCTGGGCTCACTGCAACCTCCACCTCCCCGGTTCAAGCAATTCTCCTGCCTTAGCCTCCCAGGTAGCTGGGATTACAGGCATGCGCCACCACGCCTGGCTCATTGTTGTATTTTTAGTAGAGACGGGGTTTCACCATGTTGGCCAGGCTGGTCTTGAATGCCTGACCCCAGGTGATCCACCTGCCTCAGCCTCCCAAACTGCTGGGATTACAGGCGTAAGCCACCGTGCCCAGCAAGGGCATTGTTTCTTACACCTACAGGTAAAATCTGTCTCAGTGAATTTGCTCAATCATCTTAAAATAAAAAGGTTATTTTAAAAAATGGTTGAATGTAATTTTTAAACATGTCAGGCAATGCAATAAATGCTGTTTAATGAGAAATAAGCTTCCCTCCTCCCTGCTGTGTTGCTTCCGTCAAGGCAAGCTCTGCTACTACTTACTAACTACGTTATTTTCCACAATTTTGTATAAACTGACTGAGGTTCTCTGAATATCAAAATTGGATATTGCTTCAGTAACATGGACAAAATTAAGGCTTTCAACCTGTCTGATTGTCCTTGTCAAGGCAGTTTGTCCCCATTTCCGATCTGGGATCTGCAGGGCTGGGTCCCATCTCTCAGTTCCCTGAAAGAGATGCAGTGGGCGATGGCTCATGCCACACTCTTGCCCCGCTTCTAACGTGTCTGTGTAAACCTGTGGCAGGAATCGAGCCCACTGGAAACATGGTGAAGCAGCCAGCCAAATTCACTGTGGACACCATCAGCGCCGGGCAAGGAGACGTGATGGTGTTTGTTGAGGACCCAGAAGGGAACAAAGAGGAGGTATGTTGGAGGATGCTGCCTCTCCTTTCTAGCACCTCATGGAACTTTTGGGGCTTGTAATGAGGCCAGGGACTATGCCTCCATTTTCCTCATTTCAGCTCACAACAGAAAGTTGTTTTTTTTTTTTTTTTTTTTTTTTTTTACCAGAAGGATACTGAGGCTTATAGCTGTTAAAGTAACCTGCCCAAGAGCTGAGCCTTGAAATTGGATTTAAATTGATTGCCAGGGACACAGTGTTTAATGAAATAAAGGATACTTTGTATTTAGCAAAGGTGCCTTGTCAGTTGAGGTTTTATTATTTTTATTTATTTATTTATTGAGACGGAGTTTCACTCTTGTTGCCCAGGTTGAAGTGCAGTGGCACAATCTTGGGTCACAGCAACCTTCACCTTCCAGGTTCAAGCGATTCTCCTGCCTCAGCCTGGCTGATTTTTGTATCCTGAGTAGCTGGGAGTACAGGAATCTGCCACCATGCCTGGCTAATTTTTGTATTTTTAGTAAAGACAGGGTTTCACCACATTGGCCAGGCTGGTTTCGAACTCCTGAACTCAGGTGATCCACCCGCCTCGGCCTTGCAAACTGCTGGGATTACAGGTGTGAGCCACCGAGCCCAGCCTCAGTTGAGGTTTTAGATACTGATGGCCAGAATAATAAGATAGTCTTGCCCTGCTCTCTTCCCACACTGGCCATTCTTTGGTTCCTCCCTCAGAGCCTTTGCACATGCTGTTCTTTCTATCACTTATTAGGACCTATTTTATTCTTGGCATTTAGCATAATTTGCAGTTCTGAAGTTTACTGCTGGATGGTCCGTTTCTCCCACTGGGGTGGGGATTGTGCCTGACTTGCTCATGTTTTATTTTTAGTACCTAACACTGGGACCGGCATTTCATAAGCTTTCGATGAACTATTGAGTGGATAAAGGTTTAAGTTTCTTGCTTCATACTCCGTCTTACCTAGAGAGTGCCAGCCTGATGCTGGACACTGGAGAGTCCTGACTCTGTTATGCTTCTGCACTGTGTGGTTTTGTTTCTGTGACTTTTGGCAGCTTCTCTCTTGGGGCGTTGTGCAAGAGGGACAGAAGCTCGCCAGCATCTTCAGTGTTCCCAACCTGGCAGCTCCTGCAGAACCCCTGCTGACACAGCGTGCTCCTTACTCACACCTGGCGCCTTTTCTAACTGTTGCCCACCTTTCCTCCTAGGCACAAGTGACCCCTGACAGCGACAAGAACAAGACATACTCTGTGGAGTATCTGCCCAAGGTCACTGGGCTGCACAAAGTAAGATGAAGCAGCATGGCCGTGGCTTGGGCTGCTTTTGGGACTTGGAGAAGAAAGATAGCCCAGGAAAAAGAGTGTTTTTCTTAAGTGAATTTCTGATTTTCCTTTCTGATTATAGAAGGATCTATGCTCCTCATAGAAAATTGGAATCGCTAGGATTCCCTCAACTAGCTAGGATGAGTTGTTTGCAGTGTCGTGAGGTTTTTCCAACTCCATCTAGGTAACTAATGGTTGCAGCTGTGTGTTTGGAGTGTAGATGCTGTGGTGACTACACCATAGATGGGCTCTTTTTCCCTGATTCTTTTTTTGGAGATGGGGTCTTGCTCTGTCGCCCAGGCTGGAGTGCAGTGGTGTGGTCTCAGCTCACTGCAATCCCCGCCTCCTGGCTCAAGCGATCCTCTCACCTCAGCCTCCTGAGTAGATGGGATTATAGGTACCCACCATCACTCCCGGCTAAGTTTTGCATTTTTAGTAGAGACCGGGTTTTCACCAGGTTACCTAGGCTGTTCTTGAACTCCTGACCTCAAACTATCCTCCCGCCTCAGCCTCCCAAAGTACTGGGATTATAGACATGAGCCACCGCACCCTGCGGGCTCTTTGTCCTTAATGCTTTCTTAAGTACTCCCCTTGGAGGTGCTCTGGAGGGGCTGTCAGCATTGAAGGCTGAGGCTGGAGTAGTTCAGCTGAATATAGTAGAGGGAAATGGCCCCCTCATCACCTGGAGAAATGATAGGGATTGAGGCCTCAGGCTCTTTGTCTTGGCAACCTTTCGTGTTCTGTTTGAGATGACATCCAGGTGGCCTATAGGGCAAGAGCTAAGAGAGCCTGTCTTGCAGGAGAGTGGGGTGACCCAGGATCACACTTTTCATTGGAAGAAAGCCCTCAACAGCACATAAAGGCCAATCCCATCATGTACCTGCCCAGACTTTGGAATATAGACTGAATATAGACCACCTTGGGCTTTAGTGAATTCACCTGGAACGATGGCCTTAGCGTTCTCTTAGACTCTTAGAATATGATGCATTTGGAGTAAATGCTCTTGAAGGGAGCATTTATAATGTAATTAATTCATTCCAATCAAGTATAGGTTCATATGAAACCCAACCCAATTATTCCCCAAAAATTTCAAAGATGAGAACAGTGACTCAAGTTTTAGATGGAAATCATTCTGCTTTGTCCCAAATCCATGTGTCTAACTAAGAATGATCTTGGTCCCTTGAAAAAACAGTTTGGCTGTGGATTTGAAATCCTGGAACTGTACATTTTATTCTGAGGGATAGTGGCCCATTCAGCCCCCTGAAAGGACTCAATGTCCAGAGATTGAAATGTGTTTGTTTCCTATTAAAGAGACTAAGCGTATCTAAGGTCAGCATTTTTATTTTGCTAAAGGTGTGATGCCTCAGACCCAGCTGTATGGCTAAAGGGGCCAGGTGGGAGTCCTATTCAGGCTGTTAAACTTGGTTCCAGGGCTCCTCATTTTAGACACCTTGTGTGTGCCATCATGGGAGGGTAGGAGAGGTAATCATGAATGTATGTGGCTTGATGGCAGTCTTGCTGGGCGCACAGAGAAGTGATTATGTATTTCTCACCTATCTGTTACCTACAGGTCACAGTCCTCTTTGCAGGACAGCACATCTCCAAGAGCCCATTTGAAGTGAATGTTGACAAGGCCCAGGGAGACGCCAGTAAAGTCACTGCAAAAGGTCCAGGGTTGGAAGCTGCAGGGAACATCGCCAATAAGCCCACCTACTTTGACATCTACACGGCAGGTAACATGCCTCTCCTCCATGGATCTGACCTTTGGGCTTCCTTCCAAAGGCTGAAATGTAATCTTCAGGAACTTGAAGGCCTGACCTTTTGTCTTTTAAATCAAATAATCACAAAGACAGTCTTTTCAAATGTGTTACATTAGATTTTTCAAAACCAGCCTTTCTTCTCTAAAATACTCAAGCTTCACTTGAATAAGACATACTTCTTGAATTGTCAGCTTCTTTTCCATGTAGTACATAGAAAATGCAGAAAAAGGAAACATTCAACCATAAACCCTTCCACCCCTAGAAAATAGTTAACATCTTGGTGTGGACCTCCCTGAGAGCTTGTCACCTGTTTGCCTTTTTTTTTTTTTGGCGGGGGAGGGGTACAGAGAATCGCTCTGTTGCCCAGGCTGGAGTGCAGTGGCATGATCTCAGCTCAGTGCAACCTCCACCTCCTGGTTTCAAGCAATTCTCACGCATCAGCCTCTCAAGTAGCTGGGATTACAGGCGTGCGCCACCACGCCTGGCTAATTTTTGTTTTTTTTTTTTAGTAGAGATGAATTTCACCATATTGGCCAGGCTGGTCTCGAATTCCTGACCTCAAGTGATCCGCCCACCTTGGCCTCCCGAAGTGCTGGGATTACAAGCGTGAACCACCACACTGGTCCTGTTTACATTTTGCACTCAGCAGCAGTGAGCTTTCAGAGAGAGTGACCTGGGCTCAAGGAGTGCTTGCTTTCTCATAGGAGCTGGTGTGGGTGACATTGGTGTGGAGGTGGAAGATCCCCAGGGGAAGAACACTGTGGAATTGCTCGTGGAAGACAAAGGAAACCAGGTGTATCGATGTGTGTACAAACCCATGCAGCCCGGCCCCCACGTGGTCAAGGTCTTCTTTGCTGGGGACACTATTCCTAAGAGTCCCTTCATTGTGCAGGTTGGGGAAGGTGAGTGCTGGGGGTCTGGCCACATCGGCTTCTCATGTGGAAACTGACTGCACAGCTGGGCACGGAGGCCAGGAAAACAGGGCCCAACAATGACCTTATGCCTGTCCTTTTCTGCCAGGGCTACTTCAGCAGGAAGTGGCTTACTTTGTCCTCAATATATTAATATTAATATCTTCTATGAGCCACGCAGAGACCTAAGTGCTTTACTTATATTAAGTCATTTACTTCTCTCCAAAACACATGTACGGGAGAGTCATTATCCTCACTGAGGGAGGTGGGACTGAGGCAGTGGGAGGAGTCGGCATCATAACCGAAGTTAGCAGCAGCAACATGGGCCCTGCAGCCTCCATTGCTTGGCCTTTACTGGCTCAGGCACTTACCATGACTGCATCTAATCATTGCATCAGCCTGTGTGTTGCAGGTGCTATTATTATCCCTAGCTTGCAGGTGGAGATGCTGAGGCTTAGATAATGTTAGGTGTCAGTACTACAAGGCATCAGTAGGGCTAGAACCGCAGACTCTGTTGGCCTTACCGTTAACTACTCTGCTAAACTCCCTCTGGCGCTGGGGGTATGCATTTTTCTCAAATGTTAGACTCTCTCCCTCTGACTTTGTTGCCCCTTTTTTTCTGTTTTGTTTTGTTTTGTTTCCAACTGTACTACCTTTTCTAACCCACGCTTGCCTTTCCCTGTTCTGTCCTCCGAATCTGCGTCTGCAGACGTGGCTTCCTCTTCCGAATCCTACCTCTGGGCCAGCCTGGACCCTGAAGCTGTTGGCTTCCTAGTTGAGACCACTGGGCCAGAGGCCTCTTGCTTGGTAAGGGCTGGTTGGGTGGGACTTCCTTGACAGTTCTTTGTGCTGCTTGTGAATGTTAGCTGGGCCCGTGCTCCGTGTGATTTTAGGAAACTCCCGTGCAGGTGTTATTATTACAGCTTGTCCAGCTGGAACCCAAACCCACTCTCTAATTGCCTTTAAACACATCTAGGGCTTTTTTAGATAGTGGAGGAGCTGGTGGTGCCCCTCAGACTCTAGCTCCATTTAATGTTTATATGAACTCAGCAGTTACTCTTTTGATGTTGAGACTGTTGCACACGTTCATAATTTCCATGAGTGTGTATGTTTCTTAAGACACATTAAAACCCTCCGAGGAAGTCCTGTCATTGTATTGTGACTTATTTCTGGTGTGACCAACTTTTCTCCCTCTACAAAGAAAAAACAGGCAAAAAAAAATTCTAATATATTCCCAAGCAAAGCTCTTTTTTACATAAGAGAGCATTTTGAATAGATTTCCTAATTCTACTATTGTTTTCCAACCTTTCCTCACTCATGGACTTCCTTTTTCTTTTCTGGCCTGTACATCCTATACTATTTAGCATTTAATTAATAACCTTTTTCTTTTAATTTGCTAACATCCCCTCTCCCACCTAAATGATTTTATATATGTAAAATGTATGTATATTTGTAATATATATATATATATATTTGCAGGGGGTCAGTGGGAAAGATACAGGGTCTCACTCTGTCTTTTGGGCTGGAGTGCAGTGGTACCATCATGGCTCACTGTAGCCTCGACCTCCCAGGCTCAAATGATCCTCCCACCTCAGCCTCCTGAGTAGCTAAGACTGTAGATGTGCACCACCATGCCTGGTTAATGTTTTACCTTTTTTCCCCCCTTTTCTTTCTTTTTTTTTTGAGACAGAGTCTCACTCTCTCACCCAGGCTGGAGTGCAGTGGTGTCATCTTGGCTCACTGCAGCTTCTGCTTCCCTGGTTCAAGTGATTCATGCCTCAGCCACCTGAGTAGCTGGGACTACAGGTGCACACCACCACACCCAGCTTAGTTTTTTTGTACTTTTAGTAGACACGGGGTTTCACCATGTTGGCCAGGCTGGTCTCGAACTGCTGATGTCAAGTGATTCACCTGCCTCGGCTTCCCAAAATGCTGGGTTTACAGGCATGAGCCACCATGCCTGGCCTAATTTTTCTCTTTTTGTGGAGATGGGGTCTCACTATGTTGCCCAGACTGGTCTTAAACCCCTGGACTCAAGCGATCTCCCCGCCTCAGCCTCCCACAAGTGCTGGGTTTACAGGTGTAAATGATTTTATGTTAAAAGAAACTTTTTTATCACTTTCACAATGGAAAACCGAAGTCACTTGCCGTAAAGTGCCACCATAAGCTTATGTTCATCCATAAAACATCTAAAATCATCTCTTAACTCCAAGAGTGTATGTATGACTCTTTGGGAAGCAGTTCTTTGCCAAATAGCCAGCTAAGGCCATTGCAGGAAGGATGAACCAGAGAAGGAATTACCTTCCTTCTATGGAGTAGAGTCCCATCTTCTGAAGTCTGTGACCTTCCTGTATAGAGAGTTGTCAAATTTGCAGTATTTGAAAGGAATTTGAAAGGAAAAGCCACTTACTAATACGACATTTTCCCCACTAGTCTCCCGTTTCTGTTTACTGAAAAGGTTGTCCGTGCTGGGCAGAGGATTTATTCTAGGGCATAAAGGTATCTTTTATCAACCTCTAGATACCATGGAACAGTAGTTCTGTGGACATTTCAATAAGGGATATTAGAAGCTATCTTTGTCCTTAACTTTTAGACTTACAACTTTAGGTTTTCAAGCTAGACCCGGAAATGAAATCAGCAGTGGTTTTTACTGCTAATTATTGCCTTTATAGCCACCCACATTCTGAAGGCCTTGTAACAGACAGCACTAAAAGATTGGTCTGCCTCAGCCAAGGTGGGGCTGACCTGGTCTCTTTCCAAGCTGTGTTGGTTGTTTTTGCCTGGTTGTTCAGGTGGAAGACAACAACATTTAGACACTTAAAAATGGCTGACCCAGGTTTTGGAACCCAGACAGGCATTTTCAAGTACTGCATTTTCCAAGAAGACTTGAAAAAGTCCAGTCTATCCAATTACTGAGCCCTTGAGTATGGCAGTGAGGTTCGAATAATGTCCAGTACTCGGCCTTAACTCCCTTTCACAAATGAAAGGTTAAATGCTGGTACCAGGAGCACAGCATGGATTTGCTGTGCTCTCCTGTTTTCTTTGCCAAAGTCGCTTTTCTCCAGTCCTTCTGTGGTGTGACTGGACAAAGTTATGTTGTGTCTGTATTTGCTAGCCTGGTGTGCTCCCTGAGTGGGACCCCTGGTCTTGGGCAACTACTGCATACTATTTGTGCAAAGCAAATATTTTCTTGGCGGGTGGCTCCAGGTTACCTTGGCTTTCACGACTCGGACTAAAGAATGAAATATTGAATTGATGTCAAAACTGTGCTTGCAGCCTGCAATCCAAATGCCTGCCGGGCCAGTGGCCGAGGCCTGCAACCCAAAGGCGTCCGTATCCGGGAGACTGCAGATTTCAAGGTTGACACCAAAGCTGCAGGAAGTGGGGAGCTCAGTGTAACCGTGAAGGGTCCTAGTAAGTGTTCCTTTGTTTCTCTATCTCAGGTGTGGTTTTGACTAACTTTGCAGTCATGGCATATGGATTTCATCCCACGGCTGGTTTTCCTCGATAATCCCAGAAGGCTATGTCAAGGATTTGAGGCTATCTGGGCTCCTTGGGGAAGACAGCAGTGATTGATTAGTAATGTCTGGCCTGGATGCAGACAGTGGGTGGCTTGACAGCTTTACATTGCATCAACACTTCTGGGAGTAGAAAAAGCAGTGATGTAAAGGAGTTGGGGAAATGCTGCTGTTGGAAACAAGTGGCTCATTTTTTATTTTAGAAATCTAGGCTCAGAGAGGAAGGCTCTTGCCCAAGGTCATACAGCTTTTGTAAGCATCTGAGCTGGAATTCAAGCACAGTCTCCAAAACCAATGATTTTCTCACTACAGGTTAAATTTTATAGAGTATGAAATTATGTCGAGTACTTAATTACTATGATCAGTGCTTATAGAAGAAGAATAAAATTCCCTAAGATTAAGTTTTCTTTGTAGATAAATGCCATTTGTGGAGGGACAGGTTAAACCCTGCAACCCATTCTCTCTCCCTCTTTTGGGGAAGGAGACAGCAGATGTGGGGACGGGTGTCTTCACTTTTTTCCTTGGAACAGGGAAGTATTTCAGCACTTCTAGTCTTGGGTGTAGCAGCCTTTAGTGGTTTTACTCCCATGCCTGTGGAATATTGAGCTTCCTGTATCAGGATTGCTCTTACCCTCTGTGTTCCCAACAGGCTGGGGCAGGAGCATTCTGAGCTCCGGAAAGTTAATATTTGACTTCACAGCACCCGGCTTTGGGGCAGGCTGTGCCCTGAGGGTAGCCAAGGTTCTAGAGTGCCCAGACCTGGAGTCAAGCTGCTTGGGGGCTGTCTTCCCTCCCAGATTATTGCAACAGGAGCCAAGGAGGGGAGTGTGTTTGTGTGTGTCTGTGTCTGTGTGTGTGTGCGCCTGCGTGCATGCATGTGTGTGTGTGTTTTCTCCTGACCTTGGATACTTGCTTGACTCAACAACTTTCTCGGCCAAACCTCAGGGCTCAACACAAAACAGGTTCCTGCCTGATGGCTGGGTTTAGAGTTTGCAGCGTCGCATCTAAAACCTGTCCTCTTGCAGATAGCATCCAAGGACTTTCTTGCTTTTGTTGTCCAGCTTTCGATGGAAAAGGATATGCTGGAACACTTAACTTAAAACTCATACCAAATACTTCTAAAGGTTTGCTTCTTCCCCAGTGTTTGTGGGGGACTGGGAAGGGTAGCTATGATTATTGGGAAATACTGAAATGTGACTGGATTTATCTTTACACAGGTCCAGGGAGTTCAGGACCTCAGGGCCCCTCGTAGCCAAGTGAGATTTCTAAAGCCAGTTAGCTGGGAAGTCCTCCATTTCCTCATACCTTGAAGCAGAGATGGCTGTGTTTTTAGCTTTGAAGTAATCTCCCAGGCTTGGTGGGGAGAGGTCCCATACTCTGGGGCAGTCCACTTGGTTTTTATGTATGGTTTATGTTTTGTCAGTGTGGCTACCTCTCTCTTCTTGTCCTTTTGATTCTCATTTTGGGCCTAGGATTGTGTTGGAAAGATTGTCTCCTTCCTTCCCACAGAGGGTCTGGAGGAGCTGGTGAAGCAGAAAGGCTTTCTGGATGGGGTCTACGCATTTGAGTATTACCCCAGCACCCCGGGGAGATACAGCATTGCCATCACATGGGGGGGACACCACATTCCGAAGAGGTGAGGCTCCTGCTGCAGGGGGGTCCTCTCTGGAGGGTGCTCGGCCCAGGGCAGACTCACGGGTGGTTGCTTCCCGGGTTGCAGGAGGGAAAGAGATCTGCTTTGTTGAAAACTTTTTTTTTTTTTTTTTTTTCAGAGCAGCACAGACATTTGGCCTGTTCTCAAAAGCAGCAGAAAGTTGCTGTGGTTTTAGCTGACTTGCTTTAAATCAAATGCTGGCGGTTAGGGGCTGGTGGGAGGCAGGGGAGGCAGAAGGAGCAGTTAGAGCAAATGGGCTGTGTGTCTAGATGCCCGCATATACACTGAGATTCTCTTTTTCAATGAACTCCTTTGTTCATGAATGCCACGGGGCAAAATCTGCTGTGGTTTACATTAAGACCGTCTACGTGAGTGCTTTCAGGGGCCAAGGGACACAGTCTACAGCTTTCCTTGTGGGCAATGCACTTGCCCCTCTGCGTTCTGTGTTTTCCAGCTCCCCTGGGGGTGCAACTTTAAACTCCGAATAAATTCAGTTAGCCTTGAGAAATATTTGGGCATTATTGGGTTCTGAATACCTACCACATTTTTTTTTTTAAGCCTCCCATGCCAAGGTTACAGCACATTCATTCGTGTATGAGATAAAGCCCATTCAGCCGAGTTTTCTGGTTATAGCATAAGCAGGATATAGTGTGTGTGGACTCTCTCACTTTCCAGAATCATAGTCTGGGGAGGCCTGCACACAAAGGTAAAGGACCAGGAGGCTGGTGCAACCTAGTGGCCATCTGAGCTCCCAGAAGCAGTCACATTACATTATATTGTTGACATAACAATAGCTATGGGTGAGGGGCCTGTGGGAGGAAAGGGTTGGCTGGAATTTGGGATGCCAGGTGAAAGGATCAGGCAAGTGGAAAGAATGTGCAAAGGAACTGCAGCTTATGGCTATAGTGAGGACTTACTTTACTCTTCTTTGATGCTTCTATTCCTTTCCCTGTAGCCCCTTTGAAGTTCAAGTTGGCCCCGAAGCGGGTATGCAGAAAGTCCGTGCTTGGGGCCCTGGGCTCCATGGTGGGATTGTCGGGCGGTCAGCAGACTTCGTGGTGGAATCCATTGGCTCTGAAGTGGGGTCTCTGGGTAAGTGGACGCAGCTGACCGGCATCTTCTGGAGGACTGAGGATTACAGGGCTTCTGGGCTGTGTCAGGCTGGATGTTGGGGCCTTGCCTAGCCTCAATACCTTTAGCTTCCTGGCCTCCTAGCCACCCTAAGCCATCTCTACGTGCTGCTGTAGAGTTGCCATTTCCATTTGCAGTTGCCTCTGATACCAGCATTCATTGCCAGGAGAGTTGGGGGCAGAAGCCTTACGTGGGTATTGTGCCTAAAACAATGCTTGGAACGTAGTAAACACTTAGCAAATAGTGTTGACTGACCTACAGTTTAGATGAATGAATGAATGAATTTTGCTGACATTTGGATTTGGAAGATAAATATTTTCTTTGGAGCACAGCTGAAGTATATTTTAAATGATCATTTTATATCAGGAGTCAGCCAGCTTCTTCTATAAAGGGCCAGATGGCAAATATTTTCCACCTGTGGGCCCTATGGTCTCTGTCACAGTTATTTTACTCTGCCATTGTAGGCCTGAAAGCAGCTATAGGAATACGTAAACAAATGGGTGTGGCCATGTTCCAGTAAAACTTTATTTGCAAAAGTAAGCAATGGGCCAGATGTGGCCTTCAGACTATAGTTTAGCAACCCCTGTTTTAGGTAATAGCAATACGCAAAAGAGAAAAACAAGAAATCCCATTTATTTTTCCCTTCTAGAGAGATGATATTAATTGTCTTGTATATTCATAGTCTAGAGATAATATTAAGCCTTTTAGTGTATCCTTCTAGACTTTTTTCTCTGTACATATGCATGCAAATATTGATTTGGTACAGAAAATATCTTGGACAAGTCTTTGTATCTTTATGTGTAAATATAGGGTATGCCTTCATTTTCCATGGCTTCCATGGAATTCCACTGTATGGCTGTATCCATTGTCTGGCTCTCTAGTTATTTCCAAGGTTTTGCTATGAAAACAGTGCTGACTGTGTATCCTTGGTAATTGCCTTCAGATAAAAACCCAGAAGTGGATTTGGTGGTGCTAAGAGTGGGTGTTGGTTCAAGGCTTTTGCCACATGTTGCCACATCTCCAACAGAAAGGTTTGCTGGTTGGACTTCCCCTGTTGGATGATGACAAAATACATATAATGTATTTAATGCCATATATATATATATATATATATATTCCACCCCTTCCATCTCTACTGAAGACTCAATGAGCTTGGTTTTGGGAGAAAGGGACACCAACAGATTTGAATCTTCTGGTCAACACTTGGCTTTTAGGGAGGCAGCGGGAATGAGTTGTCATAACATAGAATAGGTGCTTTCCACCATATAACCAGGGAGACCCTTCTACCTCCACCACCTAGGGTTTGCCATTGAAGGCCCCTCTCAGGCAAAGATTGAGTATGACGACCAGAATGATGGATCATGTGACGTCAAATACTGGCCCAAGGAGCCTGGCGAATATGCTGTTCACATCATGTGTGATGACGAAGACATCAAGGATAGCCCGTACATGGCCTTCATCCACCCAGCCACAGGAGACTACAACCCTGATCTGGTGAATCAGCTGCTGTGCTTCTATTTTCTTGTCCCTGGCCCCTGGTTCCTCACCCCCATGCCCGAAGTTGCCTTAAGCAGCATGTTGAGAGACGGCAGAGAGGAATCATTTGGATTTTAGGAAGGAAACAGGCCTGCATTTGTTTGTTTGTTTTGAGACAGTCTTGCTCTGTCACCCAGCCTGGGATACAGTGGCATGATCTCAGCTCACTGGAACCTCTGCCTTCTGGGTTCAAGCGATTTTCGTGCCTTAGACTCCCAAGTAGCTGGAGCTACAGGCATGCGTCACCACAGCTGGCTAATCTTTGTATTTTTTGGTAGAGATGGGGTTTCACCATGTTGGCTAGGCTGGTCTGGAACTCCTGACCTCAAGTGATCCACCCGCCTCGGCCTCCCAAAGTGCTGGGATTACAGGCATGAGCCACCACACCCAGCCCAGGCCTACATTTGAATCCTGGTAGTATCACTTAGCACTTCTATAGTGTTGGGCAGTAACTTACCTGTCTGACTCTTGACGTCTTCCTCTATAAGACAGGAATGATAGTAGTCTCTGCTTCTACGATGATTCAAGAGGTGGCATGCATAAAGACAGCCTTTAGCTCATGCCTGGCCCATGCAGGGAGCTCCATAAGCTGTTATTTTTCTTGCAACTCCAGGGATCATATGTCAGTCTTACAGCCATTTTCTGTAGTTATTATTTCAAGATGCTCCATAGGTAAAGGAGGTTTTTTTCCCTAGTTCCCTGCCTCTTAAGTTGGAGCAGTGTTTGCAAGAGTTTCCTCTCAAACCATTAGCAGGCTGATAAGCATTAAGTCTAAGCCAGCCTGGCTGACAGGGAGTTGGCCCCACATGCCAGGTGTGCTACTGTTGGCCCATACGGGCAGCTGTCCATAGGCTGATGTCAGTCTGGGCTGCTAGCTACCCTTTTTGGCCAAATGCTATTCCTTTGCCCTCTAGGGCAAATGTTGTCCGTGGTAAAGATTTTGAGTCCCCTCAAAGTGGTAACATTGAAACTGAGCATGACTGGAGGTCTCTGCCCCAGTTGTTAGAAGTTCTCTAGGTCAACTTAGAATAAGGCAGGGAGCATGGGTTAGTTTGGGCATGGTTTTAGAACGGGTTTCCAATCTTTTGCCTTCCCTGGGCCACATTAGAAGAAGAAGAATTGTGTTGGGCCACACATAAAATACACTAACGATAGCTGATGAAGAAAAACAAAAACAAAATTGCAAAAAATTTTGTAATGTTTTAAGAAAGTTTACAAATTTGTGTTGGGCTACATTCAAAGCCATCCTGGGCCTCATGGGATCTTCGGGCCGTGGGCTGGATTTGTTTAGAGAGTTTTTCTCCCTTATGAGGAAAAGACATTTATTTTTAAGTTACAACCTACTTTAGCACTTTGCTTTCCGTAACCATCCTCTTATGTGGATACTGTAACACCAGACACAGGTCATTTTGTTCTTCCCCCATCCCCTGGTTACCTGTCTTTGTATAAGGGTTTAGTTGGGGCATTACACAGAAAGAGACTTATTATCTGCCTTTGCTTCAGGTTCGAGCATACGGGCCAGGTTTGGAGAAATCTGGGTGCATTGTCAGCAACCTGGCCGAGTTCACTGTGGATCCTAAGGATGCTGGAAAAGCTCCCTTAAAGATATTTGCTCAGGTAAATTTCAGGGGGCCACCTGTGCAGGTAATTGTCAGGTAACAAGATCTGTCTATGTAATGGCAAGTTGCGGAGTCCATCTGATCTTCAGTTTCCTCATCTGCACCTTCGAAATGATAAGAAGATTATCTTATGGGGTTATGTGAGGGTTCAGTGAGACTACCATGTAGAGTACTGGGCTTTTAAAAAAATCATCTTTCTGATTTGTATTCTGTGGAAATGAGGCTTGTTTGTTTCAGGTTATTCTGTAATGTCTTTTGGTGTGGCTGAAGCTGCTGAGGCCATGGTGGGAGTTTGTAAACAAGGATTTAAAAAATATGTTTATTTAATCTGATTGAATTTGACCAAAGGGCTTAAATGCAGGAATTGAAATTACAATGCATTGAGTGGCCATAGCTTTGTTTTTGGGCCACTTGCTTTTAATAACTAAAAATAAATGCATGTCATATTTTGTCACAGGTTGTCATCGTGTTGTGAAAACATGGCACGTTGTAGTTGGTCCATGAAGTTTTGTTGTATAAGCAAATGGTGACTTGGCTGTCTTGGGAGGCCACAGTAGCCCTGTTTGATAGAGGCAATGTGAGGGCCACCTCTGGTCCTAGCTCTGGCTTTTTTGCAGGATGGGGAAGGCCAACCTATTGACATCCAGATGAAGAGCCGGATGGACGGCACATATGCTTGCTCATACACTCCGGTGAAGGCCATCAAGCATACCATTGCTGTGGTCTGGGGAGGCGTGAACATCCCACACAGCCCCTTCAGGGTAGGTTGTGAGGCGGAATCCTGGCTGTTATATAGAAACGCTTGGTCATACACCAGGTCTGGGATCCGTGCCTGATGGCCAAGGCAGACATATGAAAGGAACCTGTCCCTGGTGGGAACTGAATGATGGAGGGGCCTGAAGGGCAGAGTGCTGCAGCCCACCCAGAAGAACTATTTCTAACAATGTTTTTTATTAGTATTTTACTGGGTCCAAGTGGAGGAGAACTTGATGACCTTCTCCATGTCTTCTCTAGGTCAACATCGGGCAAGGTAGCCATCCTCAGAAGGTCAAAGTGTTTGGACCAGGTGTGGAGAGAAGTGGTCTGAAGGCAAATGAACCTACACACTTCACAGTGGACTGTACTGAGGCTGGGGAAGGTGAGAAAGGGCCTCGTTCAACCCAGTGATCATTGCTCCTTGGGGAAGGGAGTTCTTATCATAACGTTTTGAGGGCAATTCCCTTTGAACTAGGAAGTAGTCCATCTGAATAGGTAATCATCTACTGAGCCTCTGAGTCATTCCGTGGTGGTATCTTTGCTAATCCATCATCTCTTTCCCCAAATCCTTACTTTTTCTCAGGTTTCTTACTAGAAACTTCCCAGTTGCTTTTTCGGGGTGTTAACCTGAGCTGGAAGAGATTGCACAGGACATGCTGTTTCTTGTAAGCTGGTGCTAATAAGCTGGTCTGTTCCAGGTGATGTCAGCGTTGGCATTAAGTGTGATGCCCGGGTGTTAAGCGAAGATGAGGAAGACGTGGATTTTGACATTATTCACAATGCCAATGATACGTTTACAGTCAAATATGTGCCTCCTGCTGCTGGGCGATACACTATCAAAGTTCTCTTTGCATCTCAGGTATGTGTTGGAGCATGGAGTGGAGTAGGTTTGGATTCTCTTTGGCCACTCGTGTGCATGTCTCTTCTACTTTTTGGTGTTTTATTTTATTAGTATTATTATTTTTGAGATGGAGTCTCACTCTTTCACCCAAGCTAGAGTGCAGTGGTGTGATCTTGGCTCACTGCATCCTCTGCCTCCCAGGTTCAAGTGATTCTCCCACCTCAGCTTCCCAAGTAGCTGGGGACTACAGGCTCACACCACCCAGCAAAATTTTTTTTTTTGTGGTGGAATTTTCCTCTTATTGCCCAAGCTGGAGTGCAATGGCGTGGTCTTGGCTCACTGCAACCTCCGCCTCCCGGGTTCAAGTGATTCTCCTGCCTCAACCTCCCGAGTAGCTGGGATTACAGGCCACCACACCTGGCTAATTTTTTGTATTTTTAGTAGAAATGGGGTTTCATCATGTTAGCCAGGCTGGTCTCCAACTCCTGACCTCAGATGATACGCCTGCCTTGGCCTCCCAAAGTGCTGGGATTACAGGTATGAGCCACTGTGCCTGGCCACTCAGCTAATTGTTTTGCAGTTTTAGTAGAGACAGTTGCCCAGACTGGTCTCAAACTCCTGACCTCAGGTCTGCTTTGGCCTCCCAAAGTGTTGGGGTTACAGGCATGAGCCTCCTTTTTGAGCATTTGGCCTCCTTTTTGGTGTTTTAGTGACAGGGAAGTTGTCTTAAGAATGCTGCTCAATTGTTTTCTCTCTGGCTCCTTACAGCCAAGAAGGAAAAAAACTTTTCCAGAACTAAATTATTACCACTTTCTAACAAAAGTGAGGCATTGTGTTCAGTGGTTAAAAGCAGGGGTCTGGAGAGAGACTAGTTTGTTATAAACTTTCATCAATATTTCGGTTGAAATGCAATTAGCTTCTAGATATGTTCTACTTTGATGCCTTTGAAGCAAATGACAGTGGTCTCTGCCCTTAAACTTTTATAGAGAGAAGTGATTCGAAGTTTCAGGTATGCAATGGTGAAGATAGGGTGAGCAGGATCCTGAAAGAGAGAATTTTGAAATCCTAGGGATTAAAATTAACCTTACATGTAAATGGGAACCTTAGTAGAATGTTCTGTGCCTAAAGGTAGTGGTCTAGTGGTGTTGACATCATCCATTTAACCTCTTCTGCCTTTATTCCAATAGTCTGCAACATTCTTTTTGAAGAATTATAATCGTTCTGTCTCTGATCACTTCTTGCATTTCCCCAGACCTTATTTCTCAGCTGCTCCTGGAGGACATTTCCTTCCTTCAGCCCCATATATTATTATCCTTTTTGGTTTTATTCTTGTTGGCATTTTTCATCCTAAGTACTTAACATTTGGTATTACAGGCTCAAAGTCCTCAGGTTTGTTTGTGACCTCAGGGATCCAGGCATTAGAGGGTGACCTATTATAGGAGGCCCTTACCCAATGCTGGGCTCTTTTGGCTTATCTTACCCTTCTGTTTACCTGTGGTAACAGAAGTCTGCTCGCCCTCGCTAAGTCAGAGTGATGCTGAGGTTAGCCGTTTGTTCAAGGCACCCTGAGCTCTGGCTGTTGCTTTAGGGGCTTTCCTACTAAGACCGTGTCTCTGCTACAGGAAATCCCCGCCAGCCCTTTCAGAGTCAAAGTTGACCCTTCCCACGATGCCAGCAAAGTGAAGGCAGAAGGCCCAGGGCTCAGCAAAGCAGGTAAGATGGCACATCAAGGTTGTCCTGGGCCCCTCTGCCGGCCGGTGGCACTGGGAGTGTTTCATCCATGGCCTTGAGGAGCCTAATCTCCATCAACACCAGCACCAAGCTGGCAGGTGTTCTGTGCAGCTCTGATGCAGCAGTGGCCGGCCAGGGCCTGTTGAACCTGTCTGACGGGTTCTCAAAGTGAAACTACTCCAGCTCGTCTGTCTCTTCACACAGTATATCTTTCCAGGTGTGGAAAATGGGAAACCAACCCACTTCACTGTCTACACCAAGGGGGCCGGGAAAGCCCCGCTCAACGTGCAGTTCAGCAGCCCTCTTCCTGGCGATGCAGTGAAGGATTTGGATGTCATCGATAACTACGACTACTCCCATACCGTTAAATACACACCCACCCAACAGGTAGGGTCCTTCTCCCCTCTGCTCCCCTGGCCCCCAGCCAGACCCCTTTCTATGCAATCTGTGCTGGGTCACTGTGGACACCAAGGGGTGTGAGAGGTGCTCTGCCAAAGTGCTCCCTGATGGGAAGCAGCTCCTGGCATTTTGAACCCCTCTAGGAGCACCTATAGGAAGCCCGATAGGTTCTGTCAGGTGGACTGCAGAATTCCCCAAGAGCAAGCAGGAAGCTGGTCCCATATCTCCACCTTCGGTTTGGGTTTTATCAGAGAAATGCTCAGTTATTGATATTCAGGCCCTAATATCTATTTTTCTGTTACACACACAGGTGCACACATGTGCGCACACACACACGTGCACTCCCTCGCAGCCTCACCAGCTGCCTTTTAGTCCTTTCATTAATTACCCACAGAGAAAGAGCTGCTACACCTTTATGTTTCCTTCCTGGCCCTTTTAGCTTAGTTTACCCCTTTTACGAGGTGTTGGAATGAGGTCTTTTCTCAAAGAGCCAGTTCAGCCTTTTGTCCCTAAGGCCCAACACACTATTTAGGGCAGCAAATGATTCCCCTTTACAAAATGCAGGATTTCACATGTGATCTTACCGTCTAGGCTGGCTTCCTCTGATTATTTCAGGCCATAAGGGCCTTAAAACTACCTCTCTGTACAAGTTAATGTTTATTTGTTTAAAAACATTAAAAAAATTTTTTATTGTGGTAAAATACATATAACATAAAATTTACCATCTTAACCATTTTTAAGTGTATAGTTCATTAGTGTTAAGTGCATTCATTATGTCGTGCACCCGTCACCACCATCCATCTCCATAACTCTTTACATCTTGTAAAACTGACAGCCTGTATCCATTATGTTTGTTTAAAATTTTGTTTTGCTTCATGTTCACACCTCTGGGGTCTGGAGACCAGACATCCTGGCAGAAAAGTCTGGATTTTAATACTTAAGCCTCATGTTCTAAGTGGTTGTTCCAAACCTCTGAGATTCCTTTATTCTTAAGGGAAACTGTCCTGCTGTGTTTGAAATGCCATTTGTAGGAGAAGAAGGGCAATGCTTTCGGCAGAAACACTGCTCAGAAGCCTTGCTTCCACCTGGGTCCTTTCAGCGAGGAGTGGGCAAGAGTCAAGTGGGGAAGAAAGAGGATTATAGTGAGGAGGGGGGCATGGTGTAGCTGTCCCCTGAGTTTGGGGGCTGCACACCCTTGGAGATGGAATCCTTACTGTCAGAACATCCCTGCAGTGGGAGGGATTCCCTGGGCAAAGGGATTCTGTGTGTCGTGTTATAAATGTGGCCCCTTTCATCCAGGCTTGCTGCTGTTTGTGCTTTCTTCTCCAAATTTTTATTTTTATTTATTTATTTATTTATTTTAGACAAAGTCTCACTCTGTTGCCCAGACTGGAGTGCAGTGGCATGATCTCAGCTCACTGCAACCCCTGCCTCCCGGGTTCAAGTCATTCTCCTGCCTCAGCCTCCCGAGTAGCTGGGATTACAGGCACATACCACCACACCTGGCTAATTTTTGTATTTTTGGTAGAGACGGGGTTTTGCCATGTTGGCCAGGCTGGTCTCGAACTCCTGGCCTGAGGCAATCCTTTCACCTCAGCCTCTAAACCTGCGGGCATTACAGGCATGAGCCACTGCCCTTGACCTCAGTATTTGTCTTTTTGTGACTGATTTGTTTTTCTTTGCGTAATGTCCTCCATTGTCATCCATGTTGTAGCATGTATCAGAACTTCATTCCTTTTTGAGGCTGCATTCCATTGTATGTGTATACATTTTGCTTCTCTCTTCATCGGTTTTTTTGTTTGTTTTTTCTTGAGATGGAGTCTTGCTCTGTTCCCCAAGCTGGAGTGGCACTATCTTGGCTCACTGCAACCTCTGTCTCCTTGGTTCAGGTGATTGTCCTGCCTCAGCCTACCGAGTAGCTAGGACTACAGGCACGTGCCACCATGCCCAGCTAATTTTTGTATTTTTAGTATGGATGTTTCACCATGTTGGCCAAGGTTTCACCATGGGGTTTCACCATGTTGGCCAAGCTGGTCTCAAATTCCTGATCTCAGGTGATCCACCCGCCTCAGCCTCTGAAAGTGCTGGGATTATAGGCATGAACCACCACGCCCGGCCCTCTTCATTTGTTGAAGAACATTTGGGTTGCTTTCGTCTTTTTTGTCTGTTGTGAATAATGCTGGGTGTACATATATCTCTTTGAGTCTCTGCATTTAATTCTTTTGAGTATATACCCAGACATGGAATGCTGGATCATATGGAAATCTCTTTTTGCTTTTTTGAGAAACCACTATACTGTATTCCACAGTGGCTGCACTGCTACAGTCCTGCCAACAGCATGCAAGGGTTTCTCCACATCCTTGTTAATGTTTGTTTTTTTTCTGGTTTTTGTTGTTGTTGTTGATAGTGACTATCCTATTGAGAGTAAAATGGTGTCTTATTGTGGTTTTGATTTGCATTTTCCTAATGATTAGTGATGTTGATAATCTTTTCACATGCTTGTTGGTCATTTGCATATTTTCTTTGGAGAATTATCTACTTGCCCATTTTTATATCAACCTTCTTAGTTTTATGTTGAGTTTTAGGAATTCTCCATGTATTCTGGACATTAGTTCCTTATCAGATAAATGATTTGCAAATATATTCCCTCACTCCTTGGGTTGCCTTTTCACTCTGTTAATAGTTCTCGTGTGCAGGTTATAAATGTGGCTTCTTATCTCCAGACTTGCTTCTTCCTGTGCTTTAAAATAAAAAATCCAAAACAAAACATTCATTATTAGTAATGATAAAACTAATACTTTTATAGCTAGAGCATCCCTTTCTCATCAGGCCACTCCATATAAGTAAGTAATTATTTTCCTGCTGATGGTTCTAAGGGTTGGTGGGAGCCTTACTATTGGGCGCACCAGCCTGAGTCTTCTTTGTTGCCAAATTCTCCACATTCTTTAGGAGAATGCACCAGAAAGCCATAGCTGTCTGTGTACAATGACTAGGATCACAAGGTTATAGCATCTTCTAAAAACATTTTGTGACTTTTGCTTTATTCTACGTCTATATGCCTTTTAGTGTTTTGGCTGAGCCATTAGAAAGTAAGTTGCAGATGTCAGGACAGGGTCAGGGTTTGATCTGCATCCTTGGAAAGGACTGCAGAACCCAGTACCCCAGACGTCCTCTGCTGCTGGTTGAGGCAGAAGTGGTTAGGAGCCTAGGTCTGGTTTTGTCCCCTTTGAAGTGATGCTGGAGGGGAGGCTCCTTACTTCAGAGTCACCCCAAAGTCACATTCATCCAGTTATCTGATAGCAGCAGGTTTGAGAACTGCTGCCATGCTGAGTACTCACTTAGGGCTGTGCGTCCGGATGGTCCCAGGATACATTCAGGGAGCCTGGTGGGCCTTGGTGGCGGTTGTTGCCTTCAGTGTGAATGACTTGCAGGGTGGCACTGGGGTCCTTCTTGTTGTTTGTTGTTTAGAACTGGGTTTATTGTTTCATTATTTGGGCAACTTGCGATTCTGCCTATTTTTCTGTGGCAAAGAAAACATTAAATCTCTCCTTAGATTGAGTTTCCTTCCCACTCCCACCCCCATCCCCAGCACAGAGCCTGGCCCTATAAGTGCTCTGTATGGATTAATGGCTGTGAATGAGTGAATAAATGATGTGATGCCTGGATTCACAAGCAGAGATGGCCTAAGAACGTTGTAATCTGGTAAAGGAGTGATGCCCACACCTCCTCATTCTCCTTTGAACTCTGTTTTCTGAAGAGCAGCTATAAGCTCAAGACTGGGCTAAGGAAGTATGCCCTTGGATGTGGTTAAGAGACCTGGGGCAGCCCAGAAAGCCACCCCCTGACACGGGGGAGGGAGCCTACTTTGAGGGCTGACACCCACAGACATACCTTCTCATGGTGGCTTTAGGGTATAACAGGCTGGAAATCCCCAGAAAGGTGGCTGCTTCGCATGGGTGTGTCCTGGCCTGGGGTGGGCGCTTCCCCCTCAGAACACAGGCTGTGCCACGTGGGGAGCTGAGGTCCTGCCTGAGTAACCCAGGTGCCTGGTTGCTGGTTTTGCTCCCTGACACCTGCAGCCCTGCCTGGGGTGGATGAGCGACGTGGATGGCTGTAGGATCCTGTGAGTCCCTTGAGGATGCAAGAGTAGAGCTCGTTTTGCCTTAGAGCAATGGACTTGTTGGGTTGGGGCTTGAGGACCCTCCCACAGGTCAAAGACTCAATTTTATAGGAGGGAAGTTATTTCCCTGAGGACTTTGGTCTTCTCTTGGTTGTGGGTGGCCTCAAGCAGCTTAAATTTCTCACCCCAGGTTCCCCCAAGCAGAGCAGTTTGAGAAGCTAGTGGCGATGTCTCCATTACATGCTGTGCTGGGAGCCACTAGGTTTGGGGACAACTCCATGTACTACTCTGGCACCTTTAGGAATCCCTGTAAGCTCACAGACCCTCACAGGGTAGCAGTCTCTACCTTGAAGTGTTCTTACCATGGTGGTCCTGGCTGCTCCCAGAGGGCCCTAAAAGAGATGGCGCTGAGGGTGGCTCTCTCAGTCCCATCCTCTTCTGAGCTGTCTGATCGGTGTCTTGTGTATGTATATTTTGAAGAATAAGATTCAGGTTTCAGAAGCATGTAGAGGAGAGTGAAACTGTCTTGCAGCCTGCAAAGTTGTGGCAAAACGCACTGGCCATCACTACTCATACATCCCTCACTTCATGGCCCTGTTGGGGAATAAACACAGTCCATTCCTTAGTTGGGGCCTCAGGGGATGCCTTAAAATGCTGTAGGCATTGTAGGTGTAAATCTCCAAGATTTTTTCCCTCCCTCTTCTTAGGTTATTTAAGGTAGAGTTCATTTTCTATCTGAGTTTTTGTTTTGTTTTTGACTGCTAATGAGAGTATACTTTCTTTTATGGGATGGGTGGCCTTAACTGGAAGAGGATTTTTCACTGTCTTTTTTAGCACTTCAGAGAAGTGGCCAGAAAACTTCATGCAGGTGAGGGAGAAGGTATCCCCAAGACCTCTGGTTAGCCTGAGGTCTGCCTAGTGAGCCCCTGAATTGTTAGGGGCTGTGGGGAAACGGAAGCTCGGGAAGAGTTGGCATATTGGGAATGCCGCGTTGGCTGAAGTAGTGAGTCAGTCCTGATTTAAACAGTACAAGAAGGAGACCTTTCCTGCCTCTTGGCTGGCTCCCGGCTCTGTTGAATTTGACCTGTGCACATTTTACCAGGAAATGTTGTACGCATGAGGCAGGGGGCCAGTTGGTTTTGTGTGCAATACTTAAAAATCCTGGAAAATTAATCCTCCCTTCATTGATGCAACCAGTTTTTGTTTTGTTGTTGTTGTTTTTTTTCTCTTGGCCTTTACCCCCTTCCTTGTTACAAAAGGAATGTGACAAAATATACATAGGCCAAATGCTATACACCCTTTTAACACTCGATCAGCAACAGCTTTCAGTAGTGTCTGCATTCCAGCAAGGCTGCTGGATTCTTGGGGGGAACTCATGTCTCCCTCCCACTTCCCTGTTACATTATGCCTGGTTGATTGAGGTGAAGGGGATCTTGATCTACTGAGACAGCCATGAGATTTCTTGGAGCCTCGATTTGGAGGGAGGGAACTTGGCCAGCCATGGAGAGAAGAAGCTGGCTGTGTGCCATCCTGGAACCGGCCAGAGGAGACAAATGGCACACACATGGCCATCCCGTGCCACCCGGCCACCCGTGAGGAAGCCTGCCAATCCTGCAAGCACCGTCTGCCTGCACACTTGCAATTTTATTTTGTTTCACATAACGGAAGTTCAGATACTGTGCGGTGGTCTTAGCACAGGTCTAGGTGAACTCTTGCAAATCCCTGTTGCAGCCTGGGGGCCTCACATGGATTCCCAGGACAGAAATGGTTCTGTGTGGTTAGTGGCTCCAGGCCCAGCCGCTGTACCTGTGGCCGGCACTGAGTATGATGGTGGGGAGGTGGTGTGGCAGAGCAGCTAGGACACAGGTTTGGGGGCCATGGGTATGAGGCCCAGCTTGCACCCTTACCAAGGTGTGTGACTTGGGGTACGTTATTTACCAGTCTGAGCCGTAGTTTCCTCTCCTGAAAAAATGAGATGACAGTAGGAACTGCCCCTTAGGACTGTTTTGATCTTGAATTGAGGAAATGCATAAAAGCACATAGCATGGTGCTTGGTGTGTAGAAAATGTTCATTATCAAATTATAAAAATTGCTCCTGTTATCATTAGCTGCTCTTATTTGATCTGATTTTTCCATTATTCTTGCCTTATAGTCAAAAGCTGAAAGAAATAGATCTAAGACACTTTCTACATTGATTGGAATCAAGTCTCCCCTGTCTGTGGGAAGAATGAGGGATCTTGAGGGGAGTTTAAATATCAAGTTAGCATGTTGGTACTGAAAGGTAAACTGGGTTTTCTCTTTTGTTCCAGGGCAACATGCAGGTTCTGGTGACTTACGGGGGCGATCCCATCCCTAAAAGCCCTTTCACTGTGGGTGTTGCTGCACCGCTGGATCTGAGCAAGATAAAACTCAATGGGCTGGAAAACAGTAAGTGCCTGAATGGAGGGCATATGGGTTATTGATGACCACACAGCGTGGCTGCTGGTTAGATTTTCTTCAAAAGATGGAATTCACAGAGAAGCAAATTCTACTTTAAGAGACTTTGCAGTTGCACAGACTTTGGTTTGAATTAGGGCCGTGCTGTGAAATAAGTGTGACTGTGTCTGCCCCTTAGCCTCACCAAGACTCAGCTTTCTCATTTGTACAGTGGGGGTGGTTGGCGGGGAGAGGTTGAGAACACCCGTGGGAATATCGTGAAAATTATATGAGCTAATGGTTCAGAGGCTGGCACGTAGTCAGCCCTCAGTATACTGCTGGCATTGCAGTAGGAAGTGTTCATTAAAAAGAGAATTTGGGCCACATCGCTTTCTGATGAATTTCTAACTGTGCCAGCTATCCTTGGCAACTGAATCCACATTAAGGTTGCGAGTCAAGCATAAATGCCAGATCCCTGGCACTCAGAAGTCACTACCACCATGCCTCTGCCCCATCCCAATATTCCTTTAGCTTGTTAGGGATTTTACTCTAGTATAAGCCCATTTCGCTTATTTTCAATTTTCTAATTATTTTTTAGTAGGAAAATTTCAAACATAGAAAAGAAAAGAGAATAATATAACATGAACACTGATGTACTTATCACTCAGCTTCAGATGTTCAACACATGCTCATAAAATGATTTTTTTGTACAAATAAAAATAAATCCATTTTTCATCTAAAAAACATTACAGTTAAGGGGTAATTCCACTTTAACCCTCACCTCTCCTGCTCCCTAGGATTAACCACAGTTGTCAATTCAGTTTCTGTTCTTCCAGATCTTCTCTCTGCATCTATACATATAGATGTGCCTGTGGAAAACATTTGGCTATATTTATTTTGCATTGAAGTTGCCCTGCTGTATAAACCTATGTCTTCAGCCTGCCTCCAACAGTGCATCTCGGGAATCATTCACTCGTACATTTTTTCTGTTGGTATTTACCACTGAGTGGCCCCAGACTGGATGCCCCTCTGGGCTCACATTCACCTGGTTTCAGGCTTACTGAGGCAGGGCTGAGTGCATACCCCCAGGACAGGGCCTCCTGTATTCACCTGTGAGGGTTCCTCCAGGGTACCACTGGCAGTGCCATCAGTGAGCATCTTCCTTCACTTGTGACCCAAGCGCACAAGTTGCAACCAAGGCCAGCTCCCAGTTGCGGAGATCCGAAGTGAGAGCTCGCTGTTGGCTTTTGTAGCTGGGGCAGCCAGTTCTGAGTGTGTGAACGTTTGCTGCCCAACCCCGTCATGTCTCCCCTTGTCACTCCTTTCCCCAAGACATGAGAGCTTTGACTCCAGAACAGGAAAAGCATGGTGCCAATTAGGAAAGCCACTTTTCCGGTGGGAAGCGGCGACCTGAGACCTCCTTGCTTATGGTTCGACAGTGTCCATCTTGCCAGGCCCTGTGTTGCTTCAGAGTCAAGGTTCTCTGAGTTGTGGCGGGAGCCCTGTGTTCTCAGTGCTTTTGTTTTGGGTAAAGTCCTTTCCCTGCTTTTGTCTAATCTAACACTTGGGCTTCCTGCAGCCCTGCTTTGCAGAGACCTTTTGGAAACCATCACGGTACAGTTAGTTCTCAGGACTTGCTTCAGTCACCTCGCATTTGGCAGCTCTGTGACTTCTGCTCTCTCGAGGGGGAAGGGTGCCTATAAGATGGAGTTGGCTGCCGAGAATTAGTAAATAAAACATTGACTTATGAGGGTGTTTGGATATAAAGCTAACACCAAAAGTAAGTAAACAAGAGAAGACAGTGTCAGATTGCAACTTTCTGGTCAGCAAAGATTGTGGGGTTAGGTAAATTTCACTTTAAGTCCCAGTTGGGAGGCTGCTGCATATGTCACCCTGGACAAGTTACTTAATCTCTCTGAGCATCAGTTTCCCCATCTGTGAAAGCCATTGGTTAATAATAAATACCCCATAGGATTGTGGTGAAAATTAAGACAATACCCTCCTTGTGCTTGACATATAAAATGCATTCAGTAAATGATAGCCATTATTGCTGTCATCACTAATGGATGATTGTGCCTTCACTGGTTGTTACTGAGGCTGAGATGCTGATGATGCTTACTCAGCTTTGCTGCTTGTCCTCTGCAGCAGCTGTTGCTTATGGTAGAGGCTGAGATAAGTCCCCGTGTCCAAAGAACCATTGCTTCTGTGCTCTGGATTGTTCCTGCTGCTGGAAACGGTCAGCTCTTCACCTCGGCTTGTGTTTCTTTTCCAGGGGTGGAAGTTGGGAAGGATCAGGAGTTCACCGTTGATACCAGGGGGGCAGGAGGCCAAGGGAAGCTGGATGTGACAATCCTCAGCCCCTCTCGGAAGGTTGTGCCATGCCTAGTGACACCTGTGACAGGCCGGGAGAGCAGCACGGCCAAGTTCATCCCTCGGGAGGAGGGGCTGTATGCTGTAGACGTGACCTACGATGGACACCCTGTGCCCGGGAGCCCCTACACAGTGGAGGCCTCGCTGCCACCAGATCCCACCAAGGTCAGCCTTTGCTTTTGTCCCAGAACTTGCCTCGTTGTTGTCAAACATGACACCATAGTCCTTCTCTGGTTCTTCCTGGCAAAGACCTTCTGAAAATCGTTTTGTGATGAAAGACAGCACAATTCACTGTGAAAGGTCCACTGTGTAGGTGGGTAACAACCCTGCTCCTCCTCTTGCTCTCTGACTATAAGACTTTGGTGAGGGGCTCCCTGTCCCAGAGTCTTCTTTCTTCGCTTGTTAGCATAATCACAGTCCTCACTACAAAGCCAGCCTGTAAGAGGTAGGTGAGTTAGCAAATGTGGAGGCCTCTGCCCAGCACCCACCTCACAGACGGAGCTCACCCTATAGAAGCTAGAATCGTGTAATATAAACATACGTTATTCTGGCCAGGTGCAGTGGCTCATGCCTGTAATCCCAGCACTTTGGGAGGCTGAGGCAGGTGGATCACGAGGTCTGGAGATCGAGACCATCCTGGCTAACACAGTGAAATCGTGTCTCCACTAAAAATACAAAAAATTAGCCAGGCGTGGTGGTGGGCACCTGTAGTCCCAGCTACTCGGGAGGCTGAGGCAGGAGAATGGCATGAACCTGGGAGGCAGAGCTTGCAGTGAGCCGAGATTGCCCCACTGCATTCCGCCTGGGCGACAGAGCGAGACTCCATCTCAAAAAACAACAACAAAAAAAATACATTATTCATGGCTGGGCACGGTGGCTCACACCTGTAATCACTGTACTTTGGGAGGCCAAGGTGGATGGATCACTTGAGGTCAGGAGTTTGAGACCAACCTGGCCAACATGGTGAAACCCCATCTCTACTAAAAATACAAAGATTAGCTGGGCATGGTGGCGCACACCTGTAATCCCAGCTACTCGGGAGGCTGAGGTGGGATAATCGCTTGAACCTGGGAGGCGGAGGTTGCAGTGGGCTGAGATCGTGCCACCGCACTCCAGCCTGAGCGACAGAGTGAGAGTCCGTCCCCTCCAAAAAAAAAAAAAAAAAAAAGTTCATTGTCATTTGTTCATAGTAACCCTGACTCAGGGGGTTTTGGAAGATTTCCAGTGGTCTCAATGGTATGAATCCTATGAAGGTGTCTTGTTTGTTGAATTAGAGGTGAAAGCCTCATTCCTTACTCTTTTTTAGAAACAATTTAGTTTTTTTATTACACAGAATTTGTTGAGCAAAGTGCGACAGCCCAAGCCAGCCACAGCCAGCTCCACAAGAGCCCTTCCGTGAGCCCTCAAGCTGGGATCCCGCGTATGTTTGTTGGAATGGACATTAGGTCTCCAAGTCCAGGCCTCTGATGTAGAAGGGTCAGGTGTGGTAGGAGAGAGGAGAGTCTTGGAGGGACTGCTCCAGGGGGTCACACCTCTCTCGTGCCTTTTTGCTGGTGATCGAGTTCTGAGGCATTTGCTGCATTGACTGTTGTGGCTCTAACTCATGTATGCGTGTGTGACACATGAAGCCCCAAGAGAAGGGCTGCTTGGCTAAGATGCACTTCCATGCTGATTACATGTGTGGGTGTTGAAAGCAGTGCTGGCTGAGCAGCGATCCCAGTGCAGTTTGACTTTATTCTTTGCTCAAATAGGTGAAGGCGCATGGTCCCGGCCTCGAAGGTGGTCTTGTGGGCAAGCCTGCTGAGTTCACCATCGATACCAAAGGAGCTGGTACCGGAGGTCTGGGCTTAACAGTGGAAGGTCCGTGCGAGGCCAAAATCGAGTGCTCCGACAATGGTGACGGGACCTGCTCAGTCTCTTACCTTCCTACAAAACCCGGGGAGTATTTCGTCAACATCCTCTTTGAGGAAGTCCACATACCTGGGTCTCCCTTCAAAGCCGAAATTGAAATGCCCTTTGACCCCTCTAAAGTTGTGGCATCGGGGCCAGGTCTGGAGCATGGGAAGGTGGGTGAAGCTGGGCTCCTTAGCGTCGACTGTTCAGAAGCGGGACCAGGGGCCCTGGGCCTGGAAGCTGTCTCGGACTCGGGAGCAAAAGCCGAAGTCAGTGTTCAGAACAACAAAGACGGCACCTACGCGGTGACCTACGTGCCCCTGACGGCCGGCATGTACACATTGACCATGAAGTATGGTGGTGAACTCGTGCCACACTTCCCCGCCCGGGTCAAGGTGGAGCCTGCTGTGGACACCAGCAGGATCAAAGTCTTTGGACCTGGGATAGAAGGGAAAGGTGGGTTTTATTTTAAAAAAAAAAAAAAAGGCAAACTGAGACTTAAGGGTTACCTGAAACTTGGAGCTGCAAACTCAGCCACCTGCAGGAGCCAGGTGACCTATAAGGCGGTGTTCACCTGTTCCCTCTGCCTCAGGGAGTGGTTGGGGGGCCCTGGTGAAGGTTGAGCACATTGCATTTCTAGGGACCGTGTTAGCTGACCCCTGATTTCTGTTTCTCTATGGGGAACAGAACTTAGCATTGTCAGCAGAATCTCTAGTTTTTCTGGCAAAGCCAGAAATCTTGATTTTTCTCTGGAAACTCAACATGCAACATGTTGGCATTTAATTGGAAAAAAGTTTAAAATGTGGTGTTGGCTAACACCTGCATGCCATACGGCAGGTTTGTCTTCAACCTTTAACCTGTCCTAGAGCCCTCAGTGTGAACAGTCACGTTGTCACTTAGCCATGGCTACTCGGGAAGGGACTTCTTTTGGGAGGGAGTGGGTTAATATTCTTGATTTCAGAGGTAGAAAAACCAGTTTTCCACTGTTACTGAAATTAGACTTCGTGTGTCCTGAAGTGCCAAGAACCTTGGTTCTGGGGTTTACTCTTGGGTCTGGGGTACTGGTGGCATTGTTAGCTGTGTGCTTGCTCTGCAGATGTGTTCCGGGAAGCTACCACCGACTTTACGGTTGACTCTCGGCCGCTGACCCAGGTTGGGGGTGACCACATCAAGGCCCACATTGCCAACCCCTCAGGGGCCTCCACCGAGTGCTTTGTCACAGACAATGCTGATGGGACCTACCAGGTGGAATACACACCCTTTGAGAAAGGTGAGTCGCCCTGTCCTCGGACTGGACCCTTGTACAGAGTTGTTCTTGGTCAGTTCCTCCTGGTGGCTGGTACTGACACCTGCCCCATGTGCTAGGCCTGTCTTAGCAGGGCCACATGCAGAGTGACAGAGTGGAAGTCAGCCTCCGCAGCAGTCACCTACCCACTCAGTGCCTGGCTTGCTTGCCTTGTGTAATAGGTGGGCTGGGTTTAGCCTCAGTCTTACCTCATCCGGTTATGGGGTAATGCCATGATGTTGCTCATTTGTGCCGTTTTTCTTTGCGTATGAATTTCTTTCTTCTTGAATATTAGGAATTATAAAAAATTTCAATAAATGGAAAAGCATAAAGAAAAAAATAAAAGTGCCATATATATCTCCACTACCTGGAGATCGGAAGCCTGCAATATTGTGGCATAGATGTTTTTAATCTTCTTGTAGATGTGTGTTTCTTCTGTTTCGTGGGTTTTGCTTTTTCTTTTGGTTAATGGCTGGTTGGTGTTTTCCCAAATGAGGGTAGTCTGTTTAGGATAACTGACTTGAAGTTGGAGTGGAGTGGCTTATGTGACTGCAGATAGACGGTTTGTATTATTTAAAAGTCAGATCATACCTACATTACTGTGGGTTTGTTTTCTTTTGTTTTTTTTTGAAACAGGATCTCACTCTATCGCCCAGGCTGGAGTGCAGTGGTGCAATCACAGCTCACTGCAGCCTCGACCTCTTGGGCTCAAATGATCCTCCTGCCTCAGAACTGCAGGTGTGCACCACCACATTCAGCTAATTGTTGTATTTTTTGTAGAGATGGGGTCTTGCCATGTTGCTCAGGCTGGCCTTGAACTCCTGGACTCAAGCGATCTACCCACTTCGGCCTCCCAAAGTGCTGGGATTATAGGTGTGAGCCACTGCCCCCAGCCACATTACTGTGTTTTTAACCCCCTTTTCCAAATAACATAGTATAGCATGCAGACTTGAATGCTGGATAAAACTCTGAAGTAGAGAATCATTTTTTCACAAATAGGGGATTTATATGCAAATATGTGTTTCTGTTTGTTGTTTTGAACAGGTCTCCATGTAGTGGAGGTGACATATGATGATGTGCCTATCCCAAACAGTCCCTTCAAGGTGGCTGTCACTGAAGGCTGCCAACCATCTAGGGTGCAAGCCCAAGGACCTGGATTGAAAGAGGCCTTCACCAACAAGCCCAATGTCTTCACTGTGGTTACCAGGTGGGCAAGGCCCTATATTTTGTGTCTTGAATCTCACTTTTATGGCTAGATTCTACATATGTGTCATAGTTTCCTAACTTTTGATAAGATGCATTTTTATTTTTATAATGCATATTTCCTTCTGTAGAGATGTTACATAGAAGGACCAAGCATACCTAAAAAACATACCAAAGCACTAGATAATGGTCATGAAACTATTTAGCAAACTGGGACTGAACCAAGCTCTGTAACTTCATAATGTAAAAATTTGTAGCCAACCTTATAAGTATTTTTATTAAAGTTGGTTGCAAGGCATATGCCTGTGTTGTACTTGCAGTCCTAGCCAGTGCAATTAGATAAGAAAAATAGGCTGGGCATGGTGGCTCACACCTGTAATCCCAGCACTTCAGGAGGCCCAGATGGGACGATTGCTTGAGGCCAGGAGTTTGAGACTAGCCTGGGCTTGCTAGTACACGCCTGTAATCCCAGCTACTACTTGGGAGGCTGAGGCATGCGAATTGCTTGAACCGGAGAGACATAGGTTGCAGTGAGTCAAGACCGCGCCACTGCACACCAGCCTGGGCAATGGAGTGAGACTCTGCCTCAAGAAAAAGAAAAATCAATGAAACATAAGCATTGAAAAGGAGGGGTCAGAGTGTCTTTATTTATATTATGCTAATGTGAAATTCCCTTTGTGAGAGTGTATCGTAGTAATTGAATTGGGGTGGCTACATGGAATAGTTTATAAAGGGAATTTGCATGAATTTTGGCAATAAGCAGATCAGCATAAATGGTGCACATTTCACTTTCTTTTCCATCCTTTCCAGAGGGGCAGGAATTGGTGGGCTTGGCATCACTGTTGAGGGACCATCAGAGTCAAAGATAAATTGCAGAGACAACAAGGATGGCAGCTGCAGTGCTGAGTACATTCCTTTCGCTCCGGGGGATTATGATGTTAATATCACATATGGAGGCGCCCACATCCCTGGTAAGCTATTCCTCAGAGAGGACCCCAAAGAAGAATTCATTTTGCAGGAAAATGGGTTTGATTTTGCTTATCTTTCTGAGTGGGGAAAACAATCCGATATTTGTAATAGCAGGAAAAGGAAAAAAAAAAAAAAGAAAATCTCTACCTTATTTTGTGCTTGGCTCTTATATACCTTATTCATGTGTCTTGGTTTCTTTTTTTCACTGACTATACTAGTAGCTGATCAAGATATGCAGATTCAAATTCTTCTTTATAATTTCTTTTGTATTTAGTGATGTCATGTACATTCACTGTGAAACAGGGTTTCTCACCTTTTGGCCAGATGATTCTTTGTGGTGTGGGCTGTCCTGTGCAATGTAGACTTTTGTCAGTATCCCTGGCCTGTACCTGCTAGATGCCCATAGCAGACTTCTTCCCCATTCTTATTTGTAGCAACCAAAAATGTCTCTATATCTTGTCAGATGTCTTAAGGGACAAAATCACTTCAGGCTGAACCACTGCTGTAAAGATTTAAACAATAAACAAATATATGACTTAAGTAGTGAAGGACCCTCCCCCATTTGTTTTGGGGGGAGGACTCTCCATAGGTTCTAGTTCTCTACTCAAATGATTGTCACCCCCACACATTTTATTTATTTATTTCAATAGCTTTTGGGGTACAAGTTGTTTGTGGTTACATGGATGGATTCTATAGTGGTGAATTCTGAGACCACCTCCCCCACCCCCATTTCTAAAAGGGCAGGTAAGTATGTGGTGTGGACACAAGACCAAGGACTGGGGCTGTTCTGGGCCACTTACTCCTCGTCTCAGGTGTGGTGTGAAGAGGGCAGAGCCCCAGGACCCCAGGAGCAGGAAAAGCCTCAGCAGAGGCTTGTTCTTCTCTCTCTGGGTCACACTGAGAGGGGAAGGGCAGGCTGAGAGGCCCACTGCTGGGTTCTGAGTTGACTCTCAGGCAGCTGGAGTGTCCACTGACCACACACTTTCCTGATTCCATCCCTGCTTCCCCATTACCACATGGAAATGTGCACACACACTCACACTCAACTGTCTTTCTCTCACACTGATCAGAAAGTATTGACATTCAACTCAGATTGATTCTACTTAGATACTCATTTAAGCCTCAAGTCATTTAAAACAACATGTTTCTCCTCAAACTTGTGCTTGTGGCTCATTCAATATAGATTTAAAAAATTCCCATAATCACTAGTCTAGGAGATTTCAGCTGTGGGCAAGACAAAGTTCCTGCCCTCAGGGAGCTTACTGTCTAGAGCTTATACAACTAAAACTTGTGATCACGACTGCTACGAAGAATGAGAATGGGGCTCAGTGACAGAATTCAGAGCTACGGGCTCCTTTTGGAGTTTTGTAACACTTGCATTAGGAGAGAGTTGGGCACAGGGAATGAGTAGAAGGCTGCTCCCAGGAGGGGTGATGTGGTGGCTCCGACCTGGCAGGCAACGGTGGAGATGAACATCTCCTGGTTTTTGTGGCAACGAAACTTTTTGACTATGGGGAAAGGCTGGGGAATGCCACCGGCTTCCGAATCCCCCTTGCAGAAAGGGGTCAGAGTTTGTCCCCTGTGGCCCACCTGTGAGCTTAAAGCAAATGGCCATCTTTGAGCATAACAACAGAAAAACATTCATTTGTGGTTTTCCCATCAGGTGTGGATGGTGCCTTTTTATGTTTCAGGCTCTCTGTTGCCTCCCAGAGACAGCCAAATGCCAGCTTTTCCAGAACCCCAGAACTTTCCCAGGTGGAAACATTTAGTGAAGTGTTGGTTGGTTTTCTTAGCGTCAGGCTTCTTAGCTAAGGCAACCCATGGGGGTACTGCCATGAAACAGTCGGCAACCTGCCAGCTTCTAATTTCTGGGTGCTTAAATATTAGCCCAGTTTTTCCTGGCCTGGTTAAAAACCCGGAGTGGAGTTATTTTTAACAGCGTGTCCTGTCTTACCCATAATGGCATGTTGATTTCCTCTGGTAGGCCAGCTGTGGTCAGTTGGTGGCGGCTGCCTAGACCACTGGATTGACTGGGGTTCAGAGTACATGAGGAAGAAGGGCTGGCATAAGGGAATGGTGACGTGTGTCTGGGCATGGAACAAGGGAGTGGTGGATAATGCTTGGGGTCTGCCATCTTGGACAGTTTATCTTACCCGGGTTTGTTGATTCTTGACTACTCTCATGCTGAGTTCAGACAACTTGTAGTGGAGGCTCTGACTTAAAGATTGGTCTCAGAGGTAGTCCCTTGCCGTCAGCTGTTGACATTGAAATCCTCAACTGTCACTCTCTAAAGTAAAGCCCCCTTTTGTTCCTCTCACCCCAGTGTGGAGGCCTGTGCTTGTTTGCCAGGGCCAGCCATTTATATCACGTAGCTAAAGACCTGGATGCCGTTGAAACCCATCTGTTGTTAGAAAGCCGGAGACTCAGTTCTTTGTGTGTCTTGGCTATCTACCATCTCTACTTCTACAAAGTATAAACTCTCTGAGATGCAAAGCAGAGAGCCCTCGGCTTTCATGGCAGTCATTCACTTTGCCAGATACCATGGGGAGCACCAGGACTCCCGTGCAAGGCAAGAGGTGCATGTGGCCCCTTGACGGACGATTGGCGTGGTAGCCTGAGGCATGCTGCAGGTACCCTGGATGGGGAGGTCCCCCCTCCACAGAGGAGTCCGTGAGCGTCCGTGGCCCAGCCCTTGTTTCTCTGTTTAGCACTTCTCTAGCAAATCGCTGTCTCCTTTCCTCGACTCCTCTGTGCTTCATCTTTAAAACAGACACCCACAAGGAGTCAGAGGCCCTCAGGGTCCCCCGTGGAGTCAGCCATGCAGCAGGAACTCAGCTTACACTCAGGAAGACAGTGAGGCTTCACCAGGTAGCTGGGTGACTGAGAAGGCCGAGTGTGGTCAGAAGGTGCCAGCTGCATTGGAGGGAGAGGAGTCTGGGGGACACATGGGAGCCATTTGTGGGAGACAGGGCTGGATGTGGGCTGCAGGGCCTGCCCATCTCTCTCCATTCTGTTCTTCCACCACTCAGCTTCCTCCTTCAGTTTCTCCAGCAGCCTGTCTCCTCCCTTGCCTCTGGGCTCCTGCATGTGTTGAGGCCTCTCTGAAGCATCTCTCCATCTGCTCCCTCTTGTGCCTCAACTGAGATGTTACTGGAAAGCTTTCTCTGGTCTTACGCAGACCAGGTTGATTGCCTACTGAGTGCTCCACCTTCCACACCCCCAATACGTTATGTAGGATGTTAGAGTGACTTGCTTGCTTCATCCTTCTCCTGCATTGTGCGTTCCTGGGGTGGGGGGCGGTTGTTAACCACTCAGGATCCAGCACCTGGCACAACATCTGCACGTAGTAGGTGCTCTGTGAGAATGGTTGACAACAATGAGTGGGCACATAAGCAGTGCACACAGTGAGGCAGGAGGAGCTGACCGAGGCCTGCATGGCCGAGGTCCCAGGGGAGCAGCAGTGCCATTCTGGGTGTGCACAAGGTAGTCTCCAGTTCCCAGCTTGTGCTCAGAATCCCATGACCTCTCTTCCAGGCAGCCCCTTCAGGGTTCCTGTGAAGGATGTTGTGGACCCCAGCAAGGTCAAGATTGCTGGCCCTGGGCTGGGCTCAGGCGTCCGAGCCCGTGTCCTGCAGTCCTTCACAGTGGACAGCAGCAAGGCTGGCCTGGCTCCGCTGGAAGTGAGGGTCCTGGGCCCACGAGGTAAGTATGCACCCTGCTTTCCTGCAGACATTCATCTGCCCCAGGCAGGGGCAGCTGTGACCCAGAGCAGATGCTTTGCTTTTGAGTTTGCTCGTGAGCTTAAAATTAAATTTTAAAAAATTACTTTATTGTTTCATGTTCTATTTAAACAGTAGAAATTCCTGCTTACAAGTAAGCAGGCTTGTTATTTCTCCAGTGATCTGTCCCCCCACTTAATAATACGGCTATCAGTTTCTTAGATGAAGCAGCAGTATTTGGGCTCTCATATGTAATATGGTGGCGACTGTTTCATTATGTGTTTCAGCATTTGTGAGGGGGCGGGTTGGTCTGGATGCGGCAGATGGTGGGGTTTGGAGGTGATAACTCACTGAGATACCTTGGTGTCCATGTGGTACATACCAGAACCTCTGGGAATGCCAGGGACATGATGCACGTGATACGTGGCTTTGTCATTGTCTCAATTCCCCAGAGAGAGAGGGTGTCTTGGGGAATGGGCTTTGTTGGCAATTTGGCCTGCCCTGTTGGCAGCCTGGAACTTGGGTTTGGTAAGGCTAGCGGGCCATATGGGGACAAAGCCCTGAAGGGCATTGGAACTTGCCTTTTTTGGTAAGTGACCATGTTTCCTCCTTCAGCACTTAAAATTGCCTTTCTCCCGCATAGAGGACAGTGTGCCTAATTTCTTACATAATCTGGATTTTCCTCCCCAGTGATATATTCTTGGATTCACAGAAGTGGCAAATGGGGATTTCCCTCTTTGAAGAGGAGCCTTCCCCTTCATGGAGTTCAGCAGGAGGTTATGTCCTTTGAAGCTCAGGGCAGAAGTGGTTTGGGGCAAATGAGGTCATGGGGCTGGGATCAGATTCTCTGAAGTTACAGAGCTTCAGGACCTGCATGTGTTTGTGTGCATGTATGTGTCCCTGTGTATGTGTGAATGAAAGAGGGAGAAAAAAAGAAAGAAAGAGAAGCTTTACTTGCATGTCTGCCTCCATTATGAAGGACTCTCAGGTAACAGCCTTTTGATTTTAGCTGATGGCACAGATTCCCAGTCATGGCGCAGCCCCTTGAAAGCCCTTTCAGAGTTCTTTAAAGGTGACCCGAAGGGTGACTTTAATAAGACAGGTTTGCATTTTCCCATGGCTGCTGAATTATGTAACCCAAATGCTTCTTGCTGGCCTCACTTCTAAAATTGGCTTACACCTGCCTCATCTGCTTTGCTTAATGAGCATGCCATGCTTTGATTAACCTACCCTGGAGTTGGCCCATCCTTGACTCTCACGTCGGAAACTGGGATCTGGACTCTGCAACCCAGTGCATGCCTTGATGATGTTTTAGTGTAATCTTCAACATCTCCACAGGCTTCTCTTGAGGGTCCCCTTGCCCCATAAGATTGGCACCATCACCTGCCCTGCACCTATGCCCCAGCATGCTGGTACCACAGTGTTCTTTACTCAAAGGTGGCCACAAGTCTTGACTAGCCAGCCCATTGGTTAATTTTTGCTCTTCACAGTTCTGGACTCTTTGGCAGTGTCTCAGCTGTAGAGTAAAATTGCCACATCCTAAGCATGCCTAACCAGCTTGAAAGGTTATAGCGTGTCTTCAACATGCATCATCCACATACACCCTCCAGCAGCAAGCACAGGCAGTCTCCTTAATTATACTCTGGGGCAGACTGAGTGTATTTTAGCCAACAGAAAGCTAAAGGTGTCTCTTGGGGTCATTTCTGCAACCATGAATTGGGGTTCCTATGATTTTTTCAGGCCTGTGATTATGGTTGCTTGCCTTTAGGTTACTCATCAGTGGAAACCAATAGCTCTTAGGGATGGATGTGATCCTATTTCAAACTTAGCCAAGGGTGAGGTAAAGGTGAAGTCAGGCTCCTCCTTAAACCTCTCATCTCTGTCCTCAGGCCTGGTGGAGCCAGTGAACGTGGTGGACAATGGCGATGGCACACACACAGTAACCTACACCCCGTCTCAGGAGGGACCTTATATGGTCTCAGTTAAATATGCTGATGAAGAGATTCCTCGCAGGTAAGCTCCATCCATCCACCCATCCATTTCTCCATCAGTCTATCTGTCCACCCATGCATTCCTCCATCATTCCATCCACCCATCCGTTCCTCCATCAGTCCATCCATCCACCCATCCATTCCTCCCATCAGTCCATCCACCCATCCATTCCTCCATCATTCCCTCCATCCACCCATCCATTCCTCCATCAGTCCATCCATCCATCCATCCATCCATTCTTTAATCATTCCATCAATCCACCCACCATTCCTCCATCAGTCCATCCACCCATCCATTCCTCCATCATTCCCTCCATCCACCCATCCATTCCTCCATCAGTCCGTCTACCCACCCATTCCTCCATCAGTCCATCCATGCACTCATCCATTCCTCCATCAGTCCATTCATCCACCCATTCATTCCTCCATGAGTCCATCCATCCCTCCACTAGTCCATCGACCCATCCATTCCTCCATCAGTCCATCTACCCATCCATCGAGGCAGCAAGTGTTGCAACTTGTCACCACCCATCCATCGAGGCAGCATAGAACCTGCAACTTGTCACCACACACTAGCTTTGATATTTGTGGCTCCTGCTCTCTTGCTCCCCCAATTCCTTTCAGACATCTTTAGTTTAAAGGTAAGCTGAAATTAAGAAGTTGGAAATTCTAATCAGGTGTGGTGGGATTCGCCTGTAATCCCAGCTACTTGGGAGACTGAACTGGGAGGATCACTTGAGCCCAAGAGTTTGAGGCCAGCCTGGGCAACATAGACCCTCCCCGACATCTCTTTAAAAAAAAAAAAAAAAAAAAAAAAAGGCACTAGGAGTAGTAGTAGTAGTAGTAGTAGAGAATCATTGAAAAAATTAGGAATTTATTAGTTTATTAGAGGTTTCCTTTTGGTGTTTTGGGACAGGACAAAGGTCTTTACTTCAGGGTTTGCTTGATAAAAGCATTTCCAGAAGGTTTTATGTAGAAACTTTCTTCCTTGTTGATATTAATTTTTAAAAAATGTTACATAAGCTCTTCACTTCTTGGAACAATCTCTAAGTGTTTTCTTTTCTTTTTTTAAAAAATCATGCCCCTTACGATGAAAAACGTTACCCATATCCCCTAACACATATTTTATATAGAGATAAGCATATTAGCTCTATGTCAAAATGTGTAATTTATAAATGACATTTGTATATTGTTTTACTAATATACCATGTACCATATGAAGCATACTAAATATAGAATAATTATAGATACAGAATATAGAATAAGATGAGATATAAATATTAAAATGAAGTTCTAGTATTCTTTCCATTTGGTGACCATCATCTTAGCATAACAAACGTGGGCTAAATGTGTTTAACCCTGTATTTCCCAAACTAGTTTGTGAGCTCTTCCTCCCCAAACTATTTGTATCCCTTGAAACAGAGGTCCCCAACCCTTGGAGCATGAACTGGTACGGGTGCATGGCATGTTAGGAATTGGGCTGCACAGTGATGGGTGAGCAGTTATTACCGCCTGAGCTCCGCCTCCTGTCAGATCAGCGGCGACTGCATTAGATTCTCGTGAACGCTATTGTGAACTGCACATGAGAAGGATCTAGATTGTGCGCTTCTTATGAGAATCTAACTAATGGCTGATGATCTGAGGTGCAACAGTTTTATCCCGAAAGCATTCCCCCACCACGCCCCCTGGTCTTCCACAAAACCAGTCCCTAGTGCCAAAAAGGTTGAGGACCACTGCCTTGGAACACACTCAGGGCAAAACCAGTCTGTCATGTAATGGTTACTACCTCAACCTCATAGTTGTAAATTTCTGCTGGACTTAGGCACTTTGACTAACTCACTATCTTATCTGCTGTAGAAACCCCCTTTTCCATCCCACTCATATGTAAGGAAAGTCAGATGCAGCTGGGTTGACACATATCTTTACTGACTAGGGTGTGTGTGTGTGTCTATCAAGTCCCTTCAAGGTCAAGGTCCTTCCCACATATGATGCCAGCAAAGTGACCGCCAGTGGCCCCGGCCTTAGTTCCTATGGTGTGCCTGCCAGTCTACCTGTGGACTTTGCAATCGATGCCCGAGATGCCGGGGAAGGCCTGCTTGCTGTTCAAATAACGGTAACTTGGAGTTATTTTTTGAGCCAAACCTTAATTCTAAGACTTAATTTCCAGGCCAGATTTAAGAACAAGGGTTTCAATAACCGATTTCTGTGCAAGTTGTTTGTTAGATTTTCCCACCAAAGAGTCAGTAAATGTGCAGAAGCATAAGCAGCTCGCCTGAGAGATTTGAGGGTGTAGCTCCAAGAACCACTTTTTGGTGAATTTTCATATTTTTTTTACTACATCTTTTCCTATGTTTTTATTTTTATTTTTTTAAAGATGGGGTTTCACCATGTTGCCCAGTCTGGTCTTGAACTCTCCTGGGCTCAAGCAGTCAGCCTGCCTCAGCCTCCCAAAGTGCTGGGATTACAGGCATGAGACACTGTGCCCGTCCCCTATGTTTTTATTTTTAAATGTTTTAAATTACTCTTTGGATCAGTTAAGACTAAGTTATGCTGCATACCGCAGTAAACCTTAAAATAAGAGTGACTAAAATAAATGAGATTATTCTCTCTTGTTAAGGAAGCCCAGGTTAAGCCATCTGGGTGCCCTGCACCTCATCAAGGAAGTCGGCTCCATTTCTCTGCTCCTCTACCTAGCATGTGACTTCTATCCTTAAGGTCTCCTCCTGGACCACAAGGCTCTGGGCATCACAAGTGCTCTGGGCATCACATCCACGTGTCAGGCCAGAAGGAGGAAGAAAGAAGGGAAAGGGGGTCCTCTCAGCTCAGTTGGCTCTCTTAAGCAGCCCTTCCAAAAATCCATCATAGACTTCCATTCCCTTCTGATTTGTTGGGGGTTGGCCACAAGTCACATTACCTAGTGGCAAGGATGCTAGGAAGTGGAGTCCCATCTGGGAGCAGTGCACCTAGCTAAGAGTTACAGTCCTATTAATAAAGAGAAAAGGGAGACTGGATGCGGTGGTGTGCGAGCAGAAGCCTCTGCCTCCTCCCCTCCCTACATTTCAGAGGATTTCGAGCTAAAACACTCCTGGTTCACCTGACAACAAAGTTACTAAAAATTGGCCGTGTCTGTCGTGGTGTTAAAGGGATCTGTGACCCTCTACACTCCCTACCAAAAAACAAAACAAAACTAGATTGTATTAAGCCATCCATTCTGTCTCTCCACTAGAGGCACTAATAGGAAAGTATGTCAAGGTTTTCCGTGAATGTTTTCTACATCTTAACAACATCCTAAATAGCATTTCTGTATGATCCACAGGACCAAGAAGGAAAACCCAAAAGAGCCATTGTCCATGACAATAAAGATGGCACATATGCTGTCACCTACATCCCCGACAAGACTGGGCGCTATATGATTGGGGTCACCTACGGGGGTGACGACATCCCACTTTCTCCTTATCGCATCCGAGCCACACAGACGGGTGATGCCAGCAAGTGCCTGGCCACGGGTGAGTACAGAGCATCTCAAGGTCAGGAGCACAGGCTTTGCAATCAGAAAGCTGGGCTATAGCCCTTCTCTGTGATTTACAAGCTACATGATCTGGGCACGTTGCTCGACCTCACTGAACTTCAGTTTGACATAGATTGAAGCTCTTCATTTATATTTGGAGAACATTTAGATCCAAGAAGCTCTTCTAAGAAGCTCTTCTAAGGAACAGAGACTGTTGTACAGGGTTATTGCAAAGATTAGATGAGGTCAGGCATAAAAAATGCTTAGCACGGTGCCAGGTACATGATAACTATTATTATATGCTTTTGAAGGTTGAGAACCCAACTCTGATGGCGGCTCCCATGAAAAGCAACAAATTTCTGCCTTTTATGAGCAGATAGTTACTCAGCATTCATTCAAGAGCATTTCAGGTCAGCATTAGAGAAACACATTTAAGGATCTAGGTTTTTTTCGTCATGCATGTGTAAACCTCTCAGGAATTCTCCATGAATATTTGAGCATCACAGATTCTTTCTTTTTTTTTTTCCCTCCTCCTTCCTTCAGTTTCTAAGACACAACTATTGACTGTCACAGGCCTTTCTTTTCTTTCTTTTTTGAGATGGAGTCTTGCTCTGTTGCCCAGGCTGGAGTGCAGTGACGCAACCTCAGCTCACTGCAGCCTTAGCCTCCTGAGTAGCTGAGACCACAGGTGCCCACCACCATGCCCAGCTAAGGTTTGTATTTTTAGTGGAGACAGGGTTTCACTGTAATTGGCCAGGCTGGTCTCGAACTCCTAGCCTCAAGTGATCCGCCCTCCTCGGCCTCCCAAAGTACTGGGGTTACAGGTGTGAGCCACCGTGCCCGAACAGCCTTTCAGTTTTTAAGAACAGCCCTTGGACAGCTCAGTGCTGCTGCTCAAGTAGATTTTAAAACATGAATCCCCATCTCTAAAATGAGACATATTTACTTCTTTTTAAATAAGTAGACTAAACACAGGACTACCCTTGATGTGTTCTGTTTCTCTCATAGCCCATCTTTTTTTGAATGGAGAAAATCTGGGCTTTCAGAGCAAGGTTGTGAGTTGCTCAGTGTGGCCCTTTTTGGCTCACCCATGGCAAAAAATGGAGGAATTTTGGAATGCTGGCCAGTCCACCACCTCCTAGGTCTATGCAGCTGCCAGCGACAACCAGATCATCTTTACTAATTGATGGCTAATTTACTAATTGATGTTAACGCTGGATGGGGACTTCCCCATTGCCTTCCAGGCCCTATTTCCTCCCCCAGCTTGGGCAGAATCCTGAGCTGAATACTTGCCTTTTGGCTACACCTTTGCCTTGGCTAAACCAAGGGTCTGTCATTCAGTGCCTTCCACAGATTGACTCCAGTCTTCTCTTCCACTACTCCCTGAACAAACTGTTCTGGCCACCCTCCCTGTTACTCCTACGCACTTGGCTCATATTTGCCAATGTGCTTTTAGTTCATGCTGTTCTGCATTTCCTGATGTATGGATCCTGTGTAAAGGGGTGCCAGAAATCAGAGAGAGACTGGTCACTGGGGAGAGGTTGCAAGTATCCCTTAGCTAACAGAACCCATCCTTCCGGGTTCAGCCATGTTTCCTTTCTTTAGGAAGCCCTTTGTCAGTGTGGCAACCCTGGTATATAAATTCTTAGAACCTTTGCCTAGATATGCTGCCAGACACTTCCCCGAGGAACAGTATGTTATTTTTTCTGTAACTTAGTTCCTCTTCAGCATTTCCACTGCAGTTGGAGCTGTCATTCTTGGTGCCTGGCCCTGTTAGCATCTTGAGAGCAGGGACTGTGTCTTACCCACTTTATGTGTACCTGGCACTTAAGAAAATGCCCAATATGTTTGTTGAAAGGTGACCTTCCATTGCCACACCTTTAAATGCTGGCAAACCCAGGCTAACCTTTAGTCAACACTCAGAGCTTACAGATGCTCCTTATTTAGTAAGTAATTGATGAAGTAGCCCTTTGAGCAACACCTAATTGGGGATCTTTGGGATATCCCTCTGAATGGCAGCAGTTGAAGGCCTAACATGTACAGGCACAGACAGCGTGGATGGGTGTGATTTGTTCTTGGGCCTCCAGGACGTGTGTCCATACTTCCATTCTCTTCCCCTGAACTCTTCTCCAGGTCCTGGAATCGCCTCCACTGTGAAAACTGGTGAAGAAGTAGGCTTTGTGGTTGATGCCAAGACTGCCGGGAAGGGGAAAGTGACCTGCACGGTTCTGACCCCAGATGGCACTGAGGCCGAGGCCGATGTCATCGAGAATGAAGATGGAACCTATGACATCTTCTACACAGCTGCCAAGCCAGGCACATATGTGATCTATGTGCGCTTCGGTGGTGTTGATATTCCTAACAGCCCCTTCACCGTCATGGTAAGGGAAATTCCTTCTCCAGAGCATGCTGTTATTGGTGGAAACTGTAACAGCTGCCATTTGTTGAACCTTGACCAGGATATCTTCTTCCACTTTTTTTTTTCCATTTGGAAAAAAATTTCGTTAAGCAGTCATGACCTTGTAGAGTCCCAGAGTAATCTCTAGAAACTCAGAAACCCTTTGGCTCTAAGGGTTTTTAGGGAATCTTACTGGCCACCAAGGTGTCTATAATAAGGGACTTGGTCAGCCGCACTTGACCACAAGGTTCATAGGCCCTTCATGTTTTTAATGACCTGGCCTTGTGCACAGCCTTGGGCTTATTATTAGGCAGTATCCTGGCCTAAGCTGAGGCGTTTTGAAAGATAACTCCTCAGAAAAACACACCTTTATGAAAATGTTTCTACATAAAACATGACAGGTTTTTAACCTGCCGGCTCTTCCTTCTTCCATCTTCATGGCCATTCTCCATGGCTGGAGGAGAGAGCTTCCTGATGCTGTTTTATTTGGAGACTTGACTCTGATATCCCAGGACTCAAAGTACCTCCACTTGTGTTTTGGAAAGATTCACACTTGATGTATGAGGGGGAAATACCTTGTCTTTTGCAGCTAGAAACATCTGGAATAAAAGGAGGAAACCATTATGCAAACATCTGGGTTAGTGAATGACCAAGGTCTTTCATTTTCAATTCTGAGTGACTTATAGATCTTCCTCTGAATATTTATTTTTGTTATTGCATAATGGATCTTCCTCTGAATATTCTTCAACCAGGAAAGGGATTAGAAACCTCAGGGGCATTACCTCACTGAACTCTCAAAACCAAGCATCGTTGGGCTTTTTTTTTTTTTTTTTTTTTTTTTTTAAACAAATGAAGCATGCTTGGTCTAGACAGACACCAAGTACCATGCTGTCATCCTCACTGGTGTCCTTTGATACTGCCATCAGCAGCTGCACTTGACCACAAGGTTCATAGGCCCTTCATGTTTTTAATGACCTGGCCTTGTGCACAGGCTACAAAGCACCTTCTAATTATTTCATTTTGTGCAGTAATGGGGAGGTGCATGACGACTCCTTTCCAAACAGAAGCTCAGGGACTTTCTTCCAAACAGTCTATACTCTGTCGTAGCTTTGTTCCCTTCCATCGATGTTTGTTTATCTGTAAACAGCGTGCCAGAGATCTGGAGGCTCTTTTATGTCTCAAGTATGTAAACACTTTGACATTGTTCATTTAAGAGTGTTTTTCTTCTATAGGAAGAAGGAAATACAGCTGGGAAGTTGATGTCGTTATTCACAGAGAAGGGTACCAATTGTAGTCTTCAGAATCTGTTTTTAGCTCATACTGGGTTTTATCTGGTTGGTTAGAATTAGGTAGGAGGGAAAAGCAGCCAACCACCGAGCAGTGGTTATGGGCCTGCTGGTGCGATGAGTTGGGGGTAAGAGAAGACCATATTGGGAAGGTCTAAGTGAGAAAGTCAGAGTAAAAAAATTGAGGACCCTTGTTGCAGAAGTGGAGGCTTCCAAACTCAGTAAGAATAAGTGTCTCCTAGCCCCTGAATACACACAAAGCAAGAATATTTTGTGTTTACCCACTGCCCCCTGACCACTGCTGAAGGCAGAAAGGGATGATCACCCACAGTACCTATAGTACCTGGTTTGGGTCTTTATTCTGTCATTCCAGGGAGAGAATCTTAACTGGATGGACTGACTGACTATTCATTGGCTTTGGTTGGGTAGATTCCCTGCTTCTCTTTATAAGTTTGAGGCCAAAAAGGACACTGACCAGCACTGCAGCAAATGTCTCAAGGACACCCACACCACGTGAGCCATCGCGCCCAGCCAGGAGCATTCAATCTAAGATTTGTTGAAAATGAATTTATAAAAAACTTTAAAAACATTAACTGCTGAGCATGGTGGCTCACGTCTGAAATCTCAGCACTTTGGGAGGCCAAGGTGAGAGGATTGCTGGAGCCCAGGAGTTTAAGACCAGCCTGGGCGACACAGTGAGACCCCCATCTCTACCAAAAAAAAAAAAAATTAGCCTAGTGTGGTGCGTACCTGTAGTCCCAACTACTCAGGAGGCTGAGGTGGGAGGGTCGCCTGAGCCCAGAAGGTTGAGGCTGTAATAAGCTGAGATTGCGCCACTGCACTCCAGCTTGGATGACAGAGCAAAACTCTGCCTCAAAAAAAATTAAATAATTAACCACAGTAGACATTTATCAAGTAAAAAAAGACCTTTTTCCTGATTCTGTGCTGCAGAGATGCCTCGTGTTAGTTTTTACCTGCTTACATCTCACACACCTCAGTTTCATGCCTGGGGTCGCACTGTACATAATTACTTTCGCACCTTGCTTCCTTCCCTCAGTGTGCCATAGATACCCTTACATATTGATTCATTGGACCTGACTGCTGTGTTCCACTGGACAGACTCACCAGAATTTATTTGACCCAACCCCTTCCAGATGGACATTAGGTTGCTTTAGTTTTGCATGACCACAGACGGCGCCAGTCAAGGTCCTTACACACGTCAGTTACCTATGGAGCCTCTCGCCAGCGTAGGTCTGCTTGCCAGAAGTGGGGTTGTGGGCTCACAGGGCATGCACATCTGACAGTTGAAGAGAGGACACCAACTTGCCTTCCAAAAGGGCAGTAAGAAAGTGTCCTTCGCTAGAGCGAGCAGCTCACTGCGGTTCAAGATGGAGCAGTGGGGGAAGCAGCTCTGTGGTGGTAGAGTCTACTGAGTGTATCCTTCCAGTATGGTTCCCAACTAATCTCCATTTGCCACTGACCAGGCCACAGATGGGGAAGTCACAGCCGTGGAGGAGGCACCGGTAAATGCATGTCCCCCTGGATTCAGGCCCTGGGTACAATTTTGGTTTTTTCCTTTTTGTGTTTCTGTGTTTACTCAGCCTTCATTTCAGAAAATCTGCCATCTGCTTCTGGGATTGCTTAAGCCCTGTGGGTGTCCTGGTCATTGGTCATTGGTGTGCCCCTCACTGATCAGCCCATCACGATGATCCCTGCTTTTTCTGTAATAAGATCACCTTCGCGTCACCATCCGTGCTCCACAAATCGCCAGCCGTCGTGTCTGTGATCACGCTCGGTGTAGTTTGTCTCCGTGTTTAAAGAGAAAGACAGCTGTCTGCAGCCCTGCTGCTGCCTCTCAAAGCCGCCACTTGCACATTCAGTTTCTGTTCAGGGGGAAAGCCACCCACTGCTATTCTCTGCCACTTAAAATGCACCTTCTTTTCCAGGCCACAAGCAACTAAACCTTTCCAGATGGAGCCTCTTGGGACTCATAGACATTGCTGTCTCTCACTTTTCCACTTTCCCGTGGGCGCTGCTGGGAATTTTACAGACAGACTCCCGAGTGATTGCTAACAGTTGGTCAGCATGACTTCTCCAGTCCCTCAGGTTCTACCCTGGGTCTGGAGCCACTTAGACAAAGCCCATACCACAGTGGGCAGCCACATTCCCAAATCCCGGCCTCGCTGGCTTGCAGAATTCCCAGCAGCTCTACCCCCTGAAGCTTCACCAGCTCCCGCTGTTGTCTGCTTTACCCAGTGACCACTGCCTTCTGTTTTTAGGTGACCGAAGAGGCCTATGTCCCAGTGAGTGACATGAACGGCCTGGGATTTAAGCCTTTGACCTGGTCATTCCGTTTGCTGTCAGGAAAGGAGAAATCACTGGTAAGCACTTGCCGTGAAGGCCGTCTCATTTTCACTTGCTCTCATGAGCTTCCCAGAATGGTGCCGGGGAGGTGTGTCCACTGTCCCCTAGACCTGGGCTCCTTAACCCAGGGTCATGAGTTCTTGGTCTCGGGTGTTGGGCCATGGAGCTCCTGAAACTACAGAATGTGCCACGTGTGTTTCTCTGAAGAAGTGACTCACTGACAACTTGCATTACTTTCTTGAGGGGGCCCATGATTCTCTCTAGGTTAAGAACTGCTGTGTTTAGATACCTCATGACTGTTGGGTTCCTGTTTGCCCCTTTTCCCTGCCTTCTCTTGTTTGACTTTTCCAGATGCAACTTTGACACTGAGTCTGTCATACAGGAGTTCCTTTCTCCCCTCAGCCGCTTTTCAATGCCTGCTTCTCTTTGGTTTGATGCTCTACCTATCCAGCTGGTTTCATGGTCTTCTCAAGTCCTTTCTGAGCTTGATTTTGCCAGTTGTAAAAAACTCTTTAAGAGTTGTCTGCTGTATTTTGTGGAAGTCAAATGGAACTGGAAAAAAAAGAAGAAAAGAGCAAATGGTCTTTCCCATTGCGGGACTTGAGTGTTTTAGGCAGCAATGAATGTCCTTGGGTCTGGAAACCTTTATTTTGAATACATCTGTGCCTTGGGCTCTGCTTCCCTGGGGAAGGTCGCTGGTGGGCTCATTGCACCGTCTCCCTGTGCTCCATAGGGGAGGTCCACATGCCTTCTGGGAAGACGGCCACACCTGAGATTGTGGACAACAAGGACGGCACGGTGACTGTTAGATACGCCCCCACTGAAGTTGGGCTCCACGAGATGCACATCAAATACATGGGCAGCCACATCCCTGGTAAGTTGAGCTGAGCAGGCCCAGCAGGGCTCCACCATTCAGGGGCATCTGGGCAGCATACAGACGCTCCTCAGCTGCTGTGCAGGGAGTGGCCTTTGGCAGCAGGCTGGGGAATGTAGCATTGGCAACTCTGCAAAACCAAACAGCCTGGGACCCTAGCAGGTCCAGCTGATTTCTAGAAGGGGTGATGTAGCTCAGTGTCTTGGGTTACAGTGCAGGCCTTTGGGTCTGTGGTTGTTTATCTTTGTCACTAAGCCGAGTGTGGCCAGTGGGCAAGCTGGGAGAAAAATGTGAGGCACAGTGAGGGACTTTCCAGCCTGGCCTGCAGAGCCCTGTGTGGCCTGGGGACTTGGGGCGGGGTCAGAGGTGGAAGAAGAGGACCAGCAGCCCAAGTTCCAAGGGAATCTGGCCCAAGTTCCATGGGCCACCAACCAGCACAGTGTCACTGGTTCACTCTTTCTTTTTGTAGTTGTTTAAATATTTGTTTTTTAATTTAGTATTTTGAATGGGTAACACATTCTCATGGTTCAAAAATAAAAATGGGCTGGGCGCGGTGGCTCAAGCCTGTAATCCCAGCACTTTGGGAGGCCGAGACAGGCGGATCACAAGGTCAGGAGATCGAGACCATCCTGGCTAACACGGTGAAACCCCGTCTCTACTAAAAAATACAAAAAACTAGCCGGGCGAGGTGGCGGGCGCCTGTAGTCCCAGCTACTCGGGGGGCTGAGGCAGGAGAATGGCGTGAACCCGGGAGGTGGAACTTGCAGTGAGCCGAGATCCGGCCACTGCACTCCAGTCCAGGCGACAGAGTGAAACTCCATCTAAAAAAAAAAATAAAAAATAAAAATGATATGGAGAAAGGTTTCCTTCCCACCTAGATCCTCCGTCTGCCCTCTCCTTGAACCAGACTATCATAAATGTTTTTATGTTCAACTTCAGAGTTTTAGGGTTTTATTTTGTGTGTGTGTGTTTGTGTGCGAAGACAGGATCTCACTATGTTGTCCAGGTTGGTCTCGAACTCCTGTCCTCAAGCATTCCTCCCGCTTTGGTCTCCTAAAGCGTTGGGATAACAGGCATGAGCCGCCACGCCTGGCCAATTTCAGAGTATTTTTAAGACTCTCCATGCAAATAGAAATACAGATAAATAAGAGAGTGTCTTTCAAATCTTCCCTCATGTGGACGAATCATTACATATTTGACCATTTCCCTGTTGGAGGGCATTTTGGTTCTTCCTGCCGTTGCTGTCCCCAGTCTTGCTGCAGCAAATCGACTTTTCCCCTAGTCACTTCACACTCATGAAGATGTATCTGTGAGATTTAGTTACCAGAGGAGGCATTGCTGGGGCCCCAGTGCAGGCATCTACGATTTTGACAGATCTTGCCAAATTGCCCTTCAGAGGGCCTGTTGCAGTTCACACACCCTCCAGCCATGGAGGAGAGCACCTTCTTTTCCACAAAATTTGCCAGTAGAATATGCTATCACATTTTTGGATCTTTGCCAGCCTGATGGTTGGAAAGAAACACAATCTCAGTGTTGCTTTATTTGTATTTCTCTTGTGAATGAGACCGCACAGCTTTCCATATGTCTATTTGTATTTCTTTTTCTGTGAACTGAACGTTTGCATCCATGGCCTGTTTTTCTATTTGGTTATTGGCCTTTGTCATATAGTTTCTAAGAGCAATTTAAACATTGGAGAGATTAGCCCTTTGTGGTAGGAGTTGCAAATGTTTCTCTGAGATTGGCATTTGCTTTAGTTGCCTGTATGTAATATTGGTTTAAAGCAAAAATGTATTATCTACTTCTATTTAAATATTCTAAAGCGGCAGATGGAGAGAGAGGAAAAAATGTTTCTCACATCTGCCATCCACTTCCACTGCTGGTGCAAGTTGTGTATCTTTTTAGATGTTTCTCTCTGTATCTACAAACATACATATAATTTTGTTCTATTTTGTTTTTAAAGGAGTAGCGTAATGGTATTCATAGTTTATAGCAACTTGCTTTTTTTCTTTTTAATGCATCATATTATGGATAATTTCTCAAGTTAGTAAACATGGGTCTTCCTCACTCTTTTTAATGGCCCATGAGTAGATCAGCATTTATTTAACCAGTCCCCTGTTGTGAACACTTAGGTCTTTTCCTGATGTGCACCTGAACACTGCAGAAGTGAAAGTGCTTACATAGGGCTAGCAGTCGGGGTGGGTGGGAAAGACCACTGTGGGGTTGATTCCTTACAGTTTGAATGGCACGGGCAAATGGCCTTCCAAAAGCCCTTTCCACTTACCTTCCATCTAGCCATGGGTCCTTTCACCACACAGTGCAAGAGTTTCTTCCTTATTTATCAGTTGGGCTGTATTGCCTTACCTTAGCCCCCTTCCTCATCTGGGGCAGCCTCCAAGATTGTTTTTCTTATGTTGTGATTGAAGGAATAATACTGTGTAGACCCTCTCGGATGTCCTAGGATGGCGGGGGACAGGAGGTGCATCTGCATCTCTTTCTGTCTCTGCATCTCTTTCTGTCTCTGCCTCTGCTTAGGAGGCATCAGACCTGTAGAAAGGTGAGTGTTAAGATGCCGGTTGTCCAAGGTCTTCATTCACCCCTTCATGAGCACCAATTTTGTTTGTGTCCTTTGTAAACCCAGAGAGCCCACTCCAGTTCTATGTGAACTACCCCAACAGTGGAAGCGTTTCTGCATATGGTCCAGGCCTCGTGTATGGAGTGGCCAACAAAACTGCCACCTTCACCATCGTCACAGAGGATGCAGGAGAAGGTACTGTGTGGTTTACGTGTTTATATGCCTCCAGCCGTCCATTCGGAGGGTTAAGTGGACACGGTTCTAGGGTGGCTTTTAAAAGTGAGACAATTGAATGGTAGTATTTGTCTTGTCTTTTCTCTCATATAAATCTGTAGAGCTGCTTTGTCTTCTACCCAGAAAGACATTTTTGAAGTCCTTTGTGTTCTAATTGAAATCAGATTCATGCTATGAAATACTTTATGTGACTTGTCTGGAATTTAAGTATGTTTTGGTTGGTGATGTTTTTGTTCTTTTTGCACATGTATCCACAAGACCACATGACTTACTGAGTGGCTCTTTTTGATAAAGCTGTGTGCCCATTCACATGGTATTCATGGAGACTCCCAAATCTGTGGTTCTAATGGGATTTCCATGATGGCAGCCAGTGCCTGATAGAAAGGGACAATACACCTCTGCCCTCTACCGCCCACTGTCTCTTATGTGAAATTGACATGCACGGCTCCTTCCTTTTCTCATCCCATGCATCCTGAGAGTTGAGACAGCTCCAGGGTTACTTGCAGTGAAGAACTCAGACATTTGGGGTTTCTTCTCAGTGGATGTTTTTACCACATGGAGTGCTTTGTTCTGACAGATGTCCCTTTGTCCACAGCTCACGTGGAGTGCATCAGTCCGTTGTCCCCAGCATCAGGGCTGCCCTAGATGAGCTGTTACAAGGAAACTCTCCCTAACACCCCTGCATCCTTGTTCCCACTTGTAGGTGGTCTGGACTTGGCTATTGAGGGCCCCTCAAAAGCAGAAATCAGCTGCATTGACAATAAAGATGGGACATGCACGGTGACCTACCTGCCCACTCTGCCAGGCGACTACAGCATTCTGGTCAAATACAATGACAAGCACATCCCTGGCAGCCCCTTCACAGCCAAGATCACAGGTAGGGTTGTCTGGCTTCTGGGGGCTTCCTCATGGGAAGCGTGGCTGCCCCTGACTGCCACCCTCCTTATCAGACCACAGGCGGCAGGCTAGACATCTCTTTGAGTTTAGGTTTCACGGAGACTCATTGAGGAGGAGCAGGGGGTGGAATCCAGTCTTGGATTGGCTAAATTCTTCCCTTGCTGATAATCCAGGAAAAAGCAAGAGCTAGTATTTGGAGCACACTTTTATTGTGCCAGTGTTACTCTAGTGTGCAAAGAGAAAGCTCTCAGATGGAGTATTCAAATCATACTGACCGCAATAGTGCATGAACTCAGAGATGCCCTTCAGCGTCACTACTAGATAAATTTTCTGCTATCCCTTTTACAGATGGGAAAACTGAGGCTTGGCAAGGTAGTGGTGTAGCGGAGTTCACATATGGGTAAACAGATCCAGGTTATCAAATTCCAAAGCCCATGCTCCTCACCTTGCTGTGTTCAGGTTATGCTTTCAGTGGGTTATAAGGAAAATGCACAAGGCAGAGCCCATGTGCCCACCGTGTTTAGACCTGTCTGTGAAACAGCCAGTAGTACTCTGTGGAATGTGGTCATTGTTTACCTAGAAATGCCCACAGCCATGCCAGGCAGGTGTGAGGTCCCTTCAACTACCAAAGATTCCTATATTTTATTTTATTTTTGAGATGGAGTCTTGCTCTGTCACCCAGGATGGAGTTCATGGCGCAAACTTGGCTCACTGCAACCTCCACCTCCTAGGTTCAAGCAATTCTCCTGCCTCAGCCTCCTGAATAGCTGGAATTACAGCACCCACCACCACACCCAGCTTATTTTTGTATTTTTAATAGAGATGAGGTTTCACCATGTTGGTCAGGCTGGTCTTGGACTCCTGACCTCAAGTGATTCATCTGCCTCGGTCTCTCAAAGTGTTGGGATTAGGCACCTGGCCCAAAGATTCCTTTAAAAGGTGGTCCATGAGGACTCAAGTCTCTGGGTCCTGCCAGCTCCTTGTCTTTACTGCAAGCAGGCATGAATCCCATCATTCTTCATTGGTTGGGTCTACTCAGTGTTCAAGGCTCATTTTTTTTCACTTAACTTCGTGTAATTAGTTCTTGCCTGTTCATCCGTGAACGGCATATGGCATGGCAGCTCTGGGAAGCCGGGATGACCACATGTAACGGGAGTCCTTTTTGGGGGAATGTTTCCCAGATGACAGCAGGCGGTGCTCCCAGGTGAAGTTGGGCTCGGCCGCTGACTTCCTGCTTGACATCAGTGAGACTGACCTCAGCAGCCTGACGGCCAGCATTAAGGCCCCATCTGGCCGAGATGAGCCCTGTCTCCTGAAGAGGCTGCCCAACAACCACATTGGTGAGCTAGGCTACCCTTCCTGGCTGGAGCCAGGACATCTTGGGTGGGAGATGGGGACTCTTGCAGTTCTTTCTTGAGAAATTGGTAGCACAATGGAGTGTGATGTGATAAACCTGCTGGGTCACACGCACGATAAATGCCCAAGTGTATTTGTGCATTGTGATATCAACACTCTGGGTTGTTGGATGTCAGGAAAAAGGTCATATTTCTATTTCTGAGAGTGTGTCTCGCCTGCTTCCTCTCCGCCATCCCCTTACAAACCTCAATCTGTGTTCTGGCCCAGGCATCTCCTTTATCCCCCGGGAAGTGGGCCAACACCTGGTCAGTATCAAGAAAAATGGCAACCACGTGGCCAACAGTCCCGTGTCCATCATGGTGGTCCAGTCCGAGATCGGTGACGCCCGCCGAGCCAAAGTGTATGGCCGCGGCCTGTCAGAAGGCCGGACTTTCGAGATGTCTGACTTCATCGTGGACACAAGAGATGCAGGTCTGTGTGGTCCCAAGGGAGAGGCCCAGAGCTTGTGGGAACAGACTTATTTTGCTGAATCAGTGTCATCTTTTCATCCTACCAACTCCTTTTCCTTACTGAGCATCGTCAAGCTATAGGTCCTTCTGCCTGCATTGTCTTTTATGCCTCATGACCATTGGCAAAAATAGGATTGTCTTTGTTTTTTAGATGATGAAACTGAGGCTCGCAGGGCTTAGAGCCCCCTCTGCCCTAGGATCTGAACCCAGAGCCACAACACCTCGCAAACCCCTGTTCTCTCATCTGTTCTCCCACCCTTGTTCTCAGCTTCCCAGCGTCTCTCCAAGCAAAGAATGTTGGGTTGGCTGGCCAAGACCATGGTCATCTGAGCAGAGCTTTTGTGGAAATGAAGCATCTCTTTCTATTCTTTCTTTGAGATGGTTTGAGTTAGATTATGTCTCTTCCAAGCTCGCCACACCCCAGTCCGTCCAGTCATCTGCTTTCTTGAGGCATGGCCACACTGGTGAATTCTAGACAAATTCTAACCCAGGGGAGAGGGCTGGAGAATTTCTGGTCCTGGTTGGGAGATACTCCCTGTTAAACCTTCAGATCTGCTGACCTAGTTGAGGTAGCCAGGGGCTGTTTACAAATTCAGAATCTCAGGTCTGGCTGTGGATAAACCCCCGAGGTAGGACGTGCAGTTCTTAGAGCATGAGGGCAGAAAGTCCTCTCCAGCAGTTTGCACAGGGCACATCGTCTATGGGATATTAGTAAATACCCTTCAGGAAAGCGTTCTGTGGTCAAAACCAGGTTCAGCAGGTTGTTTCACTTTGGGACTTCTCAGGGCCCTTAACCTACTCATCCCGCTCTGGGCTCTGCACATGAGGCCGCCATTGCTTTCTTTCTGCTGTGTAGAAATAGACTGAAGCATAAGGGTCGATGTCCTTTCTCCATTCATCGGGCTCCCTCTTCCTGAGGAGTTGCTATCAGAACAGCCTGGGGCTGCTGTGTTGCAGGTTATGGTGGCATATCCTTGGCAGTGGAAGGCCCCAGCAAAGTAGACATCCAGACGGAGGACCTGGAAGACGGCACCTGCAAAGTCTCCTACTTCCCCACTGTGCCTGGGGTTTATATTGTCTCCACCAAATTTGCTGATGAGCACGTGCCTGGTATGTGTATTCCGTTCCCCTCCAGATGGGGTGCTTGGGTTTTCTGTAAATGCTGTGCTTTGGCCTCTGGGCTGCTCACAGGAGCCTTCTTGGGTCTTGTAGGGAGCCCATTTACTGTGAAGATCAGCGGGGAGGGAAGAGTCAAAGAGAGCATCACCCGCACCAGTCGGGCCCCATCTGTGGCCACTGTTGGGAGCATTTGTGACCTGAACCTGAAAATCCCAGGTGGGTGTCACGGACTAGTGGGGTGGGGAAGCCTTGGCTCCAACCCTCAGGGCAGTGGGTGCCTTTGGGAACCAAATTTAGGCATGGCCTAGAACACAGTATCCAAGTCGGCTGTGCTGACCTTTTCATTTCACTTCATTTCATAATTTTCTTCTCTGTTTATTTTCATAGAGGCTCATCCAAGAATAATAAATCTGTTTACCTCGCTACCTTTTTCCAATTCCAAATAAAAATAACTTTATTGGGTCACATGGGGGAAACGTAGATATGCTTTTAGATTTTTAGATTTACTATCTGTCAAACAGAATCATGTCAGTGAAAGAAATGGCCCAGCCGATGCCAGTGTCTGGAAGTATTTAAGAGGTGGCAGCCCAGCGGCATCCTTCTAGTATTTCTCTTTCCTTCCTGAAATTAGAACGAGGGCTGTGCTGCAGATCTCACTGGGCCACATCTAGCCCTTTGGTGGTGAATCATTCCTCATGGACCCCAATTAGCCAGTCAACAGGTCACACGGTCTGTCTGAAATGTGGCCCAATTTCTTTCTATAAAGAATCCTTCCAGAGAGAAGTCACTGGGAGTGGAAGTTTTGAGGCTCCTCTGCCCAGAAGTTGACATGTCCTATGGAATTGCACAAATTCTACAGAGAAGGGAAATATAAATCATCTTCAGATGGAGCTTGTGTTGCAAGCTCTGGAGAGGAGGCTGTCTTTCTACACCTCCCATCCTTCCGAACGTCAGGGAGCTGTCGACTCCGCCTTCTTGGCTTTAGTTAACGGGTTCTTCTTGTGTAGTCACATCAACATTGGGTCACATGGGAATGTGGCAAAGCCTCATTACTGTAGAGTTCAGACATGATCACTTAAGAAGAGCTTTACTGGGCTGGGCGTGGTGACTCACTCCTGTAATCCCAGCACTTTGGGAGGCCGAGGCGGGCAGATCACCTGAGGTCAGGAGTTTGAGACCAGCCTGGCTAACATGGCAAAACCATATCTCTTCTAAAAATACAAAAATTAGCAGGGCATGGCAGCAGGCACCTGTAATCCCAACTACTCAGGAGGCTGAGGCACAAGAATTGCGTGAACCTGGGACGCGGAGGTTACAGTGAGCTGAGATTGCGCCACTGCACTCCAGCCTGGGTGACAGAGCGAGACTTTCTCAAAACAAAAAAAGCTGTACTGATCATTTCTGGTCATAAACAGTTTGTGTGCCTCAAGGTGGAGGGAGGAAGTGTCACCTCCCAGAGAGAGCCTGGCTCACATCTTAGGTGCAGAGTTGGACCCTGGCTGCCCCGTCCTCACAGCCATGTGTGCTCACTTTCCAGTCACATCAGTGTACTCCTCATCCACTGTTTTTGTGGGCATCTTCCCACTTCAAAAAATGGACATCCACATAATCTCTTTCATGACCCAGATAAAATGCCATTTCATTCAATGGAACTGTTGGTCATAGAAAAAGAGAGATTCCATTTCATGTCTAGATGCATCAACCTTCGTTACTCATCTCTGTGCCTCAGCTCCCATCATCAGGGCTGCTCTGACATTTGCCACCCTGTGCTCAGGCTGTGGGCCAGATGCCCAGGAGTGGGCTGGGCTGGTGCATTTCAGACGCTGCCACACCTTGGCAGACCGCCCTCTACATTTCTGCGCACTCCCCCACCAGCACTAGGGCTGTCTCTTCTCACTTTGGCCAACCTGATGGAAAAATATGGTGTCCAGTATTCAGTTTCATATCTTCAATTACTAGTGATATGTACTGTGTTTTCTTTTCATTTGCTTTACATTTCTCATTTGGCAAAATACCTGTTCTGTTCTCTGTTTATTTGTTTCTTGAGGAACTAGCAAGTATCTGTGCAGCGTGGACGTTTACCCTTTCTCTTAAGTCTCTTCCAGCTCTTGGCCATTTTGTTATTCTTTTAGTTACTTAGTACCAGATGACTCTGGGTGAGGCTCAGTTTTCCCCTCATTACCCAAATGATCCTCTCAGAGAGCCCCTCCTCCTTAATGGAGGACAGCTCACTAACCAGATGTCCTCCGGACCCAGGTTTTGCAGGGCATTGTCGTTAGTTTGGGCTGCTTTAGCAAAATCACATGAACTAGGTGGCAACCAACAGAAATATATGCCTCACAGTTGTGGAGGCCAGAAGTCCAAGATCAGGTACCAGCATGGCCAGATTGTGGTGAGGGCCCTCTTCCAGGCTGAAGACCGACAGTGTCCCCTTGTATCATCACACGCTGGAGGGCAGAGGGAGCAAGCTGTCTGAGACTCATATAAGGCCACTGATCCCATCACAGGGTCACTCCACTTTCCTGACCTTATCTAATCCTAATTGCCTCCCCAAGGTCCCACCTCTTAATCCCATCACATTATTGGGGATAGGGTTTTAATATTCGAATTTTGGAGGGACACAAACATTCAGTTCATAACATGGGTGACCCTCTTTTCAACCTCCCTTCCCTTTTCTGTCCTCAGGGGTCAGAGTCATGAACTGCTCTGCCCAGATCCTGTGGGGCTGGAGGGTGCAGTTTCATACTGGCTCTAGGTGATGGCAGTGCTCCGTGCCCCGCCTGCGGCCACCTGGCCTCACCACGGCAGTACAGGCACAGTCATTGGCATGTCGTGAGCAGCTCACGTAGAGTGATGTGGTCTTGTATCCTAGCGCTGGTGACCCGAGACATTGCTTTTCTGAAAGTATGGCCCCTGGTCTTTGGTTTGCTCAAAGCTTTGCTCACGCATGGTTTCCCTTTTGCCATTGGGACTGACGAATGTTCACCTTTTTCTCTAACTTTGTCTTGTTGCCTAATAGAAGTGCCAAAGCTTCTTGACAGTAAGGGATGATGGCTCTTGTTTTCTACCCTTACCTACCTGTGAAAAGGAGCCCATCTATGCATGACGGATGACCACGTCACCTTTGGCAAGAAGTCTCAGTGCCCCTAGCATGGGTGGCCTGAAGGTCCCTGCCCACTCCATGCTGGCCACAGGAGGGCAGGCACCCAGCCTGAAGGGAAGGAAATCTGGGCACCCCATGTCCACTGGGCTGCATACACCTTGCTCTCGGCTGCTTGCCCTGCATGTCCTGCCCCGTCTCAGGCCCTTGCCCTAACCCTCTTCTCTCCCCCAACCTCCCTCCCTCTTTCAGAAATCAACAGCAGTGATATGTCAGCCCACGTCACCAGCCCCTCTGGCCGTGTGACTGAGGCAGAGATTGTGCCCATGGGGAAGAACTCGCACTGCGTCCGGTTTGTGCCCCAGGAGATGGGCGTGCACACGGTCAGTGTCAAGTACCGTGGGCAGCACGTCACTGGCAGCCCCTTCCAGTTCACCGTGGGGCCACTTGGTGAAGGAGGCGCCCACAAGGTGCGGGCAGGAGGCCCTGGCCTGGAGAGAGGAGAAGCGGGAGTCCCAGGTGAGCATTCTGGGCAGGATTTTCACCTGGGAAGAATATGAGTTGAACCCAGGCAGTGTGGGCACCCACATACTTTTTTGTCCTGTTCGAAAGAGAAGACTTCTGATAGGTGGCATTAAGGGACATTCTTTAAAACAAGGTATCTATGACTAAGTCTGGCACACTTTGTGACTAAGCTTTGCTCACGTAAAGCCAAACAAGTTTCTTACTGGGAGCCTCCTTGGAGCCTGTAACTTATTAGTGTATATCTGAGTCTCTAATTGGGGAGCAGAGTAATATTGTTTCCAGAGCATCTTTCAGGGCTGATGTTCTGTGGAACACACTAGAAAGCTACAAAACTGACTGTAAGCATCCTTTCCTAAGGTTGCTGCTGGTGGGAAGATCTGTGGGGAAAAAATGGAACATTCTCATCTTTTTCTGGCTTGGTTAGGGTGTATTCACATTTTAAAAATTTTTTATTTAATATTTTTGTCTTTCTTTTTTTGTTAGAGATGAGGTTCCACTATCTTGCTCAGGCTGGTCTTAAACTGCTGGGCTCCCGTGACCCTCCTGCCTTGGCCTCCCAAAGTGCTGGGATTACAGGCATGAGCCACTGCGCCCAGCCTGTTAAGATGTCTTCAGAGTACTCCAGATGTCCTGTGAATTTAGATATCACTAGTGATGCTTAGGAAACTTCAATGATGGACCTTGCTTGGTTTCTCCTTGGGGTGAGAGAAAGAGGAAAGGGCTAGCAACAAATGAAACCTAGCGCTGCAGGTTTGAACAAGAATAGAAGAGGGGCAGGGGCTCTGTGGGGCTCAGTCACTAACCAGGTGTCTCTTTGCTCTCAGCTGAGTTCAGCATTTGGACCCGGGAAGCAGGTGCTGGAGGCCTCTCCATCGCTGTTGAGGGCCCCAGTAAGGCCGAGATTACATTCGATGACCATAAAAATGGGTCGTGCGGTGTGTCTTATATTGCCCAAGAGCCTGGTATGTATTCAGGGTTCGCAAGAGGACATTTTCCTTGTTTGAACCTGGTTAGGTTGCAAGGACCAGAAATCCATCAAGTTTGCTGAAGTCAATGAGGATTCTATGTGTATGGGCACATGGGAGAGCCTCCTAGAAATCCAGTTGCAAGATACATGGCCAGACCTCCTAAGGGTGGGAACGCTTGTTCTAGTTGCCTCTTGTCTTTCTCCATTAGCCTCTCTGCTTCTTGCTTTCATTCAATTGCTCCATTCTTTCCACCGACCAGCCTTTGTCTGCCCACCCATGGCTACCTTGGCTGGCTGCCCCAGAAGAGTGACCTTGGCATCTGAGCTCCCTCTATCAGGAGTTCTTAACCTTTTGTGTGCCATTAACTCTTGCCATCTGGCAAAGCCTATGGGGACTGTTCTTGGGATAATGTTTTCAAACACATGAAATAGGTCACATTATAAAGGAAATCAATGATACTAAATACAGTTACCAACATCTTATAAGAACAAATATGCAACAGAAACATGCATATCTTCATTAATACATTAAATCATAAGATTTGGTGACAGTATATTAACTGTCATCAAAGCAAAGTAATAAGTGAAAATTATATGTCAAAATAACTGTAAAATGACATAAAAACATCTATAATTTTTAATGGTGATGTAAGTAATATGTACTTACAATGTGTTGTGATTTCTTGTCAACATTTCTGAAGAAAGGACATGGTAAATTTCAGTTAGTGGATGGTGAAAATTAAAGTGTAGTTTTTTTCCCATTCAAGTCCATGGATCTCCTGAATTCAATACACAGGCCATTTGGGGACCCTGTGGGCCCCGGTTAAGAGTCCCTGGCCTTGCCCCACTAAGGAAATCATATTGGCCCAGCCTCAGCCAGGCAACTCCCACTCAACCAATCAGCTGTGGCCATTGAGGAGGGCTGGGTCTCTCTGAAGGCATTTTATCCCTTGGTGAGAAGCAAGAGGCCACTCTGGGTCCAGAGTCTCTGAAATGATGGGACTTTCCTGTCCTCATAGGTAACTACGAGGTGTCCATCAAGTTCAATGATGAGCACATTCCGGAAAGCCCCTACCTGGTGCCAGTCATCGCGCCCTCTGACGACGCCCGCCGCCTCACTGTTATGAGCCTTCAGGTGAGATGCAAGGAAGCATCCATCTCCTTGGCCACAGGCCGCCAGTGAGACCCCTGGACTCCTGAGGCCGCTTCAATGTCCCCTTAGGTGCTGAGGCCCCTTTTCACATTTTGACCACAGATGTCACCCAGTCACTGGGGAGCTTTCCTGTGGCAGAGTCAACTCCCCATACACTTAGGGCAGATGACACTTGGGGCGAGCAAAAACAGAGCCACAGTCAACAACACAACTTAATGTTTGGGGACAAGTTTGTTTTTAAAGGTTTATTTAAGAGAAACAAAGGAAGCCTGTTCATAATTGGTTAAGGGATAACAAGGGCTTTCAAAACAAAACCAACACAAAAATAACAGTGCAGTGATGTTTTAGCCTGCTGTTGTTGGCTGCCCTTCCTCAAGAAAGTCAGTTGCAATTTATTATGATTCATTTATAATAAGTGTGCAGGGAACTATGTTAAGAGCTTTATCAGTGTTACCTCAGGAAATCCTTGCAATAGCCTGACAAGTAGGTTCTCTTGACCCCATTTTAATGATGGAAAAACAGAGGTACAAGGAGGTTTTGTCCACTGGGAACCGCTAGTATGAGGCAGAGCAGAGGCAATGTGGCTCCAGAACCTGTATTTTTGTTTGTTTGTTATTGTTGTTGAGACAGAGTCTCACTCTGTCATCTAGGCTAGAGTGCAGTGGCATGATCTTGGCTCACTGAAACCTCTGCCTCCCAGGTTCAAGTGATTCTTCTGTCTCAGCCTCCTGAGTAGCTGAGACTCCTGGCATGCACCATCACACCCGGCTAATTTTTGTATTTTTCGTAGAGATGGGGTTTCGCCATGTTGGCCAGGCTGGTCTCAAACTCCTGACCTGAGGTGATCCGCCCCAGCCCCCTCAACCTCCCAAAGTGCTGGGATTACAGGCATGAGCCACTGTGCCCCGCCAGAACCCGTGCCCTTAACTGCAACCTCTCTAACCCCCACCTGTCGTTGTGGCACACGGTTGCATAGTCCATCCCATTAGGATACCAGGAGATGCAATGTTTCTCCTCGTCCTAAACAGGTCACTTAATTCAAGGTTGCACTAGCACCTTCAGCCAAACTAAGAACCATCAGGGATGCCTCTGGGTTTTTGCCCAGGACACTGAAAAATAATTAGGTGTCTGAATTGGGAGTAGCAATTAAGTTGTAAAATAACATTGAAATCCCAAAGTATGATTTCTGGGTAAGAGTTTCTAAACAGCCTTGAGCTGCCCCCAGTTCTTGAAAATATTGGATTCATTAAAATCCAATCTGATGTCTAAGATCAGTGATATCATTGGCTCTAGTTCCCTACACTTGGTTTACATTTGAGATTCTAATCTTACTCTGAGGGGAACTGGGATACCTCCAGTCCAAACGTTAGTCTTTCATTTAGGGACGTAAACAGAACCCAGACCAGACTCAGTCCACACATTGAAGCGGCCTCATCCAGAGAATACCAAGGGTACTAACTGGTTACTGTGGTGTAGATGTTTTTCTTGTGTTTCATTTAAAGGCTTCTTAACAGAAGTGTCCTTTGTGGCCGACTTCACTAAAACCTACAGAGGGAGATAAACCCAGCACTTGTTGAGGGCAGGAGCTGCCCTCATGCATCTCGAAGATTTCTTTCGAATCTTCCGAGGCATTTATCTCCCTCTTGAGGATTTAGTGGCAAGTGGATTCAGGTAATGTAAATTATGCTGTCTAAAAGGAGCTGGTTTGGAAAAGTCCTCTCCAGGAAGCTTTTCTGTAGAGTCCTCTCGTCATAGCTGGGTCATAAATGTTTCAGTAAGTACACAGCAGGCTGCTTCTCAAGCTTTTGTAACCAGCTGCTGCCGCAGGAGGGGTGTGTACATCAGCACGCCCCCTGTTCTTCCCGGGTCATTTGATGCCGAGTGATATGTAAATTATTGATCAGAGATTTCGCAGAGGCCCACGCAGCAACATCTGGGGCTGATTAGCAAAGAGAGGCATGTATCATTTTGTCTTGCTTTTGAGACTTTCTAGGAAATTGGAGTAGGCTGGCATTTGGGGTGGGGGTGGGATGGGAGTGATCTGGTGATCAAAGACTCTCTAATTCTGTGTTTCATCCTCCTTCCTCAGTCTCTATCCCTTAGGGCAGCACAGTCCAATAGTAGGTTCTGCAGTGATCAAAATGCTCCAAGTTTATGCTGTGCAGCATGATAGCCACTAACCACATGCGACCATTGAACATCTGAAATGTGGCCAGAGGAACCAAGGAGCTGGATGTTTAGTTTTATTTAAGTGCATTAAATTGAAATATGTGTATATATGGCCACATGTGGCTGGTGACTACCAAATTAGCCAGTGCAGCTTTGGGACCTTGCCATGAAGATGCGGTTCTTGGACCTCAGCATCACCTGAGAACTTCAATCCCAGACCCACTGGATCAGAATCTGCATTTTAATAAGATTCCCAGATGGTTTGCTTACACATAAAGTGTGAACCATGCTGCTTTAGAGTTATTGCCTGAGGAGTGGCTGTCCGACCAAGTCTAAATCAAAATTACTGACTTGTAAAATGCTGCTGTTCGGGATTGGCCAGTCTTAAAATATCTCAAATGTTGTTGCTCAGCTTTGTTCTTAACCATCTGAACTTCTGATCCCCTCCTCCCAGAAGAGGAGATAGTTTCCAAGACAAAGTATGGGGAGTGAAACTGATCCAGAGAAGAGCAAAAGCTATGTCTTTCTATGACTTCTTGTGGGGATACAACCTCTAAATGCATATTAATATTTAATAATAAGCTTTTGTTTTCAAGCCTCTCTGTGTATGGGCTAGGCCCTGTGCTGAATGTTTTGCATGCACAGCTTAATTTGATCTTTATAGTAGCCCTCGAGATGGATCGTTATTATGCCCATTTTACAGATGAGGAAACCAAGACTCGAAGAGGTTTGGCAACCTGGATATATAGCTAGGAAATGGTAGGAAATCCAGGGCTGATTCTTAACTGCTATGGAATACCGCCTTCTTTGCACATGTAGCCCTTTATAATATGTTCCTCCAGGTCTGCCCTTGAGATAACAAACAGCATAACATAAAACTGTGTTTGTGTTTGTGAGTGCATGACTTTGTTAGCTGCCAGTATTCTCCTAAAAGAGGATACTTTTTTGACCTGGAACATACTGGGTTTTCTCACCTGCACAGGTGTTATTCTGAATGCTGAGATGATAGTCCTTTTGACCAGGATATCTCAAGTATCCAATCATCTCTTGAAATCATCCCTTCCAGGCTGTATCAAGATGGTGTGCATAGGAGACCATGCAGATGCACATCTCTGCTGTCTTACGTTAAAAATGCAGAATGGCTCACCTGCTCTTTTGTTGTCATATGTTATATAGAAAAACATTCTGGGCCTATTTGCATGAGAACTGTCACCCAGAGTTTTGGGTAGGGTCAGTGTGTGCCACTGAACAGGAACACTGAGGGCCATAACCTTTCTAATGTATTAAATTCTCAGGAATCGGGATTAAAAGTTAATCAGCCAGCATCCTTTGCTATAAGGTTGAATGGCGCAAAAGGCAAGATTGATGCAAAGGTGCACAGCCCCTCTGGAGCCGTGGAGGAGTGCCACGTGTCTGAGCTGGAGCCAGGTGAGCAGGAGGCCTGCTGGGGGGTCCCAGCACCAGCGCTTTCCAGCAGAATGTTCTTGTAAATGTGCGTCCCAAAGGAGGGCTGATCGGTTTCATTACTGCCAGTGAGCCTCTGGATTCCCTTAGCTGTTGCCAGACGTTGTTTATAAATTCGCGTTTAAACCTGTGCCAGGAATAGGCAGACCCTTTACCCTGGGAGAGAATTCTCGTTCTTTCTTTCTTTTTTAAACAAATGCTGGGCGGGATGCAGTGCACTAACCTGGGAGGCCAAGGCTGCTGTGAGCTATGATTGTGCCACTGAACTCCAGCCTGGGCGACAGAGCGAGACCCTGTCTCAAAAAAAAAGAAAGAAAAGCATACACACACAACACAAAAACAAATGCTGCTTTGTTTTCTGTTAGTTTTTCAGATTCCTTTTGCATGACATTCATTATGATTTTTCTTTCATATTGTAACAACATCTTATAGATTTTTATTATATCGTTGACCTTATGATATGAGTAAGCATACTTTGGTCTCACTTTACTCTAAGGGAAAGGTAGGTTAATGTTCTGTAAATTAAAAAAGAAAATCTGGGTCTCTAGGCCCTAGTGTCCTAAGATTTTTCTTGCTTGGTGCCTTGGTATATGGAATTATCTGATTTAATCAACTTTAAAGAGACAATGTTACGGTGAACATAATACATTTATTAAGTGTCAGAAACTTGAAGGAAGGTATAGGGCTCAAAGAGTTGCTCACAGTTTAGTGAAGTCCTGGCCAAAAAGCAGATGATGACCCCAGATGATCGCCATTACCACAGGAGAACTGAGAAGCAAATGGTGAAGATGGTCAGAGCAGGAGAGAGAAATAGTTTCTGCCTTGGTGAGTTCAGGAGGGCTTCTCAGAGGAGGTGACATTTGGTGTGTGCCTTGATGTATGAGGGGGAGACCTATGATCACTGCCTTACAGGGCATTTGTTGTGTGCCTGGCTATATTTGTATAGTGTAGTTGGAAATCTAGGCTCTGACCAGGCATGGTGGCTCACATCTGTAATCCCAGCACTTTGGATCAGTTGAGCCCAGGAGTTTGGGACCAGCCTGGGCAGCATAGTGAGACCCCGTCTCTACAAAAATAAAGTAAAAAAAAAATTAGCCAGGCATGGTGGCACACACCTGTAGTCTACTTGTGAGGGATGAGGTGGGAGGATTGCTTATGCCCAGGAGGTCGAGACTGCTGTGAGCTGTGATCATGCCACTGTACTCCAGCCTGGGTAATGCAGCAAGACCTTGTCTCGAAAAGAAAGAAAAAGAAATGTAGGCTCTGTGTGAACGTTGAGATCTATGTTTCTCAGTAGGCAGAAAGGGCAGTGGGGAGCCTCAGGAGGAACAAGTAGGAAGGATGGGGTCAGATCCCGGTTTTAGTCTTAAAGGCCAGGTGGCGAGCTGGTGCTCCCAGAGTGGTCCATTTGAGAAAGCAGCAGCACTGGAAATGGAGAAGGCCAGAGAGCTATGGTAGCCATAGAGAATGAGAGAGAGAACCCATTCCAAAATGTTCCATGTAGCTTAGTGATTGGGCGGCAGATGACAGTACAGTTATCAGAACTAGGGCCAGCCAGGCAGAGGGTGGGTGAGGATTGGTCAGGGCCTTAAAGGGTTTAATGTTTTGCTTTGAGGGGTTTTGAAGGATCCCCGATACCCACATGGAGATGTTTACTAGATCACTGTGAGGTTTGGTGGCCTCAGCCCAAACAGTCCCTCACTGAGTACCCTCCCTCTTCTCTTAAAGCCAATGTGCTTCGGGAGAAGCTGGCTCCACCCCAGGCAGGATTTGAACCCCTACAGATATATGAGATCATTAGCATGACACAGTTACTATTGATTGCAAATTACAGGATGCCCAGCTCAAGCCAACTCACACAATAAAGGGGCCCAGTGAGTTGCATAACTGGAAAGTTCAAGAGATCCAAGATGGGTTTCAGCGATTTGATTTGGTCATTGAGCTGTGCCCTGCAAGGCCTCAAATATCTCTGCTGTTCTGCTTTGTGGGCCTGGTTCTGAGGCTGGCCTTCCTCTTGATGGCAGGATGGCTCCAGCAGCACCAGATGTCCCACCTTCACGCCACATCAGTTAAGAATCATCTCTGGATTCTTAGAAGTCGAGAGGCTCCTTTCCCAGAAGTCTCCAGCACATCTCCCTTCCCATCTCACTGACCTGGACACATGACCACTGCTGAGTCATTGCCTGTGGCTAAAGAAGTGCCATGTGTTCACTGACAAAGGCTTAGCGAAGGATTTTTCCCTGATCCACTCAGGGACCACACTTGGACGTGGCAGTAGAGCCGGCTTCCCCTAAAGCATATTGGCTTTAAGGGAGGCAGATGGGGACCTAGCTAGGGGACTGTTGGGGGATGTTCAGTGCCAAAGGATGTAGGGCGCACAGCTCCATGGAGATGCGCCTCTGTGGAGACCTCCAGAGGCAGGGAGAAGAGCTTTGGGGAACACAAATTCTGAGAGGGATGAAAAGTCCTAGGAGCCAGGGAGAGACTGAGAGGCTACCTGGAGAGGTAGGAGGAGAACAGGCTCTGCACCCTGGGCAGGAGGGCTTCAAGGAAGAAGTGGTGGTCAGGTGGTACACAATGGGTAGATGTTCTAGGTGCCCATTTCAGTTAACAGATTACCTTGCTATATGCTGTGACCCAAACGCACAGCCAAAAGCCTGCCCTGTGGGGCAGTTCCTAGCTTTGAGCTTAATTAAGGAGCATTAATGCCAGTTGAAACCATTTTTTCCCCTTCAACTGGCCAAATAGAGAAACGTAGAAGAAGCGAGGTTGTCTTTTTTCCCTTCATATATATTCTTTTTTATTTCTTGTTAAACCTTCCCAAAACAGAGACATTCAACAGTAGTTAGAATGGCCATCTCCCAATGTTTAAAAAAAACCTGAAGCCCCGCAATGGATGAACGAAGTAAAGGGTAGTAACCTAGAGTTCAGCTGGGTAGGCTACTGTGGAGCCTCAAGTGGTGAGGTCTTCCAATTTCAGAGTGATGTGTCTTCAACTTGTATCATCGTTTTAGTGGAAAAACATCATTTCATTTCATCGTGAGATTCATCTCACGACAGGATTAGTAACAGCACTCACGGAATTTCACATTCAAAAAGTGAGGTTTTCTGAAGAAAGGAACGGTTCTTCTGAGGCAGGGGTCAGAGTCTTGTCCTGTGTTTATAGGATTTGTGATGTGGATGTGTTTTCCTTGGGGCTGATGAGGGATACCCAGGGGGATCCGTCTGGTTCTGAAATCCAGGATGCTGAGTGCCAGGCTCCCTGTAGAACTGCTGATTTTAAATGGGCCATCTCGGGTTGGCCTCCATCCTTTGTCCTCACTGAACTCGGGGGCGTCCATTTGCCTGATTTCACCCTGTGCCTTTGCTCATTCTTTTAGATAAGTATGCTGTTCGCTTCATCCCTCATGAGAATGGTGTTCACACCATCGATGTCAAGTTCAATGGGAGCCACGTGGTTGGAAGCCCCTTCAAAGTGCGCGTTGGGGAGCCCGGACAAGCGGGGAACCCTGCCCTGGTGTCCGCCTACGGTGCAGGACTCGAAGGGGGCACCACAGGTAACCCACTCCTCTGCTTCTTGAAGCCTTAACTGAATCAGCTCCAGGGACAAGCCAGATGGAAATCCTCAAGCCCCGTGGAAGCTTTTTACACGCGCTTCCCATGGAAACTGGGGTCATGCACACTTTGGAGGCACTTGCTGTCCGAAGCTGTTTTGGGAGTTGCGGTTTGGCCCGTGGTAAATTCAGAGTGAGAGCTTGATGGCTGTGTTATCACACCTCATTACTGTTAGTTGTGATTCAGATTTCTTCCTCTGCCAGGTTTCTTGACTTTCAGAACAGGATGCTGATAGTCAGGGAACACAGCACAGTGTCATTAATTTTGAGGGTTTCTTTGCCTACACAGAATTCATGATGCATCCAAGGGGGCTCCTACCCATCTGTTCTTTCATGGTACCGGCCCCCCAGAAGTGCACTGAAGCAGCAGTAAGACCTGTCCCAGCCCATCTCCTCCTCTTTTTACTCTCAGATCTTAATGGAGGAGGAGAAAAGACTGAAATGGTCAAAGAATTCTGAAGCTTTTTGGACCCATTGCAGTTTATTTTTATTCTTTGCCACAGATGGGACATGTTTGATTGTGAAAAATACAGGCAGTGAAGAAGTAAATAAAGTGGGACTCACTCCATCTTCTCTCCTCCTCCCCCACCTGGTCCAGAAGCAAACGGTTCCAGGAAGGGAGGGCCTTCACCCTGTCTGTCATCCATTGTCTTCATTCTTGGTTGCTGGGTTGGTTAGCTAATCGGTTCATTAGACAAGCAGACACAGAGTTTTGCTTTTGTCTTACAGAAGGAATCTTACTGCATCTACTGTGATACAGCTTGTGTTTTTGCTTTGACCTCTTAAAGATCTTTCCATGTCAGAACAGATCTTCCCCTCCTTTTCCTGGCTGTGTGAGAATTCCTGCTGTGAATCACAGTTATTTGAACAGGTGGCATCGGGTAGCGTGCAGTGAGTGCGTCACTGTTATGGAGGCTGCCAGGGTGGAGAGCCGGTCCTTAGTCTCTGCAGGGGAAGTGCGCAGTGTGGACTCACTGGGGCATGTTTGCATTTGGTGTTACTTTGGACCCCCTTGGGAAAGCAATATGTCCGGGTTTCTTGAGTCTCTCGTGTGTGTACCCCCACCCTGCATAAGGAGAGTGGGATAGAGCAGACTTGCCTCCCAGGGGTGAGGGGTGAGTGGCTGCATGGTTGCCTGGCATCCAGCCCCGGGAGCAAGTGTCCTGTGTGGCCAAGGGGCCCTCTCCAGGTGCAGGAGTGACTGGTGGGCTGGCAGGCTGCCCGGGACTCTGACCAAAGCAGTGGCCTCAGCAAAGCCACCCACAGGGGTGGTGTGAGTGCTGCCAGACTCCCCAGGCAAATCCAGTCTGGCTCCACCCTGAACTCTGGGCCTGCAGCTTGCCTTTTGTGAAAGGCATGGTATCATTTTACCGTAAGTGATGTCCATTTTACAGATTTGGAAAGTGAGGGGCAGAGGTTGAGTCACTCCCCAAACAAACACTCCCCCAAAAAGCAGTCAGCTGGGAGGAGGCAGAACCAGGAATCAATCCAAATCTGTGACCTCAGAGCCTGTGCGCTGACCCTTGGCCCCCTCTCTAAGTGGCTGGCTCACCCAGAGGCAGTGACTACATCCCCAGCCCACTTTGGGGTGTCCTAAACCAGGACCCCTGTCCTCCCGGCTGCTCAGGAGTACTTTCCAGGCAGCAGTAGTGGCAATTGGGCCCTGACAAGCTACTCACCTTTTAGGGCCCAGGTGGGGTCCTCTAGGCACTTGGAGCGCGTGGCAGGCTTCAGGCCAGGCCCCACAGCAGCTGCTGGGGTCTCCCACACTGGCCAGGAAGCATCTCACCTTCCTGCTGGCTCATGCCGCTGTGCCTGGGCCCTCTCCCATTTCCTTTTGGCTGTTCGCACACCTTTTTGGGAGCTTAGGTTTCAGGCTGTGCTCTGCAAGTGTTGGACGCTGCTGAGAGAAGGAGCTGCTCTTGCCGGGAAGCTCCCAGCCAGGAGGGGAGAGGTACAGAACCGCCTGCTTCAAACCCTGTGTAAATATTGCTCTTGTCACAGGGAAGGCGTCTTGTTTTTCTAGCCCTCCTGCTCCCAAGCCTTTCCCTAAATATCCATTCTGAGATTACACAGCTGCAGTGTGCATGGAATGAAAAGGTATCTGTGCTCGGCTGCCAGAGTGCCCAGTATCCTGACCTTCTGAACAAAGCAAACCTCCCTCTGTTTTTATGGGTGAGTTTGCTGTATCTCTTGGCTCAAGCTTTAAATGGTCCATTCTGTAGATTTTGGAATAGGGGAATGTGGAGAATTTGAGGCGGGACCCTGCTGGAGGAGGCTTGAGAGGCTGGGAGATAGACCAGGGAGCTCCAGATTCTTTGGAGCCGCTGAGCAATTTTCCAAATAAAATGATCCAGGAATCCCAGTGTGCTCGGGGTATACCAGAAGGGCCTCCTTCCCTCCTTCTATCCCCTTACCTGCCTTGAAGAACAAGCAGTACTGCATTTAACGTGCATTAAGCTCATAGGAACTGGGCCGGACATATTTGAGGGGGTGGGGGAAGACCGCCGTGCCCAGAGATGTTTTGTGGTGTCAGATACAGGTTGTAGCTAGAGGCAGTGGTGACAGACTTCTGCTTGTGGATTTTTTTCTTCCATCTTCTCTCAGGTAAGTGCTTTAGCTCCAAGTTGGACAGACTTTATGTTTAAATCCCAGTTCTGCTGGTCCCCAGCCGTGTGACTCCAGATGAATTATCTGACTTCACTGTGCCTCTGCTTCCTTTCCTGCAAAACAGGAATAATAACGGGACCCACCTAATAGGCTTGTTTGGAGCCATAGAGGAGGTAACAGCCAAGTAGTAGCTCTTGTCCCATAACCCCTGATTTATCTTTTCCCACCTTGTCTTCTCTGCCCTTTTGGACCCTCACAGTCAAGATGAACTGATTTTTGGTTGGTCAAAATATTGCATTAGGGCCAAATGGGTGCGGTGGCTCATGCCTGTAATCCAACCACTTCGGGAGGCCACGGCAGGAGGATTGCTTGCCCCAGGAGTTTGAGACCAGCCTGGGTGACATAGTAAAACTCCATCTCTACAAAAAAAAAAAATTAAAGACGAACTTAGGAATGAAACAGCTTGTTAAAAAATGGTGGAACTTCCCCTGCAGCCACGTCATTTTAACTTCACTTTAAAAATATTTTTTTGGCCTGGCACAGTGGCTCACACCTGTAATCCTAGCACTTTGGGAGGTGGAGGTGGGAGGATCACTTGAGCCTAGGAGTTTGAGACCAGCCCAGGCAACACAGCAAAACCCCATCTCTACAAAAAAAATTGAAAATTAGCCAGGTGTGGTGGTGCATGCCTGAAGTCCCAGCTACTTTGGAGGCTGAGGCAGGAGGATGGCTTGAGCCTGGAAGATTGAGGCTGCAGTGAGCTGTGATCATGCCACTGTACTCCAACCTGGGCAACAGAGGAAGACTTTATCTCAAAAAAAATATTAATAATAAAGCCGGATGCCCTGGCTCATGCCTATAATCCCAGCACTTTGGGAGAGCAAGGTGGGCAGATCACTTGAGGTCAGGAGTTCGAGACCACCCTGGCCAACATGGCGAGACCCTGTCTCTACTAAAAAAATACAAAAATTAGCTGGGCATGGTGGGGAGTGCCTGTAATCCCAGCTACTCAGGAAGCTGAGGCAGGAGAATCGCTTGAACCTGGGAGGCAGAGGTTGCAGTGAGCCGAGATCATGACACTGTACTCCAGCCTGGGCAACAGAGCGAGACTCTATCTCAATCCATCAGTCAATAAAATATCTTTCCTTATCGTCACCTTACAGCTGCTTCCTGGATGGACACACTGTCTCCTTGTTGCTCACCTCCCGCTTCTTCCCTACGTAGCCCCTGGCCTCAGAGCTGCTGCTTGAGGGGCTTCTTGGCTGCACAGATTAGATACCATGATGAGGCTGAGATAGTGGGGAGGGTGGACCTTGGGACAGGAGCCTCAAGAGCTTCCAGGAACAGCTGGGTTGTGTTTGAGAGTCGCACGATAGCAGCTCTTTTGTTTTATTGATATCCAGAACAATAATTCTTTCACTGGACTAGGAGCTATAATTAAACCAAAATATTTCCCAGCTGGGGCAGTGTCTAGAGCTCCGGCAGAAGCACAGCCCTGCCTGGGGATGCTATGCCAGGCATACCCCATAGAGGGCACTGTAGCAGGCATGTGCCAGGCCTGATGACTGAAGGAGGCTCTCCCTGGACCAGCTAAGTTGTTTCAGGGCTGCGGTTAGGGGATCTGAGGCAGCTCCACTGTCCATCCAGGGGTCAAGAGATGAGCCTGGCATCAGAGCCATGCAGTCATCGTTCAAACCGAGCTCTACCACTTTCTAGTTGTGTAGCATGACTGGCCCCCTCCCTGAGCCACAGAGTCATTTGTGAAGCAGGAATCACGGAAAGGATTCCATACCACATGTGTAAATGGTGCTGTGCACAGGACCCGGAGCCCGAGTGGGGCACACATGCCCCGTCATCAGGAGCTGCTGTTTTGTTCCTGTGCTTGTTGCTGGAATTCACAGCAAAGTGGGTGGGCTGGCAGGTCACAGTGGCTGCACCCAGTCTGTAGCACAGTGCCTGGGGTGAGGGCTGAGGAGGAAGGGAGGAGATGCTTGGCCTCCCTGGCTTCTCCAAGTCTACTCAGAGAAGAAAGGACGGTCAGAGGGGCCCACGCCTCCCCCACACCCCTGGAGGGAGAGCTGGGCTCTGGTGGCTGAAGCAGCATTTCAGGCTCACAGTGTGACTCAGGCTTCTCACCCTCAACCACAATGGCTTATGCCCAGAGGAGAGAACAGGGTGTCCAGGCTGTTGGTGCTTGTGGGCGAAATGTCAGCCATGCTCCTCCTGCCTTGGCCTGGAAAAGGGAGCCCTCACCCTGCAGGACCTGAGGTTTTCTCTGCCAGAAGTTCAGAGCTAGTGTCGGTGGGTTCCCATGCCACCAGGGTGAGCTCTCTGTGAGGGGACCTGTGTGTGTCCCCCACCACGGCCTCAGTGCTCCTGGGAAAGCCCTCCAAGCCATCAACACAGCATTTTCTATTCCTTTCTCCCAGGTATCCAGTCGGAATTCTTTATTAACACCACCCGAGCAGGTCCGGGGACATTATCCGTCACCATCGAAGGCCCGTCCAAGGTTAAAATGGATTGCCAGGAAACACCTGAAGGGTACAAAGTCATGTACACCCCCATGGCTCCTGGTAACTACCTGATCGGCGTCAAATACGGTGGGCCCAACCACATTGTGGGCAGTCCCTTCAAGGCCAAGGTGACAGGTAACGATCAGCTTACCTTCGGAGTTACTCTCCCTTCCTGGGGAGCTGGTTTTGTCAGATCAATCATGGTGGAAACTATGGATGGTTTTAGGTGTGTTAAAGCTACTTTGAACTTTGAATGTCAGTAAATAGTATGAGATGTCAGAGGGCAGTGTTTGAAACTTACAAAAGTCCACAGAGTGGAGCGTGCAGAAGTTGAGAAAACATGTTAGGTAGTTTTCTGTCTCTAACAGGAAAGAATAGATATTGAAATCTTATGTATTTGTTTAGATCAGGGCCTGAAAAATCCCCTCATTTGTAATTTTCACTTTAAAAATAATCAAAAGGTTTTATTATACTTATAAAAATGTGTCTCCTCCAAAACACTGGAAAAAATACCCAACTATGAAAACCAGTTCACAGCCACCACCCAAGGTAACCACCATAAACACTGTAGTCAATCCCTTCCACACGTCATGATTCACTGTTACGTAAAGGATGTAGGTTCATCGCAGAAAAATTAGAAAATTCACATAGAAAAATCATCCTTTCTCATCCACAGAATCATTTTTCGATATTTCATTATATGTCATCCCAAATTTTACTCTGCTTATACATAGACTATTTTACGTAAATAGAAAGATGTGAATTCCACCGGCACATCTTTGGGTGGGGTGGGGGCTGGGGGGATTGGGAGGGTTCTAGGCCTTGTCAGCCAAGGCCAGACTCATCCATTTGCCCAGAAAGCCAGATCCTAGTTGTACGGGGGTGGGACCGCAGGGGTTTAGAAGACATTATGGGTGTGAGATACGGGTGTGGTGGCTTTTGTATCCAGGTGTTGGGGTGCGCGGGCTCTCCTGGGGCTACTATGTAGGGTACTCGCCTGTCCTCTGGCTGAGAGACCCCTCTTGATCTGGCCATTCACGCCTGTCCCCCTCCCTCCTGTATCTTAGGCCAGCGTCTGGTTAGCCCCGGCTCAGCCAATGAGACCTCATCCATCCTGGTGGAGTCAGTGACCAGGTCTTCTACAGAGACCTGCTATAGCGCCATTCCCAAGGCATCCTCAGATGCCAGCAAGGTGACCTCTAAGGGGGCAGGGCTCTCGAAGGCCTTTGTGGGCCAGAAGAGTTCCTTCCTGGTGGACTGCAGCAAAGCTGGTAGGTGTCTGGGCCTTTTCAAGGGTGGGGTGGGGCAGGGGCAGGCTGGACCCCCTGGGTACACTGACCTTCCCTGCTGAGGTCTCCTGCAGTGCCTACCCCCATGTAACCCAGCCGTTTGCAAGTAACCATGTTCATGACCCTGTTCTCCTGCACTTAATATTTTTAAATGATTTTCTTCTCTTTTGCCTTTTGAACTTGGGTATTTATTTGGGTTTCAACGGTCGGTTGCCTGGGTTCTGGCATCCAGTACACCTGGGTTGGAAACCTGGTACTGCCACTTCATTCATTCATTCGTTTGTTCATAAAACTTATTTAACCATGTGACCTCGGAAAGTTATTAAATCTCTTTCCAAAAGTCAGTTCCCTCTTCTCAGAAGTACCTTCCTTAAGGTGCCTGTGAGAGTAAACAAGAAGATTCTCACAGCTAACGCTTAGAATAGCACTTACCGTATGCTAGCGTTTGACACCCATCACTCCTTAAACCTCACAACTAGCTCGTGAGGTATGTGTCGTTCTCATTCCCTGTTTACAGATGGGGACGCTGAGCTAGGGAGAGGTGAGATTCCAGTCCAAGGTCACCCAGGTAGCAAGTGGCAGGGCAGGGATTTGAACCCACACCGTCAGGCTCTATGAGCCTTTGCTTGTAATTGCCACACTCTCCCACCTCTCAGGGGCCCCAGCGTTATGGCGGAAGCTCCTTCCCTTTGGCTCTCATACTCCCTCCTCTTCCTGTGCCTGTCCTGACGCATCCGAACGGAATAACCACCTTCTTTTGCCTCCTAGGCTCCAATATGCTGCTGATCGGGGTCCATGGGCCCACCACCCCCTGCGAGGAGGTCTCCATGAAGCATGTAGGCAACCAGCAATACAACGTCACATACGTCGTCAAGGAGCGGGGCGATTATGTGCTGGCTGTGAAGTGGGGGGAGGAACACATCCCTGGCAGCCCTTTTCATGTCACAGTGCCTTAAAACAGTTTTTTCACATCCTGGGGAGAGTTCTTGTGGTTGCTTTTGTTGCTTGTTTGTAATTCATTTTATACAAAGCCCTCCAACCTGTTTGTGGGGCTGAAACCCCATCCCTAAAATATTGCTGTTCTAAAGTGCCTTCAGAAATAAGTCCTAGACTGGACTCTTGAGGGACATGTTGGAGAATCTTGAGAAATGCAAGCTTGTTCAGTGGGCTGAGAAGATCCCAAGTACACTGGGTGCCAACCAGAACTCTTGGTGGAACAGATCACCCACTGCAGCAGACAGACAGGGCACACGATGAGACTGACGTTTCAGAAAAACAAAACTGGTTAGCCTGAGCTGCTGGTTCGCTCCTCAGCATTTATGAAACAAGGCTAGGGGAAGGTGGGCAGAGAAAAGGGGGACACCTAGTTTGGTTGTCATTTAGCAAAGGGGATGACTTAAAATCAGCTTAATCTCTTTCAGTGCCCATGTTAATGTATTTGGCTATTAGATTACTAGCACTGCTTTACTGCTCCTCACTGCCAACACCACCATGCTCTGTGGCCTTCTTACGCTTCTCAGAGGGCAGAGTGGATGTGGTGGCAGCCGGGCCCACATGTCTCCCAAGTACCTGTACCCTCGCTCTGATGATTATTTCTTGCAGAGTCACCACACGAGACCATCCCGGCAGTCATGGTTTGCTTTAGTTTTCCAAGTCCGTTTCAGTCCCTTCCTAGGTCTGAAGAAATTCTGCAGTGGCGAGCAGTTCCCCACTTGCCAAAGATCCCTTTTAACCAACACTAGCCCTTGTTTTTAGCACATGCTCCAGCCTTTCATCGGCCTGGGGAGTCTTACCAAAATGTTTAAAGTGACCTCAAGGGGCCCATGGATTAGCGCCCTCATCCCAAGGCCCGTCCCTTGACTTAACACTCCACACCCGCCCCAGCCAGCTTCATGGCTCACTTTTTCTGGAAAATAATGATCTGTACAGACAGGAAAGAATGAAACTCCTGCCGATCTTTGGCCTGAAAGTTGGGAATGGTGGGGGAGAGGAAGGGCAGCAGCTTATTGGTGGTCTTTTCACCATTTAGCAGAAACAGAGCTGTGTGGTGCAGAAGTACAGAAATGAGGTGTAGGGAATTTTGCCTGCCTTCTGCAGACCTGAGCTGGCTTTGGAATGAGGTTAAAGCGTCAGGGACGTTGCCTGAGCCCAAATGTGTAGTGTGGTCTGGGCAGGCGGACCTTTAGGGTTTGCTGCTAAGTCCTGAGGAAGTGGCCACTGTTGTGGCAGGTGTAGCATCTGGGGCGAGTGTTGGGGGTAAAAGCCCACCCTCCAGAAACTGGAGCAGCCCGAAGCCTGATGTGAAAGGACCACGGGTGTTGTAAGCTGGGACATGGAAGCCAAACTGGAATCAAACACCGACTGTAAATTGTATCTTATAACTTATTAAATAAAACATTTGCTCCGTAAAGTTCTCTTGGTGTTCTTGGATGGCGTCGCTTCTGAATAAATTGTTTAATCCTAGGAGTTCAACACCACCAGCCTGGGTAACACAGCAAGACCCAGCCTCTACAAAAAATTAAAAAATTAGCCAGCATGGTAATACATGCCTGTAGTCCCAGCTACTCAGGAGGTGGAGGCAGGAGGATCACTTGAGCCTGAGAGGCCAAAGTTGCAGTGAGCTGTGGTTGCAACCCTGCACTCTAGCCTGGGCAACAGAGCGAGACAGTGTAACACACACACGCGCGCGCACACACACACACACTAACGTCGTTGGAGCCCCAGACCAGCTCCCCCAACCTGTGCCTTAAGGGACACAGACTAGCAACTTGTTTTGACAATGAACCTGGGCTCTTTTTTTGGGGGGGGCGAGTAAACAAGAAGCTGTCAGCTGTCACCTGTCACCCTGCTGTGCTAATTGTTGCTGCTGTCTTCCCCTCCCTTTGCCTCTGTTTCTCTCTTTTTTTTTTTTTTTAATTTTCCTTTTTTGAGACAGTCTCAACTCGCCCAGGCTGCAGGGCAGTGGCGGGATCTCAGCTCACTGCAACCTCCACCTCCTGGGTTCAAGCAATTCTTCTGCCTCATCCTCCCAAGTAGCTGGGACTACAGGCGCGTGCCACCATGCCTGGCTAATTTTTGTCTTTTTAGTAGAGATATGGTTTCGCCATGTTGGCCAGGCTGGTCTTGAACTCCTGACCTCAGTGATCCGTCCCACCTTGGTCTCCCAAAGTGCTGTATTACAGGCGTCAACCACTGCAACTGGCCTGTTTCTCCTTTTTCTAGAAGAGCTTCTGATTGCTAAATGTTTGGGAGGTACCTAGCACCCCTCCTCCGCCTCCGCCTCCACTTCCCCCCCACCCCCCAGCAGTGATACGGCTTTGCAGATGGCACTATCACCTCATGTGCTGCAATGACATGTTTGCAGATGCAAAGCTCACTTGGGGGCAGACCCAGGGCCCCTGCCTTCTTGACCCCAGAGTGGGAGTTCTACCCCCTGCTGATACCGCTGTGGAAACAGGAGCCCCCAGATAGGCCCCACCAGGTGCCATGGTGATGGGAAATCACTGCTGGGCCTCCAGCCCTCCAGATGGAGGTTGAGGGTGGAGAGAAAAGCAGCGAAGGGAGACTGGATTTTCTGACACCTGGCTGTCAGTTGGGATCAATTGTTTGCCTCTAAGAGCAGCCTTATCTGTGGCCTGCGCCAGGAAGCACTGCTTCCTGGACTGCTCTCTGGGAAGGTCCGTGGGCCTCAGGATTCTGCAGTGGCGGGCAGTTCCCCCACTTGCCAAAGAGTCCATTCAGGCTCTGCCCGATGGGGTCTGGCCGGCCCACAGTTTGATGCTAGTTTGCCCACGGAGGAGCACAGGCCACAGCCATTGGTTTCTCCAGTGTGAAGCCCGGTGGCTTTCTGTTGGGGGAGGTAGCATTTGTAAATTAACAGCGTGGGCTTTGGTGTCAGGCACCCCAGAACTTCAACCCTGGCTCCGCTGTTCATCGACTGTGTGCCCCTGGGGAAGTCGCCTTGCCTCACCTCTCTGGGTGGTTGTGAGAATCAGGTAAGAGCCCACAGGGAGCTGCAAGGAACAATTACCTGCCAGAGTCTCAGCCACTGCTGTCTGACCAACACCTGCCGGAAGTGATGTTCCTTGCACAAGGCTGCCCCCTGGCGGCTTGTTGGTATCTGGGGCTACACCTGGTGGTCCCCTGCATGGGGGCGATGGTGATGTGGCCCTGGGTAAATTTCCCCACTGGAAGCCACTGCCTCCTGTTACGTTAAAGACATCTCAGGGTGGGATGCACCTCTTTATCGGTCAATGGCTAGGAGCACAGGGCAACCCTTACCTGCACCTGGGCTTGGCTGCTATGGAAACCAGCTGTTTGTGCAAACACCTTGAAAACTTTGAAACTTGACCCCAGACAAGCCTGGTGCCAGGTCCTTTCCGACTTTCGTGTTTTCTTTCCAACTTTCACTATTGACTTTGCCTCTTTCCTACTAGGAGTGGACAGGGCCGATGAAGGTGAAGCAGACAGCAGCTGCCCTGCAGAGATTCCCAGGCCCTGCCCACTTCGAAGCACAGAAGCCTGCCTCTTCCTCATCATATTTCCCTTTGCAACCCAGGGAGGCAGGCACCAGGATGCTGCCAAGAAAGAAACATTTTATTAACATGTTTCTTTGTTTCAGATGCACTTATAACACTTGCGCCCCTTGACCACATGTCTAGTTTTAGGACTTCAAAGGGGCTTTGAAGCCACATTTTGATGAGTTTGGTGTAAAATAAGTAGGGTGTGTAGGGATTTAATTTCCCTTGAAAGTTGCACAGACTTAAAAATTAGCAGAATAGGCCGGGCCTGGTGGCTAACACCTGTAATCCCAGCCCTTTGGGAGGCCGAGGCGGGCGATCTCCTAAGGTCAGGAGCTCCAGATCAGCCTGGCCAACATGGTGAAACCCCCTCTCTACTAAAGATAGAAAAATTAGCTGGCGTGGTGGTGCATGCAGGCCTGTAATCGCACTACTCAGGAGGCTGAAGCAGGAGAGTTGCTTGAACCCGGGAGGCAGAGGCTGCAGTGAGCCGAGATTGCGCTACTGCACTCCATCCGGCCTAGGCGACAGAGTGAGATTCCATCTCAAAACAAACAAACAAAAATTGCAGAATAAAGGTTAATGGCAAAATGAGTGCTTGACCCTTGTCAACCCGCCAAGTTTATACTAAAAATGGGGAGCGTTGTTGTTAATTGGAGTGCCCGTTAGCCTCAGTTCTCAGCCCTATGGAAGCAGAATCGGGGAAAGGGATGGAGTCTTTCCAAATCTCCACTAACTTGGAGAGGGAAGAGGCTGTATAATCCATATATTTCACAAATGAAAACTTCCAGAAATGAGTATCTTATGTAGGTATTTTTTCCTTTTCACAATAGTAAATCATAATTTGAGGAAGTAAAAATGTCGCACTGGGGGCAGTAAGGGCTCAGGCAAGCCTGTATTCAGTTTATTTTTCTGGCTTTGTCCTAAGGATGCTGCCTAAACACATGGTGGGAGGAATCTTTCTAAACAAAGAGATCCTTCTCTGCTTTGTGATAAGGCTTTTGTCTGAGCCCCCAAGCCCACGGGGACCGGCTCATGAGCATGGAATTTAGGGAGACCCACTCCACACCCCTCACACGCTTTTTCTCTCTTCCTCAAGAGTTCTCGAGAGCAAGCAGGAAATGCAGAATTTACGAGCCTGACTTGTGGCACGGATCCACATATCCAAGTGGGTTTTGTATTTTGGACTCGCTTATCTCCCCGGGACAAAGTACAAAGATGAAAGAATCTGCAAGCCTTTTATTGCCCATGTTTTTTCCTCTGCCCTGACTGCCTTGCCAAGATACCAGAACACCTCTCCCTGTCAGGGGTTGCCCTCCCTTTCCAGGAAGTGGACGTGCTTAGGGCAAAGCTGGTGCTGAACCCCAGCAGGGTGTATTCGGAGAAGGAGAAAACCTCAGCAGAAGCACCAAGTCCTGGAAATGCCAGCTTCAGGCCCAGCTATAAGCAGCAGGCTCCGTAGCAGCAGAATAACCTTGTGTAGAAGCAGCATTCAGAGAGCAGCAGGTCACATGCTGCAGGTTTAAACCTGATTCCAAGCCCAGCGCTGCTGCTTACCAACCGAGATACCTCAGGCGGTCACCTTCTCTGTGCCTCACTGCTCTCATCTGTAAAAACCGGGAAATAATGGGAAACAGCCATTCTAAAATCAGATGAATTCCAGAAAGGCACCTCCCGCTGCCTCCCTCCCCCTCAGCACATCCACCCACCACCTGGCCTGGGCAAACCTTCCCCAACCCAAAGCTGTTGAGAGAGGGATTGCCTGAGTGTTGCAGAGATTTGGCTCCCCAAGGCGGACTGGAAGGGGCACCCCAGCTAGGGAAATTGAGGCTTGTGGAGAAGCCATTGAGCATGGTGGCTCTAAAATTGGGCTGAGGATTCAAATCCTGGCCCTGCCATGACCTCTGGCAGGCAGGTCACTGATCCTTCACAGAAAACTGTGCCTCAGTTTTCTTTCCAATGAAATGGGGTAACAGGACCCACCCCATAGAGTGTTCTGAGAACTCACTGACAAAATACACATAAAGAGGATTTCAGGCCAGGCATGGTGGCTCACTCCTACAATCCTAGCACTTTGGGAGGCCAAGGTGGGCAGATCACTTGAGGTCAGGAGTTCAAGACCAGTCTGGGCAACATGGTGAAACCCCATTTCTACTAAAAATACAAAAATCAGCCAGATGTGATGGCACGTGCCTGTAACCCCAGCTGGAAGGCTGAGGCAGGAGGATTGCTTGAACCCAGGAAGTGGAGGTTGTGGTGAGCCAAGATCACGCCACTGTACTCTAGCCTGGGTGACAGACAGAGACTGTCTCAAAAAAAAAAGAAAAGAAAAGAAAAGCATTTCCAGTGTCCAGTACATGATAAGTGTTCATGAAATTACTATTATTGGTGTAAGGGAACTAAGACATCAAGCTCTCAGTCCTAGGAAAGCAGTGTGGTGTGGCAGACAGAGTCTTGGGCTGGGCATTAGGGTTGGGCGGTATCAGTGGGAGTGGGTGGGGTGGGGTGGGCCAACCACAGAACTCTGTCTGAGGTGGGATGTTGGTGGCTTCAGGGAGTGGCCAGAAAGGTGGGAGGGGAAAGGGGTGAGTCACATGCACCCAGGAGGGCTCCAGCCCACTTGCCAGCCTGTTCTTGTCCCCTGGTTTCAGAGCTTCACCCTTTTCCCTTTGTGCAGGCTTAGGCCAGTGACCAGCCTGAGGGCTGCCCCCACACTGTCCCGGAGGTTGTTAGATGATTGGGGTTTAAATGAGTTAATAAACTAAGAGTAAGAAAATTATCATCGTGAGTAACACTAAAGCTATGCACCGAGTCTTATTATCACATTTTTTTTTTTTTTTTTTTGAGACGGAGTCTTGCTCTGTCGCCCGGGCTGGAGTGCAGTGGCCGGATCTCAGCTCACTGCAAGCTCCGCCTCCCGGGTTTACGCCATTCTCCTGCCTCAGCCTCCCGAGTAGCTGGGACTACAGGCGCCTGCCACCTCGCCCGGCTAGTTTTTTGAATTTTTAGTAGAGACGGGGTTTCACCGTGTTAGCCAGGATAGTCTCGATCTCCTGACCTCGTGATCCGCCCGTCTCGGCCTCCCAAAGTGCTGGGATTACAGGCTTGAGCCACTGCGCCCGGCCTTATTATCACATTTTTAAAGGAGAATTTGTCAGGGCTCAGAAAGGTTTGGTGACTGGTTGGGCGTGGTGGCTCACACCTGTAATCCCAGCACTTTGGGAGGCAGAGGCAGGTGGATTACTTGAGGTCAGGAGTTCAAGACCAGCCTGCCCAACATGGTGAAACCCCACCTCTACTAAAAGTACAAAAATTAGCCAGGCGTGGTGATGGGCGTCTGTAGTCCCAGCTACTCAGGAGGCTGAGGCAGGCGAATTGCTTGAACCAGGGAGGCAGAGGTTGCAGTGAGCCGAGATCGCGCCATTGCACTCCAGCCTGGGCGACAGAGCAAGACTAAAAAGAAGAAAAAAAAGGTTCGGTGACTTGCTCAAGTTCACACAGGTAGTCATTAATGGTCAAGGCTGTGTTAAAACCTGGTAAACCTGTCTAGGAACGGATCCGTGAAGCTGTACACGACTCCAGACACAGAAAACAGAAGCCAGAGGAGGCTCTCGTAGTGGGCCGTCGGGCTCCTTGGGAGCGCCTCTCTGCACAGTCCCAGCTCTGCTCCCCTCTCGGGGAAGTTGTGGGCCTCCAGGGCGAGAGGACGGCCGCCTGGGTTGTCGTCGCCGCAGTGACCGCTAGGGGTCGCCTTGGACACGCGAACTGCGTCCGGGAGCGGAGTACCAGCGTTGGGCAAGGCGCGGGCTCTCCCAGGCCGGGAGGAGGGGGACCCACCCACCTCTCCCCTTCTGCGCTGGTAAGTCTGGGTGTTCCAGCGCAGAAGTTTCGGGGGTGGGGCAGAGAGGCTGCAACAGACTCCGCCCCGCAACCGATTGACTCCAGGGTCCCGCCGCCCCGCAAGCCCCGCAACTCCTGACTTTCCTTCCTTCACCCTACTGTCTCCCTTAACAGAGCCAATGTGAGGTGCCCTAGGTATAATTTCCTTGAGCACGTTTCCCAGGCACCTACTATGTGCCAGACTTGGCCCGCGGAGATACCCTGGAGGAGTAGATACCGCGTCAAGTTACAGGGTAGGGCAGGATCAGCTCCGCGAGGCCAGGGCGTTTTGTCGTGTTGTTCACCTGCAGCCCGGGACACACAGTAGGCCCTACGCCAGGAGAGAATGACTAACTGGTGCTTAGCTCCTGCTCAGGGAGCCTGCCGGCGAAAGGTTCATCAGTCACTACCGTACTTGCCCCGGGGAGGCATCTCAGGCCCAGCTATTCCACTTAACCTGAGTTTCTTCCCCAAATTTTCCAAACTCCCTCACAGCCCATTTCACACGTGGAAAGACCGAGGCCCAGAGGGCAGTCTATACAGCTGTGGCCTTTCTTGCCTTTCTAACTGGGGCGTCCCAGGCTGCAACACTCTTCCCCTGTGTTTTGCCTGGCTAACTCATGTTCATAGTTCAGGTCTCAGTCAAAGGGCACCTCTTCCAGGAAGCCTTCCCTGACCTACTCACTGCAACCTGATTAAACGTCTGCCTTCCCTTCTAGAGGGTGAAACCCTGAGAGCAGGAAGTACCTGGGCTCTGTCTTTCCTCATCTACATTTTGAGCCTGGCTCGGTACCTGGCACAGGGTCAGAAGCTAATGATGTTTGTCGAATGAATATGAGAGTACATGCAGCAAAGTGGGAGGCAAGTGGCCCCAGGGCCCTGTGGGTAGCCTCCTTCTCCCTGGTCAGGGAGGCAAAAAGTGTGAGGATCCAGGAGGCTGACTTTGTGGTGCTGCTGAGGCACCGGGGGGGTCCTCCCCTGCCCCGCCCTGCCTGCACCTCTCTCAGGTGCCCATCCCACTTCCTGGGAGAATTTTGTGTCTGTAACACAAGGACATGGGTTTTAGGGTTAAACCCAGAGATTCCTCAGTTTACTCATTTGTGAGAGTGACGCAAGACAGCCTGTTTGCAAATCACTGTGAAGATTAAGTGATGTAACAGTAAAGCCCCCAGCGCAGGGCCTGGCATGGAGTAGGTACACACCAGCCACAGTGTCCTGGGGCAGTCACATGGTTTTCAAGCCTCCATTGCCTCACCTGGAAAGGAGGGCATGCGAGCCTACTAATGGGGAGGATGGTTTAAGGCACACAGAACACAGCTTAGCACCCACCTCGCGGGTGCTTGTGAGACGGCAGCTGATGTTGAGGGAGCGCTTCCTCCCAGCCACACACTGTCCCAAGTATTTTATACGCTGGGCTAATGTCATTCTCCCAATACTAAGGGTAGTTCCCACTCTCACCCTGCTGTACAGAGGAGGCCATTCCACTAGCAAGGGACAGAGCTGCATATCTGAGGAGCTGGACCCTAGAGTTGCCCTGGAAACCCCCTGGCTGTGTGTCCAGCGCTCCTTGAGGCCAGGAAAGACTGGGCCTCTTTTTGGACCCCTTTGGGTGCCTGGCACATAGTAGGTGTGCATCAGAGTTTGCTGAATGGAATAGCGGCTGCAGCACCCCATGCGCCACCCCAGGGCCCTGCGTGTGTGAAGGTAAAGGCCTGGGCCTGTCCCTCAGGGGAAGGACAGGCACCCTGGATGGGTTGTGGCCAGGCTCTGCACCCTTTTCCAGCCTGGTCTGTTCTTCTGCCTATGGGACCCCCCCAAGTCCCCCAGGGCAGCCCAGCCTCTCCTCTCTGTCAGGGCCTTGGCAACCCAGCCCTCATTGAAGCTGCATATATCCTTGGAGATGAGGCGCTGGGAGCCCAAACACAGGCCGCAGAGCTGTGGGAAGAGCCATTCTTCCCTCCTCCACCTCTCCCTGCCTCTGCCATGAGGGAGCTGGGGACCTCCTAGAACCAGGCCTGCTGGAAGGAGTGCATCCAAAAGGAGGCCGCCGCCTGAGTTGCCTGGAAGATCAACTTTGGCCACAAGTACCTAAGGGAGGGACCGTGCCCAGGAAGCAGCTCCAGCAGGCCCCATCCCGGTCAGCCTTGGTAGCAGGTCCAGTGCCTGCCACCAGCTCCCGTGATAGCAAGGAGGTACAGGTTGGATGGCCAGAGACCAAGGGGGCCCAGAACCAGCTGTCCAAGGGAGTGGGTGCCAGGACTCCCCACCCAAGGGAGACAGAGTCTGGGAGGCCAGAAAAGCAACTCAGGGGCCAGCAGGCCAGACCAAGCCAGAGGGCTTAGAAATGAGGCAGGTGCCCCCAAGAATCCTGCAGCTGCTCTTCCCAGGCATCTCCCACGATAGCCAAAGCCAGGCCCTGGGCCTCCAGGCACGGCATCGGCTGAAGCCCAAGGAGAAGTTCCAGAACCCAGTCATGTCATCCTGGGAGTACAGCTGGCACATGGGTAAGGGCCACCACCATCCTGCCATTCCAGGCCTCTGGCAGGCAGGCCCGGCCTCTCTCCCCAGCCTCATCCTTCACCACCCCTCACTCCTGGCTCGTGGACCTGGATCACCTTACCCTGAGCATGTAGACCTTGGGGATGTGCTTAGGCACCTTCATACTTCCAGGCCTTTGCATGCTCTGGTCTCTCCACTTGGGATGCTCCTCCTCCTGCCCCACCCTGATGAATTTTCACACATCACCTCCTCTGGGAAGTCTTCTGAGATGCCTCCAAGCAGATTACTTGAGCCCACCTTCATGCTTCTGCAGGTTTTTGAGTCCACACAAGCACTGGGCGCACGGAATCACCATTCTTTATATATCCATCTGGCCTGGGGAGCTCTTTGGGTTCCAAGACTTCTTAGTTAACTTTATTCATGCCCTCCCAGCTCCCAGCCTGGGGCTGGTACTTGACTGTGGAATGAATGAGCAAATGAATGAACATGGACTAGGGATGAGAACTTGATTTGGAATCAGGAGGTACGAGTTCAAATCCTGGTTCTACCACTTCTGCACTGTGTGATCTCAGGCAAGAGCCTCAACTTCTCTGGGCCTCAATTTTCACATCTGAAAAATGAGAATAACCTAGTATGTGCCTTCCTGTGTCATGGAGTTTTGGGGAAATCAAGTGGGAAAGCACCGGGAATAGGAACTGTCCTCACAAACCCCCTGTGAGGCAGGAACCCAGTGTGATTCTGTCTTTCAGAATGGAAAGAAGATCTGGAGTTACTGAATCCCAGCTCAATCTGGAAATGAGTTGCTGAACAAACAATCACAGAATTGTGACTCAGTGTAATTAGGAGGCAGGGTTTGATTTCTGGCTCATTCATTCAGTCAGTCAATCATTTAACAAGTGTCTATTGGGCACCTGATATGTGTCAGACACTTACACATTTTGTCCCTGGGCATACAGCAGAGAACAAGACAGACATGATCCCTGCCCTCACCAAAGGCAGACAACAAACAGATAAATGATGTAGTGTCCGGCAGTGGTGCACACTGCTACAGCGCAGCGCTTTTCCATCTTTCCTATGCACAGGAATCAGCTGGAGTCTCGGCAAAATGCAGGTTCTGACTGGGTCAGGGAGTGGGCAGCGATGGGGGAAATTCTGCATTTCTAACAAGCTCCCAGATGGTGTTGATGCTGCTGGTCCGTGGACCATACCTTGAGGTCAAGGCTATAGAAGGAGATAAGTTAGAAGAAGGAGATGGCCAGGTATGGTGGCTCACACCTGTAATCCCAGTGCTTTGGGAGGTCAAGAAAAGAGAATCGCTTGAGCCCAGGAGTTTGAGACCAGCCTGAGCAATATAGTGAGACCCCATCTCCACAAAAAATTTAAAAATTAACCAGGCACGGTCGTGTGCAACTGGAGTCCCAGCTACCTGGGAGGCTGAGGTGGGATAATTGCTTCAGCCCAAGAGTTTGAGGCTGCAGTGAGCAAAGATTGTGCCACTGCACTCCACCTTGGGCAACAGAGCAAGACCTTGTATCAAAAAAGGAAGAAGACAAGAAGGAGAAGGAGAAACAGAGGAAGAGGAGGAGAAGAAGGAGAAAGAGAAAGAGAGGAAGAGGAGGAGAAGAAGAAGAGGAGGAGGAAGGGAGAGGGGAGGGGAGGAGGGAGAAAGGAGGAGGGGAAGGAGAAAGAGGAAGAGAAGAAGAGAAGAAGGAGGAGAAGGAGGACAGAAGGAGGAGAAGAAGAGGAAGAAGAAGGAGGAGGAGGAGGAGGAGGAGAAGAGGCTGCTCTGGTAAACAGGGTGGTCAGGAAAGGCCTGCTGGGAAGGAGCATTTGAGCAGAGTCCTCGGTATTATAGTATCTACTCCACAGGACTCATCCACAGAGCAGGTCTTAATTGAGGCGCCACACAGCATCCTCCCAGTCCCCTCCTGCTCTGGCCCATGCGTCTGTGTCTGCTGCCTGTGAAGCCAGTGCCAGTCATAGGGTTGCCAGATCTAGCAAATAAAATGCAGGATGCCAGTTACAAATGGTAGCTGGTATTATGTCGTGGTGGTGGTGGTGGTGATTCAACAGGCAGGATTTGCAGCGTATGGGCATGTGGGGAGCTAGTTCAGCCTTGAGCAGCCCCCACGTGCCTCCTGTGGAGCACTGGTATGGATGGGGTATCCAGGGACAATGGGAGAAATGGGATGTGGGTAAGTGAGCTTGGGGTGGGGTGGGGTCAGAATAGTTCATTGGAATTGCCCCCCTATCAGGACAGACCCTGGTGGTGCTGCCAAGGTGGGGTGTCGAGGTCTTCGTGCTGTGCCAGGCATTACTCTTTGGATATGAGGTCATAGGAAGATCTGAGGGTCCTAAGATAGGGGTCAAGGGCCTTAAGAAGGCATGGCTGGTCCTAGGTGGTACAGAACTATTGCACTGTTTTAACAACTGAAGCAGCTATAACAGTGTGTTCCTGCTGACCCTCAGCCCTGTGGGTTGGAGTAACGTGGCAGGAGGAAGGTGACCCTCACTCTCCCTAGCCTCTGCTGTGTTGCAGGGGACGCTATGAAGCACATCAAGGTTCCAACTTACGCTAAGGTCCAGTCCATCACAAAGGTGCTTTACACCAAAAGTGTCATCTTCCATTTCTCACAGCGAACAGACCAGCTCACGTGAGCCCACATGGGGAAGGGTCCCCAGAGCTGCTCCTCTCCTGTGCCCATGGCCCATCGGGACCCTCCGGCCAGGCTCAGCCTTGCTCTGCAGCTGTCAAGCCCCACCGCCTCGCTGTGGATGGGTAGGCACGAGAGTGACTAAGGCGGGGTCTGTACCAATCGGTGGCCCTCCCTGCCAGCTCTGTCTGCCCCCAAGGACCTCGGCTCCTTGTAGGGCTGCCTCCGCTCCGGCGTCGTTGGTAAGACGTGGATATGAGGCCTGCTTTCCTGGGGGGAAACAGTGGGGTTTCCAAGTGCTCCATCAGCAGACATAGGGCAGGAGAGGGCTCGCTAAATCCTTCAGGTGCTAAGGGGAGAGAATATCTCCCTGCTTTTTAATTCTCTACGTTCTGTTGAAGGGATCCATAGCAGGGTTGCTTAGTGCCAATGTATCCCATAGTTTAGGGAAGAAGTAGTTTACATTTTTGCTTAGTGCTTCTCTCATCCCTCAGAACCTGTGTTAGTCAGGGTTGCCTCACTGCTACAACAAACAGCCCCTAAGTCCTAGTTGCTTAAACCAATAAAGATGTCTTTCCTACATGGCCATCCAATCTGATGTTGGGTAGGTGACCTTCCATCTGCTGATCTGGGGACTCAGGCTTCTCCCACCTGGTAGCTCTGCCATCCCCTGGGGCCTTACAGCCCTCCCCTGAGTCCTCTACATCCAGCCAGGGCAAGTGGAGAGAGACTGAGCATGGAGAGAATCCACCCGCTCTGAACCGCCTTGGCCTGGAGCTAAGCAATGTCACGTCCTCTCCCATTCTGCTGGTGAGAACAAGTCACATGACTCCTAGAGGTGAGAGGGCTGGGTTGATTCATGGAGCTATGCGCTCAGCAAGAAGAGGAGAAAGGGTACCACAGTGGCCTACGCGTCTTGTGCAGCCACCATGCTAAACGCCAAGCTCCATCCTGTATCAGTTTCTTAGGGTTGCCATAATAAAGTACCCCAAACTTAGCAGCTTAAAACAACAGAAATCGGCGATCTCACATTTTTGGAGGCCAGAAGTCAGATCAAGCTGTGGGCAAGGTCGCGCTGTCTCTGAAACCTATAGGGACCAACCCTTTCTCGCCCCTCCTGGCTTCTGGTGGCAGTCGGCATCCTTGGCCTTCCTCAGCTTCCAGCTGCAGCACTCCAGACTCTGCCTTCCTCGTCACGTGGCTGTCTACCTGTGTGTCCCTCTGGCTTCCCATGGCTGTCTCCTTAGAAGGCCATCAATCATATTGGATTAGGGGCCCACATACTCCAGTATGTCCTCATCTCAACGAATTACATTTGCAGTGGTCGTATTGCCAAATGAGGTGGCACTGGCAGTTAGAACGTGAAAAAAAAAAAACTTAAAAAAATCTTTTGGGGGCTGGACGCAGTGGCTCATGCCTGTAATCTCAGCACTTGGGGAGGCTGAGGTGGGCAGATCACCTGAAGTCAGGAGTTGGAGACCAGCCTGGCCAACATCGTGAAACCCTATGTCTACTAAAAATACAAAAAGTAGCCAGGCATGATGGCACGTGCCTGTAATCCCAGCTACTCGGGAGGCTGAGACAGGAGAATCGCCTGAACCAGGGAGGCAGATGTTGCAGTGAGCTGAGATCACGCCACTGCACTCCAGCCTAGGCGACAGAGCAAGACTCTGTCTCAAAAATAAATAAATAAATCGTCTCTTGGGAGGAACAATTCATTCCATACCACCTCTCTTCTGACAGCTAAACCTTGGTTACTCCTATTATCTTGATGGGCCTCCCTCCTTCTCTCAGAAACAGTTCTCTTGCAGAATCCCAGACATGTCGAATGATTGTCCATGGACCCATCTGATGTTGGTGCCCACAGAATCTGATTGCTTAGAAGGCCTCGGGCAGGTAGGGAATTCAAATAGTCATCCCTGCACACAGCTCTTTCAAAACCAAAATGCTCATGGGCAGGTCTTGTTCAACCAGGCTATTGTGGTACACTTTCCTCCTTACCTGGACAAAAGGGCAGTTCCTCAGGCTGGACAGAGAAAGCACTGGGCAAACGAATCACTCTTCCCCGGTCTCTAGTGGTCTGTCTCTTAGCCTGAACCATCATCACACAGGAGCTAGATCACTTAAAACTGTGAGTGCAACTATCTTGCCTGGTTTTCCCTTAGCAATCTTGGGAATGCGAGCGAGCATCAGTGCGGGAATGGATTCCCCTGAGACGCGCATAGCAGCCTTGCACACCAGGGCTGCTGGAAAAACACCTGCCAGGTTTAATCAAACACCAAATGACCCCTGGGTTCTCTAGAGTTATTTGATTGAATGCAACAAATATTGATCCAGCAGCTCCTGTGGGCCGGGCCTAGGTTGAACTCCTGGGGAATGAGAGGTCAGATCTTGGAGCTCACAGACCATAGTGAGAAGGGCTGTATGGGGGACAGCGGACAACTTTGGTGCACAGAGGAACCTTCCTGAGGGAGGCCACTGTCATTTCTGTCATTGAAACAATGCTTAGAAAGACCTTAGCACAGTGCCTGGCTCTATACATGTGATTTATATTAATAATAATTATTACTATCTCTATCAGCAGGAAGTCGTCAAGCTCCTTAGAAAAAGACTGGCTGTATTCTCAACTGGGATTCTGTGAATAAACAAAACCCTACAGAAAATGACGCCAGTGACTCTTTCCTCAGTCCTCCCAGGAATGACACCATTCTACAGGCATGGGAAAGAAGTTGATTCATTACAAACAGGGGCTGTCCCCGAATGTTAGGGCTCAATTCTTTCTGGGAAGCCAGTTAAGAAAGGCTGGTGGGGAGTTTATTTAGGTATTTAATGAATACCTGTTTGATATCTGCAGGCATTTTTCTAAGCCCTGCACTGTCCAGTTCGGTAGTCATGATCCAACCACATGTCCATTGAGCATTTGAGTCTTTTCCAAATTGTGATGCACTGTAAGTATAAAACACACACTGAATTTCAAAGTTTAGTATAATGAAACGTAAAATTTCTCATTAATAATTTTTATATTGAGTTATATGTTGAAATGACTATACTTGGATAGATTGGGCTAAATCAGAAGTTGACAAACTTTCCCTGTAAAGGATTGGATAGTAAGAATTTTCAGCTTTGTGGATCACATGGTCTCAGCTATGCAACTACTCAACTCTGCCCCTGCAGTGCAAAATCAAACATAGACAATACAAAAACAAATGGGTGTGGCTGGTTCCAATAAAAGTTTATTTTAAAAAAACAGATGCGGCGGGGCGCGGTGGCTCACGCCTGTAATCCCAGCACTTTGGGAGACCGAGGCGGGCGGATCACGAGGTCAGCAGATCGAGACCATCCTGGCTAACACGGTGAAACCCCGTCTCTACTAAAAATAGAAAAAATTAGCCGGGCATGGTGGCGGGGCCTGTAGTCCCAGCTACTGGGGAGGCTGAGGCAGGAGAATGGCGTGAACCCGGGAGGCGGAGCTTGCAGTGAGCCGAGATCGCACCACTGCACTCCAGCCTCGGCGACAGAGCAGACTCCGTCTCAAAAACAAAAAAAAAAACAGATGGTGGGCCAGATTTCACCCACAGGCTGTACAGTTTGCTGATTTCTGTGTTAAATAAAATATTAAATATATTAAAGTTAATTTCACTTATTTCTTTTACTTCTTAAAATATGGTTACCAGAAAATTTCAAATTACATTTTGGCTTATATTATATTCCTATTGGACCAGACTGGTCTAAGAACTTTACAGATATTAACTCTGGGGGATGATACTTTTATCCTGGGAGGGGTGTGTGTGTGTGTGTGTGTGTGTGCTGAGATGTATGAATTCCAACGACAGTCTAGAGCGAGTGTGAAGTTGGCTCCCCGGCCTGGCTCCACCACTGCTGAGTGTGGAACCAAAGTGCAGGCTGGCTTGTGGAGGTTTCCTGCGGGTATTCTGGACCTGTCTGAGCCCTTCCTCTTTCTATGTTCACCTCTGGACTAAAGGTAAGTTCCCTAAAAGGCCACTGGGTGGTGCTGTCGGACCACACGCCATGGTGGTTGGCCCACTGGAAATCTGAGCTCTCCACCTGGCTCTGCCATTTGCTGTGTGACCTTGGACCTCAGTTTCCTCACCTGTAAACAGGCTTAGACTAGACTGAAAAGAACACGAACTTTGAAGGCAGACAGACCGGGATTTTAATTCTGCCTCCACTCTGGCCCCATTGTGACTTTCATGGGCGTTAAGCACCTTTGCCTTTATAGATACTTTCCCCCATAAAAAATATTAAATATTATGTTTTACAACTATATTGGTATGAAGACAAACATGTTATTATTACTATGTTAATTTTTTCTTAATCCCCAAAGTTCATGTTTTTCTTTCTGATTCTGAAGGAAATTAACACATTTCCGTGGGCCCTAGGCACGGTGCCTGCTGTGCCTAATGGATGAGTCACCCTAGTTCACTACTTCCCAGCTGTGTGACCTTGGGCAAGTTGTTTAACTTCTCTGGGCCTCACTCTCCTCGTCTATAAAATGAAGATGACATCAGACTCCACCTCAGTGCTGTGGTTGGAATTCAGTGAGATGGCCCATGCAACAGCCTCTTAGCACACAGCCTGGCACAGAGCAGCCCTTGGCAAATGGCAGCCATTACTTATTATTACCTTTAAGGATATTTTCAGCTCTAGCCTCTATGAAACTGTGAAAAGATCTCAGGAGCGGGAATCTCAAAGTAACGACAACTTGGAAAAATAAAACTCCCAGGGTATTTGGTGGTAGAGTTTCCTAGAGCATACACGGGCAGCAGAAGGAGTTTCTGCAAATGACCAACCTCCTCCCACCTGCCATCGGAGGGCACATTTGAGGCAGGGACATGGGCTGGTGCCACCTGGCCAGAAGCTGAGCAGGCCAAGGAATTTGTGCCAGGCAGGGAGACCCTTGGGAAAGGGCTGAGTGTGTGTGTGTGTGTGTGTGTGTATGTGCATGTACACATGCACAAACCTGCATCCATAGATTCTTGTTTCTTCAAATTCCCTTATTTTGACTTAATCTCAGTATCTTCCCTGAATCCCAAAGATTGACACCACTGTTGCCAGGGTCTTGGGGACTGTGGGGACCTGCTCCTCCTTTGAAATATGACCCAAGTGACAAGGGGATGCTGGCTCCTTCAGGATCATTCAGGTGGAAGCCCGCCCCTGATCAGGAGACTGAGCAGCTGATGCAAATGTGAGCCTCTCTCAGTGGCCCTGCTTTCCACCCTGCCTGGGCTGGGTGCCTTTCCCCTTTCCAGGAGGGGCGAGGGATGTGGCCCCAGTTTGTCACCCTTTCCTGGTTTGGCAACTACTCTTTATACTTGCCCTCTCCAGCCCAAGAGCCAGATAGGAGCAGGGTTGCTGAATTGCAGGAGCTCCCTTCACCCACCCCACCCCCAGCAGGGTCAGGGTGAAGGTCACCGGGGGAGGGTTTCTGTATTTGTGGCAGGAAAGTGGTGTTGACAAGGAAGAGGATGTCACAAAGACTGGAAGCAGGGGCGTCTCCATCCTCAGGCTTACTTGCCAAAATATTTGCAATATTTGAGGCGAATGACAAAGAAACAGAACCCTGGCATGATGCCTTGTGTGGCAAAAATTCATTCTGAATAACCAAGCTTGAGCAACATGTACACCCAGACGTAAAGCAGCCTACCCTTTAACAGAGTAAGCCCTGTTAATGCAAATATACAAGTAAGGGAATTTAATTTATCGGGGGCTTACCAGGCATCGGGCACATCCTCTGTGGTTTACACCCATCACCTTATTTAAACTTTACCTATGAGGTTGATTCTCTTATTATCTCTATTTTACACATAAGGAAACTAAAGGTAAGTAGCCTGTTCAGGTCCCACAGCTGGTAGGCGGTAGAGACTATGGCTCCAAAGTGAGCCTGGTCCTTGCTGCCATGCTACACCTCTCCTCACCAAGGGGGACTGGGAGAGTGATTTCAAATCTGGGCCTCAGATCACGTGCCTTGGAATCAACTGGGGGACTTGTTGAAATTGCAGGTTCCTGCGCCCTGGCCGTAGACCCTTTAGACAGACTCTGGGAGACTGGGACCCGGGAATCGCCATGGTAACCGGTTCCCTGGGATTCCAGTGCATATCAAGGTTTAGACTCTTTTTTGTTCGTTTGTTTTTTGTTTTGTTTTGTTTTGTTTTTGACAAAAGGTCTTGCTCTGTTTCCAAGCTGCAGTGCAGTGGTACGATCACAGCTCACTGCAGCCTCGACTTTCCAGGCTCAAGTGATTCTTGTGCCTCAGCCTTCTGAGTAGCTGGGACTAAAGGCATGCACCACCATGCACAGCTAATTTTTTAAATTTTTCGTTCAGATGGGGTCTTGCCATGTTACCCAGGCTGGTCTCAAACTCCCGGATTCAAGTGATCCTCCCATCTCAGCCTCCCAAAATGCTGGGATTACAGGCGTCAGCCACCACACCCAGCCAAGCTTTAGACTTTTTGGACAAAGCCAAGGCTAAAAGGGTGCCTATGACCAGGGGACATCCCTTTTCCCCAAAAGGCCACCAGAGTTCCTTGCCCAGGCCAGGCCAGGTGACCCAAAGGGACAGGAGGATGTTTGCAGCTCCATGAGGTCAAGTGCAGTGAGACATGCCCTGCTCTGTGCCCTCTTGCCTGGCAGAACTTGGCCGGAATAAGAGCTGGCAGATGCCTGTGGCTCCAGTAACCTGCTCCTGGACAGGAGTGGAGGGATGTCTTGTTGGGAGGAAGCTGCAGGGTGTCAGGACCAAGTCAGAGCCATGGACAGACTCATTTAGTGTCTGGTCCTCCCTCCCATTTCTCCCCCAGCCAGCATGGAGTCCCAAGCTCCAGCAGCCAGGGTTCTTGTCCCAGCCTTGTGGGCTGTCAGAGTTTGCAGTACTTTGGGACAGAAGTAAGGGAATTTAATTTATCGAGGGCTTACTAGGCATCAGGCACATCCTCCGTGGTTTACACCCATCACCCTATTTAAACTTTACCTGTGAGGGTGATTCTCTTATTATCTCTATTTTACACATAAGGAAACTAAAGGTAAGTAGCCTGTTCAGGTCCCACAGCTGGTAGGCAGCAGAGACTATGGCTCTATGAGACAGAAGGATGAGCCTCTCCCTTCGGAATAAGCCAATTTATGACTTGCCTGACTTTTTTTTTCTTTGAGAGTCTCACTCTGTCACCCAGGCTGGAGTGCAGTGGCACGATCTCAGCTCACTGCAACCCCACCTCCCGGGTTCAAGCGATTGTTGTGCCTCAGCCTCCCAGTTGCTGGCTACAGGAGTGTACCCACCATGCCTGGTTAATTTTTGGTATTTTTAGTAGAGACGGAGTTTCGCCATGTTGGCCAGGCTGGTCACGAACTCCTGAGCTCAGGCAATCGGCCCACCTTGGCCTCCCAAAGTGCTAGGATTACAGGCATAAGCCACCATGCCTGAACTTGTTTGACCATTTTGGACCATGGAAACTGGCAAGTTTCCTGGAACAGTGAGCCCTGGCTTAGGAGAAGGGTGACAGATGTGTTAGCAGCCTTGCCATCCCTCCCCCTCACCAATTCGTGAGACCTTTGTCCAATGAGGTTCATTGGACGTTTGAGGAAGATGGCTTCCCTGCTAAACGAGGGCCCCTTCATTGTATTTCCCCAGTCAGATGTTACATAATTTCAAGCATCAGACTTAAGGTCTTTTTCTTCTACATCAAAAGTCACATCATCCCCAATATATTAAAGGGAAAAAGCAAGGAGTGGAACCGTGCATATGGTGTGCTATATTTTGTATTTTTAAGGTTACATATGGTGCTCATTTCTGTGCAGTCTCTCTGGAAAAACACATGAGCTGGGAAGAGGGGCTGTCTCTGAGACAGGAAACTTGGGGATGGGGTCAGGGCGCGGCGTTCCTTTTCCCTGCTTATTCTTCGGTACTGCCTGCACATTTAGCCATGTTCATGTATGACTTGAACAAAGAAACATCAGGGAAAACAAAGCAAAACAAACAAAAATAGGCATACAGGCTAAATGGTGCTGTATTGTTGGACTCCAGTGAACCTTCTTGATTGCAGAAAGATAACAAAATCCTCGAGTCCCAGCCAGCCCACTAGGTGTTTGTCACACTGGGGCCCCAAAGATCCCCAACACTGGCCCTGGTGACAAATACAATGTGGTGGATGTTGCAATAGAGGTAGGGCGCACATGGGAGCTGGGGGCACTTGACCCAGGCTCTGGAATAGGGCAGAGCATGTGGGGGCAGAGCCAAGGCCCCCAGGGAGGGAGAGCATGGGGGTGCATGGTGGAGGACATCCTCCTGGAGCAGGGGTTCAGGGTGCGACCCTGGCAGAAGGTGGGGCTGGTGCAATATACCAGATAACAGAGACCTTCATGGTGGCCAAGACTGAGCTCTCTCCGATGGTGATGGGAGCCACTGAAGGATTTATGGGCACGGGGTGGGACTGAGGGTGGGCTGTGGTCAGATTAGTATTTCAGAGGATGACACTGGTGCTTCCTGGGCTGACTGAGTTGGAGGAGGACAATTCGAAGGCAGAAAAACCAGGCGGGAGTGGCCTTTATCCTTCACCCTGTGAGACGTGATGGTGGCCTGACCTCACACAGGAGGGGGCAGATTCTTAGAACAGTTAATTGCCCAAATCACAGGGGCAGCTGGGGCCTTGGTGTTTCTGGTCATTGCTGGTGGAACAGGACCCCTCAGGAGAACTGAAAGCCGACGCTCTTCCTCCCTCTGTGGCCTCTCACATGACAGGGCTGAGCAGACCCAGTGACAGAGGATGGGGCTCTGGCTCAGGGCATGAAGACCATCATTTTGGGCTACAAATGCCCCTGGTTCCCTTTTGGACAATTTAGGGGAGGTATGAGGCCAAAAGAGATAGAAAAGATTCTCCTTCCAATTTGGCTCAAGTCAGAATAAATTCAGGTCAAAAAATGAAAGCAGTTGGATCAGTCTTGTTTTCTAAGTTCAGGGAGCAGTTCATATGTTTGTTAAAGACATTTTATTTAGAGGCAAGAAATGGTTAATAAGATGACACCCTTGGATCTAGGAGCGTTTGCTCTTTGTTTTCTTCCTTACAGTGACAGATTTTTTGCTGTTGGTGAAGACCCTTGAAGACTGTAGTTTAAATTCAACTGGAAAGTGGTCGCTGACATCCAGGGCCTGTAAGGAGAAAGGGGAGGTAGATATGGAAATTAGGAGATGCCTGGGAGATGCTTTCATTTTAGCGATGAGCAAATTCAGGACCAGGAAGGGGAGATGAAATGCCCAAAGTCACCCCACAGAACACACACTGGTAAGTGTTATTCCAAGACCAGCTGGATCAGAAATTTTGGCGGGTCCTCAAATCACAAAATCATAAGCATTGAAACTCAAGGTCTAGTGCCCAATATTGTGTCTTCAGTCTTCAGCAGTGACCTCAAAGGGTGACATCAACCCATCTTTTTCTTCTTTTTTTTTTTTTTTTGAGACAGGATCTCACTCTGTTGCCCAGCCTGGAGTGCAGTGGTGCGATCTCAGCTCACTGCAACCTCTGCTTCCTGGACTCAGGTGATCCTCCCACCTCAGCCTGGGACCACAGGCATGCGCCACCATGCCCAGTGAATTTTTTTGAATTTTTTGTAGAGATGGGATCTCGTCATGTTGCCCAGGCTAAATCATCTTTTTAGGACAATGGCGTAGAAAGACAAGATGGCAGCCTTACCTCCTCTTCAGTCAGCTTGTAAGCTTTCTGGAAGTCAAAAACACTGTTTGACTTGGGAACAACAGAACTGATGATTTCTTGTCCTCTAAGCACAATCCTGGAACCAGGGGAGGAAAAACAGTTGTGTTAATCCAACCTGTGATTGCTGAGATCAAACCAAAGTCTGTGTTTGCTGTTTGGAATTGACTGAGCAGCCTGGCCCTTTCATGTGGCACTCAAAGTCCAGACCTGGTTTTAGCCTGTGACCCTAAAGGACAGTGCCTACCACTGTGAAATAGGATCAGTCCCTGCCATGGTTCTGTGGACACCAGGACACTATCTCCCAGTGTGAGCAATGTCCCTGGTGGAGTAGGAGGTTTTATATGACACATGCACACTATCCCACACAACAATGACTTGTGTACTGAGAGTGCTGTTCTCTTTTCAATTATTTTCACTTTCCCTGATTTGATTATGGAGAAATTCTCAGGGAGGTGCTGGTTTGTCTTTAATACCTCCCTCAGTCCCATGTTGACAGAGAGTAGGCTGCCATTTCTGAGCATTCTGCAGACAAGAGAATTAAAGCAGAATTTAACAATGCATGATTTTCATTGGACTTAATTTTCACACTACCTTCAATTTATGGCAAATGCTGCTGCTTTCTTACTCTTGCTAGTATCAAATTTCTTTCTTTCTTTTTTTTTTTTTTTTAGATAGAGTCTTGCTGTCACCCAGGCTGGAGTGCAGTGGCGCGATCTTGGCTCACTGCAAGCTCCGCCTCCCGGGTTCACGCCATTCTCCTGCCTCAGCCTCCCGAGTAGCTGGGACTATAGGCACCCGCCAACACACCCGGCTAATTTTTTGTATTTTTAGAGAGACGAGGTTTCACCGTATTAGCCAGGATGGTCTCGATCTCCTGACCTCGTGATCCGCCCACCTTGGCCTCCAAAGTGCTGGGATTACTGGCGTGAGCCACCGCGCCCAGCCATGAAATTTCTTTTAAAAATGTATTTCAATAAGAAATTAAGGGATATAATGAAAAATATCGAGAAAAATCACAGCATATGTGCTTTGCAGTAATGACAAAAAGTAAGAATGAGGTAGTCAAATGAATCTTGGAAACAAACTAACATATCCCAAGCTGGGTGGTGCAGTTGTAGTCTACGTGGTCCTGAGTGACTTACCGAGGAATGGCGAGGTGAGTCAAACTGCCATTTCATGAGTGCCCACTGGGCCTTCCCCATTCTAATCGACAGTTTTGGTATCTGCATTTGCTAACATCACCACCCCAACTAACTTTTCTTTTTCTTTTTCTTTTTTTTTTGAGACAGAGTCTTGTTCTGTTGCCCAGGTTGGAGTGCAGTGGCGTCATCTCAGCTCACTGTAACCTCTGCCTTCCAGGTTCAAGCGATTCTTCTGCCTCAGCTTCCCAAGTAGCTGAGATTATAGGTGTGTGCCACCATGCCTGGCTTATTTTTGTATTTTTTAGTAGAGATGGGGTTTAGTCGTGTTGGCCAGGCTGGTCTTGAACTCCTGACCTTAGGTGATCCACCCACCTCAACCTCCCAAAGTGCTGGGATTACAGGTGTAAGCCACTGCACCCGGGCTACGGCTTTTAATTCAACCCAAATGTAAATTCTTCACATCAAATTAGAGATTTGTGAAAGCTTTCTTTAAGACTCAAAAAGTAAAGAAAGAGATGTTTAAGGCTCCTCTATTTCTGACTTCTTCCAGGGATGTGCAGGACCAGGCCGGTGTTCATGTGAAGTTTTCCCAGACTGGTCCAGGGCACCGGCCAGATCCTGGGCATCTTTGCATGATCCCCCAGCACTCAGCACATGAGAGGTGTTTGATAAATATGTGAACACGGAACAAAGACAGGAATTGAGAACATCTTGTCTAACTCCATTTTTAAAACATCATTTTTATGGCTTTTTATTTTCTCAGTTTATTTTATTTAATTTCACTTTTTATTTTATTGTATTGAGACAGGTCTTACTATGTTGCCCAGGCTGGAGTGCAGTGGCTATTCACAGGCATGTGATCATGTTGCTCTAAAGCCTTGAACTCCTGTGCTCAAGTGATCCTCCTGCCTTAGCCTCCAGAAGTAGCTGGGATTACAGCATATGTCACCGCACCTGGCCTATGACTTTTTAAAAGCCACAAGAGGCCGGGTATGGTGGCTCACACCTGTAATCCAAGCACTTTGGGAGGCCAAGGCAGGTGCATCACCTGAGGTCAGGAGTTCAAGACTAGCCTGGCCAACATGGCGAAACCCCATCTCTACTAAAAGTACAAACAAAAAAAAAGAAAGAAAGAAAAAGCTGGGCATGGTGATATATGCCTGTAATCCCAGCTACTTGGGAGGTTGAGGCAGGAAAATCGCTTGAGCCCAAGAGGCGGAGGTTGCAGTGAGCCAAGATTGTGCCACTGCACTCCAGCCTGGGCAACACAGCAGGACTCTGTCTCAAAAAAAAAAAAAAAAAAGCCACAAGAGTTCTACATGTTGTTATGAGAAACAAAATTCAGAGTATCAAAATAAAAAATGAATCATTAAAATGTCACATGTAATCCCACCATCCTTTGGGATACATGTGTATAAAGTCAGGATCCTTTTAGTAAACATCTTTTTCTAACCTGTTCTACCCCCTCCCGATCTACTGTGGCCATGTTGCCTTCTGATTCTTCTGTATCATTTTCAGTCACTTCCCACTCATTTGCCAGGGGAGAAGAATGGCGCTGGAGAAAGGGACCTGACCTACCCAAGGGCACACAACTGCCATGTGCGAGTGAGTGAGTGAGTGGCCATCGTCCCGGCTTTGCTGGAAGTCCTTCAAAATAGGGGGTGGGGATGGTCTGGGCACTTAGTCCCCTGTAACTCCCCACCTTGGGTTTCCAATTTGCAGAATGATAACTTATGCAAAGGAAACACCAGCCTCAAAAACTCCAAGAGGAACAAAGGAGGTCATGGGATGGAAATGAAAGCTAGACTTCGAAACTTGAGAAGTGGCCCGGGCGCGGTGGCTCAAGCCTGTAATCCCAGCACTTTGGGAGGCCGAGACGGGCGGATCACGAGGTCAGGAGATCGAGACCATCCTGGCTAACACAGTGAACCCCGTCTCTACTAAAAATACAAAAAACTAGCCGGGCAAGGTGGCGGGCGCCTGTAGTCCCAGCTACTCGGGAGGCTGAGGCAGGAGAATGGCGTGAACCCGGGAGGCGGAGCTTGCAGTGAGCTGAGATCCGGCCACCGCACTCCAGCCTGGGTGACAGAGCAAGACTCCGTCTCAAAAAAAAAAAAAAAAAAAAAAGAAACTTGAGAAGTGAAAACGAGTGGCCTGGTGGCTCTCATGCAGATGGCCATCTCACACTTCCTCGTGGCAGGCTGAGCTCTGGGAACTGTGGCCACCACCTGGGACCAGGCTCCTAGGGGTTTCCCCACCTGTGGTCTCTGTGATGGAAGATCACCAACATTCACACGCCTCAGGCACTCCCCACTCTGTCCCCATTGAAGGAGCAAAGATGAAAGCTGTTTGAAAATCCCTGAAGGGACTTTAAAAAGCACAAGGGAATGCTAGGACTTAAATGTACGACATTTGCATTTAGGAACATATACCTGAAGCTTTAAAGTACAAATACGGTTGCACTAATCGATCTCATTTTGGGGGTTGTTTCCTGAGGAAATCATAAGTACTTGCACAAAATGCACAGAGGATATTGATTTTAGCAGTATTTATAAAAGCAAACCCTTGGTAATAACCTAATGCCCAATGATAGGGATTGGTTGAATCAATAGTGGTAAGTCTTTGTGATGGAACAATGAACAGCCCATTAATGTAATGAGCACTTGCCGTATGCCAGGCATTGTGCTAGCAGCCTGACATGCTATTTCATTGACTCCACATCAGATCTTCATGAGTGAGGCACTAAGATAATTTCCATTTTACAGGGGAGGCAATGAAAGACACAGAGAGCCTGTCTCTTGGTCACAGACATATTAAGTGGTAATGTCAGGATTTAAATCCAGGCCTGTCTGATACCGAAGCCAGTGCTTACCTCTGCTAAGCTACAATGCCCAGGGCCACCGCACAGGGTCCTGAGGTTCATACACTGCATGTGGTACCCAGTAGAGGGGCCTGACATTTAATTGACTCAGCTCTCCAAGCAGTGTGCTTTTTTAATTTTTATTTTTATTTGTTATGTTTGAGACAAAGTCTCACTCTGTTACCCAGGCTGGAATGCAGTGGTGCGATCCTGGCTCACTGCAGCCTCCACCTTCTGGGCTCAAGCGATCCTCCCACCTCAGCCTCCTGAGTAGCTGAGACTATAGGTGTTTGCCACCATGCCCGGCAAATTTTTGTATTTTTTGTAAAGACAGAGTTTCGTCATGTTTCCCAGGCTGGTCTCAAACTCCTGTACTCAAGCGATCCACCCGCCAAGGCCTCCCAAAGTGCTAGGACTACAGGCGTGAGCCACGGTGCCCAGCCACCTCGCGCCTTTCCTAGTGCACACCAAGCACGGTGGTGAGCCAGCAGCACCCTGCAGGGCCTCCTACCTGTCATATGCACACTTGGTGCTCCTCTTCACCGTGGTATCCTCTTGGTCCCCGATCAGCCAAACGAACCTGGGGTCGGTCCTCAAGCGGATGTTCTTCCAGGCCTTCTTGGGGACATAGCTGCAGCCGGCATTGAAGTCACCCATGAAAATGAAATTCTAAAAGACAAGATTTGAAATTGTCACCTGGTGGATGCTGCTGCAGAACGCTTTCATGCGGGTCTCTAGCAAAGACTCCGCCTCCCAGGCCCAGTGAACAACAGGGTCTGTTATGGGCTGAATCGTGTCTACCCTGCTCCCACCCGGGCCAAATTCCTGTGTTGAAGTCCTAACCCCCAGCACCTTAGAAGGTGACTGTATTTGGAGATAGAACCTTCAAGAGGGAATTAAGGTAAAACGGGCTCTAATCCTATATGACTGGTGTTCTTGTAAAAAGGGAAAATTAGGACACAGAAAAATGGAGCAAAGACCATGTAAAGACACTGGAAGACGATGGTCATCTACAAGCTAAGGAGAGAGGCCCCCAAAAGAAACCACCCCTCTGGCACACCTTGATCTGGGACTTCTAGCCTCCAGAACGGTGATGAACTCACTTTCTATTGTTTAAGCTACCCAGTCTTTGGTATGGTACTTTGTTATGGCAGCTCTAGCAAATGAATACAGGGTCTTTAAAAATTTCTTTCTGCTGTTTAAAATTGAGTCACAGTTTTGATGAGTCAATGACAGGCGAGTGCGTACCAGGGAGGGTGTTCTTAACAGGAAGGAGAATGTTTGCTGTTCTTAGTCATCACAATTCCATAATTCAGCATGCAGAGTCAGGTGTGGATAAAAAAAAAAATCAGTGAATCTATCCCTCACATCTTTTGTCTCTGGCTCAAACTACTGTAGGGTGTCAAGACACGAATGAATCAACGCCTTTTGTTTTCAAGCAGGAAAAGTAAATTTGGGTGGTGTATTGGCAGCCCTGGCATCACTCTTTCTCTCCTATTGTTTTGAAGTTGGAAACTTATTTCTGTGAAAATTCAGTTCGTTGAGGAGGTGGGAGGCATCTTCGGGGGAGGGGACCATCGAGTGAGCTGTCCACCCCCACCCAAGGCCACCAACAGAAACTTTCTATCTTGGAAATATTTTTCCCCGCACGGCTCTTGGAACAGAATTTTCAACATTCCACAATCCAGAGGAAGTGCCAGATTTCCTTGTTTGTGCTATTGTTTGGTGGGGCATTGCTGACTTTAGAGTTTTCTTCAAGAACATTTTATTTTGACCTTAGTGATCACGATTTTCCCTGTGATAGACAGGTTCAGTTGAGGACAGAGTGTCATTCTTAACCTCAGTGATCACCAGCTTCTGCTAATACAGACATGATTTGCTGAACATTCACTATGTGCCAGGCCTAGCACTAGGTGTCTTTAAATTTACACCTCACAGCAATAAACAATAGGAGGTAGAAGGGCCCACTAACCTCTACAGAAACAGGATTGAGAGATTAAGTGACCTGCTGTAGGCCACAGGACTGGGAGGTTCAAGTGGTGAAGTCAAGAATCACAGCCCAGCCGGGCGCAGTGACTCAGGCCTGTAATCCCAACACTTTGGGAGGCTGAGGCAGATGGATCACCTGAGGTCAGGCGTTCGAGACCAGTCTGGCCAACATGTTGAAACCCCGTCTCTACTAAAAATACAAAAATTAGCTGGGCATGATGGCGGGTGCCTTTAGTTCCAGCTACTCAGGAGGCTGAGGCAGGAGAATCTCTTGAACCCGGGAGGTGGAGGTTGCAGTGAGCCGAGATTGCACCATTGCACTCCAGCCTGGGGAAAAGAGTGAGACTTCATCTCAAGAGAAAAAAAAAAAAAAGAGGAATCACATCCAAGTCTGCTTCACTGAAGCAGTTTCCCCTCTTGTTCACTTTTAGGCCACTGATGCCTCCCCACAGCCCGACACTCATTAGGTGCTCAATACATTCTTGTTTAATAAGTAAATGATTTCATAATTTTTGGAAAGAACGAATCTTTCTTTTGACCTATTTATTAATAAGCAATGAAATACACCCCTGGTCTTTTCCATGCCCTAGCTCTGATGGACTATGTTCACAGTCTACTTGATTCATTTTGCACTTTGAGCAGTGGAACTAAGGAGGAGGAAGGGGGATCACAGGAGTCACATTCCGAAAGAAGAAAAGAGAAATACAGAAGAAGAACCCTTGGGTGCACTTCCATATTTGCCAAGAGCTTTCACAGACCCTCACAGCCACAAGTAGTGCATCCCTCTCTTCCAAAAGTGGACAGAACTGAGCCTATAGGGATGGCAAATGTATGCCCCCTTCTGTGAAAACAGCACTCCAAGTTTCTTTGGGAGACCACCCATCCCTCCTGCACCTCAAACTGTGAGTTTGGGGTGAAACTAGGGTGGACACAGATTTAGCCCATCAGAGTATCTCAACACCCTGATCACAACGATTGGTTCAGGGATGGACATGTGACCCAGTCAGAACCAATGAGACTCAGTCCCACAGTATTTGTTGCATTGTGGGAAAAAAAATTTATCAGTTGGTCTGGAGGCTGCTGGTGGCCATCTTGCCATCCCATGGGTGGAGCCAACCTGAGAATGGAGCCACATAGAGGAAAGGGTGACCAGGAGATGGAAAGGAAGAGACAAATCAAGCCCTGATTATCTTGTCTGAGCCCTGGATCCAGCTATGCCTGAAGTACTCCTGGACATTTCAGTTACACAAACCAATCAATTGCTCCTTCTTTTCATGAGCCGTGTTAAGATTCTGTCCCTCGCAACTGAAACAATCCTGACTGCTCTATGCCTCACGCTTCTCAATTGCAAAGTGGGAATGAGAAAGGTACTGTAGCTACCTCAAGGGATTATTGGGAGGATTAAATAAACTTGTCCATGTCAAGTCTCAGCACAGTGCCTGGCACTAGCTATTCACTCAGTAAACGTTGGCATCTGTTATTAATGAGAAAGTGTGGGAATTCCCAAAGCCCACGTGCAGGGTACCCAGGCAGATTTAGCAAGAGGGATACTTAGGGCTGAAGAAAGGCCTTAAAGAAGGCTGTAAGTGGTGGTAGCCTGCACATGCCCTGCCCTCTCCCCCTCCCTGTAGAGGTACTCATCCCACTCAGGGACCAGAGCCTGCCCCTGCTAGATGGGAATTCGGCTGACACAGCAGTCATCACCTCTGCCTTCCAGCGGTGTTTCACGTCCACGTAGACATCAACCAACTCGTCGATCTCTTTAACGGATGTCTCTGGGGTGGTGTGCAGGGGGATAATCACGAAGTCTTTGACAGCTGAGGAACAGGAAAGAGGCAGAGGTCACACACTTCCCTTGTCAAGGTCTCACAAACACTGCTGGAGGGAAACAGGCTCTTCCCTCCAGAAGGCACAGGCTGCATTGTCTGGGTCCCCTGTTCCTAGAGGGTCCGGCCAGTGGCTGAGATTTTAATGATCTCGGGGTCATTAGGCTGCCTATTTTTAGTACACAAAAGACTCATTTCTCCCAGTTGCCCTTCATGGCTAAGAGAAAGCTGGTAGACTGTTGTAGAAAGTAAAAAAGTTTCCTCTTCAAAGTTTCCTTTCTTGTTAAAGAATAAATCATAAGTGTTAGAAATAGGTTTCTTTTAAAGACTAACTTCCTTCAAGCCTCCTTGCTTTGTGCTAATAACTCTTTGTTAAGCCCTATCCTGTGTAGCTGTTAGCCATGCTTACAGGCATGTAGTACATTCTATGTCCTTGTACCTTAACCAAGATATTTGTGCTGGACAGGCTCGCAGGCACGTTCCAGCTCACAGCCTTTGCCCCTTCCCTATTTGGCATAAGCAACTTCCTCTTGTCCTTTGTTCTCCCTTGCCTTTACCTATTTAAGAAAGGTTTAAATTATTAGCCAGTCAGGTTAGCTTAGATTGTGTGGTCTGGCTCCAACCAATAGAGACAGGACACAGCAGCAGGGACAAGCTGAGTAAAGGATAAAAATTGCTTCGCTCCTTTATTCAGGTGTGCTCTCACCATTGTTCCATCTGCGAGGAGCACCCTTTCTGCAGAAAGTAAAATTGGCTTGCTGAGAAAACTTTTTATCTGAATGTTGATTTTTCTTTGCGGTACCAGAGAACAAGCATTCTGCTTCTAAATGAACATTTTACTTATAACAACTGTGTTCCATGCTGGCATTGTGGGTGCTTTTATCTTCCCATTTGTGTGTGTGTGTGGCAAGTCTATTTTCTTTTGTTTCTGATGTATTTTATCCCTCTTCTTCCTTTTTTAAATTGACAGCTAAAAATTGTATATATTTATGGTTGTATTTTCTACTTTTTTTTTTAAAGGTTTTCTTTTTTTTTTCTTTTTTTCTTTTTGAGACGGAGTTTCACTCTTGTTGCCCAGGCTGGAGTACAATGGCGCAATCTCAGCTCACTGCAACCTCCACCTCCCAGGTTCAAGCGATTCTTCTGCCTCAGCCTCCCAGGTAACTGGGTTTACAGGTATGTGCCACCAAGTCTGGCTAGTTTTGTATTTTTTTTTTTTAGTAGAGACAGGGTTTCTCCATGTTGGTAAGGCTGGTCTCAAACTCCCAACCTCAGGTGATCCACCCATCTCTGCTTCCCAAAATGCCGGCATTATAGGTGTGAGCCATTATGCCCAGCCTATTTTCTGCTTTTCAAAAATAATAAACCTGTTTGGTTTTTTTGGTTTTACTAAAAACATTAGTAAAAAATGTTTTTTACTAAGGAAAAACATTTTCTTTTTCTTTGCTTTTCTTTTTTTTTTTTCAAGATGGAGCCTTGCTCTGTCACCCAGGCTGGAGTGTAGTGGCACAATCTCAGCTCACCACAACCTCCACCTCCCAGGTTCAAGCCATTCTCCTGTCTCAGCCTCTTTTGAGTAGCTGGGATTACAGGTGCACACTACCACCTGTAAAAAATTACCTGGGTAATTTTTTGTACTTTTAGTAGACACGGAGTTTCACCATGTTGGCCAGGCTGGTCTCGAACTCCTGACCTTGTGATCTACCTGCCTCAGCCTCCCAAAGTGCTGGGATTACAGGCATGAGCCACCGAGCCCAGTAGAAAATTTTCTAATTAAGAAAAATTGACCAGGCCTAGTGGCTCACACTTGTAATCCCAACACTTTGGGAGGCCGAGGCGGGCAGATCATCTGAGGTCGGGAGTTCAAGACCAGCCTAGCCAACATGGAGAAAACCTGTCTCTACTAAAAAAACAAAATTAGCCGGGTGTGGTTGCGCATGCCTGTAATCCCAGCTACTCTGAAGACTGAGGCAGGAGAATCACTTGAATCTGGGAGGCAGAGGTTGCGGTGAGCCAAGATCACACCACTGCACTCCGGCCTGGGCAACAAGAGCGAAACTCCATCTAAAAAAAAAAAAAAATGAGGCTTGTCAGTTTATACTCCTTTTGTAATTAAGAACAAAATTTCCAAAAAGCTATTTAAAAATTAGCGTGGTCTTCATGAAAGACTTTTGTGAAGTGTCTGAAAACCTTCCCCCACCGTTGGAGGACTGAGAGAGCCTGAGTGTGGCAATGTGTGTGACCCTCGGAAGCCGTGCCTGGCCCACCTGCTAACAGCAGCTGTCACTTTCTGAGCACCTCCTCCTGGGACCTCCCCTCATTCTCAGCCCAGATTCCCACTCTTACCTCAACAGACAAGGGCGGTGGGGTCGTCACTGCTCAAGTCACACAGACAGGAGCCAGAACTCAGCCCAGCAGGCTGCATCCAGGGCCCTACACACCCTCATCACCGGCTCTCCTCCTCAGGCCTCCACTGCACTCCCCCATCCTTCTTTTGGTCCCCCTAAATATTCTAGCCTCCTTCCCACTTCTGAGCTTTTGTGCTCACTGTACCCTCCACCTGGAACGCCCTTTCTCCAGCCCTCTGTATGGCTGGCTTCTTCAGGTCACAGCCCAATGTCACCTCCTCTGTCTGGTCCAGTGCCCTCAACAGAGCCTGGCACATAGTAGGTACTGAAAAAATATTTGATTCTTGACTCCATCGAGCATTGCATAGTGGTTAACATGGGCTCCTGGCTGGGCACAGTGGCTTACACCTGTAATCCCAGCATTTTGTGACGCCAAGGCAGGCAGATGGCTTGAGCTCAGTGGTTTCAGAACAGCCTAGGCAACATGGTGAGACCTCATCTCTACAAAAAATTTTAAAATTAGCGGAGTGTGGTGGTGCGTGCCTATAGTCTGAGCTACTTCTGAGCTACTTCTGAGCTACTTCTGAGCTACTTGTGAGGCTGAGGTGGGAAGATTGCTTGAGCCCAGGAGGCGGAGGTTGCAGTGAGCCAAGATCATGCGACTGCACTCCAGACTGAATGACAGAGCAAGGCCCTGTCTGAAAAACAGAAAAAAAAAGAACACGAGCTCCTGAGGTGGTGGCCTGGGTTACAACCCTGGCCTGTCCATTTCAGCAGCTGGGTGACTTCACGCCTTTTTAAACCTCAGTTTCCTGAAATGTAAAGTGGAGATAATCCTACTCCCTACCTTGTAGTCATTGCAAGGATTACAGGAGGCTGGCACTTAATCAGGTGCCAGTACAAGTACTGTTGTTAGAGTTCAGGGAACAATCCATTTGGATTTCCTCACCCGCTGCAGCCTGTGGAGGAGTCTGCAATGCAGTGACTGGCTGGAGAGTGAGCCTCTAGGCTAGCGGTTCACCTAAGCCATCACTTACGATTTTTTTTTTTTTTTTTTTGGAGACAGAGTGTCACTCTATCGCCCAGGCTGGAGTGCAGTGGTACGATCTCAACTCACTGCAACCTCCGCCTCCCTAGTTCAAGCAATTCTCCTGCCTCAGCCTCCCGAGTAGCTGGGATTACAGGTACGTACCACCATACCCAGCTGATTTTTGTATTTTTAGTATAGACAGGGTTTCAAAATGTTGGCCAGGCTGGTCTCAAACTCCTGACCTCAGGTGATCCACCTGCCTCAGCCTCCCAAAGTGCTGGGATTACAGCCGTGAGCCACTGCGCCCAGCCAGGATTTTTTAAAAGGAAGGAAGGGTTGTACTTGACAGAAACCAAGGAATTGCAGAAAATAATTTCCATGCACCTAAACTCTTCAGAGAGAGGGGAGCTACCATTGCTTCCAGAAAGTGGGTTCTAGGCTGGGGAAGTCTTGAGTCATGGCATTCTGAGAAGCAAGCCTGGTGCCATCACACCGAACTGCATTGTCTACATTGAGGTATTAGAAGCAATGCACTGTCACATCCAGCGTAATGCCTCCCTGATGGGCTGCATAAACCTGAGCTCATGCTCAAGGCTGCTGCCCATTCATGGGCCGTTGGGGAGGTCCCAGAGAGAGAGGCCTGTGGGTCTTACCAGTGTGGGGCGACTGGAACCAGACCACAAAGGGCTCCCTGGAAAACACGTCTACATCTCCATCCTGATAGTCATGGTAGTGATAGCTCCTCTTCACAGATACCAGCTTTTCCCTAAAAGAAGGAAAAGGAAATCCTCCCAGCTGAGCCAGCCCTTTTCTTACTACTTTCATAAAGCAGAGATGTAGGTTCCCTTGGCTTTCTTAGACTCCAGAGCAGGCTCAAGCATGGGATCATTTTCCTGAGAACAAGGCTGAGTCAACTCTTCTCAACAGCCAGGGAGCTGTTGAGAATCTGGGAGCTGAAGATCTGAGCCATACTAGTTATCTGTGGCACCCACAGGTTAATATTCAGACTTAAGAAATTACTAGCAGGAAGAGGAAAAGAATATGAAGTTCAGGAATCAGCTGTGCTGAGCACCTCAGCTTTCCAGCCTTGGGCCAGGACTTGACTATGAGGAGTAAAGAACTCCTGGCCTGGCAACCATGGAGCCAACCAACAAATGAGGTGTTAGGAGACCCCTTGTGTTTTCAGCTTGAAGAGTTAATACTTTGCATAAGTCCCCAGTTTTGACAGCAGTTATTTTGATCAACACTGAAAATTGGTTAGAGATCAAAATTTGGTTTTGCAGAAAAGACATGCATTTTGATTCAATTCACGATTTATTAGTGGCCATGTTCTAGGGAGCATAGATGATACTTACTTGTAGAGAAAGGCATATTGTTCTTTATATATGTTTCTTCCAAGCCGAGAGCTAATCACATAGTTATACGTTATGCCCCTCCTTGAATTTCTAGAAAACAAAGATTTCACACTGCATCTTAAAGAATAAACATTCCCCTACTGTACATGTTCCTCTCTTTCCAGTCTGCCCCCATACACCCAATGTGTGGAAGGGCCACTGTTCATCATAACCTTTGAGTCCAATAAGAAGGGCCACCATTGATTGGCTGGAATGTGGCATCTACCAGGATCTTTACAGCCATTATTTCTTGCCTTATGAGAAGGGTATTATCATTATCCTCTTTTTATGGTTTGCAAGGCCAAGTTGGGATTTGAACCTAGATCCAACTCACCCCAAAACCCGCATGCTTTGGCCTGTACCTGTAGGAGGCCACTGAGACCCTAGAAGAAGATCTGGGCCAGAATCAACCCCTGACCCCACTCATGCCCATGGCTGCAGCTGCAGCTTATGCTTTCTAGTGGAATAAACCTGCACCAGGGAAACCGGACTCTCTCTGTGTGTTTGCCAAACCTACTGATAACTCCACTCTGGGCAGAGCCTAACACAGTTTCACATTGTCTGCTCACAAAAAGATCTAGGGCATGTCTAAAGCTGCAGCATATTCTTAGGTTCAGTTGGAAAAAAAGCAGAAGGGGTATTTAGGGGCCAATCTTACAGAAATTCCTGGGACTTCAGATGCATTATTCTAAGGCAGACCCGGCCCCTGGGGCCCCAGGAGTGTGGACAGTAGGTTCTGCTGGGCTTCCACTTTGGGGAGGCTGGCCCTATTTTGAACATAGCCTGCCAAGTCCTGAGTTAGCAAACTGCTTGGGGTGACTCAGTTGCAAAGTGACTAAGGCCCATCCTGGCTTGTGGGGGATAAAGGGACAAACAGGCTTGGCTCTGCCTGGAGTCCATGACAGTCTAGACAGGTTGGGGAGTGCCAAGACCAATGGTGGTGAAAAGACTTGCCCCAGACGGACTGTGCCTGGAGCCCACCTGACCCCTCAGTCCCCCACAAAACTGTCCCCTCAGTCTCCCACAAACCTGACTGGGACCACTCCAAGGAAGGCTGAGATGACAAAGAATAGAGCACTGGCTATGAGATCAGATGTGACGCAAGTTCAGCGGTAGGCGTGGCCACTTCCTGGCTGAGTGACTCAGGCAGGTCCCTCACTCATTTTCCTCACTATAAGGGAAGCCCTTAGGCAAATTGACATGGATTCTTGCCTGTCCCTACAGTTGTCCTACACATTCTTTCCCTATGATGAATAAGCCCGGAGGTTGCAGGATGATGGCACTGGGATCTACCATCTCCTCTCGCCCCTGCCCAAGACCCAGACATGGCTTTTGTTCAAAAGTCTCTATTAAGTGTTTCATGCTGAGATGGCCATGTGCAGTGGCTCACACCTGTAATCCCAGCATTTTGGGAGGCTGAGACGGGCAGATCACTTGAGGTCAGGAGTTTGAGGCCAGCCTGGGCAACATAGCAAAACCCCGACTCCACTAAAAATACAAAAGTTAGCCAGGCATAGTGGTGCACGACTGTAAATCCAGCTACTTGGGAGGCTGAGGCAGGAGAATCGCTTGAACCCAGAAGGCAAAGGTTGCAGTGAGCCGAGATCTTGCTGCTGCACTCCAGCCTGGGCGACAGAGTCTCAAATTTAAAAAGTACTAAAATAAAAAGCAAGTGCCCCTCATTCCTTCACTAACCCCTTTCACCACAGCTCTCTGATCACACTCCCCAGAAGTAACCACTATGAATAGTTTGGAGAGCATCCTTCCAATCTTTCATCTTCTATGCACATGGAAACACAAACACACCCTTATTCATGTAACATGACGACTCAAATGGGCTATTTTACCTGCAATTCTCAACTTGCTTTTTTTTAATACATTGCAGCCATTATTCCATGCTGGAATATTTAGCTCTAACTTATTGTGTAGCAAGCATTTATTTATTTATTTTTAAGAGACAGAGTCTTGCTTTCTGGCCCAGGCTGGAGTGCAGTGGGGTGATCATGGTTCACTGTAGCCTAATCCTCATGGGCTCAAGTGATCCTTCCACCTCAGCCTCCCAGGTAGGTGAGACTATAGGCACGTGCCACCACACCTGGCCACCAGCATGACTTTTAACAGCTGCATAATATTCCAGTGTGTGAGCATATCATAATTTTATTGATCTTTCTTCTACTGTTGGTTTTTTTCTCTTTTTTCCAACATTTTCTTCATACCTGTACTTTTTAGCTCAGCCTCATCTGCTTTTTTCATTTCTTTCTGTGTCCAGACCCCTTATCTATTTCCCCTATTCTGTTTTATCATAGTAAAATCAGCTGGTTGAAAGTTCTCAGGCCGGGTGCGGTGGCTCATGCCTGTAATCCCAGCACTTTGGGAGGCTGAGGCGGGCGGATCACGAGGTCAGGAGATCGGGACCATCCTGGCTAACACAGTGAAACCCCATCTCTACTAAAGAATACAAAAAAATTAGCCAGGCGTAGTGGCCAGCGCCTATAGTCCCAGCTACTCGGGAGGCTGAGGCAGGAGAATGGCATGAACCCAGGAGGCGGAGCTTGCAGTGAGCCGAGATCGTGACACTGCACTCCCGCCTGGGCGACAGAGCGAGACTCCGTCTCAAAAAAAAAAAAAAAAAAAAGAAAGTTCTCAGGACCGTGGCTAAGGGAGTTGGAATCCTGGGCAGCACAGGCTATGTGAACTGGTGGTAAAGTGCGGGATCTCACATTACTTTTAGATCCCTGGAGCTTTCAGATGCCCTTGCACTTGACCTTGAGCCCTAGCGGGCCCACCCTTCCCCATGTTACCCATTCAGCTTCTCCATCAGTACGGGGCAGATCCTGTTGTTGCTATCCTTGATTTCCATCAGGAGTATGATGTCACAGCGTTTGATGACCTGCAAGAAAGAGAATTCCCAGGGGTTGAGGTCATTTACCACAGATAAATAAAACCTTTTATTGGACATTTACTGTTTTTAAGCATTGCATTGAGTGCTTATTAAAATAATTTCTACTCTGAATTAAATGAAGGACTCCCTGAGGTAGGTTGGTACTTTTGTTATATACATTTTTAAGAGAAGCATGAGGCTCAGAGAAAGTTGAGTAAATTACACTCCCAGTCACCCTACTAGAAAGTGGCGGAGGCAGAATTTGAACCTATACGATTCAAGCCCAGAGCCCCTTGCTCATGACCTCCCCACAATATCCTGCCTCTTGGCTTTGCTTGAATAATTATAATAATAATAATATATATTAAGCCCTTAGCAAAGGTAACAGACTGGATTAGAATTAAAGAGGTATAATTATAATGATAATAACTATAAAAGCTGACATTTACTGCAAACCTACTCCAAGTCTTACAACAACCCCATGGGATAACTATGCTTTTTTGTCCATTAGATATAGGCAGAAACCAAACTCAGAGTGGTTGAGTGACTAGCTTAAAGTCATACAGCCAGTATAGGTTATAGAGCCAGGATTTGAACTCAGGTCCGCGTGACTACAAAGTCCACCATGCTGAACTATTAAAACACAGTCCTGGCTGGGCACAGTGGCTCACACCTGTAATCCCAGCATTTTGGAAGGATGAGGCAGGCAGATTGCCTGAGGTCAGGAGTTTGAGTCCAGCCTGGCTAACATGGTGAAACCCCATCTCTACTAAAAATACAAAAATTAATCGGTCATGGTGGCATGTGCCTGTAATCCCAGCTACTTGGGAGGCTGAGGCAGGAGAATCTCTGGAACCTGAGAGACAGAGGTTGCAGTGAGCCGCAATCACGCCACTGCACTCCAGCCTGGGGAGAGAGCAAGACTCCATCTCAAAAAAAAAAAAAAAAAAAAAAAAAGAAAACCAGTCACTACTCTAGAAGACTCAGTCCAGCAAGACAGACAAATGGAAACAGCTAGCTATGATGTGAGACCAAAATCAAACCAAAACAAAAACCTGCACTAAATAAAAGTCACAAGCTGTGGAAGTGTTGAGGAGTAATTAATTGCTTCTATTCAGAGGATTTGGAAGGGCTCCACAGTGGAGGTGACATTTGAATGGTCCCTGAAAGTTGAGAAGGCACTCAGAGAGAAAAGAATATAGGAGAGGCTCCTTCAAGGTGAGCAACAACCTAGAAGCCAGGGTGCAGACCAAGCCCACAGCCCTTTCTGTGACCAAGCCCACAGGGGCCTTTCTGTGTATGGGATCCTGGTGGGCTCAATGACACAGAATTTGTTGGTCAAGGACAAGGCATCCCCAAGGTTAATATCTTTTTTTGAGACAAGGTCTTGTTCTGTCACCCAGGCTGGAGTGCAGCTGTGTGATCATGACTTACTGCAGCCTCAATCTCCTGGCCTCAAGTGATCCTTCCACCCTGGCCTCCCAAAGTGCGGGGAGTACAGGCATAAGCCACCGCACCTGGTCCCCAAGGTTAATTATGTCCTCTTACACAGCCACCAAAGACATAGAGTACGAGGGTTATGCCAGTGGTCCTGTCTTTCCAGAGCACATGTTCCAGTTCCATCTTTAGAAGGACCCAGTGGGGAGAGACACCAGCACTCACCTGTCTGGGTGCCTCTGTGACTGGGGGTTCAGACTTTAGGAAGCTGCCCCAGGTAGGAGGTCCACCCGTGTAGTGACTGACAAGGAGAACAATGTCCTAAGGCTGGAGCCTTCCATGGACAGCTTGAACTCCATGGCATCAGCCACACAGGGCTCTCCTGGGAGCTGGAAGCTGCTGGCCAAGCCAGTCTGCTGATTTAGTCACTGTGACTGCCACACCTTTCTGGAAGGTATTTTCAAATATGTATGCCCTTTGACCCAATTTTTCCACTTTGAAGAATGTCTTCCTTTGGGGCGCGGGTGGCTGAAGCCTGTAATCCCAACACTTTGGGAGGCCAAGGCAGGCAGATGACCTGAGGTCAGGAGTTTGAGACCAGCCTGGCCAATACGGTGAAACCCTGTCTCTACTAAAAATACAAAAATCAGCCGGGCGTGGTGACGTGTGCCTGTAATTCCAGCTACTGAGGAGGCTGAGGCGGGAGAATCACTTGAACCCGAGGGACAGAGGTTGCAGTGAGCCAAGATCACACCGTTGCACTCCAGCCTGGGTGACAGAGTGAGACTCCAACTCAAAAAAAAAAAAAAAAGAATGTCTCTCATTGTAAGGAAATATCCACAATTTCTCTGCACCTCAGGTTCCTCATGTATAAATTGGGATGATAATATCAATCCCTCATGGGGTTGCTAGAGGATTAAGTGGGTACTTAGAATAGTGCCAGCCATATAGGAGGCATGAAACAAATTATTATTACCTGTACAGATCAAAGAGAAAGATGTATTGCAACAAAAAATTGGAAACAACCTAGGTATTGCCAAACAGAAAATCATTCAATGAATTAGGTTGCAAACACAGGATAAGGCATTATATAGCATTAAAGCCATGTTTTAAAAGAATATGAACATCGTGGGAAATATAATATAAAGCAGAATACAAAACTGATGACACAGGATGGTGTCCCTGCTGCAAAACCCATGCGGTCTTACATATGCCTGTAAGGAAATTACCCAAATGCCAACAACTATTACCTTCAAGTGGCAGGGTAATGAATGATTTCTTTTCTTCTTTACAGGTTTCTGTATTTTAAAAATCATCTTTAATGACTATTTTCATTTTAAAAATCATTGTTTAATTTATACAGAATATAATTTAAAAATCAGACCTTTAAAATTAAAATGGAAGTCTTATTTAAAAAAGAAAACTGCTTGATGGGTAAGAAATTATGGGAGGTAATGGCCAAAATTTATCAGGACATGACAGGTGCATTTCTAACTAACTTATTTAATATAAGTTAAATGAGTTGTCTTATATAACATGCTTAATACAGTGCCTGGCACATAGGAAGGGCTTCATAAGAGTTACCTCTTATCATTGACTCATCAATTTTTTTTTTTTTTTTTGAGACAGAGTCACAGAGTCTCACTCTTTTCACCCAGGCTGGAGCACAGTGGTGCAATCTCGGCTCACTGGGTTCAACCTCCACCTCCTGGATTCAAGCGAATCTCCTGCTTCAGCCTCCTGAGTAGCTGGGACTACAGGCACCTGCCATTATGCCCAGCTAATTTTTGTATTTTAGTAGAGACAGAGTTTCACCGTGTTGGTCAGGCTGGTCTCGAACTCCTGACCTCAGGTGATCTGCCTGCCTTGGCCTCCCAAAGTGCTGAGATTACAGCCGTGAGCCACCACGTCCGGCAATTAATCAGTTTTCGTGATAACTCTTTGATGCTGGTCCTCAATGCTAGTGTAGTTGGGTACTCTGAGGCTCCATGAGGTTTAATAATTTGAACACAGAGTGAATACAGGACAACAGGTTATGTACACTACAGAGCACCTTCTTGACCACTATATTTATTTATTTATTTATTTTTGAGATGGAGTCTTGCTTTGTGGCCGGGCTGGAGTACAATGGTGCGATCTCAGTTCACTGCAACCTCCACCTCCTGGGTTCAAGCAATTTTCCTGCCTCAGGCTCCTGAGTAGCTGAGACTACAGGAGCCTGCACCACCACGCCCAGCTAATTTTTTTATTTTTAGTAGAGACAGCGTTTTTCCATGCTGGTCAGGCTGGTCTCGAACTCCTGACCTCACGTGATCTATCCTCTTCGGCCTCCTAAAGTGTTGGGATTACAGGCATGAGCCACCGCGCCCGGCCAAATACTCCATTTTCTAATCCCTCTTGACACATGTTCTCCCTGCTCAAATTTCAGACCAGGAAAAATATACTTGCCCTGGCTCCATCTTCTCAAGAGGAGGCTCCCAGGATGAGAGTCCCAGGGAGGAAACCTTCCAGAGCCGAGACCTGAAACACTGATATCTCCCTAAGGCCAAATTCCTGACTCTGTTCACAGGAGGGGAAGAGGAATTTCTGGGTTGTGCATGCCTAGTGTTGACAGAATCCAAGCAACGTGTGTTATAAGTGGGCCTGGGGAGAGGGGAAGAGATGGTCTGGAGGGGTCTTGAAATATCTGGGGCAGGCCGGGCATGGTGGCTCACGCCTGTAAGCCCAGTGTTTTGGCAGGCTGAGGCAGGAGGATATTGAGCTCAGGACTTTGAGACCAGCCTGGGTAACATAGTGAGACCCCATCTCTACAATTTTTTTTTTTAATTAGCCAGCATGGTGGTGTGCACCTGTAGTTCCAGCTACTCAGGAGGCTGAAATGGGAGAATTGTTTGAGCCCAGGGGGTCAAGGCTGTAGTGAGCTGTGGTTGCACCACTGCACTCCAGTCTGGGCAACAGAGCAAGAACCTGTCCAAAAAAAAAAAAAAAGAAGGAAGGAAGAGAGGAAGAGGGAAAGAGAGGAAGGAAGGGAGGAAGGAAGGAAGGATGGATGGAAGGAAGGAAGGAAGGAAGGAAGGAAGGAAGGAAGGAAGGAAGAAAGAAAGAAAGAAAGAAAATTAAAAAGAAAGAAAGAGAAGAAAAGAAAGAAAGAAAGACCTGGGCCAGAGGGTGGCTTGTGAAACCCTATGTCATGCCTCTAAAGAGGGAGCAGCTCAGCATGGCGGGAAGAGCCTGGGCTCCAGCCCTCCCTCTGCCACTTATGTGCTCCACAGCTATTTGGGCAACTCTCTTCACCTCTGAGTTCCATTTGCCTCCTCTGCAAAATGGGCACAATAATCAGAGTGGCTGTGTGGCTGAATTAGACACTGCACATTAAGGGCCTGGCACATAGCATGCACTCCTGAAATAACCATTACCCTCTGCTGTAAGCTCTGTGAAGAGGGAGACAATGCCTCCCACAGCCACTGCTACATCCTCAGTGCCCTGGTGTGTCTGATGCAAGGTCTGGCTTCACTGAGCATTTGCTGGATGAACAAACTCTGTTCTTTAAGGACACCCTGGAGAACGCACAGACAGGGGACACTGAGCCAGGGAGGGGCTGGCATCTGGACAGCTGCGCATGATATGCAGGGGCCAACCCAAGATGGAGAAGGCAGGCCTCCCTCACTCTCCAGCCTCCCCAGTGCAGGTCAGGATGACGGCAGCATGATGCTGCTGAGTCTCTGAAGCGATAAATCCGGACGGAAGAGTGGAGAAGGCATCTCAGCTTCTATGGCTGGGCTGCAGGGGTGTGATTGACTCCGGCTCTTCCCCTTACTGGTTATGGAAATCTAGATAAGGGGCCACTCTCAGCCTCTGTTTACTCAGTTATGAAATGGGGGCGACACCACCTAAGTCACAGTGTTAAATCCAAATATAGAATTCCTGGCCTATAGGAGGTGCTTAGTCAATGGGCGCTACAGAGAATCCTATTCTGAGTGCCTGGCATTCTTGGGTGACTGTGAGTGCACTGTTGGGTGGCTTTTGCAGTGTTTTGGGGATGATGGCCTCTTGGTAGGATGGGGAGGGTGAGGCAGCCTTGACAAGGACTTCAGACACGCCCTGCAGCACACAGCTGCTCAGGGGCGATGCAGAGTTCAAGCCCCCATGATGGACTCACTAAGGATCAAAAAGACAGCCGGGTTGCATCAGTGAGGAAGGAGATGGGAACTCAGTGGCTACCCAGGTTCCACGGGCCATGTGTGAATTGGGGAGAATCATTTCCTTACATGTCAGGGTTTCCCACTGAACAATCTTGTCATGGTTCCCACAGGCTTGGCATTGCTATCCTGGCTAAACAACACCATCTAGAAGGCCTTGGGTACCTCCCAAAGGGCAGGGCCATCTGGGTCTGAAAGGTTCATCCAGGTAAGAACAGAGCCTGCCAGTCCTTACTCCAATCCTCTTTCCCAATGAGAGCAACAGCAGCGGCTCTGGCTCATGAATACCCACCTTGCTGCAGGCTCTGCTGGGCGCCTCAGGCACCCTGAGTTCTCTTCCCCAGCCAGTGCTACAGGTGGTATTCCGGTGTGGTCGCCGTTTTACTGAGAATAGCTGGTGGTTCAGGGAGGTGCAGGGCCTCCTGAAGCTCACAAGTCTGGTAGGTGGGATCTGAACCCAGGGCTCCTGGCCCCCCTACCACACCATGGTGCCTCAGGTTTCCTAAGGTAATAAGTACCTTTCCAGAGTCCTGGGAAAGGGTTAAGTTGCCAGCATCAAAAATAAATTACCCTGTAAGATAAATGGAGTCAACTAACTCCAGAGAAAGCGAGCAGTGTCCCCAGACACTGGATATATCACCCAAGGAAAGCTTAAGTGAAGGTGGAAGGATCGGGGGAGTAGAGGAGGGGGAAAGAGGAAGGAAGGAGGAGAAGAAGGAAGAAAGAGAAAGAGAGGGAGGGATGGTGAGGATGGGAGAGAAGGAAGGAAGGAAAAAAGCAAGGAAGGGAAAGAAAGAAAGAAAAAGAAAGGAAGAAGAAAGAAAAGAAAAAGGAAGGAAGGAAGAAGAAAGAAAGAAAGAAAAGAAAGAAAGAAAGAAAAGAAAAGAAAAGAGAGAGAAAGGAGCTGGGCTTTGCTGGTGAAAAGGAGCAGCTGTATAAGATTACTTCATCTTTTCTTTGTTCATCACCTCTGCGTGGGGAGTAATCGTCCCTCTTCATAAAGATGATGAAATGAAACCATGTGCTTATAGTGCCTGATACAGGCATTCAATAAATAGCAAGAAAAATCATAATAGCCAACCCTTATGTGGAACGTATAATGAGCCAGACATTACGTTAAGAGCTTTCTATTTGCCAACTCCTATAGTCCCCTCAGCGATCCTGGAGAGAGCCCTGTTTTAAGATGATGGCAGGAGGCACAGAGAGTTGAAGTGGTTATTGTTCCAGGCCAGCTTCTACATTCCCCCTAAGGGCCAACTTTAAGTACCTTGAGTCTCTTAAAGTCTGAAGACAGGAGAGAGGGTGTAAGGGGTGTCTGGGATCCTCCTCCCAGGAAAGGGACTCACCTTCACAATGACATCCATTGCATTCTGGTCTTCCTGCTTGCTTTCCCCAAAGGACCTGATGTTGAAAGAACAGATCCTCAGGGCCAGGGCACTGTGGATGGAGAGGAGGAGAAGCAGCAGTGGGGCCAGCTCTTGTGACATCCTGGCACTGCTCTGGCTTCAAGACTCCGTGAGAAGACAGCAGCGCTTGGAGTGCCGGATTCTGGCCACCTCCGCAGGCTCCACCGACTTATAAAGCCTGCAGATAACAGGAATTACTGGATTTCTCGTTGCAACTTTCAGTTCTCGGAGGAACTGAAGATCATGAGGTTTAATCCCCAAGGAAATACAGATACATTGGGCTAGCCTTTTAGGAGCCCCTATGTTCGTCACCCGGGTGCGGAAATTGGCATGCCTCATTTAGGCACCATCCTCCACAAAGTCACTCATATCCCAACCGGGAGCCAGCTCTGACATCTAGTCATCGGTCCTGCGGTTGCATGCCATGTGCCTTTTCCTGACAGTGGATGAACTCGGAAGTGGTCCACCCTAGAGGGCACCTGGGGTGACGGAACCTTCTGCTGGGGGACAATGAGGCAGGAGGCATGGGAAATTCTGCTGGGTTTTCTCTAAATCACTGGGATTTGGCGGCCTGGTGTCCTCAGACACACCCAGACTGTGACTCTAATTGCCCTGGTGGTGTAAAGTAAGGTCAAGGGTAGTTTGAATGACTTAATTTTTTAGGCTGTTTTACTGTACAAATACTAGCAGTGTGTTGCCAGAGAAAGCAACTGGGGATCTGATGGAATGGATGAGGAAAATGTCCCTGGACTCTGAGAGCAAATAGCCCATGAAACCCATGGAAAGACCCGTGATTCAAGCTGATATTAATTTAATATTGACGAGAGTTGTGTGACCCTGGGAGAGAAAGGTCTTGTAAGAACTGTAGGATATCAACTCAAGCAAAATGACATTTACAGATTTGGGCAGGAAACTATGAAGGTCTGTAAAGAAAAAAAAAAGCAAAATCCAATCAAGATACAGTAATGGACTTTGGCAAAGACAATTCTGTGAAAAGGGTAGGGAATAAGAATAACTCCAAGCCAGCATCGGGATCTGCGGACCAACTCCTTTTAAGGGGATGGGTCTGGGGCCACAGCCACAGGGAAAATTATACGTGTATCCCCAACATACATCCAGGCAGCATCCTGGCCAAGCATGGCAGGAATTCTATAAGATAACCCCAAATAGTACATGGAAGGAAATGGTTTCCTGAGTTCATGCTGCAATCAATCTCCCTGTTGTCTGCAACCTAAGACCTCAGGCCTGGTTGAATCTCTGGTAAAAAGTGGCTCTGGGCCAGGTGTAATGGCTCACTCTTGTAGCCCCAGCACTTTGGGAGGCTGAGGTGGGTGGATCACTTGAGGTCAGGAGTTCAAGGCCAGCCTGGCCAACATGGTGAAACCCCATCTCTACTAAAAATACAAGAATTAGCTGGGCATGGTGGTGGGTGCCTGTAATCCCAGCTACTTGGGAGGCTGAGGCAGGAGAATGGCTTGAACTTGGGAGGCAGAGGTTGCAGTGAGCCAAGATCGTACCGCTGCACTCCAGCCTGGGCGACAGAGTGAGATTCCATCTCAAAAAGTAAATAAATAAATAAATAAATAAATAAATAAATAAAGAGTTCTAGGGAATGGTTAACTGTCTTTCTTAGTGAATAGGCATCTTCCAACCAGAAAAAGATTTAGAATTAAGTGTAGAAATGTTTAAGAGACTGAGAGCCATGGTATAATGTTTCTGTGTGTTTTAAGATGGAATATGTGGTATTTTATGGACTTAATGAGAGCTGGTTGGCCAACTATATAGAAAATCTTGTAACTCTCTTACAAAATGTGCACTTGGTAGGGCTTGATTCAGATTCATGACTTTGCGTTGAAACCTTTGTCTGAATACAGTTCTGGAACATTTATAAACACTTTGGGTTATCATCAGTGTTTTGTTTGTTTACTTTATTAGAATTCAAATGATTTAGTATTTTTTAAAGGTAGCTTTTTTGTTAGTTCAGACAATTGAAGAAATTTTAAAAGAAAATACGGCATATTAAATAAAGTTTAAAATGTTTATAAGTTGGCCACAAACTCCTTATAAGTAATTATTTAGGTTTGTTGGGTTTAGGGTTGGCAGATGTAACAAATAAAATCATAGAACAGTAGGTAGATTTGAATTTGGGGTAGTTCATATTTAATTGGGTAACTTGTATTTTATCTGGAAATCCTAGCTGGGTTTATAAAAAGAATGAGAACCTTTGTAAGCTGACCTTAAAAGCATGGCATTTTCTTTTTTTTTTTTGTTAACAATTTTTCTTATTTTTAATTTTTGCAGGTACATAGTAGGTATATATATTTATGGAGGCATGGCATTTTCTAAGATAGTAATCATTCCATCAAAGTCCTAGAAAAATTCTTAGTTCCTAGCATTAAAAACAAACTAATGTGTAGAATAAAGAAAGTCAAGTAATCTGTTTTTTTTTAATTTCCAGCTTTGACAATTTGAGTATTAAATTGAAAAAATAAAGTAAACTTCTAAATAGTGGTTTCTGCATATAGAAATTGCCCTTAAGGACTTAAAGAAGAGTCACATGAACAGATTAAGAGATGGACCCCATTCTCTAATTAGCACATCCATGGAATGAAATTGGACCTTTTAAAAAAATGCCTGGATTCTGGAAGGAGAATTCTAAGAGCCAAATTTAACTGAATCCAGCTAGGTGCAGGTGCTGCATTAGGGCTTTCTGTGTTTCATCTCACTCCATATCCCCCAAGCCCTTCCTATGGCTGCTTTATTTTAGAGATGAGCAAACCGAGGCTTGTGCCCAAGGAAACAGAGCTAGCATGTGGCAAAGCTGAGATTCAATCTCAGAGTGCTGACTCCAGATTAACCTTCTCACCCGCCGAACCAGGCATACCCAAACCTTAACATGGAACACTGGGGATGCAGGGAGGGATGCAGGGCAGGAGATGAAAGGAGGGCTTCCACTTTCTACTCTATATACTTGTGTATTGTTTGATTTTTTTTTTTTTTGCAAAAACATGTACTTCTTTAGTAATTAGAGAAAAAGAAAAAAGTGCTAAAAGCTTTTCATTCTTTTAAGCAGGTTAAACAATGCCCATGCAAACATGTTTTCTGTCTTTGTGTGCAACTGAGTCAAGGGAAGCTTTCTCCTACCTCCAAGAGTCATTGACCCCACCTCTAGAAGGTTCACTTCAACCCCTCCATGCAGTACTGGAGGACTCTGGGAAGGCAGAAATCTTCTGTCTCATCCTTCGGTTGGCTTCTCTTGCTGGGAATTGGGAATTTTGAGGCACTTGCCTAACGCCTGCTGACAGCTCCGGGGTCTCCATCCTCGGGATGAAGTTTCCTGCTCCATATACTTGCAAACACCAGTCTCCAAGATGCACCTGGAAGAAAAGATAAATATGCATCATTCTTTCTTGGAGATTTACAATGCACATTAGCATATTAAATGTTCTGAAAAGTCCTGTAATTGTAAAAAGCCGCTTAACTGTGTTGAAACAGGGTGTCCAAAATTTATTGTCTGCAGAGTCCTTTTCTTCATAGAATTCCTTGGACTATCTTGAGCAACATCTACTTTTGGGAATACTGTCCTTGATTGTGCAGTGACAATCAGATCCCCTCAAAGCCTCAAGCTCTTGTCTTGGTCAGTAAGTCCCTGCTGAAGAGCTCCATGCATGTCACATGAATGGGCTGAAATGAGGATCAGGAGTTCAGACACATGGCCCCCATACAGCTGTCCACTATGGGCCCTGATGGGACAGGAGTCAGTGGAGACTGATATGTTGCGCAAAGGCTATCTTGGAATTTGAGAAAGGCAAGATATGGAGATTTCAGGAGGAGCAAAATGTCGTAGGCTGAGTCACCCAAAAGCAGCAAGAAGAAACAAGAAGCCTGCAGGAAAGTGCTCACTCCTGGCAGAGGACAAGCCTCGTGATCCAAATAGGTGTTTCCAGTGACTGATGCTGGTCTTTGTCCAAAAAATGAATGAGCATTAACAATAATTTTGTAACATATGCAAAATGCTCCATTGCCATGTTTCACAACCAGCTTAGAGTTTGCGGGGAGGAAGGTGCATTAGTTAAGGTTGCATAACTGTGACAAACCTCACCTTTGCAGACTTGTTCCCAAATGATGACACACACCCTGGGTTTCAGCCTCACACACTATCTTCCACACAGGGCTGTGCCTGGACAGCAAGAGTCACTTTCTGAAGGGCAGGCCTGCTCTGATTAAAATCCTTCCAGGGCTTTTATTGGTCAATGACCCAACTCCTTAATGTGGCCTCTACCCGCTCACATTTCCCAGGTCATTAACACTCTACTCCTCTCTTCCTCCCTGACTAGTCTCCCCTCCACTGCCTGGTTTCGGTTTTCGGTTCCCCCCTCAGGGCCTTGGCAAGGCTGTTCTCTCCGCCTACAGTGCTCTTCCTTCCTCCAGCCTCAGGGCTCAGCTTAAATGTCATACCCTCAGAGAAGCCCTCCTGGCCTCTCAACCCTATCAGGGTCTTCCCTCTTCTTCTCTGTCGTGGCACCCAGGTCTTTCACTTCATGGTGTGCATTATAACATCTTATTGTCTCTGAGCTTGTGTGTTTCCTTGTCTAACGTTGTCTCTCAACTAGGCTGCCGCATAGGGGCAGGGGCACCTCCATGTGTCTGTGCTGCCTGGAATAGGATTGTCATGTAGCAGCAGATGCTCAATAAATCATTGCTGAATGCGACGTATGATGCTCTAATGGACTCCAGAGACCAAGTTCTTTTTTTTTTTTTTGAGACAGGGTCTCGTTCTGTCACCCAGGCTGGAGTGCAGTGGCGCAATCTCAGCTCACTGCAGCCTCAATCTCCCAGGCTGAAGTAATCTAATCTTCCTACTTCAGCTTCCCAAGTAGCTGGGACCACTGGTGCATGCCACCATGCCTGGCTAATTTTTGTATTTTTTTGCAGAGACAAGATTCCACCATGTTGCTCTGGCTGGTCTTGAATTCCAGGGCCCAAGCGATCCTCCCACCTTGGCCTCCCAAAGTGTTGGGATTACAGGCGTGAGCCACCATGTTCGGCCTGAGACAGGGTTCTTGATCACAGTGTGGGTGCGGTGCCAAGGGAACTCAGCTTCCCTGGAAGCCATGGGAACCCCCAGCCATAGAGACAACAGGGAATAACAACAACAACCACAACAATGTCTACCTTCCATGGAGCACTAAGTGCTAAGTCCTCATGTACCTTTCTGACTGGGATCATAGCATAGAACAGGCTCTTCAGCCTTGACACTGTCGACATTTGGGGGCAGATAGTACTTTGTTGTGGGGACCATCCTGTGCATTAATGGACACTTTAGCAGCATCCCCTGCCTCTACCCACTAGACGCCACTAGATGCCAATCTACCCACTAGAGGCCAATCCTCCACTTGTGACAACCCCCACTTGTGACAACCAAAAATCTCAGCAGATGTTGCCAGATATCCCTGGGGCATGGGGGTCATCTCATGTCGGGTATGCTGATGACGTTAAAGCATATACACTTTTACTTACTGACTGTTCAGCCTTGGACGGATAACCAAACTTTTCTGTGCCCTTTTCCTCACCTTTAACATGGGGATAATAGTATCTCTTACATGGTAGGGCTGTGAAAATTTAGAGAGGTTATAACTAAAGGGCAGACCAACACGGTGCCTGGCCCTTAGGGGTACTCAGTTGGGGTGATAATCTGTTTTCAGAATAAACTGCAAAGCAGCCAGCAATTGCTATCCTCATTTTACAGACGAAGAAATTGAGACTTGGGGATTAAGAAGTTGGTCTCTAGTTGCTGGCTGTGAAGTGGCATCAAAAGCAGGCATTTGACTGGGCGCAGTGGCTCACATCTGTAATCCAAGCACCTTGGGAGGCTGAGGCAGGAGCCCAGGAGTTCGAAACCAGCCTGAGCAACATAGCGAGAGCTTGTCTCTACTAAAAATAAAAAAGTTAGCCAGGCATGGTGGTGTATACCTCTGGCCCCAGCTACCCTGGAGGCTGAGGTGGGAGGATGGGAGGATCACTTAAGCCCAGGATTTAGAGGCTGCAGTGAGTTATGATTGCGCCACTGTATTCTAGTCTTCTAGGCTGGGTGACAGAGTAAGACTCTGTCAAAAAAGAAAAAAAAAAAAAAGCAAGTATTTACATTCTCAGGATTAAGTCTTTTTGCCAGACCTTTCTTTATAGGTACAAAAGGGCCTAATTGCAAACTCTGAGCTGGTGGTGATACGACTAATGGATTAGATCTGTCAAGGCAGGACTAGGGCAAGGCCAATGAGACACTAGCCTTAGGCACAAAATTTAAGGAGTTGCCAAATAACTCAGTAATCAAGCTAAATAACATTCAATGCAATATTTTGAAAAATCAAAAATTAATGAAGAAAAATCCATGATGAACAAAGTAACAAAGTAAAGACATGATCAGCCCCTGAACTTGTACTTGACCCTGTCTCATTAACCTCACCCTAAATCTTGCCCTTGGAATTTGCAGATTTGTGGAACCACACTCAGTGGGCATAGCTGGTGGCCAAAGCCTGTCGGTGCCAATTCAAATGATGACACGGGAGAAAACAGCGCCCTCTTCTGTCTGACAATGAGCAGTGCTCCTCTTCTGGGGAGCCAGGTTAATCTTGGCCCCTGAAGGCAGCGTCTCAGTGCTAGAAGTCTTTTCCCAGACCACAGTGCTTTTCTCCTTGATCCCTTCATGAGACATGTAGGTAAAAAGGTAGCAGACAGGTCGAACGATGCCATTGGAGCCCCCGCCTCATCCCTTGCCACTGGCCACTGCACTATCCTGGATCCATCGCCTTTCTCAGTACCACCCATGCCAACGCTCCAGGACTTGTCACCACATGGGTGGCACATCTGAAGCAACCTACTATCAAGTTGGCCTTTCCAGGCTGACCACAAGGGGGCATGGTGAGGACACAGGACCAAGAGGCAAAGGGCTTCTCACAGCGCCTGACGTGGGAACCAGCAGGGAGCTGGCTGCTGGCAGAACTGCGGTTTCTTATTCTTCCTTTAATGGTTTTGTCACTTCCTAGCTTCCTCTTATTTAGGTATACTTTACTTTTTATTTTGAAATAATTTCAAATGTGCATAAAAGTTGCAGAAATAGCACAAAGAACTCTGAAATACCCTCAACCGACATTTACCAAGGGACGTTTTGCCACGTTTGCTTTGTCACTACTTTTCAATATTCACATATTAATTTTTTTATGAGACAGAGTCTCTGTTGCCCAGGCTGGAGTGCTGTGGCACAATCTTGGCTCACTGCAACCTCCACCTCCCGGGTTCAAGCGATTCGCCTGCCTCAACCTCCCAAGTAGCTAGGATTACAGGTGCATGCCACCATGCCCAGCTAATTTTTGTATTTTTAGAAGAGACGGGGTTTCACCTTGTTGGCCAGGTTGGTCTTGAACTCCTGACCTCAAGTGATCCACCTGCCTCGGCCTTCCAAACTACTGGGATTACAGGCATGAGCCACTGTGCCAAGCCTACATACTAGTTTTTTTCTGAAGTGTTCAAGAGTAAGTTTGAGACATTATGACCTTGTACCCTTAACTACTTTGGGTTGCATATCTCAATGACACGTACATTTTCTTACATAATCATTGGACAGTTATCAAAATCAGAAGTTTTTGCGATCATACAATATTATTACCTAATCTAAAGACCTTATTTGAATTTGACCAAGTGTTCTAATAATATCCTTTAAAGCATTTTCTTTTCTTTCTGGTCCAGAGTCTGATTCAAGATCATGCATTGACTTCACAGTCTTGTCTCCTTTAATCTGAATAGTTCTTCAGCCATCTCTTTGTCTTTCATGACTTTGACATTTTTGAAGCATACAGACCAGTTATTTCATTTAAATCTCCCTCAATTTTGATTTGTCTGAGGTTTCCTCATGATTAGATTCAGGTGATGCATTTTGGGCAAGAATGGGACTTCTGAGATGTGCCTCATGGAATTTATTAAATGAGCTTCTGCTGCTGACATTCCCAGGAAAGCTAACTGACTCTGAGACACAGGAAGCCGATTATAACTTAACAGCTTTTTTTTTTTTTTTTTTTCTTTTCTGAGATGGAGTCTCACTCTGTCGCCCAGGCTGGAATGCAGTGGTGCGATCTCAGCTCACTGCAACCTCTGCCTCCCAGGTTCAAGCAGTTCTTCTGTCTCAGCCTCCTGAGTAGCTGGGATTACAGGTGCACACCACCACGCCCAGCTACTTTTTGTATTTTTAGTAGAGACAGGGTTTCGCTATGTTGGTCAGGGTGGTCTTGAATTCCTGACCTCAGGTGATCCACCCATCTTGGCCTCTCAAAGTGCTGGGATTACAGGCGTGAGCCACCATGCCCGGACTTACCAGCTCTTAATAACAGTAGCTAACATTTTTTGAGAGCTTGCTATTTGACACTCCTTTCTGCATTTGATTTAGGGGGTATTTTCCCTTTGGAACATACTGTGTAGGGTGCTTATGCTGGATTAAAATTGTAACGATACAGGCATGCCTCATTTTATTGTGCTTTGCTTTGTTGCACTTTGCAAATATTGCATTTTTTACAAATAGAAGGTTTGTGGCAACCCTGCATCGAGCAGGTCTACTGGCATCATTTTCCAACCGCATGGGCTTACTTTACATCCCTTCATTACATTTTGGTAGTTCTTGCAATATTTCAAACTTTTTCATTGTCATTATGTCTTCTGTGGTGATTAGTGATCTTTGTCGTTACTATTGTCATTTGGGGGGCACTGCAGAAGCACGCCATATAAAATGCAAACTTAATAGATACATGTGTGTTCTGATCACCAACCAGCCACTTCCCCAATCTTTCTTCCTCTCCTTAGGCCTTCCTGTTCCTTGAGACACAACAATATTGAAATTAGGCCAATTAACAACCCTACAATGGCCTCTAAGTGTTTGAGTGAAAGAAAGAGTTGCACATCTCTCACTTTAAATCAACAGCTAAAAATGACTAAGCTTAGTGAGAAAGGCATGTAGAAAGCCAAGACAGGCCAAAATCTAGGCCTCTTGGGCCAAACAGCCAAGTTGTGAATGCAAAGGAAAAGTTCTTGAAAGAAATTGAAAGTGCTACTCCAATGAACACATGAATGATAAGAAAGCAAAACAGCCTTATTGCTAATGTGGAGAAAGTTTGAATGGTCTGGATGGAAGATCAAACCAGTACAACATTCCTTTAAGCCAAAGCCTAATCCAGAGCAAGGTCCTTCCCAACCATCTTCAATTCTGCAAAGGCTGAGGGAGATGAGGAAGCTGCAGAAGAAAAGCTGGAATCTAGCAGAGGTTGGTTCATGAGGTTTCAGGAAAGAAGCCATCTCCATAACATGAAAGTGCAAAGTGAAGTAGCAAGTGCTGATGGAGAAGCTGCAGCAAGTTCTCAGAAGATCTAGCTAAGGTCACTGATAAAGGTGGCTACACCAAATGACAGATATCCAGCATAGACAAAACAGCCTTCTATTGGAAGAAGATGACATCTAGGACTTTCTTAGCTAGAGAGGAGAAGTCAATGCCTGGCTTCAAAGCTTCAAAGGACAGGCTGGCTCTCTTGTTAGGGGCGAGTACAGCTGGTGACCTTAATTTGAAGCCAGTGCTCACTGACCATTCTGAAAATCCTAGGGTTCTTTTTTATTTTATTATTATTTTTGAGGCAGAGTCTTACTCTGTTACCTAGGCTGGAGTGCAGTGGTGCGATCTCGGCTCACTGCAGTCTCCGCCTCCCAAGTTCAAGTGATTCTCGTGCCTCAGCCTCCCAAGTAGCTTTTGTCTACAGGCGTGCACCATCACTCGCTTCTAATTTTTGTATTTTTAGTAGAGACGGGGTTTTACCATGTTGGCCAGGCTGGTCTCAAACTCCTGATCTCAAATGATCCATCCGCCTTGGCCTCCCAAAGTGCTGGGATTATAGGCGTGAGCCACTGTACCTGGCCCAATCCTAAGGTTTTTGAGATTTATGCTAAATCTACTCTGTCTGTGCTCTGCAAATGGAACACAGCCTGGATGACGGTACATCTCCTTATAGTGCAGTTTGCTGAATATTTCAAGCCCACTCTTGAGACCTGCTGCTCAGAAAAAAGGATTCCTTTCAAGATATTACTGCTCACTGGTAATGCAACTGGTCACCCAAGAGCTCTGGTGGAGAGGTTCAAGGAGATGAATGTCGTTTTAATGCCTGCTAACACAATGTTCATTCTGTAGCCCACAGATCAAGAAATTATTTTGACTTTCAGGTCTTATTAAGAAATACATTTTGTAAGGCTAAAGCTGCCTTAGTGATTCCTCTGATGGATCTGAGCAGTCAGTTGAAACTCTTCTAGTAAAGGATTCAGAATTTCTAGATGCCATTAAGAACATTTGTGATTCACGGAAGGAAGTAAAAATATTTACATTAGTAGGAGTTCGGAAGGAGTTAGTTCCAACCTTCATGGATTACTTTGAGGGATTTAAGATTTCAGTGGGAAAAGTCACTACAGATGTGATGTAAATAGTAAAAGAACGAGAAGTGGAGTCTGAAGATGTGACTGAATTGCTGCAACCTCATGATAAAACTTGAACAGATAAGGAGTTGCTTCTTGCAGATGAGGAAAGAGAGTGATTTCTTTAGATGAAATCTACTCCTGGTAAAGATGCTATAACATTTTTGAAATGACAACAAAGGATTTAGAATATCACATAAACTTAGTTGATAATGCAGGGTTGGAGAGGATTGACTCCAAGTTTAAAAGAAGTTCTACTGTGGACAAGATGTCATCAAACAGCATTACATGCTATAGAGAAATGTTTTGTGAAAGAGTCAATCGATGTGGCAAACTTTGTTGCTGTCTTCTTTGAAGAAACTGCCGCTGCCACTCCAACTACCACCCTGATCCATCAGTAACCATCAACATTGAGGCAGGTCCCTCCATCAGTTAAAAGATTATGACTCGCTGAAGCCTCAGACGATCATTAGCATTTTTTAGCAATAAAGTATTTTAAATTAAGATAGGTACATTGTATTTTAGACATAATGTTCTTGCACACTTAATAGACTACAGTATAGTGCAGACATAACTTTTTGTTTGTTTGTTTAATATAGTCTTGCCCTGTTGCCCAGGCTGGAGTGCAGTGGTATGCTCATAGCTCACTGCAGCCTTCACTCCCTGAGCTCAAGCGAGCCTTCCGCCTCAGCCTCTCTAGTAGCAGGGAGTACCAGCGTGCATCACCATGCCTGGCTCATTTTTGTATTTTTTTGTAGAGGCAGTGTTTTGCCATGTTGCCTAGCCTGGTCTCAAACTCCTGGGCTCAAGTGATCCTCCCTCTTTGGCCTCCCAAAAGTGTGAGCCACTGTGTCTAGCCGACATAACTTTTATATGCACTCAGAAACCAAAAACCTTGTGATATTCACTTTATTGCAGTGGTATGGAACTGACGCTGCAATATCTCCAAGGTGTGTCTGTAATAGTGGCTATGGGTTCTGACCTGTAGTAGGCCCGTATTACACATCTTTACATGGACTCGGTCCTTTAAACCTCACAACGACCTGACTACTATTATTCTCCTTATTTTCCAGATGAGGAAACTGAGCCTCAGAGAGGGCAAGTCATCTCTCCAGGTGTCACATCACATCTGGTAAGAGGCACGGCCAGGACTATTTGACACCAGAATGTGAGAGCACCTGGTCAGTCCCCTATAGCATTTCTTCTCTGGCACATAACAGTGACAAAGCCCTGCCACTATTCCAGCTCAGAACACTGAGAATAATCCACGTCCCTGACTCCAGATTCCCAGCAAATGGAAATGTTTTCTCCCTATATTCTGAAACCCTGTGTGTCCCACACATGCATAAGGAGCCTGAGGGCTTGGGGGACACACTGGGTGTGAACAGAGGGTCCCAGAAAATCATCTGGTATTCTTTGGGAGAAGGCTTTGCTCCTGAATCATCATGCATTAGGCATGATCTATGTAAATTTGTCTATAAGTCTATCTAAAACTACACCAGTTCTAAAGACAAGGTTTGCAGTGCAGGTATGAGCACGTGTCAATTCTTAACCACACAGTGACTCATGAATGATTTTCTAGGCAGGTATTGTTGGGCGCCAAAAAGGCCAAAGGAATTGTGAACAACTCAGCATTCCACTGGAGGCTGTATGATCAAACAGCAAACTGTTTATCACGAATGCAGGATGTGAGCAAACTCGCACTGCAACTGCCACCAAAAGATTTGCTGAGGGCCATCACTCCCTGGCATCAGGCTCCTTGAAGTTATCTACTGAGAAATCTAGCGCCTGTTGTTCAAAGGGTGCAGTCTCGCAAGCCTGCTGTGAACCAAACGACCAACTGACAATTACCCAACAATCACCACCCCCTTTTCTCATTATCTCTTTTACCAATAAATACAGAGGGCTGTGTAAAGCTCAGGGCCCTTGCCCACTAGAGGCAAGATGCCCCCCGACCCCTTCTTCCAAATATACTCTTATGTCTTTGTCTTTTATTCCCACATCCCCCCTCTTTGTTCAGTCCACCAGGCCCCTGCAGATGACAAGGAATCCCATTCCCAGGAAGGGATTTCCCCCTCCAGGGGCAGGGCCTACTCCAGCTCCATTCCAGAACCAGATTTAGATGCAGGCCAAGGTCGTTTCTAGTATAGGACCTTAAAAAATCAGCCCTGGGCCAGGTGTGGTGGCTCACACCTGTAATCTCAGCACTTTGGGAAGCCAAGGCAGGTAGATCACTTGAGATTAGGAGTTCGAGACCAGCCTGGCCAACATGGTAACACCCCGTCTCTACTAAAAATACAAAAATCAGCCAGGCATGGTAGCACATACTTGTAGTCCCAGTTATTCAGGAGGCTGAGGCAGGAGAATCACTTGAACCTGGGAGGTGGAGGTTGCAGTGAGCTAAGATCTCATCACTGCACTCCAGCCTGGGCAGCAAGAGCAAGATTCCATCTCAAAAAAAAAAAAAAAAAAAAGATTAGCCCTGGAGATTTGTTGAAACAGCTCTTGGCCTGGGACTTGAGATCATTCTGAGCTGTGGATGTTTTTGTTTTCATAGTGACAGTATCTCCCTATGTTACCAGGCTGGTCTCAAATTTCTGGACTCAAGTGATCCTTCCGCCTCGGTCTCCCAAAGTGCTCAGATAACAGGCGTGAGCCATGGCACCTAACCTGCACTGTGGATTTTTGGATTTGTTATTCACTCATTTAACAATTTACTCTTCTAAATGTGCAGGGGGATACAAATATGAACAAGACAGTTCTTGACCTTGAGGGCTCAGAATTGAATAATTAGTTGGATTTGTCTTTGGTTTCACTGAGTTTTCTGTGCCTCTGAGCTATCATTCTATATGCAATGGCCACAAAACTGTCATGATTTTGAATTATCAGTGTAAATCTTGGACTCAAATCATCTTGAGCTCCATTGGCCACCAGTTTATCTGGACTATTATGATGTCTCTGGCTGAAGTGTTGGGGAGGGCAACTGACCATCCTGGTTCCCCCAAACCTTAGTGGGGTTCCCAGGATGCTGAGCTTTCAGTGCTAAATCAGAACAAGTCCTGAGCAAACCAGGATGAATTGATCATCCCAGTGTTGGGAACAGGGGCAGCAGGAGGGGAACAGGTGGGTGGGGAGGAATTGTAATAGCTAACACTTATTTTGCTTAGTAATGTAATAATACTTAGAACAAATGTATGAGGTAAGTACTATTATAGCCCTATGTTATAGAGGTATAAACCGGGACCCGGAGAGAGGGAACAGCTTGTCACAAGTGCTCATTCTGTAAATGGCAGAGGCAGGCCCGACAGCCAATCCTGGGTTCCCATCCATTACTCTGCACTGCCTTAGAGGGCTCATGTGTAAAAATGCAGTGCAGATCAAGTCTTGAAACTGTGTTTGAAATTAATTCTCAGAGATCGGAAGCAGAAGTCTGTGGAAGCTTTGTTTCCATGGAGACCCAATTGTACCCAACCACACTGTGTTCAAATGTAGTCACAACAGTGGGGAGCAGCCATCATGGAAGTGAAGTGCATTTCTCTTTTATTTTTTCTTCCAGATGGAGTCTCGTGCTCATGCCCAGGCTGGGGTGCAGTGGCATGATCTTGGCTCACTGCAACTTCCACCTCCTGGGGCTCAAGTCATCCTCCCACCTCAGCCTCCGGAGTAGCTGGGATTACAGGCTCACACCACCACACTCGGCTAATTTTTTTGCATTTTTAGTAGAGACAAGGTTTTGCCATGCTGGCCAAGCCAGTCTTGAACCCCTGACCTCAAGTGATCTGCCCACCTCAGTCTCTCAAAGTGTTTGGATTACGGGCATAAGACACCATGCCCAGCCAAAGTGAGGTGCATTTCTTTTTTTTTTTTTTTTTTTTTTGAGACGGAGTCTCGCTCTGTGGCCCAGGCTGGAGTGCAGTGGCCGGATCTCAGCTCACTGCAAGCTCCGCCTCCCGGGTTTACACCATTCTCCTGCCTCAGCCTCCCAAGTAGCTGGGATTACAGGCGCCCGCCACCTCGCCCGGCTAGTTTTTTGTATTTTTTTAGTAGAGACGGGGTTTCACCGTGTTCGCCAGGATGGTCTCGATCTCCTGACCTCGTGATCCGCCCGTCTCGGCCTCCCAAAGTGCTGGGATTACAGGCTTGAGCCACCGCACCCGGCCTAAGTGAGGTGCATTTCTTAAGGAAGAGACTTGCAGTAGAAATTTCCTAAGCTTCCCCATTGTGTGTTCCATCATTCATGACTTCAGTGGAGCCTCCATGGCTGACTGCAAAATGTAAGTCTTGCACAGAGTCCTAGGAGATGCTCATCAAGTCCCATGTGATATACTGAATTTAGGAGATGATTCCCTACTTACCAGTTGCTAGTTATGTGACTTTGGGCAAGTTACCTAACCTCTAAGCTGTTTCCTCGTGGTTAAATGGTGTAAGTAATAACACACTCAATGGCTGTGGTGAAGATGGAGACAAAAGGGATAATGCAAAAAAAGCCAAGTCCAGAGCGGGCAATGAAGAAACGTGTGCTAGCTGCTCACTGGCATCGGCTCAGCCTACATCTTTAAATGAGAGCAATCCCTTTGAGAACTAACAGGAAGGCGTGGTCTGTTCTCCATTGCCGCTTTCTCCTTCTAGCTTTGCCTGCCCCATCTCTCCCTACTCTGTTCCAACCTCCATCCCACTTCTGACTTTTGGGCCTATTCCCAACCATTTTTGTGCCACTGGGAAGAGATGAGCAAACTTGGTTCCTCCTATTCCTGCCCCCACTGGGTACCCCATACTCCCAGTCCACAGAACCCCAAATTAGACACTAGGACACTGCCTGATGGGTAACCAGACTTTGATCCATTCATACACATAGGTAACCCAGCTCCCCACATAACCTCAGCAGCTCAGAGAAGAGAAGAGATGGGAACAGACGAGGATGCATTGTCCTTCTGATAGACTAGGTGAATGAGAAAGCATCATGATTAAACGGCACAATATGGCATGCATCTTTGAAAGTTTCATTCAGATGTTCAAATTCAAGTGACTAAATGGTGGGGTACATAAAGGTCCCAGGAGAAACCAGGGAAAGTCAATAGGGACAGGTCTTGGTCCAATGACATGGGTGATACAGATGCTGAAATGAAGCCTGTGAGGCGTTCAGCAAGAAGCCTTGGAGAAATGTGTGTTTTCTTAGCAAGAAAAACTCAGCCCTACATTCCCACACACGTGCAAACACCCGCTGGCAACTGTCACCCATCGATTCCCCACTTGCATTTAGGGTCTTCATAATGTCTTTCACAATGGAACTTCAATTATTCAAGGCAGTTTTCAGGCCCTCTGAGGACTGGGTGAGCTCAAAAAAAGCTTAGTGTATAAACAGCAGTGATGCTGAGAGCTAGCACGATGCACATTGCCTCTGTGCCAGGGGTAGTGCTAACTTTTAAAGGCATTGTTCAGCTCAATCTTCTCTGAAGCCCTGTGAGGTTGGTATTATTATCAATTCTTCATCATCCTCCTCTGTTTATAGATGAAGAAACTGAGGTTTATTTTATTTTTGAAACAGAGTTTTGCTCTTGTTGCCCAGGCTGGAGTCCAATGGTGCAATCTTGGCTCACTACAACCTCTGCCTCCTGGGTTCAAGTGATCCTCCTACCTCAGCCTCCCAAGTAGGTGGGACTACAGGCACCTACCACCACTCCTGGCTAATTTTGTATTTTTAGTAGAGACGGGGTTTCATTATGTTGGCCAGGCTGGTCTTGAACTGCTGACCTCAGGCGATCCACCTGCTTTGGCCTTCCAAAGTGCTGGGGTTACAGGTGTGAGCCACCGCTCCCAGCCGAAACTGAGGTTTAGGTAGTCAGATATCTAATAAGTGGCAGAACAGGACTTTACGATTTAGAGCCCACCACCTTCACCTGAGATATGTTCAAGTGACTGGAATATGTGGAGTTAGTGTCTCTGCCTCTGTCCTGCCACCTGTTGTTTTATGGCCAGCCCAGTGGCCATTATTCCCAAGGTGGCACTCAATCCCCATTTCCTTGGGGTGCTGTATCTCCCCTAATCTCAACCCACGTGGTTCATGTGAAGTAGGGAAGAATTTCTTAAGACATAAAAAACACTAAACATAAAGGATAATTTGACTAAATTAAAATGAGTATCTGTTTATCCAAAACTACCAAAGTGAAAAGTTAAGCCACAAACCGGAGAAGATAATTGCCTCATGTATAACTACAGACCATTAAGCCATGGACGATTAGAAATATAGGGAATTGACATGAACAGGTTTTTCACAGACACAGAAACATAAATGGCAAATACATGCTTGAAAAATTGCTCAACTCCACTAGCCACCATGGACATGAAGATTAAGATCACAATGAATTCCATGTCACACTCACTAGATTAGAAGTCTAGATTGTGCTTAGTGTTGGGAAGGATGACTCCAAGATCCTAAAGAAACCCTTCTATATTGTCTTCTGGGAGTTTAAAGTTTTGCTTTTAAAATTAAAGTCTTTAATCTATCTTGAATTGATTGGGGAAGGAGTGACAGAGTCATTACATTCCATATTTTTCTGTATGAATAATCAATTGTACTAACATCTTTTGCCAAATTGTCCCTTCTTTCCCCAATGATCAGAAGTACTGGGTCACAAATCAAGTTTATTATATGCATGGGTCTGTTTCCGTGATTTCTATTCTGTTTCGGTGTTTTTAGAAGTCTGGATAGCTTCTTTTTACTGTTTATGGGAAATGTTTTGGCTTTTCCTGGATCTTTGCTCTTCCATAGGAGTCAGGATCAGCTCCTCATCTTCCTTGAAATGCCCTGTAGAGATTTTGATGGCAATGGTCCTGTTTCTGACTTCAAAAGAAACTGTTCTAATTTTTAACTATTAGGAATGATATTTGTTATGAGTTTTGATAGGTGCCTTTTAACTGGTTAAGGAAGTTCTCTCTGTTCTTCGTTTGCTGTCAGTTGCTACCATGAGGGACTGTTGGATTTTCTGAAAACATTAAAAAAATTTTTTGCAACTATTCAGATGATCTTATAGTTCTCCTCTAATATGTTAATGTGGTTACTACAGGAATACATTTTCTTTTCTTTCTTTCATTTTCTTCTTTTTTCTTTTTGGCAGGGACTCACTCTGTCACCTAGTCTGGAGTGCAGTGACTTAATCATAGCTCACTGCAGCCTTGACCACCCAGGCTCAAGCAGTTCTATCGCCTCAGCCCCCTGAGTAGCTGGGACTACAGGTGCACACCACCACGCCCAGCTAATGTTTTAGATTTTGTAGAGACAGGGTCTCCCTAAGTTGCCCAGACTGGTCTTAAACTAATGGGCTCAAGTGGTCCACCCGCCTCAGCTTCCAAAGAGCTGAGATTACAGGCGTGAGCCACTTCGCCCAGCCAGGAATAAATTTTCTAATGTTAAATGATCCCAGCAATTCCTGGGATAAATCCAACTTGATTATGATGTATAATCCTTTTTATATATTGCTGGATTCAATTTACTAATATTTTATTTAGGATTTTGACTTCAGTGTCTTTAAGTGTTTTAAGAGAGGCAACCAGCTTTAACTGGTTGGTGGTGTTTGGTATCCTGTTTGTATTGAGATCACAGAGTGAGGTGGACTGTGTTCCTGCTTTCCATTTTCCCGAAGAGCTATAAGAGAGTGGAATGATCTAGTCCTTGAAAGTTTAGCAGAACTTATTTCTAGGACCATTTGGGCTTAATATTTTTCTTTGGTTAAAAATATCAGGCCAAGTGTGATGACTCATGCCTGTAATCCCAGTACTTTGGGCCTCAAGGCAGGAGGATCACTTGAGGCCAGGAATTCGAGACCAGCTGGGCAACATAGTGAGATCCTGTCTCTACAAAAAACTTTAAAAATTAGCTGGGTGTGGGGGCACACACCTCTAGTCCTAACTACTCAGGAGGCTGAGGCAGGAGGATCATTTGAGCCCAGAAGTTTGAGGCTTCAGTAAGTCATGATCTCACCACTGCAATCGAGCTTGGGTGACAGAGTGAGACCCTGCCTCAAAAAAAAAAAAAAAAAGCATTGATTTCTTTAATAATTCCAGGCCTTGTATTTTGCTGAGGAATTAAATTTGTAATCATTATGTAACCATCCTCTCCATCCTTAATAATGCTTTTTGTAGTCTATGTTATCTAATATTAATATAACTATACTAGCTTTCCTTGGGATAATATATGTTAGGTATATCATTTTTCACACTTTTACTTTCGATCTTTCCAAATTCGTGTGTTTTAGGAGTGTCTCTTGAAACAGTGTCTCTTGGGTTTTTTAAATGTAATTTGACAATTACTGACTTTAAACTGATGAGTTAAGTTAGTTTACATTCACCTTGATTATTGATATATCTGAACTTACTTTTACTATTTTTTGTCTTACTTTTTTATACACTTCTTTGGGGTTGATTGATATTTGTTTGTTTGTTTCTTACTGGCTTTTGCCATTTCCCCTTTCTACTGATTTGGAAGTTGTATATCTTATTTATATTATTTTAGCAACTACCATTGACTTTATTTATTATTATTTTTTTCTGAGACAGAGTCTCGCTCCGTTGTCCAGGCTAGAGTGCAGTGGCGCAATCTCAGCTCAACTGCAACCTTCGCCTCCCAAGTTCAAGTGATTCTCCTGCCTCAGCTCTGGAGTAACTGGGATTACAGACACATGCCACCACACCTGGCTAACTTTGTATTTTTGGTAGAGATGGGGTTTCACCATGTTGGCCAGGCTGAGCTCAAGTGATCCACCAGCCTCAGCTTCCCAAAGTGCTGGGATTACAAGTGTGAGCCACTGCACCCGGCCCCCATGACTACCGCTGACATTTTGCCACATATGTTTGACAAAGACCAAAGTTAAATATCCACCCCCTTCCCACACAAATGCAAAGTCGCTCAGAACACTTTAATTCCAGTCACCTCTTTCCTAATTTACTTTTGCCCAGTGTTTTAATTGTTCTTTAATTCTGTCCTAAACTCACACATTATATGTTACTGTTCTCATCTGTATTTTTTTGTACTGACAATTTTGTTTAGATTTATTATACTTATCAATTTTTTCACTCCTTCCATCTCTTCTTAATGGGATAATTTTTCTTTTTTCTGAAGTACACCTTAGAAGCGCAAGCCGGGTGTGGAGGCTGAGGCAGGAGGATGGCTCCTTGAGCCCAGGAGTTCGAGGCTGCAGTGAGCTATGATTGTACCACTGCACTCTAGCCTGGGAACATATTATTGTAAGGGACCTGTCTCTTAGGAAAAAAAAAAAAAAAGGTTAGTTAGTCAAATTATCTTAGTTTTTATTTGTATTTCACCTTCATTATTAAAATGCTGGGTATCCAATTCTCAGGTCTTTTGAAGATACTGCTTCACTATCTTTTGGTTTCTATTGTTGCCACTGGGAAATCTAGTGACAATCTAATTTCTTCTTTCGTGAGTAATCTGCCAAAAAAAAACCCTCTAGCTGCTTATAAGATTATTTATTTGTTTTTAGTGTTCTGCAGTTTCACTACATTTCTTATTATTTACCCTGCTTCAGATATATTGTGCTTCCTGACTGGGCGAAGTGGCTCACGCCTATCATTCCAGCACTTTAGGAGGCTGAGGCAGGCAGATCGCTTGAGCCCCAGAGTTGGAGACCAGCCTGGGCAACAGGGCAAGACCCAATCTTTACAAAAAAATAGCTGGCTGTGGTGGTGTACGCCTGTAGTCCCAGCTACTTGGGAGACCGAGATGGGAAGATTGCTTGAGCTTGGAAAGTCAAGGCTGCAGTTAGACATGATTGCACCACTGCACTCCAGCCTCAGTGACAGAGAGAGAGACCCTGTCACAAATAAATAAATAAATAAATAAATAAATAAAGATATGTTGCCCGACAAAGTTCTAATATCCAGAATCTACAAGAAACTCAAACAAATTAGCAAGAAAAAACAAACAATCCCATCAAAAAGTGGGCTAAGGACATGAATAGACAATTCTCAAAAGAAGATATACAAATGGCCAACAAATATATGAAAAAACGCTTAACATCACTAATGATCAGGGAAATGCAAATCAAAACCACAATGTCATACCACCTCACTCCTGTAAGAATGACCATAATAAAAAAATCAAAAAATAATAGATGTTGGCGTGGATGTGGTGAAAAGGGAACACCTCTACACTGCTGGTGGGAATGTAAACTAGTATAACCACTATGGAAAACAGTGTGGAGATTCCTTAAAGAACTAAAAGTAGAACTACCATTTGATCCAGCAATCCCACTACTGGGTATCTACCTAGAGGAAAAGAAGTCATTATATGAAAAAGATACTTGCACATGCATGTTTATAGCAGCACAATTCGCAATTGCAAAAATGTGTAACCAGCCCAAATGCCCATCAATCAATGAGTGGATAAAGAAAATGTGATATATATACACACATACACATCATAGGATACTACTCAGCCATGAAAAGGAACAAAATAATGGCATTCGCAGCAACCTGGATGGAACTGGAGACCATTATTCTAAGTGAAGTAACTCAAGAATGGAAAACTAAACATCGTATGTTCTCACTGATAAGTGGGAGCTAAGCTATGAGGATCCAAAGACATAAGAATGATACAATGCACTTTGGGGCCTCAGGGAAAGGGTGGGAAGGGGGTGAGGGATAAAAGACTACACGTTGGGTACAGCGTATACTGCTTGAGTGATGCGTGCACCAAAATCTCAGAAACCACCACTAAAGAACTTATTTATGTAACCAAACACCACCTGTTCCCCAAAAACCTATGGAAATTAAAAAAAAAAAATGTTGTGCTTCCTTTATCTGTGGAGTCACGTTCTATTTCCTGCCCTAGAAATTCTCAGCCATTTCCACCTCAAATATGGCCTCGCCTCCTACTCTCCACCTTTCACACTAATTAAATATTAAAACTTCTCAGTCTATCCTTCATATTCCATAATGTCTTTTTCATATTTAGTCATGTCATCACTCTGTACTGAATTCTGGAAAATGTCTTCAGATCTGGCTACCAAATCAATTGTCTCATTAGCTGTATCTTACCTGTTGTTTCACTCATCCTTTGGGTATTGCGTATCCACTCACATTCTTTGATATCTATTCCTTCAACTTCAAAATAGATATTTTATTTTAAAAATTTCTATTTGTTCCTTTAAAAACATGTCCAATTATTTAAGAAATATACTGTTGTTTACTAATTTTTGTGATTCCACCTTTTATTTGTGCTAACATTACACACATAATTGGTTTATAATTAATAATTCTATATGAAAATATATAGAATTATAAAATTATATATATTTGCATGATAAAATTCTAAATATTTGCACATATTTCTTTAATATATGTAAATTAAAGAAATTAATGCAAATTAAATAAATACATACAAATATATCTTTATATACAAAGAAACTTGGGGACTCTATAAATTGGTTGTTTGCCCTTACTGCTGACCTTCTTCCTCTCTCTCTTTCTCTCTTTCTGTCTCATCGTGACTCATTTCTTTGTGTGTGATGGTGATATTGGTTCTGACTTTATTGTTAAGAATATATTTGTATTTAAGCATGACATACATATAGAAAATTGCACATAAGTATGTAGTTTGAGAAATTTGCACAAGTGAATACACTTGGATAACTACCACCCCAGATAAAGATACAGAATAATTACTGGCACCTCAGATACCTGCCTCAAGCCCCCTTCTAGTCATTTTCCCCCAAAGGCAACCACTTCTAATTTTTAACATCTTAGAGTAGTTGTTCTGTTTTTGAACTTTGTCAAGTGAGCTCATACAGTATCTGCTCTTTTGTGTCTGGCTTCTTTCAGTAAGCTTGTATGTGGTGAATTATGATCTACGAGAATTCTGGGTGGTTTACAGAGAGCATCCTTCTTTCTACATGATAGTAGTGAAGGCACGCCAGCATCTGGCACTGCTATAGCTCATTTGAGGGTCCCGGCTAAACATGGAGCTTTCAGGTTCAGCTCCTTAAAGTTATAGCTGGCCAAGTTTAGTCTCCCAGTATTGTTTATGGGTACGATAAACATTTGTTCTCAGGACAACACTGCATTTCACATTTATTTGTTGCTCACTGTCCCCTACTCTTATTTTGATACATGTCAGCCCAACAACATATGAAAAAGTCTATTTTATCCAGAATAGAGATGAGTTGAGAAGGCTGCATCTGGTCTACCATATGCTGAGATACAATTTGGATTTTTTTTTTTTTTTTTTTGAAATGAAGTCTTGCTCTGTCACCAGGTTGGAGTGCAGTGGCACTATCTCGGCTCGCTGCAACCTCCGACTCCCTGGTTCAAGGGATTCTCCCACCTCAGCCTCCCGAGCAGCTGGGATTATAGGCACACACCACCATGTCCAGCTAATTTTTTGTATTTTTAGTAGAGATGGGGTTTCACCATGTTGGCCAGGATGGTCTCCATCTCCTGACTTCGTGATCCGCCCACCTCGGCCTCCCAAAGTGCTGGGATTACAGGTGAGAGCCACTGTGCCCAGCCTTCAATTCGGATTTTAAAAGCTTAAAGGTGGGATGGTTAAATTTCACCATAATGTTTTTGGCATATTCCAAATTATTGTAACAGTTTTGAATCTCAATTTTCTTCCTAGCTTTGTTTAATTTAAAATTTAATGAGAAGTCTGAATTTGTGTTCATCTCAATTAAAAAAAAAAATTTCAAGAAGAAAGAACTAGAGCATTTTATTAGAAAATTGCTTCCAGGCAGGACATGGTAGCTCAGGCCTGTAATCCCAGTACTTTGGGAAGCTGAGGGAGGAGGATGGCTTGAGGCAAGCAGCTCAAGGCCAGCCTGGGCAACATAACGAGATGAAGGAAAGAAAGAGAGAAAGAGAGAGAGAGAGACAAAGAGAGAATGAGAAAGAGAGAATGAGAAAGAGAGGAAGGAAGGAAGGAAGGAACGAAGGGAGGGAGGGAGGGAGGAAGGAAGAAAAAAATTGCTTCCAGTCTCATTTTGTCAGATTAAACAAAATTGGGCCACTGTTGTTTAACCTTCTATGACTCCACCAAACTGTGATATTTCAAAGTCTAAATTACTTCATCTTCTCCATAAACAGATTATAAAATGTTTTGTTCAAAGCCTACTACAGTCAAGATTCTGTATGCAATTTTCTGCAACGGTCTCCAGGTCTATTTATGCTAGTAACTGTGAAACATTATTCCTTTGGTGTGATTATTCACAGTGAACCCAAAAGAGATCTTGTACTTACCGCTTTTGTTTTAGTTTAATAATCAGATGCAGAACTTTGCTACAAATCAACACCATACCTCTTGGTCTTGAGATCTGTGTATCAGTCTTTCTCCTTCATTTGAAATGGGGCTCTCACCCATTAAAATCTTCTAGCATTAATTTCTCAAAGATCACTGAATATGTTTCTTGAGATCACATTTAAATATTCTTTTAGTATCTTGGGCAGTAATTTCTCTTGATCTGGTAATTTGAACTAATTTAAATTTTTATGTGCTCTTTCTCCACCTTTTCTTCCTATCCTGAGCTCAGTTTCCCTCTTTGTGATATTTTTGCCTGATCAAATCGTTCTCCATGATCAAGATGATGTAAAATAGGAAACTGGTAGTTTGGCTTTCCCTCTGCCATCTGTTAACATTCCATATGCTCCGTTCCTTTTGCATTCATCTTTTTTATCCTAATTTGGATTTACATTAACCTTTTTCTGTCTTTAGCAGTGGAGTCCCAATCATTCTGGGTGTTAGTATCCCTCACCTCTTATTAAAGGTCCAGGTTAATCTTTTGGAAATTTTCCATCACCTTCTGTCTTAGTCCATTTTATGTCGCTATAAAGGAATACTTGAGATTGGGTAATTATTAAGAAATAAGTTTAGGCTGGGCACGGTGGCTCACACCTGTAATCCCAACACTTTGGGAGGCCAAGGCAGGAGGATCACCTGAGGTCAGGAGTTCGAGACCAGCCTGGCCAACTGGTAAAACTCTGCCTCTACTAAAAATACAAAAATTAGCTGGGTGTGGTAACATGTGCCTGTAATCCCAGCTACTCAGGAGGCTGAGACAGGAGCATTGCTTGAACCCAGGAGGCATAGGTAGCAGTGAGCCAGGATTGTGCCACTGCACTCCAGCCTGGGCACCAGAGCAAGACTCTGCCGAAAAGAAAAGAAAAGAAAAGAAAAGAAAGAGAGAGAGGAAGAGAGGAGGAGAGGAGAGGAGAGGAGGAGAGGAGGAAAGGAAGGTTTATTTGGCTCATAATTCTGCTGGCTGGAAGGATCAAGACTGTCCATCTGGTGAGGGCCTCAGGATGTTTCCTCTCATAGTGGACACTGAAGTAGAGTGTACATGTGTAGAGATCACACGGTAGAAGAGGAAGCAAGAGAGAGAGAGTGGGGAGTTGCCAGGCTCTTTTTATATACCCACTAGCTCTCATGGGAAATAATAGCTTGAGAACTCATTTACTCACCATCCCTCCCTGTCAGAGAGCATTCATCTATTCATGAGTGATCTGTCCCCGTGACCCAAGCACCTGGCATTAAGCTCCACCTCCAACATTGGGGATCAAATTTCTTTTTTTTTTTTTCTGAGACGGAGTCTCGCTCTGTCGCCCGGGCTGGAGTGCAGTGGCCGGATCTCAGCTCACTGCAAGTTCCGCCTCCCGGGTTTTACACCATTCTCCTGCCTCAGCCTCCCGAGTAGCTGGGACTACAGGCGCCCGCCACCTCGCCCAGCTAGTTTTTTGTATTTTTTAGTAGAGACGGGTTTCACCGTGTTAGCCAGGATGGTCTCGATCTCCTGACCTCGTGATCCGCCCGTCTCGGCCTCCCAAAGTGCTGGGATTACAGGCTTGAGCCACCACGCCCAGCCCTGGGGATCAAATTTCTACATGAGATTTGTGGGGATCAACAAACCATATTCAAACTACAGCATCTTCCCACTTCTCTTCAGGTGCTTGGCAAGCCTGAGCTTATCAGAGTGCTGCAGGTGCAGTGATACTGCTCTCTCAAAGTTCTCGCTTTCCTTCCCATCCAGGACACTCTCTGGCCTAGCGCTCAACTGGCATTTTCAGCGAATGAATCAATATAGTAGGAATTACAATCTTAGAACTTCCTAATTAGTGAGTCCTTTCTATGATCATATACTACATATGACATGTGTTGACATATGTTGACTTGCTGTCTTGTGATATGTTCTTATTACTTAACTCTTGCATGGATGTTCTTTTTTTCAGGTGTATATAATTTAGACTGTTCTCCTTAAAGGAAGGAGTAAAATTTTATCTACCACAGCTTGGGTCCTATGCTAAGTAAATGCTTGTAAACATTTAATTCACAAATAAATGAATAAGCAATATTTTAAGGCATTTGGAAATAAGTATTTTTAGCCTAAAATGTTATTATTTCATAAAATGCTGGGTACAAGCTTTTTAAGGTGAGATTTTGTTATATTCTTCTCATTTAATTCCATTACTTGTCATGGCAGCAGGTGGCTGAATGGTTAGAATATAGATTTTGTGCTCAGACATACAAAACTTTGTTTGAATTCTGGCAGTATCACTGACTAGCTGTGAGACCTTGGTGATATGGTTTGAATGTTTGCCCCCTCCAAATCTCATGTTGAAATGTGATTCCCAGTATTGGGGGTGGGCTTAATGGGGGTGTTTGGGTCATGAAGGCAGGTCCCTCGTGAATAGATTAATGCCCTTTGGTGGGGAGGGGCGGTGGGTGAGTGAGTTCTCATTCTATTATTTCCCAGAAGAGCTGGTTGTTAAAAAGAGCCTGGCAGGTGATTGGATCACAGGGGCAGATGCCTCATGAACTCCTGACCTCAGATGATCCTCCTGCTTCGGCCTCCCAAAGTGCTGCGATTACAGGTGTGAGCCACCGTGCCTGGCCTAAACATATTTCTTAATAATTATCCAATCTCAGGTATTCCTGGGGAGATGGAAGTGGAAAAAGAGTTCACAACTCTGTGAGTTGAGAGTTGCCTAAATAAATACACATATCCAAATGTATAATGTGCTACAGGGGTATGTATAATGTGCTACAGGGGTGTGCACAATGGAAAAATTAATTTTGCCTGGATAGTCAGGTAAGGCTGCTAGGAGGCAGTGATACTGGAGTTCCAGATTGGGCAGAGGGCTCAGAGTTGTCACACAGCAAATGCCTGAGGAATAGATGGTACGAATGACTCATAAGCTCATGGGTGCTGCCCAGCTGGTGTCTGTGTACACATGGTATCTTGTGTTTTTCACTTTCCTCCTACACACATTTCCATGTGCTGACATGGCTTTTGTATGATTCCATCATAGCTTGTGTGTGATTCCCTGATTAAATAACTTCTAATATTTTATTATTATAAATAGACTCTAAGTCCTTGAGGGCAAGAAGTATGTCTCTGTTCATCCAGACAGTACCTAGTATATAGTAGGTTCTCAGTAATGTTTGATATATAAATGAATGAGTGAACTCTTCTGACTGCTGGCCCTGCCATGTGCTGGCTGTGGGATCTTGAGTGAGTCCATTAACCCCTCTGCACCTCGGTGTGTCTGTAAAGTGGGTTAGTATATCTCACAGGTGAGCATATTTCACTATGTGTTGTGAGGACTAAGTGATTTGATGCCCTGTGGCTGAAGGTAGTAGGTGCGCATTAAATAATGGCACTCTTCAGCTCTGATAGCTGTGCTGCTGCATCTGGGAGACATGTACAGGCTTCATGGCAGAGTGAATCCTGGAGCATTCCACTGCAACTGCTGGCAGAAGAAAGGTTTCAAAACTCTTTCTTAATGCTAGGGTGAGACCTGTCTACTGATAAGGAGTTTCTATTTGGGATGACTAAAGGCACCATCTGGAAAGTACCAGGCCCCCAGGACTGCTCCCTGGCCTCCTACCTAGGCCCTGATTCCTCAGCGACAGCACTCAGGGGCATCACCGACTCAGGGAGGGGCCAGAGTTGAGTTCCCTTATCTCCTCTTGCCACCTTCACTGTAAAACTGGAGCTAACAAGGCTTCTCTCCTGTCAGTCATCCAGTGGAGATAAGTCACCCAGAATGTGAATCCCACATGGGGCTTAAAAAGGTGTTTCAAAATATAAAACTCTGAGGGGAAAAAAACCCTCGGGATATAGAAATTATCCCGAGGATAAATAAAAAACCCACCAAACTGATGAACTACCCATTTTTAAGGTTTTGGAGAGGGAAAATGAAAAGACTAAAGAGCAATTATTTTAAACTTTATACCAGGTAAAGTGTATTGATGGCTTCCAGGCTGGGGCCTTCCAGGAAGTCATTCATCAATTTCATTGTCTATTTAGTTGTTCATCCGCTGGACTCCTGTTTTGGTGAATGTTCCTGAGCCCAAGATGCTAATCCAATAGGCGGCCAGTAGTGACTGAAGGACATTTAATCCCCACATTTCGTGCTACCTCTATGGACCTGCTCTGGGGATGTTGGTGGACTGCTGGCTTGGAAAGGTTCTGCTTCGGCCATGAGGAAAGATAAAGCCAGAGAGGTGGGACTGAGCAACCCACTCTTTGGTGAGTAAATTGCCACTGAAATTTGGGGGCCATTCCCTGAAGTGAATCACATGCAGCCCTTGAAGTCTGAGTGATAAGGCAGCCAACAATTTAAAGGAAAATGCTCCAGCCCAAGTCAGGGGGACTGTCCCAAATTCCAGATGAATTCCAGCTGCCCTGCAGAGCAGGGTTTACAGGCATGGGGCTCACTAGTGGCTTCAGAGATGCCCTTTTGCCACATCTCTGGGATTTCTTGACCATGTCCTATTCTTAAAACCAAGAACCTGCCCCACTCAGCCAGGCTCCACCAGCGTTGAGGCCTTGGCAGGCTGAGGCCCAAAGGCTGCCTTTGTGGTGCATTTAAACCACCAAGAGAATCCTGCTGGGCCCTGGCGCCTTAATGTCTGGAATGGCAGGCAGACAAGCAGGCCAAGCACTCAGTGCAGCAGGAAGACCTGGGTGCCACTGAGGCCCCTAACAGGTGTAGTAAATATCTGTTAAATGAACGAATATATGTTTTGATGAAAGAAGCCCACAGTGCAGTATGAGCCCAAAGAGGGCTTACTGAAGGCTTCCTGGAGCAAGTGGCAGCTAAACTGAGACATGAAAAACAGGGAAGAGTAGCCAGGCCAAGCTGGGGTTTAACCGTCCCTAAAAGAAAGAAATGACCATAGCAGGGGTTTAACTAGAGGTGGCCGAAGGCCTTTCCAGACGCCCATTTCTCCCGCATAGCTTTGGAGTCAGACGATCCTGAGTTGGAATTCCCAGTTGTGTCCTTACAGACTGACGTCCCACACTACCAAACGCCGGCAACTGTCTCCAAACACCCGAAAGCCAGGGCGGGGGCACGAGCGCCTACGGTGTTCCTTGGGGTGGAGTCCTTGCAGTGTCTAGAGGATCTGGCGGCTCCTGCGCCCCCATTTCTCCCATTTCCTGGACTATCCAGGGCAAGTCCCTCACCTCCCTGAGCATCAGTATCTTCTGAGAAAAGAAGCCGACCCCAGTGCCTACCTCATAGGATTACGTGAGACAACCGATGTCAAGCAGTGTTGCTTTGCTGCCTGAGAACCCCTGCCTGTCCCTTTCTCTCTGATGCCTTTCGGGGCAGAGATCCAGAGATCCTGCCTGAGTCACTTTGGCGGGTTTAACGCCCAGCCGCGCCAGGCACACAGTAGGTGCTCCATAAGTGAAACAGTGCTGGGAAGAATTCGGGCCGGGGATGTGGAACTGTGTGTGGCTCTGCAGGCTCAGAGGTCCTCCGCGCGCCCCGCCACCTTGTGCGCTCGAGGGCGGGGCTCCGGGGTCGGGACCGGGCGTTCGGGCTCCACCCCCGGTACCTCGTTAGGCGATCCTGCTCTCGCCCTGGCTCTCGGGTGCTAGGAGACCGCTGCCGGCGTCGGGTTGTGCGGGATGCTAACTGTATCCTCCGGATTTAACTCTGTGAGCCCGCGCGCAGAGGAGCTGGGGATAAGCGCCCCGGAAGCGCCCTGGAGCCCCGAAACAGAGCGCGGCCGCTGGGGGACTGTGCGCGGCGCCGGGTCCGGGCGGGGCCAACTTTTCTGTCGGAGGACGCGAACCGGCACGCTGCGCCTTTAAGGGGTCCAGCTGGGCTGGGCGCCCGAGCTGGGAGCGGCGCGGATAGGATCGCGGCTGCAGGTCCGAGTCCGGGGCTAGGGACCGAGGGCCGGGGTCCAGGCCCGGCGGCGGGACCCAGGCGGCTGAGGCCGGTCAGGTGAGCGGGGGCGGGCGGATGGGCGGTGGTGCGCCCCTAGGGGGATGGGGCGCCTTGATGGCCCCGTGACCTCTACCCCAATGCCTCCCGGCAGCAGCGCATCGGGTGGAAAGAGTCGGGGATCTGCACCTGCCTTTCCACTAGGCTCCCCGCGCGGACGCTGCCCCCACCTCCCGCTGCCTGGATAGGTTTGAGATGCCCGAACCCCGGCGCCCCACGTCCAGGGTCCAGGCTGCCAGCCTCTTGAAGCCAGGGGACAGAGTGAGGACGGGTCGGGACCTGCACCCTCTTTCTACTCCGCCTACGCACCCCCTGCTCCCGCAGCAGCTGTTAGGCGCCCCTCGCAGTGCTGAGAGGATTTTGGGGCTCCTGCAGCCCCGTTTCCCCCATTTCATGGAGAAGGACTGCAGCTCGCCCTCCCAGACAGCATCTTGCTCCGTGTCACGCGCCGCCTCCGCGCCGCCCCCCAGATCTCTCTCCGCTAATACTCCCCTCCCCGAGCAGCCTTTCAGTTTCCCTTTCCCCAGCCTGCCCCGGCTCCCGTGCCCTTGCACCCTCTCCTTGCCGAAACCCTTGAATCAGGGTGCTGTCCAGCCAGGTACTCGCCGGCAACCTGCGGTCCCCCGCCTACGGCGACACGGGCTTCCCGGCTGCCTCAGAAATGCGGATTGTGTAACGCCGGCTGCAGGGCAGTGCACGTGCAGGGTTTGCACCCCTGAGCCCACAGCGAGGCCCGCTGACAGAGTGAGGCATGGGGGAGTGGGGGAGGAAGAGGATGCCAGAGGGTCTAGATACTGTGCATGCAGGGAATATATATTTTGAGCCCTTTGTGTGCCCCAGGAGCTGGGTAGTTAAGAAGAGGAAATAAAGGGGGGTCTTACTCCAGCTGGGACCTAGAGGCCCGCATTTATCTCACCACCCCGCTCCCCGCTGCTCCTGCCTGCTCAGAAATCCCTAGTGGCTCCACCTGGCTAAGAGTTTAAAATAGTTTGTAATGAATAAGAGCTGACATAGAATAAGCAAATATTGTGTGCCAGGCCCTGTCCTAAGCCCCTTAAAAGAATTACCTGCCATACTTTCCCCAACGGCCCCTTGAGGTAGGTACCACCGCTGTGCCCATTCCTGAGAGCAGGAATATGAGGCTTCCAGAGGTGGTCCCTTCCCAGGACACGAAGTGAGTCTGGCCTCAGAACCACCCCCCTCACCCCACCCTCCCCCACCCGGCATTGAACCAGTAGACTTTTTACCCAATTTCAACAAATTCTTATCAAGAACATTGTTATAATATAGTAAATTAGAAATAAGAGAAATTAATCACCTGTGTGTCTAGCACCAATTTATTTTTCTAAAATTTCGTTCTCAGACCAGCAAGGGCCTCTCAGTTTCTGGTAACAGTATCCACTTTAGAGGGTAGTGGCAATATTTAGATAAAATAATGCACAGGGCCCAGCATGTGTTAAGCACTCAGAAAGCAGCAGCTGTTATTATGAAGAGTGGTAGTTGACCACTACCTTGAATTACTGGGAAAAAAATCATTAATAAATGGCTCACACTGACTCTGCAGAAGTTAACCATTTTTTGTGCTCAGAAAGGCCTATGAGACTTTCTCCAACTCTTTTCATCTTTTTATTATTTTTATTATTTTGCCTTTTTCGACACATTCTGTGGCTTTCTTCAACTCTAAATTACCCATTGTCTTTGTAGTTAGGACAGAATTGCCCTTCTGTTTTTTTTTTTTTAGCTTTTAAAATGTATGACCTTTGAGTTTTGTGAGCATCTGCAAACCTAGAGTAAAAGATGGGAATGCAGTTTGTGCAACTGGGAAGTAATTCTGAAACTTGATGTGAGAAAAAACTTGTCCTTAGAGGTGATCCTGGTTTGCAGTATGTGTTGGGTGAGGTCTATCCTGGGGGCAAGAGGTTAGACTCAAAGATTATCTTTGGATTTAGAGGGAAGAGAGGCAAGCATGAGTGTTTTGACTGGGTGTGGTGGGCTCACACCTCAAAGTGGCCAGCACTTTGAGAGGCCAAGGCAAGAGGATAACCTGAACCCAGGAGTTCAAGACTAGCCTGGGCAACATGGCGAAACCCCATCTCTACCAAAAAAAAAAAAATTAGCTGGGAGTGGTATTGTGCACCTGTAGTCCCAGATACTTGGGAGCCTGAGGTGGGAGGACTGCTTGAGCCTGGGAGGTCAAGGTTGCAGTGAGCTGAGATTGCGCCACTACACTCCAGCCTAGGTGACAAAGTAAGACCCAGTCTCAGAAAATAAAAAAATAAATAAAGGATGAGTGTTTATCCTAGTAGGCTAGCAGGCAGCTAAGAGTGGAAATCAGCTTCACTATGTCATATTCTTTAAAAAAAATTTATTTTTTAGAGATGAAGTCTCACTATGTTTCCTACTCAAGCTGGCCTGGAACTCTTGGGCTCAAGTGATTCTCCCACCTCAGCCTCCCAAGTAGCTGGAACTACAGGTGTACCCCACCACACCTGGCACACTATGTCATACTTTTTATGAAACTCCTGGTTATTTTGGTGATTAGATCAATTATTACTGTGATGAGTGTTCAAAAGAAAAGAGGCAAGGACATCCCCATCAAAGCTAAGTGTTTGGAGGATGCTGGGAAGCTAGTTCTGCAAGTTGAAAAAAAATTCATTAAAAAATTTCTCCTATTTGAGTCTTAAATTTTTTTTTTTTTTTTTTTTTAGAGACAGAGTCTCACTCTGTTACCCATGCTGGAGTGCAGTGGAGCAATCATAGCTCACTGTAACTTTAAACGTCTGGGCTCAAGCAATCCTGCTACCTCAGCCTCCTAAGTAATTGGGGCTACAGGTGTGTACCACCAAACCTGGGTAATTTATTTATTTATTTATTTTTAGATGAGTCTCGCTCTGTCGCCCAGGCTGGAGTGCAGTGGTATGATCTCAGCTCACTGCAACCTCCACCTCCTGGGTTCAAGCGATTCTCCTGCCTCAGCCTCCCGAGGAACTGGGATTAGAGGCATGCACCAGCACGCCTGGCTAATTTTGTATTTTTAGTAGAGACGGGGTTTCTCCGTGTTTGTCAGGCTGGTCTCAAACTCCTGACCTCAGGTTATCCGCCCGCCTTGACCTCCCAAAGTGCTGGGATTGCAGATGTGAGCCACCGCGTCTGGCCAAACCTGAGTAAGTTTTAAATTTTTTGTTGTTGGTTGTCACAACTTGTAGGTAATATCAAGTGAATAGAGGCCAAGGATGCTGCTAAACGTCCTACAATGCACAGGACAGTACCACAACAAAGAATTATATAGCCTCCAATGTCACTTGTGCCACAGTTGAGAAACTGAAACCAGACATGATTTTCACAACATTAAAGTCCTTTCTGACCTTGCATGTAGTTGCCTCTTCCAAGAAGATCAAGGTATTCTCCTAAACCAGACTCTTAGAAACCGTCTGGATCCTATTTGACGCTTCCCAATCCTAGAGGCCACGTAGGGTGTTGCTGCCTGTGGCTGGATGGGTTTGGGGTCTCTCATGAGCTTTTGTGCGACTCTCTGGTACTGTGCCAAGGAAACTGCTGATTCAGGGGAGCAGGACAGCACTCAGGAGGTATGGGCAGAGGTTCTTACACTGCTGCGGGTTGGGATCCTCTTCTTTTTAAGTAATATATTAACAGCAACCTTTGCTCTTAGGCATTTTTCCAGAAGCTTGGCTGTTTGGCTGTTGGCAGTGGGTGTTTGCCTTGTGATATGTCCAGAAAAGGATTCAGACCTTACATATGATGAAGTCTGGGGATGGGACTGGATTCTGAGCGTATAAAGATGTCAATGCAGACCCTGCCCAGAGACTACTCAGGCATCTCCATAGGCCTGAGCAGTGGCCATGCAGGGTGGTGGAGGTATGGCAGGGCTGCCTAACTCTGCCTATGAAGTCAGGCAAGATCCCAGCAGTGCAGAGTGACTGCTTAATATCTACCTGTCACTGCTTTGAACCGTTTCCTTGCATCATCCCATTTCATCCCCACACGGAGGTAGAATTCTAAGAGGTTAGGTCCCTTGCTACAGTCACATGGCAAGCATGTAACCAGAACAGAGTCACAGTGGTCAGTGGCAGAGCAGAAATTTGAACCCAGGTTGTTGAGCTGCAAAACTGAACTGTCAGAGGAGCATTTATAGAGAGGGGCAGTGCTTTAACAACCAAGACTTTTAGGATGGGCTGGAGCTCGCCAGGCAAGAGGGAGAATAGGTGTGCTGGGGAGAGGGTAGCAGGTGTGCCAAAGTCCTGGAGGTATGGGAGAGCACGGCGTGTCTGGGGGTTACAGATCATTATGGGAAGGGATGGAGGGCAGGTGATAGGCAGTGATAGAAGAAGATGACTCTTGAGAGATGGGCAGGCACCAAATCCTAAGTGCCTTCAATATCATGCTGAGAGCCACTGCCAGCCACTGGTGAATTAGCAGAGAGGAAGAGAAAGCTGTGTAACATTGAGCGGCTTGCTTAACTTCTCTAGGACCCAGCTGCCCATCCAAACTAAAACTTCTAAAACTATACTGCTCTGATGAATGTTTCTTTCATTGGTGGCCGTATGAGCAGAGTGAAGGAATGGCCTGTGTTGACACTGGTAGGGCAGCCCTGTTGATTCATGACTTCTCCCCCTAAGTCTGTGTGATGGCTGCAGGGAGTGGTTTCTTATCAGTCAGCAGTTGGTTCTGTTTCGGCTTTCCAGCTTATCATTTGGCATTGACCAAGTCCGCCAAGGGCAAGGCACAATGGATGCTAAGTATTGTGACAGAGGCAAAGATGTGGTCAGACTTCTTTTTGAGGGGCTTGCAGCCTAGTGGAGAGTCCAGCCAGTGTTTTCATCGCAAGATACAAATCACAAGTGTCTTGGGAAGGAAGTATTCATACCAAATATTCTGGGGCATGGAGAATGAAACAAAGGTTACCGGGGGATTGAGGAAAGGCTAAGTGAAGGAGGTAACTTCTAGCTCCACCAGAAAGATTTTTTAAAGGATAACTGGGGGTAAACAGAGTGCATCTTACAGGTAGAGAGAGTGGAGAAAATAGAGAAAAAAACCCAGAAAGCCAGTGCAGGTATAGTCATAAGGGAGTCAGATTATTAAGTGTATCTAGCATCTGATTCTCCACAGTTTCCATATTGTGGATGGGAAGCCAAAGTTTTCTTTTCTTTCTTTTTTTGAGACAGAGTCTCATTCTGTTGCCCAGGCTGGAGCGCAGTGGTGCGAACTTGGCTCACTGCAGCCTCTGCCTCCCGAATTCAAGGGATTCTCATGCCTCAGCCTCCTTAGTAGCTGGGACTACAGGTGTGTGCCACCATGCCTGGCTAATTTTTTTGTATTTTTAGTTAGAGACAGGATTTCACCATATTGGCCAGGCTAGTCTCGAACCTCAAGTGATCCACCTGCCTTAGCCTCCCAAAGTGCTGGGATTACAGGCGTGAGCCACTGCACCTGACTGGGAAACAGAAGTTTTCATAACAGGAAAATACTCATTAATGGACTAGCCATGTGCAAAATTAGGTCCTACCTCATCATCTCTCCCTCTGTTTTCAACCCTGATGGTCAGTTAGGCTCCAGAAGCATCCATATTTTGACTCTGGGTCTCTCTCTGGTCGTCATATGTTTTGCAGGTATGATACAAACAATGGAAAGTAAAATTGCAACTCTTAAGGGAGGCAATGTCTCATGAAATCAAAGCCAGTGAGGTTGGAGACTGCTTGGATGATGTGTCAAAGCAATAATAGGATCTGGCAATGTGAGATCTGCCAACAATTGATGAAGAGAAGGGGTGAACACTCCTTTAGGGGAGAGACTTGAAAATCAAAGAATTGAGAGACGCTTGAGAAATCAGTGAGGCCATGAGATATTTTTGCAAAAATGGCTTATGATAGCACAGTGATGACCAAATGTTAATTGGAAAAACTTATACTGTAAAACAGTTTACACGAGATCAAGTCTTTGTTCTAAGAATTCGCACAGGGCTGAGCATGGTGGCTCGCACCTGTAATCCCAGCACTTTGGGAGGGCAAGGCAAGAAGATTCTTGAGGCCAGGGGTTCGAGAACAGCCTGGGTAACATAGAGAGACCCCATCTCTACAAAAAGTGAAAAATTAGCTGGGCATGGTGGTGCATGCCTGTGGTCGCAGCTACTCACGAGGCTGAGGTGGAAGGATCACTTGGGCCCAGGAGGTCGAGGCTGCAGTGCGCTACTGCAATCTAACCTGGGCAACAGAGCAAGACCCTGTCCCAAATTAAAAAAAAAAAAAAAAAAGCACAGAAGTGTAATTATAACCTAAATTTTGCTTAGTATTTACTATTGCTTTTAAAATAGATAGATTTGATTTTTGTTTTATTTATTTGGATAAAGTACTAAACAAAACTGTATTTTACTCTTAGCTATGAAATTCTGAGTGTGGCTTTACCATATATCCTTTTTTCTGGTGTTCATCTTCTTGGGCTACTGAGGTCTCCGGGGAGGAGATTCTGGCTAGAAAGAAGATGTGGATCAGCTCACAAGGACCCTGAATGCTAGACTTTGTGCTGGGAGTGGGAAGTCTTGTCCTGCTAAAGCCTGCCAGTGTTTATTAACAGGGCTCCTTTTCTTGTTTAACATCAACTTTGTTCCTGCAGTTAGAAGGTACTGTAGACCAACTTCACCTCCTTTTTTTTGTTTGTGTTTTGAGACGGAGTCTCGCTCTGTCACCCAGGCTGGAGTGCAATGGCTCCATCTCAGCTCATCGCAGCCTCCGCCTCCCGAGTTCAAGTGATTCTCCTGCCTCAACCTCCTGAGTAGCTGAGATTACAGGTGCCCGCCCCCACACCTGGCTAATTGTGTATTTTTAGTAGAGACAGGATTTCACCATGTTGGCCAGGCTGGTCTTGAGCTCCTAACCTCAGAAAATCCGCCCAGCTGAGCCTCCCAAAGTGCTGGGATTACAGCCATGAGCCACTGCACCTGGCCACTTCACCTCCTTTAGAAAGGCAAAACCCCAGGCTGGGCACGGTGGCTCACGCCTATAATCCCAGCACTTTGGGAGGCCGAGGCGGGTGGATCATTTGAGGCCAGGAGTTTGAGACCAGCCTGGCCAACATGGCGAAACCCTGTCTCTACTAAAAATACAAAAATTAGCCAGGCATGGTGGTGCATGCCTGTAGTCCCAGCTTCTTGGGGAGGAGGCAGCATGAGAATTGCTTGAACCCTGGAAGCAGAGGTTTCAGTGAGCTGAGATAGTGCCACTACACTGTAGGTCGGGCAACAGAGGGAGACCCTGTCCCGAAAGGAAGGGAGGGAGGGAGGGAGGGGCAAAAGCATCTTTGACCTCCCTGCTTTTCCTCTTATTTAAAAGTGCAAGTTTGGCCAACAGAGAATGTTTTGGGTGCTGAGGTTCTATTTTTGCTCTCTGCTATATAGCACACCAGTAGAGGGCTATTTTAATTCCTTTCAGCCATGTGGCAAATAGTCATGTACATGATGCTCTTTCTAGCACTTTACCATTGAGGGGTGACCTGGCTGATGACAGTACATGTATTCATGCTAATTCAGTGAGAAATGTTCAGATCAAAGCCTGTTGTGGGCTCCACTAGAGCCTGAAGACTTTGGGCTCCTTGAAGGTAAAGGGTCAAGTGGCTTTTGGCTCCTGTTTTGTCCAGCAGGAGACTGGCTTGTATTTCTGTAGGGTTGTCTTGTTTTAAACATGTCTTCAAGCAGGCGGTTATTCCAGACTATCACCACAGCCCACATCTTGACCAAAGAGGCTGATGTTGCCAGGTCAGTGCATGTGTGACATGTTTCATTGCCTTGCTTCTTGGCCAGTGTGATTTGTTAAAAGCTGTAGCACAGGATACACAACCCCCCTGCCTTCCAACTGAGCCTCGGACTGATCTGCCTGCTTGTCCCCCCTCTGCCTGTCACTTCTCTAGAGGATGAGGTAGCACTGCTTTCTGGTTCTCTCTGATCCTCCACCCACAGGACCAGCCTCACTGGACTGACTTCTCTTTCCCACGGTGCTGCCCAGGTGGCCAAAGCAGGGAGGAACTGTGGGCTAGACTGGTTCTTGAATGAGAACCCCCATGAGGAACCAGTTGTCAGAGTTTTGGTGCAAAGCAAGAGAGAGTGAACCATCTAACCAGTACCTCTCCCAGAACCACAAAGGAGATAAGAATTTGTGGTTTATGGATGGTCGTGTTTCCAGGATAGAACGATAAGAACGTTTATCATTAGAAAAATTTAAATTCCTATCTTCTATCTTAGACTACTGGACTTTGAGTCTTAAGGACTAAAGTTCCTGCCATGCAGGCATAACTTTTGGACTGTCACGTAGACAGTAGTCCCCAATCATTGAATGTTCATAGAGTGGGCTGCTGGGCTGCGTAGCGTGTGTGGAGATGGAGGGAGTTTCATCCTCCGTCCTTCCAGCATTCACATTTGTATTTCTTCCCTCATAATGCGAAACAGTTAATATTTGGTTGCTGTCTCTAATGGGCCTTTTTTTTTTTTTTTGAGACAGAGTCTTACTGTGTCACCCAGGCTGGAGTGCAGTGACCTGATCTTGGCTCACTGCAACCTCCGCTTCCCAGGTTCAAGGGATTCTAGCTGGGACTACAGGCATGTACCACCACACCCGACTAATTTTTGTATTTTTAATAGAGATGGGGTCTTGCTACATTGCCCAGGCTTGTCTCGAACTCCTGGGCTCAAAGTGATCCTCCTGCTTCAGCCTCCCAAAGTGCTGGGATTACAAGTATGCGCCACGGTGCCTGGCCTCTTGAACTAGTGTAGAGTGTGGGACTGGCCAGTAGAACTTTTGTGATAAGGGAAATGTTCTATATTTCTGCTGTCCAATATGATAACCACAAACTAGTGGCTACTGAGCATTTGACATGTGGCTAGTGCAGCTGAGGATCTGAATTTTAAATTTTATTTAATTTCAATTTAATTTTAAGCAGCCACATGTGACTAGTGGCTAACATATTGAACAATACAGATGGACTACTTTATTTGAGGAGTTTATATTGTAGTTTTTTGTTGTTTGTTTGTTTGTTTGTTTTTGAGACAGTCTCGCTCTGTCATCCAGGCTAGAGTACAATGGCACAGTCGTGGCTCATTGCAACCTCCACCTCCCAGTCAAGCGATCCTTGTGCCTCAGCCTCCTGAGTTGCTGGGACTACAGGCACACAGCACCACGCCTGGCTAATTTTTGTATTTTTAGTAGAGTCGGGGTTTCACCATGTTGGCCAGGCTGGTCTCGAATTCCTGGCCTCAAGTGATCCACCCGCCTTGGCCTCCCAAAGTGCTGGGATTACAGGTGTGAGCCACAGTACCTATATAATGAAAAACTATATTGTAGTTTTTCATTAAATACGCACATAGTAGCACTTCAAAAGGGACAGAAGGTGTCAGTGAAAAGTCTCCGTCTCATCTCTGTCCCCAGCCCTGCAGTTTCCCAGTGCTAACCATAATCATGGCCAATTTCTTTTGTGTCCATTCAGAAGGATTTCCCACATACATAAGCATAACAAATATGTTTTCTCTCTCACGCTCTGTTTTTCAATATTAGAAGTATTACTCTTAACCACTGTCTTCTGTTCCATGCTTTTTTGAGTTAATGTACCTTGGAGGTCATTACCCATAGGAACAAATAGGACTGTCTCATTATTTAAATGGTTTACATTTAATTTCTATTTGTATTTAATGGCTACATGTATTTCTTTGCAAAGCTATATCATCATTTACTTAACTATAAGTTCACTATATGTGAGCATGTGAATTATTTCCAATCTTTTGCCATTATGAATACTATTGTAATACTCTTACACAAACATTTTCACACATAATCAGGGATAAACATAGATAAAATCCTAGAAGAAAAGCTCATAGCCAGGCATGGTGGCTCACACCTGTAATCCCAGCACTTTGGGAGGCCAAGGCAGGCAGATCACCTGAGGTTGGGCATTTGAATACCCAGCCTGACCAACATAGAGAAACCCTGATTCTACTAAAAATACAAAATTAGCCGGGCGTGGTGGCACATGCCTGTAGTCCCAGCTACTCGGGAGGTTGAGGCAGGAGAATCACTTGAACCCGGGAGGCAGAGGTTGCAGTGAGCCGAGATCGTGCCACCGTACACCAGCCTGGGCAACAAGAGCGAAACTCCATCTCAAAAAACAAACAACAAAAAAGAGATGATCATTAGGTCAAGGATATGTGCATTTTCCATATCCACAAATTTTGCCAAATTGCAATCTGTAGAGTTTGCTGATGAGAATGCAAATTGGTACATTATATGAGAGCATCTATTTTTCCATAGCCTCAATGGCACAGTCTGTATTAAACTTCTTGTTCTTTGCCAGTACAATAAAGGAAGATCACCATCACCCTGTAGATTTTTTTTTTTTTTTTTTTGAAACGGAGTCTCGCTCTGCCGCCCAGGCTGGAGTGCTGTGGCCGGATCTCAGCTCACTGCAAGCTCCGCCTCCCGGGTTCACACCATTCTCCTGCCTCAGCCTCCCGAGTAGCTGGGACTACAGGCGCCGCCACCTCGCCCGGCTAGTTTTTTGTATTTTTTAGTAGAGACGGGGTTTCACCATGTTCGCCAGGATGGTCTCGATCTCCTGACCTCGTGATCCGCCCGTCTCGGCCTCCCAAAGTGCTGGGATTACAGGCTTGAGCCACCACGCCCGGCCCACCCTGTAGATTTAATTTGCATATCTCTTATTATAAATGAGATTGAGCATCTTTTTATATGTTTAAGAGTCATTTGTATTTCGTTCCTGGTGAATTACCTGTTCAGATCATTTGCTCATTTTTCTATCAGGTTTTGCTGTTCTTGGTCTTGATTTGTGGGAACCCTTTATACATTAAGGAAATTACTATGTTGTCTAAGTATTTACAAATTTTAATCTTATTCATTGTATCTCTTTCCATGTGGAAATTTTAAAAGTTTTTTATGCAACTAATACTCTTTTTGTTATGACCTCTGGATGTTAGACATTACTTAGAAAGCCCTTTCCTATGGAGATACTTTTAAAATAGAATTCTCATGTTTCCTCCTAGAACTTTGATGGTTTTATTTTTTATATTTAACTCTTCGATTCATCTGAAACAATTCAGGGGTTTTGCTGATTTCATTTCCTTTGCTCATCTCATTCTCTGGCTGCTGGGCAGTTTGTAGTGCCTCCCTGCTTCTGCCTGGCCCAGTTTTGGAGCGGTGCAGCTCCCCTGACAGTACCAGTGCCGACACTCTGGTAACAATATTATCCTCACTTGCCCATTGGTTGCTGCCTTGCTTCCATTCCTTTCTGAACACACTGTTTAGGTAATCCCTAACCCCAGTGAAGGAGAGCTTTAACTATCGTTCCATGCTGGACTAGTCACCAGATTTCTTCTTTGACCTCTGTCAATCCTTCCTAGTCCTGGCTCATTATCTGAGATGCCCTGCCCTTTGTGCACATTTGCCTTATTGCCTCACTGGGGTAGGTGACCTGAACAAGAGGCTATAAAGTATAAAGCCTTGTTTATACTACAAGAGGCTTGTAGTATAAAGCCACAAGCTGTTTGTACTTTGCCTGTGCTGAGGAACAGAGCACTCCACCTTCACTGAAGCCAGCACTGGCTGTTAGCACTTCATTCATATTCTCTAGTATGAGTTAATACTTTGTCATTTTATTTCTTGTGATTCCAGAATCTCATTTTCAGCTTCTGCCAGAGCCAGTAGCAGTTGGGAAAGAAAGCTGTGCTCTTTGAACAGTGAGTATGGATTTTGACCACCATAGATTTACCCCAAAAGGCAGCCTTTAATGAGACTGGGATTGCTGCTGGGAGCCCCACTCCCGAGCCCTCTGCAGGCCAAACTGTGCTGCATGATTTCTCTGATCAGTAGGTCTGGTGGGAAGAGATTCGGCACCTGGTGGTTTTCAAAGCTCTGGTGCACACCCTAAAAACTCCCTACAAATAGTTCTGAAAGACTCTGCGGGGGAACCTGGCTCTGAATTTGAAGGGAGTCTGGAAGGCATGGGCTCATGGGCCCCAATGCTTTCCTGGAAAGGGGACACTTGAACCGGCCCTGAGGGCAGAGAAGAGTTCATCAGGCAGCCCAGACGTGGGAGTGCTCCACACCAACGGGTCAGCAGGAAGGAAGACAGAATGAAGCTGTGTGGGGCTTGCATGGGGGCTGGGAGCTGGTTATTTGGAGTGCAGGCAAAGACATGGGTGTCAGGACTGGGAAGTTGAGCTGGGACCACATGGGGCGGTCAGAGTTCACATTTTATTTGGTGGATATGAGACCAGCATAGCCTGATCCTTGGTGTGAATTGAGAAGATTCCTGTGGCAGCTGATGGTGGTGGGACTGTGGGGCATGAAAGAGTAGCCTTTACAGAAACAGGAGGGAGAGGAAGGGAGGACCTGGACCCAGCGTGGTGACTGAGGGGAGCTGCGGTCCGACTCATACAAAGTCCTACACCTGGTGACAATTTTTCTTTTTACCTTACATTCCTAGTAAATGTTGAACCCAACTGGGATTGGGTTTTTAGGGATTAGTTTTTAGGGATGTAAGTCCCCTAAGGCTGTGCTGTCTAATATGGTAGTTCTTATCCACATGTAGCTGTTGAGCACTTGAAGTGTGGCTAGTGTGGCTGAAGAACCGAAGTCTGAATTTTCTTTGGCTTTAATCAATTTAAGTTTAAATTGCCATATATTGGGCAGTGCAGTTTGTTTAGACTTGGACAAGTTGACTCCAGTGCTGGTACCTCTTCACCTTTGCCTAACAGGAGTGATGAGCAAGTAGGAGAATGAAATATGCATTGGCATCTAGGAGGTTAGACTGATGCAATTACTGTCAGCAGAAATCAGTAAGTTGGCCAGGTGCAGCAGCTTGCACCTGTAATCCCAGCACTTTGAGAGGCTGAGGCAGGGGGATCACTTGAGGTCAGGAGTTTGAGACCAGCCCAACATGGTGAAACCCTGTCTCTACTAAAAAGACAAAAATTAGCTAGGCATGGTGGCAGATGCCTGTAATCCCAGCTACTCAGGAGGCTGAGACAGGAGAAGCGCTTGAACCCAGGAGGCAGAGGTGGCAGTGAACCAAGATTATACCACTACATTCCAGCCTGGCTGACACAGCGAGACTCCATTTAAAAAAAAAAAAAAAAAAAGAAAAAAAGAAATCAGTAAGTCAGGAGAAGCAAGGAGAGATGTGTCTATGAGATTCTATGAAAGTGTTTTACGTTGTTTATTCTTGGATTTTACTTTATACCCTGAAGACTAAGATATCGGAACTCAAGATCCCAGTTTTCAAATCAGTGAGAACATTAAAAGAAAACTGTGAGATGTGCCTTACCCCTAACCTCAGATTAAACTTCATTTCCCTGATGCAATGTTTATCTGGATCCACTGACATGTCCCCCATCCAATTAATCTTTGCCACTGTGTTCAGACATAAGGGCCCCCAAATGCACAGCTTGGGTGTTAGGCAGTGGCAGAGGATCCTGAGCCTGGGATGTGAGAGTATATTTTCCCTGGTGCCAGCATGGCCAGCTCTCCTTCCTGGCATTGCCTGCTTCACACTGTGCCGCAGTGTCTTTAACCCTGGGGTGCCTCACTTTACACGATAAATAGATAAAATGGAGTGTTTTTCTTTTTCAGTGTATTCAGTCAGGCGATAAACATGAGCAAGCACCAAGTCTTTGCCAGGTGATGTTTTAGGTTCTGGGAACTCTAATAGGAAAGAAGATTCTTGTGGGGGCGAGCCAGATCCTACTCTTTAATTGCCTGGCATAATTCCAGAAATGTTTAAGTCACCAAAGTAAGAAAGAACAGATGTGACTATTTGAATGTTCTCATTAAATAGGTGAGGAAGCCAAGGTCTCCCAGCTGACATGTGGAAGAGCCACGTTGGAGAGGGCCAGCTGCCACACTGGTGCCCCCAGCCTGGTGCCATCCATCGCACGAGTCTGCCATTTATGGACAACCATCACGATTTTTGCTAGATTCATGTATCACCTACTAAACATTTTTCTTTAAATTTACTCCTTTTTTTTTTAAAACAGTCTCCTTCTGTCACCTAGGCTGGAGTGCAGTGGCACATTCTCAGCTCACTGAAACCTCAGCCTCCAGGCTCAAGTGATCCTCCCACCTCAGCCTCCTGAGTAGCTGAGACTACGGCGCATGCCACCATACTCTGCTAATTTTTGTATTTTTTATAGAGATGGGGTCTCTCCATGTTGCCCAGGCCAGTCTCAAACTCCTCTGCTCAAGCAATCCGCCCGCCTCAGCCTCCCAAAGTGCTGGGATTATAGGCATGAGCCACCACCCCCAGCCTAGAGAGCTGTTTAACACCACCACACTGAGAGTTTCTCTTTGACCCAACCAGGACTGAAAAGAGCTGAAAAGAGATGACTTTCCTAGTATATATGTTGTTATCCGATGCTGTGTACCCCTGAAACACTCTTCAGTACTCTCCTACTCACTAAAGTCATCTTGCAAACTCCGTTGTATGGGTCCCATGCTTTGGGAAACTCAAGTCACACTTCTTAGTAGATCTCTGATTTTTGGCCATTGGCAGTTCCTGGTTCATAATGCTTCAGTTTTTTTCTGCCTCCAGCCTCTCCCCTGGGTCCATAGAGTATTCTAGAAATAAACACCAGCATGGCAGGGGAGCTGTCTTTTTAAAGGAAAGCTGAAGCAAGTCCTTTGTAAAATGAAGGATGTCGTAGAGGTAGGAATAAATTGCCTACTCTTTATCTGTACAGAAAACTCAGAATTGTGGTTTCTTCAACTAAGATCTGGATTTACTTGACCTTGTCAGGGAGAGTGTGCAGGGTTTTCTGTAATAAGTCCAAACCTTGCTAAATTGATCATGTTCTACAAAAGCTGCTTAGGGAAGACTTTATTCTGCTGTTAAATAGAAGATGGAGCCAGATGCGGCCTTTGCTGAAACTGACTGGCATTTTGGCAGGCACCGACAGAGCAGAGAGGGGTTTTTTTGATGATGTGCCTTCATTTTGGGGCTATCATCTCCAGTGTCAGAGTCTATGATATATATGGCTTTGGGCATAAATTGTTCTAATTCCTAGTCCAAAGGACTCCCTGCTGCTCAGTAATCTGAATTCACAGTGGCTCCCAGCAGTTTTTAAGGACTTTGTATGATGTGGAAAAGTCTTCTCAAAGCTGACGGTTCCCATCTTTGTCAACTTATTCACAGCCCACGATGTTCCAGCAGACCTGTACAGATTCCCTTCAGTCTGTGATTAACTCGCTTACTCCTTGATGGTGATGCCTTCTAGCAGGGTAAATTGTAGCCAGTGTTAAATAGGTGACTCCTTCAGGGATTTTTGTAATTACTAAAAGAGGAAAGATGTCAGGTCTCTTATAGAATCATTGGGAATGGTTGTTCCTGAAAGAAATGAAACAGATGGAACCCATTTTGTAAATTTGCTTTTCATCGATTCATTTGTACCTTATTTGTGTCCTGTGCCATACTTGACACTGAGAAAGAACATACATGATTGTCCCTACCCTCAAGGAGCTCTGGTTCCAGAAGGAAAAGCAGGCCAATGATTTAAGTGTGCTGGGAAAATTATTTACAGTGACTAAGAAACGGAGAGGGCAGTTGCATCAGGGACAAAGCCAGTGCTTATGCCCTGGGGAGGTGGCAGCTTTCATCACTGTAGACTCAGGACTGTGCTCAAGTAGAGTATGTGTATGTAATGAAAAGAACCATCTAACCCACCTATGGGTGCATCTGTCTCCTTCTCCAGGCTGTGAGGTGCTTGCTAGGCGAAACCTCTTGAAAATGGAGAGCTCATATCTTCATGGAGAAATTAGGGATGATGAATGTAGACACCTAACAGCAAAGAGGTTACACAGACTGAGGACAGGCCATTTGTGAAAAAAAAAAATAGACAAAATGGAGCTTGGTGCAAAGGTAGTGGATTGGAGTTGGAAACCTGTTTCGTAATCATGACTACTAGCTGGGTGACCTTGGGCAAGTTAGCCTCTCAGAGCCTCAACTTCCTCAGCCTATAAAACAGGATGAAACAACTGCCTTTCCTATGTGACAGGGTTGATGTGCTATATCAAGGGTTGGCAAATTAGAGCCTACAGGTCAAATTTGGCCTACAGTCTAGTTCTGTGAAGTTTTATTGGAACACAGTCATACTCATTTGTTACATATCTTCAATGGCTGCTTTCTCATCCAGTGGCAGATTGAGTAGCTGTGATAGAGACTCTGTGTCCCACAGTGCTAAAATCGTCACTGTCTGGCGCTTTACAGAAAAAGCATGCCGACCGTTGTGCTCAGTGGTTTGGGAGGTTATACTGTGCTGCATTGAACTTGTTATCAAATTGAATTAAGTATCAGTCAATAGAGGCATATGGGAGAGATTGCTTCATTTCCCAGGAAATGTAAGGAAAGCCATGATTTGCTAGATGTGAATGCTTTTTCTTAAAGAAATCTGTATTATGTTTGGTGAATCCTACACACTTAGCACAGATGGCTGGGCATCAAGGCAGAGGGTCACACCTGGCTTCCAGGTCCTTCCAGGTGTTGTATTGGGGAGAATGATGGGACTTGAAATATATATTTATATACTTTATGATATATATGTGTGTATATACATATATGTGTATACACACACACACACATATATATATGTAAATAGATATGAGGTCTTGCCATGTTGATCAGGCTGGTCTTGAATGCCTGGCCTCAAGCTATCCTTCCACCTCTGCCTCCCAAAGTGTTGAGAGTACAGGCATGAGCCACGGAACCCAGCCTGAAGTATTTTTCATTCCATGCTAGAATGAACTGTAATGTAAGCTCATAAGACAGGACAGGGCAGGGCCTCTGATACAGCTGGAATTCTAATGCCTCGATAATGTGTCAGGTCCTAGTCTTGGTGCTGGGGACACCCAGTCCTTACTCTCATGCATCCCACATTCTAGCCTTCAGATGTGTAAGTCTTTAGGAAGACATCAGAAAGTACACTGAAAACTACCGTTTTGGCTTATTCCCCCCTAACTTTGTATGACGTATTTATTTTTAGAATTGGTTATATATTTACGAAACAACTTAAACGTTTTAAAAAGTGAAAAATAAGTCTCCTGTCTATTCCTGACACTTAGCTATCTAATTCCCCACCTTAGATGCAATCACAGTTACTGGTTTCTTGTATCCATGTGTACATGTATATTTGTTCATTGATTTCTTTAAAAGTCTGTCTTTTTTTTTTAAAAGGTTCTCACTCCATTGCCTAGGCTGGAGTGCAGTGGTGCATTCATTGCTTACTACAGCTTCAAACTCCTGGGCTCAAGTGATCCTCCTGCCTCAGCCTCCCAAAGTGCTGGATCACAGGCATGAGCTACCACGCCCAACCTGTCCTCGTTTTTTATTTTTTTATTTGTTTTTGTTTTGTTTTGAGATGGAGTCTTGCTCTTGTTGCCCAGGCTAGAATGTAATGGCACAATCTCGGTTCACTGTAACCTCCACCTCCTGGGTTCAAGCGATTCTCCTGATTCTCCTGCCTCAGCCTCCTGAGTAGCTGGGATTACAGGCGCCTGCCGCCACACTTGGCTAGTTTTTGTATTTGTAGTAGAGATGGGGTTTCACCATGTTGGCCAGGCTAGTCTCAAACTCTTGACCTCAGGTGATCTGCCCAGCTCAGCCTCCCAAAGTGCTGGGATTACAGGCATGAGCCACTGCGCCCAGCTTCTTTTTTATTTTTAAATACTGCAAGCCTAAAGAAAGATTGAAAGGATAATATTATGTAACCTTCACCTGGATTCCCCAGTGGTTAGCATTTTACCGTATTTGCTTTATTTCTCTCTTTTCCTCCCACCAACACACACACCAACACACACACACAGACACACACACACACACTACTTTTTCTCTCCTGAACCTTTAAAAGTGAGTAGCAGATACCATCATACTTCACCCCTTACAGCTTCAGCAGACAGCTCCTAAGAGGGAAGATATTCTCCTATGTACATACATAACCACAATTTCATCATCATACTCAAAAATTGTATCACTGATACAATGACGTTGTCTAATACCCAGCCCTTATGCAGATCTCCACATTTGTCCCAACAATGTCCTTTATAGTGTTTTTTACAAATCCAGGCTCCTCTGAAAAATTCCTCGTTACTTTTAGTTGTCACGTCTATTTGTTTTTTTTTTTAAAGCACTTGCCTGCTTTGGTTTCCTTCTGTTCTTTACCCTCATTCTGGGAACTTCACTTTTCTTGTCCCCTTTGCTTCTTTGCCTCTTTTCCCTTGCTACAGAGTTTTAATATCGTCATTCTCTTTGGCCCCTGCAGGAGTCAGCCAGTCTGACAGAGCAGGATGGATCTTGATGTGGTTAACATGTTTGTGATTGCGGGCGGGACACTGGCCATCCCAATCCTGGCATTCGTGGCTTCATTTCTTCTGTGGCCTTCAGCACTGATAAGAATCTACTATTGGTAAGCCAGTTTCATCACTGACATTTTCAAGAGTATCATAATATTGACAACTTCTCTGCTTGTCCTTTTTGTGGTGGTTGTCCTACATTTTATCAGGAAATAGACATAGAGAAAAGTTGAAAGGTACTCATCCTGTTTGGAATTTTGGGGAGTGCTCTTGAAGAATATTACCAGATCAGTTCTTTCAGGTTTGTTGGCTTATTTGTTTATTTTTTGGAGACAGAGTTGTGCTCTGTTGCCCAGGCTGGAGTGCAGTGGGACGATCTCAGCTCACTGCAACCTCCACCTCCTGGGTTCAATCAATTTTCCTGCTTCAGCCTCCGAGTAGCTGGGATTTTACAGGTGTGTGCCACCAAGCCCAGCTAATTTTTTTTGTATTTTTAGTACAGGTGGGGTTTCACCACATTGGCCAGGCTAGTCTCAAAATCCTGGCCTCAAATGATCCACCCATCTCGCCCTCTCAAAGTGCTGGAATTACAGGCATGAGCCATCATGCCTGGCCCTTTCAAGTTTCTGATAGCATCTTTCTCTACCCACATTCCCAAAGTCAGTGATTCTGTCTTCAAGCAAGTATTATACATTTTTATGGGAACTCCTTTGATATCTTCTTGATCATCGGTTGTTTTTGTTTTTTTGGTTTTTTGTTTTGTTTTGTTTTGTTTTTGAGACAGAGTCTCCCTCTGTCACCTAGGCTGGAGTGCAGTGGTGTGATCTTGGCTCATTGCAACCTCTGCTTCCCAGGCTGAAGCGATTCTCCTGCGTCAGCCTCCCGAGTAGCTGGGAGTACAGGTGCATGTCACCATGCCTGGCTAATTTTTGTATTTTTAGTAGAGACAGGCTTTCACCATGTTGGCCAAGCTGGTCTCAAACTCCTGACCTCAAGTGATCCTCCCACCTCATCCTCCCGAAGTGCTGGGATTACAAGTGTGAGCCACCACGCCTGGCCTTGATCATTGGATTCTGACTCTGTGATGTCCTGACAGGTGCAGCGATGTTACTGAAAGATGAACAAGAAAGACCAGAACCATTGAGATGGCATGTGTAGGACAGAATACTTTTAGAGTTGTTCTAGCAGTGTTCATTAGTAAATAAGTGACAGAAAGAAAAATAAATTTCCAAAATACGTCATTCTTGTACCACTATTATTCTTGTCCTGTCTGGATACCACCTGTCCTTTTATTTTGTATTTTCTTTAGAGTGAGCCATCTTTAAAAAAAAAAAAAATCATTAAATCAAGTATTTAAAAAGTGATATGAATATCACTCCCTTAAGTGGAAAGCTTGTCATAAATAATAAATTAATATCAAAAAGTGCCTGGCAGGTGGCTCATGCCTGTAATCCCAGCATTTTGGGAGGCCGAGGCAGGCAGATCACCTGAGGTCGGGAGTTCGAGACCAGCCTGACCAACATGGAGGAACCCTGTCTCTACTAAAAATACAAAATTAGCCAGGCATGGTGGTACATGCCTGTAATCCCAGCTAGTCGGGAGACTGAGGCAGGAGAATCGCTTGAACGATTCTCCTCTGAGGCAGAGGTTGCAGTTAGCTGAGATCGTGCCATTGCACTCCAGCCTCGGCAACAAGAGCACAACTCCATCTCAAAAAATTATATATATATATATATATATATAGTAAAAATAAACACAATGACATTAAACGGTCTTATTAAATTCTCTCTCCTTTTACTTTGTTACAAAGCATGAGCAGCATGAAAGATGTAGCAGCCCTGAGCTGAGCCTTTCTCCTTGTTGGAATCAGAAGTTTAACAGTTAAAAAGAAAGTGATTTTCTCATGATGTGCTTCATTGCCTTTTCATGCCACTGTCCAATTATCAAATGAAATTGCCCTTCCCACCCCCATGGTGTACATCCCCTGGTAAAGGGAGCACCGAAATAGACCTGGTTCCTCTCTGTGCTCTAGGTAAGCCCATTGAGATCTAACTGGGACTTTGGGAAGTCAGAACTCACTTCTGTATGTAGAAGAGTGCAGGGAGGGTGTTATACCCTTTATCTGCCCTCTTTTCTGGCTCCCTTTTGTTTCACTTGAGTGTGGAATTTTCCGCCTGCCAGCCAGGCTCTGATCCTTGAAAGGAAACTAATTGAATGGAATGGAGCTTTTCATCTTTCACTCTTGCTCTCTGGGAGTGGGAGTGGGGAGTTGTGACCCTCTCCCGAGTCACCCAGGACCCACCTTCTGCATTGAGAAAGCGAGACTCACTCTGAAGCTGAAATGCCGTTGCCCTTGCAATGCTGGTAGCAGGAGTTCTGTGCTTTGTGGGCTAAGGCTCCTGGATGACCCCTGACATGGAGAAGCCAGAGTTGCGTTCCCCTTCTCATGGCCTTGTCGAGGCATCATGGACTGCCACACACAAAATGCTGTTTTTATTAACCACATGAAATTGAAGCAGAGAACGCAATTCACTGATGTGGCTTGTAACCATGGATATGGCCACATACAGAGGTGTGATTATATAAAGGTTATTCCGCCCACCTCGTGTGGAAACCAGCCTCAGTGCTGCATAGTCCCCCAACAGTTCCCTGGGCTGTCGAGGAGAAGGCTTTCAGAGTCAGGGTGTCAGGGTAATTTTGATGTTTCATTTGTAATGAGAAAAATAAGTTGATAGCACTAAAGTTAAAATTGACGTAACTTAAAAGTCACCATTTTAAAGTGTACAATTCAAGGCTGGGCACGGTGGCTCACACCTGTAATCCCAGCACTTTGGGAGGCTGAGACAGGTGCATCACTTGAGGCCAGGAGTTCAAGCACTTTGGGAGGCTGAGGCGGGTGGATCACTTGAGGCCAGCTGGCCAACATGGTGAAGCCTGTCTCTACTAAAAACACAAAAAGTTAGCCAGGCATGGTGGTGCGTGCCTGTAATTCCAGCTATCTGGGAGGCTGAGGCAGAAGAATTGCTTGAACCCAGGAAGCAGGGGTTGCATTGAGCCGAGATCGTGCCACTGCATTCCAGCCTGGGTGACAGAGTAAGACTTTGTCTAAATAAATAAATAAATAAATGAAATATAAATAAATAAATAAAGTGTACACTTCAGTAGTTTTAATGTATTCAGAGTGTTGTATAACCATTACCACTATCTAATTTCAAATATTTCCACCTCCCCAAAGGAGTCCCCATACCTAGTAGCCGTCACCCCCAGTTTCTCCCTCACTTCATCTTCTGGCAACCACTTACCTACTTCCTGTCTTTTTAGATGTGCCCATTACGGACATTTCACATAAATGGGGTTATATAATGTGTGACCTTTGTGTCTGGTTTCTCTCACTTAGCATAATGTTTTCAAGTTTCCTCCATGTTGTAGCATACATCACTCCTTCACTTTCTGTTGTGGTTGAAGAATATTCCATTGTGTGTACATACACAGTTTGTGTATCCATTCGTCTGTTGATGGACACTTGGGTTGTTTCCACCTTTTGGCTATTATGAATGATGCTGCATAGCAAATAATTCACTTTTATTAACAAATAATACCACAAAAAAACCAGAGAGGCCCCACAGGGCAGAGCATTCAGAGCCTCTTTAATTGGCAGTGTGGATGCATGGGGTCTTAAAGCCTGCCCATGCCTGTCACCCAGCTCAGAGCTGTGGCTGAAAGACAAACACAATGCTCTTTATTTTGTGAACTCAGGCACACAGGCCAAGAAGAAAACCCAGCTGGTTGGGGAAGATGAAAATCCTAGAAAACCTTTCAGATCATGCCAGGTGGCATTGTGACATGGAGGATTATGGTTTTAGTAATAAAACCCATGATGCCATTGCAGAGAGCTGTCAGCAATCCTGTGAGGCACTTCCTCCGCATCACTGAAATGCACAGACTGTTTCCTCCAAATAGCCTCACCGCAAGTGACATTTACACAGTGGTTGTCATAGAATGAGCAGCTTCACCGAGTCACTTATATCCCTTAACCACAGCGACTCCTCCAAAGGGCTTCATTGGCTCGGCTGCCAGTAATGGCCACCAGTGGGTTCACCTCACAGACCTAGGTAGGTCAGGTTAATTTTCAGGATTGCTACACAAACAGGATCAGCAGGCAGTAGAGATAGCTTGGCACCCACTCCCCGTTCCCCGCTGTCCTGCCATATGATCATAAGGGTTTGGTGAAGTCATCACATTGTGCAAGCTCCTGGAGTTCCCTCTGGGATCGTCTCAGCTCCTCTGGGAACAAGAACAGGTGTCCCCAGTAGGCCACAGCAAGTCTTCAGAGCAGCTCTCTCTGGGTCTAAGTGTCCTTGGAGCATGGCCAGCACACTTCCACAGCACCGTGGACTATGGCTGCTCCTGCAGGAGGTACCAAATGCTTCAACGTGAGTCAACAGAGAGCCACAACAGGGGATGCTGTGGCCACTGCGGACGACATCAGGTCTGATTTTCATTGTGTAATGAAAATATCAGGACAAGGCCGGGCGCAGTGGCTCAAGCCTGTAATCCCAGCACTTTGGGAGGCCGAGACGGGCGGATCACGAGGTCAGGAGATCGAGACCATCCTGGCTAACACGGTGAAACCCTGTCTCTACTAAAAAATACAAAAAAACTAGCCAGGTGAGGTGGCGGGTGCCTGTAGTCCCAGCTACTCGGGAGGCTGAGACAGGAGAATGGCGTGAACCCGGGAGGCGGAGCTTGCAGTGAGCTGAGATTCGGCCACTGCACTCCAGCCTAGGCGACAGAGCAAGACTCCGTCTCACACATACACAAAAAAGAAGAAAATATCAGGACTGTTCACAAGATGAAAAAGACAGATTTTCCAAGATTTTTGTTTTCCCAAAGAAACTCAGTTGTGAAATCAAGGTAAGAAATCATAGTGAACAGTTCACTTATATAAATATAAGAAAGAAAAGGGGACCAGGCGCGGTGGCTCACACCTGTAATCCTAGCACTTTGGGAGGCCGAGGCGGGCAGATCACAAGGTCAGGAGATGGAGGCCATCCTGGCTAACACGGTGAAACCCCGTCTCTACTAAAAAATACAAAACAAAATTAGCTGGGCATGGTGGCAGGCACCTGTAGTCCCAGCTACTCGGGAGGCTGAGGCAGGAGAATGGCGTGAACCTGGGAGGCGGAGCTTGCAATGAGCCAAGATCGCGCCACTGCACTCCAGCCTGGGCGACAGAGCGAGACTCCATCTCAGAAAAAAAAAGAAAAAGAAAAGAAAGAAAAGGGGATAAGAATTGGAAAAGAAGAAATAAAGCTGACATTGTTTGCAGATGACACAATTGTGTACACTGAAAGTCCAAAAAAATCTATAAATAATTTGTTGGAATTAATAAGTGAATTTGGAGCTGGGTGCTGCAGCTTATGCCTGCAATTTCAGCACTTTGGGAGGCAGAGATGGCCAATTGCTTGAGCCCAGGAGTTTGAGAGCAACCTAGGCTGCTCACTGCAACCTCTGCCTCCCAGGCTCAAGTGATCCTCCCACCTCAGCTTCCAGAGTAACAGGGGCTACAGGTGCATGCCACCTTGCCAGCTAATTTTTGCAGGTTTTTACAGAGACAGGCTCGAACTCCTGGGCTCAAGCGATCCATCCACCTCAGCCTCCCAACGTGCTGGGATTACAGTTGTGAGCCACCATGCCTGGCCTGGTTTCTTTCTTTTTGTTGTGGCAAGATATACATAACTTTAAAAAATGAAAAATAAGCATTGGTGAGGATGTGGAGAGATTGGAACCCCCATGCACTGCTGTTGGGAATGTAAAATAGTATAGTGACTATGCACAAATTTGTTGGCTCCCCAGAAAGTTATACATTTAACATATCATCCAGCAATTCCACTTATGAGTGTAAATCCCAAAGAATTGCAAGCAGGGTCTTAATGTGTGCACCAATGTCCATAGCAGCGTTCTTTACAATAGCCAAAAGATAGAAATAACCTAAATGTCCAACAGACAAATGAATAAACAAAATGTGGTATATACACAATAGAATATTATTCAGCCTTAAAAGGGAATGGCAATCTGATGCATGCTATTAATACAACATGGATGAACCTTGAGAACATCTGTGCTAAGTGAAACTAACCAGACACAAAAGAACAAATTTTGTATGATTCCACTTTTACCCAGAATAGACAAACTCATAGAGAAAGTAGAATAGAGATTGATAGGGGACTGGGGGAAATAAGGAGTTAATGTTTGATGGGTACAGAGTTTCTATTTGGGATGATGAAAAGTTCTAGAAATGGACAGTGATGGTAGTTTAGCAATGTTGTGTAATGCCATTGATTGTACACTTGTTAAAATGGTAAATGTTTATGTTATGTCTATTTTACCACAGTATAAAAAAATCTGTAAGTTCTTTTCTTCAGAGGTTCCTGTTAACTAGAGAGAGACTTACAGGATGAGGACTCTGGACTCCAGGAGGCAGTATTAAAGAGGAATCCTGGGGAGGTCCTCTTTGGAGCTTTTCTATTTAGATCAATAGAGCCTTCAATGACTTCTGTCCCTGAAACAGGAGCAGTTTGGTTCGTGTATTGAGATTGTAAAAGACCTTTCTCCTGAGACATTCATTCATCCCACCTTAATTCTTCTCTTTGTTTCTGTTCTGTAAGGTTCTGCTTTTGTGAATTAGAGGTAATCTATTCTCTATTATCTATTATCATTAAACCAAAGAAGTTGTTTTTTTCCATCTGGGCCATGGGTCTTTCAGAACTTTTCAGCTGACCTGGTATCTTAGCGTCATCTTCCTACTCTTTCGTTGAGGGGATCATTTGAAAATATTAGTTCTCTGGGCTGGGCGTGGTGACTCATGCCTGTGATACCAGCACTTTGGGAGGCTGAGGCAGACCATCTGAGGTCAGGAGTTCGAGACCAGCCTAGCCAACATGTCTCTACTAAAAGGGTTTCTAGAGAAGCCCTGTCTCTACTTTAAAAAATACGAAAATTAGAGGCCGGGCGCAGAGGCCCACTCCTATAATCCCAGCACTTTGGAAGGCCGAGGTGGGTAGATCACAAGGTCAGGAGTTCGAGACCAGCCTGGCCAACATGGTGAAACCCCGTCTCTACTACAAATACAAAAATTAGCCAGGCGTGGTGGCACACGCCTGTAGTCCCAGCTACTTGGGAAGCTGAAGTGGGAGAATCACTTGAACACCAAAGGTGGAGGTTGCAGTGAGCCAAGATAGTGCCACTGCATTGCAGTCTGGGCGACAGAGTGAGACTCCGTCTGAAAAATAAAAAATAGGCCGGGCGCGGTGGCTCAAGCCTGTAATCCCAGCACTTTGGGAGGCCGAGACGGGTGGATCACGACGTCAGGAGATCGAGACCATCCTGGCCTACACGGTGAAACCCCGTCTCTATTAAAAATTACAAAAAACTAGCCGGGCAAGATGGCGGGCGCCTGCAGTCCCAGCTACTCAGGAGGCTGAGGCAGAAGAATGGCGTAAACCCGGGAGGCGGAGCTTGCAGTGAGCTGAGATCCGGTCACTGCACTCCAACCTGGGCGACAGAGCGAGACTCCGTCTCAAAAAATAAATAAATAAATAAATAAAAAATGAGCCGGGCCTGTTGGTGCATGCCTGCAATTCCAGCTATTCAGGAGGCTGAAGCAGGAGAATCACGTGAACTCGGGAGGCAGAGGTTGCAGTGAGCTAAGATTGCGCCACTGCACTCCAACCTGGGCAACAAGAGTGAAACTCTGTCTCAAAAAAAAAAAAAGAAAGAAAAGAAAAAATACTAGTTTTCCAACTTCTTGTTTGTGGAGCCTAGGTAAACTTGTCCAGTGGATGTACCAATTAAATGAAAAGTATCAAGTAGTACCAAAGAGCTCCGTCTGGTAATGAAGAAGCCCTCAATTCCTGAGTCTGGCAGTCTGGCTGCCTTCCAACCCTTTGTCTCTTCACTCTGGTTCAAGTCATACTTCACTCTCCCCCAGGCCCTTGCCTCTGCCATCTCTACCTCCTGGCACACCTTCTCCAGCTCCCAGCTGATGTATGTTGAGTATCCAGTAGTCTGCTGAAGTTTCACGTTTTACACCAGGTCCTTTCAGCTCTTCCGTGATCTCACACTGTGCTTTGTATGAGAGTTATAGAGAATTTGATGATTATAAAAACGTAACCCATTCGAGCCCCACTCCCGGTACCAAAAATAAAAAATAATAAATAATTTAAAAATAAAAAAGTAACACAGAGAAAATGTAAATTACCCATAATCCCTGGAATAATTTTCTTCAATGCTTCTTTTGTTCTTCCCACCTCTCTCCCCCACCACTTCATCTGTGTATACTTAATAGTTTTTTTTTTTTAACAGAATTGGAATCAACAGTATTAAAAATAAAATTGCATCCTGTTTTTTCACTTGACATCATGTCATAAATATTTTTCCGTGTTACTGAATATTCTTTGAAAACTCCATTTTAAATAATAGCAGAATATGACATCACCTAGCTATATGGTAGTTTAATATATTTCCTATTAATGGACACTAAGGTTAGTACTAATTTTTTTTTTTTTTTTTGAGACGGAGTCTGGCATTGTCGCCCAGGCTGGAGTGCAGTGGCCGGATCTCAGCTCACTGCAAGCTCCGCCTCCCGGGTTTACGCCATTCTCCTGCCTCAGCCTCCCGAGTAGCTGGGACTACAGGCGCCCGCCACCTCGCCCGGCTAGTTTTTTGTATTTTTTAGTAGAGACGGGGTTTCACCGGGTTAGCCAGGATGGTCTCGATCTCCTGACCTCGTGATCCGCCCGTCTCGGCCTCCCAAAGTGCTGGGATTACAGGCTTGAGCCACCGCACCCGGCCAGTACTGATTTTTTTGTAATTTAAACAACACATAACATGGCTGGAACATGTTTAAAAATATTCTTTTTCAAGGTTGCTACTTACTTCCTTGAGACAGATTATTCTTGGAACTATAATTACTGGGTCAACAAGGGGCATGAGGTTTCAAAGATTCTTGATATTTTATGCCAGATTCCTTTCTAGAAAGGCTGAACTGTGTAACTGATTATATAAATGCATGTGTGCACGCAGGCGCGCACACACGCACACACGCCAGCTGCAGTGGCTCAGTGGCAGGATCACTTGAGTTCAAGACCAGCCCAGGCAACACAGGGAGACCCAGTCTCTACCAAAAAAATTTAAAAATTAAAAAATTAGCCAGGCATGGTATATTCACCTGTAATTTCAGCTATTCAGGAGACCAAAGTGGGAGGATCACTTGGACACAGGACAGGGCTGCAGTGAACCGTGATTGTGTCACTGCACTCCAGCCTAGGTGACAGAGTAAGACCCCATCTCAATAAAAAAACTCCACCACTTTTCTAATTTAGAAGCTCATAAAGGGTATTCATTTTTTTCTTTATTAATTTTTTATTTAAAAAATTGGGGGGATACATAGTATGTATATATGGGGTACACGAGATGTTTTGATACAGGTATGCCATGTGAAATAAGCACATCATGGAGAATGGGGTATCCATCCCCTCAAGCGTTTATCCTTTGAGTTACAAACAATCCGGTTACACTCTTTAAGTTATTTAAAAATACACAAATAAGTTATTATTGACTATAGTCACCGTATTGTGTTATCAATAGGTCTTATTCATTCTTTCTATTTTTTTTTTATACCCATTAACCATCCCCCTTACCCCCAACTACTCATCTCAGCCTCTGGTAACCATCCTTCTACTTCTATGCCCATGAGTTCCATTGTTTTGATTTTTAGATCCCATAAATAAGTGAGAACATGTGATGTTTGTCTTTCTGTGCCTGGCTTACTTCACTTAACATAATGATCTTCAGTTCCATCCATGTTGGTGCACTATTCATATTTTTAATTACTAGTGAACTTGAGCATGTTTTTTATGTTTGTTAGTCATTAATATCTTTTCTACTCTAAGGTACCTTTTCATTTATTTTGCCTAGTGTTGAATTAGGATTTTAGCATGGTTGAGATCAATTTGTGAGCTTTTTATTTATTAAGGATATCAATCTGTAGCTATCATATTCATTGCAAATATTTCCCCTAATTTTTCCTTTTAATTTTTGGCAAATGATGTATTTGGAAGGACAAAATCATCTTTACATAATATTAATAACTATCATGTACTGAATACTTACCATGTGCTGGGCATTGAACAAAACTTTGTACATGGATTACCTCATCATTTAATCTTTGCCATATTCTTAGTGGAATGCAGCATTTCCTCATAAGATTATATAGTTAGTGTCTTATTCCATTTTGTGTTGCTACAGCAGAATGCCACAGACTAGGTGATTTATAAAGAAAAGAAATTTGTTTGGCTTATGGTTCTGGAGGTTGGGAAGCCCAAGAGAATGGCACCAATATCTGGCAAGGGCCTTCCTGCTGTGTCATCCCATGGTGGAAGGTAGAAGGACAAGAGACTATAAGAGTAAGCCAGAGGCAAGAGGGGGCCAGACTCACTTTTACCAGGAAACTACTCCCTCAATAATGGCATTAATCTATTTATGAAGGCAAAACTGTCAGGGCCTAATTACCTCTTAACAGTCTCACCTCACAATGGCAATTAAATTTAAACATGAGTTTTGGAGGGGACGTTCAAAGTCAATAAGTGAATGAGAAGGGATGTGAATGGATGAACAAAGTCATGTTATAATTTAGAATTTTGAAATAGGCTTACCTTGTTGTAAGAAGAGCTTTTAAGCTAGCCAATGCTATTATGTTCTTTACGTTTGGAGTGGCAATGCAGTCATTAAAAAGGTTTCAAAAGAAACCAACCAGGTGCAGTTTAACCAGCTGGACGCCTGTAACCCCAGCACTTTGGGAGGCCAAGGCGGGCAGATCACTTGAGGCCAGGAGTTTGAGGCTGGCCTGGCCAACATGGCGAAACCCTGTCTCTACTAAAAATACAAAAATTAGGCAGGCATGGTGGTGTGTGCCTGTAACCCTAGATACTCAGCAAACTGAGGCACAAGAATTGCTTGAACCCGGGAGGTGGAGGTTGCAGTGAGCTGAGATTGCCCCAGCCTGGGTGACAGAGCGAGACTCTATCCTGAAAAACAAATAAACAAACAAAAAACCCGACCAAACAAAAAAAAAAAACATTATGTATGCTCCCACATTTTTTGTATGCAGATAAAAGTAAATATGAATATATATCTTCTCTCCTTCTCTGCCTCTCTGCTTATTTTACACAAAGAGTTAAGACCAGTCAGTTTAGGTTATTTGCTTTTGCAAGACTTGGCTACTTCTTTAGTGTGAAGTATCTTACAAAGTGCATCTCTGATTAAATTAATTATCTCTCATCTTGGAGGGATTCACCATGCAGAGAGTTCAATTTGTTTAGATGATAATTTCATATTGAAATCGATTTTGGGCCAAAGTCTAGCACTGCCAAGTCTTATGTAACCAGCAGAAGCTGAGCTTTCAACCAGCTGCCATATGTTATGAGGAACAAAGCCAGAGGACCAGTGCAGATGGTTCTCAAGAGATAAGTTATCACTCTCAAAGTCTCTAGAAAGACGTATTATCAAAAGGTTATTATATGTGGCATGCTTCTTAAGAAAACACCGCATTTCCCTTCCTAGAGTGATTAGTAAAATATATACCAAAATAGTTCATTTAAGGTGTTCTCTGGAATGGTTTGGCTTCGTATTCCTTGAGGGTAAAGCTCAGGAGGACTCTAGAGACTGATGGAGGGCAAGGGCTGGAGAAGTGTTTGTGTTATCACTAAGTAAGACTTATAGGGAGGATCTGTGCCCTTCTTGAAGCCACTCATCTAGAGCTTACTGATTTTGATTTGTCTTTATTTCCCACCCTCTCCAGGTATTGGCGGAGGACATTGGGCATGCAAGTCCGCTACGTTCACCATGAAGACTATCAGTTCTGTTATTCCTTCCGGGGCAGGCCTGGGCACAAACCCTCCATCCTCATGCTCCACGGATTTTCTGCCCACAAGGATATGTGGCTCAGTGTGGTCAAGGTGCAATTCTTGATTCTTCTCTCTCATAAGAAAAGGGAGTTGGGTGCAGTGGCTCATGCCTGTAATCCCACACTTTGGGAGGCTGAGGCAGGAGGATTGCTTGAGTCCAGGAGTTCAAAACCAGCCTGGACAACATAAAGAAACCCTGTCTCTACAAAAAATGAAAAATTAGCCAGGTGTGGTGGTGCGTGCCTGTAGTTCCGGCTACTCAGGAGGCTGAGGTGGGAAGATTGCTTGAGCCTGGGGAGTCAAGGCTTCAGTGAGCCATGATCATGCCACTGCACTTAGCCTGGGCAACAGAATAAGACTCTGTCTCAAAAAAAAGGGAAGAAGAAAAGGGTTTCCACTAGGACATGATGTCATCAACAATGGTAGAAAGCAAAGGGAGCTCAGAACTGTGGTGGTTCAAGTCATATTAGAACTAATGCAGTGTGGTCTGGCATAGTGGCTCACAACTGTAATCTCAGCACTTTGGGGAGGCCAAGGTGGGCAGATGACTTGAGCCCAGGAGTTTGAGACCAGCCTGGGCAACACAGGGAGACACCATCTCTACAAAAAATACAAAAAAAAAAAAATTGGCCAGGCATGGTGGCATGCACTTGTAGTCCCAGCTACTTTGGAGACTGAGATGGGAGAATCACCTGAGCCTGGGAAGTCAAGGCTGCAGTGAACCAAGATTGTGCTATACCCCACTCCAGCCTGGGTGACAGGAGTGAGACCCTATCTCAAAACAAACTAACAAACTAATACAATATATTACTCATTCTTTTGTCAGAAAAAAATTATTGAGTTGAATATTATATATAAAATTTATGGCTTAGAAATCTTTTTACTTCATGGATATTTCTTTGGGGAGGCTTCTGACACAGCTGCATCTCAGAACTGCTGTGAATTCAGAGTTGGGCTTTTAAAAGTCTTTTCGTGTACTCCCAAGTTTCTTCTCTTCCTTCCCCTCCATCTTCTTCCTTCACTCCTTCTTTTCCTTTCCTTCCCACTCCCTCTTCTGCATCTGCTTTTTTCTTTTCCTTTGCCATTTAGAGAAGCAGTCTTGATCTGGGAGCTTTCTGGAAGAGTTGTCCAAGTTCACTTTTTGTCTTGCTTTACTTGGGTGTGGCAACTTGCTGCCCTTGGTAAGAGTGATCAGGTGAAGGTTGGGGCTGGCAGAAGTCTTGGGCAGGAAGCATCCCTGGCTCCCACCTCAGGCAAGACCATACCTGAGAGATCCCAAGTATCATCTACACCAGGAGGTAAAGACTCACATACCCTCTAGTTAGTTGTGTTCTTATTTCCAAATTCCACTGTGAGGACAGTCATCTTCATGCCTTGATGAACTTCCTGTCCCCTCCTCAGATAAGTATCTTTCTTATAACTGGATGTTTGTTTGTTGGTAACTTATGTTTCTCAGTTTCCTGGTTAAAAGTGGTACATATCTAAATGGAAGAAGGTATTTTAGGATAATAATAATTTCGAGAATTAGACCTTAATGTAAAAAGAAACGAAGCAAACCAGAATTGGGGTGATCAGACGTGGTTCTTGGGGAAAACATTGCTCCTGTTGGCTCTGGAGCTGGCTAGGATATGAGAGAACAGAACCATCCCTTCCAGTTCCAAGTCAGCAGCTGCATGGCTGGAGTAAGTGTGGAAGGGGTGAGGGAAAGACGAGGTAGTACGTGTCAACTGGTGTGAAGAAAAAGCAAGAGACTTAAGCCTACTACCCCAACTTTGTCCCCTTTTTACAGGCATCTCCTGAGCCTGCTTCCATTTATGTATTAGTCTTTGTGGGCTTCTGCTCCTGATGAGGCTACTGGCAACGCTTATTCACATTACTGGGGTAAAACGCTGAGTGGCCAAGACCCATATATCCCCAGGGATGACTGTCTGGGTCACTGTACGTGGGGTAACCTCCCAAGAAAATGGGGAGACATGTTTTGCACACCACATACTGACTCTCCAGGTCTGTGTGTCCTCAGTTCCTTCCAAAGAACCTGCACTTGGTCTGCGTGGACATGCCAGGACATGAGGGCACCACCCGCTCCTCCCTGGATGACCTGTCCATAGATGGGCAAGTCAAGAGGATACACCAGGTAAGCAGGAGGCTCTACCAAAGATTGCCCAGACTGTCTCAGCCACCATTGCCTGTCCAAGTCTGGAGAGCAGGGAAGGGAGTCCCGTGCTACCTCATGAACAGTCTCATTACATTCTGTCTAAAAGTGATGGCAAGCCAGATGGCAACCTGATGATATCTCCGGTTGGCAGTGGAGGGCCAGGGCTTATTACACACTGTTCACCTCTAAGCCTATTGCAGTTGTTTGTAACTAAATACAATCTGAGCATTTTCTTAACTCTTTGAAAAGGGGTTTAGAATTTCTTAAAACCAGTTCCCTTCCTAGGGATCTCTTTTTCTGCTCACCAGCTATATGATAACAGTAATAGCCCCTCTGCCTAGCTGGGGAGGGTGTTCTTCACATTATAACCTACTTTAGCATCTATTGCTAGCACCTATTTTAGAATCTATCTCTAGCCTTCTCTGGCTAAGCTTTCAAGATCATAGGAGTTTAAGAGCCATTTCAGAACGGGGTAGCCTGTAAGTTTCAGGTTGACCTTAAGTATTTTCCCCCAAATGAGGATATTTAATATCTGCCTCCTCCATTAAACTGTTTTTTAAATTAGGTCAGGAACCTTGTATTTTTAGCTCTTTGCTGTGTTTTCAGCATCTAATCATAGTTTCCTGTACATAATAGATATTCAATAAATATTTTTTAGAATGGTAGGTAGTTGGGTAGATGGCTGATTGGATGACTGGATGGATAGATGGATGGATGGTTGGATGGATGGATGGTTGAATAGACAAATGAATGGGTAGTTATATGAATAGATGGTCAGATGGATGAGAAGAGCTTTAAATTATGGCAGGAGCCCTCAAGCTACAGCCCATGAGCTATGTTTAGCTTGTACCTATTCTTGTAAACTAAATTTTATTGGAACACAGTCACACTCATTCATTTATTTAATACATATTGCCTTTGACTGCTTTTGTCTGCAACAGCAGAGTTGAATAGTTGCAACAGATCATATGACTCTCGAAGCAGAAAATATTTACTCTCTGGATCTTTATAGAAAACTTCATCAGCCTGGGCAATATGATGAAACCTCATTTCTACAAAAAAAAAAAAAAGCCAGATGTGGTGGTGCATGCCTGTAGTTCTAGCTACTCGAGAGGCTGAGATGGGAGGATCACCTGAGCCCCAGAGGTCAAGTCTGCACTGAGCCATGATCACACCACTGCACTGCAACCTGGGTGACAGTGTGAGACCCTATCTCAGAACAAAAGAAAATAAGGAAAAGTTTGCTGACTCATTAACTAGCAGAATCCCTGTTGATTTTATATTTATAAATGACCTCTCAATCTCTTGTGCCTGATAAAGAGAAGTCCATGCATGCCACAGGGCTCATCTTATAACGGATCCAGTAGAGTTTCAGACTCTCTTTAAACAGTAGTCATTTTCAGTTGTCCATAGGAAGTCCAGGGGGCTTCTATGCTGTAATCACCATTGCCATTGTCTACAGCTGTGTAACCAAGCCGCTTTCTCATTTCCCTTCCTAGTTTGTAGAATGCCTGAAGCTGAACAAAAAACCTTTCCACCTGGTAGGCACCTCCATGGGTGGCCAGGTGGCTGGGGTATATGCTGCTTACTACCCATCGGATGTCTCCAGCCTGTGTCTTGTGTGTCCTGCTGGTAAGTTATGAGGCTGAAACATCCCTCCGCAGGGATGAATCCCTGAGGAAACAAATAGCTAGTGTCTGCTATGACTATTTTTTAGAATCATCTTTTTGATGTATGCTTGAGAGATATGCAGTGTTTTACTGATAACTCTAACCAACGAATAGTTATATAATCATAATCATAACCAGACTGATTTTGAAAATATAGAGCCAGCCTTTTTACACCCAGAATTTGAGGTGGAGCCAGGCACAGTGGCTCATGCCTGTAAACCTTTAGAATAAAAAAAAAAAAAAAACGGAATTTGAGGTGGTTGATTAAAATGTATATAGTGCTTTGCAGCACATACTTTGAAATATAATGTTACTATTAACATCCAACATTTATTGGGCTCTTACAACCTAAGCTGTTGATATGAATTTAATTCTTGCAGTAGCCCTGAGAGGTAAAGGTACTATAATTATGCCCCTCCCCTTTTTTGGTAAAAATTGAGAGATGTTTATTTATTATAATAAGATCTTTAAAAAATCAAACTTTAGTTCCTCTGTTATTACATGTACATATGTCAATGTGAAATGTAACATGTTCTTAGATATTACCATTTGAAGTTGGATTTTTGAATTTATTTTTCTTCTGTAAGTCTTCAGACTTGTATTTATAATATATAATAGATAAAAACCATATTTTCTCTCTTTCTCCTCTATCTCCCTCTCTCCCTCTCTCTCTCTCTCTCTCTTCTTTTTTTTTTTTTGAGACAGAGTCTGTTGCCCAGACTGGAGGGCAGTGGTGCGATCATGGCTCACTGCAGCCTTGACCTCCCAGGTTCAAGCAATTCTTGTGCCTCAGCCACTCAAGTAGCTGAGATTACAGGCATGTGCCACTATGCCCAGCTAACTTTTGTATTTTCAGCAGAGGTGGGGTTTTGCAATGTTGGCCAGGCAAATTTGAATCCTGTTGGCCAGGATCCTGTTGGCCTGAATCACCTGAACTCCTGACCTCAGGTGATCTGCCTGCCTCCACCTCCCAAAGTGCTGGGAATAGGCGTGAGCCACTGCACCCGGCCTCTCTCTCCCTCTCTCTTTGGTGCTTTATTGGGGTATTATTTATACATAGTAAATTGTCCAAATTAAATGCACATCTCAATGACATTTTGCATATGCAGTTACCATCCAGGTCAAGATATTATGCCTATTTTATAAATGGGAACATTGAGGCACAAAGAAATTACATTAGTGCCAGAACCACAATAGGAACAGAGCCCAGGCTGCCTGACTCCAGAGCCCAAGCTGTAATGTTTGGAAGTCCTTGCATATTTACTACCTCCTTTTTATGACTCATATCTTCTACTTCCTCTGTATGATTCAACTAGAATCCAGCCATGAATTGAACATTTAATGACTTTTACTGAAACTTAACTAAATTGACCTTTAAAATCCTTCTGCCACTCTGAAAGCTAATCATTTTCGATATGTTAAGGACATTGAAATTGAAGAGAAGACACTAAAGAGTCTTCTCTTCTCTTTTTTTCAAGTATCATATCTGAAATAATTTGATCTTATAATAATAAGTTTGAGAATTGAAGGAACAGCATCCATGGAAGGTTTTTAGATTTTAAATCACTTACAGGAAGTGAAATCTAACTGACTTTTTCAAGTATAGGTTCATTTGCTCAGAGAAAAAATTTACATCCGAATTTCAATTGGAAATTTAAAATTAAGTTTGTATGTGAAAACTAAAAAGTAGAAATAAATTCAAGATTATAGGCCGGGCGCGGTGGCTCAAGCCTGTAATCCCAGCACTTTGGGAGGCCGAGACGGGCGGATCACGAGGTCAGGAGATCGAGACCATCCTGGCTAACACGGTGAAACCCCGTCTCTACTAAAAAAAATACAAAAAATTAGCCGGGCGAGATGGCGGGCGCCTGTAGTCCCAGCTACTCGGGAGGCTGAGGCGAGAGAATGGCGTAAACTCGGGAGGCGGAGCTTGCAGTGAGCTGAGATCCGGCCACTGCACTCCAGCCCGGGCGACAGAGCGAGACTCCGTCTCAAAAAAAAAAAAAAAAAAAAAAAAAAAAAAAAAAAAAAAAAGATTATATTCTACCAAGAGTTTTAAAATAAACTTTCTAAAAATGTTGAAATAATTGTAAATTTACAGAAAAGTTGCAGAGATAGTTTAGAGAGCCCCATATAACCTTTACTCAGTTTCCCCATTAATAGCTCATATTAGCACAGTAAATTTGTCACAACTAAGAAACCAACATTAGTATATTACTGGTAACTAAATTCCAGGCTTTATTTGGATTTCCTAATGTTTTTCAACTAATGTCCTTTTTCTATTCTGGGATCCAGTCCAGGATACCAAGTGACATCTAACCTAGGTTTAGTTTTGAAGACAGAGGAAATAGATAATGTCATCTGCTTCATGGCATCATGAAAGCCATACATCATACTCATGTTAGATTTAAAGGATTTGCTGGACATAGATTTATAAAGTGTGGATTTCTGCATCACAACCAATATTATTGATGCTACTGTCTTTCTTTGTAAAATCTAGCTCTTTGCTAGATTTTGCTGGGTGAGATAGCTCACACCTGTAAACCTAACACTTTGGGAGGCTGAGAGGTGAGGATTGCTTGAGGCCAGGAGGTCAAGACCAGCCTAGGGGAGACCCCCATCTCTACAAAAATATAAAATTAAAAAAAAAATCTAACATGCACATGTATGTTTATTGCAGCACTATTTACAATAGCAAAGACTTGGAACCAACCCAAATGCCCATCAATGATAAACTGGATAAAGAAAATGTGGCACATATACACCATGGAATACTATGTAGCCATAAAAAAGAATGATTTCATGTCCTTTGCAAGGACATGGATGAAGCTGGAAGCATCATTCTCAGCAGACTAACACAGGAACAGAAAACCAAACACCACATGTTCTCACTCATAAGTGGGAGTTGAACAATGAGAACACATGGACACAGAAAGGGGAACATCACACACCGGGGTCTGTCAGAGTATGGGGGTCATGGGGAGGGAGAGCGTTAGGACAAATGCCGAATGCGTGTGGGGCTTAAAACCTAGATGACAGGTTGATAGGTGCAGCAAACCACCATATCACATGTATACCTATGTAACAGACCTGCATGTTCTGCACATGTATTCCAGAACAAAGTTAAAAAAAAAAAAACTAATTATTTGGCTAAGCTAAATGTCTAAAAATTTGTTCCATGCTGGAAGTGAAAATTAGTTTTGCCCTCTTGCATGCATAGCATCAGCTTCTGTGGACTCTCATGTCATGCCCTGAGGTGATGGGAGATAATAAGCAATCTCAATTTTGCTCTCCTAGAGGAAGAGCAAGTGTGGAGAAGGCAGCAGGGTTGCTGCCCTAAAGCAAGGGACAGCTCGGAAGCCTCCCAGTCCCCCTGTGTTTTGTCATTGACCCCAAATAAGAGAGTACCATGTGGGTCCAGGCCAAGGGAAGGAGTGTCATTCATGCCAGCCCTATGTTTTCTTCCAGTCATGTATTTCCTCACATTTCCTGTCAACAATCAAATGTAATCAGGCAAGTTGTCTTCTAGGCTAACCCTCCTTAAATTCTATCATACATATGAATCCCCTGGCAACTTGTGAGAATGCAAATTCTGGTTCAAGAGGGCCAGGGAGGGGCAGCATCTGCATTTCTTGTGGGCTTTTGATGCTCCTGGTCCATGGACCACAGTGTGAGTAACCAGTCCCTGAAATATGTGGAAGGATTTTTTTGTGTGTTTCTCAGTGTGGTTTTGATTTGAGCAAGGATGGCAGTACCAACAAAAAAGAAATCTACTCATGAAGTAAACCTGAAATATATTAACTCTGGGCTGCTATCGGAAGTTCCCTATATAAAATGGGGGTTGGTAAGAAGGTGGATGTATCATCAAGCCATTTGGGTTTGAATCCCACAGGCCTGCAGTACTCAACTGACAATCAATTCGTACAACGGCTCAAAGAACTGCAGGACTCTGCCGCTGTGGAGAAGATTCCCTTGATCCCGTCTACCCCAGAAGAGATGAGTGAAATGCTTCAGCTCTGCTCCTATGTCCGCTTCAAGGTGCCCCAGCAGGTAACGTGGTTGCAGCAGCGACACAACTACCCTCCCCAGAGGCCTGGGGGCGAGTACCAGCTCCCTGCACGTATTCCCTCCTTCACCTACTCATTGACTCCTTGTCCTCTTCTGTATATATTTAACAAGTGTCTTTGCAGTGCCTGCAACACTTCGGGCACTGTGCTGGCACAGTGGTCAATAAAGACAAGAAGGTCCCTGGGCAGACACAGTCCAGTGCGGGGAGGCAGACAATAACAAGTAAACAATGAATTACCAGTGGTCATGAGTTTTATAGTGGAAATGAAGATGGTGTAGTGATTGAATACAGGGTGGCTTTGATAAGCCTCTTTGAGGGACAGCATATGCAGAGGTGGAAAAACATGCATATTCAAGACAAAGGAGGCTGGGGTAGCTGGAGCCCCAAGAATAAGAGAATGGTCAAGATGGAGTTAGAAAGGGAGGCAGGGGCTAAATCAGAGATACTCAATTAAAAAAAAAAATCTTAGGACCCCTTATGCTCTTTTTTTTTTTTTTTTGAATGGAGCCTTACTCTGTTGCCCAGGCTAGAGTGCAGTGGCATGATCTCGGCAAACTGCAACCTCCGTCTCCCATGTTTAAGCGATTCTTCTGCCTCAGCCTCTTGAGTAGCTGGGATTACAGGTGCCCGCCACCATGCCTGGCTAATTTTTTGTTTTTAGTAGAGATGGGGTTTCACCATGTTGGTCAGGCTGGTCTCGAACTCCTGACCTTGTGATCTGTCCACCTCAGCCTCCCAAAGTCCTGGGATTAGAGGTGTGAGCCACCGCGCCCGGCTAGGACCTCTTATACTCTTTTTTTTTTTTTTAAATATACTTTAAGTTCTAGGGTGCATGTGCACAGCATGCAGGTTTGATATATAAGTATGCATGTGCCATGTTGGTGTGCTGCACCCATCAACTCGTCGTTTACATTAGGTATTTCTCCTAATGCTATCCCTCCCCTAGCCCTCCACCCCCCAACAGGCCTCGTTGTGTGATGTTCCCTGCCCTGTATCCAAGTGTTCTCATTGTTCACTTCCCACCTGTGAGTGAGAACATGCAGTGTTTGGTTTTCTGTCCTTGTGATAGTTTGCTGAGAATGATGGTTTCCAGCTTCATCCATGTCCCTGCAAAGGATGTGAACTCATCCTTTTTATGGCTACATAGTATTCCACGATATATATGTACCACATTTTCTTAATCCAGTCTATCATTGATGGACATTTGGGTTGGTTCCAAGTCTTTGCTATTGTGAATAGTGCTGCAATAAACATACGTGTGTGGCCGGGCTCGGTGGCTCAAGCCTGTAATCCCAGCACTTTGGGAGGCCGAGACGGGCGGATCACGAGGTCAGGAGATCGAGACCATCCTGGCTAACACGGTGAAACCCCGTCTCTACTAAAAATACAAAAACTAGCCGGGCGAGATGGCGGGCGCCTGTAGTCCCAGCTACTCGGGAGGCTGAGGCAGGAGAATGGCGTAAACCTGGGAGGCGGAGCTTGCAGTGAGCTGAGATCCGGCCACTGCACTCCAGTCCGGGCAACAGAGCGAGACTCCGCCTCAAAAAAAAAAAAAAAAAAAAAAAAATACGTGTGCATGTGTCTTTATAGTAGCATGATTTATAATCCTTTGGGTATATACCTAATAATGGGATTGCTGGGTCAAATGGCATTTCTAATTCTAGATCCTTCAGGAATTGCCACACTGTCTTCCACAATGGTTGAACTAATTTACACTCCCACCAACAGTGTAAAAGCATTCCTATTTCTCCACATCCTTTCCAGCTTCTGTTATTTCCTGACCTTTTAATGATTGGCATTCTAACTGGTGTGAGATGGTATCTCATTGTGGTTTTGATTTGCATTTCTCTGATGACCAGTGATGATGAGCATTTTTTCATGTGTCTGTTGGCTGCATAGATGTCTTCTTTTGAGAAGTGTCTGTTCATATCCTTTGCTCACTTTTTGATGGGGTTGTTTTTTTCTTGTAAATTTGTTTAAGTTCTTTGTAGATTCTAGATATTAGCCCTTTGTCAGATGGGTAGATAGCAAACATTTTCTCCCATTCTGTAGGTTGCCTGTTCACTCTGATGGCAGTTTCTTTTGCTGTGCAGAAGCTCTTTAGTTTAACTAGATCCCATTTGTCTCTTTTGGCTTTTGTTGCCATTGCTTTTGGTTTAGTCATGAAGTCCTTGCCCAGGCCTATGTCCTGAATGGTATTGCCTCGGTTTTCTTCTAGGGTTTTTATGGTTTTAGGTCTAACATTTAAGTCTTTAATCCATCTTGAATTAATTTTTCTATAAAGTGTAAGGAAAGGATCCAGTTTCAGCTTTCTACCTATGGCTAGCCAGTTTTCCCAGCACCATTTGTTAAATAGAGAATCCTTTCCCCATTTCTTGTTTTTGTCAGGTTTATCAAAGATCAGATGGTTGTAGATCTGTGGTGTTATTTCTGAGGCCTCTGTTCTGTTCCATTATTATATATCTGTTTTTATACCAGTACCATGATATTTTGGTTACTGTAGCCTTGTAGTGTATTTTGAAGTCAGGTAGCATGATGCTTCCAGCTTTGTTCTTTTGGCTTAGGATTGTCTTGGAAATTCAGGCTCTTTTTTGGTTCCATATGAACTTTAAAGTAGTTTTTTCCAATTTTGTGAAGAAAGTAATTGTTAGCTTGATGGGGATGGCATTGAATCTATAAATCACCTTGGGCAGTATGGCCATTTTCACGATATTGATTCTTCCTATCCATGAGCATGGAATGTTCTTCCATTTGTTTGTGTCCTCTTTTATTTCACTGAGCAGTGGTTTGTAGTTCTCCTTGAAAAGGTCCTTCACAGGCCGGGCGCGGTGGCTCAAGCCTGTAATCCCACCACTTTGGGAGGCCGAGGCGGGCGGATCACAAGGTCAGGAGATCGAGACCATCCTGGCTAACACGGTGAAACCCCGTCTCTACTAAAAAATACAAAAAACTAGCCGGGCGAGGTGGCGGGCGCCTGTAGTCCCAGCTACTCGGGAGGCTGAGGCAGGAGAATGGCGTGAACCCGGGAGGCGGAGCTTGCAGTGAGCTGAGATCTGGCCAGTGCACTCCAGCTTGGGTGACAGAGCGAGACTCCGTCTCAAAAAAAAAAAAAAAAAGAAAAGAAAAGGTCCTTCACATCCCTTGCAAGTTGGATTCCGAGGTATTTTATTCTCTTTGTAGCAACTGTGAAGGGAAGTTCACTCATGATTTTACTCTCTGTTTGTCTGTTATTGATGTAAAGAATGCTTGTGATTTTTGCACACTGATTTTGTATCCTGAGACTTTGCTGAAGTTGCTTATCAGCTTAAGGCGATTTTGGGCTGAGAAGATGGTGTTTTCTAAATATACACTCATGGCATCTGCAAACAGGGACAATTTGACTCCCTCTTTTCCTAACTGAATACCCTTTATTTATTTCTCTTGCCTGATTGCCCTGTCTAGAACTTCCAACACTATGTTGAATAGGAGTGGTGAGAGAGGGCATCCTTGTCTTGTTCCAGTTTTTAAAGGGAATGCTTCCAGTTTTTGCCCATTCAGTATGATATTGGCTGTGGGTTTGTCATAAATAGCTCTTATTATTTTGAGATACGTTCCATCAATACCTAGTTTATTGAGAGTTTTTAGCATTAAGGGCTGTTGAATTTTGTCAAAGGCCTTTTCTGCAACTATTGTGATAATCATGTGGTTTTTGTCGTTGGTTCTGTTTATGTGATGGATTACATTTATTGATTTGCATATGTTGAACCAGCCTTGCATCCCAGGGATGAAGCCAACTTGATCGTGACAGAGAAGCTTTTTGATGTGCTGCTGGATTCGGTTTGCCAGTATTTTACTGAGGATTTTCACATGGATGTTCATCAGGAATATTGGTCTAAAACTATCTTTTTTTGTTGTGCCTCTGATAGGCTTTGACATCAGGATGATGCTGGCCTCATAAAATGAGTTAGGGAAGATTCCCCTTTTTCTATTGATTGGAAAAGTTTCAGAAGGAATGGTAACAGCTCCTCTTTGTACCTCTGGTAGAATTCGGCTGTGAATCCATCTGGTCCTGGACTTTTTTTGCTTGGTAGGCTATTAATTATTGCCTCAATTTCAGAGCCTGTTATTGGTCTATTGAAGAGATTCAACTTCTTCCTGATTTAGTCTTGGGAGGGTGTATGTGTCCAGGAATTTATCCATTTCTTCTGCATTTTCTAGTTTATTTGTGTGGAGGTGTTTATAGTATTCTCTGATGGTAGTTTGTATTTCTGTGGGATTGGTGGTGATATCCCCTTTATCATTTTTTACTGTGTCTATTTGATTCTTCTTTCTTTTCTTCTTTATTAGTCTTGCTAGCGGTCTGTCAATTTTGTTGATCTTTTCAAAAAACCAGCTCCTGGATTCATTGATTTTTTGAAGGGTTTTTTGTGTCTCTATTTCCTTCAGTTCCGCTCTGATCTTAGTTATTTCTTGCCTTCTGCTAGCTTTTGAATTTGTTTGCTCTTGCTTCTCTAGTTCTTTTAATTGTGATGTTAGAGTGTCAATTTTAGATCTTTCTTGCTTTCTCTTGTGGGCATTTAGTGCTATAAATTTCCCTCTACACACTGCTTTAAATGTGTCCCAGAGATTCTGGTATGTTGTGTCTTTGTTCTCATTGGTTTCAAAGAACATATTTATTTCTGCCTTCATTTTGTTATGTACCCAGTAGTCATTCAGGAGCAAGTTGTTCAGTTTCCATGTAGTTGTGTGGTTTTGAGTGAGTTTCTTAATCCTAAGCTCTAATTTGATTGCACTGTGGTCTGAGAGACAGTTTGTTGTGATTTCTGTTCTTTTACATTTGCTGAGGAGTGCTTTACTTCCAATTATGTGGTCAATTTTGGAATAAGTGTGATGTGGTGCTGAGAAGAATGTATATTCTGTTGATTTGGGGTAGAGAGTTCTGTAGATGTCTATTAGGTCTGCTTGGTGCAGAGGTGAATTCAAGTCCTGGATATCCTTGTTAACCTTCTGTCTCATTGATCTGTCTAATATTGACAGTGGGGTGTTAAAGTCTCCCATTATTATTGTATGGGAGTCTAAGTCTCTTTGTAGGTCTCTTAAGAACTTGCTTTATGAATCTGGATGCTCCTGTATTGGGTGCATATATATTTAGGATAGTTAGCTCTTCTTGTTTAATTGATCCCTTTACCATTATGTAATGGCCTTCTTTGTCTCTTTTGATCTTTTTTGGTTTAAAGTCTGTTTTATCAGAGACTAGGATTGCAACCCTGCTTTTATTTGCTTTCCATTTGTTTGGTAGATCTTCCTCCATCCCTTTATTTTGAGCCCATGTGTGTCTCTGCATGTGAGATGGGTCTCCTGAATACAGCACACTGATGGGTCTTGTCCAGTTTGCCAGTCTGTGTCTTTGTCCAGTTTGCCAGTCTGTGTCTTTTAATTAGGGCATTTAGCCCATTTACATTTAAGGTTAATATTGTTATGTGTGAATTTGATCCTGTCATTATGATATTAGCTGGTTATTTTGCCCGTTAATTGATGCAGTTTCTTCATAGTGTTGATGATCTTTACAACTTGGCATGTTTTTGCAGTGGCTGGTACCAGTTGTTCCTTTGTTTAGTGCTTCCTTTAGGAGCTCTTGTAAGGCAGGCCTGGTGGTGACAAAATCTCTCAGCATTTGCTTGTCTGTAAAGGATTTTATTTCTCCTTCACTTATGAAGCTTAGTTTGGCTGAATATGAAATTCTGGGTTGAAAATTCTTTTCTTTAAGAATGTTGAATATTGGCCCCCACTCTCTTCTGGCTTGTAGGGTTTCTGCCAAGAGGTCTGCTGTTAGTGTGGTGGGCTTCCCTTTGTGGGTAACCCGACCTTTCTCTCTGGCTGCCCTTAACATTTTTTCCTTCATTTCAACCTTGGTGAATCTGACAATTATGTGTCTTGGGGTTGCTCTTCTTGAGGGGTATCTTTGTAGTGTTCTCTGTATTTCCTGAATTTGAATGTTGGCCAACCTTGCTAGGTTGGGAAAGTTCTCCTGGATAATATCCTTAAGAGTGTTTTCCAACTTGGTTCCATTCTTCCCATCTCTTTCAGGTACACCAATCAAACATAGATTTGGTCTTTTCACATAGTCCCATGTTTCTTGGAGGTTTTGTTTGTTTCTTTTTATTCTTTTTTTCTCTAACCTTGTCTTCTCACTTTATTAATTTCATCTTCAATCACGGATCTTTCTTTCACTTGATCAAATCGACTATTGAAGCTTGTGCATGTGTCACGAAGTTCTCATACCATGGTTTTCAGCTCCATCAGGTCATTTAAGGTGTTCTTTACACTGTTTATTCTAGTTCGCCATTTGTCTAACCTTTTTTCAAGATTTTTAGCTTCCTTGTGATGGACTCAAACATGCTCCTTTAGCTTGGAGAAGTTTGTTATTACTGACCTTCTGAAGCCTACTTCTGTCAGCTCATCAAAATCATTCTCCATCCAGCTTTGTTCTGTTGCTGGCAAGGAGCTGTGATCCTTTGGAGGAGAAGAGGTGCTCTGGTTTTTAGAATTTTCAGCTTTTCTGCTCTGGCTTCTCTCCATCTGTGTAGTTGTATCTACCTTTGGTCTTTGATGTTGGTGACCTACAGGTGGGATTTTGGTGTAGGTGTCCTTTTTGTTGATATTGATGCTATTCCTTTCTGTTTGTTAGTTTTCCTTCTGACAGTCAGGTCCCTCAGCTGCAGGTCTGTTGGAGTTTGCTGGTGGTCCACTCCAGACCCTGTTTGCCTGGGTATCACCAGTGGAGGCTGCAGAACAGCAAATATTGCTGCCTGATCCTTCCTCTGGAAGCTTCGTCTCAGAGGGGCACCCGGCTGTATGAGGTGTCAGTTGGCCCCTACTGGGAGGTGTCTCTCAGGTAGGCTACATGGGGGTCAGGGACCCACTTGAGGAAGCAGTCTGTCCATTCTCAGAGGTCAAACGCCATGCTGGGAGAACCACTGCTCTCTTCAGAGCTGTCATACAGGGACATTTAAGTCTGCAGAAGTTGTCTGCTGCCTTTTGTTCAGCTAAGCCCTGCCCACACAAGTGGAGTCTAGAGGCAGCTGGCCTTGCTGAGCTGCAGTGGCCTTCGCCCAGTTCGAGTTTCTGGGCTGCTTTGTTTACCTACTTAAGCCTCAGCAATGGTGGACGCCCCTCCCCCAGCCAGGCTGCCACCTTGCAATTCGATCTCAGACTGCTGTGCTAGCAGTGAGGAGGGCTCTGTGGGCCTGGAACCTGCCCAGCCAGGCACGAGAGAGAATATCCTTGTCTGCCGGTTGCTAAGACCTTGGGAAAAGTGCAGTATTTGGGCGGAAATGTCCCATTTTTCCAGGTACAGTCTATCATGGCTTCCCTTGGCTAGGAAAGGGAAATACCCCCACCCCTTGTGCTTCCCAGATGAGGCGATGTCCTGCCCTGCTTTGGCTTGCCCTCCATGGGCTGCACCCACTGTCCAACCAGTCCCGTGAGATGAACCAGGTACATCAGATGGAAATGCAGAAATTACCCATCTTCTGCATCAATCACACTGGATGCTGCAGACCAGAGCTATTCTTATTTGGCCATCATGGAACCTATCTTCCTTATACTCTTAAAAATTATTGAGGAACCCAAAGAGTTTTTATGTACAGGGGTTATATTTATTATTAATATTTACCATATTAGAAATTAAAACTCAGGCCAGGTGTGGTGGTTCATGCCTGTAATTCCAGCACTTTGGGAGGCCAAGATGAGAGGCTTGCTTGAGACTAGGAGTTCAAGACTAGCCTGGTCAACATAGCAAGACCCCATCTCTATTTAAATACAAATAAAAGAAAATAAATGAAAACTCAGAAGATTCTAACATGCAATAAATGTACAAGCACTCATTCCAGTAGCCAAGAATGAGGACATCATCCCACATTTTATAGCCCCTGAAAAACAATGCACTTTTGAAAGAATGTAAGTGAAGAGGCAAGTAACATTGAGTATTAGGAAAGTAGTTTGACCTCCTGGACTCCCAAGAACCACTTTGAAAAATGCTGGACTAGACCTGTAGGACCTTATAGGTTATGGAAAAGAGTCAGGGGTTTTTCTAAGTATAATAGGACCACTGAGGAATTGTAAGAGAGCCCAAATGGAACAGAGGAACCCATTTGGGAACTATCGTGCCTTGGAGATGATGGTGATGTAGACTAGGGTGGTAGCAATGGAAACAAGAGATTTGAGAAAGAATGGACAGGATGTACAGGCAAATTGGAAATGGGGGCTGGGGAAAGGGAAGGAGTCACGGGTGACTTCCAGCACTTGAGGTCCTGGATGGATAAAGGTAGTTTTTTCCTGGCTGGGCATGGTGGCTCGCACTTTGGGAGGCCAAGGTGGGTGGATTGCATGAGTGCAGGAGTTTGAGACCAGCCTGGGCAACATGGCAAAACCCCATCTGTACAAAAAGTTTTTTTTTTTTTTTTTTTTTTTTTTTTTTTTTTTTTTTTTTTTTTTTTTTTGAGACGGAGTCTCGCTCTGTCGCCCAGGCTGGAGGCAGTGGCCGGATCTCAGCTCACTGCAAGCTCCGCCTCCCGGTTTACGCCATTCTCTCGCCTCAGCCTCCCGAGTAGCTGGACTACAGGCGCCCGCCATCTCGCCCGGCTAATTTTTGTATTTTTTTTAGTAGAGACGGGGTTTCACCGTGTTAGCCAGGATGGTCTCGATCTCCTGACCTCATGATCGCCCGTCTCGGCCTCCAAAGTGCTGGGATTACAGGCTTGAGCCACCGCGCCGGCCACAAAAAGTTTTTTTTAAAAATTAGCCAAGCATGGTGGCGCGTGCCTATAGTTCCAGCTACACAGGAGGCTGAGGTGAGAGGATCACCTGAGCCCAGGAGGCAGAGGCTGCAGGGAGCCAAGATCATGCCACTGCACTCCATCCTGGGTGACGGAGTGAAACCCTGTCTCAAAAAAACAAAACCAAAACCAAAGGTAGTATATTCTGAAGTATATACAGAGGTAGTATATTCTGAAGAGGGACAAGGGCAGGTTTGGGGAATATACCAAGGGCTCCATTTTTCATGTGTTAAGTTCAGGTTGCCTGTGAGGCCTGCAAGTGCAGAGGTCAAGGTGTAGCTGAGGGAAGTCTGGCCTGAAGCTGTACCACTGGAGCCATCAGCAGATGCTAATATTGAAGGTTTGGGGCCTGAATGAGGTCATCTAGGGAAATGGCGTGAAGAACCAAGAGAGGAGAGTCCATGGCTGAGGCTTCATAACCCCAAATTATCTCCCTCTGTTGTAGGAGCTGGACCCTGCCTAGGGGTGGGCAGGTCCTCCTAAGACTTGAGAAAATGGGTCCCATTCGGAAGTTGTGAACATGGCTCGGTTAATAGATATAGCCTGTCCCTCAGGAAACACCCAGAATCTGATGCTGTGGCATGTTCCACCCCTGAAATCCCTTCTTAGCCATGAAGTTGCATTCCTTTCTCCCAGCACTGATCTCTTCCCAGAATAGAGTGGCCAAACTGTGTTTTTTTTTTTTGAGACGGAGTCTCGCTCTGCCGCCCAGGCTGGAGTGCAGTGGCCGGGTCTCAGCTCACTGCAAGCTCCGCCTCCTGGGTTTACGCCATTCTCCTACCTCAGCCTCCCAAGCAGCTGGGACTACAGGCGCCCGCCATGTCGCCCGGCTAGTTTTTTGTATTTTTTAGTAGAGACGGGGTTTCACCATGTTAGCCAGGATGGTCTCGATCTCCTGACCTCGTGATCTGCCCGTCTCAGCCTCCCAAAGTGCTGGGATTACAGGCTTGAGCCACCGCGCCCGGCCCAAACTGTGTTTTAGAAAACTCCATGTTTTGGGTTGTCGGGGATATGAAAACACCGAGAGAAAAATAAATGGCAGCTCCGAAAGTCTTTCCTTCCTAGGAGAGAAGGAGCACCTGTGCACTCAGCCCACCATGTCATATTGTGTTGTGATTGCACGTCTGTGTCTTCCACTAGGGACTTTGTCTTAATTGCCTGTTCTATCCCCAGACTTTAGCACAGTGCTTGCATGAAGTAGGTCTTAGGTATAGATTGGATGGATTGATGGATGAGAGGATGCCTGGATAATGCAAGAATGGAAAATGGATGGGTGGGTAGATGCAGGATAGATTTTTGCATGAATTGATTCATGTGCCAGTGCACACATGATTTAGGTCTGCAGGATGGATAGATGGCTGAATGGTTGGATGGATGGATGGGAGGATATCTGGTTAATGCAGAGATGAAGGTTGGATGGATTGGTGAATGCAGGATAGATAGGTAGACAAATGCATATGTGGTTCAGGATGGATGGCTGGATTGAGCAAAGGTAGAAGATGGATGGATACAAGATGAATAGATATGTGGATACAGGATGGATAGCTGAACAAAGAAAATGTCTGCTACTGAGCACAATGTTGTTATTCAATAAATTGTCATTGTCCTCATGTCCAGGCTGAATGAGTTAGAGTCTAGTGATGCTCCAGAGGGTTGGTTTAGTCCATAGCAGCCATGGCTGGGTCTTCCCCACTTTCAGTCAGTGCACAGGACTCCTGAGAGAGTGCATTTAAAGGGTTCAGACCTGTTTGCGGGTGGAGGAGAGGAGTAGAGGAGTACAGCCACTAATGTGAACCCTGTACTCTACCTCAGAAGTCCTGAGGCAGGAGGAAGAGAAGGACTGCATTCCTTCCAGCCACCACTACCTTTTTGGGTCAGTAGCCCAGGTCCAGGATATGTGGCCTGTCCACATTGGCTGCAGCCCTCACCAGCCCTCAGCAGGAAAGGCAAAGACAGTGTCAAATGATAAACAAAGGATTGTTGAACCCTCCCCAGTGGGACTGTGGAACCCTCCCCAAAATCTTCTCAATAGTTTGTTTCTTCATTGTTTAATAGACCTATCATTCCCAGTGGCTTAATTTTTTTTAATGGAACTCGTTCTGCATTTGCATATTACTGGCTAATTACTTGATATTGTGGTCATCCTCGTTATGTCTTTTTTTTTTTTTTTTTTTTTTTTGAGATGGAGTCTCGCTCTGTCACCCAGGCTGGAGTGCAGTGGCACAATCTCAGCTCACTGCAACCTCCACCTCCTGGGTTCAAGTGATTCTCCTGCCTCAGCCTCCCGAGTAGATGGGATTACAGACGTGCACCACCACATCTGGCTAGTTTTTATCTTTTTAGTAGAGATGGAGGTTTCACCATGTTGGCCAGGCTGGTCTCAAACTCCTGGCCTCAAGTGATTTGCCTGCCTTGGCCTCCCGAAGTGCTGGGATTACAGGCGTGAGCCACCATACCCGGTCCATCCTGATTATGTCTTAATTGAAGCAGAGAATCTCTCAAGCTAAAGTTGCTGTCAGGTCATCTCAGGTGTCTTTAACATGCTGTAGAGCACCTCCAGCTTCACTATATTACCCAAGTTCCTTTATAATAATAATTAAAAAAGAAAAGCTTCGGCTGGGCGTGGTGGCTCAAGCCTGTAATCCCAGCACATTGGGAGGCCGAAACGGGTGGATCATGAGGTCAGGAGATCGAGACCATCCTGGCTAACACGGTGAAACCCCGTCTCTACTAAAAAATACAAAAAACTAGCCAGGCAAGGTGGCGGGCACCTGTAGTCCCAGCTACTCGGGAGGCTGAGGCAGGAGAATGGCGTGAACCTGGGAGGCGGAGCTTGCAATGAGCTGAGATCCGGCCACTGCACTCCAGCCTGGGCCACAGAGCGAGACTCCGTCTCAAAAAAAAAAAAAGAAAGAAAGAAAAGCTTCTTGGAAGCCTAACTCCCCATTAGACTGTATGCTGCTTCATGGGAATTCAGAGGACCAGGCTCTAAAGACCTTGACAGTGCAATAAATTGCTGGACCTCATTCCCATTCATTGTCCCAGAGCTGTGAGAGGTCTGAGGAAATGACTCTTCCCTTGCTCTCTAACTTTAGGTTATTTATCCTTAGATCCTGCAAGGCCTTGTCGATGTCCGCATCCCTCATAACAACTTCTACCGAAAGTGTAAGTAGCCCTACTTTCAGCTTGGAGCTTGTTACAGGTGAAGCTCTGTGGATGGATTGCTTTTATTTCTTAAATCTCTGACACTTTGAACGTCTCCTTGGGCTCCTGAAGAGAGGAAGTGGTGGCCTGGACCTAGTGACTATCCCTTGATTCCTCAGTGATGCCACAGGCACAGTCCAGCACATGCTCACTTTGTTTTCCTTTTCTGACAAGTGTTTTTGGAAATCGTCAGTGAGAAGTCCAGATACTCCCTCCATCAGAACATGGACAAGATCAAGGTTCCGACGCAGATCATCTGGGGGAAACAAGACCAGGTGTGTAACACATCCCCGCAGTGGTCTGTGCTGGTCACCAGGGCCTCTGAGGAAAAACGACCTTGAGGAAGAACAAGTGATTATTTATGGAGTGAGCTGATTGCTGCTGTCAAGAAAGGGGGAAGGCACCTGTGTTGGGTGCCGGTGTTGACAGTGAGCAGGGTTCTGGGAGTTGAGAGAAACAACATTTGGTCTGGTAAAAGGAAAGGCAATTTTAAATCATTTTCAAAAAGCATTTTTATCAAAGCCATGTAGTCACATGGTATAAAAAATCTTCAGGCCGGGCGTGGTGGCTCATGCCTGTAATCCCAGTACTTTGGGAGGCCGAGGCGGGTGGATCACAAGGTCAGGAGGTTGAGACCATCCTGGCTAACATGGTGAAACCCCATCTCTACTAAAAAAATACAAAAAAAATTAGCTGGGCTTGGTGGTGGGCACCTATAATCCCAGCTACTCAGGAGGCTGAGGCAGGAGAATGGCGTGAACCCAGGAGGTGGAGCTTGCAGTGAGCCGAGATCACGCCACTGCACTCCAGCCTGGGTGAGTAACTCTGACCTTGTAGTATAAAAGCAGCCATGGGCAATATGTACACAAATGGCATGGCTGTATTCCAGTGAACCTTTATTTATAAAAACAGGCAGCGAGCCATTGTTTGCCTACTCCTATTCTAAGCACACATATAGTGTATATACATGCATACCTATACATATCTAAGCTTTCAAATATGCTAGATACGCTGGCATCTAAGATGCATGTTTGAAAGCTTAGATATATATAGTTACGCATATAAGATCATATATGTGTGTGTACATATATATGATATTCATATATATATATATATATATATAAAAGAAGTATGTATCTTGGAAATCATTTCATGTCAGCCCAAACAGATTTATTCTTTCTATTTTTAAAAAATATTTTATTTTGAAATAACTTCAAACTTATAGAAAATTTGAAAGAAGGCCGGGCATGGTGGCTTACACCTATAATGCCAGCACTTTGGGAGGCTAAGGCAGGAGGATTGCTTGAGCCCAAGAGTTCAAGACCAACCTGGGCAACATAGTGAGATCCCATCTCTATAAAAAATAAAGTTTTAAAAAACTAGCCAAGCATGGTGGTATGCACCTGTAGTCTCAGGTGAGGCAGGAGGATCACCTGAGTCCAGGATGTGGACGTGGCAGTGAGCCATGATTGCTTCACTGCACACCAGCCTGGGCCACAGGGCAAGATCCTATCTCAAAAAATAAAAATAAAATACAGAGTACACCTGCATACCCTTTACCTAAATGCATCAATTTTTATTTTTTTATTTTTATTTTTTTGAGATGGAGTCTCACTCTGTCGCCCAGGCTGGAGTGCAGTGGCCGGATCTCAGCTCACTGCAAGCTCCGCCTCCTGGGTTTATGCCATTCTCCTGCCTCAGCCACCTGAGTAGCTGGGACTACAGGCGCCCGCCACCTCGCCCGGCTAGTTTTTTTTCGTATTTTTTAGTAGAGACAGGGTTTCACCGTATTAGCCAGGATGGTCTCGATCTCCTGACCTCGTGATCCACCTGTTTCGGCCTTCCAAAGTGCTAGGATTACAGGCTTAAGCCACCGTGCCCAGCCAATGAATCAATTTTTAACTGGCAGGAGGTCACACTGTGGCCACAAAGACCCACAAGTGCATGAATGGCCCGGGCAGGAAAGAGTAGGGAGGAGCAGCCAGGCTGTGCCCATGCCGTGTACACAGAGTAAGAGGTAATGGTGTCTTAGATGAGCCAGGCATGGTAAGGATTCACAGCGTGGGTTTGTGGACGTGGAGAGGAGGGGATCTCATGTACTCTCTTCTGTAGCACCAAAGGACTGAAAGAAGCTTTGTTTGTGCCCTGGGCTATGCCAGCAGAGAGTCATTTGATCAGGAATCAGAGCCAGAGCAGTGAAGGCTTTCTGTTGTTCTAAAATCCCCAAAGGTGATTTGGGGCTCTCAGGAGCCAACAGGGAGAGGCTGTAACCCATCTTCCTGTGGAAACAGCACAGAAGTGAGGGCACTGGCCTTGGAGTCTGAAAGTCTGTGTTCCAGCCCTGTTTTTGTCCTTGGTCAGCCCATGACCTTGAGCAAGTAACTCGCCCCCTCTAAATTGAGGGTTTCTCTTCTAGTACTGGGGTTATTTTGAGGCTCAAATGAAATAATACATATGCAAGTGATCTTCCAATTGAAAAAAAAAAAAAAGATTAGGTTAGCTGGTATTAGATTAGATTGCTCATGTTTTTGCCTCTGTTGGTAGCTTTGCCTCTGTTGGTAGCCTCAATGCATGGTCTAGAATTTTTTCCCAGACTCAGAAGTCCATTTTGTTCCAGAAAAAGAGCCTGACATTCTATGGGCTTGCTATAAATCCGATCAGATCCTTCATGTGTTTTGTGGACTGTCCCCGGGACAGAGGCCAAATAGCAGAGGCTTCAGGGAGTCTTTGATTTCACAGCCTTTTGTCTCCCAAGCTCACTGACTCTTTTCCTGCTCTGTCATCGACATTTGGTGTCACAGCACCTGCCCCTACCAGGCCAAATTCAGCCTCCTTCTTCTTTGGATCCCTGTAGGCTGGCTGCTATACTGCACAACTGCAGGGGGAGCCGTGTGCATTGTCATTTATGTGAATGATGGATTTGGGCAGTATACGACCTGTACATCCAAACATGGCAGCCCTTCCTGAGAGGGTTTCTGCATGCTTCAGTTCAAGCATCACTCCTCTATGTTCAGTCCACCAAAGCGGGAGGGCCATCTAGAGACAGACAGGCTATTATTCTTTATGTCCTTTCTCCCTGCCAGCACCGTGCCTGGTATGCAGGAGACCCAGAGTACTCAGTGAGTGCGCAAACAAGCGAGAAATTGAGCCAACAAACCAACTAGTGAAGGGATAAACCCACCACCTGACTGCCTACACATTTAATCCAGTTAACAGGCATTCATTGAGCATCTAGTATGTGCCTAACACTGTATTAGGCCCTGAGGATACAGTAGGGACCAAGACAGCCAGGATCCCTGCCCTCCAGCAGCTTATCATCTACCTACCCCTATAGTACATAACAGGCCCGAGACAAGGGTGAGATGAGAGAAATGTGTCATGCCAGCGCAGGGTCAGATCCTATCTGTATTTATAATTTTGATGTTTTGTTCATCGTGTGTCTTTTTCCATTAATGTTTTTTAAATATACTGCACCAAAATATTTTTCTCTTAATTTATGAGTTTTTTGGCACTCAAATTTTGTGCCTTAGGTGAGTGCCTCACTTGCCTCACCCTAGTTTTAGCCCTGGTGTGAAGCGATGCAGGAAAAGGTTTTGATTTTTGTTTTTTTGTGAGGGTTGGTTTGTTTGTTTGTTTTGAGACTGGTTCTTGCTCTGTCACCCAGGCTAGAATGCAGTGGCGCAATCATAGCTCACTGCAGCCTCAACCTCCTGAGCTCAAGCAATGCTCCCACCTCAGCCTCTCAAGCAGCTGGGACTACAGGCATGCGCCACCGTACTCAGCTAATTTTTAATTTTTTTACAGAGATGAGGTCTTACTATGTTGCCCAGGCTGGTCTCGAACTCCTGGGTTCAAGAGATCTTCCCACCTCGGCCTCCCAGAGTGCTGAGATTATAGATGTGAGCCACCACACCCAGCCCAAGAAAAAATTTTGACCGTTTATATGAATAGTCTATTTAGGAAATAGCTGATATGGTTCCCACAGATGTGTATATCTCATCAGGGGCTGTTCAGTAGTTGCACATACCTCTGGGTGGCCGTGGGGAATGATGGACTTGTAATGCTAACCAGCAAACAATGCCAAAGGCAGCAGCTCATATGGGTATTTTTGCCTGTGAGTTGTGGTTTCTGATCTCTCTGCAGGACAGACACTCAGTTTTGGTTGGGCATGGTGGTGCATACCTGTCATCCCAGCTACCTGGGGGGTGCTGAGGTGGGAGGATCACTTGAGCCCGGGAGGTCAAGGCTGCGGTGAGCCATGATCGTGCCACTGCACTCCAGCCTGGGCAGCAGAGTGAGACCCTGTCTCAAAAACAAAACAAAACAAAACAAAAAAACAGACACTCAATTGGGAGTTTCTACTTTTTCATGCTTTTTTCACTGGTTGACTACATCTGCGTTTCTTCTGGGTGTTTCCACAGTAGCTGGGTATTATTCCTGCTCAGTGGGTTGCCATGGCAGCCTTAGCTGTGAGTGAGTGACAAGGCAGAGGTTTCCATTTCCTTGGCTGGAATTAGCTGTTAAGCTCCCCATTAGCTCTTCCTTTTCCTGGTCCAGGGACACCTTGCCTGTTCCTTGACTGAGGCATCCTCTTACCTTAACTCCCCAGTGGGCAGAAAATCTTGGTTTTAATAGTTTGAGTTGGTGAGAATAGAGCAAAGACACAGAAGGCGCTTGAGTTTGTTGGGGCTTTTGCTTTTGCCATTAAGGATGGGGAGGAGAGGCCCTCTTGTCTGGGATGAATTGAAGGTAAAGGCAACTAAGAGAAGGAGAGTGAATGTGGATCCACTTCCGAGGGAGGATGTTGGGGAAAAAGATGGAGGTGGATTGGCATAGTAGCTGGGGACCCGAAGGAAAATGAGAGGAAATGAGTTGTTTGGAAAGGGTCAGTCGTGGAAAAGTTCTGGCTTTCATGTTGGAAAAGCATTCCCCATATCCACAGACGTTAGAGCCAGGAAACACATAGCTCTGGGCATCCCCAGAGGACTTTCAAAGAGATAACTCCAGCTGGGTGCTGTGGCTCACGCCTGTAATCCTAGCACTTTGGGAGGCTGAGGCAGGTGGATCACCTGAGGTCAGGAGTTCGAGACCAGCCTGGCCAACGTGGCGAAACCCCATCTCTACTAAAAATATAAAAATTAGCCAGGGATGATGGCAAGCGCCTATAATCCCAGCTACTGGGGAGGCTGAGGCAGAAGAATCGCTTGAACCTGGGAGGTGGAGGTTGCAGTGGGCTGAGATCGCGCCACTTCACTCCAGCCTGGGCAAAAGAATGAAACTCCATTTCAAAAAAAAAAAAAAGAGAGATGCCCCCAGCTTGTGATAATTAGCCTTCCCCTCTTGCATCCTTCCCACAGCTTGGGCTGCCCTAACCAGTCACAAGGCCAGCCTGATCAAGTCACTCACCTTAACACAGCCCGTGGCTCCCCATGGTCTGTGTGGCTGTAGGAACAGTGCCCTCCTTTCTGCCCCTTCTCCCCACCATGCCACCCCCACTGCCCATGTGCTTGGTGTCTCAGCCGCCATGCTCCTTGGTGATCCTTGCACTCACCATGATCTCCCACCCTGTGCTGTTTCCACATCCATGAATGCTCCTCCCTTGTCCCCTCTCTGCTCTGCCAGGACTTAGGAATGAGGTCTTCCCTCGACCCTCCTCATCCCCTGTGCTCTCTGGCTTCCCCATCGTACCATAACCTCCTCAAGGGCAAGGAACATGTGTTTTCTACCTCAGTATTGCTGACAGCAGCCCAACCCCTGGCACAGAGTTGCAGAATAAAACAGGAGGCATCATGGTTACTTCCATTCAGAAAGCCACAAGCCCCAACACCAAAGGGACTTGGTCCTAAAATTCACATCCTCCTGCCCCGCTGACCCCTGTCAGACCTTCGTGGAAGTTCTGTCCACGGAGTGCACATGTGGGTGTCTGAATCTTTGTGTATCATCCAGCTCCCTTTCTTGCCCGGCAGGTGCTGGATGTGTCTGGGGCAGACATGTTGGCCAAGTCAATTGCCAACTGCCAGGTGGAGCTTCTGGAAAACTGTGGGCACTCGGTAGTGATGGAGAGACCCAGGAAGACAGCCAAGCTCATAATCGACTTTTTAGCTTCTGTGCACAATACAGACAACAACAAGAAGCTGGACTGAGGCCCTGACTGCAGCCTGCATTCTGCACACAGCACCCGCTCCCATCCCCCAAGTCTGACACGGCCACCACTCTCAGGGATCCTGCCCCAAATGTGGTCGGAGCGCCAGTGACCCTGAGGAAGCCAGTTCCTTATCCTTGGTATCCACAGTTCCCCAGAGCTTTGGGGACCACGCGAAAACCTCCAAGATATTTTTCACAAAATAGAAACTCATATGGAACAAAATAAGAAACCCTAGCCATGAAATCTACCATGAAGTCTTCAAGTTCATGTCACTGACAAGCTCGTGCAAAGCAGCCACCTTGGACCATAATTAAGTCAAGGACATTTTCTTTGAGACATTCCTGATAGTTGGAGACTGAAGATATTTTTGTTGCTTCAGGTGTATTCCCTTGCATGGGCAGTGGCTTTTATAGGAGCATTAGTCCTCATTTGCCGAACCCTGTTGTTTAGGTCTAATTTAAATTTTACATAGAGACCCATGTATGACTGCAGCCCATTGGCTGCAAGACCAGGGAGGAAAGTGGCAAGCTGTAGAAAATGTTTACATGCATGGAGGGGCATTGCTCCAGCCGCTGGAGCAGCAGGGTACATGGGTGGGTGGTTCATTCACACCCACGAGTTAGGTGTGTTCTGAGTGAACCCACAGCAGTCACAGAATGAGCACCTGGCAGGGTGGGTTTCCTAGGGATAATTTATTATTTTAAAAAATAGGCCTAATAAAGCAATAATGTTCTAGACATCTGTCTAAGTAATCAGACTCAGGTTCCACACACAAGCAACAACTCGTGGGCCTCTTTTTCTATTTCGGTGTGCTACTAAGAACCCTTGGATGTAACATACTAGTTTGTTAATGAATTCTGTGAATTCTGTGAAGAGTAATGTGATTAAAAATAAGTCTAAACAGCTGTAAAAGTGACCACAGTGACATGAAATAAATTTAATAAGTCTAGATCAGCAACATGCAGGTGGTTTCTGTTTCTGAACTCCTAATTAGGTGCAATATTGGCAGATTTTCTGTTAACTTTAAAATGTGTTTTTTAAGGCCAGGCGCAGTGGCTCACGCCTATAATCCCAGCACTTTGGGAGGCTGAGGTGGGTGGATCACCTGAGGTCAGGAGTTCGAGACCAGCCTGGCCAACATAGTGAAACCCCATCTCTACTAAAAAAAAAAAAAATACACAAAATTAGGCGCGACAGTGGGTGCCTGTAATCCCAGCTACTCTGGAGGCTGAGGCAGGAGAATCGCTTGAACCTGGGAGGCAGAGGTTGCAGTGAGCCGAGATTGTGCCATTGCACTCCAGCCTGGGCAACAAGCACAAAAGTCCATGTCAAAAAATAATCATTCACTGGAAATTGTATATCAAAAACAAAAGGCAAGAGTCATCAAACTATTCTTTTTGACTCTCTTCTATAGGATTTAGGAGCCCTAAACTCCCCAGGAGCTTCAGTCTTTCCAATTTTTTTTTACAGACAATCTACATCCAAGTCATTCTGGGAATAAGGTGAGATAAACTTTATAGTTTAAATTGGAATTCAGGACTGTGTTTGAATATTTTAGTTTACCAGAGAAGAATGGAACTTAGAGCTTAAAAACAAGAAGAAGATATGAAAATATGACATCAAGCTGGGATGCAGCTAAAGCAGTGCCCTGAAGGAAATTTACACGCTTCAAAACGTATATTAGAAGGGAAGACGCTAGGTGGAATAGCTCATACCTGTAGTTCCAACACCTTGGAAGGCCAAGGCAGGAGGATTGCTTGAGCCCAGGAGTTTGAGACCAGCCTGGGCAGCACGGCAAGACCCCGTCTCTTATAAAAAAAAAAAAAAAAAGGAAAGAAAAAAGGAAAGAAAAATCAATAAATTAAACTTCTATCTCAAGAAACGAGAAAAGAAATAGTATCAAAGCCAGAGAAAAATAGAGGGAAGTAATACAGGCAAAAACAAAAATCAATGAAGTAGAAAAGAAAGTAGATATTAAACATTTTATTTGTTCCAATTTCCTATATTCACCAAGAATTCTGAGTGTAGTGGGGGAGGGGTTCAGTGTTGTGGGCCTAGTGATGAGAGATGGTTTCCTCAGGATCACTGAAGAAGCCCCAGACCTGGGATAAGCACCTCAGATCAGAAACCATAGTGGATACAGGAATTCTCATGCTCTGGGTTGAATACCAGCTAAAGATGACATCAGAAGCAGTCCCTGAACTGTGCCCACCATGGGGTCATTCAGGCAGGGTGTGTGCCATCCATCCCAGCCCAGAAGGACAGTAGGCAGTTTCTGCAGCTGAACACAGCTTCCATCTCCTCTGCTGTCACCAGAAAGCACTTACTACAAATTGTGAGCAGAGAGTATGAAGGAGTCATTTTTAACTATAAGGTGGGTTTTCAGGTTCTTGCTTGGTTCTGCAATTCTGGCCACACTCAGAAGAAAGACTCTTGTGTCTCAATTCCTGCCTCCGTGACTATAGCAAGCCTGCTGGTTACTGCCAGTTCTGAGTCCCCCATGCCACACCCCGCTGTGCTCTATGGTGTGTGCCTTTGATGACAGTCGGGAAGAAGAAAGTACTCATTCATCACAGCACCCCCTGAAAGACTGCCAGGAACTTCTGAAATAACAATGGAAAGCCCCAGGAATCACAGCTGCAGCTGGGCTCGATCCCACTGCCTGGAGTTGGGGCCTTCAGGGCTGCTGTGGGCAGACCCTTCTGGTCTGGTGTTGAAGAGGGACAAGCAACAGTGAGAACTCAGTTTGGAGTCAGTCTGGGCTCCTTGTCCTGGACAGAGGTAACACTAGGAGTGATTGATGTAACAAATGCATCAAACTGATGAGACTGCCTGTGTAAGCCTGTATCTTCCATTTGAGCCCCAGTGAATATTCCCCATCCTGGGGAACCTTATTGCTTTGCCCAGAGGAAATTCTCAGAACCTATGTCAGGCCAGGCTGGAGGACTAAACTCTGTCAGTATATGCCAGGGGCTATTCTAAGTGTTTTCACGCAGCCCTGTATGTATGACACCATGCCAGTTTTACAGCAGAGGTACCGAGGCATGGAGCAGTGAAGAATCTTGCCCAAGGTCACATAGCTTATGAGGAAAGGGAAGCCTCTCAGTGTATAACTCAAGGTAATGTGTAAAAACAATGCTTTTGCCTGTTCAGGCAGGAGCTCTCCCTCATAACTTACCAGTCTGCCTGGGGCCCCATTGGCTCACCTGGACCAGGCCAGTGTGTGGCAGCCTCAGCCGTAGGTTGCTGGGGCCACACCTCCTGGCTTGAGCCCCCATTGATGAAGGTGACCCGGTTGTTCATTCATCCTAGTTAAGGACTTCCAACTGCCTAGCCTCCTGCTGGACAGGAAACAGAACTCACCTGGATCCTGACATCATTCTGCTAAGGACATACCCAGGGATAGCTTGCCCTCTCCACTCCAGCCTCTTTAATAACCAGGACTAGAGTGTCATCTACTTCGGAAGGGCTCATTCACCTTGCTGATACCCTCTCCCCGCCCCAATACTCTGGAAATGAGTGTTGTTTGTTCCCAACAATATTCGGCTTTGGGAGAAGTCTCGGCTCAGTCTCGTTGCCTCTCTGGGATCTGGCATGGAAAGCAGTCAAGAGATGTGGCCTGGCCGAGCGCGGTGGCTCATGCCTGTAATCCCAGAACTTTGGGAAGCTGAGGCGGCTAGATCACCTGAGGTTAGGAGTTTAAGACCAGCCTGGCCAAATGGCAAAACCCCTTCTTTACTAAAAATACAAAAAATTTGCCAGGCATGGTGGTGCACACCTGTCGTCCCAGCTACTGGGGAGGCTGAGACACAAGAATTGCTTGAACCCGGGAGGTGGAGGTTGCAGTGAGTCAAGATTGCTCCACTGCACTCCAACCTGGGCAGCACAGCAAGACTCTGTCTCAAAAAAAAAAAAAAAAAAACAGACAAGAAAAGAAAAAAAGAAAGAAAAAGAAAAAAATATGTGGCTGCTCCTAGCTGCCACTTCAGAAGCCAGCCCTGAGGCTCTACTGGGGTCTGCCCAGGCATCTGTTAGAGGGATTGCTTACTGGCCAGGGGCTATACCTGCCTTCAAACAAATTTGGGGTCTAATATTTATAGATAAATGCTGCATTTAGGTCCCTTTATTTACTTTCCAAGCCCTGGATATTGTTCTTAGGATCGTGGGTTGCTTAGGTAACTAACATCGTTCTAAAATGGTGGCTGTAGATTTTAACACGTGCAGGCCCCAGCCTTCTGCTTTGGAGGAGCTATCACCTTTCAGCTCTTCCAGCATCACCCTTTAACCACAGACTGGACCTTCTCATCAGCCTTTTCTCCCTCCCCAACCCCAAATTGGGTGCTGTTCTTACAATTTCTCCATTTCCTGAAAGGAGACAAAAAAGTAGAGGGTTCTTTTGGAGGGACGGGGCTGGTCACAGATAGGGCAGTGAAGATATCCTCAAATTACCTGCCAAGTGACAGTCCTGGGGCTGGCTCTTCTGGTGTCCCCAGCTGCCCCAGGGCTCTGGGGCCCAGTATTTGCTCCCTGGGGCTGGTACCAACCAGGATGTGGACTTGGGGTTGCCTGTGCTGGCAGTGAGAGGAGAGTCTTGTGACCATCATCAGCCTAGTCTGGCAGAGGGAGAGGACAAGTGACTGCTCAGGTCTCCTTTCAGCAACAGGACAGTCCCTCTCTCTTGGCTCCTGGAGGAACCTTCCCTTCATTGGTTTCTGGATCTTTGGTCTTTAAATCCTCAAGGCAATGAACAGGCATCTGAGGCCACACCAGGAGCTGCAGCAGGGGGTGGAAGAAGGAAGGGTTTGTAGGGGCAGTAAGAGGGTAACAATTCCAATGACCAAAGGCCAAAGCTGGCTGGGTTGGGGGCAGGTGACTTCCTGAAGGACAACTGGAAAGGTGGCTGCCAAGACAGCCCCTCCCCAAAGCTCTCAGGCCAGACATGATTCGAATTCAGAAGCATTCCAACCTGGAAAGGTATCACAGTGTGTATTCCATGTATCATGCGATGCCCTCTGCAGGGTCTGAGGCCACCACACATGATCAAATAAATGCATTCGTATTTCTGCAATGCAATGTATGTCTAGCCACAGTCAGTGGGACAAAAGCTGTAAGCCTCACCTTAGTTCAGATTAGGCATTGGCGCTGGGTGAAGGTATTTGGTTTCCAGATGCTCTTTTTTTTTTTTTAGGATTGCAGATAAGGGATGGGAGCCTGCTTTCCAGGTCCGGCTCTCCTGCCTTAGGGGTGGGCTGAGGAAGCATTTTTTTCTTCCAGCGTGGAAGGAGCAGCATACAGATAGGTCCACAGCTCCCTCTTGTGCCTAACTATGTAAGTAGCAGGTCCTGATTTTTATTTAATAATTATTAGTGTTACCAAAATGATGCTCTGTTGCTTTAAAAGAAATCAAACAAAAAGATTGCTTAAAAAAGGAGAGTCTCCTACACCCTCTACATAGCCCCACCCTTCCCCCATCAGTCAGTCCATTGGGGTTTCTGTGCATTTGCACACATACATACAGTTAAGCAGTGTAAAACTGGTTGGTTTTGTGGATTTTTTTTTTTTAATAACGCAAATGGGGTTATGCTAGACATTACTGTTACCCACTCCTCCTACCTGCTATTTTCCCTGGAGCTCTTCTAGGTCCAAACCCACAGAGCCCCAGGTTCCTATAACAGGGATGCAGAATCCTCCAGAGAAAGCGGGGTGCAAATCTCTTTGTAAGGACCTCTTTGAACCCCCAGGAGAGGAGCTCTGAATTTGAAGAAAGGATTTAAGGCCCCTCCAGAAATAGGCTGCTTCATTACATGGGTGGTTATTCCCTCCCCCAAAATCTCCCTTCCTGGGGCCCTGGAGCCATTTTTTAGGAGAGAGGTTTCTAAGATCACTTCCAAGGAAAGTTTCCTCCATCATTTAAATACAGTTCAGAAATGCTGGATGAGACCAAGTCAAAAAGCATGGCTCCAGCTATAACCCCCAGACAAGCAGGGGAATGACTGAAGGAGAAAAGATGTCCTCCAGTAGCTGCTGGCAGAGGGGTGGGTGCTGGGGCAGGGCCAGGCTGTCTCGCTGTTCCCTGGGTGATGGGGGTGGTTTGATAGTCTAGGAAAGGGCTTCTAATCTTCTTTTACCATTGTCTGGTGCACTGCCCCCAGAGTTCCTGCCTGAAAGGGGTGTACTTATGTCCTTCCCAGGTCCCCTTTACTGACTCCTGCATCCACCCCGACCTGCTGGGTTGGCTGCCGTGTTGAGCTACCCTCAGATGACTGGAGATGACTGCAAGGCTATGCCTGTTCTCCTCTCACGTCCAAGTGTTGCCAGATAAAATACGGTTTGCCCAGTTAAATGTTAATTTCAGATAAACAACAAATAAGTTTTTAGTATAAAGATGTCCCACTTATTATTTATCTGAAACTCAAATTTAACTGGGCATTCTGTATTTTTGCTTGTTTTTGCAGAGGAAAAAAAAAAGAAAGAAAGAAAAAACAGAGAGATGTGGTCCACAGCTCCCTCTTGTGCCTAACTATGTAAGTAGCAGGTCCTGATTTTTTATTTAATAATTAGTGTTACCAAAATGATGCTGTCACTTTATTTTTTATTTTTATTTTTTTTGAGACAGAGTCTTGCTCTGCCACCGAGGCTGGAGTGCAGTGGCCGGATCTCAGCTCACTGCAAGCTCCGCCTCCCGGGTTTACGCCATTCTTCTGCCTCAGCCTCCCGAGTAGCTGGGACTACAGGCGCCCGCCTCGTCGCCCGGCTAGTTTTTTTGTATTTTTAAGTAGAGACAGGGTTTCACCGTATTAGCCAGGATGGTCTCGATCTCCTGACCTCGTGATCCGCCCGTCTCGGCCTCCCAAAGTGCTGGGATTACAGGCTTGAGCCACCGCGCCCGGCAATGCTGTCACTTTAAAAGAAATCAAACAGTCGGGTGCAGTGACTCACACCTAATCCCAGCACTTTGGAGGCTGAGGCAGGTGGATCACCTGAGGTCAGGAGTTCGAGACCAGCCTGGCCAACATGGTGAAACCCTGTCTCTACCGAAAATGCAAAATTAGGCCAGGCGCAGTGGCTCACGCCTGTAATCTCAAAATTTTGGGAGGCCGAGGCAGATGGATCATCTGAGGTTGGGAGTTCAAGACCAGCCTGACCAACATGGAGAAACCCTGTCTCTACTAAAAATACAAAATTAGCTATGCATGGTGGCACATGCCTGTAATCCCAGCTACTCTGGAGGCTGAGGCAGGAGAATTGCTTGAACCCAGGAGGTGGAGGTAGAAGTGAGCAAAGATCGGGCCATTGCACTCCAGTCTGGGCAACAAGAGTGAAACTCCGATTCAGAACAAAACAAAACAAACAAATTAGCCAGGTGCAGTGGTGCATGCCTGTAATCCCAGTTACTTGGGAGGCTGAGGCAGGAGAATAGCTTGAACCTGGGAGGCGGAGGTTGCAGTGAGCCGAGATCGCACCATTGCACTCCAGCCTGGACAACAAGAACGAAATTCTGTCTCAAAAAAAAAAAAAAAAAAAAAAAAAAATCAAACAAAAAGATTGCTTAAAAAATGAGAGTCTCCTACACCCTCTGCACAGCCCCACCCTTCGCCTATCAGTCAGTCCACTGGGATTTCTGTGCATTTGCACACACACAAACGGGTAAGAACTCCTGGGCTCAAGCAATCCTCCTGCCTCAGCCTCCAAAAGCACTGTGATTACAGACATGAGCCACTGTGCCTGGCCTATCCTCTATTTTTATTTGCTAAATCTGGCAACCCTATAGGTGGCAGCCAATGACAGGAGGAATATGAAGGCTTGGCCCCCTTGCCTCAAAGCCTGGAAGCTTCCTTAATATCATTTATGCTCCAGGACTCCCCATGGGATCCAGCTGAGGCTAGACTCAGCAGAATCTGTTACCAAAACACCAGCAGTTGCGTCTAGGTCCTGCCGCTCACCAAAGAGAAAGCTAATCACTGAAACAATGAATATTGCCAGGGAAGAAGGCTTTCTTTGGGTGCTGCTGCTGTGGACATCAGAGATCAGTCTCAAATCCATCTCCCTGACTGACTAAAATTAGGAGTTTATACAGCAGAAATATAACTACATGCAGGAAAACAGGAATCAGGGAAGGATAAGAAAGGGGAGTTAGTCAACAGAAAGCAGGTCGTGGGGGACAGGCAATCGTGAAGGATGAAGGGTCTGGACTCATCCAAATGCAGTGATCTGGTGAGTTTCAACTCCTTGATACCATCTGGGAGGCCTCATGGTTGGTTTACTGAGAAAGGAACTCAGATAAGACAAATCTAATTTTCTCAAATTTTAAGACTGAGGTCAGTTTCACAGAGTGATACCCTGTCTCCAAAAAAAAAAAAAAGAAAAAAAGACAGGCAGCCTTGTGTGTTTTGATCTGGAGCAATTTTAGATATGTTGTCAAGAGGGAAAAGCCCCCATATCATATTTTTCAGGGGACACTTAAGAAACTCATACTAATGGTTGCTCCTGGAGAGGGGAGAGGTTGACAGGGGAAGAGGTGGAAGGGAGACTCACTTTTTAATATTTATCCCTTTATGTCATTTGAAATGTATGCTGTAAGCCTACAGTACCTATTCAAAAAATAAAATTTAGTCACGGTGAGGCGGCTCACACCTGTAATCCCAGCATTTTGGGGAGGCCAATGCAGAAGGATCGCTTGAGTCTAGGAGATCAAGACCAGCCTGAGGACATGGTGAGACCCTGTTTCTACAAAAACATTAAAAATTAGCTGGGCATGGTGGCATGTACTTGTAGTCCCAGTTACTTGGGAGGCTGGGGTGGGAGGATCGGCTGAGCCTGGGAGGTTGAGGCTGCAGTGACCCATGATCACATTATTGTACTATAGTCTGGGTGACAGTGACACACTGTCCAAAAAAAATGTTTTTATATAAAATTTAGTTGAAAAACAAAGGTTTTTTTTTGGTTTGTTTTTTTGTTTTGTTTTGAGACAGAGTCTCACTCTGTCATCTCAGCTGGATTGCAGTGGCATGATCTCAGCTCACTGCAACCTCTGCCTCCCGGGCTCAAGCAATTCTTCTGCCTCAGCCTCCTGAGTAGGGTGCATAACACCACACCCAGCTAATTTTTGTATTTTTAGTAGAGACAGGGTTTCGCCATGTTGGCCAGGCTGGTCTTGAACTCTTGACCTCAGGTGTTCCACCTGCCTCGGCCTCCTAAAGTGCTGGATTACAGGCCTGAGTCACCACACACAAAAACAAAAGGTTCTTGTCTTTATCATTCAAAGGTGTCTCTTTTATCCTCCACTCTGAATTAATAAGACAGCATGAGAGAATTCAGGCAACTGGGAAGACACTGCGTTTTCAGGGTTTGTTGCAGCAGGGTGATAATTATCTATTGTTCCTTGAAGTTCAAAATGCAGGAACTGCTCTGGTTTTCCTGGGCTGCCTGGCAGGATACGTTTGCTAGGCAGCTGGCTTACAGGAACCCTCTCCTATTACTGAGGGTTTCCTGGGGTGCCAGACACTTTATACAATCAGCTCTTTTTCCCTCAACTCTGTGAGGTAGCTGCTAATAATCTCTCCATGTGACAGAGGAGGGAGGCAGGTAAGCGGCAGAGGATGCATTTGCAGCAAGTTCTGGTGGCTTGTGAAATCAAGCTGCTTTGAGAAAGAAAATGCCAGGTTCTGTGGGGTCTGTGTTTGCTTTCTCCACCTCTTCCCACATCTGGAATAAGCCCTGTCTCCTCTGAAGGAAGAAGAAAGTAGGAACCACAGAACTGGAGAGCATGGCCAAGGTCAAGTACTGAAGCTGCTGGAAACAACACAGTGGGATTTTGAGAAAAGAATTGAGGAAGGAGATCCCCGCTGACTCAACTGTCCTGTGCAAGGCAACCCTTTGCCCCCCAACCCAAGCAAAACCAGCACATCCATTTATGAACACATGCCTTCAGTAAATAGATGTTGGGTCACCATTGGGTACCAGGAACTGGGATGCAGTGGTGAGCAACACAGACAAGCCTCCATCCTTATGGGGCTTACACTAAAGCTTCCCTTCCCACTGCAGCCCCTCAATTGGTGGTAATACAGTGCAGTGTGTAGAGCACTGGCTAGAATCAGACAGCCCATGCCACTGCTTATAACTGTGATCTTGAGCAAATAACTTATCCTCTCTGTGCCTCAGTTTCTTTTTCTGTTGCCAGCTGGAGTGCAGTGGTGTGATCTTGGCTTACTGCAACCTCTGTCTCCCAGGTTCAAGCCATTTTCCTGCTTCAGCCTTCTGAGTAACTGGGATTACAGGTGTGCACCACCGTGCCCGGCTAACTTTTGTATTTTTAGTAGAGATGGGGGTCTCACCATGTTGGCCAGGCTGGTCTTGAACTCCTGGCCTCAAGTGATCTGCCAGCCTCGGCCTCCCAAAGTGCCAGAATTACAGGCATGAGCCACTGCACCAGGCCTGTGCCTCAGTTTCTACCTCTGAAATGGCGATGATCATAGTAATAGCCATCTCAGGATTGTGTGAGGGTTCCATGAGACAACATATGTAAAATATTTTGCATAGTGCCTAGCACAAAGTCTTTACTTTGTGGGTCTTTTCAGGACGGCCTAGATAGAACACATACTATGTGCTGGGAGTCACAAGGGACACTGAGAGTGGGTACTATCTTTGGGGAGTGCTTGACATAGGAGATATTGAGGAGAGGAGACGCTAGATATAAATTTGTAGGCTGGGCGTGGTGGCTTACGTCTGTAATCCCAGCACTTTTGCGAGGCAAGGTGGGTGGATTGCCTGAGGTCAGGAGTTCGAGACCTGCTTGGCCAACGTGGCGAAACCCCGTCTCTACTGAAAATACAAAAATTAGGCCAGGCTTGGTGGCTCACGCCTGTAATCCCAAAACTTTGGGAGGCCAAGGTGGGCGAATCACGAGGTCCAAGAGATCAAGACCATCCTGGCCAACATGGTGAAACCTCGTCTCTACTAAAAATACAAAAATTAGCTGGGCACGGTGGTGTACGCCTGTAGTCCCAGCTACTTGGGAGGCTGAGGCAGGAGAATCACTTGAAGGGAGGCAGAGGTTGCAGTGAGCCGAGATCGCGCCACTGCACTCCAGGCTGGCGACAGAGCAAGACTCCATCTCAATAAATAAATAAATTATAATATAATTAAAAATTTTGTAGAATTACTCGGGCGCGGTTGCTCACGTCTGTAATCCCAGCACTTTGGGAGGCCAAGGTCTTGGGCAGATCACTTGAGGCCAGGAGTTTGAGACTAGCCTGGCCAACATGGTGAAACCCCGTCTCTACTAAAAATACAAAAATTAGCCAGACATGTGGAGCATAGCTGTAGTCCCAGCTACTCAGGAGGCTGAGGTGGGAGAATCGCTTGAGTCCTAGAGGCAGAGGTTGCAGTGAGTCAGATTGCGCCAATGCACTCCAGTCTGGGCGACAGAGTAAAACTGTTTCAAAAAAAAAAAAACAATTGTTGAATGAATGAATGCATTAAGAAATGGATAACTATGAAGCACTGTCCAAGGCGGAATAAACACGCCTTGAACCGCACCCTTAGCAAACTGCACACACGGCTTTTCCGGAGTGGACACCAGAGGGCGCTGAGCTCGGCCACTCTCAGCTCTGGATCAGGATTCGCGCCTGGGTCCAAGAAGACGCTGCGCGGTGACGTCATATCCGCCTGGGCGTCAGGCTTCGTGGCGCGGGACGAGGAGAAGCCAAACGTAAAGACACCAGGAGTTTCTCGGGTCCAGGTCTGGCTGCTGCCGGGGAGCTCCAAGCCTTTGCGGGTTCTTGCAGCGAATAGGAGTCTGGGCAGGTGTCAGGCTCGTCCGACGGAGAGTGGGTAGGTGGAAGCCCTCCAAAGAGCGGTGGTGATTCGGGAGCCGTCTTAGTTGGCCGCGCCCCGGGCGCATGCGCGGGGCGGGCGGTGCGGCTTGGGCTGCTAGTCCGTTCCGGCCCCGGGCGATGCGTGCCTCCGTACGGCGCCGCGCAGGGTCTCGGCCGCAGAGGCGCGGGCGAGGCTTCGGAACATGTCCTGAGCGCGCTCCGTGCGCCCGGCGCGAGGTGAGCGCTAAATGGTGGTTGTTGAAAAATACTGAAAGCCACCAAAGTTCTCAACAGTAGGGAAATTGAGCTTTTAAAAGTGATTGATTTAGTCCAAAAACTGGACGTTGCACGTCCACTGTGCACGACACAGTGTTTTAGGGCCTTGGGAAACAGCAGTGAACAAGATAGCAAGATTCTTGGAGTGGACTTTCTGTTGGAATTGGGGGGGAGTACAGATAAAGATAAACGAGTTACATAATAGTCATAGAAAAAGGCAAATGCTACGAAAAAGAAAGCAGGGACGGGGCATGGGGGTGGGGTGCGGTGTTAGCTGAGAAGGGCACTGGGCCATACCAGTTGAGATTTGAGCTAAGTTAAGAAGGAGGCAAGGGTGTGAGCCCGGTCGCTGCCTGGAGGAAGAGGTTTTCCAGCATGGGGAAAAGCTAGAGCCGAGGCCCAGGGGTGGGAGCGAGACTGGCGCGTGCGAAGGAACTAGGCTAGGCCTATACGGTGGCGGGGATTGAGCGGAGGGAGAATGGCAGGACATGAGGTCAGAGGTGTAGAGGGGGCAGCCCTGCAGAACCTCCAGGCAGAGCCTTGCAGGCTGTTCTAAGGACTTTGGCCTTACTCTGGATAAAACGGGAACCATAGCAAGGTTTTGAGCAGAGGAATGATGTAGTTTGAGTAGATGTTAATGGACTCACGGGCCACCGTAGAGTTGGAGAAGCTGGGGAGTAGGGGGAATCAAAAATTTATTACTAATAGGTCAGATTAGGAGCTTCCCTGTGCAGCCACTAAAAAAGGCTGGCTTTAGCCCGGGCGCGGTGGCTCATGCCTGTAATCCTAGTACTTTGAGGGGGCCGAGGTCGGCGGATCACTTGACGCCAGGAGTTGGAGACCAGCCTGGGCCAACATGGCAAAACCCCATTTGTACTAAAAATGCAAAAGTTAGCCGGGCGTGATGACGTATGTCTGTAATCCCAGCTACTCGGGAGGCTGAGGCACAAGAATTGCTTCGACCCGAAGCACTCCAACCTGGGCGACAGAGTGAGACTCCATCTCAAAACAAACAACAAGACTTTACAGATGGGGGTGACAGTGACTTCGTGAGCCCACATCTGTGGAGAGCCTGGTGAATATATTTAATACCAGTCTGTACAAAAGTATTTCCCAGTCATCCTCTCCTTTAATCTCAGAACAGCCTGCAGAGGGCAGTGCTGTCATTTGTAAGTTTTTTTTTTTTTTAATTGCAAAAAATACGTGACATAAAATTTATCGTAAGTGGCATTGAATACATTCACAACGCTGTGCAGCCGTCACCACTGTCCATCTCGTGGACGTTGTGTAAGTCTTCGTTTTACTGGCATCTAAGCCCTGGGCGTAATTTCACTCCCCTACTTTAGGCAGCCAGCTCCATCAAGGCAGTAACACTAAAAAACATTGATGTGCCAAGCAATGAAAGAAACAGATTGAGGTTTCTTGTTTGCCCTGCCCTTGTAGTTAGGGGAGACTCTGGTGACTGGGAAAGAAGCATCAGGTAAGTATTGCCGCTGTCCTGAAACCAAGGATTCTCTTGAATATATAGCCTTACCACTGTCACTTTTCCCTCCTTTGAATACCTACTTTGTGTCATAGTATTACAGTATTTTTTGTTTGTTTTGGAGACAGGGTGATGCTGTGTCACCCAGGCTGGAGTGCAGTGGTACAATCACAGTGCACTGTATCCTTAACCTCCCAGAGTCAAACGATCCTCCCACCTCAGCCCCTGGAGTAGCTGGAACTACAGGCACACACTACCATGCCTGGCTAATTTAAATTTTTTTTTTTTTTTTTTTTTTTGAGACAAAGTCTAGCTCTGTCGCCCAGGCTGGAGTGCAGTGGCCGGATCTCAGCTCACTGCAAGCTCCGCCTCCCGGGTTTACGCCATTCTTCTGCCTCAGCCTCCCGAGTAGCTGGGACTACAGGCGCCCACCACCTCGCCCAGCTAGTTTTTTTTTTTTTTTGTATTTTTTTTTTTTTTTTTTAGTAGAAACGGGGTTTCACCGTGTTAGCCAGGATGGTCTCGATCTCCTGACCTCGTGATCCGCCCGTCTCGGCCTCCCAAAGTGCTGGAATTACAGGCTTGAGCCGCTGCGCCCGGCCAAATTTTTTTTTTTTTTTTTAAGAGACAGGGTCTCACTATGTTTCTCAGGCTGGTCTCAAACTCCTGGCCTCCCAAACTGTTGAGATTACAGGCATGAGTACCACGCCAGGTCCCAAAGTATTAATGTTTGTTGAATGGATTGGTAGATGTAGCTCCTTGACCCTGACTTCTTTTCTCCAGAGGTCACCATCTGGGAGTGGTTGAAATTGGGTCTAACCCAGAGTGATTTTGGAAATGCTGGTCTATAGCTCTGTGACCTTGGATAAGTCACTTTCCTTGATTGGGCCTCAGTTTCCTGGTCCCTGCAGTGGGGGATCCATATATTAAACAAATAGACAATGTTAAGAGATTGCATAACATGGGGACTTAATTTAGAACAGGGTGTCAGAGAAGACCTCCATGAAGAGGTGACATTTAAACTGAAAGTTGAAGGATGAATAGGACCTATCCAGGGGAGAGCAAGGTTGGCGGGGAGCCAAGGAAAGGAACTGTCTGCAGAGAGATGAGCATGTTCTACGTTCTTGAAAGTTCAGACCTTTTAGAAGCTGCATCGAGTGCCCATTCCAGGAATCCCTCTTCTCAACCCCTGTGCCGTTTAAGCTCAGTCGTTCACCGTCTTGCACAGACCTGGCTTTCAGACAGAGAGCAGGCATACCCAGGATGGGAGGAGATGGCAGAACGACCACCCCTCATTCTTCTCTTTGTGTTCTGTGTTGACTGAGAGTAAACAAGAGGATCTTCTTGTTTACCCTTCACATCTTAAGATTTTACTCCTTTATGCCCTTTTTTTGGATAAAGAGGCATCATTACTGGTCTTGAGCGAGCTCAGAGTGGTTGGAATCTCTGGGTACCCTTGGGCAGATGTTACCTACGTTTACTAAACCTCTGTGTCATCTTCTCAAAAATGGGAATAATAATATCGCTTACCTCAGGAGCATTTTGAAGACAAGCTAAGGCACGTGAAATGTTTAGCACAGAGCTAAGTGCTCATAAGGAAAATTATTAGCCAAAATTATGTTATTAGGTTTTAAGTAAGAGTACAGTAATTTGGCATATACAGAATATAGAAACTTCTTTTGTCTTTGTATCGGTAACCTTAGTTTGACCAGAATTAGATGAGTTACTGTGCCCAGAAGTCTTTTAAAAACCAAACAGGCGGCTGGGCACGGTGGCTCACGCCTGTAATCCTGGCACTTTGGGAGGCCAAGGCGGGCGTATCACAAGGTTAGGAGTTCAAGACCAGCCTGACCAATATGGTGAAACCCCATCTCTACTAAAAATACAAAAAAGTTAGCCAGGCGTGGTGGCACATGCCTGTAATCCCAGCTACTTGGGAGGATGAGGCAGGAGAATTGCTTGAACCCGGGAGGCAGAGTTTGCAGTGAGCCAAGATTGCGCCACTGCACTCCAGCCTGGGTGACCAAGCGAGACTCCTCCAAAACAAAAAACAAAAAAAATAGGAAGGCCGGACCTGATGGTCACATTTGTAATCCCAGCACTTTGGGAGGCTGAGGTGGGCAAACTGCTTGAGCCCAGGAGTTTGAAACTAGCCTGGGCAACATGGTGAAACCCTGTCTGTACAAAAATACAAAAATTTGCTGGATGTGGTGGCATGTGCCTAGAGTCCCAGCTACTCAGGAGGCTGAGGCAGGAGGATCACCTGAGCCTGGAGAGCCTGAGGTGGAGGCTACAATGAACTGTGATTGCACCACTGCACTTCAGCCTAGATGACAGGGTGAGACCCTGCCTTCAAACAAACAAAAAAAACCCAAATAGGCCAAATTCTCATCAAAACTATGAAAAATAGCATGTGCATTGGTCATTTCTAGCCCTCTTGACTTACTGTAGGTGTGATCAGCACTGGAAAAGATGCCTGCCCCTGCTGCCACATATGAAAGAGTAGTTTACAAAAACCCTTCCGAGTACCACTACATGAAAGTCTGCCTGTAAGTTTAGTTTCCTAAGTTCTATTTTAGATTACTTTTCTAACATCAATCTGAATAGAATGAAATTTAATATGATGTCTTTTTTTTTAGAGAATTTCAAGATTGTGGAGTTGGACTGAATGCTGCACAGTTCAAACAGCTGCTGATTTCGGCTGTGAAGGACCTGTTTGGGGAGGTATGGAATCACTTGGTAGATTGAACATTCCAAAGATCTTTGTAAGAAATACAGAAAGAGGCTGGGCGCAGTGGCTCATGCCTGTAATCCCAACGATTTGGAGGCCTGTAATCCCAGCAATTTGATCACGAGGTCAAGAGGTCGAGACCATCCTGGCCAACATGGTGAAACCCATCTCTACTAAAAATACAAAAATAAGCCAGGTGTGGTGGCACATGCCTGTAATCCTAGCTACTTGGGAGGCTGAGTCAGGAGAATCGCTTGAACCTGGGAGGCGGAGGTTGCAGTTAGCTGAGATCGCACCACTGCACTCCAGCCTGGTGACAGAGTGAGACTCTTTGTCTCAAAAAAAAGAAAGAAATACAGAAAGAATGCTTTTCTTTTCTTTTTTTTTTTGAGACGGAGTCTCGCTCTGTGGCCTGGGCTGGAGTGCAGTGGCCGGATCTCAGCTCACTGCAAGCTCCGCCTCTCGGGTTCACACCATTCTCCTGCCTCAGCCTCCCCAGTAGCTGGGACTACAGGCGCCCACCACCTCGCCCGGCCAGTTTTTTGTATTTTTTAGTAGAGACGGGGTTTCACCATGTTAGCCAGGATGGTCTCGATCTCCTGACCTTGCGTGATCCGCCCGCCTCGGCCTCCCAAAGTGCTGGGATTACAGGCTTGAGACACCGCGCCCAGCCTAAGATTGCTCTTCAAACATTAAAAAAAAAATTTTTTTTAATTATACAACTCTGTATTTTAAAATGTTTTATTCATGTATTGTAATAAACACATTTGTATTCCTTTTTTTCCTCCTTTATTGTCTCTACCCTGCTACCCTTCCCAGCCTCTAGTAATCACCAATCTACTTTCTATCCTCATGAGATCTACTCCTTTTTTTTTTTTTTTTGAGATGGAGTCTTGCTCTGTTGCCCAGGCTAGAGTGCAGTGGCACATTCTCGGCTTACTGCAGCCTCTGCCTCCCAGGTTCAAGGGGTCTTCCTGCCTTAGCCCCCGCCAGTAGCTGAGATTACAGGCACACGCTACCATGCCCAGCTAATTTTTGTATTTTTTCTAGAGACAGGGTTTCGCCATGTTGGCCAGGCTGGTCTTGAACTCCTGACCTCAGGTGATCCACCCTCCTCGGGCTGCCAAAGTGCTGGGATTACAGGCGTGAGCCACTGCACCTGGCAAGATCTGCTTTTTTAGCTCTCACATACGAGTGAGAACATGCAACAGTTGTCTTTCTGTGCCTGGCTTACTTCACCTGACAAAATGGCCTCCAGTTCTATTCATGGTGCTGCAAATGACAGAATTTCATTTTTTTTTTTATGACTGAGTAATATTCCATTGTAACATATACCACTTTTTTTTTTTATCCATTGATGGACGCTTAAGTTCTGTATTTTGGCTATTGGGAATAGTACTGCAATAAATGTGAGAGTGCATATGTCTTTTTGTTGTTTTTCTCCCGCCTTGGCGTCCCAAATTGCTGGGATTACAGCATGAGCTCATACACCCAGCTGCACATGTCTTTTTGAATTGATTTCCTTTCCCTTGGATTTCTGCTTAGTAGTAGACTCGCTGGATTAAATGGTATTCTATTTTTAGTTTAGTTTCTTTTGTTTTTTGTTTTTGAGATGAAGTCTTGCTGTGATGCCCAGGGTGGAGTGCAGTGGCATGGTCATGGCTCACTACAGCCTCAACCGCCCAAGCGCAAGTGATTTTCCCACCCCAGAATCCCTAGTAGCTGGGACCACAGGCATATGTACCACCAAGCCAATTTTTTTACTTGCAGAGACAAAGTCTCACCATGTTGCCCAGGCTCCTGGACTCAAGCAATCCTCTTTCCTTGGCCTCCCAAAGTTCTGGGATTATAAACATGAACCACTGCACCTGACCTATTTTTAGTTTTTTTGGGAAACCTCCATGCTGTTCTCCATAGTGGTTGTACAGTTACATTCCTCCCAGTAGTGTATGAGGGTTCCCCGAGAGATTATTTTATTTATTTATTTTTTTGAGATGGAGTCTTGCTCTGTTGCCCAGGCTGGAGTGCATTGGCACAACCTCCGCCCGCCCGGATTCAAGCGATTCTCCTGCCTCAACCTCCCGAGTAGCTGCGACTACAGGTGCCTGCCACCACGCCCAGCTAATTTTTGTATTCCCCTAGAGATTATTTTAAAACTGTGTTTGAAATTGCAGAAGTAAACTTTCAGAAGTGATGAATTTTGTTGGATTTATTCTAATATGCCTTCTGTTTTACAAGGAACACGGTAGACAAATGTTTGTTGTGGCACAGTGCTACTCAAAGTGTAGCCTAGACTGGCAACCTGCAAACTCTGCCCATCTTGAAGAGATAAGGAATTTGCAGCAGAACTAGTACACTACCACTTTTAATGAGAAAGTCTCCTTATGGTCCAGGCGCAGTGGCTCACTCCTGTAATCCCAGCTCTTCGGGAGGCTGAGGCGAGCGGATCACGTAAGGTCAGGAGTTTGAGACTAGCCTAGACAACATGGTGAAACCTTGTCTCTACTAAAAATACAAGAATTAGCTGGGCGTGGTGGCACATGCCTGTAGTCCTAGCTACTTGGAAGCCTGATGGAAGAGAATTGCTTGAACCTGGGAGGCGGAGGTTGCAGTGAGCCCAGATCACGCCACTGCATTCCAGCCTGGGCAACAGAGCAAGACTCTGTCTCAAAAAAAAAAAAAAAAGCCTCCTTATGAAAAAAAGAACTGAACTAAACACAGTGATTAATGATACTATTGGTTTACATTCTGATTCAACTCCTTATTTTGTCATAGACCAACACTTTAAGCAGATTTGAGAAAAGAAGTAGAGAAGTAGAGTTTTAGAAGTTGAGAGAAGACAGAGGATGCTCAGGAAATTATTTTCTGGTTCATATAGTCTGTCAAATCAAAATATGCTAAGTACCTCATCAAAATTTAAAGCCTCGGCTGGGCGCGGTGGCTCACGCCTGTAATCCCAGCACTTTGGGAGGCCGAGGTGGGCGGATCACAAGGTCAGGAGATCTAGACCATGGTAAAACCCCGTCTCTACTAAAAATACAAAAAAAATTAGCCGGGCGTGGTGGTGGGCGCCCTGTAGTCCCAGCTACTGGGGAGGCTGAGGCAGGAGAATGGTGTGAACCTGGGAGGCGGAGCTTGCAGTGAGCTGAGATCCGGCCACTGCACCCCAGCCTGGGAGACAGAGCGAGACTCCGTCTCAAAAAAAAATTTAAAGCCTCTGCAAAAGACTTTTTAAGAGGATGAAAAGGCCAGGCGTGGTAGCTCACAGCTATAATCCCACCACTTCGAGAAGCCAAGTGGGTGGATCAGTTGAGCCCAGGAGTTCCAGACCAGCCTGGGTATCTGGTGAAACCCCGTCTCTATAAAAAAATTTGAAAAATTGAGCCAGGTGTGATGGTGTGCACCTATAGTCCCAACTAGTCAAGAGACTGGGATGGGAGGATTGCTTGAGCCCAAGAGCTCAAGGTTGCTGTGAGTGGTGATCACACCACCACGGCTGGGGGTGGGGGTGGGAAAGGATGAAAAGATGAATTACATACTAGGGGAAAATATTTGTAAACCACGTATCCAACAAAGGACTATAGTGTTTAGAATATATAAATGACATTTGGCCTGGTGCAGTGGCTCATGCCCGCAATCCCAACACTTTGAGAGACCAAGGCAGGAAGATTTCTTGAGGTCAGGAGTTCGAGGCTGTAGTGAACTCTGGTTGCACCACTGCATGCAGCCTGGGCAACAGAACAAGACCTTGTCTCAATAGTAATAACACGCGGGTTTGGTGGCTCACGCCTGTAATCCCAGCACTTTGGGAGGCCAAGGTGGGTTGATCGCCTGAGGTCAGGAGTTGGAGACCATCCTGGCCAACATGGCAAAACCCCGTCTCTGCTAAAACTATAAAAACTAACCAGGTGTGGTGGCACATGCCTGTAACCAGCTATTCGGGAGACTAAGGCAGGAGAATCACTTGAACCTGGGAGGCAGAGGTTGCAGTGAGCCAAGATCATACCACTGCACTCCAGCCAGGGTGACAGAGCGAGATTCTTTTCTCAAGAAAATAATATTATAATAAGTATCAAAACTCAGCCAAACAATTCAATTAGAAATTTGAATTGTGGCCGGGCGCGGTGGCTCAAGCCTGTAATCCCAGCACTTTGGGAGGCCGAGACGGGCGGATCACGAGGTCAGGAGATCGAGACCATCCTGGCTAACACGGTGAAACCCCGTCTCTACTAAAAAAATACAAAAAATTAGCCGGGCGAGATGGCGGGCGCCTGTAGTCCCAGCTACTCGGGAGGCTGAGGCGAGAGAATGGCGTAAACCCGGGAGGCGGAGCTTGCAGTGAGCTGAGGTCCGGCCACTGCACTCCAGCCTGGGCGACAGAGCGAGACTCCGTCTCAAAAAAAAAAAAAAGAAATTTGAATTGTTTGGCAAAAACATTAACAGACATTTTACTAAAGAGAATGTATGGTTTTGGCAAAGAAGCATATGGAAAGATGTTTAACATTAGCCATTAGGGAAATGCACATTAATGGCACAATGAGATACCACAGTATACCTAGCAGAATGACTGAAATAAAAAATAACAACTTTAAATGCTAGCAAGAATGTGCAGAAACTGGATCACTCATACACTATAGTGAGTATGTAAAATAGTGCAGCCACTCTGGAACATAGTTTGGCAGTGTCTTTTTTTTTTTGGTAAAATTACATAGAGCCACACACAGGTATAAATATGAGTAGACATACAGTTGGTAAAATCTGAATAACCTCTGGATTGTACCAATACCACTTTTCTAGTTTTACTACTGTAATGTAGTTACGCAGGACATTGACATTGCAGGAGGCTGAATGAAGAGTGTATGGAACCTCCCTGTACATTTTTTTTAAATTAGTTATTTATTTTTGAGACGAAGTTTTGCCCTTGTTGCCCAGGCTGGCGTGCAATGGCACGATCTTGCCTCACTGCAACCTCCGCCTCCCAGGTAGCTGGGATTACGGGCATGCGCCACCACACCGGGCTAATTTTGTATTTTTAGTAAAAATGGGGTTTCTCCGTGTTGATCAGGCTGGTCTCAAACTCCCAACCTCAGGTGATCCGCCCCCCCTTGGCCTCCCAAAGTGCTGGGATTACAGGCATGAGCCACTGTGCCTGGCCAATCCCTGTACATTTCTTTGTGATCTCTTGTGAGTCTATAATTTTTCTAAATACAAAATTAAAAAAAAAAAATGTCTGTGTGTACCTGTGTGTCAGGTAGAAAACCTCGTTCCTGGGGTTTATATAGCTGCGAACAAACAGACATGGCCTCTGCCACATGGACTAATGTCTTGGTTCTTGTAATAGGAAAACATGTTGGACAATTAGTGACAAGAATAAAGGGAATTATAAAAGAGAAGGTGCGGTGTCCTGTACAGGAAAGAACATAACAAGCTGACTTTGTCTCAACTTGAAAATCAGTCAAGGAACAATTTAAATGAAGACTCATAAAGGATGAGGGACATCAGCCATATGCAGAGGTGTAGGCAGAACATGCTAGGCAGAGGGAGCTGTAAGTAAGTAGGCAACTAAAGCGCCAGCACCATTAAATAAAATACTGCTTTTGTGGAGGAGAAAATCTGAAAACTCAATGGTTGTCAAAAGTTGATAAGCATTCAAGAATAATAGTGAGAATAGCCTGCTAATAGCATTATTCCACATTCAGGTTGATGCCGCCTTACCTTTGGACATCCTAACCTATGAAGAGAAGACCTTGTCAGCCATCTTGAGAATATGTAGCAGGTATGACAGAGAATGGGACATTTATAGTATAACAGGGCAGAGAGAGACCGATGGAGAAATAGAGCAAAAATGCTCTTCTGAGAATGAGAATTTTTTTGTTGTGAACTCTGAGCAGCTTTTGGGAATTTAAACTGGGATGAATATGAACATTCATCCACCAGAAACTTGTACTCTAGAGAGGGCAAAACTTAGGATTTGGTTACAGCTGTAGTTTCCCATTGATGGTTACAGTTGCAAAGTCAGAAGTGAATCTTTTAGAAATCTTAGTTGAGGTTCATTTTGTTCTCTGCCTATGACACAGTGTGTATTTTCTTGATATTTCTGCAGTGGTCTTGTCAAATTGTGGAGCTCTTTGACCCTGTTAGGATCCTATAAAGGCAAAAAATGTGCTTTCCGGGTGATTCAGGTAAAGACTATTTCCTCACATATTCCAAACAAGATTGAGTGGTGGGTCGACTGCTTCTTAATATACTCAACTCATTTTTGTGCTTGCATAAATGTAATATGATTAAAATGATTTAAGTAGGGGAAAATAAAGGACTTGATTGTTTCCAAAAATGTGAGCCAGAGCACTTCGATTTTAAATTCTGTGGGAGATGTTTTGGGATAAAACTTGCAATCCTGTGGTTAAGGCTTATTTTTCATTAACGCTTAAAGCTTTGTGTGTTATATATTGGTATGCTCTTTTTGAGCTGTGAGTACTTGTTATTGAAGGCATCCTCTCAGGATGCTCTGTAAAATGCTCCTACATCAGTTTTGTTAATCCTGTAAAACTGGGCATGTTTCCCCATTGCCCTGTGCTTCAGTGGAGTTTCTCCCGATGCTTTAACCTTTTTCTTTCTCTTGTAGGTTTCTCCATTTCTCCTTGCATTATCTGGTAATAGTAGGGAACTAGTATTGGATTGAATGAATAGTCTTCCATTTTGGAAACATTCTTCCACTCTCATATTTATTTTTTGGTGCCTGCATGTTTGAAGACTGAAGCAGGCCAAAAGCTCTTGATGAAATTTGTGGGTGCTGAAGATGTTCCCACTAATTTCCAGCCATCACTTTTGGTGGGGTGGGCTTCAGAGGACAGTCTGCCTGAACCTACCAGTGCTGACCCTGCAGCACTTTCAGCATATGCACATCAAAGTTGGAGACCGCGCTGAACTTAGGAGGGCCTTCACACAGACAGATGTGGCTACCTTCTCAGAATTAACGGGGGATGTCAATCCTTTGCATTTAAATGAAGACTTTGCAAAACACACCAAGTTTGGAAATACAATTGTACATGGAGTTTTAATCAATGGACTTATCTCAGCTCTCCTGGGAACTAAAATGCCAGGGCCAGGTTGTGTATTTCTTTCCCAGGAAATTAGCTTTCCAGCCCCTTTATATATTGGAGAAGTTGTTTTAGCTTCTGCAGAAGTGAAAAAGCTAAAGCGGTTCATTGCTATTATTGCAGTGTCATGTTCTGTAATAGAAAGTAAAAAGACTGTTATGGAAGGCTGGGTTAAAGTTATGGTTCCAGAAGCTCCCAAATCCTGAAATACGTGTTTAAAGATGCAACCTCAAACACCAATGCTGTAGTTAAAGAGCCTCTGGGGAAATGGATTGCTGCTTTTCACCAAAGAATGGTTGATAGGCCCAGAAGCCCATCTTAGTTAGGGGAAGAGAGCAGGTAGAGTGTTGTTCAAATGCCAACTTTACAGTTTGGCCTTATGCTTCATGCAGAATTGAGTGTATGCAGGATTTTCATTATCTGCCTGGCTTTTTTGTTTTTTGCTTTTTAATTCAAGAAGTGGGCTGGGCCCAGCGGCTCATGCCTATAATCCTGGCACTTTGGGAGGCTGCAGCAGGCAGATCACTTGAGGTTGGGAGTCCAAGACCAGCCTGGCCAACATGGTAAAACCCCATCACTACCAAAAAAAAAAAATACAACTATCTGTGCTTGGTGACTTGGCCCTGTAGACCCAGCTGCTCGAGAGGCTGAGGTGGGAGAATTGCTTGGGCCTGAGAGCTGGAGGTTGTGAGACTGAGATTGTACCACTGCACTGTAGTCTGGGTGACAGAGCGAGACCCTGTCTCAAAAAAGAAAAAAGTATTGGGAAGATTATTTGAAGACTCTAGTTTTAAATCAGGCATGGCGGCTCATGCCTGTAATCCTGGCATTTTGGGAGGCCGAGGCAGGCAAATCACTTGAGGTCATGAGTTCAAGACCAGCCTGGCCAACATATGAAACCCCATCTGTACTAAAAATACAAAAACTAACTGGATGTGGTGGTGGGCACATGTAATCCCAGCTACTTGGGAGGCTGAAGCAGGAGAATCGCTTGAACCTGGGAGGTTGCAGTGAGCCGAAATCATACCATTGCACTTCATCCTGGGTGACAGAGCAAAACTCCACCTCAGAAAAAAAAAAAAGAGAGATTGTACTTTTAGGAATTCAGACCTAGATAGATTTGCATTTGGATAACAGAACCCTACCTATATCTTTGTAGAAGCAGCTTCTCACTGAATTGTAACTGTAACAATTGTTGAAGGTAAAAATAGAAGTTGGGTCATCTTTGAACACCTACTTTTTTATCATTGAATATTTTTAGGCCCTGTTCTTCAGTATCTGAGTCACAAGGTGGCATCTTGGTCTACCTTCAGTGAGACTTGCGTTTCACGGGAGGGGCGTATGTGCATCCTTGGTCTCAGTTATGTAAACTCTCTGATCTATAAAGTAGTGGTAACACATGCCACATGGGATAGTTGGTGGAAATGATAGATGGAGTTAAGCACAGGACCCAGTCTCTCAGCAGTAGCTTCTAATTATTGTTGCCCATTTCCCCTGCAACTGAGGTGAGAGGTTTTCCTGAGTTTGAAGCTGACTGGCCCACAGTTAAACATAACAGACCAGTCTTTCAGGGTGTCAAGCAACCTCTATTAGTGTTCTTAAGTACAGTTCCTGTTTTAAAAGTTCAGAGTATTCCTTGAAAATTTGGATTTACCTCTCGTTATATGAATAATACATGCTTATAGTAAAAAAAAAAAAAAATTGTAAGAAATAAAAAAATATTAAGAAGACTATGGAGACGAAATTCTTAAGACTTCGGGAGCTGGGGGCCAGGGAGGTTATATTGAAGGGAAGATGTACCTAACATGTTAGTACTAAATGGCCATCCCAACACAGCCAACACTTTTGTTTCCATTTTTTAATAACATTGAAATGTAATTCACATACCATAAAATTCACCTTTTTAAAGTGTACATTTCAGTGGTTTTCAGAATATCCACACAGTTGTACAACTATCACCAAATCAATTTTTTTTAGCATTTTTCATCCCCCAAAAGAAACCCCCATTAGCAGTCAATCCATTTATCTTCTCCAGTCCTGGGCAGTCACCAGTCTACTTTCTGTGTGGATTTCCCTATTCTGGACATTTCATATAAGTTCATACAATATATGGTCCTTTGGAACTGGCTTCTTCGATATAGCATGTTTTCAGGGTTCATCCATTTTACAGCATGTATCAGTACATTTTATTTTATGGCTGAATAATATTCCATTGTATTTACCCATCCATCAGTTGATATTTGGATTATTTTTGCTTTTTGACTGTTAATGTTAGGAACATTATAGAAAAGGTTTTTATGTGCACAGGTTTTAAGTGGAATTGCTGGATCATGTAACTTTAATATAAAGAATTGTCAAATTGTTCTCGAAATTACTATTGGGCATGAGGTGGTATCTCATTGTAGTTATGATTTCCATGTATCTTATGTCAGCCAATACATTCAAGACAATCTGACAGAATTTTTAATTTTTACCCAGAGAGCAGCTGAACAGACGACTAGAAATAATTATTCTAGGCCAGGCGTGGTGGCTCACGCCTGTAATCTCAGCACTTTGGGAGACTGAGGTGGGCGGATCACGAGGTCAAGGTCAAGAGATTGAGACCATCCTGGCCATCGTGATGAAACCCCATCTCTACTAAGAACACAAAAAAATTACCTGGGCATGGTAGTGCATGCCTGTAATCCCAGCTACTCGGAGGCTGAGACAGGAGAATCACTTGAACTGGGAGGCGGAGGTTGCACTGATCCCAGATGGTGCCACTGCTCTTTAGCCTGGGTGATGGAGTGAGACTCAGTCTCAAAAAAAAGAAAAAAAAAAAGGATTATTCTAGTCACTAGAGGGCAGTGCTGTGTATAAAGTTAGTACTTTAAAACTTTAATATTGTATTATACCATACTCTCGTTTTCAAAGGTGGAAGACAAGACCAAAATCAATGTGAGGAGCAAGGATACTGTTCTCGTGAGTTTCAGAATGTGCAGTATATGCAGGCTGAGGTCCACCTAAAGAAGACTTTTATAGGTGAATCACTAGACGTGCTGAAAATGTGTTCAAATGGCAAAACAATGGGAAACATGAGGCAAAAATACATGGACTTGAGGCCAAAACTGCTTGCTCCTGCAGAACTCATTCCCTGGGATTTAGCAGCAGTCTTAAAGTTACGTCCATAACTGGATCGGGATGTGATCATTGATACTGATAGCCACCATTTTTTCAGTGCCTGATGAGTTGATTTTCTACATTAATGCTAATCCTTGAAACAACTTTGTGAAGTTAACGTTACCCTGTTTTTAAGTAGGATAACTGTGACTTGCCCAGGGTTGTTCAGTGAATAAGCAGAACAGCCGGGATTCAAACTTGGACCTGCCTGGCTCCAAAGCCTTTCCTTTTACATCACTCTGTGGGTCTTAGGTTCCTGTAGGGGCCAAAGGGAAACTTCCCCTTTGCCCTCTGAAGGTTCACTCTGAAAAATCAACTGAGAAAAGGCAGATTAATTGGAGAAAAGGCATACCAATATATTAGCTTCATGAAGGGGAGAGCCACAGAGTGATTATCCCCCCAAACCCCTACACAATAGGGTTTAGAAGCTTAAATACCACCTTAAGGTTACAGAAAGAGTGGGCTTGGATCAGTGGCATAACAGTTTCTGGGAGCGGCAGAAGAGGAAGCCTGGCTGGCAAAGGTGGTCTTGTTATGTAAATGAAGCTCCACAGGTGGCAACCCTCAAAAGAATAGATGATGAATGTTTTAGACCTTTTTTGTTGTTTGAGATGGAGTCTTGCTCTTATTGCCCAGGCAGGATTGCAATGGCCTGATCTTGGCTCACTGCAGCCTCCGCCTCCCAGGTTCAAGCGATTCTCTTGCCTCGGCTTCCCCAGTAGCTGGGATTACAGGTACACGCCACCATGCCAAGCTAATTTTCCGTTTTTAGTAGAGACGGGATTTCACCATGTTGGCCAGGCTGGCCTCGAACTCCTGACCTCAGGTGATCTGGCCTCAAAGTGCTGGGATTACAGGTGTGAGCCATGTCCCAGCATGTTTCAGACTTTTAAAGTGTCAGACTAAGTTAATCTTCCCGAGATCCAGACAAGGGAAAGCCAGGCTGCATCAAGCAGATTCTCTGCAAATACAAGTTTCCCCCACAAAAGACAGCTTTGCAGGGCTACTTCTGTTAGCTCTCTGAACAGCCATCTGAAAATATGACAAGTATATTTTGGGGTGAAATATTTTTATTTCCTTCATTGGCATTGCTGGAACTGGAGCACTGTCAGTTTCTATAATAGCATCTTACATGGCATTAAAATAATGTGAATCATTCTATAGCAATCTTTTTGCTTTCAGAATGTTCTAGATCTTATTCCCTGCTAGAGTTGTAGCATTTTCCTAATACTATTAGTTGAAAGTCTTCCACCCATGCATATCACCTACCCTTTTTCTAAGCCAACACTCAGTGATTATTTGTCTTCACCGAAGAATTGCTTAAAGGGTTAAAGATGAAAAATAGAGGGTAGGGAAGGGATGTCAGATCTGAATGATAGTTGATTTATACTGTGTAACTTTTTTTTTTTTTTTTTTGAGGCGGAGTCTCGCTCTGTCGCCCTGACTGGAGTGCAGTGGCCGGATCTCAGCTCACTGCAAGCTCCGCCTCCCGGGTTTACGCCATTCTCCTGCCTCAGCCTCCCGAGTAGCTGGGACTACAGGCGCCCACCGCCTCGCCCGGCTAGTTTTTGTATTTTTAGTAGAGACGGGGTTTCACTGTGTTAGCCAGGATGGTCTCGATCTCCTGACCTCGTGATCCGCCCGTCTCGGCCTCCCAAAGTGCTGGGATTACAGGCTTGAGCCACCGCGCCCGGCCGTAACTTTCAAAAGTAGCCCCAGGGCGCTGTGGCTCAACGCTGAGGAAAGAGAGAGACCCTCTCATATTGTTTTATATTGTTTTATACTCAGTACCTGTTTTAAGAAAAAAACAAGGAAGTAAAACCAAAGACAGGCAGCCCAGTGCCAGGCCCACAACCAGGCCTGGGCCTGCCTGGCCTAAACCCAGTAGTTAAAAATCAACTCATAACTTAGAAACCGATATTATTCATAGATTCCAGGCATTGTATGAAAGAACGTAGTGAAACTCCCGGACCTGTTTTGTTTCTCTCTGACCACCGGTGCATGCAAACCCTGTCACGTACCCTTGCTTGCTCAAATCAATCATGACCCTTTCATGTGAAATCTTTAGTGTTGTGAGCCCTTAAAAGGGACAGAAATTGTGCACTCAGGGAGCTCGGATTTTAAGGCAGTAGCTTGGCGATGCTCCCAGCTGAATAAAGCCCTTCCTTCTACAACTTGGTGTCTGAGAGGTTTTGTCTGCGGCTGGTCCCGCTACAGTTTTTGGTTCCCTGACCGGGAAGCGAGGTAACTGATGGATGGCCGAGGCAGCCTGTTAGGCGGCTTAGGCCTGCCCTGTGGAGCACCCTGCGGGGGACTCTGGCCAGGCTGAGTGACGTGAGCCAAAGAGTGCTCCCAGGTAGGCAGTTGTCCCGGTAAAACGCCTCATCAGAGCAGTGCGTAGCAGGCCCCCACAGAGGATGAACACAGTGGCTGAATACCGGGAAGGAACTGGCACTTGGAGTCCGGACATCTGAAACTTGGTAAGACTAGTCTTTGGAACTTGCCCCACTCCATTTGAGTGGAAGCGTGGCCTGATCACCCATGGTGTGCCTGTATTGGCACTTTTGTTCTGGTTTTGTCTTAAATTGCCGGATACTTTGGTTTTGGTTTTGACTTGGCTTAAATTTCTTGGTGCTCGGATTTTGAATTTCGTGGTATTCTGATTTTGGTTTGGTATAAACGATAAAAGTGTGTGTGTGTGTACCCTCTTTACCTGTTCTATGTTTTGTGGTGAATGTGTGTGGTGTGAGTGTGGTATTTTGTCTTGAGAAAACATGGGTCAGGTGCAAAATAAGCCCACCCCACTGAGAACTATATTGAAAACTTTCAAGAAAGGAAAAAAGGGGGGAGGCAGAATTTACATAAAAAGAATGTTATATGATAAATTCTTGTCCTGAAATAAATTAACTGGTTATTTTTTTAAAAAAGTTTGTAGGCCGAGACGGGCGGATCACGAGGTCAGGAGATCGAGACCATCCTGGCTAATACGGTGAAACCCTGTCTCTACTTAAAAAAAAAATACAAAAAACTAGCTGGGCGACGAGGTGGGCGCCTGTAGTCCCAGCTACTCGGGAGGCTGAGGCAGGAGAATGGCGTAAATCCGGGAGGCGGAGCTTGCAGTGAGCTGAGATCCGGCCACTGCACTCCAGCCTGGGTGGCAGAGCAAGACTCCGTCTCAAAAAAAAAAAAAAAAAGTTTGTAATAAGTCAGAAAGTTGAGACATGTCAAAAAAAAATTGTCCGCGAAAGTCGTAAAAAAAAAAAGTTATAAAAAAATTTTTATGCAAAAAATGTCGTATAATTTAAAAGTAATATGGCCTCCTGAGTACTATTGGAAAAAAGAGTTTATGTGCAAAGTGTATAAAAAAGTAAAATAGGCCGGGCGCGATGTCTCAAGCCTGTAATCCCAGCACTTTGGGAGGCCGAGACGGGCGGATCATGAGGTCAGGAGATCAAGACCATCCTGGCTAACACAGTGAAACCCCGTCTCTACTAAAAAATACAAAAAAACCCAGCCGGGCGAGGTGGCGGGTGCCTGTAGTCCCAGCTACTCGGGAGGCTGAGGCAGAAGAATGGCGTAAACCCAGGAGGCGGAGCTTGCAGTGAGCTGAGATCCGGCCACTGCACTCCAGTCTGGGCGACAGAGCGAGACTCTGTCTCAAAAAAAATAAAAAAAAATATATCTTTAATAAAAAGATTATAAAGAGGCATAAGAATGTGGATTTTTACCTACATTAAAAGGTCAAAAAATTATTGTTTTGAAAGTTTAGGCAAGTTTTAAAATGTTAATTGTAAAGAAAACTCTGTGTGTAAACATAATAGCTAGAGTTAAAAAGGTATCATCCAGTTTTTCTGTGAACTGGACATTTAAAATGCAACAGGTTTTTCTTAAAACATCAACCTGCTCTTTAACAAAAATTATAAAAGGTTAAAAAGAGTCTATAAAATCTTACCTTATGGTCAAACATGAAAAATTGGATAAATATGTCTACAGGGTTTTATTAAAATTAATAGCATACTAATATAAAGGTAAAATTTAGCTTATCTGGTATAAAAATCATACAAAAAGCATTGTTAAATATAAAATGGTGGTTAGTTTTTTTTGGTCTAAAAACTAATAAAAATAGGTGCCAAAGAAAACATTCATTTTACTAGAAGATGATAGAAGTTAAAGACTTAAAACAAACTTTGGCAATTAAGACAGCATACCAAGATGTAAATGCCTGGTTGAAATGGATCAAATATTCCATCTGCACGTTAAACAAAAGCAATTGTTATGCTTGTGCACATGGCAGGCCAGCGGCCCTGATTGTCACCCTTCCACTAAGGTGGTCCTCCAGTCAACCAGGCATGGGCTACATGGTAGCTCTTTTCCAGGATTCTACAGCCTGGAATAATAAGTCATGCCAAGCTCTCTCTGCTATATCCCAAAGTCCCTGCAGGTCAGTCCCCGAGGGCCATCCAGCTTCCATATCCCAACACTAAGTTCACTTCATGTCTCTCATGGCAAGGAGGAGACTTAGTATTCCTTGGAGACCTGAAGGGATGCAGTGAGCTTAAGAATTTTTAAGAGCTTATCAGTCAGTCAGCCCTTGTGCATCCCCAAGGAGATGTGTGGTGGTATTGTCGTGGACCTTTACTGAGCACTCTGCCAAATAACTAGAGTGACACTTGTGCTTTAGTCCATTTGGCTATCCCTTTCACCCTGGCATTTCATCAACCAGAAAATAATAATAATAATAATAAGACATCGTAAAGTGAGAGAAGCCCCTCATAGGTCTTTCAACTCTCACATCTATTTAAATGCAATTGAGAAACACCAGATCAATTTAACCTTGAAATTAACCACAAGAAATACCAGATCAATTTAAAGCTTGAAAACAAATAGTTACAGGATTTAAATCAATATTTTAGTAAATGACAGTCAATAAAAATATAAATTAGATAAACTACATCTATTACAACCAGCAGCAACAAGCTTTTCATGAGTTAAAAAGAAAAACTCATGTCAGCCCCAGCCCTGAGGCTACTTGACCTGACAAAACTCTTTACACTCTGTATGTCAAAAAAAAAAAAATGGCAGTTGGAGTTTTAACCCAGACTGTAGGGCCCTGGCCAAGGCCAGCAGCCCATCTCTCAAAACAGCTAGACAGGGTTTCCGAAGACTGGTCCCCATGTCCAAGGGCCCTGGCAGCAATGGCCCCATTAGCACAAGAAGCAGATAAGCTAACTCTTAGGCAAAACCTAAACATAAAGTCTCCCCATGCTGTGGTGATTTTAATAAATACCAAAGGACACCATTAGCTAATAAATGCTAGACTATCTAGATACCAAAGCTTGCTCTGTAAAAAATCCCCGCATAACCATTAAAGTTTACAACACCCGTAAACCTGCCACCTTGCTCCTGGTATCCAAGAGCCCAGTTAAATATAACTGTGTAAAAGTATTGGACTCAGTTTATTCTAGTGGGCCTAACCTCTGAGACCATCCTTAAACATCTGTAGACTGGGAGCTGTACATGGATGGCAGCAGCTTTGCTAACCCCTACAAAGTGACTCTGAAAAAGACAAGCCCTGCTCCAGTCATACCCGGAAGCTGACTGATCCACGCACGGCCAAAGCATGAGGAAACTCATCGTGGGACTCATTTTCCTTAAAATTTGGACTTGTACTGTAAGGACTTCAACTGACCTTCCTAAGACTGAGGGCTGTTCCAGTGTATACATCAAGTCACTGAGGTAGGACAAAAGGTTGCTACAGTCCTATTATTTTATAGTTATTATAAGTGTACCAGGACTCTAAAACTTGTTTGTATAATGATATTCTATCCAAGGTATGTGGCCCAGGAAATAACCAACCTGATGCGTGTTATGACTCATTTTAAGCCTCCCATGATCACAGTTTTTAAAATAAGACTAAGGACTGGTCCTTTTCTAAGTGACACAAGTAAAGTAATAGCTAGAACAGAAGAAAGAGGGATCCCCAAAAATGTAACCTTAAAATTTAACACAGGTACTGCTGTTAATAGTAAGCAGCATGGAATGGGATGCAGTTCTCTAGATTAAGAAAAAAGTTACACAGCAAAAAAAATAAGTATATCTGTCAAGAATCAACTTTATGTGAAATGTGTCAATACTGGTCTTGCGTCATTTGGGCTACTTAAAATATATATATAAAAAATAAAAAAGATTCTATTTGGCTCCAGAAAGGAAAAGTCAGCCCCTCCTGCATGAGTGGGAGCTGCAACCCTTTAGAATTGGTAATCACAAACCCCTCAGACCCTGAACCCATGTTTAAAAATTAGTTCCCAGCACTAGGAGGATTTAAAACTCTTATAATAAAAGTTACAATAATAAGAAGAACCTGCTTACTGCTCCCTTGTTTGCTATCTGTACTTCTTCAAATGATAAAAGAGCTTCATTGCTACCTTAGTTCATCAAAATGCTTCAGCACAAGTATACTACATGAATCACTATCAATCTATTGCATAAAAAGACATAAGTAGGAAAAATAAGAGTGAGAACTCCCACTAATAAAAAGTGAGAGTCTCAAAAGGGGGGAATGAGGAAAGAGAGAGATCTTCTCATATTGTTTTATATTGTTTTATACTCAGTACCTGTTCTAAGAAAAAAACAAGGAAGTAAAACCAAAGACAGGCAGCCCAAAACCAGTCCTGGACCTGCCTGGCCTAAACCCAGTAGTTAAAAATCAACTTATAACTTAGAAACCGATATTATTCATAGATTCCGGGCATTGTATAAAAGAACGTAGTGAAACTCCTGGTCCTGTTTTCTCTCTGACCACCGGTGCATGCAAACCCTGTCACGTACCCCTTGCTTGTTCAAATCAATCATGACCCTTTCATGTGAAATCTTTAGTGTTGTGAGCCCTTAAAAGGGACAGAAATTGTGCACTCAAGGGAGCTTGGATTTTAAGGCAGTAGCTTGGCGATGCTCCCAGCTGAATAAAGCCCTTCCTTCTACAACTTGGCGTCTGAGAGGTTTTGTCTGCGGCTCGTCCTTCTACAACTCCTGTAATCCCAGCACTTTGGGAGGCCGAGGCAGGTGGATCACGAGGTCAGGAGATCGAGATCATCCTGGCTAACACCGTGAAACCCCGTCTCTACTAAAAGTACAAAAAATTAGCCGGGCGTGGTGGCAGGTGCTTATAATCCCAGCTACTCGGGAGGCTGAGGCAGGAGAATGGCGTGAACCCGGGAGGCAGAGCTTGCAGTGAGCCAAGATCGCGCAGCTGCACTCCAGCCTGGGCAACAGTGCATGACTCTGTCTCAAAAAAAAAAAAAAAGTAACTTCTCAATGTGAGCATTTCCACTGGTTTTTTTGTTTGTTTTCTGAGACAGAGTCTCACTCTGTCTCCCAGGCTGGAGTTGCAGTGGTGCAATCACTGCAGCACATCCTGGGCTTACACAATCCTGCCTCGGCCTTCTATATAGCAGAGAACAGAGGCACACAGCACCATGTCTGGCTTATTTTTTTATTTTTTTGCAGAGATGAGGTTTCACTTTGTTGCCCAGGCTAGTCTCAAACTCCTGGGCTCAAGCAGTCCTCCCACCTTGGCTTCCCAAAAGTGCTAGGATTACAGGCATGAGCCACTGTGCTCGGCCTTCATGTTCACTTTTTTAAAATGTATGTTTTTTTTTTTTGTAGAAATGTGGGTCTCACTGTGTTGCCCAGGTGGTCTCGAACTCCTGGTCTCAAAGCGATACTCTTGCCTTGGCCTCCCAAAATGCTGGAATGAGCCTCTGCATACAGATTTCCACATTTTTATGCTCCCTAAGAGTCACGGTCTTTGAAATCTATAAATCAATAAAGGTTGGAAACAGAGAAGTAGACAAGAAGTTATCAGTACTTCTGTTTAAATAATAACTTGTCATTTTTATCTAGAGTCAAGATTCTCAAACCACACATGCTTTGTTAAAGCTGGCTATCAGGAAAACTGGTTGCTTGGCTTTCTCATTCTGAGTCTATACAAACTGCTCAAAAGAATGACTCTTAATGAAAGCTTGAGTGATCCTCAAATTAGGAAATCCTCTCCCAGATAGTTGAGAAGTGGCCTTGACTGTACCAGGTCACATGTGGAAGCAAGTACAAAAGTAATGACTAAAATAGGCCAAGTTGTTCCAGCACTTTCTACATAGGGGTTTATGCGACTGCAAATTATGTGATGTTTAATTGTCACTGAGATACTCATTTTAAGCACTTTTAGCCTAATGTACTGGAAAATTGCTTAATGGATTTTTATATTCTATTAGAAACATTTCCATATTGGTGAAATGCCACTTATTTCTTTTTCTGAGGAGCAAATCTCGAGTAGCAACGGGAAGAAAGCCTGGCAACAGCCACCATCTGTCTTGTGGACCTGACGTGCATATTCACCTAGAAAAAGAAGAAATTGCTAAATGCACACTGATACCTCTTAGGCAACCACAGGTTTTCATTTTGTGCTGAATTATTAGTTATTTTTCCTTTATGTTTTTAGAGTATGATTCAGAGACCAATTTATTCCCAAAGAAAATTGCCATGACATCTATTAAGTTTTTATATTAAAACAATTTCTACCAAAGGATGACTGTCACTCTGAGCAACTGTGCCACTTTGAATGCCTCATATATCAGCATAGCTTATTATCTAGCTCTGTCTGAGCAGAATGGGAGTGCTGCTGAATTAGTCTTGGTCCACAGGTATCTCCAGGGTCCAGATGTTTCAACTCCTTTGTGCTTATCTTTGCTTTTATTTTGGGTTACAAACACAGCAGATAAATTAATTCTCAGCATCTTCAGAGAAATTGTGGGTTGGAGCAGAATCACCAACTAGAAGAAACCATTTAAATTCAAAAATCGGGCTGGGCGCAGTGGCTCACACCTGTAATCCCAGCACTTTGGGAGGCCGAGGCGGTTGGATCATGAGGTCAGGAGATGGAGACCATCCTGGCTAACACGGTGAAACCCCGTCTCTACTAAAAAATACAAAAAAAAAGTAGTCGGGTGAGGTGGCGGGCGCCTGTAGTCCCAGCTACTCAGGAGGCTGAGGTGGGAGAATGGCGTAAACCCGGGAGGCGGAGCTTGCAGTGAGCCGGGATTGCGCCACTGCACTCCAGCCTAGGCAACAGAGTGAGACTCTGTCTCAAAAAAAAAAAAAAAAAAAAAATTCAAAAATCGTAAGGAACCCAGAACCAATGTTAACACCACATAAATACAACAAGATTAATAGGAGGCCCCACAGTTAATCCCTAAGGTGGTTTTTAGCTATAAAGCAATTCAAATGACCTTCTTATAAACCCTGGGCAGCAGTCCCCTGTGATGTGGTGGAAAATATCAACAAGTAAAGGAAATAAGAATGACTGTGGGTTGAGTTTTGTTGTTTTAGATCCAGATCATGAATATTTAAAGAAATAAATGCATTTTGAGTTGGGAGGCCATGCTACTTAGGAAATACTGAGTTTTTCACAAGCTTCTATGATCTGATTTTGTAGAGTAGTTGCCAGGCCTAAGGAGCATCCTCGCTAAAACTCATTATCTTCAGTCAATCTGGGCGAACGTCAAGTTGTTAGACAAACAACCTGTGGGCCATCTAAACATTTGGCAACAGGGGGAAATATATACACACATACATGTATATATATGTGTGTGTGTGTGTGTGTGTATATATATATATATATTTTTTTTTTTTTTTTTTTTTTGCTAGCCCTGAGTAGTTGTGTGTGTGGCAAAAGCTGAGGTTCCCTCATTCCTCATTAGCCTTAGGCAGAAACAAAACCGATTTAAATTAGATCAGCTCCAGCCTTGGGGGTGTTTCCCTATGTTCAGCCTGAGCCATTTCTTTTCTTTTTTTTGAGACAGGGTCTGGCTCTGTCACCCGGGCTGGAGTGGAGTGGTGGGATCACAGCTTACTGCAGCCTCGACCTCCCTGTGCTCATGTGATCCTCCTACCTCAGCTTCCTGAGTAGCTGGGATCACAGTCACATGCCACCATGCCCGGCTAATTTTATGACTTTTTGTAGAGACGGGAATCTCACTATGTTGCCTAGGCTGGTCTCAAACTCCTGGGCTCAAGCGATCTGCCTGTCTTGGCCTCCCAAAGTGCTGGGTTTATAGGCGTGAGCCACCATGCCCAGCTAGGCCTTAGCCATTTCAAATGCCAAATGTATATTAAGGCTCTCCTGGGGTTTGAAACCCAGTTCCCCATGGATCATGGATCCAGTTTAAGTCCAGTATCCTCAGAGGATCACTAATAAGACACCGATTTGGGTAGATAAAATCATGAGGCTTACCACAATATTTATTTTAAGGGGCTCACTTCCCAGAAGAATTCACAGAGAAAGGGAAAGGCTAGACTGAGAGCTTGTCTCTGGTTTCATTTCATCACATACCTGATTTCTCACGTTCAGTTTCCTTTCCTTAGTAAGGAAAACTAGATAGGGCTGTTATTTTATGACCTTTGCAACTCTGACCTTCAATTCTAATTACTTTTCTGTTCTCTTCCTTTCCAGGGAGAAAACTATTTGAATACCTTTCCGTTGAACAACTTTTCTCTCCCTGTACGGTTCACCTGCTGATTTCCTTTATTTTTAATTTTTATATATTTTTTAGAGACAGTCTTGCTTGGTTGCCCAGGCTGGAGGGCAGTGGCACAATCACGGGTCACTGCCACCTCAGCTGGGCTCAAGAGATCCTCCCACCTCAGCCTTCTGAGTAGCTAGGACTACAGGCATGTACCACCACACCTAGCAAATTTTTAAAAATTTTGTAGAGACAGGGTCTCACTGTGTTGCCCCACCTGGTCTTGAATTCCTGGCCTCAAGCCATCCTCCCGTTTCAGTCTCCCAAGGTGCTAGGATTATAGGTGTGAGCCACTATGCCCTGCCTCCTTTTTTTGTTTTGTTCACACATCTATTTGACAAATATTTACTGAGCACAAATTCTGTGCCAGGAACTGTCCCCAAAGAGACCCAGGAGTCCTAAAGAGACAAGCCCCCACACCCGACCCTGATTTCCTTTATAACATAAGAGCTAATACCCTGCATTCTCCCTACCAGCCTGTCTTCCAGGTCACTGCTTATGTGAGCTCATCCAGTCCTCGCAATGATCCCACAGGGTGGAGGCTATCATTATCTTCATTCTGAAGATGAGGAGCTGAAGCAAAGAGAGGTCAGGCTGCCAGTGAGCTGTTGAGCCGGTATGAACCCACGAAGTCGCCTGGGAGCTTAGGCCCTTAACCATGACCAACACTCCAGCTTCTTCCTCAGGCTTATGAGGGCAGCTTTTTGCCTAGTTTTTGAATGTCACAATCTGTCTTTTTTCTCTCCTTACCTGTCTGCCTGCTTTCCCCTCTCCCTCCCGACTTCCCCACTTATCTCCCTCTTCTCATTCTCATCACTCATTCACTACTTTTTAAATTATTTATTTATTTATTTTTGCGATAGAGTCTTGCTCTGTCGCCCAGGGTGGAGTGCAGTGGCACGGTCTCGGCTCGCTACAACCCCCGCCTCCCGGGTTAAAGCGGTTCTTCTGCCTCAGCCTCCTGAGTAGCTGGGATTATAGGCATGTGCCACCACGCCTGGCTAATTTTTGTATTTTTAGTAGAGATGGGGTTTGACCATATTGGCCACAGCAGGCTGGTCTTGAACTCCTGACTTTGTGATCTGCTTGCCTTGGCCTCCCAAAGTCCTGGGATTACAGGCATGAGCCACTGCACCAGGCCTTTTTTTTTTTTTTTTTTTGAAATGGAGTTTTGCTCTTGTTACCCATACTGGAGTGCAATGGCATGATCTTGGCTCACGCAACCTCTGCCTCCCGGGTTCAAGCAATTCTTCTGCCTCAGCCTCCTGAGTAGCTGGGGTTATAGGCATGCGCCACCGTACCTTGCTAATTTTGTAATTTTAGTAGAGACAGGGTTTCTCCATGTAGGTCAGACTGGTCTCGAACTCTCGACCTCAGGTGATCCGCCACCTCGGCCTCCTAAAGTGCTGGGATTACAGGCTTGAGCCACTGCTCCCGACCCCCTGATTACTTTTATCTGCGTGTTATTCATGTTGCCATCCTTGAAGCAGTGGAGCCCAGGCCAGATGTGTTTGTCAGTGGTCACTGTGATCTCAGAGGGGCTCCTCCGAGGGAAGTATCTGTTCCCTTGCAAACATCCTTAACTGTCAGTTGCTGGTGTAACAGAGCTGGGAATAGAAGGGTGCGGAAGGGTTCCTTTCCCCACCTTTCCTGTTGAGCCATCTCCTCCCCAGCCCTTCACACATCCTACTCTCCAGTCCTGCAGCCTACATGGCTTTGCAGTGCCCAAGACTTCTGTAAACCCCTGAACTAGCCTGTCACTGCACATCCACATTGTTTTCTTTTCTTTCTTTTTTTTCTTTTAGCAGGGGTGGGGAGTGGTGGGTACAGGTTCTCACTCTGTTGCCCAGGCTGGAGTACAGTTGTACCATCACGGCTCACTGCAGCTTCAACCTTCCTAGGCTCAAGCTATCCTTCCACCTCAGCCTCTTGAATAGCTGGGACTACAGGCATGCACCATCATGCCCGGCTAATTTTTTTTTCTCTTCTTTCTTTCTCTTTCCTTCCTTCCTTCCTTCCTTCCTTCCTTCCTTCCTTCCTTCTTTCTTCCTTTCCTTTCCTTTCCTTCTTTCTTTCTTTCTTTTCTTTCTTTCTTTCTTCTTTCTTTCACCAGAGTCTTGCTCTGTCGCCCAGGCTGGAGTGCAATGGCACAATCTTGTCTCACTACAACCTCCACCTGCCGAGTTCAAGTGATTCTCCTGCCTCAGCCTCCCAAGTAGCTGGGATAACAGGGGTGCATCACCACACCTGGCTAATTTTTGTACTTTTAGTGGTTTTGCCATGTTGGCCAGGCTGGTCTTGAATTCCTGACCTTAAGTGATCCACCCATCTCAGCCTCCCAAAGTGCTGGGATTACAGGCGTGAGCCAACATGCCTGGCCTTTATTTTTTGTAGAGATAGGGTCTTGCTATGTTGCCCAGGCTGGTCTTGAACTCCTGGCCTCAAGCCATCCGCCTGCCTCAGCCTCCCAAAGTGCTGAGATTACAGGGGTGAGCCACTGAGCTCAGACTCACGGTTTTTCTTATTCATGTAGGTAAGCAGCTTGATAGCAGATGACATCTGTCCTGTTTGTTTTAACTCCCCTGTGCCTGACATTGTGTCTGGTATCTAGTGTTCTGTAAGGGGTTTGCTAAAAGATTGAGTGAAATGGGCCGGGTGCAGTGGCTCATGCCTATAATCCCAGCACTTTGGGAGGCCGAGACAGGCAAATCACGAGGTCAGGAGTTCGAGACCAGCCTGAACAACATGGTGAAACCCTGTCTCTACTAAAAATACAAAAATTAGCCAGGCGTGGTGGCAGGCACCTGTAATCCCAGCTACTCGGGAGGCTGAGGCAGGGGAATTGCTTGAATCGGGGAGGTGGAGGTTGCAGTGAGCCGAGATTGTGCCACTGCACTCCAGCCTGGGCAACAGAGCAAGACTCCGTTTTGGAAAAATAAAGATTGAGTGAAATGTTCTTTCTCCATATCCTGCTATCCAAATCTCATCCATCCTTAAAGGCCCCTCTCAAACCTCAGTTCTTCCTCAGTTGCCCCATAACCCAGTCTAGTGTCATGACTCTTTTCTTTCTTATCTTCTCATGGTACCCAGTGCCTCAATTTCAGGACTCAATACAGGCTGTCTTGGAGTCACTGTTTCTGTGACAAACTTTCCTATCCTCCTTAAAAATTATTGGATGAAAAGGAGTCTGCTTCTTTTCCATTTTGTCCTCTACAGGACCTGCAATATCGAAAGTCTTCATGTACCACTTACTGACTTTTAAAGAAAAAAAATCACTACTGTGATCATTTATCAAAAACATACGCATGAAGATTGTCATCCGTCAATCACATAATCTTAAATGAAAAAAATCTAATTTGTAAAAGTATGCAAAATGCATTTTTCAGAGCATGTGAAATTTCTTGTAAGTTATGAACTATGGACAAGTTGGTTTCTCTTACAAAAGCATGTGGACTGTGTGTCTGGACGGACTACAGAGAAAATGGAGCTAAACCCCAAAGAAGCCTTCTTCCTGTTACCATCATGACTTTATCTTATGGAAGCAGTTGTCAGAGCACTGGACTCCAGTTGTCTAACATTTTTCCCCCCAATCATACAAGTTAAATACAGAAAAGCATATAGAAGAAATCATCATGATTCTGCTTCTTAGAGGCCCACTGTTCATATTTATTTATTTATTTTTGAGACAGAGTCTCTCACTCTGTCACTGAGACTGGAGTGCAGTGGTACGATATCGGCTCACTGCAACTTCCACCTCTTGGGTTTAAATGATTCTCCTCCCTCAACTTCCTGAGTAGCTGGGATTACAGGTGTGTGCCACCATGTTCTGGCTAATTTTTCTCTAGAAGTAGAGACAGGGTTTCACTATGTTGTCCAGGCTGGTCTCGGACTTCTGACCTCAAGTGATCTGCCCACCTTGGCCTCTCAAAGTGCTGGGATTACAGGTGTGAACCTCTGCACTCAGCCCATATTTTGATATATTTCCTTCTGGTGTTAGTCCTATAGATATGTTGGGATTATACAGATGCTAAATTGCTTTTTCATTTACTATTATATCAAGAGCATTTCTCAAGATCATAAAATGTTATTTAATTATGTGACTTTTTGTTTGTTTACTTATTTATTTATTTATTGAGACAGGGTTTCACTCTGTTGCCCAGGCTGGAATGCAGTGACGCAATCTCGGCTCACTGCAGCCTCCACCTTCCGGGTTCAAGTGATCCTCCCACCTCAGCCTCCTGAGTGCCTGGGAGTACAGGCATGCACCACTTAGCCTGGCCTGATTTTTAACATTGCCAAAAATTCATGATTGTACCAAGATTCGTCCAAAACCCGACTGTTAGTCATTTATCCTTGCATGCTATTTTTTTTTTTTTAACTGATCTCTGATTATTTTCTTAGGATACCCTCCTAGATGCAGAATTACTTGGTCATAGGATAAGAACATTTTCAAAGCCCTTAATACATATTTGTTCTAGCTCCTAGTACTAGGCCTATTACATAGTAGGTACTTAGCAAATAATTGTTGAATGAAATGTGTGAATGCCCTCCGGAAAGGTTGGGCCAATTTATACTCCCACCTGCAGTAAGAGAAAAGAGCCTTCTCTTGGTCAGTCCGCATCACGATAGGAGTAATGATTATAGCTGAATTTTGGTTTCTGTGACTCTGGCAGAGAAATAATCTATTTGCCTTAAAACAAAGAAATGAAAGTAAAAAGTTGAATCCTCCCTAAATGACATATGGATTTGCTTTAATAGACTGCTGCTTTTAAACACACTGGCACAAAAATGGAATGCAGGGAGAGTTCTGATTATTTTAGGGCTGAATCATGAAGTTCCATGATTCCTTCTTCACATCTTGCTCTATTGGTTCTTGGCCCATGGGACCAATCTGTCATGGCCACTTGACTCCATGGGGCTGCCCAACCATCCTATTAAGCTTGAGATCTGGAGAAGGGACCCTTTACACATGATGTGGGCCTTTCCTGGGATGTCAAATTTTGGTGGTGGTGCAATTACCAAGAAATTTTGTTCCCTTATCTAAAATGTAGAAATTTAGTGGAGGCAATTTAAGAGTTAGGAATCTTCCATTCTGTAAGCTGTAGGGGAAGGAGGAAACTAATATTGACTTTGTTTTGTTTGCTTTTCTGGAGATGGTCTTGCTCTGTTGCCCATGCTGGAGTGAAGTGACATGATCATGGCTCACTGCGGCTTCAACCTCCTGTGCTCAAAAAATTCTCCCACCTCAGCCTCCTGAGTAGTTGGGACCACAGGTGTGAGCCATCATGCCCAGCTATTTTAAAAATTTTTTTGTAGCGACAGGGTCTCACTGTATTGCCCAGGCTAAACTCCTGGGCTCAAGTCATCCATTCTCCTCAGCCTCCCAAAGTGCTGGAATTACAAAGGTGAGCCATCATGCCTGACCACGGTTTGAGGTGTTTTTGTTTGTCTGTTTGGTTTTTTTTGGTTTGTTTTTTGTTGTTGTTGTCTTTTTTTTTTTTTTTTTTTGAGACAGAGTTTCGCTCTGTCCCCCAGGCTGGAGTGCAGTGGCGTGGTCTCGGCTCACTGCAAGCTCCACCTCCTGGGTTCATGCCATTCTTCTGCCTCAGTTTCCCGAGTAGCTGGGACTACAGGCGCCCACCACCACACCCACACACACATTTTTTTGAGACGGGGTTTCACCTTGTTAGCCAGGATAGTCTCGATCTCCTGACCTCATGATCCGCCTGCCTCGGCCTCCCAAAGTGCTGGGATTACAGGGGTGTGCCACCGCGCCCAGCCTGTTTGTTTTCTGAGACGGAGTCTCACTCTGTCACCCAGGGTGGAGTGTAGTGGTACGATCTTGGCTCACTGCATCCTCCCTCTCCTGCGTTCAAGCAGTTCTGCCTCAGCCTCCAGAGTAGCTGGGTCTACAGGCGTGTGCCACCACGCCCAGCTAATTTTTATATTTTTAGTAGAGGGGGTTTTGCCATGTTGGCTAGGCTGGTCTCAAACTCCTGACCTCAGGTGATCCACCCGCCTTGGCCTCCCAAAGTGCTGGGATTGCAAGCGTGAGCAATCATGCCTGACCACCATTTGAGTTTTTATTATGTGCCAAGCCCCTTCCTGGTCTACTGCATTCCTTGTATTAACCTTTTCATACAAATAATATTATCTCCACTTTGCAAATTGGGGAGTTGGAACTCAGAGAGGTTGGGTAACTTATTAAAGATCACACAGCTGGTAAATGCCAGAGCCATGGAGATGATGGTCCTCTGATTCTAAATTTAACTCTTCACTATCCTGGAATGCTGCCCTAGGAAAGGCCAGTGTGGGTGAAATTTCTAGGTGTGTATGGAGATGGGGGGATGAGGTGGTGCCAGGATTATGGCTTCGGGTTCAGGCAGACTGTGGGCAGATTTAGGGCTGAGATGTGGATCCCAAGATTCTCTGACTTGACTCTTGGTTTACATTTCTTCTAGCCCATATGGTGGGATGAAAAACTCCCAAGTCTAAGGGATGTGGTTGAGCAGGCAGTAGGGGCCAAGAGTAGAGGCTAGGGGGTCTCTGGACCATTTTATAGGGCCTCCAGTTCTTAGAGCTTGGGTCTGAGGGTTCTGGGGTCCAAGACCTCCAGCTATGGGGTTCAGCTCTTGGGTGTTCAGGCCTGAGGAGCCACGTTCGAGTCCTTATGAAGTCTCAATCGGAAGGGCTTGTTTCAGAAAGTCTCTGGGTTTGCAGGGCTCAGACTGGGGGTCCCATCCTGAAGGCCCTTTTTCTGAGTTTTAGGGTCGTTGGGTCTGGGGGGTGAGAGAGGTCCAGTTCTGAGGGTTTCAAGATGTACGGTCCCAGAAAAGCCCAGTTCTGAGAGGGCTGGTTTGGAAATCTTGCCCTGAAGATTCCTGGATCCCAGGGCTCAGGACCAGGCGTCCCTGGATCTGAGGATACTGGTGGTGATGGCTTAGGGTGGTGTTCACTGGTCCGAAGCCCGGGAGGGCACGGGGTCTGCGGTGCGGCTGCGAGGAGCTGGGAAGCGCGAGCCCATGGCAGCCGCAGGGCGGAGGGGCGGGCCAGCTGGAGGCAGTGCTGGCGGCCCCCACACGTACTCCGCTAGGTCGGCGCTAGGACTCCGGGGCGGCGGCAGCGGGGAGGGCGGCGCTAGGACCTCGCGGGCCCGGCGGCGTGTGGGGCGGCGCGTGTTGACAGCGGAACGGTGGAGCCGGGCGGGCGGCGGGAGTCGGCGCCTCAGGTTCCTGCCTCGCGTCCCTAGGCGGCGGCGGCCGGGCGTCCCGGGATGGCCTTCATGGAGAAGCCGCCAGCCGGCAAGGTGCTGCTGGACGACACGGTGCCGCTGACAGCAGCCATCGAGGCGAGCCAGAGCCTGCAGTCCCACACGGTGCGCGGCCCAGTGGGCGGGCGGTCGGCGGGGGGCGGCCCCGGGCCGCGAGGGGGCTGCGGGCTGCCTGGCGCGGGCCAGGCAGGGTAGTCTGACGGGGACCGGGCCACGGGGTGGGCGGCCCTGGCCGAGAAGGCTGTGGCGCGCCGCTGGGTCTGGGTCAGGGTCCCCGGGGCCCAGGCGAACGCTGAGGCCCGGAGGGGCCGAGGATGGGGACCGCAGTCCCAGGCGCCGCGGGGTGGAAGGAGCTTGGCGGCGACCAGGAAAGCGACTCCGAGTTGGGGGTGCGGGAGCCTCGGTCTCACCTTGGACCAGGGAAGCAGGAACGAGACCGCTCGGGACCATCCACTTCTGCCCGCTTCCAGCCTTTTCCTTTTTGAGGCCGTGGAATTTCCTCCTTGCAGCTGAGGGTCTGGGTGATGGGGATGAGGGTGTGCCGGGCCAAATGAAGTGTGACTTCAGAGCCTACTTGTTGGGACAGCAGAGTGCAAGTGGCTGGGGTCTACAGCCGCGTTTCCAGGTCAGCCGCTTGGCCCTGGCCCCGGGAAGTAGTGGGGAAGTCAGCGGGGCTGTTAAGCAGGTGTATGAATGTGCTTCTCTAACTTGCTGTTTAGTGGGCAGTGGTAGCATTCATTTGAGTTTAAAATCCACTCGAGTAGCATAAAGGAGTAATAGGTCCTCATAGTAAACGCTGGCAGAGTTCGTTTCTGCTACATACACTGTCTTTTATGGGGCTTTAAAACTGTGGTTGTTTTCATTTGCTTGTACCTTTTTTTTGAAAGGCACACTATGCATTATAATTTCCAAGCAATAAATCCAGGAACCAGCAAGAAACCTGGAGCTCCAGCTAGTGGGACTTTTTTGGAAAAGTAATGAATGAGGAGAGAAATTCCTTCAATTGTGATGTTTTGTCAGGCCACCGAATCAGATTCAGACTCAGAGGCTTGTTTGTTTACCATTGCAGTGTGCTTGGGGGGTCATGATGTGGCGGCTAAAGCTCACAATAGCCTTCTGTTTCTCTTTTCCTTCAAGCTCTTCTGATGACTTCAAAGAGACCTTTCATTCTGTTGTATTAAAGTGAGACTTTTTTGAACCTCACTTTCCTCTTCTGACAGCCATGCTTTGTAGGGCTTGAATTGTTCAAAGCATTCACTTCCAGTTAAGAAAATTATTATCTTTTTAAAAAGTACTATTTATTTCATTCTGTGTATCTTTAATCCTATTCTGTAGACATGTGAGAAGGCACATATAGGACAGAATTTGTTAAACTTGCTATCATTTGTGCTTAAAGGGAGTATGGCTTAAGGGTTGAAATTTAGGATGGGGAGTCAAGAGTAATTCAGCTATTAAATTTGCTTTTTGATTTGACTATTGGCAAGTAAGTCTTATAACCTTTCAGGGAATAGAGTCGAGTCTTTTAGGTTTATTTTGTATTGAAAGTAAAGAGATAGATGTTTATAAATACTCACAAGCATTCCATGATTTCTACAGCCCCAGCCCATGTGCCTACCCACACCTTAATCTTGATTAGTTTGTCCTATAATGACTTCTTTCTTTTTTGTCTTCACCAGGCTACAAGAGGAGGGGCATTTCTCCCTCACTTTGGGGTCTCATTTCCTGGTTTTTGATAGGATTTCAAATGTGTTTATCAAATGACTAAATAATCCAACTTCAACCTTACTATGCCTTTTTTTCTGTTTGTGTAAAAAAGTAATTGTGAACATTGAAAAAATAACTTAGAGATCAGTACTTTAGGTGGCGAAAGATGTAATAGGATTCTGTTTTTATTGTAGTTCTTTTCTGTGTGTGTGTGTGTGTGTGTGTGTGTGTGTGTAGAGACAGCGTCTCACCATGTTGTCCAAGCTGGTCTGGAACGCCTGAGCTCAGGCCGTTCTCCTGCCTCAACCCCACAAAGTGCTGGTATACAGACGTGAGCCACCACACCTGGCCCTGCAGATCTTTTCTTTAAAAAATAAAATAATTTATGGTAGAAAATGGCAGTTCTTATAGTGATGACTGAACACAAAGACAATGACTCACAGGAGACCCATAGAGGCAGATGTGGTAGAGTAAAAAACTGTAGCATTCTCTTGCATAATTTTTTGACTGTTCTGTGTTCTTGTCATTTTAGCTGTAAAGTTTGACTGAGAAATGTTGCATCAGCCCTGAACTTTATTGAGAAAATCATATGCTGATGCAAACTTTTTGGACTATTAGTGTCTTATGAGTAAGTCTTTTTTAAAACAGGAACTGTTGGAAATTATTTTGGAAAGTAGTTATTAAGAGTGGCATGTAGAAGAGAAAGGCACTGTTTTTTCTTGGGAAGACTGAAGATGACTTTCCAGCTTGGTAGCTGAAGGGAGATGGTGTTCCAGAAGTCAGAGCTCTACTCTCCCTTTGAAATGCTGAATCTCTAGGAGGTTACTCCTTGTATGTAGACAGAAACATACGGAGATAGAGGCAGACTTGGGGTTGGAAGAGGCAAGACCTTAATACAGGTCTGGGCTGATATTTGCTAGTCATGTGATATAGGCTGGGCAAGTCGCTTAAACCTTTTTGAAGTTTAGTTTTGTCATCTGTAAATGGGAGTAATAAGTGCCTGCCCTGCCTGCTTCCCAAGGTTGTTAGGAAGATCAAATGAAATCATCTTTTTTTTTTTTTTTTTTTTTTGAGACGGAGTCTCGCTCTGCTGCCCAGGCTGGAGTGCAGTGGCTGGATCTCAGGTCACTGCAAGCTCCGCCTCCTGGGTTTACGCCATTCTCCTGCCTCGGCCTCCCGAGTAGCTGGGACTACAGGCGCCCGCCACCTCGCCCGGCTAGTGTTTTGTATTTTTAGTAGAGACGGGGTTTCACCGTGTTAGCCAGGAGGGTCTCGATCTCCTGACCTCATGATCCGCCCGTCTCGGCCTCCCAAAGTGCTGGGATTACAGGCTTGAGCCACCATGCCTGGCCAAATGAAATCATCTTGATGAAGTATTTGTGAAGCTTATTCTTCCTCCCTCCATCTCTTCACTCCCTGACAACATTTGTGCAAAGGGTTAAACATATTAGAGGGCATTATTGCAAGTAAGCTCATTTCTGTCCATAGTTCCTTTCACTTATCAAGTTTAACCTTAGGAAACATATATATATATGTGTATATATATATATACACACACACACATATCTATATATTTTTTAATACCGATGGGGTTCTTGCTGTGTTGTCCAGGCTGATCTTGAACTCCTGGCCTCAAGTGATCCTCCCACCTTGGCCTCCCAAAGTGCTGGGATTATAGGCGTGAGCTACTGCACCCAGCTGGGAAACAACCTATAACTGAAAATGATTTAGGATTTATGAACTTGGTAGGGAAAAATTCTGTGGTTTGGAAAACTGAGTCACCAGAAGGATGGAGGGAACACAAGGTCACCACCAGAAAGGCATATTTGGATGAGCTACTGGCAGAAAGGACCTGTGTTGGTAGGCGATTCTGTGCTTTGCTGATGCTGATGCATCTTTTTTTTTTTGAGATGGAGTCTCGCTCTGTCGCCCAGGCTGGAGTGCAGTGGCCAGATCTCAGCTCACTGCAAGCTCCGCTTCCCAGGTTTACGCCATTCTCCTGCCTCAGCCTCCCGAGTAGCCGGGACTATAGGCGCTCGCCACCTCGCCTGGCTAGTTTTTTGTATTTTTTTTAGTAGAGACGGGGTTTTACCATGTTAGCCAGGATGGTATCGATCTCCTGACCTCGTGATCCACCCATCTCGGCCTCCCAAAGTGCTGGGATGACAGGCTTGAGCCACCGTGCCCGGCCATGATGCATCATTTTTATGGAGCAAAATGAATTTAGCATTAAGAGCTAGACCAGCCATCTGCTGCAGGGAAATGAAGCTTCTATAAAATCAGAAAGGCTAGTATTTAGGGGGAGGATGCTTTCAGGTTAGGTTTGGAGGAAGGAGGATTTTCCAGACAAAAGGAATTCTGGTGAAAAACCACACAGGTGAGTTGTGAGAAAATTTGGGAGGACCAAGAGAGGACAAGGGAAAGATAAGTTCTTGGCTACATAAAAGGGAAAACTTTAAAGTCAGTACACTAAAAAAATGCTTACCTAGCTGAAATAGAAACCAGAGGAAACAGACAGTTTTGGAAAGCGCTGTTATCAAATGTGCATATCCGATTTTTGCTGGTAGGTAGGCTATGTGTGATAGCTTTTCATCTCAGTTTTCTCCTTTTTTTGGGGAGTGGGGGATGGAGTCTCACTGTGTCACCAGGCTAGAGTGCAGTGCTGCAATCTCAGCTCACTGCAGCTTCTACCTCCCGGGTTCAGGTGATCTCCTTCCTCAGCCTCCCAAGTAGCTGGGATTACAGGCATGCACCACCACGCCCGGCTAATTTTTGTATTTTTGGTAGAGACGGGTTTTCACCATGTTGACCAGGTTGGTCTTGAACGCCTGACCTCAGGTGATCCACCTGCCTCGGGCTCCTAAGGTGCGGGGTTTACAGGTTTGAGCCACCATGCCTGGCAGTTTTCTCTTTTTAAAATATTATTCTGTGGAGTTCATCTGGATCAGGGACTATTTATCTTCCATTTGGACATTTTGTTTTTGAGAAACAGTAATTATAGTGATAGTTAAGGCACAACAGAGAACATTTTTTAAAAATCTGTGGGAAAGGTAATATTACATGTTAAAATCGTTACTGAAAATGGATCTCTCCTTGAACTTTTGATATTTGGAAACTGCATTCCTGCATAGTTTATTTATTCAGCTATACTCATTCATTCAACAAAAATGTATTAAATACCTATGTGCCAGGCACATGCTAGAGATAGAATGGTGAACCAGACAGCTCCTGCGTCCATGGAGCCTTTGTTATGTTGGATTCTGAGGTCTTTTTTTTTTTTCATTGTGAGACAGGGTCTTGCTCTGTCACCCAGGCTAGAGTGTAAGATCACAGCTCACGGCAACCTGAATCTCCTGGCTCAAGCAATCCTCCTGCCTCAGTCTCCTGAGCAGCTGGGACTATAGGCATGCACCACCATACCTGGCTAATTTTTTGATTTGTAGTAGAGATGGGGTTTTGCTATGTTGTCCAGGTTGGTCTCAAACTCCTGAGTTCAGGTGATCCTCCTGCCTCGGCCTCCCAAAATGCTGGGATTATAGGCGTGAGCCACTGTACCTGGCCTCAACTAGGATCTTTACCATTCATGAAACAGATTTTTTTTTTTTTTTTTTTTTTTGAGATGGAGTCTTGCTCTGTTGCCCGGGCTGGAGTGCAGTGGCATGATCTCGGCTCACTGCAAGCTCTGCCTTCCGGGTTCAGGCAGTTCTCCTGCCTCAGCCTCCCAAGTAGCTGGGACTACAGGCGCCTGCCACCACGCCCGGCTAATTTTTTTGTATTTTTAGTAGAGACAGGGTTTCACCATGTTGGCCAGGATGGTCTCGATCTCCTGACCTCGTGATCCACCCGCCTCAGCCTCCCAAAGTGCTGGGATTACAGGAGTGAGCCACCATGCCCGGCCGAAACAGATGGTTTTAGTGGCTTGGTTTATTGAACTTCAGCTTCTTATCAGTGACCTGACCCTTTTTATAGACTTTTAAACTCTATTTATTTATCACCAGAATAACTATTGAAATATAATGCAAAATTAGGAGACATTGTTGCTTTCAGATCCTGAAATTTTAAGGTAATCTAGTACTCAGTATCAGAATTTGAACTTCCTTTTAGAATGCTATTTATTTGAGCCAAAAAAAAAAATTCTTTTAAAGATGTTTGCAGCCGGGCGCGGTGGCTCAAGCCTGTCATCCCAGCACTTTGGGAGGCTGAGACGGGTGGATCACAAGGTCAGGAGATCGAGACCATCCTGGCTAATACGGTGAAACCCCGTCTCTACTAAAGAATACAAAAAACTAGCCGGGCGACGAGGCGGGCGCCTGTAGTCCCAGCTACTTGGGAGGCGGAGGCAGGAGAATGGCGTGAACCTGGGAGGCGGAGCTTGCAGTGAGCTGAGATCCAGCCACCGCACTCCAGCCTGGGTGACACAGCCAGACTCCGTCTCAAAAAAAAAAAAAAAAAGATGTTTGCATAGTGTGTGATAGTTAACTTGCATCACTTCCCTTTTTTTCTTTAGAATTCCAAGTTATACTGAATACTTAAAAAATTTTTCTTAGCCAGGCATGGTGGCTCACACTTGTAATCCCAGCACTTTGGGAGGCCAAGGCAGGCGGATCATATGAGGTCAGGAGTTCGAGACCAGCCTGACCAACATGATAAAACTGTCTCTACTAAAAATACAAAATTAACTGGGTGTGGTGGTGCATGCCTGTAGTCCAGCTACTTGGGAGGCTGAGGCAGGAGAATTGCTTTAACCCGGTAGGTGGAGGCTGCAGTGAGCCAAGATCACACCATTGCACTCTCAGTCTAAAAAAAAAAAAATTTCTTTAGTCCGGGCACAGTGGTTCATGCCCGTAATCCTAGCACTTTGGGAGGCTGAGGCGGGTGGATCACCTGAGGTCAGCAGTTCCAGACCAGCCTGGCCAACATGGTGAGACTCCGTCTCTACTAAAAATACAAAAATTAGCCAGGTGTGGTGGGGCGTGCCTGTAACCCAGCTACTTGGGAGGCTGAGGCAGGAGAACTGTTTTAACCTGCGAGACAGCGGTTGCAGTGAGCCAAGATTGAGCCATTGTACTCCAGCCTAGGTGACAGAGCAACACTCCGTCTCAAAAAAATATATATATTCTTTTAAAGATGTTTGTGGGCCGGGCGCGGTGGCTCAAGCCTGTAATCCCAGCACTTTGGGAGGCCGAGACGGGCGGATCACGAGGTCAGGAGATCGAGACCATCCTGGCTAACACGGTGAAACCCCATCTCTACTAAAAATACAAAAACTAGCCGGGCGAAGTGGCGGGCGCCTGTAGTCCCAGCTACTCGGGAGGCTGAGGCAGGAGAATGGCGTGAACCCGGGAGGCGGAGCTTGCAGTGAGCTGAGATCCGGCCACTGCACTCCAGTCCGGGCGACAGAGCGAGACTCCGCCTCAAAAAAAAAAAAAAAAAAAAAAAGATGTTTGTATAGTGTGTGGTAGTTAACTTGCAGCACTTCCTTTTTTTTTTTTTTTTTTTGAGATGAAGTCTCGCTCTGTTGCCCGGCTGGAGTGCAATGGCACGATCTCGGCTCACTGCAACCTCTGCCTCCCAGGGTCAAGCAATTCTCTGCCTCAGCCTCCTGAGTAGCAGGGATTACAGGCACGTACCATCATGCCTGGCTAATTTTTTTTGTATTTTTAGTAGAGACGGAGTTGCACCATCTTGGCCAGGCTGGTGTTGAACTCCTGACCTCGTGATACACCCGCCTCGGCTTCCCAAAGTGCTGGGATTACAGGCGTAAGCCACTGCGCCCAGCCTTTTTTTTTTTTTTTTTTTTTGAGCTGGAGTCTCGCTCCCCGATGGGAGTGCAGTGGCATGATCTTGGCTCACTGCAACCTCTGCTTCCGGGGTTCAAGCAATTCTCCTGCTTCAGCCTCCCTAGTAGATGGGATTACAGGCACCCACCACCACACCTGGCTAATTTTTGTATTTTTAGTAGAGACAGGGTTTCACCATGTTGTCCAGGCTGGTAACTCCTGACCTCAGGTGATCTGTCTGCCTTGGCCTCCCAAAGTGTTGGGATTACAGGTGTGAGCCACTACTCTCGGCCATCTTGCAGCACTTACACACATTATAATAAAATATAAGAGCAGTTATTTGCTGGGCATCTATTCTATGTGGTTATGTATTTTTCCCCACTTGTCCTAGAAATCTGAGATAGATGCAGTCTTAAAACCCTGAGTGGAAAGCTTTTAGGTACTGGTAATTAGTTCTTTAGAGATTGTAAGTTGTCTCTGCCTATCGAAGATGTTGGTTTTGTTGTTGTTGTTGGGGTTTGTGGTCTTTTTGTTTTTGTTTTTGTTTTGAGATGTAGTCTTACTCTGTTGCCCAGGCTGGAGTATAGTAGTGTGATCTCGCCTCACTGCCATCTCCACCTTCCAGGTTCAAGTGATTCTCCTGCCTTGCCTCTCGGGTAGCTGGTATTACAGGCGCCAGCCACCACACCTGGCTAATTTTTGTATTTTTAGTAGAGACGGGGTTTTACGATGTTGGCCAGGCTGGTCTTGAACTCCTGACCTCAAGTGATCTGCCCGCCTCAGCCTTCCAAAGTGCTGGGATTACAGGCCGTGCCTGGCCAGAAGTTGTTTTTTTTTGCAGCCTAATTTATGGGCTGGTGATACTCAATCCCCGTATATCACCTGTTTTGAGGACTATCTCATGAGAAAGATTTCTCGTAATAGGAATATAAATCCGAGTACCTGACTATAATTACTAGGAAGAAATCTAAGATTCTGGGGCTGCGGTTTATTTTATGTGAAAAGATAGTTACATGTTTTGCTTCCCTAGGGAACGGTGGAAAGAGCCACCTATGTGTACTTAGCTTCCATGTGGATTGTGATCTTGAGATCGTTCAATACATAGATTTTTTTTTTTTTTTGAGACGGAGTTTCACTGTTGTTGCCCAGGCTGGAGTGCAATGGCGCGATCTCAGCTCACTGCGACCTCCGCCTCCCGGGTTCAAGCGATTCTCCTGCCTCAGCCTCCCAAGTAGCTGGGATTACAGGCGACTGCCACCACGCCCGGCTAATTTTTTTTGTATTTCTGGTAGAGACGGGGTTTCACCCTGTTGGCCCGGCTGGTCTTAAACTCCTGACCTCAGGTGATCCACCCACCTCGGCCTCCCAAAGTGCTAGGATTGCAGGCCTGAACCACTGTGCCCGGCCAATTTTTTTTTTTTTTTTTTTTTTTTTTTTTTTTTTTTTTTTGAGACGGAGTCTGGCTCTGTTGCCCAGGCTGGAGTGCGGTGGCCGGATCTCAGCTCACTGCAAGCTCCGCCTCCCGGGTTTACGCCATTCTCCTGCCTCCGCCTCCCAAGTAGCTGGGACTACAGGCGCCGCCTCATCGCCCGGCTAGTTTTTTGTATTCTTTAGTAGAGACGGGGTTTCACCGTGTTAGCCAGGGTGGTCTCGATCTCCTGACCTTGTGATCCGCCCGTCTCGGCCTCCCAAAGTGCTGGGATTACAGGCTTGAGCCACCGCGCCCGGCCTTTTTTTTTTTTTTTTAAGACAGGGTGTCACTCTGTCAGCTGGGCTGGTGGGCAGTATGGAGCAATCGTGGCTCACTGTAGCCTTGACCTCTCCAGCTCAAACAGTCCTTCTGCCTCAGCCTCCTGAGTAGCTGGAACTACAGGCACGCATCACAACACCTGGCTAATTTTTAAATTTTCTGTCGAGACAGGGCCTCCCTATGTTGCCCAGGCTGGTCTCAAACTCTTGGCCTCAAGTGATCCTCCCATCTTGGCCTCCCAAAGTGCTGGGATTACAAGTGTGAGCCTCTGCACCCAGCCTAGATTGTTGATTGAAAGTTTAAGGCAGGGTGTGGTGGCTCATGCCTGTAATTCCAGCACTTTGGAAGACTGAGGTGGGTGGATCACCTGAGGTCAGGAGTTCAAGACCAGCCTGACCAACATGGAGAAACCCCGTCTCTACTAAAGATACAAAGTTAGCTAGGCGTGGTGGCGCATGCCTGTAATCCCAGCTACTCGGGAGGCTGAGGCAGGAGAATCCTTGAACCTGGGAGGTGGAGGTTGCGGTGAGCCGAGATCCCACCATTGCACTCCAGCCTAGGCAACAAGAGCAAAACTCGGTCTCAAAAAAAAAAAAAAAAAAAAAGAGTTTAAATGGGTTTGTTTTGTTTGGAGCAAGTAAAATAAACTCCTCCGTTCCTCCTGCAGGGCAAGTAGTGGTTTCTTTTTAGGCTGCTAGAGATTATAGGGAATGAAGCTCTTTTATGTTCCAGCTTTTGGCACCCTGAGAAAGGGGGAGATGGATTCCATTTTAGAAGTCATAAGAGCTTAAGTGTTTGGGATACCAGAGGGGGAGTAAAAGCGTTTTTCCTTTGTTTTTTTCCTTAAACTAGAAGTCATTCTTATCAGTGCCTTCCTTTGCAAGCACCAGGGATGTACAGGGGGAAATTAAAGTTGACTCCTCTTCAGAAGAGATGAGAGTGGCCCTTCATTTGTGGTTTGAAACTTTTGACTTAGGAGTATGGAACCAAGTGCTTTATCTTTGGTAAATACTTGGACCTCAGGAGGAGGATAGTTTCTTCAGATTGATCATTTAGTCTCCAGCTCACCTTGCTGACAACCACATTTAGGGTAAGCAACCATTTTTAGCTGAAGTTAAAATATCAAGTGTTTTGAGCCAGGCATGGTGGCTCATGCCTGAAATCCCAGCACTTTGGGAGGCCGAGGCAGGCAGACCACTTGAGGTCAGGAGTTTGAGAACAGCTTGGCCAACATGGTAAAGCCCCATCTCTACTAAAAGTACAAAAATTAGCTGGGAGTGGTAGCACATGCCTGTAATCCCAGCTACTTGGGAGGCTGAGGCAGCAGAATTGCTTGAACCCAGGGGACGGAGGTTGCGGTGAGCCGAGATCGTGCCACTGCACTGCAGCCTGGATGACAGAGTGAGACTCCATCTCAAAAACAAAACAAAACAAAACTTTATATAATTCACATACCATATGAGTCACTCATTTAAAACATACAATTCAATGGCTTTTGGTATATTTACAGAGTTATGTATTCATCACCACAATCAATCTTAGAACTTTTTTTTTTTGTTTGTGAGAAGGAGGCTCGCTTTGTTGCCCAGGCTGGAGTGCAGTGGTGTGTGATCTTGGCTCACTGCAACTTCCGCCTCCCGGGTTCAAGTGATTCTCCTGCCTCAGTCTCCTGAGTAGCTGGGACTACAGGCATCCGCTACCACGCCTGGCTAATTTTTGTATTTTTAGTAGAGATGGGATTTCACCATGTTGGCCAGGCTGGTCTCAAACTCCTGACCTCAGGTGATCCAGCTGCCTCAGCCTCCCAAAGTGCTAGGATTACAGGCATGAGCCACAGCACCCAGCCAGAACATTTTCAGTACCCCAAAAAGAAACCTTAGTCATCACCCTGTTTTATAACTCAGAATGTTATTTTTTTTTTAAACCTACAAGGCTACTAAACTAATTTAATATAAACACCTGTTTACCAAACTCCAAGAAACAACCAAGTTTTATTGTTATCGGAATTGTTTCAGAATATATTCTGAGCACAAGTTCTTTAGCTCTTTGGGCCCAACTCCTTTAAGGATCTCATCAAAGGTACTGCTTCCCTATTCATAAATACCCATAAACATGTCTTTGTGACCTCTCAGAACCTCACTGACCTGAAGCCCTTTCTTAGGCTTTGGGTCTTAGGGTAAGAATCACTGTTGGAAAAACTTTTTTAGGCCAGGCATGGTGGCTCTTGTCTGTAATCCTAGCACTTTGAGAGGCTGAGGTGTGTGGATGGCTTGAGTTCAAGACCAACCTGGGCAACATGGTGAAACCCCGTCTCTACTAAAAATGCAAAGATTAGCCAGGTGGATGGTGCATGCCTGTAGTCCCAGGCTATTCGGGAAGCTGAGGCACAAGAATCGCTTGAACCTGGGAGGCAGAGGTTGCAGTGAGCTGAGATCGTGCCAGTGCACTCCAGCCTGGGCGACAGAGTGAGAGTCTGTCTCCAAAAAAAAAAAAAAAAAAAACAAAACAAAAAAAAACAAAAAACAGAAAGAAAAAGAAAAAGGAAAACATTTTAAAACTGTAAACTTGGAGTATTACTTATTTTAGTTGGTGTTGGTGAAATATGGGCATCTGAAGAAAATGTACTATAATATACCAAATGCCAAATGTACTATAATACCAAAATATCCTACTTTAAGAAAATCCTATATTTAGAACAATAGATGAACTATGTCCTCTTAGTTTGAAAACAAGTTGCTTTGGGTTGCAGCTTGCCTGGTGCGTTTCAGTGTGTGCACAGATGACTTATTAGACAGTGGCCTGGGGAAGGGCAAAGGGCTCTGTGCGGGAGAGCAGGGTTCTGGAGCACTAGCCATGGCTCCACCTGCTGTCACAGCACCTCTTTATAATATTTAAACAAGGCTGTTCACATTTCTTTGATGTGTTCATCAGAAGTAGGTCATTTCTCCTCATAATTCAAATGAGGATTTTTTGCTAGACTGGGGGGAAGTCAATGGAGTGTTGGTATGGGAGAATCCTGGATCTCAAAATGTCTAAGAGCCACCTATAGTGGTGAAAAGGGAAGCAGTGTCGTTCTCGGTCATTCATTGCCTTCCTTTTGAGCCTGCCCTTCCACCAGGTAACAAGTGATTCCTGGGCAGGGACTCATTGCACTTTAGTCCTGCACGTGTTCCTCTTGGCAGAAGTAGAGAGAAATGAAGCCAGAAAGAAATGGGCCTGCTCACACCAGACCTCTAGCATCAGACCAGCACCACAGCACCCTGCTGGTCTGCGAGAGCACAGGGAATGGCTGAGTGTCACACTGCCATGCTGTAGGCATCTATGCATATGACCATGTAGCCCACCATATTCACCAGCAACCTGGCACTGGTTTATTCCACATTCCACAGGCACTTCTCAAGCTCCCGCTCTTTGATGAGCATTGTGGTCTCTAGGAGTGCAGTGGTGAGCAGTCGCTGCTCTAGGGGCTCTCATGCTGTTGAGGGTGGACAGGAGGGTCTGTGCATAGAGGACCCACCTCTGCTTCTTCCCACTGTAGATGGTAAGGGGCGCAGGCAGCTTGTTCTACCTCTTTGAGGCTTGTTTTTTTTTTTTTTCTCTAAATCCAGACTTTATTGTCTATGTATTGCTGTGTTGATTCAGTTTCAAACTAGCCCAGTCCCTGGCACATAGATAGTAAGCATGCAGCAAACATTTGCTGAATAAGTGAATTTGAGAATGAATGCCATTATTGGAGGTAAAGCTCTTGTGTACTACTACTGACCATTGTACCTACCAAGCGGGTTACGGGGTACTTCTGCTTCTTGTCTGCCAAACTGAATATAATTTTCCTTCCTCTGAAATTCCCATAGAGTATATCTGCCTCAAAGGTACACTCATTTTATACACCTATTGTTTCTTACTACCTTGTTTTCTGTTTATAACCCCCCTCCCCCAATCCCACCCAGGTAAAACTGTATATAATTGGGAAGAGTAACAATGGCTTAATGACCTTGAACAAATTGCTGCTTGATTTCTCCAGCCTCAGTTTTTTCATCTGTAATGTGAGGATAGAAAGAGTATGTTAGGACTGCTATAAGGATTAACTGAGCTGATCCACATGGAGTATTCAGAACAAAGCCCAGCACATAAGTGTCATTTGTTTTGCTGTTTATTACTATTGTATTTGCCAGGGCACTCGCTTACTATCTAGTGCTTTTTCGGCATTCAAATATATGTTTTGAATGGGAAAAGGAAAATTATTTATTTAAAAGTTTCTCTCACTGTCAACTGTGATTACTTTGCTAATAAGTGGCAAAAAACATCAGTGACACCTCAAAGAGCAGGTTTCCCCCTGTTTTTTCCTTTTTACCCTGGAGTAACACGTTTTGACAGCCATGCTTGGGAGATGCAGCTCAGGACCTCCTTACCAGGCTGCAGAGCTGGCTATTGGTGTTCAATGGTGATGGAATAGGTGAGTGGTCAGCTGAATAGGCGTGGTGGCTTATGCCTGTAATCCCAGCACTTTGGGAGGCCAAGATGGGCAGATCACCTGAGGCCAGGAGTTCAAGACCAGCCTGGCCAACATGGTGAAACCCCATCTCTACTAAAAATCCACAGATAATTAGCCAGGTGTGGTGGCGGGCACCTGTAATCCCAGCTACTCGGGAGGCTGAGGTAGGAGAATTGCTAGAACCTGGGAGGCAGAGGCTGCAGTGAGTTGAGATTGCACCATTGCACCCCAGCCTGGGCAACAAGAGCAAAATTCTGTCTCAAAACAAAACAAAGCAAAAGACAAGTGGGCAGGCCACAGTGCTCAGCCATGAGCTCCCCAGACCTGAAGGGAGGCAGCCCCTAGCAAATGCCCATTTCAGCTCTTCCTCTCCCAGCTTTTGTTAATCCCTAAAGGGGTTCCAACATCAGTACACAGACATTTGATCTCAGGAACATTAACAGATACTTACCAAGAGTCTTCTGGGTGCCAGGCACTGTGCTGCCTGTTAAGATAAAAAGATGAATGAAGCAGGGAGCTGACGTCCTAGTCAATATAGCAGCCACAAAAGCAAAGATGAAGCAAAGTACTATACTAAAGGGCCCCTCTGCCTGGGAGAGCAGGGCACAAGGGGAGAGGCTGGTCAGGTCCTCCCTGGGGCTTAGGGAACTCGGAGCGGTTAACAGAGGAGCCAGCATTTCAGAGAAAACGTTCTAAATCAGTATCCCTCAGCCTTTTCTAACTTGCAAACTCCTTTCATAGTAATAGGGAATGGTACAAACTCTCTCTGGAAGTGATTTTAAATATTAAAAAAATTTTATTTAGATCAGTATATTACTAAAAATTATATCGTTTGGGATCTGAACTATATATATTTTTAAATCATGATCAGAGGAATACAACTTAAGGCCCTGAGAGCATCTTCAGACAACTTGTAGAATTACCATTTTTATGATAATTCTCACTTGTATTTCTAACTTCTCACTAACGTGTTTTGTCATTGGCATTACTTGAGCCTACATTTAGTCAGTGGTTTATTATGGATGTAAATGAAATCATATATGACTAAAAGCAAAGTCAATTAAAATATTGTGTAATGGTAAAAACTGTGATAAACCAACTGAGTTATGAACATACTCATGACTTCCACAACTCATCCCATACTTACTATGTGTCCGTTTGGAAGCTCCTACTCTATTCTAGGTTAAAGGGAAAAAATATTTATTTTTATTTCATTTTATTTTTTATTTTTTTTGAGACGAAGTCTCGCTCTGTCACCCAGGCTGGAGTGCAGTGGCCGGATCTCAGCTCACTGCAAGCCCCGCCTCCCGGGTTTACGCCATTCTCCTGCCTCAGCCTCCGAGTAGCTGGGACTACAGGCGCCGCCACCTCACCCAGCTAGTTTTTTGTTTTTTTTTTTTTTTTTTTTTTTTTTTGAGACGGAGTCTCGCTCTGTCACCCAGGCTGGAGTGCAGTGGCCAGATCTCAGCTCACTGCAAGCTCCGCCTCCCGGGTTCACGCCATTCTCCTGCCTCAGCCTCCCAAGTAGCTGGGACTACAGGCGCCGCCACCTCACCCGGCTAGTTTTTTGTATTTTTAGTAGAGACGGGGTTTCACCGTGTTGGCCAGGGTGGTCTCGATCTCCTGACCTTGTGATCCACCCGTCTCGGCCTCCCAAAGTGCTGGGATTACAGGCTTGAGCCACCGCGCCCGGCTGAGGGAAAAAAATTTATGTTATTGTTTTATCTATATTTAAGTTATTATTTTTAAAAAGTAGAAACAAAAGCTTTATAGCCTTTAACACATAAATCCTGAAACACCTTCTGGGGCCCCTCACTGTTCATCCTCTTCCAAACTCCTAGTAACCCACCATAAGGATCTCAGTTTAAAAATCTGAAGAATGATTCTTCTCTAAGGCCAAGGTTGCATTTGTAGACTTCAGGAGTTCATTAGTTCATTCAGCAGATACTGCTGTGAGTATGCCCTGTGTTCCTGGCATGGCCTAGGCACTTGGGGTACAGGTCTAAGCAAGACAGACTTGGTTCCTGCCTTTGTTTGTTCATTCATTCCAACTGGGTTTATTGGGGAAGATTCTGGTGTGGCGTAAAAGACAGAAAAGGAAGATTAGGCCGGGCGCAGTGGCTCAAGCCTGTAATCCCAGCACTTTGGGAGGCCGAGGCGGGCGGATCACGAGGTCAGGAGATCGAGACAATCCTGGCTAACGTGGTGAAACCCCGTCTCTACTAAAAAATACAAAAACTAGCCGGGCGAGGTGGCAGGCACCTGTAGTCCCAGCTACTCGGGAGGCTGAGGCAGGAGAATGGCATGAACCCGGGAGGCGGAGCTTGCAGTGAGCCGAGATCCGGCCACTGCACTCCAGCCCGGGCCACAAAGCAAGACTCCGTCTCAAAAAAAAAAAAAAAAAAGGAAGATTAGAGCCAATTGTGGGGCCTCCTAGATGCTGGGCTAAGGAATCTGAACAACAGTGAGGGGGTTTGGGTGGATGTGTGGCTTATAAAAGTGGTATTTTAGGAAGCTTAATTTGCTGTGTGCAAGGTGCAGTGGAAAGGGTGAAGGAAGGAGAGAAGAGAGTCAAGGGTGCTAATGGAACAGTGAAGTTAGAGAGGCCACAGCTCAGGTCTGTGGCAGGGAGAGGGGAGGAACACAATAAAGGAAAAGTCTGCCAAGTAGAGGCCACAAGGGAAACAGAGACACCAGGAAATGATTAGAGAAGTAGTACAAGGTAGATGAAGGGTAGCTGGTTTTCCCAGGAAGATGATGAGTCTAAGTTTGGTTTTAGACACCTTGAGTAATACTGAAAGGGGAGTGTTACTTGTCATAATAGATGACATTGTTTAAGCATTCACTATATGCCAAGCCAAGTGCTTTATAGTAATTCTATAATGATTTTTCTTTTTTCTTTTTCGTTTTTTTTTCTTTCTGAGACAGAGTCTCACTCTGTCACCAGGCTGGAGTGCAGTAGTGTGCTCTTGGCTCATTGTAGCCTCAAACTTCTGGGCTCAAGCGATCCTCCCACTTCAGCCTCCTGAGTAGTTAGGACCACAGCCTCGCACCACCACACCTGGCTAATTGTGTCCTTTTTTTGGGTGGGTGGGGTTGGGGGGCGCAGAGTCTGGCTCTGTCATCCAGGCTGCCGTGCAGTGGCGCGATCTCGGCTCACTGCAACCTCCGCCACCCAGGTTCAAGCCATTCTCCTTCCTCAGCCTCCCAAGTATCTGGGACTACAGGCGCGTGCCACCACGCCCGGCTAATTTTTTTGTATTTTTAGTAGAGATGGGGTTTCACCATGTTGGCCAAGGTGGTCTCGAACTCCTGACCTCAAGTGATCTGCCTGCCTTGGCTTCCCAAAGTGCTGGGATTACAGGTGTGAGCCACCATGCCCGGCCATGTTCATTTTTTATAAAGACGAGGTCTCACTATGTTGCCCAGGCTGGTCTCGAACTCCTGGGCTCAAGGGATTAGATAATTCTTTCTCTCTCTGTTTCTCTTTCTAGTCAACTTTGTTGAAGTAAAATTTACATACAATGAAATTCACCAATTTTAAGTAAACAATTTGATACATCTTGACAAATATATATATGCACACCCACTTCCATCACTCCAGTTGTTTCCTTGGTGCCCCTTTGCAGACCCTGCCCTCCTTCTGGTCCCTGGGAACTACTGATCTGTTTTCTGTTACCATTGTTTCATCCTTTCTATTAATAGAATATTATCTATAAGTGGAATCTTATACAATATTGTCTTTTTTTTGGTCTGGCTTCTTTCACTTAACATAAAGCTTTGAAATTCTTCTATGATGTTATGTGTTTCTTTTTATTACTGAGTAGTATTCCATTGTATGGATTTAACATTAATTTGTTATCCATTCACCAGTTGGTAGATATTTGGGTTATTTCCAGTTTGGGGCTATTATGAATAGAGCTGCCATGAATATTTGGGTAAAGTCTTTGTGTAGATATATATTTTCATTTCTCCTAAGTGAATGCCTAGGAATGGAATTGCTGATTGATAGGCTAAATGTATGTTTTAACTTTATAAGAAATTGCCAAACTTTTCTAGATTTTTGTTTTACCTTCATGATAGTTAGAATTGCATGTGTTATTATCCCAATTTTTTTAGTTGAAGAAAATGAGGTGCAAAAAGGGCAAGAATGAAGGTTTCTATGAGGCTAGTGAACTTTGTTTTGTTTTGTTTTTTTGAGACTGAGTCTCACTCTGTTGCCCAGGCTGGAGTGCAGTGGTGCAAACTCGGCTCACCCCAACCTTCACCTCCCGGATTCAAGTGATTTTCCTGCCTCCCAAGTAGCTGGGGCTGTAGGCATGTGTGACCACGCCCGGCTAATTTTTGTGTTTTTTCAGTAGAGATGGGGTTTTGCTATGTTGGCCAGGCTGGTCTCGAACTCTGACCTCAAGTCATCCACCTACCTCTGCCTTCCAAAGTGCTGGGATTACAGGTGTGAGCCACCGTACCCAGCTGACTAGTGAACTTTGAATGAAAGAGGTAAGAGTTGGCAGCCATCCCTAAGCTGAACTGTTGTCAGGACCTGCAGAGTGGTGGACCTGATTGATGGCTCCACTATGCATTGGTTGAAAGAGGATGAGCTATGGTCCCCTTCTGAACCACAGAACCAGACAATGATTTGTGTGACATCTTCTCAGTTCTTCCATTCTGGCTGCATAGGGATGGAGTTAATTCACTACATACAACAGAGGCCTTAGGGCAGTGCTGTCCAATGGAAATATAATGCTAGCCACATATGTAACTTTACATTTGCTAGTAGCCACATTAAAAAAGTAAAAAGAATATAATTCTTTTTATATATAAAAAAATATATAAAAGAATTATAAAAAAAGAATATAATTTTTTTATATATAAAAAAATATAATTTAATTATACTTAACCCAGTATATCCAAAATATTATAATTTCAACATGCAATCGTTGTAAAAATTATTACTATGCTACCTGCAGTGACTAATGCCTGTAATCTCAGCACTTTGGCAGGCTGAGGAGGGAGGATCGCTTGAGGTCAGGAGATCAAGACCAGCCTAAACAACATAGCAAGACCTAGTCTCTACAAAACTTAAAAAAAAAAAAAAGTGGCCGGGCGCAGTGGCTCAACCCTGTAATCCCAGCACTTTGGGAGGCCGAGACGGGCGGATCACGAGGTCAGGAGATCGAGACCATCCTGGCTAACATGGTGAAACCCCGTCTCTACTAAAAACTACAAAAAACTAGCCGGGCGAGGTGGCGGCGCCTGTAGTCCCAGCTACTCGGGAGGCTGAGGCAGGAGAATGGCGTGAACCCGGGAGGCGGAGCTTGCAGTGAGCTGAGATCCGGCCACAGCACTCCAGCCTGGGTGACAGAGCGAGACTCCGTCTCAAAAAAAAAAAGTTAGGTGTGGTGGTGCACACCTGTAGTCTCAGCTACTCAGGAGGCTGAGGAGAAGAATCCCTTGAGCCCAGGCAGTGGAGACTGCAGTGAGCTATGATTGCACCACTACACTCCAGCCTAGGTAACAGAGTGAGACCCTGTATTTTTTTTTAAATTAATATATTTTATATTCCTCTTGTCATAAAAGCATTTGAAATCTGGTGTGTATTTTACAATTACAGCGTATCTCTATTGGGAGTAGCCACATATCAGGTGCTCAGTAGCCACATATTGCTTATGGCTGCTATACTGAGCAGCACAGATACAGACATTAAAAATAATATCTGCCAGGCATGGTAGCTCATGCCTGTAGCCCCAGTTACTAGGGAGGCTGAGGTGGGAGGATCACTTGAGCCCAGGAGTTCAAGGCTGCAGTGAGCTATGATTGCACCACTGCACTCCAGCCTAGGCAACAGAGCCAGACCCCATCTCCAAAAGAAATTAAAAATATATAAAATCCCAAGTGTATTGTTATGGAAAGAGATCCATCTTATATTAAGTGAGAGAAAAAGCAAGTCATAACACACTATGTTTAGTGTGCTTTCATTTTCTTTCTTTTTTTTTTTTTGAGATAGAGTCTCGCTCTGTTGCCCAGGCTGGAGTGCAGTGGTGCGATCTCAGCTCACTGCAACCTCTGCCTCCCAGGTTCACGTGATTCTCCTGCCTCAGCCTCCTGAGTAGCTGGGATTACAGGCACGCGCCACCACGCCCAGCTAATTTTTGTATTTTTTTAGTAGAAACGGAGTTTCACCATATTGGTCAGGCTGGTCTCAAACTCCTGACCTTGTGATTCACCCACCTCAGCCTCCCAAAGTGCTGGGATTACAGGCGTGAGCCACTGTGCCCAGCCAGTATGCTTTCATTTTCATAAATATCTTTTTTTTTTTTTTTTTTTTTTTGAAATGGAGTCTCACTGTCACCCAGGCTGGAGTGCAGTGATGTGATTTCGGCTCACAGCAACCTCTGCCTCCCGAGTTCAAGCAATTCTGCCTCAGCCTCCAGAGTAGCTGGGATTACTGGCGCCTGCCACCACGCCTGGCTAATTTTTGTATTTTTAGTAGAGACGGGGTTTCACCATGTTGGCCAGGCTGGTCTCGAACTCCTGACCTCAGATGATCCACCCTCCTCAGCCTCGCAAAGTGCTGGGATTACAGACGTGAGCCACAGCACCTGGCCACATTTTCATAAATATCTGTGTTTGTGCCTGCAAATAAACAGTCTGTAACTGCACACTCTCCGATATTGTAGCCACTAGACTAATAAAATTAAGCTAAAAATTCAGTCCCTTCGTCACCCTATCCACATTCCAAGAGCTCAGTAGTCCCTTGCGCATAGTGGCTACCATATTGGATATCAAACCTTAGGTCACTGCTCTCTTCAAACTGCTGAACTGGTTGAGAAAGACTGAGCTTAATGTCTAGAACCTGCTGGCCCTGCAGCCATTGGGGTTTTATAACCATTGAGTCCCAGAGCCTCTGTGGTTTTTAAGAGTAACACACAGGAAGGAAGCTCATTGAGGTGCACCCGTTGTTAGTACCTTTGGGAGTTTAACAGGAGCACAGTGTGAAAGCAAAACAGCTTCGTGGAGGACCCTGTTCCGTTTTTGTACAACTGAAATTAACTGCTATTCAAATTGCTGAGGACCACGTAAACCTGATGTCCACTTTAGGCATGTTGTTGTAAAAGTGTTCCTTTCTGCTGCTTCCTAACTGCCTAAGGTACATTATGGGGCTTGCTTAACATTCGGGAGAAAAAATAGTTTCTGATTTGTATGTAACTTCTAGGTGGTGCTCAGATTACACTCAGCTCCAGCAGTTTGTGTCCATGTAGTAGGAGGTAGGCTGCAAAGTGTAGGGGTATTAAAACCAGGTGGTTGTGGTGTTCTGAGAGCTCTGTTGCTATAGTAGCTCATGTTCTCCAGGCCTGGGTTCTTGTCCTTACTCTGCCCTTCACCCTGTCCGCTTCCCCCTGACTTGATAGACTGGTTCTGCCTGCCCAGCTGCACTCTGTTCATCAAAATGAGACCTTGGAGCGTGTGAAAGCATTGTGTCCAAGGGCATAGAAGGTAGGAACCGCTGTGCCCCTGGGTCAGACTGACCTGGGGTGGAGTTCTATTCTCATCACTTACTAGTCAAGTGCCCTTGTTTAAGGCATCTACCCTCTCTGAGCCTCAGGGTTCTTGTTGTATAAGAGATGTAGTGATGCCTCACTCCAGACATTGTTGGGAGATGGAGTAAACTGAGGGCTAGAAGGCAGAGAGTAAGTGCCCCATAAGCAGAGCAGTTATACCTCCCGCTCTGAAGATACGTGTCTGCATGGCATGTATACCGTGGTCACTTCCACAGTTGGTTATGAAATTGGAGCTGGTGTCTCAGGATGACACAGCAACATTCTCAGACTAAGTAGGATAGGTTTATGTGTATGTTATCCTTAGTGATGGTGATCATTATTAAAACCAGTAGGGACTTGTAGCATGACTTCAGCCTATAGTTTCAAGCTTCTCTCCCACTAAATGCTATAGCAGCCCTGATACAAGTAGAAGAGTTCATTTACTTTACTTTCATCTTCTGTTTTCCCAGTTTCCCTAGCACAGAAAGTACTGATGAGTAGTAAAATGACCAAAAGTTCCCTTGTCAGAGGAAAAAAGGTGCATTTATCATACCAGGCTCTTATCCAAGCTCAGATGATCTCAATCTTTATCACTTAGGATTCCTTATTTAATTTATTTTATTTTATTTTTCCAAGAAAGGGCCTCACTCTGTTGCCCAGGCTGGAGTGCAGTAGTGTAGTCACGGCTCACTGCAGCCTCCATCTCCCTGGGCTTAAATGATCCTTCTTGGGCTTAAGCGATCCACCCGACTCAGCCCCTCAAATAGCTGGGACTACAGGCGCGCAGTCCACCTGCCTCGGCCTCCCAAAGTGCTGGGATTACAGGTGTGAACCACTGTGCCTGGCCAGGATTTCTTATTTTAAATTACATGTGTAGCAAACTGAGAGACTTTTCCAAAAATTGTTTTCCCTGATTATAAAAATAATTTATGCTCATGGAGGATAACCTGAAAAACACAGGGAAAAAAATTAGCCAAAAGTGGGCATAGAATCTAGGACAACAGAGGCTGGAGTCATGGTACTCCTTCTTAGAAATCAGAGACTGATAAAATTGTTTCTCATATTCAAAGAGAATGGCTGCTTTTTGTTTTTTCTGCGCGTTCTTCACAGTGCTGCCAGTCTCCTGTGCTTGCTGATTAGAACCCTGATATATTCACCTGCAGAAACTTTGTGTTTGCTATTTTCTTAGCAGGGAAGAAAACGAACAGTTACAAAGCTGGCCATTGTGCTGGCTGCTCTAAATATGCTGTCTTGTTTCATACTCACCACGACCCTGAAGGCATGATTTTGTAGATGAGGAAACTGAAGCACAGAGAATTTAGGCCGCAATGCTAGTAAGTGGTCTTTGGGCTTTGTTCCAGAACTCTGTGACTGGAAAGCGTGTGCCCTCCCTAACTGGGGACTTGTGACTGTGCTATGGAGGAGGGATGGCACATTTTGGCTGATCATGACACAGTGACCAGCTCCTCTTTCAGGCTCCAGAAGGGCTCCCAGGTGGCCTGTCTTTGAGGCAGTGGAAAAGGGGGAAGGTAAAGGAGACATGTTCCAGGAGGGAGCACTTCAGTCTCCAGCAGGTACTCAGGTCACTGCTGGCAAAGGGCGTGAAGGATGAGGAGCTGGCCATCTCAGATACCAGAGCTCAAAGAAAAAGCATAATTTCCAACGGATCAGAGTTTCTATGTTGTTGTCTCTTCCGGCCTGCTAAACATGTAGTGGGTAGTTCCCTGAAATTATGTTCACTTCATCCATTTGTACAGTTTTAGGGCATTGTGAGGATTATTGAACAAGTGAAGGTTTTATTTCGCTTAAAATTACTATTTAATTGAGCTTCAGATTAAAAAATTTTTTTTTCTTTACTTTGATGTAAGATGGAATTACTATGTTTCCATTTTAGCAAATTATGTAATTTGCATGGGTGTCATTTAAGGGTCATTGTACTATAGAATGCTGCAGGAAGTGGCTATTTAAAAAGCCATATCCATTCTGTAGTCATGTTTGAGGTCAAAAGGATTTTGGAGTGCTTCTTTGCAGTGTTTTTCCTCTCTGGAACATCAGCTGTCTTTGAAGTCAGTGTGGAGACCAGCTCTCCTGGTAGGGCAGGAGACCATCCCACAGCTGAGAGTGTAGACTTCAAAAGGCCCGGAGAAGGGAGAAGAGAAGCATGCCTGATCATGACGCTCATCTCACTGCAGGGATCAAACTGTGTTTGCAATGTGTGCTTCATCTCTTCTTTTGCTAAAGTTAAAGCACGTGATTCTATAAATTTGATTTTTTTTTGTTTTTTGAGACGGAGTCTTGCTCTGTCACTCAGGCTGGAGTGCAGTGGTGCCATCTCGGCTTACTGCAAGCTCCGCCTTCCAGGTTCATGCCATTCTCCTGCCTCAGCCTCCCCAGCAACTGGGACTACAGGCGCATGCCACCATACCCGGCTAATTTTTTTGTATTTTTAGTAGAGATGGGGTTTCACCGTGTTAGCCAGGATGGTCTCGATCTCCTGACCTCATGATCTGCCCGCCTTGGCCTCCCAAAGTGCTGGGATTACAGATGTTAGCCACCGTGCCTGTCCTCTATGAATTAGATTTTTAAATAAAATTTATTTCATGTGGCTGAAAAGAAGATGCATTTGGCTTTATTCACCTGCCAAAATTTAGGTTAATATAGTGGTGATTCTTCAGATGCCTTTAAAAACCCTTAATGTTTTCATTTGTTTTGAGGCAGTTTTTGCATATTATTAGGTTGCACAAAAATTGAAACAAAACAAAGGTAAGTTATAGCACCAAAAATCTGCAGATGAAACAACAATAAATAATGACTACTTAGCAGAGCAAGGAGTAATCACTAATTCTAAGTGAAATATTAAGGACTGTAAGTGGCCAGACAGGTGGCCAGTGAGCTAAGCAGAAATCCTGCAAGCTGAATTCTATGAGAATTTCCTCAGAAATCTTGCTGTCCTCTAGGATGATGTGGACTGCTGCCTGTGGCTGCAGCTGTTGTGCTGTGTGATTTTGAATAGGTAGAACAGCAAAAAGAGGAGCGTAAGTAAGGGATATTTAGGATGTAAACAGTCTGACTAGGTGTAGGAGGGTTTGCATGGGAAGAAAGGGTTAGGACAGTTTGGTCAGGTGGTAGAAGAATATGGAAGCTAGGCTGAGGAATTTGGATTTATCCTGTGGGCCAGTGGGAGCCACGGAAGGTCCTGGAGCAGAGAAGTAGCATGGTGGTAGATTCCAGCCAGGTCACTTGTTTTCAGCATTCTTTTCAGGCCTTCCTGTGAAGAGAAAGTGCCAGGGGAGAAGTGAGTTTGGGAGTGAACCTAGAAGGGTGGTGTGGCTGGTGGGCGCTGGAGACAAACAGGCCTGCCTCCTCTCCCAGATCCACCACTTTCTAGTCAAGGCATCCATCCTTCAGAGACTCATTTCCTCCAGCCGAGGGAAATGGTTCTTTCTTGCTCCCTTTAAACAGCATTGGCAGATAGTGTGAGTGGTGCCTACGGGAGCCACCACTACAGAGCCCAGTGTGAGGGATTTCTAGAGGCTCAGGTTAGATACCAACGATACCCCAAAAAGACAGACGAGCTGAGCCCTTAAGAGGAGGTGGGGAGATACGGGTGAGGGTAGAGGAGATTATGTGTGAGGTTTGGTTGGTGGTTGCGTCATCTGTTTCCTTCGACTCATTCATGTTTTTTATTTTTGTGATGTGGAGCTGCTTCTGATTTTTTTTTTTTTTTTTTTTTGAGACTGAGTCTCTCACTCTATCGCAGGCTAGAGTGCAGTGGCATGATCTGGGCTCACTGCAACCTCTACCTCCTGGGTTCAAGCGATTCTCCTGCCCCAGCCTCCCGAGTAGCTGGGATTACAGGCGCCCACCACTACACCCAGCTAATTTTTTGTATTTTTAGTAGAGATGGGGTTTCACCATGTTGGCCAGGCTGTTCTTGAACTCCTGACCTTGCGATTTGCCCGCCTCAGCCTCCCAAAGTGCTGGGATTACAAGCATGAGCCACCACACCCAGCCCAATTTCTTTAAGAGGTTTTAGAACAATGGTTCTCACCCCTGGCTGCACATTAATACCAACTGAGGAACATTTAAGACCTGCTGGCCAGGTGTGGTGGCAGTGGCTCACGCTTGTAATCCCAACACTTTGGGAGACTGAGGCAGGTGGGATCACCTGAGGTCAGGAGTTTGAGACCATCCTGGCCAAGATGGTAAAACCCCGTCTCTACTAAAATTACAAAATTAGCCGAGCATGGTGGTGTGCGCCTGTAATCTCAGCTACTCGGGAGGCTGAGGTACGAGAATCACTTGAACCTGGGAGAGGCAGAGGTTACAGTGAGCCAAGATTGTGAACTTTACTCCAGCCTGGGCAACAAAGTGAGACTCTGTCTCAAAGAAAAGGAAAAAAAAAAGAGAAAAAACAAAAGACCTGCTAATGCGTGTGCCCAGACCAGACAAATTAAATCAGAATCTGTGAGGGCACAAGTATAGGTATCTTTTCAAGTTCTCTAGGTGATTCTACAATGCGACAGGGTCGAGACCCTCTGCCTTAGGGGTAGAGAGATCAGAACACTGACAGATATATGCAAAACATCTCTGAACAGCTGCTGGTGTCTTTTTCTGTACTTTAAGTTTCACGGCATGTCTGAAAGCTGTTCCAAAAGGGAAGAGAGACTTACGTGGGCTAGGCTGGTTTGAAGGTTTGCGTAAGTTTTGGCTTGAGCTACTTAACACGTTTATTTCAAAGTAATTTGTGTTTGTAGCCTCACTAAAGTAATTTGGGGCTAGACAGGTTCAAAATAAGTTTTCCTACTTAGTTTTCCTAAAATTTCACCAAACCAAGGTACCTTTGAGTACCTGCTACTGTGTAGTGAAATCCCACATACCCTTTCAGAAACTCAGGAAAACAAATTGCCAGTGGGGATGCTTACTTGGAAAATGGCATGGCCAGTGTTGGGAGCATTAATCAATTCCGAAGTTGTGGGAATGACAGTCCCCACCTCTGCACCCTCAGGTAAGAGTCAGTGGGTCTACATCATTGGGGTGAACCAGCTCAATCCATGGACTAGTGAGGACTCCCAGCTTTCCAAGTTGCAGAAAGAGCCTGGCCTTAGGACTTCCCTGGGTCGCCAGCTGTGTATGGTTGGAGGGTCTTGGGAGTCAGCAGGACTTGGGTTCCAGTTCCTAGCCAGCTGCATCCTACCTATGCCACCTTGGGTAGCTCATTCGATCTTGCTGAGCTGAGATCTACCACCTAGGGTGGCTGTGAGGATTAATGAGAAGTATTGGGTTAGGGGCTTAGCAAAATTCCCAGCACGTGATCAGTCCTTGTTTTAAGTTAATTCTTTCTTTTCCTCCCTCACTTAAGTCAGAAATCACGTGGTCCTAGTGCAAGTGCATTTCCAGCTTGAAAAACTTCAGCACTAGACCTCAGTGATTTGCCAGAATGCCCACATGCTGGGGCTTGACACAGCAGCCTCCCTGGCATGCCAAGATGGGGGGTGTTGTGTCAAGAGGAGGGGCAGAAAGGAGCGGGCCCTTTGGGGAAGTGGCAGCAGATGGCAGGGTTTGGTGGCAGGCTGAAATCCATCTGACTCAGGTCTGCCCTGCAGGGCTGTTAGCTCTCCTTTCCATGCCTGATGGGCCTTGGTGCTTTATCTTCTCTTTTATGCACTCTGTCGATCCTGTTCCACATCAGAGAGGGCAGTAAAGATGGGAATAATTCACTGGAGGATCCCAGGCTGCTGACTCCAGCTTGGGAGGTGGAGGTCTGACTTCAAATGTCAAGTTTCTACTGGTCTGCAGGGCTTTCTTCTATTTGCTTTAATAAGAGCTACAGCCTGGTTGCAAGCAGTAGGCAGCTGTAGTTTTTTTCTTTTTCTGAGATGGGGTCTCACTCTGTTGCCAAGGCTGGGGTACAGTGGTGCAGTCTTGGCTCATCACAACCTCCGCCTCCTGGGTTCAAGTGATCCTCCTGCCTAAGCCTCCCATGTAGCTGGGATTACAGGTGTGTGCCTCCATGCCCGGCTAATTTTTGTATTTTTAGTAGAGATGGGGTTTCACTGTGTTAGCCAGGCTGGTCTTGAACTCCTGACCTTGTGATCCACCTTCTTTGGCCTCCCAAAGTGCTGGGATTAGAGGCGTGAGCCACTGTGCCTGGTCTCTTTTTTTTTTTTTTTTGTTCACAGCATTGGAAATTTGAGGTGAAAACATTTCCCTTTTGGTTAGGCTGGATGGTATATTGAGCAATCTAGAAAAATTCAGGCTGGGCACAGTGGCTCACACCTGTAATCCCAGCACTTTGTGAGGCCAAGGCAGGCAGATCATGAGGTCAAGAGATAGAGACCATCCTGGCCAACATGGTAAAACCCCATCTCTACTAAAAATACAAAAATTAGCTGGGCATGGTGGCACACACCTGTAGTCCCAGCTACTTGGGAGGCTGAGGCAGGAGAATCACTTGAACCCCGGAGGTGGAGGTTGCAGTGAGCTGAGTTTGTGCCGCTGCACTCCAGCCTGGGCTGCGAGACTCTGTCTCAAAAAAAAAAAAAAAAAAAAAACAAAAACTAAGACATAAACACACACAGCCTAGGCCTACAGAGTGTCAAGATCATCAGTATGACTCTCTTCCACCTCCACATCCTATCCCACTGGAAGGTCTTCTGGGGCAATAACACACATGGAGCTCTCCTATGGTAGCAATGCCTTCTGGATACCTCCTAAAGGACCTGTCTGAGGGTGTTTTACAGTTACCTTTCTTTTCTAAGTAGAAGCAGTATACTCTGAAATAAGTATAAAAAGCAGTAGGTTTATTTACACCAGCATACTACAAACACATGAGTAATCCATTGCGTTATAACGTTAAGACATCTGTGATGTTACTAGGCAATAGAAATGTTTTTAGCTCCATTATAATCTTAGTGGACCTTGGCCAGGCGTTGTGGTTCACACCTGTAATCCTAGCACTTCAGGAGGTTGAGATGGGTGGATCACTTTGAGGTTAGGAGTTCCAGACCAGCCTAGCAAACATGGTGAAACCCCATCTCTACTAAAAATACAAAAATTAGCCAGGCTTAGTGGTGGGCACCTCTAATCCCAGCTACTTGGGAAGCTGAGGCAGAAGAGTTGTATGAACCCGAGAAGCAGAGGTTGCAGTGAAGTGAGATCATGCCACTGCACTCCAGCCTGGGTAACAAAGTGAGACTCTGTCTCAAAAAAAAAAAAAAAAAAAAAAACCTAATCTTATTGGACCATCATCATATTTGTGGTGTGTTGTGACTGAAATGTCATTATGCAGTGCATGACTATATATACTTTGTGGAATAATTGAATCAAGCCAATGAACATATTATCACCTCGTGTAGTAATCATTTCTTTGTGGTGAGAACATTTAAGATCCACTGTTTTAGCCATTTTGAAATACGCATTATTATTGACTGCAATCACCATGGTGTGCTGTAGATCACCACAACATATTATTCGTGTCTTATTAGAAACCTGCTTCTACCAACATCATCTCTTTCTTGGTCCACTCCCACTCCCATCCTGTGGTAACCACCATCCTACTCTACTTTTGGAGGCTCATTCTTAATGTTCCTTTACAGGGGAAACACAATGGGTGGTGCCTTGGGGCTACCAGTAACTAAGCACACCCTGTAGGTAGACATGCACATGTTACAAATGGTATTGTATGTGGGATAGCAGTGGGCCATGGTCCAGGGCAGATGACAGCAGAAGTAACTCCCACTCCATCCTGTATCCCAAGCCTCCATGGGCTGATGTGACCTCTTCTACTCACCTGATCCCCAGTTTCTCAACCTCGGTACTTTGACATTTGGGGTCAGATAGTTCTTTGTTGTGGGGGTCTCCTGTGCCTTACAGGACATTTAGCAGCATTCCTGGCCGCTATACCTATTAGGTAGCACTCCTGTCCCCTGTGACAACCTAAAATGTTTCCAGACATTGCCAGATGTCTGCTGAGCAGAATCACCCCCCTTTTTAAGAACACCGACCTAAACATAGAGTGTCTTGGCAGAAACATTAACTAGGATATCATTTTGGGATGTCACAGCCTGACATCAGGACACAGGCATTGTCTTTTTGCTACTGCTTCTCATATGCCAAATGCTTACCCCAAACATTATTGTGTGTTTTATAGCCAAGTTTATTTTTTTAATCTAAATTATATCTATACACAGGAAAGGAATGGAACGAAGTACCTTTTTTTGTCAGAATGCATTTTTCTGTTGAGAATCATTTCCCCAGCACGAACAAAGCACGGGTTTGGAACATGATAGGTGCTTAATCCATGCCCACAATTGGCAGCAACATCTTCATGAAAACACATGTCCAAACTTTAAACTCAAAGCTATGTAGTTTATGTGTGTTTATATAAAGGAGACCAGCAAATGCTTACTTAGTAACTTCTAAGTGCCCAACATTGAGCTGGAATTTTAAACATTAAAATTATTCCTCTAATGGCCAGGCGCAGTGGCTCATGCCTGGAATCCCAGCACTTTGGGAGGCTGAGGTGGGTAGATCACGAGGTCAGGAGATCGAGAACATCCTGACCAACATGGTGAAACCCCCTCTCTACTTAAAATACAAAAATTAGCCAGGCATTGTGGTGTGTGCCTGTAAATCCCAGCTACTCGGGAAGCTGAGGTGGGAGAATCGCTTGATCCAGGGAGTCAGAGGTTGCAGTGAGCCAAGATCGTGCCACTGCACTCCAGCCTGGTGACAGAGTGAGACTGTCTCAAAAAAAAAAAAAAATTATTCCTCTGATACATGAAGCAATGGATGTGCAAAGCGATTTTTGTGATTTAACATTTTTTCCCTCTAAACATAAAAAAAAAACTTGTGTATGTGTACTTGTTTGGAGTTACCCAATTATACATGCTAATTTACATTTCTATAAGAATGTAAAAGCCGAGAAAATGTGTCAGTAAAACAAACCTAAGACGACAAGAACATTTAAACGCTAAAGGACTGATCTGCAAATGTAAGACTGTCAGTTGGTTTTAGCATTTTATCTTTATGTACTCAGAAATAATTGCATTAGCATATTGCTTAAGAGATTTGCCTGAGGCTGGGCATGGTAGCTCATGCCTGTAATCCCAGCACTTTGGGAGGCCGAGACAGAAGAATTGCTGGAGGCCAGGAGTTCGAGACCAGCCTGAGCAACATACTGAGACCCCGTTTCTACAAAAAACTTAAAAATTAGCTGGAGATGGTGGAGCGCACCTGTAGTCCCAACCACTCAAAAGGCTGAGATGTGAGGACTGCTTGAGCCTAGGAGGTTGAAGCTGCATGCCATTGTACTCTAGCCTGGGTGACAGGGCAACACCTTATCTCTGAAAAAAAAAAAAGAGAGAGAGAGATTCGTCACACTACACAAGTCAGTTTTGAAATGTTTTATAACCCCATATAAAACCATGCCAGGTACATAATAATTGAGCGGACATTGTTGAACGTTGAATGCACTATCCTTAACATAATCCAGAAGAGGCAGAGGTTTCTGCTTATTTGGAATTTATCAGCCTTTGCCAAATAAACAGCATATAAATTAATGATAGTGTAATACGATCAATTTTAAAATGTAGTTACCAGGTTAACATCTCATTGGCTTTATTTTCTAAATAACCTATTTAAATAAGTGGAATTAATTCAGTAGAAAGAATTGGTTGAGTAGTGACTGTGAGTAATGCCTACATGATACCACCCAAAGTTAGTAAAACAGGCTGGGCACAGTGGCTCATACCTGTAATCCCAGCCCCAGGCCGGGCACAGTGGCTCATACCTATAACCCCACCTGTAATCCCAGGGTGGGCAGATCACTTGAGTCCAGAAATTCGAGACCAGCCTGGACAACATGGTGAAATGCTGTCTCTACAAAAAATACAAAAGTTAGCCAAGGTTGGTGGTGCATGCTTGTGGTCCCAGCTACTTGGGAGGCTGAGGCAGGAGGATTGCTTGAACCCAGCAGGTGGAGGTTACAGTGAGCTGAGATCGCACCATTGTACTCCAACCTAGGCAACAAAATGAGACTTCGACTGAAAAAAAAAAAAAAGTTAATAAAATAGTTCTGAACATTTGAGGAAAACAGTAACATTCTTTATGATTTAATTTATACTTTCATCATAATGTGTATAAACTGGAGGCTGCTCTGGGTCTGTGTTTCATGCTTACTTAGTAATAATTACCTGGGGAAGCTATTAAAACTTCTCATTTTGGCCGGGCGCGGTGACTCATGCCTGTAATTCTAACACTTTGGTAGGCCGAGGTAGGCGGATCACCTGAGGTCAGGAGTTCGAGACCAGCCTGGCCAAGGTGGCGAAACCCCGTCTCTATTAAAAATACAAAAATTAGCCAGACGTGTTGGCACACACCTGTGATCCCAGCTACTCGAGAGGCTGAGGCAGGAGAATCACTTGAACCCGGCAGGCAGAGGTTGCAGTGAGCTGAGATTGTACCACTGCACTCCAGCCTGGGCAACAGAGCAAGACTCTGTCTCAAAAAAAAAAAAAAAAAAAAAAATTGCAGAGAGATCCCATGTACCCTTTACTCAATTTTCTCCAATGGTAACATCTTGCAAACCTATAGTACAATATTATAACCAGGATATTGACGGTGATGCAGTCATGATAGAGAACACTGTCATTATTACAAGCATTCCTCACTTTGCCCTTCTGTAGCCACACCGCTTCCCTCTCACACCCATCTCACTACCCCAGCCTTAACTCCAGGTAACCATTAATCTATTCTCCATCTCTATAATTTTGTCACTTCAAGGATGTTATACAAATAGAATTGTACAAGATTTTTTTTTCCCACTCAGTATGATTCTCTGGAAATTCATCCAAGTTATTGTGTGTATTAATAGTTCATTTCTTTTTTTGGTTGAGTAGTATTCCATGGTATGGATATAGCAGAATTTAACCACCTATTGAAGGACATCTGTCTTGTTTCCACTTTGAGGCTTTTACTAATAAAGCTGCTATGAACATTTGTATATAAATTCTTATGAGAATGTAAGTTTTCATTTCTTTGGAATAAATGTCTAGGAATACAGTTGCTGGGTTGTATGGTAGTTGCATATATAGTGTTTTTTTTGTTTTTTTTTTTTGAGACGGAGTCTCGCTGTCACCCAGGCTGGAGTGCAGTGGCCGGATCTTAGCTCACTGCAAGCTCCGCCTCCGGGGTTCACGCCATTCTCCTGTCTCAGCCTCCCGAGTAGCTGGGACTACAGGCGCCTGCCACATCGCCCGGCTAGTTTTTTGTATTTTTTAATAGAGACGGAGTTTCACTGTGTTAGCCAGGATGGTCTCGATCTCCTGACCTCATGGTCCGCCCGTCTGGGCCTCCCAAAGTGCTGGGATTACAGGCTTGAGCCACTGCGCCCGGCCATATATAGTTTTTAAAGAAACTTCCAAACGATTCTGGAGTAGCTGTATCATTTTATAGTCCCATCTGCAATGTATGAGTGATCCAGTTTTTCTGTATCCTAGCCAGGATTTGGTGTTCTTACTGTTTTTTATTTAAGCCATTCTGATAGGTGTATAATGGCCTTAATTTGCATTTCCCTGAGGGCTAATAATGTTGAATATATTTTCATGTATGCCATCTGTATATCCTCTTCAGTGAAATGTATTCTTAACATTTGCCCATTTTCTAATTGGATTTGTAAAAAATGTTTGTTCTTTCATAGAAAAATGTTTTTAATTTTGATGAAGTCCAATTTTTCCCTTGCATAGATCATGTTTTTGCTGTCAAGAACTCGTTGCCTAAACCTGCATCCCAGATTTTTCTCCTGTTTTTTTTTTTCTAAAAGTCTTACAGTTTTACATTTTACATTTAAGTACATAATTCGTTTTGGTAGTACAGTGTGTGAATGCAACGCATGAATCTTAGGTTGAGGTTCATTTCATTGCTGAGTGTCCAATTGCTCTGACATGTGAAAGTAATATAACACATGAATCTTAGGTTGAGGTTCATTTCATTGCTGAGTGTCCAATTGCTCTGGCACCATTTGTTGAAAAGGCTATCATTCCTCTATTGAATTGCCTTTGCACTTTCATCAAAAATGTAATTAGGCATACTTATATGGAATTGTTTCTGGGTTCTCTGTTCTCTTCCAGTGACATATATGTTTATGCCTCCACCAACACTACATGGTCTTGATTACTATTATTATTGATTTAACTATTATTGATTACTGTATTGATATAATAGTCTTGACATCAGGTAGACTGATTCCTCATACTTTATTTATTTATTTATTTAGAGACAAGGTCTTGCTCTCTTCCCCAGGCAAGTGCAGTGGCATGATCCTGACTCACTGCAGCTTCAGCCTCCCAGGCTCAAGCAATTCTCCTTCCTCAGCTTCCTGAGTAGCTGGGACTACAGGTGCATACCACCATGCCTGGCTAATTAATTTTTTAATTTTTTGTAGAGATGGAGTTTCACCATGTTGCACAGGTTGGTTGAACTCCTGAGCTCAAGCGATCCTTCCGCCTTGGCCTCCCAAAATGCTGGGATTATAGTCATGAGCTGCTGACTTGGCCCCATCTACATTTTAGAACAATTTTGCGTGTATTTGGAAAAAAAAAATCTTTTAATAGGATTTGTTTTAAACATGTATATCAATTTAGGGATAACTGAAATCTTTATTTCTATTAGTTTATTCAGAGCTTTGATTTCCATTATCAGTGGTTTGTAGTTTTCGACATACAAGTACTATGCATATTTTAGATTTCCCCCCAAGTATTTTTTTTTTGAGTAATTGTAAATGGTATTGTATTTCTAATTTATACCTGTATATTTTCATTTCTAGTACATAGTTACATTGATATTTGTATACTTGTATTCTGTAGCCTTGTTGAACTCAATTGATTAATTAATTAATGACAGGGTCTCTCTCTTTTGCCAAGGCTGGAGTGCGGGTGTCAACATGGCTCACTGCAGCCATGACCTTCCGGCTCAAGCATTCCCTCTGCCTCCTGAGTAGCTGGGACTACAGGCATGTGCCACCATGCCTAGCTAATTTTTTTATTTTTGTAGAGATGAGGTCTTGCTGTTTTGCCTGGGCTAGTCTTAAACTCCTGGACTCAAGCAGTCCCCCCGCCTCAGCCTGCTAAAGTGCTGGGATTACAGACATGAGCCACTGAGTCTGGCCTATGAATTTATTAATTGCAATTTTTTTGTAGATCCCTTGGGATTTTCTACATAGACTATCATGTTGTCTAAAAATAGGAACAGTTTCATTTCTTCCTTTTGCTCTATATGCCTTTTATTTCTTTTCCTATTTTTATTACACTGGCTAGATCTTCCAGTAGTTTGTTGAGTAGGAGAACACACTGCCTTGCCTTGTTCCTGATCTTAGGGGAAAATATTGAGTCTTCTACCATTCATTAAGTATGTCAGCGTAGGTTTTTTGTAGAACCTTTTCATCAACTTAAGAAAGTGTCCTCTATTCCTATTTTTCTAAAAGTTTTTATCATGAAAGGATGTTGAGTTTTGTCAGATGCTTTTTCTGTGTCGTTTGATATGATCATGTGATTTTTCTTGATTAGCCTGTTAATATGGCGGATTACATCGATCAGTTTCCAAATAGTGAACCAGCCTTGAGTCCCTAGAATAAGCCCCACTTGGTCATAGTATCTAATTTGTTTTATAAATTGCTGAATTCAATTTGCTAATATTTTGGTAAGGATTTTTGAGCCTATGTTTGTGAATGGTATTGATCTGTAGTTCTCTTTTTTTTCTCTGTCTTTGGTTTTGGGATCTGGGTAATACTAGCTTCATCAAGTGAATTGGGAAGTGTTCCTTCCTCTTCTGTGTTTTAGAAGAGTTTGTAAAGAATTGGTGTTGATTCTTCTTAAGACACTGAGTAGAATTCTCCAGTGAAACCACTGGGCCTTGATACATATTTGGGGGGAGTTTTTTAGTTATGAATTTAATTATAAATCGTTATAAAGATCAAATTATGTATTTCATATTGGGTGAGTTGTGGTATTTAGTGTTCCTGAGGAAGTGGTCCATTTCATCTAAGTTGTCAAATTTATATATGTAGAATCGTTCATAGCACTCCCATATCCATTTGGTATCTGCACAGTCTGTAGTGGCATCCTAATTGATTCTTGATATTAATAATACGTATCTTATCTTTTTTTGTCCATTTTGTCCATTTTTGTCCATTTTATTGGTCTCTTCAAATAATCAGCTTTTTATTTCTTGATTTTTCTCTATTTCTTTGTTTTCAATTTTATTGATTTCTGCTCTTTATTTTTTTTCTTCTGCTTGCTTTGAGTTTATTATGCTTTTCTTTTTCTAGGTTCTTGAGGTGGAGTTTAGGTTTTGATAGTTTTTCTCTTTCCTAATATAAGCATTTAGTGCTTAAATTTCCCTCTCAGTGCTACGTTAGCTGACATGTCCCACAAATTTTGATATGCTATATTTTCTTTCAGTTCAATGTATATATTTTTTAATTTCCCTTGAGATTTTGTCTTTAAAACATGGATTATTTAGAAGTGTGTTGTTGAGTTCCCAACTATTGTGGAGATTTTCCTGTTACTGATCTTACTGATTTCTAGTTTGTATGATTTTGGTTCTTTTAAATTTTTTGAGATCTATGGCTCAGGATATGATCTGTATTGGTCTATGATATGCATAATGACTTGGAAAGAATGTGTATTCTGCTATTATTGGATGGAGTGTTCTATAAATGCTTATTAAATCCTGTTGGGTGATGGTATTGTTAAGTTCTTCTATATCCTAGTTGGTGTTCTGTTTAGTTGTTCTATCAATTCCTGACAGAGGAGTATTGAAGTTTTCAACTATAATTTTGGATTTGTCTGTCACTTCTTTCAGTTTTATCAGTTTTTTGCCTCACATATTTTATAGCTCTGTTGTTTGATGCATATATGTTTAGGATTGCTATGTCTTCCTGGTAGGTTACCCTTTTATTTTTATGTAATGTCCGTTTCTGTCTCTCTCTGGTAATTTTCCTTGCTCTGAAGTCTACTTTATCTGATTTTTTAAAACTTATTTTTGATTCCCTGATTTGGGGATTTTATAACAGGCTATTTTTCTCTTCTTTTTTTAAGGAATATATTATTCGAGTGCAAAGAGGAATTTCTGTGGAAAACAGCTGGCAGGTAAGCTTTTTTTTTTTTTTTTTTTTTGTCAATTAGGAAAATATCTAAATGTGTGACTAAAAGCCTGACTTGGGGCATCTACAAATCTGGAAAAATCAGAACATGCATAAATATAAATCGTGTTTCTTTTAGCTATAAACCTTTAGCTTTAAGACAAGTATGATAAGAGTCTTTCCTGTCCCCAGTTGTTTGGTTAAATTGTGTGTGATTGATATTAGCATGGAGGGTATCTAGGAATTTGTTCTCCAGCTCAACCCAGAGCAAATAGTATATGTAAATTACTTGTTTTGTTTCTAGAAATTCACACCTTCTCCCCTGTAGCTATGGTTTGAGTTCAATCTACCAAGTAGAAAGTTGAGATTGAGTCCTGGCTATTGTACAGTTTTGGCCACTACATTTTATGGATCTCAGGTCCACTCATGGGCAGCTTCTTGGGGCCCCAGGCTCTGCTTTCTTCAGTGGTGGCCTCAGAGAGAAAAGAATTCCTGGACAGATCGAGAAGTCCTTCCCATACGAGTTGACTTACAGAGGGTGGCTGAATTCTGCATAGGGGCCCTTTCTTTCCTGTTTTAGTAATTATGATTACCACCTCCACCTCCCTGCAACCCTTCTTCTCTCCCAAAAATCTTACCTTCTCCTTCACAGCCCAGCTCAAACCTTAACCTTCTACCTTAAGTAGCCTCTTACACACAGTTGTCCACACTGGTCTTTTCTTTGCCTGAAATTTCAAACTACTGTTTGAATAATTATTATATTTAACATCTATCGAGCCTGTATTAAGTGTGCAGCACTGGTTTAAGCACATTCATTCACTTAACCTTTTAAAAATGTGCTATGTGGTAGTATTGTCCTCATTTTACATTTGTCTGAGGTCACAGTTAGATCATTGGCAGAATAGAGTTGGAATTTGCTCATTCTCTGTGGTTAATCACTCTATGATCATTTGCTTCTTGGCTTTTATCAGGGATGACCTTATATTTAACTTTTTGATGTATATTTGGCAAACAGGGCCAACAATAGTGTCCTACCAGAAAGATCAACCCTTGGTGCAGTTTTCTGGATCCATTGCATTAGAAACCCAGGGGTACTCAACAAAAATGTAGACTCTTGGGCCCCATCCTAGACCTACTGATCAAATTTTCAGTGGGTGGGGTTGTAAGGGCGGAGAGGTGTGATACCTTTCTTCACCCATGGTAAATGTTGTGGCCAACACTTCTATAACAAAAGACAGATTAACAAGGGGGAAAACATAACAAATTTATTTAATAAAAGCTTTCTGTTTTTTTTTTTTTTTTTTTGAGACGGAGCCTCTCTCTGTCGCCCGGTGGCATGATCTCAGCTCATTGCAAGCTCCACCTCCTGGGTTCACGCCATTCTCCTGCCTCAGCCTCCCGAGTAGCTGGGACTACAGGTGCCCACCACCACGCCCAGCTAATTTTTTTGTATTTTTAGTAGAGACAGGGTTTCACCGTGTTAGCCAGGATGGTCTCCTGACCTCGTGATCTGCCCGCCTCGGCCTCCCAAAGTGTTGGGATTACAGGCGTGAGCCACCACCGCCGGCCAATCAAAGTTTTATGTGACACAGGAACTTCCAGAAATGAAGACCCAAAGACCCAGGGAAAACTGTCCATTTTTATGCTTGATTTGATGAAGACTGGGTAGCCATGTAGAATGTGATTGAACAAACAATTTATGTTTTTATTTTTATTTTTATTTTTTTGAGATAGGGTTTTGTTCTCTTGCCCAGACTGGAGTGCAGTGGTGTGATCACAGCTCACTGCAGCCTAGATCTCCTGGGCTCAAGCGATCCTCCCACTTCAGCCTCCTGAGTAACTGGAACTACAGCCAGGTGCCACTATGCCCAACTAATGTTTTTGTATTTTTTTATAGAGACGGGATTTGGCCATGTTGCCCAGGCTGGTCTTGAACTCCTGAGCTCAATCAATGCTCCCGCCTTAGCCTCCCAAAGTGCTGGGATTGTAGGCATGAGCCACCATGCCTGGCCTTGTCTGTTCTTCTTTTTTTTTATTTTTATTTTTATAGAAATGGGATCTTGCTATGTTGCCCAGACTGGTCTTTAACTCCTAGGCTCAAGGGATCCTCCTGCCTTGGCCTCCCAAAGTGCTGGGATTATAGGTATGAGCCATTGTGCCTGGCCCTGTCTGTTCTTCTTGGTCTGTCCGTGTAGCCTTCCTTCCTCCTGGGTATAGGGCAGGATCCCTTTAGAATGAGAGTCCTCAGGGGAGAAGGGAGAGAGCAATCTTTCTAAGTTTTATGGCTTACTTTGTGAGAGGTAGAGGAGCTAGGGATGGGAGGGCAGAAGACTACAAAGAAGAACTCATTTGTGAGCCCTTCTTTTTTTTTTTTTTTTTTTTGAGACAGAGTCTCATTCTGTTGCCCAGGTTGGGATGCAGTGGAGTGATCTCTGCTCACTGCAATCTCTGCCTCCCAGGCCCAAGCGATTCTCCTGCCTCAGCCTCCTGAGTAGCTGAGACTATAGGTGCTCACCACCATGCCCAGCTGATTTTTGTATTTTTAGTAGAGACATGTTTTGCCATGTTAGCCAGGCTGGTCTCGAACTCCTGGACTCAGGTGATCCACCTGCCTTAGCCTCCCAAAGTGCTGAGATTACAGTCGCAAGTCACTGTGCCCAGCCCATTTCTGAGGCCTTCTAATCTCCTTTAGTTCAAAGTACTTAGCATGCCAAGGTACCATACTTTGGGATATCATTTTCTGAGCCCCAGTAGGGTTCTAGATGATATCCAGGTAATACTTTTCTGCACATTAACATTTGAAAATCACCAATAAAGATTAAAGTCAAACTATTTCAAACCAAAATTATTTTCTTGATGAGGGCCTGAAGAGCTAGTTGAATTTGACTATAGCCTAATCAATGGCATCAATACAACTGACAAAGAATGTGTAGACAGTGGAAGGTGGACTGTCTGTCAAGAGGGGGAACCCTGGGGAATCACCCTGGGCGAGGTGTGGCGCATCTGCCTGCAATGCAGTCCAGTCTCCAGGATGGTTGGAGCTCACCTGGTGGAAGTTTGACCCAGGACAAAGGTGAAATGGCCTCAGAACTATCCATTTCCTCTTGCTTTGATTCCACGCTCAGTAAAACTTTTTTTAATTTTTTTTTTAAGTCATTCATCTTTCTAGGCGCCTGGTTAATAAGAAAGACATGTGAAGGACTGTTTGCCCTGAAAACAAATATTCTCACTTATCTCTTGGCATCTTGTGAATTTGACAGGCATTAACCAGTTTCCCATGGCTCAGCCAATGCCTGGCACTGCTAAGTCTGTTTTCTAGCTTGTCGGGTTAAACAGTTAAGCACCAGGTATAAGCCCTACTACCCTTAGCACAAATGCCTGAGCTCTAGAGTGCCAATATTACTAATACTAATACATATTAAATAAAGAAATGAAAAGAGAGTCTTTCCTGAATCAAAACACTACTTCTTGTCTCTTACAGATTGTTAGAAGATACAGTGACTTTGATTTGCTTAACAACAGCTTACAGGTAAATGTTTTGACATTCTAATTACACACATTGATTACTTGGGGTGTCTAAAAAACTGATAAGAGTCCAGGCACGGTGGCTCACGCTTATAATCCCAGCACTTGGGAAGGCCGAGGCGGATGGATCACCTGAGGTCAGGAGTTCAAGACCACCTGACCAACATGGAGAAACCCCATCTCTACTAAAAATACAAAATTGGCCAGGCGCGGTGGCTCAAGCCTGTAATCCCAGCACTTTGGGAGGCCGAGACGGGTGGATCACAAGGTCAGGAGATCGAGACCATCCTGGCTAACACGGTGAAACCCCGTCTCTACTAAAAAATACAAAAAACTAGCCGGGCGAGGTGGCGGACGCCTGTAGTCCCAGCTACTCGGAGGCTGAGGCAGGAGAATGGTGTAAACCCGGGAGGTGGAGCTTGCAGTGAGCTGAGAACCGGCCACTGCACTCCAGCCGGGGCGACAGAGCGAGACTCCGTCTCAAAAAAAAAAAAAAAAAATTAGCCAGGCATGGTGGCGCATGCCAGCAATCCCAGCTACTTGGGAGGCTGAGGCAGGAGAATCACTTGAACCTGGGAGGCAGAGATTGTGGTGAGCCGAGATCACGCCATTGCACTCCAGCCTGGGCAATAAGAGTGAAACTCTGTCTCAAAAAAAAGCTGGTTGGAAATGGCAATATCAGAAACAAGAAATTAGCACATTTCCCTGTCAAAGAAAATAAATTCATACTTTACTCAGATGATGTGTGGTTCTAAAAATAAACTTTTGGGAATCAACATGTGATTTATAATTAATAGTCACCTTGCAACCAAGTACTATTGTGCCAGACTGTATCCTTACCACAGTCATAGGAGGCTGATGTAATACCTCCTTTTAAAAGATGAGGAATGTTTACGTGGATTGCTAGCGTTGTTCCCTTAGGTGGAGCTGGGACTCTGACTCTCTTCATTGAACTAGGCTACATAGTCAGCTCTGCAGATCAACATGCAGCAGTAACTGGGAGACTCAGCCTTTTTCTGTTTAACTTTTTCTCCTAAATATGTAGTTAGAAATCTCTTTGTTTTAAATGTTCCTAACTTGAGGGCCATAATGGGAAGAAGCATGAGCTAGGTCTTCATCTAGAGACACATCCAGTGTTGTAATGGTTGAAGGGTCCAAGAGGGGCTTTAGCACCTTAGGAAGTCCTGCCAATAGCAGCCATGTCTTCATCTGGCAGGCTGGACTTCAAGTGCCTTGGATTACTGAAGACTGTCGTGCTCTTGTGTGTCATACCTCAGGTTTGATTGGTAACATAAAATGCTTTAACCCTGAGGAAGAGTACTTGGCTTATGACGTAAAGGACTCAGCCAGGAGGGAAAGGACTGCTCCCGTCATTGGTGAGCTAGCCATCATCGCTCATTCTGAATGACCTCTGATCTTGCCCACAAAAGTCAGGAGGACTGTGCACTAGGAGAAAGCACATAATACTTCTTTTCCTTCAGAAGGCCACGTTTTGTTGGTCAGACTTCAGAAAATAAGCATTTGGGCCAGACGTGGTGGCTCACTCCTGTAATCCCAGCACTTGGGGAGGCTAAGGCGGGTGGATCACCTGAGGTCAGGAGTTCGAGACCAGCCTGGCCAATATGGTGAAACCCCATCTCTACTAAAAATACAAAAATTAGCTGGGTGCGGTAATGGGTGCCTGTAATCCCAGCTACTCAGGGAGCTGAGGCAGGAGAACTGCTTGAAGCCGGGAAGGGGAGGTTGCAGTGAGCTGAGATTGCGCCATGTTGCACTGCATCCTGGGCTTTAGAGCGAGACTCTGTCTCAAAAAACAAACAAGGCCGGGCGCGGTGGCTCAAGCCTGTAATCCCAGCACTTTGGGAGGCTGAGACGGGCGGATCACGAGGTCAGGAGATCGAGACCATCCTGGCTAACACGGTGAAACCCCGTGTCTACTAAAAATACAAAACTAGCCGGGCGAGGTGGCAGGCGCCTGTAGTCCCAGCTACTCAGGAGGCTGAGGCAGGAGAATGGCGTAAACCCGGGAGGCGGAGCTTGCAGTGAGCTGAGATCCGGCCACTGCACTCCAGTCTGGGCGACAGAGTGAGACTCCGCCTCAAAAAAAAAAACAAAAAAAACAAAAAAAAAGGAAATAAGCATTTGTAAAGCCCAAACTTTAGCATTATTTATAATGCTGCTGAAAGCGTGAATGCCTTATTTTCCTTTTGAAGGAAGTGGCCTCAGTATCTGTAGACATTTATGTAATTGCCATACTTGTCATGCATTTGACACATATTGTCTTTTTGTGTTTTAATTTTAGTATGACCCATTTGAGTCTTCAGATAGAATATTGGCAGAGATCAAATTTTCATCAATGGGTTTAATTGGTTTTATTTATGGATTTTAATAGGATCTTCTTTGCACTCAGACAAGAGCTGGGCCTATGATGACATTGTAGATAAGGCATCAATGTGCAGTTTATTCCAGCAGTGGATTTTCTCCTCAAACTCTCCTATCCCTAATGCAGTGGCCCATGTGACATTTCCGCAGTGGTGTAAGCATTTGGGAATTAACAGTGGGCCTACGAACTGTTTCTGTCTTTATTCTCAAGCGAACCTTTGCTTGTGCATAAAGGGGGAGTGATCTTTGTAAAATGTCATTCAGCCAGGCTGAGTAAGAATTATGGGAGAAATATTTTTGAAATTGAAATTGCCTAGACTTAGCCTCTAAGAACAGAGGGTAGGGAGGAGAGTTTTATCTCTCATTTACTGATACTTTGGGGTGATGAAGTTTCTGCATGACTCTTCACTTATGGCCTTTTTTTTTTTTTTTTTTTTTTTTTGAGACGGAGTCTTGCTCTGTCGCCAGGGCTGGAGTGCAGTGGCCGGATCTCAGCTCACTGCAAGCTCCGCCTCCCGGGTTCACGACTTATGGCCTTTTTAATATAGTGAATTTTATTTTTGCTTCAGTGTAATTTTACCTTTTTTTTTTTTTTTTTTTTTTTTGAGACGGAGTCTTGCTCTGCCACCCAGGCTGGAGTGCAGTGGCCGGATCTCAGCTCACTGCAAGCTCCGCCTCCCGGGTTTACGCCATTCTCCTGCCTCAGCCTCCCGAGTAGCTGGGACTACAGGCGCCCGCCTCGTCGCCCGGCTAGTTTTTTGTATTTTTAAGTAGAGACAGGGTTTCACCGTATTAGCCAGGATGGTCTCGATCTCCTGACCTCGTGATCCGCCCGTCTCGGCCTCCCAAAGTGCTGGGATTACAGGCTTGAGCCACCGCGCCCGGCAATTTTACCTTTTAAAATAGGTACTTTCAGTGTGCATCTTATTTCAAATGCAAATATCCCCATGTATTGATGTTGGCTTGTGTTGGGCAGAATATGGCCAGACATCATTTCAGTGGGAGGTTTTTCTGGATTCAAGTAAACAAACAGAAGAAAGCACACACAGCTTTTTGGCAATGAAATAATTTAAAACAATATCCAAAAACGGACCAAAAAGACTCTAAAACCTCAGAATAAAACTGTGACCATGATTTTCAGTGTCCAATTACCCTTTTGACAGATAAATGAGTTCCTGCTAAAGAAAGAGAAATATAATAGACATATGCAGAGTTGTCTGAGTCCAATAGGAACATGTCTAAGTGAAAAAAGCATAATGCAAAATTATACATGCCATATAATATAATTACATGAAATGTTTGGAAAACAGGGTTGCAAGTAAATATGCCAAAATGTTAATGGTGATCCCCAGGTGGCGGAATTATAGGTTATGTCATTTTCTGTTTTTTTGTTTGTTTGTTTGTTTTCTTTAATGTTCTGTACTTTCCAGGTTCTCCACAAACAAGCACATGTAGGCTATGTAAGCGGAAAAACAGACAAAAGCTGCATTTTCTTTCTTTCTTTTTTTTTTTTTGAGACGGAGTCTCACTGTGTTGCCCAGTCTGGAGTGCAGTGTCTCCACCTCCTGGGTTCACCTCATTCTCCTGCCTCAGCCTTCCAAGTAGCTGGGACAACAGGCGCCCACCACCATGCCCGGCTAATTTTTTGTATTTTTAGTAGAGACGGAGTTTCACAGTGTTAGCCAGGATGGTCTTGATCTCCTGACCTCGTGATCTGCCCGCCTCGGCCTCCCAAAGTGCTGGGATTACAGGCGTGAGCCACCACGCCCAGCAAAAGCTGCATTTTCTAAACTTTTTTTTTTTTTTAGACAGAGTCTCACCCTGTCACCCAAACTGGAGGCAGTGGTGTGATCTTGGCTCACTGCAATCTCTGCCTCTTGGGTTCAAGTGATTTCTCCTGACATAGACTCCCAAGTAGCTGAGATTACAGTCACGTGCCACCATGCCCAGCTAATTTTTGTATTTTTAGTAGAGACGGGGTTTCACTATGTTGGCCAGGCTGCCAGACTTTTTATAGTGAGCATATTTTGTGAAACAATGAAGAAAAATCACCACCTTATTTTAAATGCAACATCAAATTAGCAGCCCTCTAGGGAGACAGCATACAACCAAGAGAAAGAAGCAGGCTGTTGAAATGTTGGGAACTGGGCAGAGAGAAAGAACTCAGTCTCTGTTCCTTAGACTTGAGAAGGAACCCAGGCCCCTTCCAGCGTTGAGGCCTTGAGTCCATCATTTCTTCTGTTGGGTTTCACTTTCGCCGCTGAAATAAAGGGATTGAACGAGATGACTTCTGAGGTCTCTTATAGCACAAATGTTTGGTAATTAGAATTTTACTGCCCACTGTTGACCCTGGAGAGACTTTACTGTACTCCAGGGGACAGCAGGGTGTTGAGACAAATTGAGGATCTGTTGAAAGCTTAGAACTCCCTAGGATACTGACTGGAATATGGTTGAAGGCAATTTGCAGATCATTAAGATCTGATGTTGGAAGTAAGGAGCAATGAACAGATTGAGGTTGAAAGTTTTTCGCTGGGCGTGGTGGCTCACGCCTGTAATCCCAGCACTTTGGGAGGCCGAGGCGGGTGGATCACGAGATCAGGAGATCGAGAGCATCCTGGCTAACATGGTGAAACCCCATCTCTACTAAAAATATAAAAAATTATTAGGATGTGGTGGCGGGTGCCTGTAGTCCCAGCTACTTGGAAGGCTGAGGCAGGAGAATGGTGTGAACCCAGGAGGCGGAGTTTGCAGTAAACTGAGATCGCACACTGCACTCCAGCCTGGGCGACAGAGTGAGACTCTGTCTCAAAAAAAAAAAAAAGAAAGTTTTTCCTCCAGATGAAAGCTAATTTTCTTGAAAGTGTAATATAGTTTGTCATATAATTTTGGGCTCTAAATCCCAATTTGGGAATCATTTCCTGCTTTCCATTTTCTTTCTTTCTTCTTTTTTTTTTTTTTTTTTTTAAGACAGTGTCACTCTGTTGCCCAGGCTGGAGTGCAGTGAGCCAAGGTCATGGTCACTGCAACCTCCACCTCCCGGGTTCAAGCGATTCTCCTGCCTCAGCCTCCCAAATTGCTGGAATTATAGGCACCCACCATTGTGCCTGGCTAATTTTTTTGTATCTTCAGTAGAGATGGGGGTTTCGTCATGTTGGCCAGGTTGGTCTCGAACTCCTGACCTCAGGTGATCCACCCACCTCGGCCTCCCAAAATACTGGGACTATAGTTGTGAGCCACGGCGCCTGGCCTCCCCTTTCCATTTTCACTCACAGTTGTGCATGGAACTCTGGGGACTCCTCTGCTGGCTGTCTTGTTCTCTTTTCCTTCTATAAGGAACTCAAGAAGGGAATCCATAGGGCATGTTAAAGAGGAAGGTAGTGAAAGTGAGATGATGAGGCATCCTGGCTTGAAGTCATCAGTGTGGTGGTATCTAGGAAATCAGTGGCTTAGAGACTTTATTATTCCGTGTGTAGTATTTTTTTCCCTCCCTTCTAATTAGCCATTGGAGTTCTAAATTTTCTATTCTGTAGTTGGTAAGCAGTGTAGAAATTCTAGGAGAAAGCTGAAAGAGAAAGTGTCTCTTGAGTAATCTTTTTTAAGAGACAGGGTTTTAAAATAACACACATGTTGCATAGTTTGAGTACCTTTAGGAATATTTTTTTGTGAGATCTTAAACTTAGGGCAGGAAAACCACCTCCGCTCTGTCTGACATAGCAGGAACATTATAATTGCAGCTGTTGGCAAAAGAGCTCTTTGTTTCACCTGACGGTTTAAAAGAACTGATGGGATGTTTGGGCAGAGCAATACATTTAAAAAGTGAAATGAAACTTGACAAAATAGATTGGTTGAAGCTTGGAAGCCACAAAGTTCAAAACAGATACTTTATGAAATCATTCTTACGGCCTGGCGCGGTGGCTCAAGCCTGTAATCCCAGCACTTTGGGAGGCCGAGACAGGCGGATCACGAGGTCAGGAGATCGAGACCATCCTGGCTAACATGGTGAAACCCCGTCTCTACTAAAAATACAAAAAACTAGCCGGGCGACATGGCGGGCTCCTGTAGTCCCAGCTACTCCGGAGGCTGAGGCAGGAGAATGGCGTAAAACCCGGGAGGCGGAGCTTGCAGTGAGCTGAGATCCGGCCACTGCACTCCAGCCCGGGCGAAAGAGCAAGACTCCGTCTCAAAAAAAAAAAAAAAGAAAAAGAAAAAGTGTAGTAAATGAACACTGTAAACATTTCACAGTAAATTAAAATTAATGAACCAACCCACTTCTAGAAATGGTTATTGTTAAGCAGTTGGTGTGAGTCCTCCAGACATTTTTTTTTTGTGCCTCTGTAACCATATCCTGGGCTAAAACAGCAGGTTCTCAGATGACACTGTTTTGTTCAACATTGTTTGATTGTAATGTTGGTGAGAAAAAAGTAAATCTATCCACGACGAAAGCCACTGTCTGAATGGAGTTTGCACGTTCTCTCCATGTCTACGTGGATTTTCTCTGGGTACTCCAGTTTCTTCCCACGTCCCAAAGACGTACAGTTTAGGTGAACCGGCATGTCTGCATAGTCCCCATGTGAGTGTGGGTGTGTGTGAGTGCACCCTGACATGGGATGGGCTCCAGCTACCTGAGACCCTAAACTGGAAACATAGTGTAAATAATTATCTTGTTAAGTTGGCAAAATCTCACCAATGCTAAGCATCATAATTGCCTTAAGTAATTTTCCATTTCTTCTGGATTCATTAATGAATTGCATTTTAATATCTACATAATTGCTTTAAGTAATGAATGTTAAGTGCAAAAATTCACCAAGTTAACAATAGCTACCCTGTAAAACAATAATTATTATCTTGTTTTTATTAATCTTTCTTAAATTATATATAGGTTATATTTATTTCAGTGTTTAATATTAGACATGTTTTAGGTCTTTGAAAGTTTGCTGATGTTTTTGTGACCAGAAATATGCTGTAGGAAGTTAATTCTTGTTTATATAAATTAGCCTGGCCGGGCGTGGTGGCTCATGCCTGTAATCCCAGCACTTTGGGAGGCTGAGGTCGGTGGATCACTTGAGATCAGGAGTTTGAGACCAGCCTGCCCAACATGGTGAAACCCCATCTCTACTAAAAATACAAAAATTAGCTGGACATGGTGGCGGGCACCTGTAATCCCAGTTACTCGGGAGGCTGAGGCAGGAGAATTGCTTGAACCCAGGAGGCGGATGTTGCAGTGAGCCGCGATTGTGCCATTGCACTCCAGTCCGGGTGACAAGAGCGAAACTCTGTCTCAAAAAGTAAAATAAAATAAATAAAATTAATTAATTAGCCTATGGCAAAATTAGTCTTGTTATTCATTTTGCTTAAAGTCCCGGTCTGTAAGAAACTATAGACAACGTTAAGTGATAGCTTACACACACATAAATGAGATGATATTCTGCAACTTCATAAAATAGTTTCAGGAAAGATACATCAGTTGTGTTTTAGGTAATATGTTACCATTTATTTATTTATTTATTTATTATTTATTTATTTATTTATATTTTGGAGACAGAGTCTCACTCTATTACCCAGGCTGGAGTACGGTGGCACCATCATGGCTCACTGCAACCTCTGCCTCCTGGGTTCAAGCAATTCTTGTGCCTCATCCTCCTGAGGATCTGCTGAAATTACAGTCGTGCACCACCATACCTGACTAGTTTTTGTATTTTTAGTAGAGATGGGGTTTTGCTATGTTGATTAGGCTGGTATCTAACTCCTGACCCCAGGTAATCCACTCGCTTCGGCCTCCCAAAGTGCTGGGATTACAGGCATGAGCCACTGTGCCTGACCTACCCTTCCTTTAATTCTTTATGCCCTTGAACCAAAAAATAAAGTGATTGGCTTGGATGTGCAATAGCTAGGTGATGTACTTTCTTCATACGTATGCATTTTATTCAGCTAAAGAAGAAACCGCTATTAGATAAAGCCTAACTGTATAAATGAGGCAATGACGTGAAATTTGATTATCTTATTTGGAAATGAATTATGCTGTGATAGAAAATTTATTCTGTGTATGCTCTGATATATTTTCATAATTATGTTTGAGAAATTGGCAATTTAGAATTATCTGCCAACCTTTTCATCTTGTCCAGTGTCAAGTTCAAGGTCTTCATTTGGCTGCATCAATGTTGTTTGAAAAACACAGAATGGAACAATCTCAGTTAGGTTTGCCCAATTTAATGGTTTACGTTATATCCTTTTCTGAATTCAAGATGCCCTTCTCTTTAGACCTTACCCTCGATCAATATGCCACTGGACTGCTCTAATATAAGCACAAGTCTAGAATAGCACTACTCTTTGAAAGTGACTTTGCTCATTAAATTAAAATGCCAATCTCATGCTTTGCTTTTTATGTTTAAAAAATAAACTCACAATCCCAGCTACTCGAGAGGCAGGCTGAGGTGGGAGGATTACTTGCAACCAGGAGTCCAAGTACATAGACCCTATCTCTCTCTAAAGAAAAAAATAGAAAAGAAAGAAAAGACTTAACATTTTAAATAATGTGGAAAATGATAGTAGATTGAGTACCTGTATTTACTTTTTCTCCCTCCCCAAACCAGTCTAGAATAACAGTGGATTGTTTATATACACAAACACACCCTTTCAAGGACAAACAGAACAGGAGAAGAAAAAACCACAATAAAACACTTTAAGCTGAAAATCCAGTGGATGAGAGCTAACTGATTAAGCAGATGTAGGAAGGCAGAATTCAGAGATGGGAAGCAGATAATCTCATTGGATCTCAATTTACATCACAGAACCCCTGGAAGGTTCCAGTATTGGCAGTACCAGGTGCTGCCCCCAGAGTGGGGTGAAGGTCAAGCAGTTTGCAAGTCTGTTTAAGAAGCAGTCAGATCCCCAAATCTCCCATGTCTGTGAAAATTATTCCTGCCCTCCTCCCTCTAGCAAAAAAACATAAGTTTATTTTCTGGAGAGGGTCAAACAGTCTTTAGGCTGGGGAATGCAGGCATATTTGAAAACATGTAGATAATATACATGAAGACCCCACTCCCTGCCTAGCTTCCTTCTTTGTCTCAACTGCCAGAATTCTGGCAGTCAGGCTTCAGACTTTTCAGGCAGGAGATTAGAAGATTGTTTTAGGGGAATCTGTCCAGCCTAAGAGGAAAGAGCTAAAGGTTTGTCCAGTAAAACAGCTCTGTAGGGTCATCTGGTAAAATAAAGCCCACAGTAGATAAACCCCAGGGCACTCACCCAGAGGTTCCAGTCAACTTTTGATGCTCCACTATTGAATATGGGCTGATAACCAAGGGTCACCAGACTCCTACAGGACTCGTTTTTGTTTCCTATTTAAATGTTTTCATTGGATTTGGACTTCATTTTTCTTACCTTTTTTTTTTTTTTTTTTTGCGACGGAGTTTCGCTCTTGTTGCCCAGGCTGGAGTGCAGTAGTGCGATCTTGGCTCACCGCAACCTCTGCCTCCCGGGTTCAAGTGATTCTCCTGCCTCAGCCTCCTGAGTAGCTGGGATTATAGGCATGCACCACCACGCTCAGCTAATTTTTTGTGTTTTTAGTAGAGACGGAGTTTCTCCATGTTGGTCAGGCTGGTCTCAAACTCCCGACCTCAGGTGATCCGCCTGCCTCAGCCTCCCAGAGTGCTGGGTTTACAGGCGTGAGCTACCACACCCTGCCAGACTTCATTTTTTTAAGGATTATGTAGACATAACTAGTCTGATCAGATATTAACTTATATATTTTGGTAGCTCTTTATTATTATTATTACTATTTGAGACAGAGTCTTGCTCCGTCACCCAGGCTGGAGTGCAGTGGTGCAATCTTGGCTCACTGCAGCCTCCACCTCCTAGGTTCAAGCGATTCTCCTGCCTCAGCCTCCTGAGTAGCTGGGATTACAGGCGCCCACCACCATACTTGCCTAATTTTTGTATGTTTAGTAGAGATGGAGTTTCACCATGTTGCCCAGGCTGGGTTTGAACTCCTGACCTCAGGTGATCCACCCACCTCAGCCTCCCATAGTGCTGGAGTTACAGGCGTGAGCCACTGCTCCGGGTAGCCCTTTATTTTTATACCTAAGAACTAGTTTACTTTTTCTCAATGTTCAATACTTAGCTTTGGTAAAAATTTGCCACGTTCTTCCTCATTTGTTTCTGAAGCGTTAGAGTTTCACCTGCTTGGTATAAGTTACTCTTTCATTGTCTTCCTGTGGATATGTTTTGTAGGACTCTCTGCTTTTTCTAAATTTCACTGCTCACATCCCACAACATTATCTTCCCATAATTCTGGCAAAAAGGAGACCTGGGTTACCTCTGAAGTGTGGCCCTTAATTCCCAGTTCCTGTTCCTCCCAGACTCCCACCAAGAAAGACTTTTAATACGAAAGTGAGCAAAACAAATAGGAAAAAAAAGGAACCATCAGGAAGCAGAAGATATGCAGTGAGAAGAATGCTTTAGACACTTGAGAAAGATTAACTTTTGTCTTCTCAGAGAGATAAGAAATGGTATTACATTCAGGGTGCTATTAAGGAAGAAAAAGAATAGAAAAGAGTACATACAAATAAAAACTAACAGTAGACAACTATTTAGAAGGGCTGAAAGATAAAAGAAATGCTCTTTAAAAAAAAGAAAAGCGAAATACAAAAATTAGTTGGGCATGGTGGTGCACATCTGTAGTCCCAGCTACAGGTGTGCACCACCTGTAGAGGCTGAGGTGATAGGATTGCTTGAGCTCAGGAGGTCGAGGCTATAGTGAGTGGTGATCATGCCACTGCACTCCAGCCTGGGTGACAGGGTAAGAACCTGTCTCAAAAACAAAACAAAACAAAACAAAAAGAGCAGAAAATTAAAAAGATAAAATTACAGGAGCAGTCCAGGAAGTCCAACATTGAAAAAATAGGAGTTTCAGTAAAAGAAACCAGAAGGCATGGAGGGGAAGAAATAATGACCTAACAATACAATAAAATGCCAAAGAACTTAAGGAGATTAGTTTTTAGTTTGAAAGGACTGAGTGCTCAGCATGAGGGATGAAAACAGACACATGAAAGTCACAAACTGAGGTCATAGAGAAGATCCTGAAAGCTTCTGGGAAAATAGCAACAAAAAATGGATCAAGAATCATTATGATTAGCTGTGTGTGGTGGCGTGCAGCTGTAGTCCCAGCTACTTGTGAGGCTGGGGTGACAGGATCTCTTGAGCTCAGGAATCCGAGGTGACAGTGGGCTGTGATCACGCCACCACACTCCAGCCTGGGTGCAAAGCAAGACCCTATCTCTTAAAAGAAAAAAAAGGCATCAATATACTTGAACCTTTAACAGCAGCACTATAAACTAGAAGACACCCGAATATTTATTTAAAATTCTGAAGAAAGGCTGGGCGTGGTGGCTCACGCCTGTAATCCCAATACTTTGAGAGGCCGAGGCAGGCAGATCACCTGATGTCAGGAGTTTGAGACCAGCCTGGCCAATATGGTAAAACCCCATCTCGACTAAAAATACAAAAATTAGCTGGGTGTGGTGGCACATGCCTATAATCCCAGCTGCTTGGAGGCTGAGGCAGGAGAACCGCTTGAACCCAGGAGGCAGAGATTGCAGTGAGCTAAGATCACGTCACTGCACTCCAGCCTGGGCGACAGAGGGAGACTCCGTCTCAAAGTAAGTAAGTAAATAAATAAATAAATAAAAATAAAACTCTGAAGAAAATGTATTCTCAACTTAAAATTCCACATCAACACTAGCTATAAATTAAGTATAAGGGAAGGATAAAGACATCCATATATATGCAAGGTTTCAAAAAAATGTATCTCTTGTTCTCCTTTTTAAAGCCAACAGAGGGCTTGGCGCGGTGGCTCACGCCTGTAATCCCAGCACTTTGGGAGGCCGAGGCAGGCAGATCATGAGGTCAGGAGATCGAGACCATCCTGACTAACACAGTGTGAAACCCCGTCTCTACTAAAAATACAAAAAAATTAGCCGGGCGTTATGGTGGGCGCCTGTAGTCCCAGCTACTTGGGAGGCTGAGGCAGGAGAATGGCATGAACCTGGGAGGCAGAGTTTGCAGTGAGCCAAGATCGCGCCACTGCACTCCAGCCTGCATGATAGAGCGAGACTCCGTCTCAAAAAAAAAAAAAAAGCCAACAGAGGGTACACTCTACAAAAAACAAGGGAATTATGTACAAAAAAGGAAGGTAGGGGATACAAAATGGGGTTTAGTACAACAAAGGCAAAAGCATCTCTAGGATGAAGATGAAAGGAGGTCCTGGGATGCCAGCTTTGCAGCAGTGTAGGGACCGCCAGTCCTGCTTGGAGCAGATTGTTGGACTCTGGAAGGTACTCTTCAAAAGATAAAACTGACGCAGCTGTGTATCTGAGTGTGTTGAAAAAAGGCTTGAATGGAGACTTTCAAGTTGAATAGAAAACCAAAAAAAAAAGACTACAAGCTGCTGTAAAGGAAAAGTAAGCATGGCTCTAGCTCAGTTGTGAATATTATGTACTTAAGGTAAACATGAATATTGTACCAAATAAAATTATAATGATGTCAGGAGGATTAGGGACAGGATGTGTGAGATGAGGTCAGGATTGTGAAAGAGAACTTAATCCTCATCTTCCATAATGGGAAATCTACAGATAATGCCTAAAAATGAAAAATCAAGCCATGACAGTATGAGCATTCCCCATTGTCAGAAGATCAGCTGAGAGACTCGAATGTGGCTGTCTTAGGGGAGCAGAGAATGGCTTGTCACCTGGTAGCAGGAGTGAGGGGTGTCATGGGACTGCCAGTAATAATTTAAGAAAGTGAGTTACTTTTGAAATTATGTTTTTATATAACTTTAGCAAAAATAAAAGCACATTAAAAAAATAAAGTTTTAAAATTACTATGCTTGGCCAGGTGTGGTGGCTCATACCTATAATCCCAGCACTTTGGGAGGCCGAAGCTGGTGGATCACTTGAGGTCAAGAGTTTGAGATCAGCCTGGCCAACACAGTGAAACCTCATCTCTCCTAAAAATACAAAAATTATCTGGGCATGGTGTCGCATGCCTGTAGTCCCTGTATTCCCAGCTACTCAGGAGGCGGAGGCAGGAGAATCTCTTGAAGCCAGGAGGTGGAGGTTTCAGTGAACCAAGACGGAACCACTGCACTCCAGCCTGGGCACCAGAGTGAAACTCCATCTCAAAAACAAAATAACTATGCTTAATATAGTATTTTATCAATTCTAAATGCAGTTTTTCACAATTTTTGTATCACTGAAATTAGGATGCATCTAAAATCTACATTGTCTTAGGTTTAATGAAATATGATAAGTCAAGATTTTTGTATTGATTCTTATTTATGGATGACATGAGTGTAATTTTTTTTTTTTTTTTTTTTTTTAAGATTGCAGGCTTGAGTCTGCCTCTTCCTCCCAAAAAATTGATTGGTAACATGGATCGTGAATTCATAGCTGAGAGGCAGAAAGGTCTTCAGAACTATCTCAACGTGATCACCACAAATCATATCTTGTCTAATTGTGAGCTGGTTAAGAAGTTTTTAGATCCAAACAACTATTCCGCAAACTACACTGGTAAGCAAAGGAATCTGTGAGCTGTGGTCACATGGCTAAAGAGGCATTGTCCCTTGCTGGAGATAACATATGTGGGAGAAACGCTTTCTCAAAATGGGGATATGTATACATCTGTTATAGTGTATTATGAATTTACTAAGATTTTCTTGATTGTAGTTTACTGTAGATGTGTAAGAAGAAAATAATTTACTTCCAAAATCTTTGTAAAGTCTGCACAGAAAAATATGGAAGATAAATTATTGTATTTGTGCTTATACTCTTGCCTTTGTTGTCTTCCCTGACAGAACAGAGAGTAAGTACTCACAATAGGCCAGACGCGATGGCTCATGCCTGTAATCCCAGCACTTTGGGAGGACAAGGCAGGTGGATTGCCTGAGGTCAGGAGTTTGAGACCAGCCTGGCCAACATGGTGAAACCCTGTCTCTACTAAAAATACAAAAATTAGCCAGGCATGGTGGCACATGCCCATAAGCCTAGCTACTCGGGAGGCTGAGGCAGGATAGTCGCTTGAACCCGGGAGGCGGAGGTTGCAGTGAGCTGAGATAGCGCCACTGCACTCTAGCCTAGGCAACAGAGCAAGACTCTGTCTTAAAAAATAATAATAATAATAATAATTAATCCACAGTAACATGTACAGTAATTTTTTATATTACTTTTGACCGCTAATCAACACCTTGTACATACAATAATCTTAATTTGATTTGTATTTGACTCTGTTTTTGTATTTACGATATGTTGTGTGTTTCTGTTTTTTCTGAGAATTTACTTTAAACACAGTCAGAAGGGTCCTTTCTGTGTCTTCCTATTTGCTCCCTGAGACCCACTCAGTGCAAAGCATAGGAGGTCATTCTCTTCCAGATCTTTCCTGGATCAGGGCAGCCACTAAGGGACTGTGGTTGAAAGGGCTTTTCTTCCAGTACCGATTACACTCAAAGCTGGCATCAATAACCTAAGCCTGATGTCAGCAGAATGAGAAATTAAATATTTAATATATTCTGCTGTCACTTTGAAAAGAACAAGAAAAGAACAATAGAAACCGTTGTTTCACCTGATTTATTAAAGAGAAACCATGCTTTAGAGACTTTCTGAGTGGAACTATGGATATTGTTAATTTACTTGCTAAGAGAATACACCATATCAGATATTTGAATCCTTAAAACATTGCTTTTGAAGTAATTAGAGAGAGGCACTTTTATTCCTATTTCACTTTTATTTATTTATTCATACCCATTCATTCACCAAAATATCCCTGTTTCAGAGAGGGAAACAGATGTCTACTTGGCAGTCACCAAGTTTTTCTCCACAGTAGAATCACCTGGGGAGCATTAAAAAAATTTCTCATGCCCAGGCTGCGTGCATGCTGATTAAATCAGAGTCACTGTGGGTGGAGCTTGTAGTCTGTGAACCTTCCCAAGTGATTCCAATATGGAGCCAAGTTTGAAAACCACAGCCTTTGAGGCTTGTGACTCACAGTGTGGTTCTCTGACCAGCAGCATTGGCATCACTCGGGGCTTGTCGAAGGTGCAGAATTCAGTCCTCATCCCAGACTTCCTGAATCAGGATCTGATTTTTTTTTTTTTTTTTTTTTTTTTTTGAGATGGAGTCTGGCTCTGTCGCCCAGGCTGGGGTGCAGTGGTGAGATGTCAGCTCACTGCAAGCTCCGCCTCCTGGGTTTACGCCATTCTGCTGCCTCAGCCTCCCGAGTAGCTGGAACTACAGGCCCCCGCCACCTCACCCGGCTAGTTTTTTGTATTTTTTAGTAGAGACGGGGTTTCACCGTGTTAGCCAGGATGGTCTCGATCTCCTGACCTCATGATCCGCCCGTCCCAAAGTGCTGGGATTACAGGCTTGAGCCACCACGCCCAGCCAAGGATCTGATTTTAACAAGTTCCCCAGGTGATTTGTATGCACATTAAACTGTGAGAAGCCTTGCGCTAGGATGTGCCTGCCATTTCCTAACTGAAGTGCTGTGCAGGGCTAAGGAAAACGCCTTTCTAGAGTGTAACCAAGAGAAGGAAAGTTTATTTCAAACTCACACTTACTATAAGTTACCAAATGGAACACTGAATTGTTACAAGGATTCCATTCTTGCCTCCACTTGTTTTTTTGTTCAGGGAAGAGAAAAGATAGCACAGATAGGACTGGGGCTCTAGGGACAGCTTGAATTCTGTCAAAGTAGCATCTTTTGTGGCTTTCATTTCTCAGTGTTTCACCTTGATTGCTCCCAAAATCGTCAGACAGCAGGCCATCTGGACTGACTTGTCAAATCAGCCCTAACCCAGGCCCACTCAATAGTTGATCTCCCTCATTCCCTGCGAGTGCCTGCTAATGTTCTCCTGAGGGCAAGCATGAAGGTGTAGTGTATGTATAATGATGCCATTTGTTCAACAAATGTGATGTGTGCTGGGTGTTGGGGATGCAGGCACAAATAAATGTGTTCCTTGCTCTCAGGGAGCTGGCACCAGAAGTACATTGAGTCCCATGGGGTCAGAACTAAAAGGGATCTTAGAGCAGATGTATCATGTCTAACCCTCTCTTTTCTTTTTTTTTTTTTTTTTTTTTTTTTGAGACGGAGTCTTGCTCTGCCACCCAGGCTGGAGTGCAGTGGCCGGCTCTCAGCTCACTGCAAGCTCCGCCTCCCGGGTTCACGCCATTCTCCTGTCTCAGCCTCCCAAGTAGCTGGGACTACAGGCGCCCGCCTCGTCGCCCGGCTAGTTTTTTGTATTTTTTTTAGTAGAAACGGGGTTTCACCGTATTAGCCAGGATGGTCTCGATCTCCTGACCTCGTGATCCGCCCGTCTCGGCCTCCCAAAGTGCTGGGATTACAGGCTTGAGCCACCGCGCCCGGCCCCCTCTCTTTTCATAAACGAGTTCAACTAAGGCCCCCAGAGAGGGAGGGCCCTAGCCAGGATTGCACATTTGTGTGACTTTAGTCTGGTCTGAGTGTTTAAGTTAAAATGCTTTGTGGCTCCTAGAAGGTTGTCTATTCTGACAGTTTTCGATTCTCTGCTTTTTTCTATACCTGCCCCACATGCTGTTACTGTCTTTGATCTCCACTCCCCCTTCCCAACCCCAGGCCTCCAGCATGGTAGAGGATCAGGAGTCCAAAGCAGATATGGGCAGGGGTATAAAAAGACCATCAGAAACTCCTGCCAGAACCTGTGCTGGCCGCTGTTCAGAGGGCATAATCCCAGAATGAAACAATAGGTGATGAACGCTGTTTTCAGAGAGATGTTGGTTTATTTCCCCCTTTGAATGAAATTTCAGAGTTTGTCTAGCCTCGAGGCTGACGCACCAGCCACCTCAGGAAAAGGAAACATAGGCCACCACCTCCATGCCAGCTTGACTGGACCATTCCTGAGATTCACAGCATGGCCCACGAAGCATCCCCTGCATGCCTCTCACCTTGTGGCACTTCTCTAAGCAGGGCCGCTTTCCCCCTGTTTGTTTTTTGAGCAAGGGTCTCACTCTGTTGCCCAGGCTGGAGTGCAGTGGCGCTATCCCAGCTCTGTGCACCCATTACCTTCTGGGTTCAAGTGATCCTTGCACCCCAGCCTCCTGAGTAGCTGGGATTACAACTGCACATCACCATGCCCAGCTAATTTTTTAATTGTTTGTAGAGAGGGGGTTTCGCTGTGTTGACTAGGCTGGTCTCGAACTCTTAAGCTCAAACAATCTGCCCACCTCGGCCTCCCAAAGTGCTGGGATTACAGGCATCAGCCACTGTGCCTGGCCCACTTTTCCCTTTTAATATGGATAATGTCTCCACCTCTTCTCATTTTCCATGTGGTCTGCAGTCACCACCCAGCTTCATTTCAGCAGGATTTGAGTTCTGTGTTCAAGTGGTGGCCAGAATCAGCAGAGCACTTTTCCTGGTCCTTGCTCTGACAGAGGGTGAGGGTGCCTTGTTAGAGGGGGACTGTGATGGCATTCTGTTCCCAGAGGATGGTTAACCAGGAGCTCTCAGGACATTGGCAGCTTCCTCCTCTCTTACCTGGGTCCCCAGCCTGGGACTGCTGGGACTTTCTTTCTTTTCCAGGTTTTCTCCAGAAGAGCCAATCCTCAGAAAGGAAATGTAGGCCCTTGGTCTTCTGTGAGGGAGTTGTGAGGTGTTCATTTGAATTAGAAAGTCTAATTGACAGTCAACTGTTGTAAAGGGAAAACAGGTATCGTCATGAGATGTTTGTGTTGAAAACCTGTCTCACACATATATCTCCCTTACAATTTTTTTTTTTTTTTTTTTTGAGACAGAGTCTTACTCTGTTGGCCAGGCTGGAGTGCTGTGGCACGGTCTTGGTTCACTGCAACCTCAGCCTCCCAGTTCAAGTGATTCTCCCGCCTCAGCCTCCCAAGTAGCTGGGATTACAGGCACTTGCTACCACACCCAGCTAATTTTTTGTATTTTTAGTAGAGATGGGGTTTCATCATGTTGGCCAGGCTGGTCTCGAACTCCTGACCTTGTGATCCGCCCACCTCGGCCTCCCAAAGCGCTGGGGTTACAGGCATGAGCCACTGCTCCCAGCCTACAATATTCATATTTTTAACAAGGTACTTCTATCATTTAAAAGCCTCACTGCACTGTAGCCATCTTCCCGCCTCAGTCCTCATACCCTCTTGGAGTAAGGGAGTTTTAATGTCCATGCAAAAGTCATTTGGACCAGAAATCAAGAGGCCTGTATCCTGGTCCCAGCTTTGTCATTAGCAGCATTTCCTCTCTGTGGGCCCACATCTTGACCTATAAAACAAGAGGCTGGGGAGTGGGGAATGGACCAGGGAGTGCTGAAGTTACCTTTTAGGTCTAAAGCCCCAGGAATCCCTTGAAAAGGTAGGACAGTAGTGGACTCAGGATATAAAAAGGGAGAGAGTGGGGAAAGAGGACTATATTTAGAACAACAGCGGGGTATTTGGTGAGGTTGCAGGCCTCTCTGCAGTGCAACCTGCTATAATGGACTGGGGGTCTGAACCCCAGCTCAAGTCCTAGAGGAGTCAGTGTTTGTTCACTGCTCACAATGGGGGCGCCTGGTACAACTGAGCTCTGTGGGAAGCACAGGATGGACTTGAAGACTGTGTTCTCCATTTCCTGTCTCCAATTTGTTTATCAGCACTTTCTGAGCATGCAGTTTTTCCACATGTGTCAGTCAGTTCCTGTGTCAGAACTAGAGGGCAGATGCCTTCCTTCTTACGGATTTCATATTCTAATGGGAGAGAGTTTCCACATCTGCTGAACATGATTGAACCCTTGGTTCCTGCTTCATCAGATACTTATTGAGTATCTAGTGTGCTAGGTGCTATGTATACAGCAAGGAGGAAAGAATAATTCCCCCACTTCCTACTGCATGACAGTTACACCGGGAGATTGACAGGTGATGGCTGTGGCAGAGTAAATGTTAGGGAGCACCTTGGGGAAGGGGGCGGGGGCACGGATGATCCACGCCTAAAGATGAAGGAAGGCTTCCCAGAAGAGGTCATTCCTACACTGAGACCTGAGGGGTGAGTAGAAGGTAGCCAGGCTGAGAGGCAGTGGCCAGTGCTCTGGGCAGAGCAGCTTGAGAAGATATATCCTGGCTTTACCCAGATATACGCTTCCAACCACAGCATACAGTCTAGGTGGAATAGAGTAGTCCTAATAGAGGACATTCACTGGGTAACCCCATAAGAGAAGGACACATAGAGCACTGGGAGTATACAGAGGAAAGAAAGAGGGAGGGAGAGAGGGAGTCCTGGCTAATGAAGCAGAACATCTGGGCTGAGTCTGGGCCAGATGGAAAATGCTGAGGGAATGGGGACAGGCCAGTGTTTAGGAGCCATGGTAGGCAAATCTCAGTGTGCAGAGAGATCCCACACACTGTGGGAGATAAAGTCAGAAAGGTAGGTTAAAGCCAGAGGTTGGTTGAACACTAGGTTTATAAGTTTGGTCTTGATTTGGCAAGGAAGTGGGGAACCAGTAAAGGCTTCTAAGCAAAGGAGTAGATGTTTAGGATTGAAGTGTGTTGCCCGAGTCTGGAGAAGGAGAGGATTATTATTTGGCACATGATAGTCATGCAGTAAATCACAGTTCAGTGGGAAGAAATTGTCCTTTCTCCAATTCCCTAACCCCTAAGTGAAAAAGGCTATTTCACAGTCCTCAGTTTATCAGTAAGAAATCCAGTGTGTTCCATCTGTTCACAGTTATTTCCCCTATTCCTAAAACAATGTATAGCACATAGTAGCATACAGTAGATATTGCTGAATAATGATTTTGTGGGGAATTCCGTGTCACTGTCAGTCTTTTCGAATGACATTGTACACATTAGAGAATTATTTTTCATGCTGCTTCTCAAAGTTGATATGAATGATTTTCACTTAATGTCCTTTTAAGTTTATGTTCGAGTTACTTTGGAAATACTAAAAACACTTTATATTAACATGAATTATAGAAGAGATACAAAGTCCCAGTGTTGATAATGAAAGTCTGCGTGTTTCTGCTGCACCCAGATCTTCCAGATGGTTTGTCACACTGGGGTAGTTAGAACAAATGTGAATGGAGCCAGTTTTGTATTTGGTCATCACATGTTTTCTTGAGTTGATGCTATTGACACTTTACATACTGAGTCAGTAAACAAATAGCTAGTAAATTGTTTTCTTCTCTGATCTCTTAACTCAAAATGTACTATAAAACATATCCAAATGATATTGTTTGCCAAGCTCTTGACGTGTGAATTCCAAACAAGGTCATTTTGACATATGGAGAGCATTTCTACTGAATCCCTCATGCCTCACCAGTCTGCCTGGAATGTAATTAATGCTAGGCAGAAGTGAAATTCCACAGCGCATTTGGAGGATTGCTGTTTGCTTTCAAGATCTGGAGTGGCTTCATTTACTCACTGCAATGAGGGGAAATGGCAAATTACAGATGTTGCTTTTTATAGGAAATGTAAATTTTGATAATTTCTTAATGCAGTGAATTTTAAAGAACTTCTTTTCTCATTGTCTTCTTAAAAGGGGAAAACATTTTCATGATAAATGAACACAAAAAGAGGATGGATTTTTTTTTTTCCCCAGTAAACAGGCCCTCGGTGACTTTCCACAATAGAACCATGTTGTTGCTGTACACTAGCTTTTGTTTCTAGTATATATTTAAGGCTAATCACTTTTTTGTTGATGAAAGCTATAATTCCAGATGGGATAAATAGTACTTGGAGCAACATTAAATACTGTTCCCAGCTGACTTTAGAACATGTTTTGAGTTTTGGGCTTGGGCTGTGGTCTGGTCAATTCATATATTGAATTCTTGGCTTAGACCAGCTAGATTACATATTTTAGATTTTCCAGTTTTGAAAAATATACATTTTCACATTAATAATTTTTAAAATAAACTTTACATTTTGAATAATTTTAGATTTACATAGAAATTGCAGTGGGCTGGTGCAGTGGTTCATGTTTGTATTCCCAGTACTTTGGGAGGTCGAGATGGGTGGCTTTCTTAAGCCAAGAGTTTGAGACCAGCCTGGGTGAGATGGCAAATACCTTGTCACTAAAAAACAAAACAAAACAAAAAAAACCCCACACACCAGAAATTAGCCAGGCCTCGGGCAGGCGTGGTGGCTTATACCCGTAATCCCAGAACTTTGAGAGGCTGAGGTGGGCGGATCACCTGAGATTGGGAGTTCCAGACCAGCCTGACCAACATGGAGAAACCCACATCTCTACTAAAAATACAAAATTAGCCGGGCATGGTGGCGCATGCCTGTAATCTTAACTATTCGGGAGACTGAGGCAGGAGAATTGCTTGAACCCAGGAGGTGGAGGTTGCAGTGAGCTGAGATCTCACCATTGCACTCCAGCTTGGGCAACAAGAGTGAAACTCCGCCTCAAAAAAAAAAAAAAAAAAAAAAATTTAGCCAGGCGTGATGGCCCATGCTTGTAGTCCCAGCTATTCGGGAGGCTGAGGTGGGAGGATCACTTGAGCCCAGGAGGTTAAGGTTGCAGTGAGCCATGACTGTGCCACTGTGTTCCAGCCTGGGCAACAGAGTGAGACCCTATCTCAAAAAACAAACAGAACTAAACAAAAGAAGTTGCAGTGATAGTACAGAAAATTGCCATATACTTTTCACCCAGTTTCTCCTAATGTTAATATTTTATATAACCATGGCACATTTATCAAAACTAGAAGTGATTATTAGTAATGTTACTATTAACAATGGGCTTTATTCAGATTTTACCAGTTTTTCTGCTAATGTACTTTTTCTATTCCAGGGTCCAATCTAGAATCCCACATTGCGTTTAGTTTGTGTTTATTTTATTTATTTATTGGTAATTACATTTTTAAAAAAGGTTATAGACTATAAGGATTTCATTTACAAGAATAACATCTTCAGCATATGGCCCTTTCCTGATGTGTCTGACTAATGGGTTTCTAAAATGTCTTTGCAGAGATTGCCTTACAACAGGTTTCCATGTTCTTCCGATCAGAGCCAAAGTGGGAGGTGGTGGAACCTTTGAAAGACATAGGTGAGACATTGGCACGCTCATTCTGTTAAAAAGACAGATCACAGAAGTGGATCCTTAGTCATGCTTTCTGATACAGATCCCAAGAACATGCTTAAATGCAGGTGACTTCTTTTTCTTTTTGCATCCCAACTGCTTGAGGATACAGCTGTTAACAACCTTTAATACTTAATGAACCTTGGTTAAAGCCTCATCAAAGGATTTGGATGGTAATAACTTTCAGAAACACCATTCCTTCTTCATCTATTTTTTTTCACTAAATCTAAACTGAAGTGCTATTTTCCTGCCATTTCCGTGAAAATTTTCTTCATTTACCGTTTCTTTTTAAGTATAGCCTTTACTATGTCAATGTTATTAAATGGTTCTTTTACTTGTGCCTATGTAACTGCGAATAATATTGCCAAACTTAATTTTTCTTGATTACGTAGTCAGTGAAATATATCAATTGTTGCAAAAATTGTGCAGCTCTAAGCACGTTTTTGCTTTTATGGCAGGTTGGAGAATAAGGAAGAAATATTTCTTGATGAAGATTAAAAATCAGCCAAAGGAACGGCTAGTGTTAAGCTGGGTAAGCTAGCTTTTTGCTTCAGTCTCATTCAGTGACTTCAGATAGGTTAATGAAAGCAGATTTGACAAGGGAATTACAAAATTGTACTGTGCTCTTAAGTGATCATGTAGGCCGGGCGCGGTGGCTCAAACCTGTAATCCCAACACTTTGGGAGGCCAAGATGGGCGGATCACAAGGTCAGGAGATCGAGACCATCCTGGCTAACCCGGTGAAACCCCATCTCTACTAAAAAATACAAAAAACTAGCCGGGCTAGGTGGCGGGCGCCTATAGTCCCAGCTACTCGGGAGACTGAGGCAGGAGAATGACGTAAACCCGGGAGGCGGAGCTTGCAGTGAACTGAGATCCGGCCACCTCACTCCAGCCTGGGCGATGGAGAGAGACTCCATCTCAAAAAAAAAAAAAAAAAAAGTGATCATGTAAAGGCTTCCTTGGTCCTTTTCAAAGAAAAGTCATTTTAAATCGTTTTCCTGTGCATTTGGTTATATAAATTCTATTACATTTGGTCAACTAGTAAACCTTTGGAAAGAAATAGGAACAGTTTAAAATAATTCTGGAATCTCTTTAGGGTTTACAGTTTTGGAGTTTACTTCCAGAAAAAAAAAAACGACTTGGGTCATTATTTTATCTCTTTGACTTTGAGAGTTTAGTGATATATTTGGTTAATGGAATTAGATAAGATGACAGTTAAGTCTAGTATTTTTTACATACTGCTTTTCCAGAAAGGTCTTGAGACAGCCAGACTTATTGTGGTTTTCATCTTTGGTTTCCAGTCATATTTTGGATAATAAAATTAAAGAGAAAGACAAGGAATTTTTCTTTTGGTGACCAAAGCAGTACCCTGATAATCCTTTTCATGTTTTCAGGCTGACCTTGGCCCAGACAAGTATTTGTCAGATAAAGATTTTCAGTGTCTAATCAAACTTCTGCCTTCCTGTTTGGTGAGTATATCTTTCTAGTATTCTCAGTGCTGATGACAGAGTCACAGTATTTTTTCTGGGTGAACATGGACAGAAGAGCTGGAAAAGTGAATGGGGAAATACAGTGGATTTCAGTTCAGACTGAAATTGTATAGGGCTAATCTCATAGATCATAGGCCATTTGAAATGGCATTCATGACATCTACACAACCCATGAAACGTAGTAGTTTAAATATAGACTTTGTATTTTAAACAAAGATCAGAGTAAGGAAGCAGCCACTTCTCCCAGCCTCTTGTTCTTGGTGAAGGTGTTTATATCAGTGGAACTGAAAGATACTCTTCCTAGCCTGAGAAAACAGAACTAATGAGGATTTAGATAAGCTGGGTGAAGAAAAGGCAAAATCGCCATTTTTCTATCTGAGTTGCTACCCTCACAGGCTAACCAGTTGACCTTTAGGAATACACAGTATTATTTATGCTATTACACAGCTCTAATCCAGGGCCTTCAGTGCAAAGAACCACATTGATATATTTCAAAATATGTGCAGAATGTCTTCAGCAAAGACTAATCTGGCCAGGAAATTGAGTTAACATTGACATTCTTTATCTTGTCTGCATGAAGATGTAGTTCCCTGGAATGAATCACTAGTGAACTGAACACAATTACGCTGACTTGTGCACTTGGTTTGGCAATTTGTTTTTGGCCATGTAGTGTCTTGTCAAGCTAGCAAAACCAAGCTATTAATGAGGTACAATGTGAAGCCAAAAGACGCTTTGGTCTTAGAGCTTGATTGGTTGTGTGACACAGGCTGTCAGGAGCTAGTTCTAAATTTCTTTTTTTTTTTTTTTTTTTTTTTTTTTTTCCAAGATGGAGTCTCTCTCTATCACCCAGGCTGGAGTGCGGTGCAGTCTAAGCTCACTACAGCCTCCACCTCCTGGGTTCAAGTGATTCTCCTGCCTCAGCCTCCTGGTAGCTGGGATTACAGGCACGTGCCACCACACCCAGCTAATTTTTGTATTTTTAGTAGAGACAGGGTGTCACCATGTTGGCCAGGCTGGTCTCGAACTCCTGACCTCATGATCCGCCTGCCTCAGCCTCCCAAAGTGCTGGGATTACAGGTGTGAGCTACAGCACCTGGCCCTAAATTTCTTTTTACTAGATGTGCTTCTTTTAAAAAAGATAGCACATATAAATGGTTCTTATTAATTGTAGCAAAGTCAGAAGACAGATAAGCAAAAACAAGAAAATAAAACTTACCTGTAACCCCAATCAACCAGAAGTGTGAACCTGTCATGCGTGTCTGTGTGAAGAGACCACTAAACAGGCTTTGTGTGAGCAACATGGCTGTTTATTTCACCTGGGTGCAGGCGGGCTGAGTCCGAAAAGAGAGTCAGCGAAGGGAGATAAGGATGGGGCCGTTTTATAGGCTTTGGGTAGGTAAAGGAAAATTACAGTCAAAGGGGGGTTGTTCTCTGGCGGGCAGGAGTGGGGGTCACAAGGTGCTCAGTTGGGGAGCTTTTTGAGCCGGGATAAGCCAGGAAAAGGAATTTCACAAGATAATATCCTCGCTTAAGGCAAGGACTGGCCATTTTCACTTCTTTTGTGGTGGAATGTCATCCGTTAAGACTAGGCAGAGCATTTGCACTTCTTTTGTGATTCTTCAGTTACTTCAGGCCATCTGGGCTTATACGTGCAAGTCACAGGGGATGTGATAGCTTGGCTTGGCTTGGGCCCAGAGGCCTGACAGAACCAAAATGTTCAGTTGTTACTTTTTAAGAATTTTTGTGATAAAAAAAGTAAATTATATATGTAGTGCTTTAGAACCTGATTTTTTTTCATTAATGGTGTACCATGAGCATCTTTAGTTGTCAAACCGTGAGCATCTTTGGTTGTCAATAAATATAGCATCATTATTATGGGCTGTATAGAATTATCATTGGCTATACCTTAGTTTACTCAATCTTCCATTGACATTTAGATCACCTCCAGCTTTTTGCTCTTATTAAAAAAAAAAAAAAAGCCATAGTGAACAATTTTTGCTAAACATTATACCCATCCTTAATTTCTTAAGATAAATACCTATAATTAATAACCAGTGTGTAAAGAGATATTGTGAGACTACATATTCTGTTCTTTATCAAGCTCACTAGCATTTTGGCATTTAATGTGATTTTCTAACTGTATTATTTCTTCTGTATTTATTTATTAGTTGGCATTCTACTCTAAAGAGCTTCTCTTCTCCCTGTTTAAAAAATTTGTATGAGTATGTACTCAAGGATTTTTATTCTACCCATTGTGTTTCTTTTTGGGGTGTTGAAAATGTTCTATAATTAGATTGTATGATAGTTACATAACTGAATATACTGAAAATCATTGACTTGTACAGTTTAAATGTGTGAATAGTAATGGCATGTGAATTATATCTCAACAAAGCTGTTAAAAAGTCAGCAGCAACCATTCTGATGTGATAATCAGGAGAACTTCATGATCAATTACTATATTTTCCTGGGTATACCTTTCTACCCCCCAACCTACTGCATGCCAGCCTCCAAAATCCCTGCATAGCTCAACTCCCATGGGTTTAAATTTTCATGATACTCCTTTGAGCTAATGAGCATTGTAATACCTGTCTGGACCCAGTTTGTTTCATGTAACCAGAATTCCAGGGAAAAATCACTTTCCTTTCACACATTAAATAATTTGTCTTTTCTCCACCCTAGTTGCTTAATGTCAGTTTCCTCATCTGAGGACACTGTGAATCTTTATGTTGCAAAATTCTATAGAAGGATAAGAAGATTCATGCCAGCTACTGTGGAAAGGGCTGAGATTCCAGAAGATGCTACTTTTGCCTGTTTTCTGGCTATCATGCTTCTTGGCTTGGCACCCAAACAGCAGTGCATTTGGAATGTTAGGCAAAGCTGTGAACAAAGACACATTGATCCTGGTCTCCATTTGGCAGTTCTGAGATTTGGCTGTATTCTTTACTGACTTACAGAGACAGGATATTAACACTGTTATCCTCAAAACTTGGACATTGTCTGTCTTCCACCACACTTTTGCCTGAGCCGTGAGAGTGCACACACCAAACAGGACCCCTTCACTTGTAGAGTTTACCACATCCATTATCTGTTTCCTGTTTTCCTTTGTTCCTACAGTTTATGTCCCTTCCTCCATCTGAAGAAGGAGGAACTAGCTGGTCACTGAATGACTTGAAAATGCCATGTGTTCAGGGAATATCACTACATTCATATACAACTGCACCACCACAGTAGTACTTGACTCTGCATAACCAGATTCTGGATTTAGAAGGACCTAGATCCTGATACAAATCAATGTGAATTTCTTTTTTGTTTTGACAGCACCCTTACATCTATCGAGTTACCTTTGCCACAGCTAATGAATCCTCAGTGTTGCTAATTAGGATGTTTAATGAAAAGGGAACGTTGAAGGATCTGATCTACAAGGTACCTGTGCAAGTTCATGGTCATAAGGAATTCTCAAGTTCCTTTAGAACCTATTATTGATACTTAGTCTCTAAGACTCCAGAGGCTAGGCCCTGAGGATTTGATGTTAGTTTCAATTGTATTTGGAATTTATTTTTATTCATGCAATAAAAACTCTACCTACTTTGGTTAAAGAGCATTCCTTTTCCCACATGAGGAAAGGTTGAACATTTAATAATTATGTCCATTACATTGCAAGCTGCTCTCTTAGGTCAGTTTTTAAGTTTGTGTTTTGCACTTAACAAAGCAGTACTGAAGAATTCGAACAATATGCAAGACTTTCGGGTCTGCTACGGGTAAGACCAGACACATCTTCACTGGGCTAGAGAAGGGATGGAATCCGGGTCAGCCTCTTTCTATCAACAACACAGACTGTTGTATTTTAAAAACTCACATCTTGCAGCTGGCCATCTCTGGTACCCCTAGCCTCTGTAGAATCCTGCCTGGTCAGGGAGTCTGTGTGCAGATATTGGCGCCTCTGCTGCTTTCTTATGTGTTCTTTGTTCTTTTCCAAAGTCAAAACCAAAAGACCCATTTCTAAAGAAGTACTGCAACCCTAAGAAGATTCAGGGCCTGGAACTCCAGCAAATAAAAACATATGGACGGCAAATATTAGAGGTAAGAGGTACTTTTGTTTAAGTTGCATTCAAATTTCATCCAAAATTGCATTATTCACCTGGAAAAGTTCTTAAGTCATATCCAAAGTCACTTAAGTTGTCTGATTACTTATAAACTGATTGCATTGTCATATTTTGCCTCAACAAGCAAATATTTGAGACTAAGGCAACAGTCACTTAGGTCTACAAAATTCTTAAAGCTTTAGCTGTTGCAATTTAGTGTCTGAGTTTTAAGAACTTTACTGTGTGGATACCAACTTTTTTTTTTTTTTTTTTTTGAGACAGAGTCTTGCTCTGTCGTCCAGGCTGGAGTGCAGTGGCATGATCTCGGCTCACTGCAAGCTCCGCCTCCCGGGCCCACGCCATTCTCCTGCCTCAGCCTCCCGAGTAAGTGGGACCACAGGCGCCCGCCCCCACTCCTGGCTAATTTTTTGTATTTTTAGCAGAGACGGGGTTTCACCATGTTAGCCAGGATGGTCTTGATCTCCTGACCTTGTGATCCGCCCGCCTCAGCCTCCCAAAGTGCTGGGATTACAGGTGTGAGCCACCGCGCCCGGCCTGATACCAACTTTTATATTATCTTTGGTTGCTTTTTATCCCTGTGCCAAGATTTTTTATTTTGTTATGTCATATACATAGCCATATGGCTCCCTTGCAGAAGTATAACCAACAGTAAGAAGCCTTTCCAACATCACCCTCTAGATCAGTATTCTCCAAGCTTCTGGGATTATGCAACCTTATCAGTAATAACCAATTTAATATCCCAATGTTATGTCTATTTAACTATAAATTATATGCATGTACTACTACACACATACATGTATGTGTATGTGTGTATATATATTTTTTTTTTGGATGGAGAGAGCATACTAATAATATATTTTGTATATTATAAGTTAAAAAAATAATATTTTTACAAACAACTAGGAAGAAAAGTTGTAATATTTTCTTCTAGTCCTTAGTGAATTACTCTGGGCACCCCACTTGGCTATCACTGCTCTAGTTCACCAGGACATTGCAGGGCTATATCTAGGCATCTCTCTTACTGGGTAAGCCACTGATTATTTACATGGCAGCTGAAAGATTTACTGCTTTTTCTGGGATCCTGTTGTGTGTTCCTATTAATAAACAGCTAAATATATTTGGAGGAGAGACTGAACTAGAGATGTTTTCTAGTTCAACCCCTTTTTCTGAATTACTGACAGAAGCACTTATATGATAGCCTCATTCATCTATGCAGGAGGATTAAGACTTTGCCCTGAAGAGAGCTGGCTGATTGGAATCAGAAAGTGCTTAAAGCAGAGCCTTTTGGCGTCACAGTTATTAATTCCAAGCATATGCAGGCTGGTTCTCTATTCTTTTGGGGAAAGAAAGAACTGATGTTGCATCTCACAGCCTCAAAACTGGAAAGTATTCAGCTTCACTTCGTTTTCCAAACAAATGGGTAGAGGTGCCATTTTTCTTCAGGAATCTTCCCAGTGACCTGTTTGGTTTTGCTTCAAAATATATTGACTAAAAAACAAAGTTTAACTTGTCTTATATCTGAATGAGTTGGGGGGAAAATGTAACTTTCCCATATGCTTTAATAGGTACTGAAGTTTCTTCATGACAAAGGATTCCCTTATGGGCATCTTCACGCCTCCAACGTGATGCTCGATGGGGACACTTGCCGGCTGCTAGACCTTGAGAATTCCTTATTGGGCCTGCCTGCCTTCTACCGATCTTATTTTTCACAATTCAGGAAAATCAATGTAAGTTGCTAAAGTATTGAAATAGCAGGTTCAGTTTTAGGTGTCAGTTATCCCCATGATCTGCTCATGTAGGAAATAGTCACCAAGTAGTGAAAGGTACAGTTGGGACAGGCCTTGCCCATCAGCCCTCAGAGCATTGCTGTATCTCTGGGAGGCTGAGTTGAAATGGCGATTGGGTAAGGAGGGAGGTGGACTCACTGATTGGAAAGCTGTGGAGGGTCGGACCAAGACCTTTGGGATACCTCATGAGGTTTTACAAAAGGCTTTGGAGTTGTATTTACATTACCAGTGAGGAGCAGGGCTGTCCCTGGGCTTTGTTTCTCTGAGGAGGCTTGGGGCAGGAGCATGGGGGTCCACAAAGCCAAAGTGAAGAGTGAACACACTGCTGCTGTTTCTTCCACAGACATTGGAAAGTGTGGATGTTCACTGCTTTGGCCACTTACTGTATGAAATGACTTATGGACGACCGCCAGACTCGGTGCCTGTGGACTCCTTCCCTCCTGCCCCGTCCATGGCTGTGGGTCAGTATGGGGTTGGGAAGGGTCTTCTGGGCCCTGGTAGTGTGCAGAGCCACTCATCCCCTTTTCAGAGTCCAGGAAAGACCCAGAGGAAGTTGCTGTCCTCCACAGCCAGAAATTCTTACCCAATTTAAAAGTAGACCAAATTTGAGTAGTTTATTTAAATACACTTCTGTGAAAATTCAGTTGGCTTGTCCATTTGTCAGGCTATCTGAAATTTCTGGGAAGTTTTCGTAAAATGCTTTAGAGCTTTGGAAGCAGGAGAATGTAAAGAGAAGTATGGCCTGTATGAGTGTGATGCAGAAGCCAGAGCCAGGCAACTTGAAGCCAGTTTCGAGGACTCAGGCAGCCGTCAGACATCAGATCAAGGCTGAAGTGAGACTTGTAAGAAACAAGAGAGGCCAGGCATGGTGGCTCACACCTGTAATCCCAGCACATTGGAAGGCTGAGGCGGGTGGATCACATGAGGTCAGGAGTTCGAGACCATCCTGGCCAACATAATGAAATCCCATCTCTACTAAAAATACAAAAATTAGTTGGGCATGGAGGTATATGCCTGTAATCCCAGCTTTTTGGGAGACTGAGGCACGAGAATTGCTTGAATCCGTCTCTTGGGAGATGGAGGTTGCAGTGAGCCGAGATTGCGCCAGTGCACTCCAGCCTGGGCGACACAGCACAACTCTGCCTCAAACAAAAACAAAACAAAACAAGCAAGCCATAGACCAGAAGCCTAGTAGATAAGAGCCTAGCAGGCCCAGACCTAGGGCAGGCAGGCAGGAATGCAGACACCCAGACAAATTGGATCCAGGAGCTCTTACATCATTTCCTACGGGGGCCGAGGGGAGCTGGAGGACAAGTGAGAGCACCTTTAGGAAGGAGGGATGAGGCCGGGCGCGGTGGCTCAAGCCTGTAATCCCAGCACTTTGGGAGGCCGAGGCAGGCGGATCACGGGGTCAGGAGATCGAGACCCTCCTGGCTAACACGGTGAAACCCCGTCTCTACTAAAAATACAAAAAACTAGCCGGGCGTGGTGGCGGGCGCCTGTAGTCCCAGCTACTCGGAGGCTGAGGCGGGAGAATGGCGGGAACCCGGGAGGCGGAGCTTGCAGTGAGCCGAGATCGCGCCACTGCACTCCAGCCTGGGCGACACAGCGAGACTCCGTCTCAAAAAAAAAAAAAAAAAAAAAAAAGGAAGGAGGGATGCAGGAACTGGTACAGATTCATCCAGGACCCTTTCATCCCCTCCACAGCCAGGCTGGCACACACAGCTGGAGCAGAGAGAGGGGAAGGCAGGGTAGCTCTTGGACCATGCCTTGGAGATATGCAAGTCCACCCTTCACCAAGCGTTACTGTGTCAAAAGAGGCAATTCAAGAGAACAGGCCCTGGGACTATTGTGTTGAATTTGAACCGCTGAAGCTGAACAGTGACCTGTGGGTAGAAAAATCTGGCTGCTCCTGTTAATAGCATCCAAGATGTTGGATGATGAGATATCAACAATTGGCATTTTGTGTGCTGGTTTTGATGAAAAGCAGGCAAGCAGCAAAATGTCTTTCAAGTTCAGAATTTTACTTCTGTGTAGTGTTTACATCTCTTTCAAGAGAACAAACACTTTTATGAATGGTATCTTGAATCCTTCCTCCAATTATCTTTGAAATATGTTTAGCTTTCTGTCAGCATGTAGTTGCTAAACCATTTCTTTTGAGTCATCGGTAATGCCAATGTTGCCAACATTCCCCCACCCCACGTATGCCATCTGTCTGTGTGTGAAGAGTTTTGACACTGTCCTGATCAGCCCGCAGACAGTTATTGCAAAGTGGTGTCAAACTTTTCATCAGCAAGTGGATTTGCCAGCGTGTTCTGTGGAACTAAAATGTGTATCTGTTCATTTCAAGTGGCCGTGTTGGAGTCTACGCTGTCTTGTGAAGCCTGTAAAAATGGCATGCCTACCGTCTCCCGGCTCTTACAGATGCCGTAAGTCAATCATATGCATTGGTTGTAATCTTGATAACTATGTTGAACACCAGACCACTGTGTCCAAGCCCCTGGTACTGTAGTAAAGACTCTTGTGGTCCCTGCAGAGTTGGCGTGGCCTGCTTGCTGATGGGCACTTGCAGCATGATGTCCTGACCCTTTGTTTGTGACCTCTCTGCTTTCCTGGTCTGATGGCTGTACTTTAACATCTGTGTCATTTTCACATGTATCTCCTCACTCAATGTTAGCATTGTGTGTACGTACATTAGCATTGGGTGTGTGTACATGTCGCAGCCCCCAGCTTAGGAAATACTGAAGGAGGGTCCTCTCAAGTGGCTCCATTCTGACCCTGCATCAGCAAACCATTTGGCCCCCAGCTGTGCATAGTTCACAAGTCACAGGGCCTTGAAGGGTCTGCCCTCCAGGAGGAGGGTAATATGTCTCTGAGTACCCATGCTTTTGCTTGTGAATTTACTGACTGGGTACTATTTATTAAACTCTAGCACATACCAGGCACTGTTCTAGGGTCTTGGAGCTCAGAAGACATTTTCTCTGAAACTGGGTTATGCATAGATCACCAGGGCAGCTGAAATAGTGCTTTGGGGCCTTCCCTTCAATTGCATTTTCTGTTCTTTCATGGAGAGGCAGCAGAGTGGTTAAGAAGGGTGTGCCTGGGGTCGGACAGACTTGGAGGTGGATTCCAGCTTCACCACTTCTACCTGGGTGACCTTGGACAAGTTTCCTAACCTTTGGAAGTAGAGTTTTGTGAACTGTGAAATGGGAATGATAATAGCAGTTCCCACCTCAGAAGGTAGTTGGGAGGATTTAATAAGGTGATTCCCAGAAGGGACCCGGCACTTAATATGTGCTCATTAAGTGTTAGTTATGCTTACTACTGAACCAGCTGATCTTTTTTGAACATCACACACCATGCAGTGTATCTGGTGCTTTGTCTGCATCAGCTTATTGTATAACAGATATACTTTGGAAACAATAATATGGGGAAACAAGGCAGGGGGGACGGCTTGAAATGCATGCAGCCAGAGTTCAGAGAAGGCAGAGATAACTTCAGGTTCCTGGTTCATTCTTTCCACAAGTGTTTAGAGAGGGCCTTCTGGAGGCCAGCTGCTGTCCTAGGCACTGTAATGAAAAGAGGAAACCAAGCCCCTGCCCCGTGGATGTGACATTCTACTGTTCCACAGACACTGAAGCATCTGTCGCCAAACCACAACCATTAATAATAATGTAATAATGTGGGCCGGGCAGTGGCTCACACCTATAATCCCAGCACTTTGGGAGGCTGAGGCAGGTGGATCACTTGAGGTCAGGAGTTTGAGACCATCCTGGCCAACGTGTGGTGAAACCCTGTCTCTACTAAGAAAATATAAAAAATTAGCTGGGCGTGGTGGCACACTCCTGATATCCCAGCTGCTTGGGAGGCTGAGGCAGAAGAATCACTTGAACTGCGGAGTTTGCAGTGAGCCAAGTTTGCAATCACTTGAACTGGGGAGTTTGCAGAGGTTGCAGTGAGCCAAGATCTCACCACTGCACTCCAGCCTGGGCGACAGAGCGAGACTCCATCTCAAAACAAAGCAAACAATGTGCATGTGGAAAAACAGACCCAGTTTGGAAAACAAACTTTCACACAAACTTTTCTAGCAAAATGCACTTGTACTTAGGAAATATCCTGTATACAGGTTAATTTACTCGAGTTTGCGTTTACATTCCCCATTCCAAAGTTCTTACATCTTTCTCTCAGTCTTCCAGTCCTTAAGTGAATCCAAACATTTTTTCTTCACCTAAGTCTTTCTACCATGTGGGCTTCAGCCATGAAAAGAGCTCTTGGATGGCCGGGCGCGGTGGCTCAAGCCTGTAATCCCAGCACTTTGGGAGGCCGAGACGGGCGGATCACGAGGTCAGGAGATCGAGACCATCCTGGCTAACACGGTGAACCCCGTCTCTACTAAAAAAATACAAAAAACTAGCCGGGCGAGGTGGCGGGCGCCTGTAGTCCAGCTACGCGGGAGGCTGAGGCGAGAGAATGGCGTAAACCCGGGAGGCGGAGCTTGCAGTGAGCTGAGATCCGGCCACTGCACTCCAGCCTGGGCGACAGACCGAGACTCCGTCTCAAAAAAAAAAAAAAAAAAAAAAAGAGCTCTTGGACAGGTGTAAACCATGTTCAATTAAAATGTGTCCTCTGGAAGTAAACAGATGTGTGGCTGAGGGACAGACGGCCCTGAGGAGCCCGTGGGGAAAGCTAATCCTGTCATTTCTGCTTGTGATGAAGTTCCCATCTTTAAAAAAGAGTAATGTAGGGCCGGGCGCGGTGGCTCAAGCCTGTAATCCCAGCACTTTGGGAGGCCGAGACGGGCGGATCACAAGGTCAGGAGATCGAGACCATCCTGGCTAATACGGTGAAACCCCGTCTCTACTAAAGAATACAAAAAACTAGCCGGGCGACGAGGCGGGCGCCTGTAGTCCCAGCTACTTGGGAGGCGGAGGCAGGAGAATGGCGTGAACCTGGGAGGCGGAGCTTGCAGTGAGCTGAGATCCGGCCACCGCACTCCAGCCCAGGTGACAGAGCCAGACTCCGTCTCAAAAAAAAAAAAAAAAAAAAAAAAAAGAGTAATGTAGCTGGGCGCGGTGGCTCACACCTGTAATCCCAGCAGTTTGGGAGGCTGAGGCGGGTGGATCACTTGAGCTCAGGAGTTGAAGACCAGCTTGGCCAACATGGCAAAACCCCGTCTCTACAAAAAATACAACAACAACAACAAAATTAGCTAGGCATGGTGCTGTGCACCATGTAATAATCCCAGCTACTTGGAAGGCTGAGGTGGTAGAATCGCTTGAGCCTAGGAATTTGAGGTTGCAGTGAGCCGTGAATGCGCACTGCACTCCAGCCTAGATGACAGAGTGAGACCCTGTCTCAAAAATAAAACAAAGTGAGGGGTGGGCATGGTGGCTCATGCCTATAATCCCAGCACTTTAGGAGGCCAAGCGGGCGGATCACGAGGTCAGGAGATCGAGACCATGCTGGCTAACACGGTGAAACCCTGTCTCTACTAAAAATACAAAAAATTAGCCGAGCGTGATGGTGGGCGTCTGTAGTCCCAGCTACCCGGGAGGCAGAGCTTGCTCTGGAGCGTGCCACTGCACTCCAGCCTGGGTGACAGAGCGAGACTCCGTCTCAAAAAAATAAAATAAAAAATAAAACAAAGTAGGGGTGCAGGATATTCAGCCAGACATACTGGCACATGCCTATAGTTCCAGCTACTCAGAAGGCCAAGGTGGGAGGATTGATTGAGCCCAGGACTTCCGGGTCAGCCTGGACAACATAACAAAACTCCATCTCTTTAAAAAGTAGGGGAGGGGCCGGGCGCGGTGGCTCAAGCCTGTAATCCCAGCACTTTGGGAGGCCGAGACGGGCGGATCACGAGGTCAGGAGATCGAGACCATCCTGGCTAACACGGTGAAACCCCGTCTCTACTAAAAAGTGCAAAAAACTAGCCGGGCGAGGTGACGGACGCCTGTAGTCCCAGCTACTCGGGAGGCTGAGGCAGGAGAATGGCGTAAACCTGGGAGGCGGAGCTTGCAGTGAGCCGAGATCCGGCCACTGCACTCCAGCCTGGGTGACAGAGCGAGACTCCGTCTCAAAAAAAAAAAAAAAAAAAAGTAGGGGAGGGGCAGGAGGCATATTCAAAGAAAGACTCACTTATAGCTGTTTGGGTGCTACCCAAGCAACCATTTCTATTCTTTGACCTGTTTTACCCAGCAGTTCAGAGTTGTTCATGCTTTCCCTCTCTTCCTCTCTCCCTCTCTCCCTCTCTCCGTCTCTCCCTCTCTCCGTCTCTCCCTCTCTCCCTCTCTCCTCTCCCCTCCCCTCCTCTCCCCTCCCCTCCACTCCACTCCCCTCCCCTCCCCTCTTTTCTTTCCCTCCCCCTTCCCCTTCCCTTCCCTCTCCCCCTCCTTCTTTTTGAGAGTCTTGCTGTGTTATGCAGGCTGGTCTTAAACTCCTGAGCTCAAAGGGTCCTCCCACCTCTAGCTCTGGAGTAGCTGGGACTACAGGCGCATGCCACTGTGCCCAGTCACCCAGTTCATACTATTGTTTTTTTTCTCTTCTTTTCTTTTTTTTTTTTTTTTTTTAGGTAAAGTCTCGTTCTGTTGCCCAGGCTGGAGTGCAGTGGTGTGATCTTGGCTCACTGCAAACTCCGCCTCCCGGGTTCAAGTGATTCTCTTGCCTCAGCTTCCCGAGTAGCTGGAACTACAGGTGCGCACCACCATGCCTGGCTAATTTTTGTATTTTTAGCAGAAACAGAGTTTCACCATGTTGTCCAGGCTGATCTTGAACTCCTGACCTCAGGTGATCCGCCTGCCTCAGCCTCCCAAAGTACTGAGATTACAGGTGTGAGCCACTGTACCTGGCTCATGCTATTGTTTTTAATATACTTTTTTTGTGGTCACATGGGTAATTTTTTAATCATTTTTTATTATTTTTATTTTTAACTTTTAGGTTTGCGGGTACATGCAAAAGTTTGCTATGTAGGTAAACACATGTCATGGGGGTTTGTTGTACATACTTCATCATCCAGCTATTAAGCCCAGTACACAATAGTTATTATTTCTGCTCCTCTCCCCACCCCTCCCCCTAAGTAGACCCAGTGTCTGTTGTTTACTTTTTTGTAATAACATACCTTTTATTATTTTTTTTGAGACGGAGTCTTGCTCTGTTGCCCAGGCTGGAGTGCAGTGGTGCAATCTTGGCTCGCTGCAGCCTCTGCCTCCTGGGTTCCAGGGATTCTCCTGCCTTAGCCTCCCAAGTAGCTGGGACTATAGGCACGCACCACCACACCCGGCTAATTTTTGTATTTTTAGTAGAGATGGGGTTTCACCACACTGCCCACTCTGGTCTCGAACTCCTGACCTCAAGTGATCCCCTTGCCTCAGCCTCACAGAGTGCTGGGATTACAAGACATGAACCACCATGCCTGGCCAGTAATATATTTTTGAAGAGAGAATTGATTTACTTCAAAAGCTACTGCTTTTTAAAATGAAGTATGAGAAATACTTAGAAGAAAATTACTTTCCTGTTAGATTCCAATCAGGACAGTTCCTTTCTATTTGAACATTTTTATGTTACTGAACTCTAGAATAAATTTTATCCTCTTCTGAGGCAAGAAAAATAGCAGAAAACTATTCTATTTAGAAATATCTACTGCATATATTATTTGCGATATTTTTGCAAATTAGCGTTCGCAAAAGTAATTTCTTAAAAATGCAATATTGCCTATAGCGGGGAAACCCCCTCTAATACACAGCTGTCCCAGATATCCTAGTAACACAGTGGGAAGGGGGTCACAATGGGTAACTTGCAAACCCCTTTGCATTTGTTAATGAACATGGAATGGTGGATGGGGCCGGGGGCTGGAGGATGTGGTGCAGGGAAGGGAGACCTCATGGGCTGAAGGTGTCTTAATCTGCTTTAATCCTAGTCTGAGAGTGCACCTGGTTCAAGAAAGATTTTTGTTTGTTTCTTTTCTTTACAGATTATTCAGTGATGTTTTGCTAACCACTTCTGAAAAACCACAGTTTAAGGTAAAGACAATTATATTGTTTTTTGGTTTGTGACATAACTAAGTTGACTTTGAAAGTTAGCTGTATTTTTAGCCAAAAAAAGAAAAGATATATAATAGGGAAAATTTAGAAACAATCTAAATGTCCTACAATTAGGGGCTAGGTTAATAATTTATGGTACATCTATTTGATAATATAATTAAAAGTGAAATTGATAAAGACATTGTAGTAATATGGGAAATTATTTAGATTTGTTCTTAGGTATAAAAAAATAAGATAATGTGTAAAACAACATACCTATCTAGAAACAAGCCTGGAAGGAAGTCTTCTCCTGGGAAGCAGTGGTGTTATGTGTCATGGAAAGAGAGTGGGCTTCAGAACCCAAAAAAACAGAATGATATCTTACTTTGTTCTTATAATATTAGCTGTTATCTACAGCAGGGTTTTTCAACCACGGCATTTGACGTTTTGGGCCAGATGATTCTTTGTTGTGGGGGTTGCCTGTGCGTGGTAGGATGTGAAGCAGCATCCCTGACCTCACCACTAGATTCCAGCAATACTCCTTGCCTCTCTCCTGCACTGTGACAACCAAAAATGTCTCCAGACATTGCTAAATGTCTCCTGGGGGGTGGTATGCAAAACTGCTCCCAGTTGAGAGCTGCTGACCTGTGGGCAAGCACTTAATCTTTGAGTCTGCATGTACTCATGTGTAAAATTGGTGAGTAATGTATGTCTGTTGTCATTAGACAACTGAGGCCATCTACAGAAACTCCTTGTCTGGGCCATGGCTCTTGGCAGTGCTCACTGTGAGTGCAATTTGGGTGGGAAGATAAAAGGTAATTCTCCCTCTCTTTTCTATATTCCAAAAGAACATGTAGTACTGTTAGGATGAAAATAAATTTAGAAAACAAAAGAAAAAAAAAGAAAGAAAACCAAGGGTTAGAAGATTGTGTCAGTGCGAGAGGTGCTTTCCTCCGTTCTGTTTTGAAAGTTAGAGGAATTCTGACAGTAATAGCTTCTTTGGATCTGCAGTAGGAGAGAAAAAACATTTAAATTATAATCTTCTTCAATGAAACATCTTAGGAAACTTCTTCAGCCTTGTCAATAAATATATTCTCCTCCAACCCTGACAGTCCAGCCTCTAGGATTCAGGAATTTAGACCTCGCTCTTCCCCTAAGCCAGAGAGCCTATGCAACAAAGATAGTAAGATTTTAAAATCCAACATTAATTATTATATGTACACTGACTTTCTGGAAAGATATACAGGAGACTGGTAACATTGGTTTCCTCCATGGATGTAGGTAGGAGACTTTTCACTGTGTATGTGCCCTTTTATACCTTGGGATTTTAAACCATGTGACTGTATTACCTACTTACAGCTTTTTTTTTTTTTTTTTTTTTGAAATTTTTACAGAATAACGAAGATAAAAAGTTCAACATGATCTGGGGATCTTATTTTCCAGGACTGGACTACTCATGGTTTAAAAAGCTAATAAATTAAGAAATGGCCCAGGCGCGGTGGCTCATGCCTGTAATCCCAGCACTTTGGGAGGCTGAGGCAGGTGGATCATTTGAGGTCAGGAGTTCCAGACCAGCCTGGCCAACATGGCAAAACCCTGTCTCTACTAAAAATACAAAAATTAGCCAGCCTTAGTGGCAGGTGCCTGTAATCCCAGCTACTCGGGAGGCTAAAGCAGGAGAATTGCTTGGACCCGGGAGGCAGAGGTTGCAGTGAACTGAGATCACACTGCTGCACTCCAGCCTGGGTGACAAAGTGAGACTCTGTCTCAAAAAAAAAGAAATGATGGAGGCAGAGGTTGCAGTGAGCTGAGATCATGCCAGTGCACTCCAGCCTGGGGAACAGAGTGAGACTCTGTCTCAAAAAAAACAAGAAAGAAATGATAGGCTCAGAAACAAACTGGGCTGTTGTTAGGAATGTCTCCCAACAGGGAAGGCTGGAAAGTTTAATCTTGTAAAATTCAGAACATAAATCTCTCACAAAGAAAATATCTATGAAGTTATAAAATAATAACTGGTTGAATTCGTGTATGTTCCAATAAGCTTTATGTAATTTAAAAAAACATTTTTTTTCTTTTGAGACAGAGTCTCACTCTTGTTGCCCAGGCTGGAGTACAATGGTGTGATCTCGGCTCACTTCAGCCTCCACCTCCCGGGTTCAAGCAATTCTTCTGCTTCTGCCTCCCGCGCAGCTGGGATTACAAGCATGTGCCACCACGCCTGGCTAATTTTTGTATTTTTAGTAGAGACGGGGTTTCATCATGTTAGTCAGGCTGGTCTTGAACTCCTGACCTCAGGTGATCCAACCACCTTGGCCTCCCAAAGTGCTGGGATTACAGGCATGAGCCACTGTACCCAGCCAATTTTTTTAATTTTTAATTTTAATGTTAATTTTTTTTTTTTTTTTGAGGTAGGCGATTTTTTGTTGCCAGGCTGGAGTGCAGTGGTGCAATGACAGGGCTCAGTGCAGCCTCAATCTCCTGGGCTCAGGTGATCCTCCTGCCTCAGCCTGTTGAGTAGCTGGGACAACAGGCATATGCCACCACACCCTGCTCATTTTTTAATTTTTTGTAGAGACAGGGTCTCACTATGTTGCCCAGGCTAGTCTTGAACTCTTGGCCCCAAGTGGCCTCCCAAAGTGCTGGGATTACAGGTGCGAGCCACTGTACCTGACCTAATTTTAAATTTTAAATTTTTATAAAAAATACAATATAAAATTTACTCTCTGAACCATTTTTAAGTGTACAGTTTAGTGGTGTTAACTATCTTCACATTGTTGTATAACAGATCTCTAGAGCTTGCAACCTGAAACTCTATACCTGTAGAATAATAACTCCCCATTTCTCCCTCCCCACAGCTCCTGGCAATCACTATTGTACTTTGTTTCTATGATCTTGACTACTCTAGAAACCTTATATAAGTATTTATCCTTTTGTGAATCATTTATTTCACTTAGCATAATGTCCTCAATGGTCATCTATATTGTAGCATGTGACAGTATTTCCTTTTTTTTAAGGCTGAATAATATTCCATTGTATGTATATGCCACACTTTGTTTATCCATTCATCTGTTGATGAACATTTAGGCTGCTTTTACCTCTTGTCTATCATGAATAATGCTACAGTTTACATGAGTGTGCAAATATCTTTTTGAGATCCTGCTTTTGATTCTTTTGGATATATACCCAGAAGTGGAATTCCTCATGTGGTAGTTCCATTTTGTAGTTTTTTGAGGCACCTCCATAATGTTTTCCATAGCAGCTCTACTCCTCTACATTTCTACCAGCAGCGTATAAGGATTTCAGTTTCTCCACATTCTCACCAATACTTATCTTATTATTTTAATAGTGGCTATCCTAATGGGTGTAAGGTGATGTCTTATTGTGGTTTTGATTTACATTTCTCTAATGACTAAAGACATTGAGTGTCTTTTCATATGTTTGTTGGCCATTTGTATGTTTTCTTCAGAGAAATGTCTATGTCTTTTGCCTCTTTTTAATTGGGTTACTTACATTTTGTTGTTGAGTTGTTGGAGTTCCTTTATATAGTCTGGATATTAACCCCTTATCAGACCTATGATTTGCAAATACTATGTCCCATTCCTTGAGTTGTCTTTTTACTCCGTAGTTCTTTGTTGCACCAATGTTTTATTTATTTTTCTTTTTTTTCTTTTGGAGATAGGGTCTTGCTCTGTTGCTTAGGCTGGAGTGCAGCAGCACAGCCTCATGCTCTCAAAGTGTTGGGATTACAGGCGTGAGCCACCGTGCCCAGCTGCACCAAAGTTTTAAATTGATGAAGTTTAATTATTTTTTCTTTTATTGCCTGTGCTTTTGGTGTCATATCCAGGAAATCATTGCCAAATCCAGTGTCATGAAGCTTTTCCCCTGTGTCTTTTCTTTTAGGAGTTTTATAGTTTTAGGTCTTCCATTTAGGTTTTGAATCCATTTTGAGTTAATTTTTGTTTATGGTGTAAGGTAAGGGTCCAGCTTCATTCTTTTGTATGTGGATATCCAATTTTCCCGGCACCATTATTGAATATACTGTCCTTTCCCCCATTGTATGTTCTTGGAAGCCTTGTCAAAGATTATTTGACCATATCCACAAGGGTTTATTTCTGGACTCTCTCTTCTTTTCCATTGGTCTATGTATCTGCCTGCATGTCAGTACCACACTGTTTTAATTATTGTAGCTATGTAATAGGTTACAAAATCAGGAAACGTGAGGCCTTCAACTTTGTTTTTCTTTTTCAGATTGTTTTGGCAATTTACAGCCCTTGAGAATCACTTGAATTACTTGAAACATATCATGTTTATTTATGTTTTAGTTTATGTGTTCATTGCTAAAAAATGCTAGAGAAGTGAGTGTGTTAGGGATACCAGAAGTGGCTGGGGTAGGATTTGAATGGACAGCTTTAACTGATTTTATTCCAAATGGCTCTTGATAACCACCTGCTCCTTCATTTACTCCAGGACTTGGGAGTATCTCCAGCCACCTGTTTCAACGGATGATGTACTTTTATCTCCTTTCAGATCCCTACAAAGTTAAAAGAGGCATTGAGAATTGCCAAAGAATGTATAGAGAAGAGACTCATTGAAGAACAGAAACAGGTAAATTGATAACAGTTCCTCTTTACCTTTTAGCGTCCCCATCTTCTGCCGTGGTTTTTATAGTGATTGACATTTGACTGTTCACTCCACAAATATTTTAAGCATACTTACTTTCAGCCAGCCTTTAGGCTGAATGCTGCCCCGCAGAGCTGGATACTTGACAGTCCTGCCCTTAGTCCTGCTTAGTCTATGTGGGAAACAAACATGTCCAGGAAGGGCAGTCTGGGTTTCTGATCAGGGCATGCTGGCTGGTGGTAATTGGGGGCATGCATGGTCCATGCTATCTCACCACATTCTTCTTCTGTAAAAGAGGGGAAGGCAGGAAGGCATTAGGGGCATGAGAAAGGACCTCTTCCTCTGGCATACTCCTCTACCTGGCATCCAGACCCGAGCCAGGAAGTAGACAGCCTGAGCAAGGAAAGTTTTTTTTATCCAAATAAAATGTGGTTTGCCAAAACATGTTGGAGAAGATTTTCATTAGGAAGCTGCCTTCTGTGGGATATGCTTATATCTTATGGTCTCTTAAAGATTCACCAGCATCGAAGACTGACAAGAGCTCAGTCACACCATGGATCTGAGGAGGAAAGAAAGAAAAGAAAGATTTTAGCTCGAAAGGTAAGTCTGGTGTCTCTCTACATTCCCTCCATGAGTTCATGAGTACATGTGAAGAAAGCTCTAGGTTAATGGTGCCCATTTAATGACAGATGACTGTGCTATATCTCCTTGAAAGCTAAGACTATTTCCATATGACTGGGGTGCAGCTTTTTTGGAAAAAAAAAAAAAAAAAAAAGAGCCATATGATAATCAGCAGAGAAATGGCCCATGTAGTTTCCTAGCTTGCTGGGCAGATCATGGCATAATGTATGTAATTGGAGGAAACAATTGGCCTGAGCAAGTAAAGTCAGCGTTTGTTGTTTTATTTCCCCCTTTAGTTTTGGCTGGGACTTCTTCACTGTATTAAGTTATGGGGCTGAGTATGACCTTGTCTGTAGCTAGTTTAATGGTATGCCTGGGAAATATTTTTATTCTGACTTCCAGCTTCACTGTGTTTATTCTTTGCTTTCCTCTCCCCCCTCCCCCTTTTATTTTATTCTTAAAGAAGTCAAAACGATCTGCTCTTGAAAATAGTGAGGAGCATTCAGCGAAGTACAACAACTCCAATAATTCAGGTAACTGGCTATAGATGATAATGGGACCCAGGACCCAGAGGTCAGGGTCAGGAGTCTCTAGTTGGTCAAGAGGTCTTGAGTTCTGCTGGCCAGAAACTGGGCAATGTAGTAATGACTACAGAGAACAAAATAACTTTGTCTCTAATGAAGGATTGCAACAGCATTCATAGGCTTACAGCACTCAAATGCTAGAAGGGACTTCTGAGGTAATTGGGTAGCTCACCTTCTTCCCTGATGGCAGAACTTGATCAACTAAAGACACAGGAGCATTAGCCATGGGAGGAAAACAGATCTGACTTAAAATGTAAGGCCTCCTGTTTTTTAGTAGAGCCTGCATGAACAGAAATGACCTTAAATCCTGGCTGCTGCTCTGGACCCCATGTGATAGGAGGATGTGCCTTCCTGTGTGAATTAAGGAAAGGACTCGATGGTGTGTGGGGATGGCAAGAAACCGAGATGGTACAAAAAGCACCATCCTGAGTTGGCAGTCCTTGCTGCCACTCCCAGCTGTCCCTCACCCAGCTCTGCTGGCTTTGGGCGATAATGTCCCATCTTTGGAAATCAGAGCCAGATTGAATGATCCCTGGGGGCCTTCCAGTTTTTCTAATTTATGAATCTGTAAAGTAGAGCCCACATAGAGAAGGGAGGGTTTCACCCTAGTTACCAAGCAGTTTTGGCTTAGCCCTGGAGGGCCATGGGAAGGGGAGATTTTTGGGTTGGGGAATACCTGCTTATATTTTAGGCAGAGGAAGGACAGAGCAGAGAGGGGGAATTTGAAGATGCAAAAGAGACGGTGACTGGCAGGGGTGCCAGGGGGGTAGAAAGCCAAGGGTTAGCATCCAAAGCCCAGCTATCAGTGTCAGCTTTGAGGAAACCCATGCATCTCTTCCTAGCAGTAGGATTTGGTGGGGGCAGGTGAAGAGGCAGAGATGTTTAAAAATAGAAGGGAGGAAATTGGGGGTATTCACAGGTCATGCCTCAGTCTTCTCAGTGAAGTCAGGGAAGAGAATGTCTGCCTGGGGTGTGAGGAGAAAAGTGTACAAGATGATTAGACTGCAGCCCTGAGGGCTGGATGAGCCATAGCTGGAGAATGCAAGTGGCATGGCCAGAGCTGGAGATTGGAAGCCGTGAATAGAGAAAGTCCATAGACTCCAGAAGGAGAGTGAGAGTCACATTGACACCACTGCAGAGTCCAGACTGGAGAAGGGCTCAGGGAGAGCTGCAAAGGAGAGGAAGGAGGGGAGGTCCCAAAGAGGACCAGTGCAGGCTCCTCGGGGGTGAATGCTGTTGTGGCTGGCGGGTAATTTCAGAATTGGAAGCCTATTTTCTCCATGGTTGATGGGAGGGTCATGGACCAGTCATGGTCATTACTATGCTGAGACTCGTGACTCCAAACAGCAGTCATTCTGTCCAGTGGCTAATTTTTTATAGAGCAGAGAAAGCCTGACAGTGTGCTCTCTACCTTCTAAGACCCTGCCTGCCTGCAAAGCTGTGTCACGTGCAGCCAGGTGGGACTCAAGGACTTCAGGATACCCCAGTGCCCTCAGGAGTTTAGGAAAATGAAGTAGCATTTGATGGATATATACAGATAATTCCCAAACCCTACTGGAATCAGGCAGTCAAGCTTCTCCCCATTAAAGTTCATTAGCACTACAAACAGTATAAAGACAGCATGCATTGAGTTTTACCCTCTTTTTCAGTGAAACACCCTCATATTTTATAGGGAACTGAGGGAATATTGCAAATAGAAAAGTATTAAGCTGGAGGGAGGTGTGGCTTGATCAGGACATTTCTCATGATGGCCAGTGTCCATGAGGCACCAACATGACCTGTGGGTAGTAAGTGAAGTGATGGCTGGGGCCTTAACCACACCAGCTCTGGATGCTTCTCGGGCATGTGATGACAGCCCTCCCTTTGGGTGTGTGTGCCTGTCAGCACATCAGAAAGCACCTGACTAGGGAGATTTGGTTAACCTCTCCATAGGATCTCTATGTGTGGGAGGGGGCTTTCTGTGTCCACGGAAAGGCTTATGTAGGAACCTCTGCTAATTGGGCCATTTCATGTCAGCTCAGGAAGATATTTTCTAGGGATCACCAAGTAATGGGGAGATACTGAGAACGTGGGAATATTTGCAATATAATAAAGGTTACTAGATCCAGAAAAAGCATGCAACAGGTAGGATTTTGCACATTGTTTTAATGTGAATAAGGGTATTTAGTGATTCTAGATAAGAAAAGGCCTGTGAAATCCATGAACTGAATAGACCGTATCTAGTTGACTCTTCTTGCTGATAAAATGGAACTTCTGCAGAATGTGTTACCGGGTAGATGCTGTAGGGAGCTCTCCCTTCCTTTGGAAGCCCCCAGCAGGCTGCTCTGCACCTCTCTGTCCCCTGTACCACTTGTGGCCTCTGTCATTTGTCATTACCCATGAGTGGAGGTTGGGTCAGGAAAAGATACTGCAGCCAGTTGCATAAGCTGTTGATTGTGCAAAGTTTCAAACCAGGCAGGCTTTGGGGAGCAGTGGGAGGCAAGGAGCTTTTAGTAGCTTGGGAAGGAGGTGGACCTTGCACCAGAGTAAAAGCCTGTCATTGGGTCCAGTCTCTGAGGTTTTTGTCCCTCATCATCTTGTTTCACAAGGCTCACACACTAAGCCAAGTATAGATTCTCAGACAGCAGTGGGTCCCAGCCTGGGCCAAATTCCAAATGTCTTTCGTTGGTCCCCATGAGGGTTTCTCTGTGTTTTATCTTAGCAGGATCTGGGGCCAGCTCACCTCTCACGTCCCCGTCATCGCCAACTCCACCCTCTACATCAGGTTAGTGATGGAGTAAAGTGACATGCCACCTTCCTGTCTGCCAACAGGAGGAGCAGGCTTTGCCTCTTCCTGCCTTGGCCCAACAATTTCAGGGGTTAGATAGCAGCAGCTTTCTCAATAGAGATCAGTGGGAGTGCAAATAAGCAGTGTCATTTGGGAGAGCTAAGGGGCTAGATTTCCAAGCTCAGTTTTCACAGGGAATGGACCAGTTTCAGGGCCACTAGCCACCCCCTGGCTCCAGCTTGCTGTCTTTGCTGAAAAGTTTCATGCAGAGCTCCTCAGATTGGAGCCTGTCTTGGTACGTGCTCAACTGAACAACACAAACACACTGTGGCCCAGGGGTCCTGTCCTGCTGGCCTCTCTCCTCAGGGAGCCCGTCCATAGGGTCAGTTTTGTCACAGAGCACAACTGGTCTAGGTGGAGGAGTGAAAGAGTCACTGTGTTTCTGATTTTCTGGCAATGATTTGACTCTGTTTTGCTCTGTAATGTATTTAATTATCTGAATATTTTTCTGTTATTAGCCTTTGTTTCTCCTTTGTAAATTAGATACAAGTTTTGATTGAAAAATGTAAAAAGAATTTATCTTGGAGATTGCTTATAAAAATAATCTCTGATTTTGTGGAGTAGCCCCATGATATCTTTCATTTTTGAGCCAAGATGTCTCTCCTAAAGTCTTTTGCAAGCCCAGTAAAAACAGTTGGGACACCAGTATCCCCTTTTGCTTCTTTTTTTTTTTTTTTTTTTTTTTTTTTTGAGACGGAGTCTCGCTCTGTCGCCCGGGCTGGAGTGCGCCCGGCCCTCCTTTTGCTTCTTAAATGAACCAGTTGTTTTAGATGTGCGAGGAGCTGCTTCTGCCACTCAGAGCTTGCTGGCTGTGCTTGGAAGGGTTCCTACAGCTGTGTGAAGGGAGAGTCACTGGCAGGGGGTTGGTATATGAGTTGATCCCATATTTATTGTTAATACCTAACACAGCACCCAGGAGCTGCCAAGAGCTTTCCCCAACTCCACTCAAATGCTTCTAACTGACCCTGCTAAGAAAACGAGAGCAAGCAAACACAAGGGGACTAGTGTGAATGACTTACTTCTGGCTGAGGGTGGTTACTGGTGCCTTACTACTGAATGTTCTAGGGCCAGGGCCTGTTTTGGGTAGCAGAGTTCCTGGTCCATGGGAGGATATTCTTGTCCTTATCTTACTTTGTCAGATTTCCCAAGAAAGCCCCCAAATGTTGATCAAGACAGAAAATAGGCCTTTTTTGTCTTTTGTGGAGATAAACTGTTTAGTCCAATCAGAAATGTGTGGTGATCTACTGCCCAGACTATATTGAGCCATTTCCTAGAAGATAGGATGTTAATTTAACACCACTTGGGCATATTAAGAATATTGGGGCCGGGCGCGGTGGCTTAAGCCTATAATCCCAGCACTTTGGGAGGCCGAGACGGGCGGATCACGAGGTCAGGAGATCGAGACCACCCTGGCTAACACGGTGAAACCCCGTCTCTACTAAAAAATACAAAAAACTAGCTGGGCGAGGTGGCAGGCGCCTGTGGTCCCAGCTGCTCGGGAGGCTGAGGCAGGAGAATGGCGTAAACGCGGGAGGCGGAGCTTGCAGTGAGCTGAGATCCAGCCACTGCACTCCAGCCTGGGCGACAGAGCGAGACTCCGTCTCAAAAAAAAAAAAAAAAAAAAGAAAATTGGAGAAAATTAATAATGAAAATCCATAAATCCTCCTTTAACAAGCAAGGCGCTTGAGGCACCTGTTTCAGGGTTCACAGCCCTTCTCTGTGTGGTTAGATCTGCCCCTGCTCAGTTGACAGTTGGTTCTTATCTCTAAATGCCTTTGGGAATTTACAATCTATTTGGACTTTTGGGGGGAATTCTCTAATTTATCTGTGTTTAAATGGGCGCTGTCTCATACAGTAGCAAGTCTGCATGAGATAAGGTAACTTTTAGAATGAGAGAAAAAAAGAGGAATCTTGTGTAAGTAGAGTCAATATTGGGAAAACTTGGAGGTGAGTGGGAGGGGCATTCCTGTGAATTTGATAGCACCCAGCCTGAAGGGGAGTCTTGAGGATTTAGAAGGAAAACATGTGAGGCCCCAGCACAATGCCTGGCAGAGTGAGCGTGCCTGGCAGAGATGAGAGGTTCCCAGCAAATATTGGCTCCTCCTTTCTTTTATCTTCTTAATGTTTTGTTGATGAAATTGACTCAGCCTGCAATCTGACCTCTGCTGGGCATTTCCTGTAATGCATCTCATGAAAATGGTAACTAATATTTAGCATTTGCCTGGCAACCTAGCATTTCAGGCCCTAAGCATTTCAACCCAAGGGAGTTTATTCATTCAAGATGTAGTCAAGGTGCATTTACTGAGAACCTACTGGTTTGCTAAGGACTGTGCTTGGCCCTGGGTTACAGAAATGGCTAGACAAGGCCCTAGCTCTTGTGGAGTCACATTTCCAGTGCCTCTCAGAAGCTTCAAAACAGTAGACACTGTTTAGGAAAAAATTCACACTCAAAGTGTTTTTTCTTATTCTGTCACTCAACACTATAATAATCAACAGACTTCTGTGACCAAACGTCAGGGCATGGGGGAGTGAGTGGTTCTGTCCACCACCAGGTAAGCAATCAGTTTTGCTGTGGATACCAGCTGGGTATCTTCTCATGCAATTCTGACACTATCTACCTGGAGATAGCATCAGACTCCACAGGTTGAGGCTCAATCCCTAAAACGACTTGCTCTTTCTGACACCATTTGCAAGGATAGGACTCCAGAACTTTTGACCAACCAGCTTCAAGTAGGAGTTCCCACAGCTCCCTCTTTAGTTTCTGTTACTTTGCTGGAGCAGCTCACAGAATGCAGGGAAGCACGTTTACTGGTTTATTATAAAGGATGTTACAAAGGATACATATGAAAAGATGCATAGGGCGAGGTGTGGGGGAAGGAGCTTCCATGCCTTCCCTGGGCACATCACCCTTCAGGAACCTCCGCATGTTCAGCTATCAGGAAGCTCTCCAAACCCTGCCCTCTTGGGCCTTTTATGGAGATATCTTCAGATAGGCATGATTGACAACCATATAGAAATGTTGTTATAGAACCCAATTTGGGTCCGTTCACCCAGTGCAATAAAACCAGATCCCCACACCAAGGCTGTTTCAGTGATAGAAAGGAAGGCATTTATTGCAAAGTGCTGTGCAAGGAGGACCAGGCAGTGAAATGCTCAAAAATCTGACCTTCCAGGTGGCTTACAGGCAAGGATTTTTAACAGTGGGGTAAATTTCAGGAAAACAGAAGCTACAGGCAAAATTACAAATCAGTACACCGAGGTTGCACATTGGTTTAAGTTTAAAAGGGCAGGACATCTTGGGGGTAGGGGGTGCTCACAGGTAGATTCAGAGATCTAACTTGCAGTTGATCTTAGTTGCAGAAGCTCTAAGAATTTTGGGGTCAGTAGAAAAATGCTAACTTGCTAGGAGGGTGACTTTCTCCAAGCCTCTCAGGAAGAAACTTAGAACAAAGGACAGTGGGATCCATAATAGGTACAGTTTAGTCTTCTTTTCCTCCTAATCTGGCATCTTTGTGGTGAGGGTCTTCAGTGGGCGCCTGAGCCTTTGAAAGACAACTCAGGGACATATGTTAAGATCTTATCTTTAGTTTGTGTAGGGCAAGGGAACTTCTCTGGAGCTTTAACTTCCTTGGCTATTGTTCTTAAGCCACTTATTAACTTCTTGTTTACCAAGTTACTTAATTACCTCTAGGGCTAGCTGGATGCCTGAAATTTTTCTTAAAGGAACATTTGGATTTTTCCTTATTTCCATGCCTTGAGGTTTACAGGTCCCTAAAAGTTGGGGGTGGTCCCAGTTCCATCTCAGTGTGATTGGACAAAAAGGGTATGATATAACCCCAGCAAGGCCTGTTTGTTCAGATTCTGCTTGGCCTCTCTGTACAACTTTCCTTCTTCTAGGGTATGGGGCATGTGTAGGAGATACTTAGCAAATCTTTGATTTACATAGGCTTGCTCTGCCTTCAAGGCCTCTGGGGAGTGACAGCAGGACTCTGTGCCTAGGTATTACACCATTTTTGTTTTTGAGACAGAGTCTCGGTCTGTTGCCCAGGCTGGAATGCAGTCGTGCAGTCTTGGCTCACTGCAACTTCCACCTCCTGGGTTCAAGCGATTTTTATGTCTCAGCCTCCCGAGTAGCTGGGATTATAGGCACTCACCACCACGTCTGGCAAATTTTTTTGTATTTTTGGTAGAGATGGGGTTTCACTATGTTGGCCCAGCTGGTCTTGAACTCCTGACCTCAAAGTGATCCACCTGCCTTGGCTTCCAGAGTGCTGCGATTACAGGCTTGAGCCATTGTGCCCAGCCAGGATTGCAACTTTTGGCTGGCCAGCCCCTGTTTAGGCTGTTCTTCCTTGCAGAACTAGAGGTCGGCCTTCTTCTGGGCTCAAGTGATCCTCCTGCCTCAGCCTCCTGAGAGACTGACTATAGGCGTGCACCACCACATCAAGCTAATTTTTAAATTTTTTGTAGAGACAGGGGTCTCACCATGTTGCCCAGGCTGGTCTCAAACTCCTAGGCACAAGTGCTTCTCTCACCTCAGCCTCCCAAATTGCTGGGATTATAGATGTGAGCCACAGCGCCTGGCCTCACAGTTCTTTCTAATCAAGCACACTCTAAATCCTAAATCCACTGTGCACTCTGGCCTTTGGCAGTTTGCTCAGCAATAGATCAGCTTAGGTAAGTTGAATTCAGCAGCAGTGCCTTTCTTCCCTAAAGCATCAGTTGTAAGCACATTTATGGCAGCTAAAGGTGGTCTTAATCTCAGTTTCTAAGTGAAGGAGTCTTACTCTTTTTTTTTTTTTTTTTGAGATGGAGTCTCGCTCTGTCGCCCAAACTGGAGTGCAGTGGCCAGTTCTCAGCTCACTGCAAGCTCCACCTTTCGGGTTCACGCCATTCTCCTGCCTCAGCCTCCCGAGTAGCTGGGACTACAGGCGCCCGCCACCTCGCCCGCCTAGTTTTTTGTATTTTTTTGTATTTTTTAGTAGAGACGGGGTTTCACCGGATTAGCCAGGATGGGCTCAATCTCCTGACCTAGTGATCCACCCGTCTCGGCCTCCCAAAGTGCTGGGATTACAGGCTTGAGCCACCGCGCCTGGCCTAAGAGTCTTACTCTTATGAGCCCTTTCCAGCAATTGTGTAAGGGCTGGGGCCCCTCCCTTTTCTTACTGCAGCTTCTTCTCTGGGGGCTCCTTCTTGAGGTCATTACCAAGTTGATGGGAGAAATATCCTTTCTCTAAGTCTGCTGGCAGTTGCATTGGGTGGGGTAGGATTCTCTAAGACTCTTTTGCTGAGACCCCTGTTTTTTCAGTAAAAACATTCCTAGTACTGTCTTTTCTGCAAAAAGTTGTTTTCTGCCTCAGGAAGGTCCCTCTTTCCAGGATTTTACAATTCTTTATCCTGGTTTATTTCATGGTAATATCACCAACTAGTGTTTATCCTCTATTCAGAGAACTGATAGGTTGTAAAGGACCCAATTTACACACACACAAAGATTCCCTCCCACCCTCCTTTGGGAGTGGACAGGCCTGTTGCCTTGCTATCTGTTTTTTTGAGACAAGGTCTCTCTCTGTCACCTTGGCTGGAGTGCAGTGGTGCAATCACGGCTCACTGTAGCCTTAACCTCCCACCTCAGCCTCCTGAGTGGGACTACAGGCATGCGCCACCACCCTTGGCTGATTTTTGTCTTTTTTGTAGAGACGGGTTTTGCCATGTTGCCCAGGCTGGTCTTGAGCTTTGGGGCTCAAGTGATCTGCCCGCCTTGGCCTCCCATAATGGTGGGATCACGGCCCTTTTTCTAAAAAAATGGGTTTGTAAAAGAGTATTTTGGGAAAGCTAAGTAAGCAGAGGACCCTACATTGTTATTTAAAATAGTTATATGTAATATATTTGGAACACTTATTTTGTGCCAGGCACTGTTGCTTTATAGTCATTTGTTTCAGTTAATCATCGTGAATACCTTCTTTTCCAGTGTGAGTGAACTCCAGCTTAGCTCCATTTTACAGTTGAAGAAACTGATGCTCTAGTAGGGTTAAGAGACTTTGACCAAGGTCACACAAGTTAGGGGGGTGCTAGAGCCAGAAGTGTAACTTGTTCTGTCGTTGTTCATTTACCCCATTGATATACTGAGTGCCTGCTTTCTGAGGGTGCACTGCAGGGCCTGTACTCTTAAATACTGTGTTCGGCTGGTGTGAAAAGAACCCTGAATGCTGAGTCAGTAAACCAGAGCTTGAGTCCTACCTAGCTCTGCCACATTCCCACTATGACCTTGGACAAATAATTTCTGTTCTTTGAGGCTGTCTTTTAAAAGAAGTCTCGCTCTTTATTAGATAGGTGGCATACATGGCGAGGCTTTGTAAGCAGTAAAGCACTATCAGGTATAAACTGGCAGCTAAAGGTGGTCTTAATCTCGGTTTCTAAGTGAAGGGGTCTTACCCTTATGAGCCCTTTCCAGCAATTGTGTGCCTGCTTTTAAAAAAAAAAAAAAAAAGAATGTCCCGCAATTGGATAATTCTAGCTGTTCTTACTTGTAGTTTATATTTTAAGCAATAATTTTGAGGTGAGAGAGCTGGCAGTTTGTAGAAAACCCAGTCCGCAAGAATGAGTGGAGAGAAAGGGAAGTTTCAAATCTGCAGAGAAAGAGGTGTGGGAGCCCTCCGAAGGTTTGCTTAAAATTCAACTCGCAAAACAGATTAATAAGACAAAAGGCATACGAGTTTATTATTTAATGTGTATACACAGGAGCCTTCGGAATGAAGACCCAAAGGTACAGGGAAAATTGTCCATTTTTATGCTTAGGTTCAACAAAGTATGGACAGCTGTGTGGAAATATGATTGGAGGAAAAGGCTATGATCTAATGCTAATAGGCTGAGTGGGGAAACCCAGCAAGGCTGTCTGTCTAGATTGTTCTCAGCCTGTCTGAGCAGCATTCCTTCCTTCTGGGTGTGGGCAGGACCCTCTCTGGAATGGGGGTCTTACGACCTATAGTCAGACAAGGTAGGTCAGGCAATTTCTTTTCTTTTTTGATATGGAATTTCGCTCTTGTTGCCCGGGCTGGAGTGCAATGGCGCGATCTCGGCTCACTGCAGCCTCCACCTCCCGGGTTCAAGTAATTCTCCTGCCTCAGCCTCCTAGGTAGCTGGGATTACAGGCATCCACCACCACACCCGGCTACTTTTTTGTATTTTTAGTAGACACAGGGTTTTGCCACGTTGGCCAGGCTGGTCTCGAACTTCTGGCCTCAGGTGATCCGCCCACCTTGGCCTCCCAAAGTGCTGGGATTACCAGTGTGAGCCACCATGCCCAGCCAAGTGATTTCTTTATGGACAGTTTTTACACAGAAAGGTGGAGGGAGAGTAATATTTTTAGGTATGATAGTGGGCTTTGGGGAAAAGGGTTTCTGTTTCTATGACCCACCTTGGAGAAAGAGGGATTCTAGTCTGTCTGGCTAGCCTTGGGGGCCAATGGGACTGAGAAGGCTGGAGGGCCTCTTTTCCAGTTTCCCAGCCCCTTTCCAGGAGAAGGCTGTGGGGCAGAGTTGGTTCATTAGGAACTCTGAGATTTACCAAAGCATGATCCTTCACATTTAGCTGGGGATCTAGTCAGTTTAAAAGAAGACAAGAAAAACATTTGCCTTGCTTTCCTTTTTAAAATGGCTTTATAGCCTTAAGTAAGTTTCACTGCCCAATTCAGCCTCTAGGGAGGGGCTCACAGGGCCTCAGGGAGGGGCCCAGTGCTCCCGCCTTGAGATGCCTGCCCAGGATCTCTGGCCTTAGGTCTGCTCACACTCATCCCAACTTTAAAGAGACAAATCTATTGTAGACTCTAGAAGACTTGCTTGGAAAAAAGTGGTGGGTTTTCATTTTTCCCCCCTCTTGATCAACTGTCCTTGTTTAATAATAGAACTAAGTACATTCCTCATATCCATTTTGCTCTTCAGAGGTAAAACCTTCATGGCTCTTCTGAAGTGAGCATCGTGCTTGTAAATAAATAAAAATAGTATCTAACTGGCTCAGAGGACAAAGAACGTGAAGAAGAAAGCAACTCATTAGGTGGCTCAAAAAGCGACTCATTGGTTATTCTATAAATACGTTTGCCATGTTTTAAAAGGCTCACAATTGTGTTTACAAACCAGTGCCTTTTGTGGTTAATTTGAGTATATCCTAGTTTCACAGTGAGAAGAATGAGCTTGTGACTCAGACTAATATTTTACTGTCTGTTACTATTTGATTAAATGACACTAAAATCTGAATAATGACTTGTGTCCCCTCTTTCTCTTTCTCTCTTTGCTGTTTTCAGTAGAGCATGCACCATTTTGAACGTGAATTTTCGGTAAAGTAAACTATGCTGATTTCTCTAACTTTAAAGATGCTCTGTTTCTGTGTGTGATATAGGACCCAAAGTGTCTCGATTTTTGAAGTGATTAACAAGTGGGAAAGCAGATTTGAGACTATTTCCTTATCTGAATATTTAAATGAAATACAGCATCTTTAAAAGAGCACCCAGTGACTTCATCTATATTCATTTCATTTTCATCATGACTTTCAAAATCTTCATTTTCACTCTGATTTCAGTTTTAAAATACAGCTCTAAAACCTGCAAATCAACTGCATGGCATTTTGGTATATTTTAATTTTGGAAACCATAACTCTCAAAAGTCCTGTTGCTGCAAAAATGTTGGTTCCCTAGTTACTCTGATGAAGAGGAAAGAGGGTTAGGCAGTTGAGTTCTCTTGGTTACAGGGAGACAACTTACTGGCTTTTATAACTGAGGTAGGGAAAAACAGTTCTTTTGTAAGCATCCTTTATAATTCTCGAGCTGTGACAGGAGTACAGCCTCCTCACCTGCCTGAGGCCAAAGGAGAAGGTGGTTCTCCTGAGAGCTGGGGGCTGCCTGCTTCGGTTCTCTCCCGAGAGTGGCTGGTAAGTCTGGTGTTACCCTAGTGTGGTCTCATGGCCACTTGGCCTCCCCTCCTGTATGTGACCACAGAGGAGCTCGGAATTAGAGAGACGTGTAGATTACCCACTGCTGGCTGCTAACATGGGCATAAGAGTCAGTGGGGAGGGGAGCCGGGCGCAGTGGCTCATGCCTGTAATCCCAGCACTTTGGGAGGCTGAGGCGGGTGGATCACAAGGTCAGGAGTTCAAGACCAGCCTGGCCAACATGGTGAAACCCCGTCTGTACTAAAAATATAAAAATTAGCTGGGCATGGTGGCACACCCCTGTAATCCCAGCTACTCGGGAGGCTGAGGCAGAGAATCGCTTTAACCTGGGAGGTGGAGCTTGCAGTGAGCCAAGATCGTGCCACTGCACTCCAGCCTAGGTGACAGAGTGAGACTACATCTCAAAAGGAGTCAATGGGGGAACCCTCAGACATCCTGTCCACCAAGGCTGTTGAGGGTGTTTCTGGCCTGGCATTCCTCCCTAGATCTGACCTACGCTCTCCCTGCAGCATTCTCTGCCCTCTGCCGGGGCCTCTGCTGGACTGCTAGGTTCCCATGTGGTTTGGTGGAGAGGATTTGGGGGTGGGTGGAGTAAGCAGTTGGCCCTCAGGGATTTTGTCTAAGAGAAAGTGAGATGGGAGAAATCGGGACTGACCTGGTCATAACTGAAGGTAAGCCGTTTGCAGCATCCCCCATCCTGGGCGCGAATTCAGGTATCATCAGTCTAACATGGAATCGGTCTGCTCTTGTATGTGGCCTGGAGATAAGGGTATTGGAGGTCTCTTGGCAGGAGGGACTTATTCACATTTTAGAGAGCACAGGCAGCAGGCAGTTGTTCCCAGGTTTGTCACAGGCCAAACAGTCAACTTTCATTTGGCCCTCGTTGCCCCTGCCCCCTCTTCCCTCCATTGTTAGCCATGTGTTGTAACTCAAGCCCCAATGGACCTTTCAGGAAGCTTGTGGACCATGGAAAGGTCCAAAAGGAAAAGCCAAAAACAATCAATGGGGCAGACTGAGTGAGACAGAGTCCCAGGTCTATGTTCCTGACTCCTCCAGTTTCCACTTTCTGACCCCTAGACTTCCTGTCCCCTCCAGAGTGTTCCAAACTGGCAAGCTGGGTTCTGGCCTTCCTTACCCTGGTTGTACATAAGAGCCACCATAGTTGTTGCAGGCCCAGTGAGGAAAAGCGGACCTGCTGGGACATCAAACCCCACTGGACTGCTCCGGCCTGCTGAGGCCACATCAGGGAGATCCTGCTGCCTGTCCTTTCATTCCATCTGCTTTACAGGCACAGGTTACCCTGGAGCCCTTAAGACAGTGTATTTATTGACACCACCTACATTTTCAAAGAGACTCATTTAAAGTGACAACAGTTTCAGCCTTCACTTGGACAGTGGAAAATCCATGTACTGAACCCCACCTCCAACTCCCAAACTCTGTGGTGGTGCATTTGCACTTCTAATTTTGAGGGCTTGGTAATGAAGCGAAAACCAAGGGTTGGTTCTCTGTGAAGCCAAGCAGTTTTGTTCTATGCCAAATGGCAGCCCCTACCCCTGAGCCCAGCCCTGATGCCCGTCTCCAGCCTCCCAGAATCCTTGCCTGGAGGGCTAGTCAGTCTCTAGATGGCCAGTGCTGGACCTTTAGTAGAATTCCCAAGTACTGCCGCAGCCGAGAGCCCGTCCTTAACTGCACAGTGATTCTTCTGCAGGGAGTCAAAGCACAAACCTGGGAGGCAGAAACCGTGGAGCTCCTTCTGGTACACTACGTGGCCCTGAATATCATCAAGTCCAGATTCCACTGCCCTTTTCTGGCCATTGGGTGGGAGGGTGCTGGGGAAGGGCATTGGCACCTACTCACCCCCAGGTGGGCAGAGCTCACTCCTTCGGGCCCACTTGGTGTTGCAGTCAAGAGACTCAGTTCCAAAAACCTTCAGCAGAGGTCTCCCCTCCTCCTGGTATTTCACTGGTTGCTCTCCAGAAGTCAACTCTTCAGAGGAATGCTTATCACACACGCTTATTCTCCCCTTTCCCCCTTCAGCAGTTACTTCAGGTTTAAAGTCCTTTTTATCTCTGTAACCCTCTGACATAAAGCCAGGAACATTTTCCCACAATCCACCTTAGCATAAAACATAACAGAATTTCATTCATCAGTTGTTATTGTTTAGAACCAATGAACATGTTGGTCATTTGTATGTATTTAATCTTTATTTGTATTGTTATATTTGAGCATTCCAAGATTGCAGAGCATGAGCGTGTGTGTTTGTGTGATTCTTTAATTTCAGCTGCCTTAGGTTTGAGTAAAAGATGTAAAGAAAGGTAAGTGATTTTCTATTGTAAGACTTTAACCGATACCTGTTACACTTGGTGAAAAGGATGTACTTACTTGAGTATTGTACTGGTGATTCTGAGCCAGTCATCCATACAAACTTAAGTAGGGTAGCTTTACCTGTTACCTGTTATCACAACTCAGTAGCAGTGTAGGGGAAACCACCTGGCAGAATGTCTCCCTGGGGTAGCCCTGGGAGGGACAGAGACAACATCTGACAGGCAGAGTCTTAGAGCTGCAAGGTCACAGGAGACAAGGCAACTAACTGTGACAAAGGAACATTCTTTAAGGCAAGGCTTTTTCTGTACTCCCTGTTTATTCTGTCCTGAGAGAACCATTCATTGATTCCAAAACATAAAATTCGAGTTGCAAATGTCCATGTGCCTGGAAGCTGAGGGAAGGAAGTTTTAGACACCTGCCCAGTTTCCTTCTCCTTGCCCACTGCGGTACAACACGACATTCTAGTTTCTCCCGATGTTTCATCAAAGACACATTTAGTGCAGTTCTGTCCTGTTCCTTGGTTGGGCCACAATGGAGAGAACAGTACTTGAGAAAGATTTCTCTGTAAGAATACCATGGCAAAGGCCGGGCGCGGTGGCTCAAGCCTGTAATCCCAGCACTTTGGGAGGCCAAGACGGGCGGATCACGAGGTCAGGAGATCGTGACCATCCTGGCTAACACGGTGAAACCCCGTCTCTACTAAAAAATACAAAAAACTAGACGGGCGTGGTGGCAGGCGCCTGTAGTTCCAGCTACTCGGGAGGCTGAGGCAGGAGAATGGCGTAAACCCAGGAGGCGGAGCTTGCAGTGAGCTGAGATCTGGCCATTGCACCCCAGCCTGGGCGACAGAGCCAGACTCCGTCTCAAAAAAAAAAAAAAAAAGCCCCATTAGAGGCCGGGCGCTGTGGCTCAAGCCTGTAATCCCAGCACTTTGAGAGGCCGAGACGGATGGATCACGAGGTCAGGAGATCGAGACCATCCTGGCTAACACGGTGAAACCCCGTCTCTACTAAAACATACAAAAAAACTAGCCAGGCGACGTGGCGGGCGCCTGTAGTCCCAGCTACTCCGGAGGCTGAGGCAGGAGAATGGCGTGAACCTGGGAGGCGGAGCTTGCGGTGAGCTGAGATCCGGCCACTGCACTCCAGCCTGGGTGATAGCGCGACTCCATCTCAAAAAAAAAAAAAAAAAAAAAAGAATACCATGGCAGAGAGACCCCTCTGCCCCTGCTTTGCATTGCTAACAGTTATTAGCATTTTATATTTATTTAATGCAACCTATCAGGAAATTATTATTTGAGACAGACTCCTCTGTCTTGCTGAGAATGCTGAGTGGTTTGTCATTTTACATAAAATCACATCCTTCAAATATTGAGTGTGTTGGAGCAACGAAAGCACTGTTCATCCCTTATGAGTAACTGACATTCAGGAAGGCCAACTCCATCATGCAGATGTCTATCTTTAATTGCTAGCTCAGAAGCAGACAGAGCTTCCTGGGACCTGGCTAAAGTAACTGATAGATGGAATTCTTCTTTGGGGACTATTACTAATATTTGCAAATGGGATCAGAGCCTCATCTGTGCAGAGAATGTCACCATATATGGTTTCATGTAATCTGTAATTATTTGTTCCAACAGCCTTTAACATGACTATTGTTTGAAAAAAATGGCAACTTTTAATTCCCCTTTGATGCTTCTAGCTTTGATTAGTATTTTAAGAACTCATACAGTACTAGGTATCTTGGTCCCTCTGAGGAAAACATGTGGACTCTCACCAGTCCGTTGTGCTCAGGACTGAGCAGTAGCATGTGTGCAGGGCAGCTGCGGAGGTGAATACTGATTGCCCCTTCTTCCTACACAGGGATATCTGCATTACCTCCACCTCCTCCACCTCCACCACCACCAGCAGCTCCCTTGCCTCCTGCGAGCACCGAGGCACCTGCCCAGCTCTCGTCTCAGGCTGTGAATGGCGTGAGCCGAGGGGCCTTGCTCAGCTCTATCCAGAATTTCCAAAAAGGAACTTTGAGGAAAGCCAAAACCTGTGATCACAGTGCTCCGAAGATCGGCTGAAGCTTCCTGTTTACACTTGGAGGGAAAAGTTCTTTTTTATCCCTACTCACCCCTACGCCCCAAACTACCCTCTTCCTGGGAAAATAATTGCTGAGCCAGTACAGCCACAAACAGTACTGTTTTGCAGATGCTCATGTAAGAAGCTTTTCAAGAGGGAAATAATTCTTTAAGCAGAATAAAGTTAGGCTGGCATTGCTCCCTTAAGATTTTGCTCCTTTATTAACCCTGTAAAGGAGTCTTGTTTATCCTCTAATGGGCATGCTTCAGGGGCAGCAGCATATTGAAATATTTTCACCAACTAAAGGAAATAGACAGAAAAACAATGACAATATTCAATCACAGCAGTAAATGGCCTTTGTGTTGCAAGCCCTTCTACCCCATCAGACAGCTCCTAGAAACATTCCTCTTATATAGTTCATTTCTCTAAAGCATTTTCTGATTCTTAGATAACTCCAACTTTTGCTACTTTTGTCTTAGACATTAACACTATAGCCCAAAGCATAGTTACTTTGCTGAATCAGAAAGCAACTGAGTTCTTCGTTTTCTCCTCAAATAGAATGGGGAACGTTCACAACATTCTCTTAAGTTCTAACAGGAATACCATTGTGGTTATAGAACTCAGGGCTGCTAAAGCAACTACTCTAGACCCATAGTTCTTTTTAGTTAGAATGTATTGAAACAGACAAAAATATTAACATCAGGCCGGGCGCGGTGGCTCAAGCCTGTAATCCCAGCACTTTGGGAGGCCGAGACGGGCGGATCACGAGGTCAGGAGATCGAGACCATCCTGGCTAACACGGTGAAACCCCGTCTCTACTAAAAAAATACAAAAAACTAGCCGGGCGAGGTGGCGGGCGCCTGTAGTCCCAGCTACTCGGGAGGCTGAGGCAGGAGAATGGCTTAAACCCGGGAGGCGGAGCTTGCAGTGAGCTGAGATCCGGCCACTGCACTCCAGCCTGGGCGACAGCGCGAGACTCCGTCTCAAAAAAAAAAAAAAAAAAAAAAAAACATCAGAAAAAGCTATGGCCTATTAGAGGATCTTCTTAATCCTCAGCAATTAAGTTTGGGATTTGAGGGGAGCAGGTCATTGTTACAACAGAAGTAAATTTGGCATCTATAAAAATCAATTAAGATGTTTGAAAGATTTATTTAAATATATCAATATAGCATCTTTTTAATGTTACTCATTTATTAGATCCTTTATCCTGATTTGCTTAAACCTTTCAATTGCACTTTAAAGGATTATAAATAATCCATTTAAAAATTCAAGTACACACATCAGTGTTGGTTACTATGCAGAGAGAATGTCATTGTGTATAGTTTCATGTAATCTGTGATAAATGTCAGCCGTATTTTTTATTAAAATCATGTCAAGAAAACGTGTTGTCTGTAGCTTGATGAGATATTTCCAATGATAACTTTTTGTAGCATCTGTTGTTAAGAATAGATTCACACAGTCTGAGGTTTCCTTCCTGCCTATCCTGTCTCTATTCTTTTGTGTCTCACTTTTCCTCTAAGAACTAAAAATCCTGTCTTGCTACTTAAATTAGGTACCACCTATACGCTTCTGCAACTAATTTAAACCCATCTTTTCCATCTCAGCTTCTGAAGAGGGCAGTATTTGACAGAATATCTGATCTTTGGCAATGGGAAAAACACCTGACATAAACTTTGCCATAATTTAAAAAAGAATGCTATTAGAATTAGGCATTTAGAGAGTCTGTGGAGAGGCTGGGCGCGGTGGCTCAAGCCTGTAATCCCAGCACTTTGGGAGGCCCAGACGGGCGGATCACGAGGTCAGGAGATCAAGACCATCCTGGCTAACATGGTGAAACCCTGTCTCTACTAAAAAAAAAATACAAAAAACTAGCCGGGCCTGGTGGCGGTCGCCTGTAGTCCCAGCTACTCGGAGGCTGAGGCGGGAGAATGGTGTGAACCCGGGAGGCGGAGCTTGCAGTGAGCCGAGATCACGCCACTGCACTCCAGCCTGGGCGACACAGCGAGACTCCGTCTCAAAAAAAAAAAAAGAGTCTGTGGAGAAGTTCCTGTTTCAAGTGTGATGCAACCTAGGTGATTACCTGATGGAGGCTTGAGGCCTGAGTCCTTCTGAAGTCAGTTTTGCTGCCTATTTTGGATGGTTCAGATATACGAATACAAACAGGTAATTCTTTTTTTTTTTTTTTTTTTTTTTTTTTTGAGACGGAGTCTTACTGTGTCGCCAAGGCTGGAGTGCAGTGGTGCGATCTCGGCTCACTGCAAGCTCCACCTCCTCGGTTCCAGCCATTCTCCCGCCTCAGCCTCCGAGTAGCTGGGACTACAGGCGCCCGCCACCGCGCCGGGCTAGTTTTTTGTATTTTTAGTAGAGAAGAGGTTTCACCGTGTTAGCCAGGAGGGTCTCGATCTCCTGACCTCATGATCCGCCCGCCTCGGCCTCCCAAAGTGCTGGGATTACAGGCTTGAGCCACCGCGCCCAGCCCAAACAGGTAATTCTTGTACAGTATCAGCTTATTTTCCACATGGCACTAATTTGTTGTTATTTTTAAGACGGGTTTTGCTCTTTCACCCAGGCTGGAGTGCAGTGACCCAATCACAGGTCACTGCAGGGCTCCAGCGACCCTCCTGTAGGCACACCACCAGATACCTGTTTTTTTGTTTTTTTTGTAGGCAGTGTTTTTGCAACGTTGCCCCAGCCTGGTCTCAAACTCCTGGGCTCAAGCAATCCCTGCCTCAGCCTCCCAAAGTGCTGGGATTATAGGCATGCGCTACTGTGCCTGGTGGCACTAATTTCTTAATAGAATTTCAAGTTTTCTACCCACACTGACTTTTTTCTATCTTTTCTTTGTAGAGATGGGGTTTCGCCATGTTCCCCAGGCTGGTCTTGAACTCCTACACTCAAGGGATCCACCCACCTCGGCCTCCCAAAGTGCTAGGATTATACGTGTGAGCCACCACCACACCCAGCCAATTCTTTTTTTTTTTTTTTTGAGACAGAGTCTTGCTCTGTTGCCCAGGCTGAAGTGCAGTGGCGCCATCTTGGCTCACTGCAAACTCCGCCTCCTGGGTTCAAGCAATTCTCCTGCCTCAGCCTCCCGAGCAGCTGGGACTACAGGCGCGTGCCACCATGCCTGGCTTTAGTAAAGACGAGGTTTCACCATGTTAGGATGGTCTCAATCTCCTGACCTCATGATCCGCCCACCTTGGCCTCCCAAAGTGCTGGAATTACAGGCATGAGCCACCACACCCAGCCCAGTCAATTCTTTTAATATAAAAATATAATAGTCATGGCCAGGTGTGGTGGCTCATGCCTGTAATCCCAGCACTTTGGGAGGCCGAGGCGGATGGATCACCTGAGGTCAGGAGTTCAAGACCAGCCTGGCCAACATGGTGAAATCCCACCTCTACTAAAAATACCAAAATTAGCCAGATGTGCTGGCTAATTTCCTACTCCTGAGGCTGAGGCAGGAGAATCACTTGAACCTGGGAGGTGGAAGTTGCAGTGAGCCAAGACTGTGCCACCACACTCCAGCTTGGGGAACAAAGCCAAACCTTGTCTCAAAAAAAAAAAAAAAAAAAAAAACAGTCATAGTGAGGAATTCCTTTATTCCTTATCAAAACAAACTAACAGTAAATGTATATTATATGCTTTAATTTTATACATATAAGTTATCTTGTTTGGATATATCTTTCATCAGGACTCTGCCACATCCATACTTTGTCCTGGTGGTGAGACAGGGTAAAATGTTATATAATTTGTTATTCAAAGAATGTGGCAACTGTAACAAACAAAAGGAAGCATGGCATCTAGGGCAGGAGAGTGGAGAGTTTTCCCCACACAAACACATTTAAACTTCCCTGTACAAAAACACCTGCTGTTGCTTTAGAAATCGTTTTCCTTTATGAGTAGTAGTCAGGTCTAGAAGTACAAGTGCAGTGCCAGCAAGTATTTCAAATAAATTTCAACGACTTGATATTCAAGTCCAAACTAAATATTTAATGTTTTCTTTATTGCAAATATGATGTCTTTGACCTGAGGTATAGAGTTGTCTTCTAGAATCTTTGCATAAGGCATAGGGACGTCAGCACCAGTGACACGAACAGCAGGAGCATCCAGGAAATTGAACGCAGGACCTAGAAGGAAGGCTCAACTGAGAGAGAGCAAATGCCTTGGGCACTACCACCTTGTGCCACTGGGCACTACCACCTTGGCACAGAGGTGTGGCTCTCCAGAAAGAGAAAACGTAAGGAATGCTAATTATGGGGAACTGCTTTCTGGATTTGCTTTTAAAATATTTGCCTGAGGAGAAATGCCAAACTTACAAGTTTAAAGTTCAAGTCGTTTGGCCACTCCTAGCTTTCAATCTCTTTATGCTGTACGTATTCAGGTACATGATGTTTACTACAGCTTGACTGTATTCTAGAACCAGTTTCTTTGAAATACCTTCCATGATCCTGGCACAGATTTCAGCTCCTACTCCAAACTGTGGCCAGCCTCCTTCCACAGTTACGAGATGATTTGTCTTCATGACACTGGCTTCTATGGTTTCCATGTCCATTGGTCTGATGGTACGCATATTTATCACCTAAACAGGTAATATAATCAAGTTTACAGAGCTATTGCAGCACAAATAGAGCCGTACCCCATAATACCATTTCCTTTTTTGTTTCCTGTTAATCTTTGTGTCTAGGAAAATCTAATCTGCCTATGAATAGGTACATGAATGTACAAACTGTAAAAGGAAAAATTTTAATTAAAACAAAGATCTGTATGTCTACCACAAGCAGCTCTGTGCAGTTATAGGATTCATTCATCTTCCTTCACTTTTTTATTTCTTTTGAGATGGAATTTTGCTCTTGCTGTCCAGGCTGGAGTATAATGGCGTGATCTTGGCTCACTGCCACCTCTGCCTTCCCAGTTCAAGCCATTCTCCTGCCTCAGCCTCTGGAGTAGCTGGGATTACAGGCATAGACCACCACACCCAGCTAATTTTTGTATTTTTAGTAGAGATGGGGTTTCACCATGTTGGCCAGGCTGGTCTCAAACTCCTGACCTCAGGTGATCCACCACACCCAGCCAATCCTCCTTCACTTTAAATTCCCTCATCAAAATGAGTAACAGTTAACAGCTGAGTGCCTATCATGTACCAAGCACTACACTAAGTGTAATTCTCACAACTGCCCTATCATGGGACAGCATTATCCCCATTTTATAGCTGATGAAACAGATTTAGAGTGTATAACTTGCCCAAGTATAACTAGCACATGGTACGTTTCTAAAAGATCCAGAACCTCAGAAGGGTGAGATGGGAGCATCACTTGGGCCCAGGAGTTAGAGGTTACCGTGGGCTAGGATTCAGCCACTGCACTTTAGCCTGAGCAACAGAACAAAACCCTGTCTTTTTCTCTCTCTCTCGGGGGGATCACTGAGAACCAGAAGAGGTTCAGAGAGCTCCCTGTCTCTCAAAAACAAGATCCAGAACCTAAGTGACCTGAGTGGTAAAAAGCTAAGTATGTGAACTGCAGGCAGGTTTCCAGCTTTAAGCAGAGACACAAGTGAGTGACAAAGCAAGGTTTTACATCTAATTAACCTGTTACAGAACTCTTCTGGGTCTTAAATCTAAAAGGAGCCTTTCTAATTCTTTAAGAACAAGTAAATGACCACTCACCTCACATTCAACTCCCTCTTTAGACAGCACTGCTGCAGCTTCTAAGCAGTGGCCCACAGGTCTCGAATGGGAAACCACAGTTATATGTGTTCCTGAAAACAGAGTGGTCACAGATGAGAGATCAGATTGAAACTGAAGATGCTACACCACTGTGCAGCCAGCTGTGGCTCTTGTTCATTCATGAAGTCTTCAACCCAACTTCATTCCAGTGAGCTGAGGAATGTGGCAGCCTTCCTAGAAATGAAACACAAACCTACCAGACTGAGATCTAGAAAAGCACAACTGAATGAGAAATTAGGGCATCACACATTCTTAACTTGAGCTCATTCTATAATTTTTCAAAGTAAATGACAGTAACTTGTAGGTAAAATTTTACCAAAATTGAGGGACTGGATTAAAAATACTGTTTATGTATCTTAGTTCTCTTACCTTGCCTTTCTATTTTGGCTTTTCCAATAGGAATCAGAAAATCTTTTGACTGAGCTTCCGGAGGAAATTCAAAAGGAACCCCATACATCAATTCATTCTCTAGCACCACGACTGAAAAACATAAATATTTAAACAAAAGTAACCAATGACATCCAGAATGACTAAAACTATACAAAGCAATACCATTCATCTTGTGAGAAGTTTCACTGTGCTGATTAGCCTTATTTCTACCACAACCAGCAGCCTTGAGAGCAGTTTAGGTACTTAAATTTGTAGTTTGGTCAATATAATTTTATCTATTAAAACCAGTATTGTGGGTGTGCAGTAAATGTCTCCCTTACCTAGCTGGCCCCCTTATAGTTGGAAATAGGAAAAGCAAGCACATTCTTTACTGTCTTTACTATATAAATTATTAACATTTTATATGATGTATCTAAGCCTAACTAAAAGACTTGAATGGTTTCCTCTGTGCAAATATATTATTTTAGTTTTTCAATTTTCAAAAAAAAAAAAAAAAAACCAAAGGGTCCCTGTGCTGACCTGGATTGTTATCCCGAATGGCTGATTTAATAAGTCCTTTAGCATCCTCTGAATTCCAGGGACTGACCACCTTTAAGCCTGGGCAGTGCCCATACCAGGCAGCAAAGCACTGTGAGTGCTGGGCAGCTACACCTGCTGAGGCACCATTGGGCCCCCTGAAGACTATAGGCACAGACTGAAGGCCACCAGACATGTAGTAGGTCTTGGCAGCTGAGTTTATAACCTGGTCAATGGCTTGCATGGAGAAATTGAAGGTCATAAATTCACAAATGGGCCGCAACCCAGCCTGTAAAATCAAAAATGTGGATGTTAAAAAGACTAAAAACAGCAATAAAGACTAGCAAACAATCACTCCAAGTCTTCCAACATTCAAATAATGTTTTTATTTTTTATAGACAGGGTCTCACTGTCACCCAGGCTGGAGTGCAGTGGCGCACATCATAGCTCACTGCAGCCTGTAACTCCTAGGCTCAAGTAATCCTCCTGCCTCAGCATCCAGAGTAGCTGGGACTATAGGCAAGCACCACCACATCTACCTACTTGGAATTTTTTTGTTTTTTTCCCAAATGTTTTTAAAAGGTGATGTTAAATATCTTTGGGGATGGGCACAGTGGCTCACGCCTGTAATCCCAGCACTTTGGGAGGCCAAAGCGGGCAGATCACTTGAGGCCAGGAGTTCAAGACCAGCCTGGCCAACATGGTAAAACCCCATCTCTACTAAAAACACAAAAATTAGCCGGGCATGGTGGCGCGACCTGTAGTCCCAGTCACTATGGAGGCTGAGGCAGGAGAATCGCTTGAACCTGGAAGCTGAGATTGTGCCAGTGCACTCCAGGCTGGGCGACAGAGTGAGACGCTGTCTCAAAAGAAAACAAGAAATGTCTTTGGATAAGCTTCATAAAGAGTATTACATACCATGGCCAGGCACGGTGGCTCAAGCCTGTAATCCCAGCACTTTGGGAGGCCCAGACGGGCGGATCACGAGGTCAGGAGATCAAGACCATCCTGGCTAACACGGTGAAACCCCGTCTCTACTAAAAATACAAAACACTAGCCGGGCGAGGTGGCGGGCGCCTGTAGTCCCAGCTACTCGGGTAGCTGAGGCAGGAGAATGGCGTGAACCCGGGAGGCGGAGCTTGCAGTGAGCTGAGATCCGGCCACTGCACTCCAGCCTGGGCGACACAGCGAGACTCCGTCTCAAAAAAAAAAAAAAAAGAGTATTACATACCATAGCTGCACCTACAGCAATTCCAGCAAAGCCCATCTATAAAGTAAAATATAAACATAAGTGAAAATCCATAAAAATGAAGACAGTGGACACTAATAGACATGCCCTCCAGGGTCTGCTTCCCCCTGGAAGACTTACCTCTGATATGGGAGTGTCAATAATCCTCTTGTCTCCATATTTCTTCCACAGCCCTCGACTAACCTACAATTAAGATTTGATCCCTTAAGTGTATCTGGGGGTAACAGTGACTTCAATTTTGTGTAACTTTCATATATTTCAGTTACCTTGTATGCCCCATCGTACTGGGCAACTTCTTCTCCAAGCAGAAATACCTTCTCATCTCTTTCCAGCTCCTCATCCATACCCTGATTTATAGCATCACGAACTGTCACCTGTCACAGGTATGCAAAAACAGTCAATACAGAATTGTTTGAGATTCAACTAAGATTTTCTTCCTTTATATTTACCTAGGCTGCCCAGAGCATACAATATAAAAACACTAGAACAAGTTTCTCTTTAAAACTCAAAGAATTCGGCCGGGCGCGGTGGCTCAAGCCTGTAATCCCAGCACTTTGGGAGGCCCAGACGGGCGGATCACGAGGTCAGGAGATCGAGAGCATCCTGGCTAACACGGTGAAACCCCGTCTCTACTAAAAATACAAAAAACTAGCCGGGCTAGGCCGGGCACGGTGGCTCAAGCCTGTAATCCCAGCACTTTGGGAGGCCGAGACGGGCGGATCACGAGGTCAGGAGATCGAGACCATCCTGGCTAATACGGTGAAACCCTGTCTCTACTTAAAAAATACAAAAAACTAGCCGGGCGACGAGGCGGGCGCCTGTAGTCCCAGCTACTCGGGAGGCTGAGGCAGGAGAATGGCGTAAACCGGGAGGCGGAGCTTGCAGTGAGCTGAGATCCGGCCACTGCACTCCAGCCTGGGTGGCAGAGCAAGACTCCATCTCAAAAAAAAAAAAAAAAAAAAAAAACATACAATCCATCAATTCCACTTCTATGTATATGCCCCAAATAACTGAAAGCAGGGATTCAAGCATATACTTGCACATCAATGTTCACAGCAGCATTATTCACAATAGACAAAACAATGCCAGGCACGGTGGCTCACACCTGTAATCCCAGCACTTTGGGAAGCCAAAGCAGGTTTGGATCAACGTGGTGAAACCTGGCCTCCACTAAAAATACAAAAATTAGCCGGGTGTGGTGGCGGGCGCCTGTAATCCCAGCTACTCAAGAGGCTAAGGCAGAACTGCTTGAACCCAGGAGGTAGAGGTTGCAGTGAGCCGACATAGTGCCATTGCACTCCAGCCTGGACAACAAGAGCAAAACTCCGTCTCAAACAAACAACAAAAAAGAAAATGTCGGGCTGGGCGAGGTGGCTCATGCTTGTAATCCTAGAACTTTGGGAGGCCAAGGCAGGCAGATCACTTGAGGCCGGGAGTTCAAGACCAGCCTGGGCAATATGGTGAGACCCTGTCTCTACTAAAAATACAAAAATCAGCCGGGTGTGGTGGCGCCCGCCTGTAATCACAGCTACTCAGGAGTGTGAGGCGCGAGAATCCCTTGAGCCGAGGAGGTGGAGGTTGCAGTGAGCTCTGATCGCGCCACTGCACTCCAGCCTGGGTGACAGAGCGAGCCTATCTCAAAAATACATACATATATATATATATTATTCAGCCTTAGGAAGGAATCAAACTGACGCATGCTACAACATGGATGAACCCTGAGGACATTACGCTGAGATAAGCCAGACACAAAAGGACAAATTATGCCACTTACATAAAATTATAGAATAGTAATCTCATAGAGACAGAAAAGTACAACAGGGGTTACCAAGGGTTTGGTTAAGGGAAATGAGGAGTTACCGAGTAACGGACAGTTTCTGTTTGGGATGATTAAAAACTTCTGGAAATGGATGGTGGTTAATGGTTGTACAACATGGTGAATGTACTTAATGCCACTGAATTATACACTTCTAAAAAGTACATTTTAAGTTAGGTCTATTTTGCTGAAATTTAAAGGAAAAAAAACATAGAGTGAGGGAAGAACCCCTAATCTTAGTTTTCCCCCATTGCCCAGCCAGCTGTGAGGTAGTGACTCGCCGGGGTGATAAGCGCCAGGCGGCGACAGAGGCAGCAGGAGCTCCACGGAGGATGCTGGCTCCACAAACCCAAGGCCCACAGCGCCCACCGGCCAGGGCGCAGGCGCGACTCCGGCCCCCTTCCCGAGAGAAGGGGGCCCCTCCCCGAGAGAAGGGGGCCCCTCCCCGAGAGAAGGGGGCCCCTCCCCGCCCTCGTCCGACGAGCGCCCGCGCCTGTTACCTGCAGCGCAGCTGGGGCGGTCCAGTGAAAGCGCCTCTTCAGCAGCCCGGAGACCTGGCAGGGAGAGAGGAAGATGATGGCGGGACGCAGGGTGGGCACGGGTGGCGTAGGAATACAGGCCGCGCGCTGCTGCCTACCTCCCGAAGGGGTCTCCGCACCAAGCCAGATACCGCCGCCATCTTGATCATGTCCTCTATCCGCTGCCAAATGACAACACAGAGGGGCCGGCAGACGTGAGAAAGCCCCGCCTCCTCCGGCGCGGGCCAATGGCAAGGCGCGGCGCCTGCGTGACTCGCCCCCCCCCCCGCCCCCCGCCCACCGGGTGAGGGGCCGCGGGGCCGGGCCGAGGTGACTGTGTGGGTGGCACTGCCCCTCTGCCTGGAGCCGCCTCAAATCAACTTTATTGACAGTAGGCTGTGACCGACTTGCGGGGTGCACGCTGGGCACACGTGCCTGTCGGTGTTACTTGAAGGGTGGGGACTAGAAAGTCAGACATTGAGGAGCATGATCTCTGGAAGCTGGAGAGACCTTAAGAGGCCATCCTGTTGTGGGTGCTGGAATCCTTTGGGCACCAAAGAAGTGCTTGTACACGCTGTAGTGATGGGGAGCTTAACACTTTATGAGTGAGCCTAGTCTGCCCTGGACAGTCTGTTGATTCCTTATAATGCAGACCACAGCTTTCATTGATTGCATTAAATACCTACTGTGAGCCAAGCATTGAGATCTGTGCCGTATAGCTCATTCTCACAGTACCCCACTTGGGTAATTAGTGTTATTATTATCTCCATTTTGAAGATGGGTAAACTGAAGCAGAAATTGATTAAATGAGCCGATATTTAGGACTGACTCTAAAGCATGGTCTTTTCCCACTGCTTCCTGAAGCAGAAGTTGGGGTCCTGTTTGGGGGAAGGTTACAACAACTTTAGAGAAGGCCCTATGGGGAGATGCCCAACACTTGACCATAGGGACAACCTCTGGAAGCTAATTAGTCTTAGTTTGGCCTTTGGGGGTCAGATGGGACAATTGGAGACCCAGTCTCCACCCATCCCCAAGACATTCCAAACATTCCCTTCTGTGGATCACAGCTGCAGGCTCCCAAATTAGGAACTTGCAACTTCCAAATTAGGGTTTTGTGGGCTGTGATGAGGAGTCTGGGTTTATAATCTAAGGTCTCTGGGACCCAGTGCAGTAGTGCATCTAGGGCCATCGCTAATTGATCAGTAGATTGCTGACTGGGAATGGGAAGGGGTGGAGGCAAAGGCATAGCAGGCGGATGCTGGGAAGTCTGTGGCGGCAACAGAGTCAGACTAGGAGGCAACTTCCAGATGGAGAGGAGGGGGACGGTTTTGAGTTCTATTTGGGCTAGAATCAATAGGAATGCTGTAAGTGCTAGGGAAGAGCTGAGGAAAATTTTGGATTTTTGTCGTTGTTGGATGGATAGATGGGACAAGGGAGGAGCCTGGGGCAGTGTAATTGCGAGGAGCTGGGGAAGTAAGAGTCTATTTTTGTTTTTTGAGACGGAGTCTCTCTCTGTCACCCAGACTGAAGTGCAGTCGCACCATCTCAGCTCACTGCAACCTCTGCCTCTCAGGTTCAAGTTATTCTCCTGCTTCAGCCTCCCGAGTAGCTGGGATTACAGGCGCCTGCCACCATGCCTGGCTAATTTTTTTATTTTTAGTAGAGATGAGTTTTCACTATGTTGGCCAGGCTGGTGTTGAACTCTTGACCTCAAGTGATCCACCCGCCTCAGCCTCCCAAAGTGCTGGGATTACAGGCATGAGCCAATGCAACCAGCCTTTATTCTTTAGATGACTGGGACATACCCAGGTTGGCTGGAGCCTAGGGCCTAGTCAGGACTAGAGATAGAAATTTGGGGACAGCTGCATGGAGATGACCTTTACTCTCTGGGACTCTGTCTCATCTGTAAAATGGATGGACGATCTTCAAGATGTGGAATCAACACCTTCTGAGTCTCCCTTGCCCACCACCATCATCTAGTCCCATTAGTCCCTGCCAGGAAGCCTGAGGAATGGCCAGCACTTCCCAGACTGCCACAGCATTCCTGAGAAACTCCTGAACTTGAGATTTCAGCCCCCCAAAATGTGTGGGTGGTGCTTAGAATGAAACAGTGAATCAGTCCTTCCCACCTTTCCTACCACCCAGCACCAAAAGATTTCAGGATCAGATTTGCCAAGCAAAAGATGTTACAGGAAAGGAGTCCCGATCGAGATTCCAAGAGAGAGTTCGTGGATCTCACACAAGAAAGAATTCAGGGCAAGTCCGCAGTGCAAAGCAAAAGCAAGTTGATTAAGAAAGTAAAGGAATAAGCCGGGCGCGGTGGCTCAAGCCTGTAATCCCAGCACTTTGGGAGGCCGAGACGGGCGGATCACGAGGTCAGGAGATCGAGACCATCCTGGCTAATACGGTGAAACCCCGTCTCTACTAAAAAAATACAAAAAACTAGCCGGGCGACGAGGCGGGCGCCTGTAGTCCTAGCTACTCGGGAGGCTGAGACAGGAGAATGGCGTGAACCCGGGAGGCGGAGCTTGCAGTGAGCTGAGAGCCGGCCACTGCACTCCAGCCTGGGCGGCAGAGCAAGACTCCGTCTCAAAAAAAAAAAAAAAAAGAAAGTAAAGGAATAAAAGAATGGCTACTCCATAGACAGAGCAGCCCTGAGGGCTGTTCGTTGCCCATTTTTATGATTATTTCTTGATTTTATACTGAATGAGGGGTGGATTATTCATGCCTCCCCTTTTTAGACCATATAGGGTAACTTCTTGATGTTGCCATGGCATTTGTAAACTGTCATGGTGCTGGTGGGAGTGTAGCAGTGAGGACAACCAGAGGTCACTCTCATTGCCATCTTGGTTTGGGTGGGTTTTGGCCAGTTTCTTTCCTGCAACCTGTTTTATCAGCAAGGTCTCTAGGACCTGTATCTTGTGCTGACCTCCTATCTCATCCTGTGACAGAGAATGCTTGACTGACTGGGAATGCAGCCCAGTAGGTCTCAGCCTGATTTTACCCAGTTCCTATTCAAGATGGAGTTGCTCTGGTTCACATTCCTCTGACATTTGCCTCATCCCTATTATAAGAGAAACTTTAATCCTAAAAGTTTCAGAGGGACGAAGATCCATCTTCTGTAACTTCTTGAGGCCGAATATTCACAGTAGAGAGGAGCTCAGTCAGAAAACATCAGGATGGTGAGGGACATACTGGTGAGGGTTATAACTCCAAGTTCCAACAAAAGGTGATACCTGGAAGATTAATAAGTATTCAGTTTAAGAAAACATTCAGTAAGCTTATCCTGCACTCCTACACAAAGAGTACAATAGGAATATATTCCATAAAAGTAAAGCAAAATAAGTAAAATTATCCCAAGTAAGCTAAATTAGAAGACTTTCCATGAACTGGGCAACTGTTGGAACCAAGCTGATGTGGGGTTGCTAGCTGATTCCAGGGTGTCCAGAATTAGAATATTGATTCAGATTTTTGCATTACCCATCTTTCACACGCATCCATGTAAAGAGACCACCAAACAGGCTTTGTGTGAGCAATAAAGCTTTTTAATCACCTGGGTGAAGGCCGGCTGAGTCCATAAAGAGAGCCAGTGAAGGGAGATAGGGGTGGGGCCGTTTTATAGGATTTGGGTAGGCAGTGGAAAATTACAGTCAAAGGGGGTTGTTCTCTGGCTGGCAGGGGTGGGGGCCACAAGGTGCTCAGTGGGGGAGCTTTTTTTTTTTTTTTTTTTTTTTTTTTGAGGCGGAGTCTCGCTCTGTCTCCCGGACTGGAGTGCAGTGGCCGGATCTCAGCTCACTGCAAGCTCCGCCTCCCGGGTTTACGCCATTCTCCTGCCTCAGCCTCCCGAGTAGCTGGGACTACAGGCGCCCGCCACCTCGCCCAGCTAGTTTTTGTATTTTTAGTAGAGACGGGGTTTCACCGTGTTAGCCAGGATGGTCTCGATCTCCTGACCTCGTGATCCACCCGTCTCGGCCTCCCAAAGTGCTGGGATTACAGGCTTGAGCCACCACGCCCGCCCTTTTTTTTTTTTTTTTTTTTGAGGGGGGAGCTTTTGAGCCAGAAGAAAGAATTTCACTGGTAATGTCATCAGTTAAGGCAGGAACCGGCCATTTTCACTTCTTTTGTCATTCTTCACTTGCTTCAGGCCATCTGGACGAATATGTGCAGGCTTGGGCTCAGAGGCCTGACACCATCACTCTTGTTTGTTTTGAGTAGCAGTCAGAGATCACTGGTTGGTTCACGGGAACAAGCAGGGTTAGCCTAAATTGCAGAAACAAACTTAAAAACAACTGATGAGACTAGAATCTAATAACAAGTGTACCATAGTTCTTGAAACATAATATTTCTCTCTCCAGTTTCCCATTTTTACTAAAGACAAATCTTGGTAAGACTGATTTGCTTTATTATACTTGGCCTGATTATTTGTATAAAGTGCAGCAAGAATAATTATTTTTCACATAAGAGCTTTTATTTATTTATTTATTTATTTATTGAGATGGAATCTCACCCTGTCACCCAGGCTGGAGTGCAGTGGTGCAATCTCAGCTCACTACAATCTCTGCCTCCTGGGCTCAAGCAATTCTCCTGCCTCAGCCTCCCAAGTAGCTGGGATTACAGGTGCCCACCACCGTGCCCTACTAATATTTGTGTATTTTTAGTACAGACAGGATTTCACATTGTTGGCCAGGCTGGTCTCAAACTCTTGACCTCAAGTGATCTGCCCACCTTGGCCTCTGGAAGTGCTGGGATTACAGGTGTGAGCCACTGCACCCAGCCACATAAGCTCTTTTTAAATTGGCATTCATGGAACTCTGTTCCAAAGAAGGAATGTTAGATAAGACTCCTAGAACTGAGCCCTGCCATGGGTTTGTACCCTCAGATACCTATGAGTTGGGTAAATTCCTCTCTTCTTGAGGTTCCAAGATAACTTGGAGTTCCTGGGCCTGTTAGAAAGTGACATTTTTTACTTACCACAGGTCACAAACCCTGTACAAGGACTGTGTAGGCGAGGTATGAGGTCAGTTCCCTAAGGGGCTTCTATTAGCTCTATAAGTCAAGTTTAATTCCTTAAAAGAAAACATGCCATTCCAGTCAAAGCCTTGGTAAAATAACCAGTTTCTCCAATTGTGTCCTGTTGCAAAAGAAAAACGTGTACTTATTTGCACTTATGCAAATAACTATATTGCATACATTAGGAATACTCAATTAGTTTGACCATATGTAAGATTTTCATAAACCTTTTATTAACCCTTTACTTTTTTTGTGAAAGAGCAGATTAGTGTTCTAAGAAAAACCTGTTATGCTTTTATTCCAATGCTTAATTTATGGAAAAACTGAATAATACCCCTTTAACTTTAGCCAATATGTTCACACGAAGAATTTCTTTTTACAAGATTCATTTTTTATAAACTTTTCATAACTTGCTCAAACCTTTAGCTTTATCCTGTTTAACTTAAAACAATCCCTTTACCCTTTAGGCAAGAAAAATCCACATTCCCGGGACTTCTTATACTCTTTTACCAAAAATACATTTCACTTTCCCTACACGCCTTACATGTGGAAGAACTGTTTCTTTAGTAGTCTCAAATACATGTTACAATGTTAACTCTTAGCAACTTTTACTTTTGGTGAAAACCTTGGTAAGTAAGGGGTTTGGGTCCAGGGTTTCCACACTGTAGTCCCTTCAGTGGTCACCAGAAAGATGTTATAGGAAAGGTGTCCCCATCCAGACCCCAAGAGAGGGTTCTTGGAACTTGCACAGAAAGAATTCAGGGCGAGTCCTCAGTGCAAAGCAAAAGCAAGTTTACTAAGAAAGTAAATGAGGCTGGGTGCAGTGGCTCAAGCCTGTAATCCCAGCACTTTGGGAGGCCGAGATGGGTGGATCACGAGGTCAGGAGATCGAGACCATCCTGGCAAACATGGTGAAACCCCGTCTCTACTAAAAGATACAAAAAACTAGCCGGGCGAGGTGGCAGGCACCTGTGGTCCCAGCTACTCGGGAAGCTGAGCCAGGAGAATGGCGTGAACCTGGGAGGCGGAGCTTGCAGTGAGCTGAGATCCAGCCACTGCACTCCAGCCTGGGCGACAGAGTGAGACTCCGTCTCAAAAAAAAAAAAAGGCCGGGCGCGGTGGCTCAAGCCTGTAATCCCAGCACTTTGGGAGGCCGAGACGGGCGGATCACAAGGTCAGGAGATCGAGACCACCCTGGCTAATACGGTGAAACCCCGTCTCTACTAAAGAATACAAAAAAAACTAGGCCGGGCGCGGTGGCTCAAGCCTGTAATCCCAGCACTTTGGGAGGCCGAGGCGGGTGGATCACGAGGTCAGGAGATCAAGACCATCCTGGCTAACTTGGTGAAACCCCGTCTCTACTTAAAAAAAAAAAATACAAAAAACTAGCCGGGCGTGGTGGCGGGCGCCTGTAGTCCCAGCTACTCGGAGGCTGAGGCGGGAGAATGGGGTGAACCTGGGAGGCGGAGCTTGCAGTGAGCAGAGATCTCGCCACTGCACTTCAGCCTGGGCGACACAGCAAGACTCCGTCTCAAAAAAAAAAGAAAAAAAAACTAGCCGGGCGATGAGGCGGGCGCCTGTAGTCCCAGCTACTTGGGAGGTGGAGGCAGGAGAATGGCGTAAAGCCGGGAGGCGGAGCTTGCAGTGAGCTGAGATCCGGCCACCGCACTCCAGCCTGGGCGACAGAGCCAGACTCCGTCTCAAAAAAAAAAAAAAAAAAAAGAAAGTAAATGAATAAAAGAATGGCTACTCCATAGACAAAGCAGCCTTAAGGGCTACTGGTTGCCCATTTTTACAGGTATTTCTTGATTATATGCTAATTGAGGGGTGGATTATTCATGCTTCCCCTTTTTAGACCATATAGGGTAACTTCCTGATGTTGCCATGGCATTTGTAAACTGTCATGGCGCTGGTGGGAGTGTAGCAGTGAGGACGACCAGAGGACACTCTCATCTCTGTCTTGCTTTTGGTGGGTTTTGGCCAGCTTCCTTCCTGCAAACTGTTTTATCAGCAAGGTCTTTATGACCTGTATCTTGTGCTGACCTCCTGTCTCATTCTGTGACTGACAATGCCTTAACTTTCTGGGAATGCAGCCCAGTGTTACCAGGGGGTCCTTGTTCTTAGAGCTCCCAAGATGGTAGTGGGCCACTTCCAAGATGGCGGTAAGGGAGCAGACCACCCCTCATATGGTCTTATGCCCAATTTCTGCCTCCAAAGAAAGAAGAAGTAAAAACTAAAAGGCAGAAGTGAAATCCACAGGCAGACAGCCCAGCGCCGCAACCTGTGCCTAGTAGTTAAAGATCGACCCCTGACCTAACAGGTTATGTTATCTATAGATTACAGACATTATATAGAAATGCACTGTGAAAATCCCTATCTTGTTTTGTTCCGATCTAATTACCAGTGCATGCAGCCCCCAGTCACGTACCCCCTGCTTGCTCAATCGATCATGACCCTCTCATGCACACCCTTAGAGTTGTGAGCCCTTAAAAGGGACAGGAATTGCTCACTCGGGGAACTTGGCTCTTGAGACAGAAGTCTTGCCGATGCTCCCGGCCGAATAAACCCCTTCCTTCTTTAACACGGAGTCTGAGGAGTTTTGTCTGTGGCTCCTCCAGCTACATTTCTTGGTTCCTTGATCAGGAAGTGAGGTGATTGGCAGATGGTGGAGGCAGCTCCTTAGGCGGCTTAAGCCTGCCCTGTGGAACATCCCTGTGGGGGACTCCGACCAGCCGGAGCGATGCAGATCCTGAGAGTGCTCCCAGGTAGGCGTTTGCCCCAGTGAGACGCCTCACCAGAGCAGTGTGTGGCAGGCCCCCATGGAGGATCCAAGTACTGGCTGAACACCAGGAATGAATGGGCACTTGGAGTCTGAACATCTAAAATTTGTTAAGACTAGTCTTTGAAACTTGCCCACTCTGTTTGAATGGAAGCATGGCCTGATCACCCATGGCGTGCCTTTATTGGCACTTTGGTTTTGGTTTTCGTTTGGACTTGGTTTGAATTGCTTGACAGGACTGGTCTTGGAAACTTGCCCACTCCATTTGAGTGGAAGCGTGGCCTAATCACCCACGGTGTGCCTGTACCGGCACTTTGGTTTTTGTTTTTGACTTGACTTGGCCTGCTTGATACTTTGGTTTTGATTTTGACCTGGCTTGGATTTCTGGATGCTCTGATTTTGGTTTTGATTTTGTTTTGGTGCAAACTGCAAAAGTGTGCGTATGTCCTTTTTACCCATTCTTTGTTTTGTGGTGTGCGTGTGGTGTGAGCATGGTGTTTTGTCTCAAAGAAGCATAGGTCAGGCACAAATAAGCCCACCCTACTAGGAACTATGTTGAAAAATTTCAAAAAAGAATGTAAAGGACACTATGGAGTACTATGACACTAGGAAAACTTAAAACTTTGTGTAAGATAGACTGGCCAGCATTAGAGGTAGATTTGCCATTAGAAGAAAGCCTGGGCCAGGTGCGGTGGCTCACGCCTGTAATCCCAGCACTTTGGGAGGCCGAGGCGGGTGGATCACGAGGTCAGGAGATCAAGACCATCCTGGCTAACACGGTGAAACCCCGTCTCTGCTAAAAATTCAAAAAATTAGCCAGGCACGATGGCGGGCGCCTATGGTTCAAGCTACTCGGGAGGCTGAGGCAGGAGAATGGCATGAACCTGGGAGGCAGAGCTTGCAGTGAGCTGAGATCACACCACATCAATGATGAACTGAATGTGCCAGTACCAGAAATTCCAGGAAAAACAAGAAATTTGTTCTTGCAACTAGCTGAGCATGTAGCCCAGTCTCTCAATGTCACTTCGTGTTATGTATATGGAGGACCTGTAATAGGAGATCAATGGCCATGGGAAGTCCAAGAATTAGTACCTACAGACCCAGTTCCTGATGAATTCCCAGCTCAAACGAATCACCCTGATAATTTCTGGGTCCTAAAAGCCTCAATTATTGGACAATATTGCATAGCTAGAGAAGGAAAAGAATTCACTCACCCCATAGGATGACCTAGTTGTCTGGGACAGAAACCGTATAATGGTACCACAAAAACAATCATGTGGTGGAGTTCAAATCAAACAGAGGAATCCACTTAGTAAATTCCCAAAGTTGCAAACCGTGTGGACCCACCCGGAGTCCCACTGGGACTGGACAGCCCCCACTGGATTATATTGGATATGTAGGCATAGAGCTTATGCCAAATTACCTGACCAGTGGGCAGGTAGTTGTGTTATTGGCACTATTAAACCATCTTTCTTCCTACTGCCCATAAAAACAGGTGAACTCCTAGGTTTCCCTGTCTATGCTTCCTGCAAAAAGAGAAGCATAGCTATAGGAAATTGGAAAGACCATAAATGGCCCCCTGAGAGAATCATACAATATTGTGGGCCTGCTACTTGGGCACAAGACGGCTCGTGGGGATCCCAGACGCCCATTTACATGATCAACTGAATCATACTGTTACAAGCTGTCTTAGAAATAATCACTAATAAAACCCGCAGAGCCTTGACTGTTTTGGCCCAGCAAGAAACTCAGATGAGAAATGCTATCTATCAAAATAGCGTAGCTCTCGACTACTTGCTAGCAGCTAAAAGAGGGGTCTGTGGAAAATTTAACCTTACTAATTGCTGTCTACACATACATGATCAAGGGCAAGGAGTTGAAGAAATAGTTAGAAATATGACGAAACTGGCACGTGTGCCCATGCAAGTGTGGCATGGATTTGATCCTGGGGCCATGTTTGGAAAATGGTTCCCAGTGCTAGGAGGATCTAAAACTCTTATAATAGGAGTTATAATAATAGTAGGAACTTGCCTACTGCTCCCTTGTTTGCTACCTGCACTTCTTCAAATGATAAAAAGTTTCATTGCTACCTTAGTTCACCAAAATGCTTTAGCACAAGTGTACTATATGAATCACTATCAATCTGTCTTGGAAGAAGACATGGGTAGTGAAAATGAAAATGAGAACTCCCACAAATAAAAAGAGTGAAACTCTCAAAAGGGGGGGAATAAGAGAGGAGACCACCCCTCATATTGTCTTATGCCCAATTTCTGCCTCCAAAAAAAGAAGTAAAAACTAAAAAGCAGAAATAAAATCCACAGGCAGACAGCCCAGCTCCACACCTGGGCCTGGTAGTTAGAGATCGACCCCTGATCTAATAGGTTATGTTATCTATAGATTACAGACACTGTATAGAAATGCACTGTGAAAATCCATATCTTGTTTTGTTCCAATCTAATTACTGGTGCATGCAGCCCCCAGTCACATACCCCCTGCTTTTTAATCGATCACAACCGTCTCACATGCACCCCCTTAGAGTTGTGAGCCCTTAAAAGGGACAGGAATTGCTCACTCGGGGAGCTCGGCTCTTGAGACAGAAGTCCTGCCGATGCCCCTGGCCAAATAAACCCCTTCTTTCTTTCTTTCTTTTTTTTTTTTTTGAGATGGAGTCTCGCTCTGTCGCCCTGGCTGGAGTGCAGTGGCTGGATCTCAGCTCACTGCAAGCTCCGCCTCCCGGGTTTATGCCATTCTCCTGCCTCAGCCTCCCAAGTAGCTGGGACTACAGGCACCCGCTACCTCGCCCGGCTAGTTTTTTGTATTTTTTAGTAGAGACGGGGTTTCACCCTGTTAGCCAGGATGGTCTCGATCTCCTGACCTTGTGATCCGCCCGTCTCGGCCTCCCAAAGTGCTGGGATTACAGGCTTGAGCCACCGCACCCGGCCAGCCCCTTCTTTCTTTAACTTGGTGTCTGAGGAGTTTTGTCTGTGACTCGTCCTGCTACAGCGGCAAGCCTCTTGTTCTCTGACCTGGGGTTCTTGGCCTCACGGATTCCAAGAAATGGAATCTTGGGCCATGCAGTGAGTGTTACAGCTCTATTAGAAGCCATGGATCATGGAAGAGAACCATGGAACCCAGCAACTAGTGTTCAGCTCAATTAGGATGAACCCGGGCACTTAGCCGTGAAGGAACAATGGTGAGCCTCTAGCCCGATCAGGAGCGGCAATGGGCACCTCACTGGATCAGTAGCACAGCGGACACCCTGTCGGATTCCGAGGGGTGGAAGTCAGCGGCAGGTCTGCGACGGCAGCAAACAGCAGTGGTGAACAGTGAGCGAAAGCTCAGCTCGAGCTGTAACAAACACGGATCAGAAGAGTATGCAGTTGCAAGATTTAATAGAGTGAAAACAGAGATCCCATAAAATGGGAGGGGACCCAAAGGGGGTTGCCATTGCTGGCTCGAATGCCTGATTTTATATCCCAATTATTGTCCCTCCCCCTGTGCTCTCAGGCGACAGATGATTGGCTATTTCTTTACCTCCTGTTTTTGGTTAATTAGCATTTTAGTGAGCTTTCTTTACTACCTGATTTGTCAGGTGTGAGCTAAGTTGCAAAGTCCCGTGTTTAAAGGTGGATGCGGTCACCTTCCCAGCTAGGCTTAGGGATTTTTAGTCGGCCTAGGAAATCCAGCTAGTCCTGTATCTCACCAGTACGTCTCAGCCTCATTTTACCCAGCTCCTATTCAATATGGAGTTGCTCTGGTTCACATGCCTTTGACAGAGACATCAAGATGAAGGAATGATAGCCCAAAGAGAAGCCAGGATCTGGACTGTGGTCTAAACAAAGGGCAGTATTCTTGAGCTATATTTGATACAGAGATCCAGAGAAGCCAGGAACACTGAGTCTGTGTAGCTAGTCTGGAAGGCAATGTGAGTCATAGGCCCCAGCTGAGAATGTTCTTTTGAAATAATGACTGTAGATACTCATTAGTACACGTGCCTTCCTTTCAAACTCAATCTGGCCAGTTTGGAAAGGCTGGGTGGAATTTTCTGTTTAAAAGTTTGTGGGGAGGCCGGGTGCGGTGGCTCAAGCCTGTAATCCCAGCACTTTGGGAGGCCGAGACGGGCGGATCACGAGGTCAGGAGATCGAGACCATCCTGGCTAATACGGTGAAACCCTGTCTCTACTTAAAAATACAAAAAACTAGCCGGGCGACAAGGCGGGCGCCTGTAGTCCCAGCTACTCGGGAGGCGGAGGCAGGAGAATGGCATAAACCCGGGAGGCGGAGCTTGCAGTGAGCTGAGATCCGACCACTGCACTCCAGTCTGGGTGGCAGAGCAAGACTCCGTCTCAAAAAAAAAAAAAAAGTTTGTGGGGAAAAGAAAGATCAGACTGTTACTGTGTCTATATAGAAAGAAGTACACATAAGAGACTCCATTTTGTTCTGTATTTGAGATGCTGTTAATCTGTGACCCTCCCCCAATCTTGTCCTTGCAAGAGACATATGCTGTGGTGACTCAAGGTTTAATGGATTTTGGGCTGTGCAGGGTGTGCTTTGTTAAACAAGTGCCTGAAGGCAGTATGCTTGTGAAAAGTCATCACCATTCTCTTAATCTCAAGCACCCAGGGACACGTACACTGCCAAAGGTCGCAGGGACCTCTGCCTAGGAAAGCTAGGTATTGTCCAAGGTTTCTCCCCACGTGATAGTCTGAAATATGCCCTCGTGGGAAGGGAAAGACCTGATCGTCCCCCACCCTGACACCCGTGAAGGGTCTGTGCTGAGGAGGACTAGTTTAAGAGGAAAGAAGGCCTCTTGGCAGTTGAGATAGAGAAAAGCATCTGTCTCCTGCCCGTCCCTGGGCAATGGAACATCTCGGTGTAAAACCCGATATGTTCTGTATACTGAGAAAGGAGAAAACCGCCTTAGGGCTGAAGGTGGGACGTGCTGCTCTTTATGCACTAAAAAGGTTTATGGAGAGGTTTGCATATGCATATCAAGGCACAGCACTTCTCCTTAAACTTACTCATGTCACAGAGATCTTTATTCATATGTCTTACTGCTGACCTTCTCCCTAAGATGATCCTATTATCCTGCCACTTCCCTTTTTCTAAGATGGTAAAGATAATGATCAATAAATACTGAGGGAACTCAGAGACCGGTGCCAGCATGGGTCCTCTGTATGCTGAGCGCTGGTCCCCTGGGCCCGCTTTTTCTTTCTCTATACTTTGTGTCTGTGTCTCATTTCTTTTCTCAACTCTCTCGTTCCACCTAACGAGAAACGCCCACAGGTGTGGAGGGGCAGGCCACCCCTTCAAAAGTTGTTAACAAAGAAAGTCAAACTGTAAAATATTTAAAGAAATTTATCCTGAACCTTGTAATTTGGTGATGTTGGCCCATGACACAGCCTCAGGAGGTCCTGAGAACATGGGTTCAAGGTAGTTGGGTTACCATTTGATTTTATACATTTTAGGGAGACAGATATTACAGGCAGAGACATAAATCAACACATGTAAGGTATACATTGGTTGAGCCAGGAAAGGTGGGCCATCTCCAAGTTGGGGGTGGGATGCTTCCAGGTAATAGATGGATGCAAAGATTTTCTGATTGGAAGTTGGTTGAAAGAGTTAAGCTTTTCCTGAAGAATTGAAGTCAGCATAAAGAAATGCTTGGTTAAGAGGGGTTGTGGAAGCCAAGGTTTTTGTTAGGTAGATGAAGCCTCTGAGTAGCAGGCTTCAGAGTAAATAGATGGTAAATGTCTCTTATCAGACCTTAAAAGGTGTCAGACTTTTAGTTGAATTTCTCCTGGATCAGGGAAAGACCTGGAAAAGGAAGGGCTTCTCTACAGAATGCAAATTTTCCCAAGACAAAGCTTTGCAGGGCCATTCCAAAATATGTCAAAGAAATATATTTTAGGATAAAATACTTGTATTTCCTTTAGACCCGCCAGAGTCGGGTTGGAATTTGGGATCTTATTGCTATAAAGAGTCTGTTTTGTCAGTCTTAAGATCTCTATTTTAATGTTAATGCTCGTCAGTTGCACCTAAACTCCAAAGGGAGAAAAGTATACTGAGGTTATCCTACCTCCCTTCCCATCTAGTGACCTGAACTTGTTTTTTAGGTTGTCTTGGGGATCTCCTTGGGCAAGGGGGTGAGGGTCCATTCAGTTGATTGGGGGCTTAGTATTTTATTTTTAGTTTACAGAGTAAAAAACACAAAAGGTCAAAGTAGTGAATTTTAAATCCATAATCTTTTCCAAATGACTGCATCTCTATGCTCACTAGATTTTCCTAAAAGAGGTTTCAAGGTGTAAATTGGCCAACTGGGCTTCTCTCAGAACTAAATCTTTGCAGGGTTACACGGAATATTTGTCCTTGAGAACACTTTGGGTTCTCTGTCCGTGTCAGAAAGTCCTTCATTCAAGGTTTTCGGGCCGGGTGCGGTGGCTCGCGCCCGTAATCCCAGCACTTTGGAAGGCCAAGGCAGGAGGATGGCTTGAGGTCAGGAGGTTGAGAGCAGCCTGGGCAACATAGTGAGACCTCATCTCTATTAAAAATAATAATAATCAGATTTTCTGTGTACCTTTACTCAATTATAATATATAGCCATAGTTGTCAAAACCCAGTAACTTGACATTGGTACAACTATACTATTAACTCTAGGAGAGACTGTATTCAGATTTCATCAGTTTGTAAATGTATTTGTGTGTGTGTGTGTGTGTGTGTGTGTGTAGTACTATAGAGTTTTATCACATACACATTTTCATGTAGCTACCACCACAATCAGATTACAGAATTGTTCTCTTGCCACAAAGAAACTTCCTTGTTACCTCACAGTCACGTCTTCCCCAACTCCTAACTCCTGGCTACCACTGATCTATTCTCAAGTACTATAATTTGTTATTTCAAGAATGTTCAATATGTATGATTTCAAGAATCATACAATATATAGCTCTTTGAGACTGGCTCTTGTCATCAGCTGACATGCCCTCGAGATCCATTCCAATTATGTATCAAGCCTGGCATGATGGCTCACGCCTATAATCCCAGCACTTTGGGAGGCGAGGTGGGCAGATCACAAGGTCAGGAGATCGAGACCATCCTGCCCAACACAGTGAAAATCCATCTGTACTAAAAATAGAAAAAAATTAGCTGGGTGTGGTGGCAGGCGCCTGTAGTCCCAGATACTCGTGAGGCTGAGGCAGGAGAACAGCGTGAACCCGGAATGCGGAGCTTGCAGTGAGCCGAGATCGTGCCACCTCACTCCAGCCTGGGTGACAGAGCGAGACTCCATCTCAAAAAACAAAACAAAACAAAAAAAACAAAAAAACAAAACTATGTATCAAATTTTTTCCTTTTCTTTTTTTTTTTTTTTTTTTAATGAAACAGAGTTTCACTCAGTTGCCCGGGCTGGAGTTCTATGGCACCATCTTGGCTCACTGCAATCTCCGCCTCCCAGGTTCAAGCTGTTCTCCTGCCTCAGCCTCCCGAATAGCTGGGACTATAGCCACATGCCACCACGCTGGCCTAATTTCTTTAGTTTTAGCAGAGACGGGGTTTCACCATGTTGGCCAGGCTAGTCTCGAACTCCTGACTAGCCTGTGATCCACCTGCCTCCACCTCCCAAACTGCCGTAATTACAGTCGTGAGCCACCGTGCCCGGCCAATATTTTTTTTTTTTTTGCTAAATAGTATGGCTGCATTAATTTACCCTTTCACCCATTGAAGGACATTTGGGCTGTATCCAGTTTTGGCTATTGCCAACAATGCCATTATCAACATTGATTGTAGGAAAACAGCCTGTTGCATGGCAAGAGTAACACCATTTTGAAGCAAAACTGCCATGATGACTGATGTCTGCATATGAACTCGCTCCCATTCCCACAACAAGGTCAAGAAACAATGCCCATAGCATCCAACTCCTCATAGAGAAACAATGCCTGTACATAGATAACCCCTCATAAAGATGCTTATCTAACTTCCCCAGTGGTCCCTAGTTGTTTCACAAGAGGGTCTGAGACATGATCAACTGCCCGTTTTATCAAAAACAGCTTGCTAATTAATATTTTCTGGAAAGCAGGTGGGTGTGGGCATCCACCATCTCTTGGCTGCCAGAGATGCCACTTCTGTTTGTAAGTCCCTATTAAATGTTTCCTTCTGAGAAACTGGATTTTTCACCCTCTGTCTTCAGCCTTTCACCTCCCTTTGTCTTTGGGAGTTTACATAGACCTGCTCACCACAGAACATTGGCTTACAGGTTTAGGGGTGAGCATCAGTTTTCATTTCTGCAGGAAATTGTAGATTGTATAATTGTATGGTAATTGTATGATTGTAATGGTATGTGTATTTTTAAATTTTCAGAACCTGCCAAACTGTTTTTCCAGAGTGGCTGTGTCATTTAATGTTATGTCCCCAATGTATGAGAATCTGGATCCTTTCTAGCACTTGGTAATATTATTATTATTATTATTATTATTTGAGACAGGTTTTTTTTTTTTTTTTTGAGTCGGAGTCTGGCTCTGTCGCCCAGGCTAGAGTGCAGTGGCGCGATCTCGGCTCACTTCAACCTCCACCTCCTGGGTTCACGGCATTCTCCTGCCTCAGCCTCCCGAGTAGCTGGGACTACAGGCGCTGCCACCATGCCCGGCTAATTTTTTTTGTATTTTTAATAGAGACGGGGTTTCACCGTGTCACTGTGTTAGCCAGGATGGTCTCAATCTCCTGACCTCGTGATCCGCCTGACTCGGCCTCCCAAAGTGCTGGGATTACAGGCGTGAGCCACCGCACCTGATGAGACAGGGTTTTACTATGTCACCCAGGCTGGAGTGCAGTGGCACAATCACAGATAATTGCAGCCTTGCTGTCTGGGCTTACACGATCCTCCTACCTCAACTTCTCACATAGCTGAGACCACAGGTGTGCACCATCACACCTGGCTAATTTTATTTTATTTTTGTTGAGACGGGGGTCTTGTCATGTTGCTTGTGTTGGTCTCGAACTCCTGGCCTCAAATGATCCTTGCACCTTGGCCTCCCAAAGCGCTGGGATTATAGGCATGAGCTATTACCACTGTACCCAGCCCGATCATCTTTTTTTTTTTTTTTTTTTTTTGAGACGGAGTCTTGCTCTGTCGCCCGGTCTGGAGTGCAGTGGCGGGATCTCAGCTCACTGCAAGCTCCGCCTCCCGGGTTTACGCCATTCTCCTGCCTCTGCCTCCCAGGTAGCTGGGACTACAGGCGCCCGCCACCTCGCCCGGCTAGTTTTTTTAATTTTTAGTAGAGACGGGGTTTCACCGTGTTAGCCAGGATGGTCTCGATCTCCTGACCTCGTGATCCACCCGTCTCGGCCTCCCAAAGTGCTGGGATTACAGGCTTGAGCCACCGCGCCCGGCCCGATCATCTTTTCATGTGCTGACTTGCCATCCATCTTTGGTGACAGGTCATCCTTTGTGGTGAAAGTGTGTGTTTATGTCTTTTGACCATATTCTAATTAGATTGTGTTTTAAAATTGTGATAAAATTTGCATAAAACTTACTGTTTTTTTGGCCGGGCGCGGTGGCTCAAGCCTGTAATCCCAGCACTTTGGGAGGCCGAGGCGGGCAGATCACGAGGTCAGGAGATCGAGACCATCCTGGCTAACACTGAAACCCCGTCTCTACTAAAAAAAAATACAAAAAACTAGCCGGGCGAGGTGGCGGGTGCCTGTAGTCCCAGCTACTCCGGAGGCTGAGGCAGGAGAATGGCGTAAACCCAGGAGGCAGAGCTTGCAGTGAGCTGAGATCCGGCCACTGCACTCCAGCCTGGGCTACAGAGCGAGACTCCGTCTCAAAAAAAAAAAAAAAAAAAAAAAAAACTTACTGTTTTTAGTTGTGCAGTTCTGTGGCACTAAGCACATTCACACTGTTTAGCCACACCACCATCCGTCTCCAGAACTGTTTTATCTTCCCCAGCTAAAATTCTACCAATAAACAATAACTTCATTCTCCTCTCCCACCACTGTTGGGAAAAAGCTGAGTGTTGGGAGGGAAACTGAGGCAGGGCTTGCATAATGTCCTTTGGAATGTGTCTAGACTTGCTGGCTCCTTGCTTCTAGCCCTCCTAGGCTCCTGTTCCCATTATCTCAAGTAGCAGAACATGTTCCATATAAATGCTAAGCCGTCACAGCTGTAAATCATGTGTTTAATGCAACGTGCTCTTTTGACCTCTGCATTCTCAGCACCTGTTTCTTTGTTGGATTACCAATAAATACGGTGGGCTCCCAGAGCTCGGGGCTGTCGCGGCCTCTGTACAATAGCCCCCTGGTGTCCTATCTTTATTTCTTACTGTCTTTTTCTCAATCCTTTGACTCCGCCAGACTTTGTCACCCCCACGACCTGGTATTGGGTCTGATCACCCCAACATTCCTGGCTGCTTAATGTGGGGCAACAAAGACCCCAGTGAAGGAATGCCAGAGCGTGTGAAAGTGGAGAATGCATCATCAAAGGACACCCGAGGACATCTAAAAGAAGCTCGGTGGGAGGCCAGGCGCTTTGGCTCACACCTGTAATACCAGCACTTTGGGAGGCTGAGGTGGGCAGATCACGAGGTCAGGAGATTGAGACCATCCTGGCTAACACGGTGAACCCCATCTCTACTAAAAATACAAGAAAATTTTCCAGGCGTGGTGGCGGGTGCCTGTAGTCCCAGCTACTCGGTAGGCTGAGGCAGGAGAATGGTGTGAACCCGGGAGGCAGAGCTTGCAGTGAGCCAAGATCGGGCCACTGCACTCCAGCCTGGGCGACAGAGCTAGACTCCGTCTCAAAAAAAAAATAAAAAATGCTTAATAATTGGTCTGCTTGAATGTGCGAGCTGTTTGCACTCAGCCAAGTCTTAAAGTACTCACAGAATCAAAAAACGATCTTAATCCTGACTCAGAAGGTTACCTACACACTTGGAAATGAATTTGCGTTAAGATCTGTTTATGGAAATACATCTTGATGGGGCAGTTGGGTTGTTACGAAATACTCAGGGACCCAGCCCAGCTCTAGAATTTACCTCTGAGCGCAAAGGCAATGTTGGGCACGCTGGTAAAGGACCACTAGAATCCAGCAGCCCGGACCCCTTTCTTTGTGGTCAAGAAAGATGGGAAAATGGGTGAGGACTGCTACATTGGTGAACGTAACTAATCTGATAAGCAGAGGTCCGTGGGTGGTTACGCACCCTGGAAAGGAATAAGCATTAGGACCATAGAGGACACTCTAGGACTAATGCTCATCTGAAAGTGACTAGGGATGCTGGCATCCCTATGTTCTTTTTTTTTCAGATGGGGAACGTTCCCCCCAAGGCAAAAACATCCCTAAGATGTATTCTGGAGAATTCAGCCCAGAGTGTATGTACCTTTTTACTTCTCAGACTTGAAGCAAATTAAAATAGACCAGGTAAATTATCAGATAACCCTGATGGCTATATTGATGTTTTACAATCCTTTGATCTGACATGGAGAGATATGTTATTGCTAGATCAGACACTAACCCGCCGTAACTGCAGCCCGAGAGTTTGGCGATCTCTGGTATCTCAGTCAGGTCAATAATAGGATGACAACAGAGGAAAGAGAACAATTCCCCACAGGCTAGCAGGCAGTTCCCAGTGCAGACCTTCACTGGGATGCAGAATCAGAACATGAAGATTATTGGTGCTGCAGACATTTGTTAACTTGCCTGCTAGAAGGACTAAGGAAAACTAGGAAGAAGGCTATGAATTATTCAATGACGTCCACTATAACACAGGGAAAGGAAGAAAATCCTACTGCCTTTCTGGAGAGACAAAAAGAGGCATTGAGGAAGCATACCTCTCTGTCACCTGACTCTATTGAAGGCAACTAATCTTGATGAGTTTATCAGTCAGTTGCAGATATTAGAAAAAACTTCAAAAGTCCGCCCTAGGCCCGGAGCAAAACTTAGAAACCCTATTGAACTTGGCAACCTCGGTTTTTTTATCATGGAGATCAGGAGGAGCAGGCGGAACTGGACAAACGGGATTGAAAAAAAAAGGCCACCACTTTAGTCACGACCCTCAGGCAAGCAGACTTTGGAGGCTCCGGAAAAGGGAAAGGCTGGGAAGATCAAATGCCTAGTAGGGCTTGCTTCCAGTGCGGTCTGCAAGAACACTTTAAAAATGATTGTCCGAATAGAAATAAGCTGCCCCATCGTCCATGCCCCTTATGTCAAGGGAATCACTGGAAGGCCCCACTGCCCCAGGGGATGAAGGTCCTCTGAATCCGAAACCACTAACCAGATGATCCAGCAGCAGGACTGAGGGTGCCCGGGGCAAGCACCAGCCCATGCCATCACCCTCCCCGGTATGCTTGACCACTGAAGACCAGGAGGTTAACTGTCTCGTGGACACTGGCACAGACTTCTCAGTCTTACTCTCCTGTCCCGGACAACTGTCCTCCAGATCTGTCACTATCCGAAGGGTCCTAGGAGAGCCAGTCACTAGATACTTCTCCCAGCCACTAAGTTGTGACTGGGGAACTTTACTCTTTTCACATGCTTTTCTAATTATGCCTGAAAGCCCCACTCCTTTGTTAGGGAGAGACATTCTAGCAAAAGCAGGGGCCATTATACACTAGAATTAGAAGGAAAAAGGGTAAATTTATATACAGACTCTAAGTATGCTTACCTAGTCCCCCATGCCCATGCAGCAATATGGAGAGAAAGGGCATTCCTAACTTCCGAGGGAACACCTGTCAAACATCAGGAAGCCATTAGGCCCCCAAATTCTCCTTACCTCTGAATCTACTTCCTCCAATCCCTGCCTAAAGATAATTTTGTGGGAAAAGGATTTGCTTGTGTGTCTCCAGGTGACGATCAGGTGCCTGTGTGGGCGCCCACCAAACATCTGAAGATCTATCATGAGCCACAGTATCTAGTGGACCCACCTGTACAGTGTGAATTGAAAGTTTAAAAAGCCTTAATCTGGCCAGGCGCAGTGGCTCACGCCTGCCATCTTGGCACTTTAGGAGGCCGAGGCAGGTGGATCACAAGGTCAGGAGATCGAGACCATCCTGGCTAACACGGTGAAACCCTGTCTCTACTAAAAAATACAAAAAGTTAGTTGGGTGTGGTGGTGAGTGCCTGTAGTCCCAGCTACAGGGACTGAGGCTGAGGCAGGAGAATGGCATGAACCTGGAGGCGGAGCTTGCAGTGAACCGAGGTTGTGCCACTACACTTCAGCCTGGGCTACAGAGCAAGACTCCATCTCAAAAAAATAAAATAAAATAAAAAGCCTTGATTTGCTTTCTCCATGCCTTCTGTTAATCAGAAAAGGCCCAGCCGGGCACGGTGGCTCAAGCCTGTAATCCCAGCACTTTGGGAGGCCGAGGTGGGTGGATCACGAGGTCAGGAGATCAAGACCATCCTGGCTAACATGGTGAAACCCCGTCTCTACTAAAAATACAAAAAAATTAGCCGGACGTGGTGGCGGGCGCCTGTAGTCCCAGCTACTCGGAGGCTGAGGCGGGAGAATGGTGTGAACCCGGGAGGCAGAGCTTGCAGTGAGCTGAGATCCGGCCACTGCACTCCAGCCTGGGCGACACAGCGAGACTTCGTCTCAAAAAAAAAAAAAAAAAAAAATCAGAAAAGGCCTGTTTCTCATTATCAGTGGAAAGTTTTACCTCGTGGTAATTAACCAAAGAGGCAGAAAGTGAGTTAACAAATGCTTCAGCAACTGCATGCCTCCCGGCTACAACCACAAAAAGGTTTTCCTTCTGTTTCAGTAGATTTACTAGCGTGGGGATATCGCTTCTCGGCCTTTTGGCTAAGGTCAAGTGTACTAACGTGGGGATGATGGTATGCTTGTGTTTTTGCAGGAGATGAACGAACCATGTGGATGCCTTCAAGATGTGTACGACCATGGAACGGGAGACTGGAGGGACCCATGGATCCCAACCATGGACTGGATTCCTCCAGTACGAGCCATGAGCCAGTTGAATCTGAATGCCAAGATGGAACGAATAGCGACCAGAGTCACCATGCTTAATGGACCAATGCTTTCTGACTCAGCTCCTCTCTACCCTGAATACAAGAAACGCTAATAGTTAGGCAGGAGTATCATCGCCCCTATTCAGCATGAAGACGTTACGGAAGACAGATCTTCATCCTTCTGCAACCTCTAGGATTAAGCGTCCTCTTGTAAAAGGGAAAGGGGAGGTATGTGGGAAGCATTCAAACCAGAGTAACTCCAGTTTGAATAAGGGCTAAGAAAAATGAAGCTGGATCACTTTTAAGGGCTGCACAGCCTGCAACTGCCTTGCTCAATTTAAAGAGGCCAGCTCTTATGCTAGTAATAATGATAGTAATAACAATACCTTCTCTTTTACAAAAAAGAGAAGGGGGGCAGGTTGGGAAAAAGCTGAGTGTTGGGAGGGAAACTGAGGCAGGGCTTGCATAATGTCCTTTGGAATGTGTCTAGACTTGCTGGCTCCTTGCTTCTAGCCCTCCTAGGCTCCTGTTCCCATTATCTCAAGTAGCAGAACATGTTCCATATAAATGCTAAACCATCGCAGCTGTAAATCATGTGTTTAATGCAACGTGCTCTTTTTGACCTCCGCATTCTCAGCACCTGTTTCTTTGTTGGATTACCAGTAAATACAGTGGGCTCCCAGAGCTCGGGGCTGTCGCGGCCTCCATACAATAGCCATGGCCCCCTGGTGTCCTATCTTTTTCTCTGTCTTTTTCTCAATCCTTTGACTCCACTGGACTTTGTCACCCCCACGACCTGGTGTTGGGTCTGATCACCCCAACACTCCACCCCTTGGCAATCGCCATTCTGCTCTCTATGAATTTGACTAAGTACCTCATTTAAGTGGCATCATCCAAAATTTGTCTTTTTTTGTGTCTGGCTTATTTCACTTGGCATGTCAAGGTTCACCCATGTTGTAGTACACGTTAGAATTTCATTTATTTCTAAGGCTGTATAGTATTTCATTGTATGCCTACACCACATTTTGCTGATCCATTTGTTGATGGACATTTGGGTTGCCCCCACCTTTTGGATTTGTGACTAATGCTGCTATAAATATTGGTGTACAAATATCTGTCTGAATGCCTGCTTTTACTTCTTTTGGGTATACAGCATACCTTGGAGATATTGCAGGTATGGTTCCACATCACTACAATAACACAAATATTGCAATAAAGCAAGTCACACAAATTGTTTTGTTTCCCAGCACACACAAAAGTTATGTTTACACTATTTTGCAGTCTATTGTGCAATAGGATTATATCTAAAAATGTGCATACCTTAATTTAAAAATACTTTATTACAAAAAAATGTTAACCATCATCTGAGCCTCAGTGAGTTGTAATCATTTTGCTGGCCGAGGGCCTGGCCTTGATGTTGGTGGCTGCTGACAGATCAGGGTGATGGTTGCTGAAGGTTGGAGTGGTTGCGGCAATTTATTTATTTATTTATTTATTTAATGTTATTTTTTTGAGACGGAGTCTTGCTCTGTAGCCCAGGCTGGAGTGCAGTGGCCTGATCTCAGCTCACTGCAAGCTCCGCCTCCTGGGTTTACGCCATTCTCCTGCCTAAGCCTCCGGAGTAGCTGGGACTATAGGCACCCGCCACCACACCCTGCTAGTTTTTTTATTGTATTTTTTTTTTTTTTTTTTTTGAGACGGAGTCTCGCTCTGTAGCCCAGGCTGGAGTGCAGTGGCCGGATCTCAGCTCACTGCAAGCTCTGCCTCCTGGGTTTACGCCATTCTCCTGCCTCAGCCTCCCGAGTAGCTGGGACTACAGGCGCCCACCACCGTGCCCGGCTAGTTTTTTTTGTATTTTTTTTAGTAGAGACGGGGTTTCACCGTGTTAGCCAGGATGGTCGCGATCTCCTGACCTCGTGATCCACCCGTCTCGGCCTCCCAAAGTGCTAGGATTACAGGCTTGAGCCACCGCGCCCGGCCTTTTTATTGTACTTTTTAGCAGAGACAGGGTTTCACCATGTTAGCCAGGATGGTCTTGATCTCCTGACCTCATGATCCGCCCATCTCAGCCTCCCAAAGTGCTGGGATTCCAGGCTTGAGCCACCGCACCCGGCCAGCAATTTCTTAAAATAAGACAACAGTGAAGTTTGCCATGTCAAATGACTATTCACAAAGGTTTCTCTGTAGCACATGATGGCATTTGATAGTATTTTACCCCCAACAGACCTTCTTTCAAAATTGGTCAGTCTCCTCTAATCTTGTCACTGCTTTATCAACTAAGTTTATGAAATATTCTAAATCCTTCATTGTCATTTCTTTTTTAAAATTTTTTCAAAATTTTTTTTTTTTTTTTTTTTTTTGAGACGGAGTCTCGCTCTGTCGCCCAGGCTGGAGTGCAGTGGCCGGATCTCAGCTCACTGCAAGCTCCGCCTCCTGGGTTTACGCCATTCTCCTGCCTCAGCCTTCCGAGTAGCTGGGACTACAGGCGCCGCCACCTCGCCCGGCTAGTTTTTTGTATTTTTTAGTAGAGACGGGGTTTCACCATGTTAGCCAGGATGGTCTCGATCTCCTGACCTCGTGATCCGCCCACCTCGGCCTCCCACAGTGCTGGGATTACAGGCGTGAGCCACCACGCCCGGCCCTCAAAAATTTTTAGTAGAGATGACATCTTACTATGTTGCCTAGGCCTGTCTCGAACTCCTGGGCTCAAGTGATCCACCTGCCTTGGCCTCTCAGAGTGCTGGGATCATAGATGAGCCATTGTGCCCAGCTCTTTGTTGTCATTTCAACAGTGTTCACAATCATCTACATCAGTAGATTCCATCTCAAGAAACCACTTTCTTTTTTTTTTTTTTTTTGAGGCGGAGTCTTGCTCTGTCGCCCGGACTGGAGTGCAGTGGCCAGATCTCAGCTCACTGCAAGCTCCGCCTCCCGGGTTTACGCCATTCTCCTGCCTCAGCCTTCCGAGTAGCTGGGACTACAGCGCCCGCCACCTCGCCCGCTAGTTTTTTGTATTTTTTAGTAGAGACGGGGTTTCACCGTGTTAGCCAGGATGGTCTCGATCTCCTGACCTCGTGATCCGCCCGTCTCGGCCTCCCAAAGTGCTGGGATTACAGGCTTGAGCCACCGCGCCCGGCCAAGAAACCACTTTCTTAAGAAGCAACTCCTCATCCATTCAAGTTTGATCATGAGATTGTAGCAATTCAGTCACATCTTCAGGTTCCACTTCTAGTTCTCTTGCTGTTTCAACATCTGTAGTTCCTTCCTCCACTGAAGTCTTGGACCCCTCAAAGTCATTCGTGTAGGTGAGAATTAACTTCTTCCAAACTTCTGTTCATGTTAATATTTTGACCTCCTCCCATGAATCACAAAGGTTGTGAATGGCATCTACACTGGTGAATTCTTTCTGAAAGGTTTTCAATTTACAAGATCCATCAGAGGAATCGCTCTCCATGGCACCTGAAGCCTTATGAAGTGCATTTCTTCTTTTTTTTTTTTGAGTCTCATTCTGTCACCCTGGCTGGAGTGCAGTGGCTTGATCACAGCTCACTGCAGTCTCTACCTACTGGGCTCAAGCAATCCTCCAGCCTGGGCTTCCTCAGGTGTATGCCACCTCAGGACCACAGGCATGCACCACAACACCTGGCTTATTTTTAAATGTTTTGTAGAGATGGAGTCTCCCCATGTTGCCCAGGCTGGTCTCAAACTCCTGGGCCCAAGCGATCCTCCTCGGCCTTCCAAAGTTCTGGGATTATAGGCGTGAGCCACCTCACCCGGCATGAAGTGTATTTCTTTTTTTTTTTTTTTTTTTTTTTTTTTTTTTTTTGAGACGGAGTCTCGCTGTGTCGCCCAGGCTGGAGTGCAGTGGCGCGATCTCGGCTCACTGCAAGCTCCGCCTCCCGGGTTCCCGCCATTCTCCCGCCTCAGCCTCCGAGTAGCTGGGACTACAGGCGCCCGCCACCGCGCCCGGCTAGTTTTTTTTGTATTTTTAGTAGAGACGAGGTTTCACCGTGTTAGCCAGGAGGGTCTCGATCTCCTGACCTCGTGATCCGCCCGCCTCGGCCTCCCAAAGTGCTGGGATTACAGGCTTGAGCCACCGCGCCCGGCCGAAGTGTATTTCTTAAATAATGAAACTTGAAAGTTGAAATTACAGGCCGGGCGCGGTGGCTCAAGCCTGTAATCCCAGCACTTTGGGAGGCCGAGACGGGCGGATCACGAGGTCAGGAGATCGAGACCATCCTGGCTAACACGGTGAAACCCCGTCTCTACTAAAAATACAAAAAAAAGCAAGCTGGGAGAGGTGGCGGCGCCTGTAGTCCCAGCTACTCGGGAGGCTGAGGCAGGAGAATGGCGTGAACCCGGGAGGCGGAGCTTGCGGTGAGCTGAGATCTGGCCACTGCACTCCAGCCTGGGTGACAGAGCGAGACTCTGTCTCAAAAAAAAAAAAAAGAAAGTTGAAATTACTTCTTGAATGGCTGCAGAATGGCTGTAGGGTTAGCAGGCATGAAAACAACACGTTAATATTTTTGTATGTCTTACACATCTCCAGTGATCATGCGCACTGTTAATAAGCACTAATCTTTTGAAAGGGATCTTTTTTCTGAGCAGTAGGTCTCAACAGTAGGCTTAAGATATTCAGTAAACCATGCTGTAAATGGATGTGCTGTCATCCAGGCTTTGTCTGTTTATTAAAGCACAGGCAGAGTGGAATTTTTTTAAGGGCTCTAGGATTTTAGGAATTGTAAATGAGCATTGGCTTCAACTGAAAGTCACCAGCAGCATTAGCCCCTAACAGAGGAGTCAGCCTGGGCTGGACACGGTGGCTCATGCCTGTAATCCCAGCACTTTGGCAGGCTGAGGCAGGAAGATTACTTGAGCCCAGATGAGACCAGCCTGGGCAATGTAGGGAGACCCTGATTCTACAAAAACATTTTTAAAAATTAGCTGGGCATGTGGTTCCATCTACGTGGGAGGCTGAGGCAGAAGGATAACACTTGAGCCCAGGAGGTCAAGGCTGCAGTGAGCCATGACTGTGCCACTGCACTCCAGCCTGGGCAACAGAGTGAGACCCTGTCTCAAAAACAAACAAGTCGGCCTGTCCTTTGAAGCTCTGAAACCAAGCATTGATTTCTCCTCTCTAGCTATGATAGTCCTAGATGGCATCTTCTTTCCAACAGAAGCCTGTTCCATCCACATGGGAAATCTATTGCTTAGTGTAGCCACCTTCATCAATGATCTTAGCTAGATCTTCTGGAGAACTTGCTGCCGCTTCTCTATTAGCACTTGCTACTTCACCTTGCACTTTTATGTTATGGAGATGGCTTTTTTCCTTAAACCTCATGAACCAACCTCTGCTAGCTTTCAACTTTTCTTCTGCAGCTTCCTCACTCTCTGAACCTTCATGGAACTGAAGAATTGCTCCGGATTAGGCTTTGGCTTAAGGGAATATTGTGGCTGGTTTGATCTATCCAGACCATGCAAACTTTCTCCACATTCGCAAAAGGCTGTTTTTGCTTTCTTGTCATTTGTGTGTTCACTGGAGTAGCACTTTTAATTTCCTTCAAGAGCTTTTTCTATCATTTATAACTTGGCTGTTTGATGCAAGGGACCTATCTTTCACCCTGTCTTGGCTTTTGACATGCTTTCCTTACTAAACTTAATTATTTCTTTTTTTTTTTTTTTTTTTTTGAGACGGAGTCTCGCTCTGTCGCCCAGGCTGGAGTGCAGTGGCCGGATCTCAGCTCACTGCAAGCTCCGCCCCCCGGGTTCACGCCATTCTCCTGCCTCAGCCTCCAGAGTATCTGGGATTACAGGCGCCGCCACCTCGCCCGGCTAGTTTTTGTATTTTTTAATAGAGACGGGGTTTCACCGTGTTAGCCAGGATGGTCTCGATCTCCTGACCTCGTGATCCGCCTGTCTCGGCCTCCCAAAGTGCTGGGATTACAGGCTTGAGCCACCGCGCCCGGCCCCTAAACTTAATTATTTCTAGGTTTTGATTTCAAATGAGAAATGTGTGACTCTTCCTATCACTTGAACACTTTTGAGACTATTTTAGGGTCAGTATTTGGCTTAGTTTTTTTCTTTCTTTTTTTCTTGGAGACAGGGTCTTGCTTTGTTGCCCAGCCTGGGGTGCAGTGGCACAGCCATGGCTCACTGTGGCTTTGACCTCCCAGGCTCACACAATCCTCCCACCTCGGCCTCCCAAAGTGCTGGGATTACAGGTGTGAGCCACCACACCTTGCCTAATTTCAATATTGTTGTGTCTCAAGGAATAGAAAGGCCCGAGGAAAGGGAGAGAGAGAAGGGGTGGACTGGTTGGGGTAACTGGTCAGTGGAAGAGTCAGAACACACACAACAAAACCTTTCCATTTCTTCACATCCTCAACAACACTTATTATTTTCTGTTTTGTTCCTTTATGTGTTTTAAATTTTTAAAAATTTAATTATTTGTTTTTTGAGATGGAGTCTCGCTCTGTTGCCCAGGCTGTAGTACAATGGTGTGATCTGGGCTCACTGCAGCCTCCGCCTCCCAGGTTCAAGCAATTCTCATGACTCAGCGCCCCCCCTCCCCCCCCCCTCCCCCCCCCCCCCCCGCCACCTCCGCCAAATAACTGGGACCACAGGCATGCGCCACCATGCCCGGCTACTTTTTGTATTTTTGATACAGATGGGGTTTCGCTATGTTGGCCAGGTTGGTCTCGAATTCCTGGCCTCAAGTAATCTACCTGCCTTGACCTCCCAAAGTGCTGGGATTACAGGCATGAGCCACCATGCCCGGCCGTGTATATGTGTGTTTTAGATAATAGACATCGTAGTGTGTTTGCAGTGATATCTCATTGTAATTTTGATTTTTGTGTCCCTAATGATTAGTGATACTGAGTGTTTTTTCACGTGCTTATCGGCCATTTGCATATCTTTCTTGGAGAAAAGTCTATTCAAGTCCTTTGTCCATTTTTAAAGTTTTTTTTTCTGCTATGAATTGTAGAAGTTCTCTCCATATATATTCTAGATATTAATTGTTTATCAGATATAATTATTTTCTCTTATTCCTTGGGTTGCATTTTTACTCTACTGATAGTGTCCTTTGTTGCACACATTTTTAAATTTTGGTAAAGTCCAATTTAACTATTTTTTTGTTTTATTGCCTGTGTTTTTGGTGTCATATGTGAGAAATTCTTCTTCTTTTTTTTTTTTTTTTTGAGATGGAGTCTCGCTCTGTCACCCAGGCTGGAGTGCAGTGGCCGGATCTCAGCTCACTGCAAGCTCCGCCTCCCGGGTTTACGCCATTCTCCTGTCTCAGCCTCCCGAGTAGCTGGGACTACAGGCGCCCGCCACCACGCCCGGCTAGTTTTTTGTAGTTTTTAGTAGAGACGGGGTTTCACCGTGTTAGCCAGGATGGTCTCGATCTCCTGACCTCATGATCCACCTGTCTCGGCCTCCCAAAGTGCTGGGATTACAGGCTTGAGCCACCGCTCCCGGCCATATGTGAGAAATTCTTAAGTTAGATGTCATGGAGCTGCTCCCGTATGTTTTCTTCCCAGGGTTTTATAATATTAGCTCCCGGCCGGGTGCGGTGGCTCAAGCCTGTAATCCCAGCACTTTGGGAGGCTGAGACGGGCAGATCACAAGGTCAGGAGATCGAGACCATCCTGGCTAACACGGTGAAACCCCGTCTCTACTAAAAAATCCAAAAAACTAGCCGGCCGAGGTGGCGGGCGCCTGTAGTCCCAGCTACTCTGGAGGCTGAGGCAGGAGAATGGCGTGAACCCGGGAGGCGGAGCTTGCAGTGAGCTGAGATCCGGCCACTGCACCCCAGCCTGGGCAACAGAGCGAGACTCTGTCTCAAAAAAAAAAAAAAAAAATTAGCTCCTATATTTAGGTCTATGATACATTTTGAGTTGATTTTTGTATATAGTTGGCCCTTGAACTTGAAGAATCAGGGGCATTGATCCTCCTTGCAGTCAAAAATCCATATGTCATTTTTGACTCCCCCAAAGTTTAACTACAAATAGCTTACTGTTGACTAGAAATTTTACAGTAACACAATTAACACATTTTGTATGTTATATCTATTGTATACTACTTTTTTTTTTTTTTTTTTTTTTTTTTGAGACGGAGTCTCGCTCTGTCGCGCAGTCTGGAGTGCAGTGGCGCAATCTCGGCTCACTGCAAGCTCCGCCTCCCGGGTTTACGCCATTCTCCTGCCTCAGCCTCCCGAGTAGCTGGGACTACAGGCGCCCGCCATCTCGCCCGGCTAGTTTTTTGTATTTTTTAGTAGAGACGGGGTTTCACCGTGTTAGCCAGGATGGTCTCGATCTCCTGACCTCGTGATCCACCCGTCTCGGCCTCCCAAAGTGCTGGGATTACAGGCTTGAGCCACCACGCCCGGCTTTTTTTTTTTTTTTAATCAGAGTCTTGCTGTGTCACCCAGGGTGGAGTGCAGTGGCACAATCTGGGCTCACTGCAACCTCCGCCACCCAGGTTCAAGCGATTCTCCCGCCTCAGCCTCCCAAGTAGCTGGGATTACAGGCATGCACCATCACGCCTGGCTAATTTTTTTTTTTTTTTTTTTTTTTTTTGAGACGGAGTCTCGCGCTGTCACCCAGGCTGGAGTGCTGTGGCCGGATCTCAGCTCACTGCAAGCTCCGCCTCCCGGGTTCACGCCATTCTCCTGCCTCAGCCTCCCGAGTAGCTGGGACTACAGGCGCCGCCACCTCGCTCGGCTAGTTTTTTGTAGTTTTTAGTAGAGACGGGGTTTCACCGTGTTAGTCAGGATGGTCTCGATCTCCTGACCTCGTGATCCGCCCGTCTCGGCCTCCCAAAGTGCTAGGATTACAGGCTTGAGCCACCACGCCCGGCCAACGCCTGGCTAATTTTTGTATTTTTACTAGAGACAGGATTTCACCATGTTGGCCAGGCTGGTCTTGAACTCCCATCCTCAGGTGATCCACCCACCTCGGCCTCCCAAAGTGTTGGGAGTACAGGTGTGAGCCACTGTGCCTGAGCTATATTCTTGATAAAGTAAATTAGAGTAAAGAAAATGCTATTTAAAAATCATAAGGAAGAGAAAATACATTCACTGTTCATTAAGTGGAAGTGTGTCATCACAAAGGTCTTCATCCTCTTCACTTCCTGTTGAGTAGGCAGAGGAGGAGGAGGAGGAAGAGGAAGATTGTTTTTGCTGTCTCAGGAATGGCAGAGGCAGAGGAGGTGGAAGGGGAGGCAGGAGAAGTGGACACACTCAGTGAAACTACAGAAATGCAATGTAATTTATTTCTGACTTTTTTGTTCATTTCTCTAAAAATATTTCTATATGATACCAATCCCTCTTCTACCATTTGCTGTAGTTTTTGTGCCCATATCATGGGAGGGTCCATGTAAAAGAAGTAAAAAGCAGTCATGAATAATGAGAAACTTTCTGTCAGACTGTCTAATGTTAATTTCTCTTCTAGTAATGATTCTTTTATGTCTTCTTCCTCATGATCTGGCACTGGTTCAGAAGCACTCATCTCCATCAAGCTGTCTTCTATTAATTCCTCTGGTGTGGCATCTATTAGCTCTTTAATTTCCCTAAGATCCATATCTTGAAACCCTCCACCCACACCCTCCCCACCTTTTTTGTTTTGGGCTTGATGGCTTTCACAGCTTTTAATATTTATTTATTTATTTAGGCGTTCACAGTTTTTTCCATAAAAATAATGGCATGTTCAATGGTGCGATCCTTCCTGACTTTCTTTTTTTTTTTTTTTTTTGAGACGGAGTCTCGCTCTGTCGCTCAGGCTGGAGTGCAGTGGCCGGATCTCAGCTCACTGCAAGCTCCGCCTCCTGGGTTCACGCCATTCTCCTGCCTCAGCCTCCCGAGTAGCTGGGACTACAGGGGCCCGCCACCTCGCCCGGCTAGTTTTTTTTTTGTATTTTTTAGTAGAGACGGGGTTTCACCGGGTTAGCCAGGATGGTCTGGATCTCCTGACCTCGTGATCCGCCCGTCTCGGCCTCCCAAGTGCTGGGATTACAGGCTTGAGCCACCGCGCCCGGCCCCTTCCTGACTTTCATGATAGTCTCTCTGTCTGGGTTTTCTTCCATAGCACTGACAATCCTTTCCATAGACTACTGTGTGTAATGAGCCTTGCAGGTCCTTATGATCCCCTGATCTAGAGGCTGAATTATAGACCTTATGCTTGGGGACAAGTAGACAACTTCAAGTGTTGACCTCATGGTGTTCTTGGTGGCCAGGGGCATTGTCCAATATTAACAGAACTTTAAAAGGCAGTTCCTTACTATCAAGTTACTTCCTGAGTTCAGGGACAAAGCATGGATGAGATGCATCCAGAGAAAGGGTTCTCGTTGTCTAGGCCTTATTGTTGTACAAACAAAAGACCAGCAGCTGGTGTTTATCTTTTCTGTTCAAGGCTCAGAGGTTAGCAGCTTTACGGATAAAGGCAGTCATGATCACAAACCTGACTGCATTTTCACAAAGCAGTAGAGTTAGCCCATCCCTTCCTACCTTAATTCCTGGTGCTCCCTTCTCCCCTTACTAATAAATGTTCTTTTTGGCATTTTATTTTCCAGAACAGGGCACTTTCATCTGCATAAAAACCTGCTCAGGCAGATATCCTTTCTCATCAGTTTTTTTTTTGAGACAGAGTCTCGCTGTTACTAAGGCTGGAATGCAGTGGTGCCATCTTGGCTCACTGCAACTTCCGCCTCCCAGGTTCAAACAATTCTCGTGCCTCAGTCTTCTAAGTATCTGGAATAACAGGCATTTGCCACCACGTTCAGCTAATTTCTTGTGTTTTTAGTAGAAATGGGGTTTCACTATGTTGGCCAGGCTGGTCTTGAACTCCTGACTTCAGGTGATCTGTCCACCTCTGCTTCCGAAAGTGCTGGGATTACAGGCATAAGCCACCACACCTGGCCTCAGTGATTTTCTTAATGGCATCTGGGAGCTTATCTGCTGCATCTTGATCAGCAGAAGCTGCTTTTCCTGTTACCTTGACTTTGTTTTTTTCTTTTTTGGAGACAGGATCTCACTCTGTTGCTCAGGCTGGAGTGCAGTGGTACAATCACAGTTCACTACAGCCTCTAACTCCTCAAACAATCCTCCCACCTTGGCCTCCCAAAGTGCTCAGATAGTAGGTGTGAGCTACTGTGCCTGGCCTTATCCTTTTTGATGTTATTGTAAATTGAATTGTTTTCTTTCTTTTTTTTTTTTTTGAGACGGAGTCTTGCTCTGTCGCCCGGGCTGGAGTGCAGTGGCCGGATCTCAGCTCACTGCAAGCGCCGCCTCCCAGGTTTACGCCATTCTCCTGCCTCAGCCTCCGGAGTAGCTGGGACTACAGGCGCCCGCCACCTCGCCCGGCTAGTTTTTTGTATTTTTAGTAGAGACGGTGTTTCACCGTGTTAGCCAGGATGGTCTCGATCTCCTGACCTCGTGATCCGCCCGTCTCGGCCTCCCAAAGTGCTGGGATTACAGGCTTGAGCCACCGCGCCCGGCCGGAATTGTTTTCTTAATGTTCATTTTTGATTGTCTATTATCAATGTATAGAAATACAACTGGTTTTTGTGTGTTGATTTTGTATCCTGCACCTTTGCTAAATTTGTTCATTCATTCTAACAGAATCACTTCTTGGCCTTTTGGCTAAGATCAAATGCAGTTCTAATAGGTGTGTGTGTGTGTGTGTGTATAATCTTCAGGGTTTTCTACATATAAGATCTTGTCATGTGAGGAAAAAAGGCAATTTACTCCTTCATTTCCAGTTTAGATGCCTTTTATTTCTTTTTCTTACCCAATTGCTTTGGCTAGGACTTCCAATACTATGTTGAACAGAAGTGGTAAAAGCTGCCATCTTGTCCTATTGCCAGGCTGGAATGCAGTGGTGCCGTCTTAACTTACTGCAGCCTCTGTCTTTTCGGCTTAAGCAATCCTCCAATCTCAGCCTTCCAAGTAGCTGGAACCAGGCACATGCCACCATGTCTGGCTAATTTTTGTTTATTTTGTGGAGGTGGGGTTTCGCCATGTTGCCCTGGCTGGTCTCAAACTCCTGAACTCAAGCAATCTGCCCACCTCAGCTTCCCAAAGTGCTGAGATTACATACATGAGCCATTGCACCCAGCCTAACTTTTAAGGAATTGTCAAACTGTCTTCTGGAGCAGCTACACTATTTTGTATTCTCCCCAACAATGTATAAGAGTTCCAGTTGCTCCACAACTGGAATGTCTGTTCAAATCTTTTGCCCATTTTTAAATCAGTCATTTGTTTTCTTATAGCTTCTTAAAATTGATATCTATCTATCTATTCTGGATACAAGTTCTATGTTGAATATGTGATTTGCAAATATTTAATCCCAGTGTGAGATGTCTTTTCATTCTCTTAACAGTGCCTTTTGCGAAGAAAAAATATTTGGTATTTGGTATTATCATCAGTATTTGGTATTATCATTTGTTTGTTTTTGATTTTTGCCTCTCTAGTAGGTGTGTAGTGATATCTCATGGTGGTTTTGAGTTGTACTTCACTAATGGCTAATGATATTGGGCATCTCTTACTGTCCTTATTGGCCATTTGTGTATCATCTTTGGAGAAATGTCTGTTCAAGTCTTTTGCATATTTTTAAATTAGTCATTTGTTTTCTTTTTTTAAAATTTTATTATTGGCCGGGCGCGGTGGCTCAAGCCTGTAATCCCAGCACTTTGGGAGGCCGAGGCGGGCGGATCACGAGGTCAGGAGATCGAGACCCTCCTGGCTAATACGGTGAAACCCCGTCTCTACTAAAAATACAAAAAACTAGCCGGGCGTGGTGGCGGGCGCCTGTAGTCCCAGCTACTCGGAGGCTGAGGCGGGAGAATGGCGTGAACCCGGAGGCGGAGCTTGCAGTGAGCTGAGATCCGGCCACTGCACTCCAGCCTGGGCGACAGAGCGAGACTCCGTCTCAAAAAAAAAAAAAAAAAAAAAAATTTTATTATTATTATTATTATTATTTGAGACAGAGTCTCACTCTGTCACCCAGGCTGGAGTGCAGTGGCGTAATCTCGGCTCACTGCAAGCTCTGCCTCCCAGGTTCACACCATTCTCCTGCCTCAGCCTCCTGAGTAGCTGGGACTACAGGTGCCTGCCACCACGCCCAGCTAATCTTTTGTATTTTTAGTAAAGACGGCGTTTCACCATGTTAGCCAGGATGGTCTCGATCTCCTGACATCGTGATCTGCCTGCCTTGCCCTCCCAAAGTGCTGGGATTAGTCATTTGTTTTCTTACAGCTTCTTACAATTGATATCTATCTTTCTTTCTGGATATAAGTTCTATGTTGAATATGTGATTTGCAAATATTTTCTCCCAGTGGGAGATGTCTTTTCATTCTCTTAACAGTGCCTTTTGCAAAGAAAAAAGTTTAAATTTTGATGAAACTCAATTTATTACTTTTTTTTTTAATGGATCATGTATCGGTGTCATTATCTACAAACTCCTTGCTTACTGTCAGGTTGCAAAGTTTTCTTTTATGTTTTTTTCTGAAGTTTTATAGTTTTACATTTAGATCTATGGTCCCTTTGAGTTAATTTTTGTTTAAAGTGTCAGGTTTAGAACCGAGTTCTTTTGGCATCTGGTTGTCCAGTTGTTTCAACATCATTTGGTGAAAAGACTATCTTTTCTTCATTGAATTGCCTTTGGACCCTTGTCAAAAATCAGTTGGCCATTTTGAGTGGATCTATTTTTGGACTTTGTATTCTGATCCATTGATCTGTGTGCTTATCTCTTCTTCAATATTATTCAGTCTTGATTACTGTAGTTACATAGTACTTTTGATAATTAGGTAGTGTGAGTCTTCCAACCTTGCTTTTTTTTTTTTTTTGAGATAGAGTCTCACTCTGTTGCCCAGGCTGGAGTGCAGTGGCATGATCTCAGCTCACTACAACCTCTGCCTCCCAGGTTCAAGCACCTCAGCCACCCAAGTAGCTGGGATTACAGGGGTGTGCCACCAGGCCCAGATAATTTTTGTATTTTTAGTACAGATGGGGTTTCACCATGCTGGCCAGGCTGGTCTCGAGCTCTTGGCCTCAAGTGATCCGCCCGCCTTGGCCTTGGGGATTACAGTTGTCAGCCACCACACCTGGCCTGCTCTTATTTTTCAAAATTGTTTTAGAATCAGCTTATCTGCATCTACAAAAAAACTCTTGATAGAATATCTATTAGAATAGTGTTAAATCTATAGAACATTTTGGGGAAATTGTCATCCTAACTATACTGAATGTTACCATCCATAAGTGCAGCCTGTTTCTCCATTTGCTTGATTTCCTTCATCAGTGTTTCATAGCTTTCAGTATATCTATCCTGGATGTTTTATTAGATTTATGCCTAAGTATTTTGTTTTTTAGGATTTGTCAATGCTGTTTCAAAAAAATTTCATTTGAATTCAGATCAGAATCCAATCAGTTACTGCTAGTGTTTTGAAATACAATTGATTTTCACATGTTGACATTATGTCCTGCAGTCTTCCTGAACTCATTTATTATTTTTAGGAGCTTTTCTATACATTCAATGGAATCGTCTGCATAGACGATTATGTTGTCTGTGAAAAACACAATTTCTTTCCTTCTAAAGTGCATGTCTTTTGTTTGTTTTTCTTGTCTTATTGCTGGTCTTCTAGTACAATTGAATAGGAGTGGTGAGAATGAATAACCTTGTCTTGTTCCTGATCTCAGAGGGAAAGTGTTCAATCTTTCAACATTAAGAATGATGTTTGTTTTTGTTTTTCTTGTAGATGCCCTTATTCAGGCTAAGGAAGCTCTCTTCTGTTCCCAGTTTGCTGAGTCCTTTTACCAGAATGACCATCGAATTTTGTGAGATGCTTTGTCGGCCGGGCGCGGTGGCTCAAGCCTGTAATCCCAGCACTTTGGGAGGCCGAGACGGGCGGATCACGAGGTCAGGAGATCGAGACCATCCTGGCTAATACGGTGAAACCCTGTCTCTACTTAAAAATACAAAAAACTAGCCGGGCGACGAGGCGGGCGCCTGTAGTCCCAGCTACTCAGGAGGCTGAGGCAGGAGAATGGCGCAAACCCGGGAGGCGGAGCTTGCAGTGAGCTGAGATCCGGCCACTGCACTCCAGCCTGGGTGGCAGAGCAAGACTCCGTCTCAAAAAAAAAAAAAAAAAAAAAAAAAAAAAAAAAAGAGATGCTTTGTCTACATCAGTTTATTTGATTGATTTTTTTCTTTAGATTTTTTTTTTTTCAGACAGTCTTGCTTTGTGGCCCAGGCTGGAGTGCAGTGGCATGATCTCAGCTTACTGCAACCTCTGCCTCCTGGGTTCAAGCAATTCTTCTGCCTCAGCCTCCCAAGTATCTGGGACAACAGGCACTTGCCACCACGCCTGGCTAATTTTGGTATTTTTAGTAGAGACGGGGTTTCACCATGTTTTCCAGGCTGGTCTTAAACTCCTGACCTTGTGATCCACCCGCCTCAGCCTCCCAAAGTGCTGGGATTACAAGCATGAGTCACTGCACCCGGCCTCTTCTTTAGATTGTTAACATGGTGAATTTTACATTAATTGATTTTCAAACATTGAACCATCCTTGAATTCTTGGTATAAACCTGGCTTGATCATGGTAAGATATGCACACATGCATGTATATTGGTGGCTTTAATTTGTTAATATTTTGTTGAGATTCATGTCTATGTTCAAGAAAGATCTTTGGTTTGTAATTTTTTTTTTTTTTTTTTGAGACGGAGTCTCGCTCTGCCCCCAGGCTGGAGTGCAGTGGCGCGATCTTGGCTCGCTGCAAGCTCCTCCTCCTAGGTTCACGCCATTCTCCTGCCTCAGCCTCCCGAGTGGCTGGGACTACAGGCACCCGCCGCTATGCCCGGCTAATTTTTTTGTATTTTTAGTAGAGATAGGGTTTCACTGTGTTAGCCAGGATGGTCTCGATCTCCTGACCTCATGATCCAGCCACCTCCGCCTCCCAAAGTGCTGGGATTACAGGCGTGAGCCACCATGCCCGGCTGTAATTTTCTTGTCTTGTCTGATTTTGATATCAAGGTAATGTTGGCCTCACAAAATGAACTGGGAAGTGTTCTCTCTTCTTCTGTTTTCTGAATGAGATTGTGTAGAATTGATGTTATTTCTTTTTTTTTTTTTTTTTTTTTTTTTTTGAGACGGAGTCTTGCTCTTTCGCCCGGGCTGGAGTGCAGTGGCTGGATCTCAGCTCACTGGAAGCTCCGCCCCCCGGGTTTTATGCCATTCTCCTGCCTCAGCCTCCAGAGTAGCTGGGACTACAGGCGCCCGCCACCTCGCCTGGCTAGTTTTTTGTATTTTTAGTAGAGACGGGGTTTCACCATGTTAGCCAGGATGGTCTCGATCTCCTGACCTCATGATCCGCCCGTCTCGGCCTCCCAAAGTGCTGGGATTACAGGCTTGAGCCACCGCGCCCAGCCCAAAATTGATGTTATTTCTTCTTTAAATGTTTGATAGAATTTGTGAGTGAAACTACCTGGAGATGTCTTTTTCAGGGGCTTTTAGCTACAAATTCAAGTTCTTCACCAAATATAGAACTATTCAGGATATCTATTTGTTCTTGGGAAAATTGGGGTCATTTGTATCTGTCAAGGAATTGGTCCACTTCATCTAAGTTACCAAGTTTTTATGCCTTGGTTTGTCATAATATTCACTTATGAGCCTTTTAAAGTGTCAAGGAGGGAGTCTGTAGTGATATTCCTTCTTTCATTCCTGAATTTAGTAGTTTCTGTCTTTCGTCTCTATTTCATTGTCAGTCTGGCTAAATAATGTTGGTATTTTTTCTTTTAGCAGGTAACCTTGAAGCTGAAGTTCAGGTCAGAAATTTCAAGCAGCTTTGTGTAAGCTGGTGGTTCCAAGTAAAATTTTGAAAGTATTTGCAGGGGTATTCAGATCAGTCCCACCTGTGCGCCCCCAGGTGTGGCCAAACTATAATTGGCTTCTACTAAATTGAGGTCATTCAGTGACCTGGGTGGAGACCTGCCTGCAACAGAGTTCACAAAACCTGTGGTATTCTGTTTGGGGTGAGATCCATACATGCAAGCACTGGGTGAACCCCATGAGTTCATACACAACTATTTGGGATGTCTCTCTTGATCTCCCCCATCTCTGTGATCTTCCCAGTACTTTCTGATCACATTGGCTGCAACTACAGATCCTTTCAGAAGGCATAGAGCGGCCAAGGACTCTGAAAAGCAAATTGTAGTTAGTGGATGGGGAAAGAGATGAGAATTCAAAGCTGTGGGGAAAAGAAAGATCAGACTGTTACTGTGTCTATACAGAAAGGAGTACACATAAGAGACTCCATTTTGTTCTGTATTTGAGATGCTGTTAATATGTACCCTACCCCCAATCTTGTCCTTGCAAGAGACATGTGCTGTGGTGACTCAAGGTTTAATGGATTTTGGGCTGTGCAGGGTGTGCTTTGTTAAACAAGTGCCTGAAGGCAGTATGCTTGTGAAAAGTCATCACCATTCTCTTAATCTCAAGCACCCAGGGACACGTACACTGCCAAAGGTCGCAGGGACCTCTGCCTAGGAAAGCTAGGTATTGTCCAAGGTTTCTCCCCACGTGATAGTCTGAAATATGGCCTCGTGGGAAGGGAAAGACCTGATCGTCCCCCAGCCTGACACCCGTGAAGGGTCTGTGCTGAGGAGGATTAGTATAAGAGGAAAGAAGTCCTCTTGGCAGTTGAGATAGGGAAAAGCATCTGTCTCCTGCCCGTCCCTGGGCAATGGAACATCTCAGTGTAAAACCCGATTGTATGTTCTGTTTACTGAGAAAGGAGAAAACCACCTTAGGGCTGAAGGTGGGACGTGCTAGCGGCAATGCTGCTCTTTATGCACTAAAAAGGTTTATGGAGAGGTTTGCATATGCATATCAAGGCACAGCACTTTTCCTTAAACTTACTCATGTCACAGAGATCTTTATTCATATGTCTTACTGCTGACCTTCTCCCTACGATGATCCTATTATCCTGCCACTTCCCTTTTTCTTTTCTTTTTTTTTTGAGGCAGAGTCTTGCTCTGTCACCCAGGCTGGAGTGCTGCGGCCAGATCTCAGCTCACTGCAAGCTCCGCCTCCCGGGTTCATGCCATTCTCCTGCCTCAGCCTCCCGGGTAGCTGGAACTACAGGTGCCCGCCACCTCGCCCGGCTAGTTTTTTTTGTAGCTTTTAGTAGAGACGGGGTTTCACCGTGTTAGCCAGGATGGTCTTGATCTCCTGACCTCGTGATCCGCCTGTCTCGGCCTCCCAAAGTGCTGGGATTACAGGCTTGAGCCACTGCGCCCGGCCTTCACTTCCCTTTTTCTTTTTTTTTTTTTTTTTGAGATGGAGTCTCGCTCTGTCGCCGGGCTGGAGTGCAGTGACCGGATCTCAGCTCACTGCAAGCTCCGCCTCCCGGTTCACGCCATTCTCTGCCTCAGCCTCCCGAGTAGCTGGGACTACAGGCGCCCGCCAACGCGCCCGGCTAGTTTTTTGTATTTTTTTAGTAGAGACGGGGTTTCACCGTATTAGCCAGGATGGTCTCGATCTCCTGACCTCGTGATCCGCCCGTCTCGGCCTCCCAAAGTGCTGGGATTACAGGCTTGAGCCACCGCGCCCGGCCTCACTTCCCTTTTTCTAAGATGGTAAAGATAATGATCAATAAATACTGAGGGAACTCAGAGACCGGTGCCGGCGCGGGTCCTCTGTATGCTGAGCTCTGGTCCCCTGAGCCCACTTTTTCTTTCTCTATACTTCGTTTCTGTGTCTCATCTCTTTTCTCAAGTCTCTTGTTCCACCTAATGAGAAACGCCCACAGGTGTGGAGGGGCAGGCCACCCCTTCAAAAGCCCCATCTGGGCACGGTGGCTCACACCTGTAATCCCAGCACTTTGGGAGGCCGAGGCAGGTGGATCACTTGAGATGAGGAGTTCAAGACCAGCCTGGCCAACATGGTGAAACCCTGTCTCTATTAAAAATACAAAAATTAGCTGGGTTACTGGGCGCGGTGGCGTACGTACAGCAATCTCAGCTACTCGGGAGGCTGAGCCAGGAGAATTGCTTGAACCGAGGAGGCAGAGGCTGCAGTGAGCTGAGACTGTGTCACTGCACTCCATAGCGAAACTCCGTCTCCAAAAAAAAAAAAAAAAGTTCCGTCAAAATAGTGGAAAGTTTACATATTTTTTCCCCCTTCGGTATTGCCCAGCCTGGACTTAAAGACAGCTGCTGGAAACTCAGAAGCCGTGCAGTAGGTCCAGACGGGAAGTGTTCCAGGAGAAGCCTTCTCTTTCTCATCTGGGATGTGTGTGTGCGTGTGTGTATGTGTGTGCACCCCCGTATTTGCTAGGGAGCGGCGGAGAGAATCTCATTTTGGTTTTTGCTTTCTTTTTTCTATTCTCCTCTGCCCCTGCCAGGAGGCAATACCTTGGAGTTGGTGGCTGCAGCGAGTAGGCAGGCACATAACATTGAGGGGGGTTATTTGTCGTTAACCAGAGGAGCTGTGGTCCAAGAGCGCGTGCGCTAGGGAGTGGGTAATCCCCGTTGCCTTTTTCTGTGTTCTCTATTGGTTCCAGATTCAGTTCCGTGGGGAAAGTGTGCACCAGGACAGGGAGACTAAAGCCCCACTGTGGCCTGAATTTTGCCCCCTCCCCACACAGCTAAATTTATACGTTGAAATGGAAACAAATTCAACTGGGCTGCTATCACCACATTCATACAGTAATAGAGGATGTGTTTACCTTTCCTGGAGTCAGACCCTAGACTTTGGCTTGGATATTAGCCTTGAAAACACACATATGCTCTGTGCTTTGTATTTTCATTACAAATACATCTTGGAGGACTTTACTTGAGTGCCAGTAGATTTCACTCATTCATCTTCACAGCTTTATAGCATTCCAGAGTGTGGCTGTATTATTAAGGGAGGAGACCATCCCTCATATTGTCTTATGCTCAGTTTCTGCCTCCAAAGAGAAAAAGTAAAAACTAAAAGGCAGAGATGAAATCCACAAGCAGACAGCCCTGTGCCACACCCTAGGCCTGGTAGTTAAAGATCAGCCTCTGACTTAATCGGTTATGTTATCTATAGATTACAGATATTGTATAGAAAAGCGCTGTGAAAATCCCTATCCTGTTTTCTTTCTTTTTTTTTTTTTTTTTGAGACGGAGTCTTGCTCTGTGGCCCAGGCTGGAGTGCAGTGGCCAGATCTCAGCTCACTGCAAGCTCCGCCTCCCGGGTTTACGCCATTCTCCTGCCTCAGCCTCCTGAGTAGCTGGGACTACAGGCGCCCGCCACCTCGCCCGGCTAGTTTTTTGTATTTTTTAGTAGAGACGGGGTTTCACCGTGTTAGCCAGGATGGTCTTGATCTCCTGACCTCATGATCCGCCCGTCTCGGCCTCCCAAAGTGCTGGGATTACAGGCTTGAGCCACCGCGCCCGGCCCCTATCCTGTTTTCTTCCGATCTAATTACCAGGGCAGGCAGTCCCCAGTCACGTACCCCCGCTTGCTCAATCGATCACAACCCTCTCACGTGCACCCGCTTAGAGTTGTGAGCCCTTAAAAGGGACAGAAACTGCTCACTCGGGGAGCTCGGCTCTTGAGACAGAAGTCTTGCCAATGCCCCCAGCCGAATAAACCCCTTCCTTCTTTAACTCAGTGTCTGAGGAGTTTTGTCTGTGGCTTGTCCTGCTACATTATAACTCATTTAACTGTGTCCTGCTTTTTTTTTCTGAGACAGAGTCTTGCTGTGTTGTCCAGGCTGGAGTGCAGTGGCATGATCTCAGCTCACTGCAACTTCCACTTCCCAGATTCAAGCAATTCTCTCTGCCTCAGCCTCCCCAGTAGCTGGGATTACAGGCACCCACCACCATATCCAGCTAATTTTTTTTTTTTTTAGTAAAGACGGGGTTTCACTGTGTTAGCCAGGATGGTCTAGATCTCCTGACTGTGATCCACCTGCCTTGGCCTCCCAAAGTGCTGGGATTACAGGTGTGAACCACCACGCCTGGCCTAAGTTTTGTATTTTTTAGTAGAGACAGGGCTTTGCCATGTTGGCCAGGCTGGTCTTGAACTCCTGACCTCGTGTGATCTGCCCGCCTTGGCCTCCCAAAGTGCTGGGATTACAGGCGTGAGCCACCACGCCTGGCCCTGATGTCCTATTAATCATCATTCTGGTTGCTTCTAGTCTTTACTAATACAAACATGGTACAATAAGATGACTTGTCCATATGTTTTCATATGCATATAAATATCTGTGAATAATTTCTAGAGGATGAATATCAAGGTCAAAGTGACTACTGCATATGCATTTTAAATTGTGTTTAATATTGTCACATTGCCTTGCAAATTTGCCCTCCCATAAGCAATACCTGAGAGTGCCTATTTCTCCACGCCCTTGCCAATATACTTCATGTGCACATGTTCCCACTTTGAGTTACCTCCATTACATTTCCACTGGCAGAACAGGCATCCCACTTCTACTTATTAGCTGTGTGACTTTGAGCTCATTGCTTGTGACTATTATGGTAATAATAGTAGTGCTCATCTCATAGGGCTGTGATGAGGGCTCAGTGAGTTAATGTTTGTAAAGCTGCTCACTCGGTGTCTGCCACAGAGTAAGTGCTGTATAAATGTTAATTGATTAATTAATTTTAAAACATGAGGCCGGGCGCGGTGGCTCAAGCCTGTAATCCCAGCACTTTGGGAGGCTGAGACGGGCGGATCACGAGGTCAGGAGATCGAGACCATCCTGGCGAACACGGTGAAACCCCGTCTCTACTAAAAATACAAAAACTAGCCGGGCGAGGCGGCGGGCGCCTGTAGTCCCAGCTGCTTGGGAGGCTGAGGCAGGAGAATGGCGTAAACCCAGGAGGCGGAGCTTGCAGTGAGCTGAGACCCGGCCACTGCACTCCAGCCTGGGCGGCAGAGCGAGACTCCGTCTCAAAAAAAAAAAAAAAAAGAGCAAATACAAACATGCTAACAAACATGCTAACCACGTGAAATCTAGGTGCTGAGTATGCGGGAATTTATTGCACTATTCTCTCAACTTTTCTATTTGAAAGTTTTTCTTTTTTTTCTTTTTTTTTTTTTTTTTGAGACGGAGTCTCGCTCTGTCGCCCAGGCTGGAGTGCAGTGGCCGGATCTCAGCTCACTGCAAGCTCCGCCTCCCGGGTTCACGCCATTCTCCTGCCTCAGCCTCCCGAGTAGCTGGGACTACAGGCGCCCGCCACCTCGCCCGGCTAGTTTTTTTTTTTGTATTTTTTAGTAGAGACGGGGTTTCACTGTGTTAGTCAGGATGGTCTCGATCTCCTGACCTCGTGATCCGCCCGTCTCGGCCTCCCAAAGTGCTGGGATTACAGGCTTGAGCCACCGCGCCCGGCCGAAAGTTTTTCATAATAAAAGTTGAGGGGAGGGGAAAGAGAGTTTCCCCCTTGTCCCCATCTTCTTTATGTGGTTCCCCTCCCAGGAAGCCAGCACGGATACCGGTTTCCTGCTCATACTGATACTCAGTTTATATGCGCGTGCACGCATGCATACACACGCAGGCACACACGCGGGTCCATTTGGTTACTTCTGGTACCTTACTGATAGAATTTCATTTTTGATAGCTTTAGAGGTGTAGCTTTTTAGGAAAGGGAATTCCTGAAGGTGAATCCCTGCATTCTCTTTCCCAGGGGAAGGTGACGATTTTGCTGCCCAGGCTCACCCCTAGAGGGCGCACTCTTCGCTTGACTGGCAGCTGCCAGGGCAGAAGGTGCACAAACCACGGTCGGGGCTGCTCCCATGTGACTCATGAGATGCGCAGCCTTCCAAAAGTATTCACACTTCTGTTTTCTGGCCTTAGGCACATTTCTTGTGGGTTGCAATACTCAGACACAGAACCCACATTTTGGCTTTGCAGAGGCAAAAGCTGACAGAGGGACATGTTGTCCAGAAAGCTTCACCGACACTCTGTACTGTGAACTTCTAGAGGATGAATAAAACACCCATTTCCAGGCACAAAAGAGACACTGCTTAGTGTCCGAAACATTTCGATGCTGATTACTTGACTAGATTTAAAAAATTTTTGACTAAAGGAAAGTCGTTTTATTAAATACATTAGAACTGACTTATAACATTGGCGTTAATGTCGCTCTGAACGATTACACCAGTCTTATGTTTTGTTCTTATATTTAGGGAGACAAGATTTCACCATATTAGCTCTGCATCTGTGTAAATAGGAACTATATTATAATAGTATATTCCTTTTTAAAAATAATTAAATCAATGCCAAAAGATAAATGATTAGTTTGAATTAACCACACAGAAATGTTATTTTATTTTTTAAATTTATTTTGAGATAGGGTCTCACTCTCTCCCCACCCACCCCAGGCTGGAATGCAGTGGCACAATTTTGGCTCACTGCAGCCTTGACCTCCTGGACTCAGGTGATCCTCCCACCTCAGCCTCCCAAATAGCTGGGACCACAGGCACATGCCACAACTCCTGGCTAATTTTTTCTTTTTTTTTTTTTTTTTTTTTTTTTGTAGATAACAAGGGTTTTGCCATGTTGCCCAGGCTGATCTCCTGGGCTCAAGCGATCCACCTGCCTTGGCGTCCCAAAATGCTGGGATTACAGGCATGAGCCACTGTGCCCAGCCAGAAATGTTATTTTATTAATGTTGAATATGTACAGTAACTTGAAGTAGACTATTATTCTGTTTTCATGCTGCTGTGAAGACATACCTGAGACTGGGTAATTTATAAGGAAAAGAGGTTTAATTAACTCACTGTGGGGAAAAAAGAGGTCAGCTTGTTACTGTGTTTATATAGAAAGAAGTAAATTTAAGAGACTCCATTTGCCTCTGTATTTGAGATGCTGTTAATCTGTGACTCTACCCCCAATCTTGTCCTTGCTAGAGACATCGCTGTGCTAATTAAAGTTGAAAAGATTTTGGGCTGTAAGGAATGTGCTTGTTAGGCAAATGCTTAAAGCCTGCTTGTGGTTGAAGGTCGGTACCATTCTCTTAAATCTCAGTAAAAGAAAAACATCTGTCTCCTGCCCGTCCCTGGTAAATGGAACATCTCCATATATCTGTATGTCTTACTGCTGATTTACTCCCTTATCTTTTGGCAATAAATACTGAGGGAACTCAGAGACCGGTGCCGGTGTGGGTCCTCTGTAAGCACAGCACCGGTCCCCTGGGCCCCGCTTTTCTTTCTCTATACTTTGTCTCTGTGTATTATTTCTTTTCTCAAATCTCTCGTTCCACCTAACGAGAAGCACCCACAGGTGTGGAGGGGCAGGCCACCCCTTCAACTCACAATTCCAAATGGCTAGAGAGGCCTCAGGAAACTCATAATCACGGTGGCAGGTGAAAGAAGTGAATGCTGAGCAAAGGGGGGGTAAGTCCCTTATAAAACCATCAGATCTCGTGAGAACTCACTCACTATCACGAGAACAGCAAGAGGGTAACTGCCTCTGATTCAATTATCTCCACCTGGTCCCTCCTATGACATGTGGGGATTATGGGAACTACAATTCAAAATGAGATTTGTGTGGGGATACAGGCAAACCATATCAAGACTATTTTTGCCATTTACTTATTCAAAATTTTTTTGTTTTATATATATATATATATATATATTTTTTTTTTTTTTTTTTTTTTTTTGAGACGGAGTCTCGCTCTGTCGCCCAGGCTGGAGTGCAGTGGCCGGATCTCAGCTCACTGCAAGCTCCGCCTCCCGGGTTTACCGCCATTCTCCTGCCTCAGCCTCCCGAGTAGCTGGGACTACAGGCGCCCGCCACCTCGCCCGGCTAGTTTTTTGTATTTTTTAGTAGAGACGGGGTTTCACCATGTTAGCCAGGATGGTCTCGATCTCCTGACCTCGTGATCCGCCCGTCTCGGCCTCCCAAAGTGCTGGGATTACAGGCTTGAGCCACCGCTCCCGGCCGTTTTATATGTATTTTTTGAGACAGGCTCTCGATCTGTCACCTAGGCTGGAATGCAGTGGAATGATGTTGGCTCACTGCAACCTCTGCCTCCCAGGCTCAAGCAATCCTGCCTCAGCCTCCTAAGTAGCGGGGACTACTGGGGCATGCCACTATACCTGGCTAATGTTTGTATTTTTTGTACAGATGAGATCTCCCTATGTTGCCCAGGCTGGTCTCAAACTCCTGTGCTCAAGTGATATGCCTGCCTTGGCCTCCCTGAGTGCTTGAATTATAGGCATGAGCTACCGTGCCTGGCCCACCCTTCCTGCCTTCCCGCCTTCCCGCCTGCCCGCCTGCCCGCCTGCCCGCCTGCCCGCCTGCCTGCCTCCCTCCCTCCGTTCTTTCTTTCTCTCTCTCTCTTTCTTTCTTTCTCTCTTTCCTTCCTTTTCTTTTCTTTCTTTCTTTTTTCTTTTGCCATTTAGAATGTAGATATGAATATCTATTTTCAGAATTTTGAGGCTCTTTGAAAAAAATGTATATATTGGCTTAAAACACAGCATAAATATAACAACATAGCATAGATTTTCTTAAAATCAGTTTTGCTACTTCGAGGAATCTGCAAACACAGTCACAAAAACAATGAGTGATAAGATGATTCATGGCAACTATTTATGATAATATTTATAACAGCAAAAAATGGAAATCACCTAAATATTCATGGGTTAGGATCTGGATTAAAAAATACCTGGCATAGTCATGAAATAGAATATTATGAAGCTGTCAAAAGAATAAGGGGACTTTCTGTATATGAAAGGCATATCCATCTTTCCATTTCACCAGAATCTCTGCAAATGTTATAAAGGGAAATCTGAGAAACCAGGTGATGCTTGAACCACAATTAAAACTTTCTTTTTTTTTTTTGAGATGGAGTCTTGCTCTGTCACCAGGCTGGAGTGCGGTGGTGTGATCTTGGCTCACTGAAACCTCCGCAACCCGTGTTCAAGTGATTCTCTTGCCTCAGCCTCCAGAGTAGCTAGGATTACAGGCGTGCACCAGCACGCCCAGCTAATTTTTATATTTTTAGTAGAGATGGTGTTTCACTATGTTGGTCAGAATGGTCTTGATCTCTTGACCTCGTGATCTGCCTGCCTCGGCCTCCCAAAGTGCTGGGATTACAGGTGTAAGCCACTGAGCCTGGCTTAAAAAATCTTTCTATTTTGATTTAATTATTGATTTAATTATAGATTCACAGGAAGTTACCAAGAGAGTACAGAGAGGTCCTGTGTGCCCTTCACCTGGTTTCTCCAATGGTTGCAGCTCAGGTAACTATCGCACAATATCAAAACAAGGAAATTGATATTGGTACAGTCTGTGGATAGTCCTATGCTATTTTGTTGCACGTATGGAATTGGGCAACCACCACAATAAACTACAGAACTAGCCAGGTGCAGTGGCTCACATACTTTGGGAGGCTGGGGTGGGTGGATCATGTGAGGCCAGGAGCTCAAGACCAGCCTGACCAACATGGTAAAACCCTGTCTCTACTGAAAACACAAACAATTAGCTGGGCATGGTGGCTCGCACCTGTAATCCAAGCTACTCGGGAGGCTGAGGTAGGAGAATCGCTTGAAGTGGGGAGGCAGAGGTTGCAGTGAGCAGAGATCATGCCATTGCACTCCAGCCTGGGCAACAGAGCAAGACTTTGTCTCAAAAAAAAAAAAAAAAATTAACAGGGTGTGGTGGCCCACACCAGTAATCCCAGCTACTTGGGTGACTGAGGCATGAGAATTGCTTGAACCTGGGAGGCAGAGGCTGGAATGAGTTGAGATTGCACCACTGCACCCCAGCTTGGGAGACAGAGTGAGACTCTGTCTCAAAATAATAATAATAATAATAATAATAATAATAATAATTTGTATGTGTCAGATGAAGCAAAAAAGAGAGGTCAAAACTAACCTTTTGTTGGAAAACTACAACATGTTGAACAGGCCACCTGTTGTACTCTTGGCCTCTGTCCCTAGCTTGTTCTCTGTCCCAAGGCTCCCTAGAAAGCCTTGGCTCATTCTGAAATGTTCTACTCCCACATTCCCAATAATAAAGGCATTTAGGGTTCATAGAGAGCCATTTCAGAACCATCCCACGGAGGGATCGCTGCACCTACACACCCACCCTCAGTCCCCCAACTCTGAGCCTTACATTAAAATGATGTTTTAATTCATCTGTCATCCTCCCCTGCCTCCGTCCAGGGCTTTACTTGTTAGAGCACAAGGGTGAGGTCACACTCACCTGCATTAGGAATGCAGGCTCCAGAGTCATGCTGCCCTTTCTCGTGTTCTTGGGCAAGTATCAACTCCTAAACCTGAATTTCCTCACTTACACATTTGAGGTGATAGATAACAACAGTACCAACCAACAAGGTCACTCAGTTATTCTGAAAATAGTTACAGAGCATCTACTATGGGCCGGCTGAGAATACGGTGGGGAAGAAAGACAAGGCCCTGCTCTCAGGAAGCACCACAAAAAGAGAAAACAGAGGTACACAGCTCAGACCAGTCTTCAGCACATGGCCAGCCTTTGAAAAATGTTAGTTGTTTTTATTTTTATTGTATATATATTTTTTATTGAGATTGAGTCTTCCTCTGTCACCCAGGCTGGGGTGCAGTGGCAGGATCTCAGCTCACTGCAACCCCCGCCTCCTGGGTTCAAGTGATCATCCTGCTTCAGCCTCCTGAGTAGGTGGGACTATAGGTGCACACCACCACGACTGGCCAATTTTTGTATTTTCAGTAGAGACGCGTTTTCACCATGTTGGCCAGGCTGGTCTCGAACTCCTGACCTCAAGTGATCCACCTGCCTTGTCCTTCCAAAATGCTGGGATTATAGGAGTGAACCACTGCATCTGGCCTGCTTTTATTATAAATATAGTCACACACAATACTGGAATATGAACCCAGTATCACACATTTGGTCTAGTATATTCTTATTCATTATCATCAGACATTAATTATGGTTAGTTGCTAAGAGCTGTGCTGGTGTCTCATGCCACCATGAAAGTCAGCTCTATTGCCCACCCGGAGCACTCATTTAATGTTTAAAATCTAGGATTATTTTCTGAATGTAGTATCTTGAACATCAGACTCATTCAGGGTCTCTTGCTGTAAACATACAACTTTGAAGAAAGAGTCTTTATGTAAACTTACAAAAAAAGTATCTTGGCTGGGCGCGGTGGCTTACGCCTGGTGGCTCACGCCTGTAATCCCAGCACTTTGGGAGGCCAAGGCGGGCAGATCACGAGGTCAGGAGATCGAAACCATCCTGGCTAACACGGTGAAACCCTGTCTCTACTAAAAATACAAAAAATTAGCCAGGCGTGGTGGCGGGCACCTGTAGTCCAAGCTGCTCGGAAGGCTGAGGCAGGAGAATGGCGTGAACCCAGGAGGCAGAACTTGCAGTGAGCAGAGGTCGCGCCACTGCACTCCAGCCTGGGTGACAGAGTGAGACTCTGTTGCAAAACAAAAACAAAAACAAAAACAAAAAAATATCTTCCAGTTTGTTTGAAGGTAAATATATTATCAAAAGACTCTTACACCATAAAGAACAATTTCATTGCTCAGAAAAGACTACATTTCATAAATAATCAGAAATATGAAATTTAGCAGGGGAAAAGCCCCTTAGAGGAAATTAATTTTTTAAATTGTTAAAAATGCCTAAAAGGTGGCTAAAAAAATAAAACATGAATAGGGCAGCTGAATAAATGCAAAAACTCTCAAAAGAGGTCTGAATTCGAGGCAAACTGTTCATTATGCAAATTAGTCAACAGGTGAACTGGTCACCTGGCAAGATTATCATTAGAATACCTGGCTCTGGGGCCTGGCGCGGTGGCTCACGCTTGTAACCCTAGCACTTTGGGAGGCCGAGGCAGATGGATCATCTGAGGTCAGGAGTTTGAGAACAGCCTGACAAACATGATGAAACCCTGTCTCTACTGAAAATACAAAATTAGCTAGGCGTGGTGGTGCATGCCTATAATCCCAGCTACTCAGGAGGCTGAGACAGGAGACTCACTTGAACCCAGGAGATGGAGTTTGCAATAAGCTGAGATTGTGTAACTGCACTCCAGCCTGGGCAACAAGAGCCAAACTCCATCTCAAAAAAAAAAAAAAAAAAAAAAAGAACACGTGGCTCTGGTCACAGTAGTCTGTTCCTGGGGCAGAACCAACATGGCGGTCGTGGGCAGTTTGGGCATGTTGGGGAAAAAAAAACCAAATTTTTCCTCAGTCTTCCTAAGTTCTCAGTTGGAACAGACCCCTGTAACAAAAGACAGATTAACAAAAGAAAAGAAAACCGAACAGGAGTTTATTAATGTATATATTTTATATATGTTAGAGGAACCCCTGCTTACCAGGCCTCTGGTTTAATAACACATGACCAGAGTGACTCCCTCTTGAAGTGAGTAACTGGGCACTCATAAGACACTTAAAAGGTTAATATTTAGGACCTGAAAATAGCCACACCCTAAGCTGACCACCAATTATAATTACAGAATATTTATGGCCCTACAGAGCAGCTCCCACTAAGCCTGCAGAATGTCCAGATGTCCTAAGCATGGAACCCATGTACTTAAAGATAATGATAATGAGCAGGCTTCGAAGGATTAATGGTCATTAACAATACTAATAGCCACTACCTTTAGCGAGCACATCTGCACATTTCAAGTTTAATATAGCTCCTTATGGTTTCTTTTTTTTTTTTTTTTTTTTTTTTTTTTTTTTGAGACGGAGTCTCGCTCTGTCACCCAGACTGGAGTGCAGTGGCCGGATCTCAGCTCACTGCAAGCTCCGCTCCCGGGTTCACGCCATTCTCCTGCCTCAGCCTCCCGAGTAGCTGGGACTACAGGCGCCCGCCACCTCCCCGGCTCGTTTTTTGTATTTTTGTAGTAGAGACGGGTTTCACCGTGTGAGCCAGGATGGTCTGGATCTCCTGACCTCGTGATTCGCCGTCTCGGCCTCCCAAAGTGTGGGATTACAGGCTTGAGCCACCGCGCCCGGCCAGCTCCTTATGGTTTCTTATAAGTAGAGATGCTAACCAAGGATGGCATGTTCCTCCTCCTGCTTTTCTGAGGATGCTCTACTGGACTCTGTAACAGGGTAGTTTTCAATAAACTTGCTTCTTTCACTGTGGTCTGTGGCTCTCCTTGAATTTTTTTTTTTCTTTTTGAGATGGAGTTTTGCTCTTGTTGCCCAGGCTGGAGTACAATGGCTGATCTTGGCTCACCACAACCTCTGCCTCCCAGGTTCAAGCGATTCTCCTGCCTCAGCCTCCCGAGTAGCTGGGATTACAGGCACGCGCAACCACGCCTGGCTAATTTTGTATTTTTAGTAGAGACGGGGTTTCTCCCTGTTGGTCAGGAGGTCTCGAACTCTCGACCTCAGGTGATCTACCTGCCTTGGCCTCCCAAAGTGCTGGGATTACAGGCATGAGCCACTGTGCCCAGCTTGCCTTGAATTCTTTCCTGCACTAGATCCAATAACCTGTTATTGGGGTCTGGATCAGGACCCTCTTTTCCAGCAACATACGTACATGGGGGATACCCAGGAAATGAGTCTTTCTCCAGGAACTCCAGCTTATATAGCATCTCCAACAAAGAACAGTGAATGTTTAGAGAAGTGACAAGACGGGAAAGGGACTTGAGTCTCCAGGGGCAGCAACTTGTGGAAAGGCAAGTAATTTGCAGATAAAGGCCAGTGAGTGAAGCGTGTTCACGTTGATTCCTTTGGCGTCATCTCCAGTAGCCCAGGAGGGTCTCGAGTTGTCTTCAGTGGTTAACCTTTGTCCTCCTTTTTTTTTTTTTTTTTTTGAGATGGAGTCTTGCTTTGTTGCCCAGGCTGGAGTGCAGTGGCATGATCTCAGCTCATTGCAACTTCTGCCTCAAGTGATCCTCCTGCCTCAGCCTCCCGAGTAGCTGGGATTACAGGTGTCCACCACCATGCCCAGCTAATTTTTTTGTATTTTTAGTAGAGACAGGGTTTCACCATGTTGGCCAGGCCCGTCTCGAAATCCTGACGTCAGGTGATCCACCCGCCTGGGTCTCCCAAAGTGCTGGGATTAGAGGCGTGAGCCACCGCGCCCAGTCCCAACCTTTGTCCTCCGTGGTAGAAAGGGGTACAGGATACCTTTTGTCTTTGTAATCTATGTCCTGTTTTTAGGCAAGTAGAGGAAGGGCAGAGAGCTTTTCTGCATCTGCGTCTTCTCAATTGCCTTCAGCTCAACAGTGCTTGTAACAAAGAGGCGTACTTAGGGGGTCATATTCCGATCTCCCACAGACGTTGCAGGTGGTGTGTCCTGATGGCAGGGTGTGGGTCACATCTCTGCTCTCAGGAGGTGGGGAGAGGGGATCTGGGGCCTCCTCGACTTTCTCAGGGGCGGTTGGGATGTGCTGTCCACCATGACCCATACAGCCACAGACGCAAGTTCCTTGGCAGTAACCAGCACATGTTCGTTACAGTGAATGAACAGACCAGAGAAGGTAGCTTGGATCTCAGCAGCAGCTCATGGACCACCCAGCGCTGGGACATTGTAGAGGTTCCCTAACCTCTCCTAAGCCTGAGTTTACTTATGCAGAAAATGCCAGAGTGGACTTGGAGGGTAACTACAGGCCCTGTGAGCACTAAGATTTCCTGAGACTTTGCTGCTGTCCATGCCCCTCCCCTGTTTTGACCTTTCCAACAGACTGGAGGCTAGAATGAAGATAAGGAGGACCATTTTCTGTTAGGCACTTGGAGACGGCCCAGACTTTGCTATAGCAAAGGTTAATGTTCTGTCATCTCAAAGATCCATTTCCCCAGGCTCTCGGAATGTAAATGTTAAGGTGATGAAAATAGCGAAGTCTAGGTTCTGGCTCATTTGAGTCAGAGCCCCTCACCCCTCACCATGCAACCCTGGAGCACAGGGCCTCCTCTGTGGCCTGAACCTTCATAAACTTGGGTTTAGGCTGTCAGCACTGATTTAAAGAGATTTGCTTTGTTCAGTTTGCTTCTGGGAAAGAACTGACATTCACCGCAGGGTTTGGGGGTTAAGAATGAAACCTGAGCTGGCTGCTTCCCCCCCGGGTGTGTGCAGAGTGAGTCAGATGTTTGCACAGAAGGCTGTGGTGTCAAATCCACAAATTCGCAGGCCTTATGCCTTTACCACTTCAAACCGGAAAGGTGTTGCAACGTAACAGTTTTAATTGCTAAACCCTAGCTGCAAACCCAAATCTCTGGATTTAATAAGAATTGGGTGTGAGAGACTGTGAACAGTGGCAGTTTTCTGCCAGGTGGGTTTATTTTTTCCTTAATTCCCTCATTTGCTTCCTCCTTGGTGCCCAAGCCCACACCAAAGGCCTCTGGCCGATCACTGCCTGCACACCCTCCTCTTGGTGATGGGCCTGTGGTCTCTCCTCTAGGTTTACCTTCTTTCCTGCTTCTGGTTGAGATTTGCAGAACTTTGTGTCCACCGTGGTCTCCTTGGAACAAGCAACTGGAAATTCTTCACACCAGCTATGGCTGGTAGGAATTTCAGGCCACAACTCAGGTATATGAAAAATAAAGCTTTCTTTTCTAGAACTCGACTCTGAGTCCAGGTCTTTGCTGTGCCAGACTGGTATAAAACCTCTAACCATGGTCTTTCATGGGCACATACCCACTTCCCCAGCAACACGTACTCATTGAGTTGCCCACAGTCCTGGAGGTTGAAGTAAGGCCGTGATTAGGGAGGGAAATGGATCTGGCTCTGGGTCATTGGCCCACATAGTTGGTCAGGGGATCTGTTGGTCCTGCTAAGTGACCCCTTTGGCTTCAGGGTCCTCTGCTGCTTTCCTGCCATCCTGGAAATGTTACAGTAACGGCTTTCTGAAGTTACAGTAACGGCTGGTTGTATCACCTTCCACAGGCTTCCAGACTCCGGACAGTATTCCCAGAGTCAGCTCCCTTCTGAATTGGGAGAAAGAGAGAAAGGAAAATACAAGAAGACCCAACCATGTGGATTAACACCCTACAGCATGATCCAGGCCCACAGCCAGCTCTGTGTTTCCAGGTGGGAGATTATAGACGTCTACTTTTTCTTTTTTTTTTTTTTTGAGACGGAGTCTTGCTCCGTCGCCCAGGCTGGAGTGCAGGGGTGTGATCTCAGCTCACTGCAAGCTCCGCCTCCCAGGTTCATGCCATTCTCCTGCCTCAGCCTCCTGAGTAGCTGGGACTACAGGCGCCCGACACCACGTCCGGCTATTTTTTTTTTTTTTTTTTGTATTTTTAGTAGAGACGGGGTCTCACCGTGTTAACCAGGATGGTCTCAATCTCCTGACCTTGTGATCCGCCCACCTCGGCCTCCCAAAGTGCTGGGATTACAGGCATGAGCTGCCACGCCTAGCCAGACATCTACTTTTTCAAAAGGAATAATAAAAGGATAAAAAATAATATTTTCTAACATCTGTTAGATACAAACTGGACCTGGAAGAGTAGCCTTTTGTACTGAGTACTACTATTTTTCCATTTCACGGATCAGAAAACTAAGGCTCAGTGATACAAGAAGCTTGCTCAAGGTGACACTGCAGTGATAGAAGAGATTTTAATGCGGACCTATAATCCTGAGAGGGAATTTCTTTTTTTTTTTTTTTTTTTTTTTTTTTTGACACGGAGTCTCGCTCTGTCGCCCAGGCTGGAGTGCAGTGGCCGGATCTCAGCTCACTGCAAGCTCCGCCTCCCGGGTTTACGCCATTCTCCTGCCTCAGCCTCCCAAGTAGCTGGGACTACAGGCGCCTGTCACCTCGCCCGGCTAGTTTTTTGTATTTTTTAGTAGAGACGGGGTTTCGCTGTGTTAGCCAGGATGGTCTCGATCTCCTGACCTCGCGATCCGCCCGTCTCGGCCTCCCAAAGTGCTGGGATTACAGGCTTGAGCCACCGCGCCCGGCCGGGGATTTCTTTTTTCTTTTTTCTTTTTTTTTTTTTTAGGCAGAGTCTTGCTCTGTCACCCAGGCTGGCTAGAGTGCAGTGGCAGGATCTCAGCTCACTGCAACCTCTGCCTACCAGGTTCAAGCAATTCTCCTGCCTCAGCTTCCCAACTAGCTGAGACTACAGGCATGCACCACCATGCCCGGCTATTTTTTGTATTTTTAGTAGGGATGGGGTTTCACCATGTTGGCCAGGCTGGTCTTGAACTCCTGACCTCAAGTGATCTCCCAAAGTGCTGGGATTACAGGTGGGAGGCCACTGTGCCCGGCCTGTGAGGGGATCTTTAAACTACATTTTAATGATTATTCTCGTGTTGAACTGGAGTTTGTACTCTAGTCTGGCCCCTCTCTCAGTGGGACTAGAAAACACAGCACCCAGCGGCTACCCTGGCTGCCAGGCTCATGCTGTGAGCTCCAGCAATACTTGCTGACTAATTGATTGTACATCTCCCATGTGATTTTGCATTTTCACATACATTTGTGTCTGGTTCAGATGTGCCAGAAAAAGTGAGAGATTGCTGATAGCGTTGTTTTCTCTAAAAAATAGAAGAAGTCCTTCTAGTTTTGCTTAAAAAAAATTGCTTGCTGATATTCCTTCGACTCTTCCTTCATTTTGCCTTTCCAGTTAGTTCCCAGTCTGATGCACTCAGGGTGAAACCCCCTGCAGGGGTTTGACAAGACAGACAGACCTGGGTTTTAAACTCCAGCTCTGATGCTTGCTGCTCATGTGACCTGAACTGGTCACATACCTCCCTGAGCGTCTGTTTCCTCCTCCATACAACAGGAGCAATAATGTAACCAACTTTAGGGATATTGTGAATGTATGCAGTAGGTGCTCAGTGGCTAGTTCCTTTCTCTAATAATTAAATCAACCTCATCTGAATATTTCGTCAATTTGAACTTTAAACTTAAGGTCCTTCTGAAAACTCTTTAAGAATGCCATCCCTTTGGATGGATTTAGGAATTCATGTTTACTGATACAGCTTAGAGCTGATGTATCAGTAAGATGTTTGCAGTTGCAAGGAAGAGAAAATACTGACCGAAACTGGCATAAACAATAAGAAAAGACATTATTCAAAGGTATGAAGGTTGATTCACTGGCTCAATGGTGGCAGTTAAGACTCAGTCTTGAACTCCTGGGCCTGAGACCCTGCCACCTCAACCTCCCAAAGCGCTGGGATTACAGGTGTGAGCCACTGCTCCCAGCCTGACCCAGGCTTTTCCATCTGTTTTCTAGTTTCCTCTAGAGTAGGGTGCATATGCTCATAGCCACAGGGTAGCTGGAGCTGCAGGTGAACACATAGTGTTTAGACACAACAACAGAGAGAGAGAGAACAGGGGCCTTTATTTCAGTGTTCCTTTCTTAGGAGTCAGGAATTCCTTCCCAGAAACCTCCCATCAGATATATCCTCAGGTTTTAATGGGCAGAACTGGGTCACATACTACAGTCTAATGGAATAAAACCAGTTAGGATTTATCTCTGAGCTAGGGATAAAGCGACCGTTTTCTAAGTCATGTTGTGGGGGATGGCCCCTTAAACAAAATCCAGGTTCTATCAGCAAAGAAAAATGGAGAGGATTATTTTGATTGCCTCTTCTTCATCCCATTAGTGAGGGAGGGATTCCTAGCTAGGGTTATGGGGGTGACTGAACACTACACTGGCCAGGTGAGATTGAGACAGCTTACTCATCACATATACTCACAGCCCAGGGGAGGCGGACACAGGATCACATGGGGGTTGCACCCAGGAACAGAGAAAACAATCAGGGGCTCTGGGAGGCAGGCTTTGTAGTTTTAAGAGGGTGAAGTGCTCTTTAGTCCCTACAGGAAGAAGTGATTGGCTTTTGGAAGAATTCTGTGGGCTGGCAGGAAGTGAAACCTGTTACTCAGTGATAAGCAGGAACTGTGCCTTGTCCCTTAAATAAGGAAGGTTATTTGGCCAGGGGACCATATCTACAGGAACATAGCGGGGAAGAGAACTTGTTCTTAGGCCATCTGAGGCCCTTTCATTTTACCAGATGTCAAGACAGCACATAATATTGAACTTTAATTTTAGGTCTTACATACACAGGTAGGGATGGATGTGGGATACATATGCACAACCTCCTTTCCTGCTTTCCTTTATCCATCCATCCATCCATCCATCCATCCATTCATCCATTCATCCATCCATCTATCCAACTATCCATCCATCTATCCATCCATCCATCCATCCATCCATCCATCCATCCATCCATTCATCCATCCATCTATCCAACCATCTATCTATCCATCCATCCATCCACCAACCCACCTATCTATTCTGTAGAGATTCCACAAATGATTGATTGAGGCAGCCTAAACATTCTGACTACATCTCTTGTTTTTCATGAGTCCAGTTCGTAGTTGTTTGTGGGTAGAACATTGGAATCAGCCCTTCTGACCTGTGGCCAACTCTTCACCCTTTTCAACTCTGCACTAGTCCATCGGCCAGCTCATTGACCCTAGCATGTGCTTTTCTCTGTTCTGCTTCTGATTTTGCTGGAACCATCACTTTCTTCTTTGCCTGTCTGAATTCTATCCATCTTTAAGCCAAGTCCCTCATCATCCATACACACTTTCACTCCCCTTCCGGAATTCTGAATCTTCTTGTCAGTCCAAAGCCTTTGTGGCAGCTGCTATATGCAAACACGTGACCATGCACTACTGCGTGTCACTGCATCCCCTGGGGATTCTTTCCTGTCTTGCTGCGATTTCTCATTTTATTGGTATGTTTTCTCTCCAACCTCAACACTAGCTCTCTGAGGGTCAGGGCTCTATCCCGCACACCCGTCTACCCCCTTCATTGCATGGGAGTGGGGAAAGGACAGCACAACACCTTCTTATGCTCCTAAACCTCCATAGACATTTTCTGACTTAATTTGAATCATCAAATTCCTTTTAAGAATATTTTAAATGTAAATACAAAAAGCAGTTTGAGTAGAATCTCTAAATGAACATTTACCTAGCATCTAGTACATAGAAGGCACACGATAAAAAAAAGTGTCAAAATGATGAATAAAACACCTCAATGGCCATAAACATCATTTTTTTGTTTTTGGTTTTTTTTTTTTTTTTTTTTTGAGACGGAGTCTCGCTCTGTCACCCAGGCTGGAGTGTAGTGAGCCAGATCCTGGCTCACTGCAAGCTCCGCCTCCCGGGTTCACGCCATTCTCCTGCCTCAGCCTCCCGAGTAGCTGGGACGACAGGCGCCCGCCACCTCGCCCAGCTAGTTTTTTGTATTTTTTAGTAGAGACGGGGTTTCACCATGTTAGCCAGGATGGTCTCGATCTCCTGACCTTGTGGTCCGCCCGTCTCGGCCTCCCAAAGTGCTGGGATTACAGGCTTGAGCCACCGCGCCCGGCCTGTTTTTGGTTTTTTAAGACGTAGTCTCACTCTGTCACCCAGGCTGGTATGCTGTGGTACGATCTCGGCTCACTGCAACCTCCGCCTCCCGGGTTCAAGCGATTCTCCTGCCTCAGCCTCTTGAGTAGCTGGGATTACAGGCGCCTGCCACCATGTCTGGCTAATTTTTGTACTGTTAGTAGAGGCAGGATTTCACCACCTTGGCTAGGCTGGTCTTGAACTCCTGACCTCGTGATCCACCTGCCTCAGCCTCCCAAAGTGCTGGGATTACAGGCGTGAGCCATCGCGCCAGGCCTAATGTTTTTTTAAATTGATTAATTTTTAAACTTAGTCCAGATCTAAGCAATAGTATCTGTGACATCATTGGCATGATGTGCTAGTTATTTTCATGTATCTAATTAAAAATACACAATTAAGATAGCTAATGGTTATCTATACACATGAAATTCTTTCTTTCTTTCTTTCTTTTTTTTCTTTTTTTGAGATGGAATTTCGTTCTTGTTGCCCAGGTTGGAGTGCAGTGGTGCGATCTCGGCTCTTTGCAACCTCCACCTCCCAGATTCAAGCGATTCTCCTGCCTCAGTTTCTTGAGTGGCTGGGATTACAAGCATGCACCACCACGCCCAGCTAATTTTTTTTTGTATTTTTAGTAGAGACAGGGTTTCTCCATGTTGGTCAGGATGGTCTCAAACTCCCAACCTCAGGTGATCCGTCCATCTTGGCCTCCGAAAGTACTGGGATTATAGGCATGAGCCACTGCGCCCGGCCAATTCTTTCTTTTTTAAACATGATATGTAATGGTTGTATATATTCTGGGGCTACAGGTGATGTTTTGGTACATGTATACAATGTGGAATGATCAAATTAGGGTAACTGGGATATCCATCACCTCAAGCACTTTTCTTTGTGTTGGAAACATTGTAATTATTCTCTTCTAGCTATTTTGAGATACACAATAAATTATTGTTAACTATAATTTCCCTACTGCACTATCAAATACTAGAATGTATTCCTTCCATTTAACTGTATTTTTGTAACTATTAATCAAGCTCTCTTCATGCCCGCTAACTTCCCAGACTCTGGTAACCACCATTCTACTCTCTACCTCCATGAGACCCACGTTTTTAGCTCCCACATATGAATAAGAATATATGGTATTTGTCTTTCTGTGTCTGGCTTATATGAACATAATGACCTCCTCCAGTTCCATCCATGATGCTGCAAATGACAGGATTTCATTCTTTTTTATGGCTGAAGAATATTTCATTGTATATATATACCACATTTTCTTTATGAAGTTCATTCATCCATTGATGGGCACACAGCTTGATTCCATATCTCGGCTGTTGTAAATAGTGCTGCAATCAACATAGTGCAGATATCTCTGACATGCTGATTTCCTTTGTTTTGGGTATATACCCTGCAGTGGGATTGCCAGATCATATGGTAGTTCTATTTTTAGTTTTTTGAGAAACTTCCATACTGTTCTCCATAGTGGCTGTAACTAATTTCCTTTCCCACCAACAGTATACAACTGTTCCCCCTTTCCCACATCCTTGCCAGCATTTGTTATTTTTTGTTTTTTTGATAACAGACATTTTAATTGGGGTGAGGTCATATTTAATTGTGATTTTGATTTGCATATCCCTTATGATTAGTGATGTCGAGCATTTTCTCATGTGCCTGTTGGCCATTTGTATGTCTTCTTTTGAGAAATGTCTATTCATATATTTTGCTCATTTTTATGGGATTATTTGTTTGTTTGTTTGTTTTACTATTGAGTTGCTTGAGTTCCTTATATATTTTGGCTATTAATCCCTTGTAGGATGGTGATACGGTTTGGCTATGTCCCCACCCAAATGTCAACTTGGATTGTATCTCCCAGAATTCCCACATGTTGTGGGAGGGACCCAGGAGGAGGTAATCATTACCTGGGGACAGGAGGTAATAATTACCTCCTTCTGGGTCCTGTGCTATTCTTGTGATTGTGAACGAGCCTCACAGGATCTGATGGGTTTATCAGGGGTTTCTGCCTTTGCTTCTTCCTCATTTTCTCTTGCCGCTGCCATGTAAGAAGAACTTTTCACCTCCTGCCATGATTCTGAGGCCTTCCCAGACATGTGGAACTATAAGTCCAATGAAACCTTTTTTTTCCCAGTTTTGGGTATGTCTTTATTAGCATCGTGAAAATGAACTAATACAGATGGTGTCTCAATCTGTGCAGTGTTGCTATAAAGGAATACTTGAAGCTGGGTTGTTTATAAAGAAAAGAGGTTTCTTTGGTTCATGGTTCTGCAGGCTATACAAGAAGCGTGGCACCAGCATGTTTCCAGTGAGGCCTTCAGGCTGCTTCTACCCATGGCAGAAGGCAAAAGGGAGCTGGCATTGCCAGAGAGAGGAAGTAAGAGAGAGGGGAGGCAGGTGCCAAGCTCTTTCTAAACAACCAGCTCCCACAGGAGCTAATAGCACACTCCTTACTGTGAGGTCAACACTAAACCATTCATCAGGGATCTGCCCCTATAACCCATTGGAAGTGGACCCTCCAATTAGGCTCTGCCTCCAACATGGGTCAGTTTCAACATGAGGTTTTTGAGGGTCAAATATCCAAACTGTAGCAGATGGATACTTTGCAAATATTTTCTCCCATTCTGAAGGTTGTCTCTTCACTTCGTTAATTTTTTGCTTTTGTTGCCTGTGCTTTTGAGGTCTTACCCAAAAAAATCTTTGTTCAGACCACTGTCCTGTAGTGTTTCCCCAATGTTTCCTTCTAGTAGTTTCAGAGTTGTAGGCCTTACATTTAAGTCTTTAATCCATTTTGAGTTGATTTTTGTATATGATGAAAGATGGGGATCTAATTTTATTTTTCTGCATACTGATATCCAATTTTCCCAGTACCATTTATTAGAGGTAGCCCTTTCCCCAATGTATGTTCTTGGTGCCTCTGTGGAAATCAGTTGGCTGTAAATGCATGGATTTATTTCTGGATTCTCGATTTTGTTCCATTGGTCTATGTGTCTGTTTTTATGCCAGTGGAATGCTGTTTTGGTTACTAGAACTTTGTAGTATAATTTGAAATCAAGTAGTGTGATGCTTCCAACTTTGTTTTTTTTTTTTGCTTAGGATTGCTTCAGCTATTTGAGGTATTTTGTGGTTCCACATTATTTTAGGATTCTTTTTTCTTTCTTTCTTTTCTTTTTTTTTTTTTTGAGATGGAGTTTTGCTCTTGTTGCCCTGGCTGAAGTGCAGTGGCACAATCTCAGCTCACCGCAACCTCTGCCTCCCAGGTTTAAGCAATTCTCTTGCCTCAGCCTCCTGAGTAACTGGGATTACAGGCATGTGCCACCACACCTGGCTAATTTTATATTTTTAGTAGAGACGGGGTTTCTCCATGTTGGTCAGGCTGGTCTCAAACTCCCGAACTCAGGTGATCCTCTCGTCTAGGCCTCCCAAAGTGTTGGGATTATAGGCTTGAGCCACTGTGCCCACCCAGGATTTTTTTTTTCTAATTCTGTGAAGAATGTCATTGTTATTTTGATAGACATTGCGTTGAATCTGTAGATCATTTTGGGTACTATAAACATTTTAATAATATTCATTTTTCCAATCTGTGAACATGGGATATCTTTCCATTTTTTTTTTTTTTTTTTTTGAGACGGAGTCTCGCTCTGTCGCCCAGGCTGGAGTACAGTGGCCGGATCTCAGCTCACTGCAAGCTCCGCCTCCCGGGCTTATGCCATTCTCCTGCCTCAGCCTCCCAAGTAGCTGGGACTACAGGCGCCTGCCACCTCGCCCGGCTAGTTTTTTTGTATTTTTTTTTTTTAGTAGAGACGGGGTTTCACCGTGTTAGCCAGGATGGTCTCGATCTCCTGACGTCGTGATCCGCCCGTCTCGGCCTCCCAAAGTGCTGGGATTACAGGCTTGAGCCACCGCGCCCGGCCATCTTTCCATTTTTTGTGTCCTCTTAAATTTCTTTCATCACTGTTTTATAGTTTTCTTTGTGCAGATCTTCCTTTTTTTTGAGACAGGGTTTCATTCCAGTGCCCAGGCTGGAGTGCAGTGCCATGATCATGACTCACTGCAACCTCGACCTCCTGGGCACAGGTGATCCTCTTATCCCAGCCTCCCAAGTAGCTGGGACTTCAGCTAATTTTTTGTACTTTTTGTAGAGATGGGGTTTCACCATGCTGCTCAGGCTGGTCTCAAACTCCTGAACACAAGTAATATGCCCACCTCGGCCTCCCAAAGTGCTGTGACTATAAGCATGAGCTGTCATGCCTAGCCCTGTTTCTTTGTTTAAATTTATTCCTAGGTATTTTTTTTTGTAGCTATTATAAATAAAATTGCTTTCTTGATTTCTTTTTCAGATTGATCACTGTTAGCATATAGAAGCACTACTGATTTTTGCATGTTGGTTTTGTATTCTGCAATTTTACTAAATTCATTGATCAGTTCTAAGGTTTTTTTCATGGAGTCTTTAGGCTTTTGTAAATATAAAATCATGTTATTTGCAAACAAGGATTATTTGACTTTTTCCTTTTCAGTTTGAATGTCCTTGATGTATTTCTCTTGCTTAATTGCTCTGGTTAGGACTTCTAGTACTATGTTGAATAAAAGTGGCGAAAGTGGGCATCCTTGTCTTTTTTCAGATCTTAGCGGAAAGGCTTTTAATTTTTCCCTGTTCAGTATTATATTAGCTGTAGGCTTGTCATATATACCCTTTGTTGTGTTAAGGTATGTTCCTTCTATACCCAATTTGTTGAGGGTTTTTATCATGAAGGAATATTGACTTTTGTCTTTTTTTTTCAGCATCTATTGAAATGCTAATATTGGTTTGTCCTTGATTCTGATGATGTATGTACCATGTTTATTGATTTGTATATGCTGAACCATCCTTGCATCCCTGGAGTGAATCCCACTTGATTAGGTGAATAATCTTTTTAATATGTTGTTGAATTCTGTTTGCTAGTGTTTTGTTGAGGAACTAAAGTTGTTTCATGTGCCACACTTTGAAAACTCTAATCTGGCAATATTCATATTTATATGTTTTATGATTAAAAAACCAGTTATGGCCGAGGCAGGCAGATCATGAGGTCAGGAGTTTAAGACTAGCCTGACCAATATGGTGAAACCGCTTCTCTACTAAAAATAGAAAAATTAGCCGGGCATGGTGGCGGGCGCCTGTAGTCCCAGCTACTCGGGAGGTTGAGGCAGAAGAATCGCTTGAACCCCCGAGGTGGAAGTTGCAGTGAGCCGAGATCATGCCACTGCACTCCAGCCTGGGTGACACAGCGAGATTCTGTCTCAAAAAACAAACAAGCAAACAAAAACCAGCTATAACACAAAAGACTATTATTGTTTGTCTCCTGTTGTATGGTTCCACTTACTTAAAAATTTTAGTAAAGGCAAAACTCTAAACTCTAGGGACAGAAAGCAGATCAATGGTTGTCTGGGGCTGAGGACGGGAGTAAGGACTGACCATAATAAGGGACTGACTTTGAACAAGAGAAGTTTTTGGAGCAAAACAAAGATTCTAAAACTGGATAGTGGTCTGTCGTCTTGGCTCATGCCTGTCATCCCAGCACTTCTGGAGGCTTGAGGCGGGTGGATCACCTGAGGTCAGGAGTTCGAGATCAGCCAGGCCAACATGGTGAAGTCCTGTCTCTACTAAAAATACACAAATTAGCCAGGCATGGTGGTGGGTGCCTGTAATCCCAGCTACTCAAGAGGCTGAGGCAGGAGAATCTGTTGAACTCAGGAATCAGAGGCTGCAGTGAGCCAATATCGTGACATTGCACTCCAGCCTGGGCAACAAGAGCAAAACTCCATCTGAAACAAACAAACAAACAAATAAGTGAATGGTGGTGATGGTTGCACAACTGCATACATTTAGAAAAAATCATCAAACTATATTTACAATGAATACATTGTATGGCTTGCAAATTATCTCTCAAAGAGGAAGAAGGAGGAAGAGGAGAAAAGAAAAAAAATAAAGTAAAGGAAAGATTAGCCAAGAAGAGATATGAGGGGGCTCCTGGAGTACTGGTGCTGTTCTTTGTCTTTATCTGCATGTTGATTACCAGGGTATGTTTACTTTGTGAAAATTCATTGAGTTGTTTTTGCTCTGTGTATATTTCTATATGGACGTTATACCCCAGTCGCAAAATTATACTTAAAAAAAAATTCAGTCAAAATGAGGATGCTGTTTCTTCCTCGTTATTACTTAGGTATTTAATGATATTTAAGTTATTGCTTTCCTGTTTATTACTGTGTATAATTACATCACTCTGCCAACTTAGTTTTACAATGTTAGGAGTTTAGGTTTTGTGCGTCTTAATTCAGAAAGGATTATAAAAAGATATATTTAATTAATCACACAAGTGCTATAAGAACGTCAGTGGAAGTCATTGTTCCTTAATTATTCATAGCATTTATCAAGGTGGACAATATCTCAACTTGCCACCAAAATAAATGGATGTTTTAAGAGGTCTTGTTGGAACAATCAAATCATCAGTCTCAAAAAGTCCCTTCTCTCTCAGCCCAGTTCTCCTGCTGCCTGCCAGGGTTTTACTTCTATATTTATCTCTTCAAATCAGCAGGACAGCAATTAGTTATTATAATAAGAGCTACCAATTTATTGTGTGCCAACTTCATGCCAGGCACTGCATTGTCAGAATTTTTCATACTTTAATTGTTTCATTTTAGTGTCATAACAGCCCTGCCAAGGAGTTGTTTATTCCATTTTACAGTTGAGGAAACTGAGGCTGAGAGGCTTTTGAGTGGGTCCAAGCCCTGGTTGCTGGTAAGTGACAGAGCCAGAGAGCAAACTGGGGTCCCACCCAGTCATCTTGGGACCTGACGTCAGTAACAGGAGATAAGTGACATGTGTAAGGCAATTCTGAATCCCAAAACATGGCTCTTCATGCAGTTGCTATAGTTACTGCTCGACATGATGCTGTGTCTATCTCTCTCTCTCTTTTTTTTTTTTCGCTGAGATGACAATGGATCCACTGTTAACCATTGAGGTGTTGAGCCCTCCAACCCCTGTATTGCCCCAAAACCCTAGGTACATTTTAATAGGGTTAAAATAGCGTTCTTGCCTTGTAATCATACTTTACATTTCAGAAGCTCCTAGAACATTCACAGATCCAGTATTATGGCAACTTTACAAATATTATTAATTGCAGGTTTTATAAAACATAGGAGTTCTATAAAGGTAATTATATGGAGGAAAAAATACCTTTTTCCTTCTGTAGCAAAAGACAGATTAACAAGAGAAAAACGTACACATTTACGTAATATAAGTTTTGTGTGATGTGGAGGACTTCATAAGGAACTAAATAAGGGCTTATGACTAGTTTCAGGGGAAGGTCAAAGAGTCCTTCCTGCATCTGCTCTTTCTCAAATTCTTTCAACTTAAAAATATCCAGTTTACCAAGTTGCCATATTTTGGGGGAGCATATCCTGATCCCTGTCATAACCATATTTCAGACAGTCATGCAGAACTCCTTGACAAGGCAATGTATTTGAGATGGGGCAGGGGCAGTGGCTTGGTGCCCCCTTATTGGGTTGAGGTTGAGAGTAGGCATCCAGGTAGGAAAAAGTGTGGAAAGAGAGGCCCGAGGACCCAGAGAGCTCCAGCCTGGGAGGGACTGGACAGAAAAGGGAGAAGCCAGGCTTTGCAAGTGATTACGCCCTTGCTAAACAACTAAACACATGCAGAGGAAATGGCTTGGATTAGGAACAGGGCAAGAGGACAAACCAAGGCCTGAAATGTGTTACAGACAAGTGTTTGCGGGCGCAGAGTTATAAAGGTGAGACTTCAGAATCTGGAGTTGTTTTATGAGCTCTTTTCACACCAGCCGGTGATGCTATGGCTAGGCAGCTTTATTCCCATTTGACATAAAGGGGTCTCAAAGCCAGTAAACTTTTCAGAGGTGGCACGCTGAGACGCTCCTGGGGCTGAAGACAGGAGCCAGAGCTTCTGATTCCTGGGCTAATTTAAGATCCGTTGTCTATAATTACGAGTCATAATGGCGAAGAGGATGGTGACATCCAAGGACAACCGCAGGGCCTCTCTCCTGACACTGGTGAGAACCAGATTCCTTTCCCTGGTTATGCAGCTCCCAGCAGAGTTTTGGAAGCTGATGAAAGAGAAGGTTGGAAATAACAGGCAATTAGAAACCTTATTAAAAAAGGAAAAACATTCTCATCAAACTTGCCAAAGCGTCTTCATGGCTGGATGTGGAGGAGGCATTGGAAACTGCTGGCTGCAAGGGTCACTTGTGCCAGAGGGTGGCCTGGAAGCTGAGGCAAGTGTGGAGAGGGACTGGGGCCAGTTCCCAGGGACAGAGAGTGCAAGGGGGCTGTTTAGGAATTTATTTCTGAGTTGATGCACCCAGAGTAAAAAGCTAAAGAGGGCCATTTACAAGTCCTAAGAAAATCACAGCTGGTGAAACTTGTGGCACAAGGACCAAAGGAAAAGAAAGGGACACACCCCCCCCATACACTGAAGAGACGGAGCCCACCACCAAGAGAGCACCCCATACGCTGAAGAGACGGAGCCCACCACCAAGAGAGCACCCCATACGCTGAAGAGACGGAGCCACCACCAAGAGAGCACCCCATACGCTGAAGAGACGGAGCCCACCACCAAGAGAGCACCCCATACGCTGAAGAGACGGAGCCCACCACCAAGAGAGCACCCCATACGCTGAAGAGACGGAGCCCACCACCAAGAGAGCACCCCATACGCTGAAGAGACGGAGCCCACCACCAAGAGAGCACCCCATACGCTGAAGAGACGGAGCCCACCACCAAGAGAGCACCCCATACGCTGAAGAGACGGAGCCCACCACCAGAGAGCACCCCATACGCTGAAGAGACGGAGCCCACCACCAGAGAGCACCCCATACGCTGAAGAGACGGAGCCCACCACCAAGAGAGCACCCCATACGCTGAAGAGACGGAGCCCACCACCAAGAGAGGCAGAGTGGACTGCATTTCCCCACTGGCCAGTTCCTGGACTCCTCAGCATATGCCACAACGGGTAGTTGGAAGGAGATCAGCGGAGATGAGGGTTCAGATAATCGATGCAATTCACTGCTTTAGGGTTCTTGACCTCCTGCAGTCCCTAGGGACCACCCCAGCATGGCAGGGCTTGTGGGAGGTAATTTGTTTTTATTTATTTATTTATTTTTTGAGACGGAGTCTCGCTCTGTCGCCCAGGCTGGAGTGCAGTGGCCGGATCTCAGCTCACTGCAAGCTCCGCCTCCCCGATTTACGCCATTCTCCTGCCTCAGCCTCCCGAGTAGCTGGGACTACAGGCGCCCGCCACCTCGCCTGGCTAGTTTTTTGTATTTTTTAGTAGAGATGGGGTTTCACTGTGTTCGCCAGGATGGTCTCGATCTCCTGACCTCGTGATCTGCCCGTCTCGGCCTCCCAAAGTGCTGGGATTACAGGCTTGAGCCACCGTGCGCGGCCTGTGGGAGGTAATTTGAATGGCCATGTGTGAGCTGAGTGCAGGTTTGGCCCTCAGGTGACCTGCTTGGACTCTGATAGCAGTTGAGCTGCCCCCCGTTTTGGGGGTGCCTCCTTGCCCACTGCACCCTCACAGCTCTCCTCCATCTGGGGCTGAAGCATGAATTCCTACCTTGCTCCCTCACAGGGCTTCCCATTTTATTTTAATTAATGAATTAATTATTTTTTGAGTTGGGGTCTTACTCTGTTTCCCAGGCTGGAATGCACTGATGTAGTCGCAGCTCACTGCAGCATCAACCACCTCACGCAATCCTCCTATCTCATCCTCCTAAATAGCTGCGACTATAGGTGCACATCGCCATAGCCTGCTAATTTTTGTATTTTTTTGTAGGAATGGGGGGATCTCACTATGTTTCTCAGGCTGGTCTCGAATTCATGGGCTCAAGTGATCCATCCTCCTGCTTTGGCCTCCCAAAGTATTGGGATTACAGGTGTGAGCTACTGCGCCTGCCTAGGGCCTTCCATTTTGAAGCTCAAGAGGTTGTTTTGGAAAACCTTTTAAAGGGACCCAGACTGGTTTATTTTTGCATTCCTGCTCCAGAATAATCCAAAAGCTCCCTGAGACTGGAGCTGGGGGAAGAGGGGCTCTAACTGACAGAGGCAAGGCAAGGCATGGAGGGAGGTGGGAAGGGGAACTCCGCAAGCACGCAATCAGTCAAGAGCTTCAGCCTGCTCTTGCTCCTTGGGGTGTGTTACCTTTTGTAGTTCCTTTCCCCATCTTGTTTACTTTTTCTCTTCATTGTTCTTTCATTTCTCTTCTCTGTAAACCTGACTGACCCTCTCCTGAGGGCCAAGATTGTCCCAGGTGAAGAGAGATTCTGAATGGAGTCTGAGACACAGTTCTCTGTGTCAGCAGATCACAGTCCAGTTGGTACAGACTGTTTCAAAACAGAGGGAGTGTTTACGTGCTCAGCAGGAGCCAGCAGGGGGCTGGTTTGGGACCCCTGGCTTAGGGGTCGAGCAGACCTAAAGCAGAGGTGGAGGCCAGGGAGACCTTTCAAAGGAGAGGGGAGTGGTGCTGGTTCCTGATAGGGTGGCCAGGTAAATATTTGGGACATACTTATATGAAAAAATTATTCATTGTTTATCTGAAATTCAAATTTAACAGAGCATCCTGTATTTTCATTTGCTAAATCTGGCAAACCAAGTTGCTAATGAATAAACTGGAGTTAGCTGAGTGAATCGCGGGAAAAAAGGGAAGGGCATGCCTGAGAGGGAACAGCATGAGTGAACATCTGGAGGTCAGAGATCCCGTAATTCATCTAAGGAAACGAACATTGTCCACGTGCTGGAGTGTGGAGTGCAAGCGGGAGACAGTGCAGAGAATGCACCAAACTGTAACATAGCTGTTGAGAACATGCTAAGTGCCGGGTACCAGGTGAAGTCCTAGGGTGCAGTTATGAGCTAAGGGGACACAGCCTCTGTCCTCAGGAAGCTCACAGTCCAGCTGAGAAGCAAGCAGGTGGAGAGAGGGAAGGACAGGCGCTGTGGAAGTTATAGCTGGGGGAACTCAGCCTCGCTGGGAGGTCAGGGAAGACCTCCCTGAGGAGGTGACAATATGCTAAAGGATGAGGAGACAGGCATGCTAAGGGGTGGGGAAAGAGAGATCTAGGTCAGGGGAACAGCATAATGGAAGGCCCCGAAGTCAGAAAATTAGCAGTGGGTCCCAGGACCTAAAATGTGGCCAGAGAGGCTGGGCCCAGAGAGAGAGGAGAGGAGAGAAGGAAGGGACCAGACCACACTGTGGGGAGTTTGAACTGGATCCTGAAGGCAATGGGTGCCACTGAGGGAGTATAAAGCAGGCAGGGTGACACACAGCTTCGTGCTCTTAAAGCTGACTTATGCTGGAGAGAGGAGGACGGATGGGCAACATAGGGGTCTAAGGGAACAGGGGACACCAGGAGGGGCTACTGCAGAGGTCCGAGATGGACATATTGGTGGCTTGGCCTCACTTGATGGTGGTGGAGATGAAGAGGGAGAAGGAGAAATGAATCCAGGCTGCACTGAGGGGGAAGACTTGGCAGGGCTGGGTTCTCTGGCACTGGGAAGTGAGGGGGAGGGAGGAGCAGGCATGACTCAAAGCTTCTGGTCTGGGCAGATGGGAGGACGGAGGCGCCATTTGCTGAGCTGAGCTGGAGACTTGGGAGGTTTGGGGGTGGTGAGGAGAGTTCAGGTTTGCACATGCTGAGGGTGAGGAGGCTGGCAGTGGACCCTGGTTCGATGGGCTGTGAGGAGGAGGAAACTGCAGGGAGCCGGCAGAACCATGTTCCAGTCTCTCCTCCCACACTTAGTCATGTGGCCTGGATCAATAACTTCACCTCTGTGTGCCTTCGCCTTCTCATCTATCCCGTGGGCTGTGGGGGTGTTCTGCCTTCCAAGCTGTGGTGAGGGTGTGGTGGCAGCCTCCTGCTTCACGCCTTGTGGTGCCCTCCCGCACTGTAGTAGGGTTGATCTGTGGGACCATAATAATATGTGTGTCGCTTTTGAGGTTGAGTTATAGGAGAACTTGTGGCTTCTATCTTGCTGTCTCTTGGGTCACTTGCTCTGGGGGACGGTCGCTGCCATGTTGTCAGGAGAGACTCTCACGACAAGGAATGAATGCCTTGTGCTGAACGCCACGTGAGGGAGTTTGGAAGGGAAGTCTCCAGGCTTCAGATGGCTGCAGCCCCTGCCGCCAATTAGACTGCAAGCTCCTGAGGGATCCTGAGCTGCTTCCAAGTTCCTGACCCACAGAAACGGAGGGGAAAGCGCTTGGAAGCTGTTTTAAGACCCTACCTTTTGGGATTATTTGTTATGTGGCAAAAGGTAACTGATACAGTGGGTCAAAGCACCTGGCACAGTACCTTGTACAGATTTGGGGCTATAGGATAGACAAGATCTATAGCTCTGGATTCAGGACAGAGGGCTGGCCCAGAGACATGTATTTGGAAGCCTTTGGCTCAGACACAGTAAAGGAATCCATGGAGGTGGCTGAGCCATTCCACGGAGAGGGGTACATGGAGAGGAGGGGATGGTGTTGGACAGAAACTTGGGCATAAGTGTCGGGGTAAAGCAAGAGGAGCATCTTTGTAAGTCTAAAAGGAGGAGCTACAGAAGAAGGAGGAGGACGAGGAGAACACTCATCCTAGAAGCCAAGGGAAGGGGTTGTCCCCTAGCAGACGCCACTGCAGAGGCCTTGCTGCAGAGAGGACTGAGCCACGTAGGTCAGAGTTGGCTCTTTGGGATTTAGTATCAAGGAAGATTCTGGTGACCCATTTAGATGGAGAGGTGGGCCCTGAGGTCAGATTGAATGTTACGGGTAGGGGAAGTGGGAGACACACCAAAGGAAGAGAGGGAGGGGGACACTGTGTCAAAGGAGAAGTCTGAAAATTCTTGAGTCAGACAGAGACCTGAGGCTGTTTATCTGCTGATGGGCATGGGAGATGGGGACTGGAGAGAGGGAGGGATGGAAGATCTGAGCCTGGAAAGGCTAAAGGGCAGGAGAAGGAATGGACCAGAGCCCAGGGAGGGGATCACCTGAACAGGAGGTGGAATCCCCCAGCCATCTCATGAAGGGAGGATAGCACAATGCAGGTCAATCCAAAAGAGGGCAGAGGAGAGGTCCAGGGGGCTCCCACCAAAGGGGAAAGGTTTTCCTGACAAGTAGGAGGTGAGGTCGGCTAGGCAGTGAGAGTTGGGAGAAGAAGAAGGGAGAGAGGCAGGGGACTCAGATCTCCAGGCTTCATTCCTACCAATCAGTTGTGTTAACTGCTGTTCCCCCTTTGCCCTACCAGCACCGTGCTGGGCTTGGTTCTTTCCTGTAACAGGTGTAGCTGCAATAATAAACAGCCTCCTCCAGGTCAGTCTGGCCCGGGGCAGACCAGGATCAGTGTCTTTACCACAGGAGCCTGGATACTTGGTGGCCACCTGGAAAAGAGAGGTGCAGAGGGTCAGAGGCAGCTGTAAACCAGAAGCCAGCCTTCCCCAGCAGGCTTGCAACCCTGAGCTCTATGGAGGCAAACAGCTTCCAATATAAACCCTTTCCACCCCCAATTCCCCAAATCAACAGATCCAGATGGTTTGCGGGAGAATCCTATAGAACATTCAAATTCTATAGAAATCCCAGTCTAGGGCCGGGCGCGGTGGCTCAAGCCTGTAATCCCAGCACTTTGGGAGGCCGAGACGGGCGGATCACGAGGTCAGGAGATCGAGACCATCCTGGCTAATACAGTGAAACTCTGTCTCTACTTAAAATACAAAAACTAGCCGGGCGACGAGGCGGGCGCTGTAGTCCAGCTACTCGGGAGGCTGAGGCAGGAGAATGGCGTAAACCCGGGAGGCGGAGCTTGCAGTGAGCTGAGATCCGGCCACTGCACTCCAGCCTGGGTGGCAGAGCAAGACTCCGTCTCAAAAAAAAAAAAAAAAAAAAAAAAAGAAAATCCCAGTCTAGTGAATAGACACTCATTCCTTAAGGTATGTTATGAGCTCAAGTAACTTTGATAGCAAAGCAGACGAGGAGAGAATAAGAATGGAAAATAGTAGTGTATTTCAGTCATCCACATGGATACAAAAACCCTAATGAAATATTAGCAAATGGAATCTAGCAGTATATTGAAAAAATAATACATCATGATGTGTGAAATTCCTTGAATAAAAATATATTGACTTAAAAAATACATCATCAAGGCGAGTTTATCCCGGGAACACGTGGATGGCTTAATATAATAAGATCCATGGTTGCAATTCATTACATTGCAATGGGGGGAATCTCACATTGATAAAATTCAGCACCCATTCATAGTAAAGAATAATGCTTCCTTACCCTGATAAAGAATATCTACCAAAAAAATCCACAACAAACACTATAGTTAACGGTGATATGTTAGAAGCAGTCAAGAACAGGATAGAAATGCCCATTACCATCACTGCTCTTCAACATTGTGTGGGAGAGAGAATTCAGTCAGCACAGTACTGCAAGAAAAAGGAAAAAAAGGACGGGAAGATACCACACTGTTATGACTTGCAGACTCTATGATTATTTGCACAGCAAATTCAAGAGAACCTACAAACTTATTAGAACTGAAAGAGTTCAGTTTTGCTGAATACAAGATTATATAAAACCCAACTGCATTTCAATAGCCATCTATCGATTATAAAATATACAAAAGTCAAAGTACAATTAGCAATAGTTATAAAAATTTTAAGATAGGACTAGGTCTGACAAAATCACCAATAACAAAATTAATCCATCAGTTTTTATATGTGGAAATAGAAGCCCTGAGAGGGGAAATGACTCTTCCAAGGACACCCAGTAAGTCAGAGGCAATTCTCGGTTATCAGTGGCACCAAATTCTGGAGATCTGAGTATTGGGTAATTTTGGTATTGTCCTTCTATTAAAACAACAACAACAACAACAACAACAACAACAACAACAAAACCCAGTGGGGTGGGGCGGGATGGGGGGCCAAAAAAGAAAAAACCAACAAAATTCATTGTATTTTTCTGATTATAAATTCAATATTCATGAAAATTCAGAAGAATGATAAGAAGCAATGCCATTAACATTCCCATACTATTATCTTGAACACGATGATCCTTCAACATTTTTGTCTGTATATATATATACATTTTTTTTTTTTTGAGACGGAGTCTTGCTCTGTCGCCCAGGCTGGAGTGAGTGGTGCGATCTTGGCTCACTGCAAACTCCTCCTCCTGGGTTTACGCCATTCTCCTGCCTCAGCCTCCCGAGTAGCTGGGACTACAGGCGCCCGCCACCTCACCCAGCTAGTTTTTTGTATGTGTAGTAGAGACGGGGTTTCACCGTGTTAGCCAGGATGGTGTCGATCTCCGGACCTCGTGATTCGCCCGCCTCGGCCTCCCAAAGTGCTGGGATTACAGGCTTGAGCCACCGCGCCCGGCCGTCTGTATATATGTTTTTAAAAATAAAATCAGGATATCATGTATACTAGTTTATGTACTGATCATTTTGATCATTTTCACACACATTTCCCTGTATTCTCGCCTAGTCTTTGTGAATTTGATCTTGTAGCACTCGGGTATGTTGATGAAGCATATGTCATTTATTTAACCTATGAATTTGAGCTTTGGAGAAGAATCAAGTATCAGATATAACTGTGATGATCATGCTGATATAATTTCAACCCCAGAGCTAGCTCACACACATGCAGACGTGAAACCCAAGTAAGTTTCTAAGGCCAGTGGTTATTCTGGTGGAGAAGGTTAAACCCAGCATCAGGTAACTGGTCCCAACGAAAGGGGACAGAGGCCTGGCTAGTAGGAAGCGAATGGGACTTGGAACGAGTGGACGGATGGAGACCAATTAGCCCTGAGGCGTTAGGAGCTGCCCATCCTCTGCAGTCTTGGCTTCCTTCCTGGTGAAGTGGGGACAATACTGGCGCCAGTCTCATCTAGGGCCGAGCTCCTCCAGGCCCCAGAGCCTTTGCACGGGTCGTTTTGTCTGCTGAAGGTGGCTCTGCCCTTCTCTCCACCTGGCTGTCCGTGTTGTTGAGCCTCTGGGCCCAGCTGTCCTTTGCTGTCCTGCCCACCAGGCCGGAGGGGTGGCCGCGGGGGCTTCTTCACAGTCCTCATCGCAGGGTTGTCTCCCCAGTGCAGGGCAGGCAGGAGGGGCTCCGTCCGCAGGTCCGGGGGCCAGGTCTTCCTTGGCTACTGCGTTTGAAGCAGGGGCTCCCTTCCTCTTTCCATCTAAGTCCTCTAATCACGCCTCTCCCAACGCTTATGATCATAACCTGTCATTATTTTGTCTATTAGCTATTTCTTTGAATCTTGTCTGTCTTCTCCTTTCGTTAGGACCCGCTTCCGTCTTGGTGGCCGCTGAATCTCCTAAACTCCCAGGCCTGAGATACAGTGGGGGCCCCATACAAGTTCATGAAATGACTAAGGAGAAACAGCTGTGGAAATACCAGCTCTGAGGACGCAGTGGGCCTGGGGCTGGGCGGACCCCAGGCTGCGGACGGAGGCGGGACGTAGGGGCGGGGCTTCGGGGCTTCGGGGCTTCTGAGCGGAGCCTAAGGGGCGGGACTGGGGCTTCGGGGCGGGGCTTCGGGGCTGCGGTCTTGCGGTCTTGACCGCGCGGCTCAGGCTGCGCTCGCTGAGTTCCTAGGGCCGCCCGGCTCTCTGGCTTCCCGCCCGCGCTGCCGTTAGGGGGCGCCCGCGCTCGTGGCGCCACGGCTCTGCTGGGAAGGCGCCGCCCGCGCCGGGCAGCTGGAGCCGCAACTCCGGGCGCGGGTTCAGTCGTCCCTTCTGCCGCCGCCGCCGCCGTCGCCGGGCGCGGGCTCGCTCGTCCCCGCGCTCGCGCTCTCCGGCCGCGGGCATCTCCCGGCCCGGCCGCCGCCGCCGCCGCAGCGCAGTGAGTAGGGCTGGCTTGGGGCTTGCGGGGCCGGGGCTTGGGAGGGCCGGGTTTCGGGAGACGTCTGCGCCCAGCGGCCAGGGGAGCGGGGCTGAGGAGGATCTGGGCGGGGGCTCCTGGAACCCGGCGGCGGCGGGGCCGCGTTGAGGGGACCGCGCGTCCCGGGGCTGGCACGAGCCGGCGGCGGAGGTGCCCGCGGCGGGGCCTGGGCGGGGGTTCCGGGGCCCGCCCGGCGGGGAAGCGCGGTTTCTGCGGGCCCGGGTTCGGAGCTCCGCGGCGCGCCCCTCGTCCGGGCCCGGGGAATCGCCCGCCCTACGCCTGGCCGGGTCGGGTTTGTAGGGGTTTCGCTGGTGGGGCAGCAGCGAAGCACGGCCCGGACGGAGACATTCGGGGTGTGCTCGAAAATGATTGTTTTTGGGAGATGGCGCTTATTAGCCACCGATTGCCCTAGTTTAAAGCGTGAGGCAGGACTCAAAACCCTGGCTTTGGGATTTTCTACCCTGAAGAGACACTCAGATTGCAGCTGAGTTCTTTATGCCTAGATTTGTGTGTGTGGTGGCGTTTTTAATGCTTGATGTCAGAGGTGATAAATGGCTGTGGTAATGGGGAGCCCTGGCAGCACCTGCTGGGCTGACAGTGGTGGAGGCTGTGTCTGGGGGTGGGACGGGGAAATGAAACGTGACAGAGATCCTGTTTGGATATTCTGCTGAAGTTATCATGTTTCTGTTCAAGTATACCAGTTCTAGAACAAGTTGATGGATCCAATTTTAGGACTTTGTGATAGAAGAGGTTTGGCTGGCAAAGTGACCTGGGATGACCCGGCTCGGCTAAGAATATTTAGGGTAGCCTAAGCATCTCTTCCATATCCCCCGGCATGTTCTTTTTTTCGCTGTCACAAATGCCCTATTACTTGAATCATCCTGGGATAGGAGAGAAGCTTGGGGACAGCATGAGATAATATTCTCTTTGGCCGAAAACCATCAGTCCATACGGATACTTAATTTTGTGCTATGCCTTAGATATGAACGGTGGAGTGGAGTGGTCAGGAGAGCCATGGATGCCATCCCAAAGTTTTGTGATTTGAATTTTCATAAATCATATTTTAACCAAAGCATTACCACTTACAGAAATCTTAGGGTGAACCCTATGAATCCTTTAGTGCGTTTGGATTTTGATATTTGGGGTCCATTTAAAATGGAGTACATGTGTGTATTTGGATTCAGCTTTACCTTGGAGATAATCCTGAGTCATGCTTTAAGGAAGTTCCTTCTGAGATCAGGAGCTCAGATGTTGGGTGATCTCTGGGAAAACTAGACACTCCCCTTTACCTGTATGTAGTTCTCCCTTATGGAGCTCTGGGAAAAAGAGGACCCGGGGAGATTTGAAGCAAATTAAGAGGCTGCCTCCTCCATATTTGCCGTCTCCAGGCCAATGCTCTAAATTACTTGTGTTCACACTCAAGTTTTTCATGTTAATGTAGAAATTTTGTTTATGCTGCTGCCACTAGTGTTTTCACATTTGTCTAATACTTGCCAGTTTACATATGGTTTTATATTCATGATCTCCTTTATTTTCTCCATTTCCCCAAAGAAGAAGCTGAGCATACAGAGTGATTTTCTCAGGGTCTCATAATCAGTAACGGAGCAGAATTCGACTACAGGACCTCCCTGGAAACCTGTTCTCTTTCCTTGTCCTGATGTGTTACTCTTATAGGCCAATTTTTGCCTTTGTGTAGTGCCTAAATGGTGTAATTACTTTTGGGAAGATGGTATTAGCCCGTCTTATCTTTCGGAAACTGAGGGTTAAGAGGAGTGTTATGATTTTGTGACAGCTTTTTAATATTAGGTCACTTTTAAACCTGTAACTCCTCTCTTCTAGATCACATGGTTGAGAGAGGAGAAAGAGAAAATGATTACTTTTAGAGAAAAATCCATTTCTGCAGTGGTTTGGTTAAGGATAATCTAACACCATAATCACATTATCCTTGTATGCCTGGCTACTTGTGCTGGCCTGTATGTGAATGTTAACCCCAAAGGCTCCTTTAGATGTCGCTGAACTAGTTACTATAAAAAGTATTTCACTTTCAAACTCCCACATTTCAAGAAGAGCAAAACTCAGTACAAAGGCAATTTTGAAGGTAAGTATAGAAAGAGGGAGTTTATTGAGTCTTTTCTGACTACCAGCCACGAAGGTTTCAGTAAAAACGCATTTTAAAGGGCTGCCTGGAAACTCTGGGAAGTCAGTAGTTGGAAGTTCTTATTTTTCATTGAAGTTCGGAGGTTTTTATTGCAACATATAGGTAGTTATATAGGATTAGGACTTTTGCCCTGGAGAATTCTTAATCTATAGCAAGAATGATAAACCCAGAATATTTTTGTTAAGTTGGTTCATCATAACCATGAGGGCTGAAATTGCAATTCTGCAGTGATAGGGAGAATGCCATTTAAGGGTTCTTAGGTTACTTTTTTAAGTTACTAACTTACTGAAGTGTGCATTCTTCAGATATACTACTTTAGAAAATTAATATTTTCTTTTAAGGCTTCTGTAAATTCTTCAGTATGTGTTTTCTTAAGCTTGATTACCTGCTAACATGACACTGTCAGAATTTATACATTAGTCACAATAACTTGAAGCTTAAACATGGGTGAATTTTCAGCACTGCTTTATATTCTTTGGGGAATGGTTGGTGTTGTTTTCATAAGAATTTTATTTGCATCAAAGGTTACATCTTTTCAGGTGAACTGATTTTACAGGGTCAGAGGCTTCTTTGAACTTTATAGCTGTTGTGCTTGGTTGCATTTGCTGTCTTTCAAAACTATCTTTAGTTTTAGTAGGGAAAGTCACTGTAAAGGAAAACTTTTTTCATTTTTCGTTGTTACCATTCCTGGTAGATTTTCTGAAATATTAGATATTTATTTGCTTTCATAAGTAAAACCGGCCTATTTGATACCCATTTCAAGATCTTCCTTCTGCTGCCTGTCTTGTGGTCATTTAACTTCTCATTAAGCCCTCCACTGGAGACTGTGCCAGAAGGGAGAGAAGATGAAAAGCAAATGAATCATTCTGTAATTGTTAGTAGCTCTGGAAAATGATTTAGTAGAAGAGATTGAAACTATTCTGGAAATTCTTTGGGATTGTATTTCATTCATCTGCATCGTTTCAGAGATGTTCCTAATGGTTGTCAGTTCAGAATTCAGAAACTGATCATTATCCAGCTATTGGATAACAAGAAATTTGTGCTTTTTTGTTTGTTTGTTTCTTGCTGTATTTAAGCATCTCCACAGAAGATATTTAGAAGCCGCTAGAGATAAAATTTAAACTAATCAATAGTGTTTTTTCCCTTTGAACTCTTTAATGAACAATTTGATTTCTTTAGACAGTTTAGTCATTGTTATTGGAAGTGACTAATAGTGACTTTGCTTCAACTTATTTTGGTGTGTCTTATACACAAGTATAGGAAGGCTTTTGGGTGCTTTTTAAGAAACATGGGCTGTAGATTCCCATAATTGCTTTCCTGAATTATTAAGCGTGAGCTTTCATTACATCTTTGTACCGGAACTTTTGCTTTTGCTGTGGAACAGATTCAGGGACAGCATCTAACTTTTTTTTTTTTTTTAGATAACTGCTCAAGAAGTTATCTTGTTTTGATTTAGCAGTAAAAAAGAAAAAAGGGTTAATAGCGGACAGACTTTTCGTTAACGGCTGCAACATTGATGTCTGCTTTTTTCCTTGTCTTTGATCTTCTGTTTCTCATTTAATCATTTGGATATTCATGGATTGGAGTTCTTTATGTCACTACAGACAGAGGACAGCAGCCATTATTCACACTAGTTGAATGGGTTCCTGCCTTTTTTTGGTGGCGGGGGAGGGCCTCAGGAAAATTTTTACAAACCCGTTATGACTAGTTAGGCTGAGTTACTGTAAAATTTGTAAATAAAACCCTACTAGGTGGATAGGGTTAATAGATGGCTATAGAGTGTTTAAAGTTAGTCTTTTTCAAGTTCTTGTCTCTTGGATTCTGTTCTTTCAATTTCTACCCGAGGAGGGGATTTATGGAAAAATGTAGACTAAGAGTCAAAACCTGCGACTTCTTATCTAGTTACTTCCCAGCTGTGGCGCCTCCAGCTAGTCACTTAATCTGCCTTGTTTCTCTGTTTTGCATCTTTAAGATGAGGATAGTAATCCATGCTCAGCCTACTGGTATCAGGAATGTTGTAGGGGGAAGAAGTTTTTCATGCCCTTGTCTTTTAAATTGTTTCTTCTTTCTAGAATCCCTTCTCAGGTTGTCCAAATTTTCTTTCAAGGATTCAACTGGGTGGGCTCTTCCCAGAGGTCCTCCATTTTCCCGTTTGGAATCTTGCTTTTCCCCTCTCGCAGGCCTCTGCTGGTCCATCTGTTATATAGCGCTTTGAATTCTGTTCTGTACTTCAGTCATTGCATGTTGCCTTCCATTATAGATGGAAAGCTCCATGAGGGCAAAGATTGTTTTTTTCCTCTTTCTGTGTATCCACATTGCACATAGGCATCCCCTCCACTCCATAGGTAACCCACAATAATTGTTGGCTGAATGAATGATTATTGAGGCTGTCAGGAATGAATACTTTGGGTGATGGGAAAATGCCAAAGATGAGCATCTTACCAGCACTTTTGGATGAGTGGCCTTTTAAATTGCTCAGTTGCTAATCTGTTGTTATCAGTAACTGAATCAGATCCTGGCAAGACAAATTGGCAAAGCCCATTTCTTGGTCCTGTTTACCTCGGATACTATTTGTGAAGCAAGTCAGAGGAATGAAAGACTGTCATAACAGTCTTGAATTTGACATTTGTTCCATTTCTCACCCCATAGCATGTGGAGGCCTATCTATATCCAGCTGCTGAGTGTAAAGAATAAAAACTGATTGCCCCATAGCCTGGTCCACATTTTAGTTTATGTGCTTTGAAGGATTTGCAAGGTAGAGAAATAGATGCTTCGAGCTCTGATTTCAGCCCATGCTGTGCTATGCAAATGTTCTCTACATGCCTGAGTGACCTTTTGAGAAAGAGCCTTTGTGATCTTCTATAGCCAGGGCTTGTTCTGGGAATTCTGTGCCAGATTCCTCTAAAAGTGGGAAAAGTGGATCTGTTAAAGGACAACATAAAAAAGCTGGTGCTTTTCCTGGATGAATACCAATAATTCCATGTTTCTTACCATCTCTTGCCAGAGCTTTAGAAATTTGTTCTGCAGTTTGCTTTGCAGGTTGATTTGGGATTGAAGTGTGTGAGAGGGAACTGACTAAGGCAGTTCAGTAGCTGGGAAACTGTTTGTTTAAGTGCTTTTGAATTGTAGATAAAAATAAATTCACATTGGCATCATTAGTATCTGAGCATTTCTCAGTGTCTTAAGGCTGGCTCTCCATGAGTGCTGGCTGGCTGAGTCTCATCTATATCGGTAAGGTTCTTTTTGCCCCAAATTGTGCTCTTAACAGTTTGGCATTTAAATCGCTATTTGTTTTAATTGTTGTACAAAGAGAATTACATCATTATTAAAAAACATCATTATTATTATTTTTTATATTATAAGATAAATACCATTCTGATGTATTTCTCTTGGAAAGGGATGCTGGTGTCCTGGGAGGTTTATGATTTTTGATGCTTTTACTCAGGCGATTGGCTTGTACAGCCGAAACACTGATGAAAAGGAGTTTTCCCTTTCTCCCTTTTTCTTTTTTTTTTTTTTTGAGATGGAGTCTCGCACTGTTGCAGGGGCTGGTGTGCAGTGGCACAATCTCGGTTCACTGCAACCTCCGCCTCCCGGGTTCAAATGATGCCCCTCCGTCAGTCTCCTGAGTAGCTAGGATTACAGGTGCCTGCTACCACGCCCGGCCAACTTTTTGTATTTTTAGTAGAGATGGGGTTTCACTATGTTGGGCAGGCTGGTCTTGAACTCCTGACCTGGTGATCCGCCTGCCTCGGCCTCTCAAAGTGCTGGGATTACAGGCGTGAGCCACTGCGCCCGGCCTCTCCCTTTTTCTTAAATGACCTTTATGGTGAGGACCATTATAGGTTTGTACCAGGATAAGGTTGTAGAGTTAATCATAATGTTCTCTTACATAAATTCTAAAAATTGACTTTCTAAGAAGAGAGGTAGAATTTGAATGACTGGGTTGCTTCCTAGACTCTTCCTCCTTCTCTTAAGTACCAGGTAGTTCTTTCTCTGAAAATCTTCAGTCTCTTAGTTCCAGATGGGTTCTCTTTTTTTTTTGAGACGGAGTCTTGCTCTGTCGCCCGGGCTGGAGTGCAGTGGCCGGATCTCAGCTCACTGCAAGCTCCGCCTCCCGGGTTTACGCCATTCTCCTGCCTCAGCCTCCGGAGTAGCTGGGACTACAGGCGCCCGCCACCTCGCCCGGCTAGATTTTTGTATTTTTTTAGTAGAGACGGGGTTTCACCGTGTTAGCCAGGATGGTCTCGGTCTCCTGACCTCGTGATCTGCCCGTCTCGGCCTCCCAAAGTGCTGGGATTACAGGCTTGAGCCACCGCGCCCGGCCTTCCAGATGGGTTCTCTATGGTAAGAATACAGGACATGGAGGCCCTAGGGGAATGCTTTCTTCCCCAGATCTTTGCCCTGCGGTAGGTTTCAGCTGAGCAAGGACGAGTAGTTTTTCTGGTGTTTGGCCTCCTCTGTTGGGTGGAAAAAACCTTTCTTCTTTATGTTCATAGTTATATATGCTATCATATGTCTGTTTTTCTCTTGAAGTTTCCCTGAAACCTGGGCTCTTGAAGACGCATCACTGGAGCAGATGGATAATGGAGACTGGGGCTATATGGTGAGTGCTTCTTGGAGATGTATTTTGAAGGCTGGGGAATTATTTTTGTGTGTACATAAGGATAACTTATGTATTTTTAGGTATATCTTATAAGAAAAGAAAATTGTGAATTTGTGTAACCTCTCTGCCCCCTTTTACTTAGCTTAGATGTATTTTGGAGGTTGTTTTTGTCGCGTGGTGTTTTTTTTTTTTTGAGACGGAGTCTCGCTCTGTCGCCCAGGCTGGAGTGCAGTGGCTGGACCTCAGCTCACTGCAAACTCCGCCTCCCGGGTTTACACCATTCTCCTGCCTCAACCTCCCGAGTGGCTGGGACTACAGGCGCCTGCCACCTCACCCGGCTAGTTTTTTCTATTTTTTTAGTAGAGACGGCGTTTCACCGTGTTAGCCAGGATGGTCTGGATCTCCTGACCTCGTGATCTGCCTGTCTCGGCCTCCCAAAGTGCTGGGATTACAGGCTTGAGCCACCGCGCCTGGCGAGTGGTGTTTTTAAAATTTTTATTTTATTTTTTAATTTTTTTATGTGGAGTCTTACCCTCTTGCCCAGGCTGGAGTGCAGTGGTGTGATCTTGGCTCACTGCAACCTCCACCTCCCAGGTTCCTGCCTCAGCCTCCCAAGTAGCTGGGATTATCAGTGTGCACCACCACATCTGGCTAATTTTTGTATTTTTAGTAGACATGGGGTTTTACCATGTTGGCCAGGTTGGTCTCGAACTCCTGACCTCAAATGATCCTCCTGTCTTTGGTGTTTTAATGGAAGCAAACTCAAAATGGATTCTCCAAATACTTTTTATAATCACTGAAGAAGTAACGTGATTTTTTATTTTTTTTTATTTTTTATTTTATTTTATTTTTTTTTGAGGCAGAGTCTCGCTCTGTCGCCCGGACTGGAGTGCTGGAGTGCAGTGGCCAGATCTCAGCTCACTGCAAGCTCCGCCTCCCGGGTTCACGCCATTCTCCTGCCTCAGCCTCCGGAGTAGCTGGGACTACAGGCGCCCGCCACCTCGCCCGGCTAGTTTTTTGTATTTTTAGTAGAGACGGGGTTTCACCGTGTTAGCCAGGATGGTCTCGATCTCCTGACCTCGTGATCTGCCCGTCTCGGCCTCCCAAAGTGCTGGGATTACAGGCTTGAGCCACCGCACCCGGCCGATTTTTTATTTTTTAAAGTATATTGCTCTGAAGACTCTTTCTTCATGAATAGTGGCTACAAAAGGATCTAGTGAGTAATGATAGGAGGATATTTTATTGTGGTTTGGGAGATTAATGGTTGAGAAAGTGCCTCTTCTCCCACTCCTTTTTTTGTGTGTGCATATGTCTCCCTATTTTTCTGTTCCTTTGGTGTAAGGTATATTTTACTTGCCTAGTACTTGAAGTCTCTTTCTTTTTTTTTTCTTTTCTTTTTCTTTTTCTTTTTTCTTTCTTCCTTTCTTTTTTTTTTTTTTTTTATTGTTTTGAGACAGAGTCTTGCTCTTTTGTGTAGGCTGGAGTGCAGTGGCGCGATCTCGGCTCATGACTTTCCGAGCTCAGGTGATTGTCCCCCCTCAGCCTCCCAAGTAGCTGAGACTACAGGTGGGCACCATCATGTGTGGCTAATATTTTGTATTTTTTGTAGAGACGGGGTTTTGTCATGTTGCCCAGGCTGGTCAGCAACTCCCGGGCTCAAGTAATCCACCCTCCTTGGCATCCTAAAGTGCTGGAATTACAGGTGTGAGCCACCACGCCTGGCCTGTTTTTTCTTAAATAGTGTTTCTAAAACTGAAGGTATGTTTTTTAAGAGAAGCTTGCTTCTCAAAATTGAAGGTCAGATTGCAACATTAATGTTACAAAAGTGAATACACTATCAGATTATGAAATTTTATGGCTGCTGTTAGCTTTTGGGTATGTGATGATTTTTTGACTAAAATGTATATTTTAACTTAGTATTTGAAAGTATCACTTCCATGAAAAAGTTACCAAGATTAAGTCTGCACAGTTTTTAATTAAATTAATTAGTTAATTATTTTTGAGACAGAATCTCTCTGTGTTGCCCAGGCTGAAGCGAAGTGGCGTGATCTTGGCTCAGTTGCAGCCTCTGCCTCCCGGATTCAAGTGATTCTCAGCCTCCCAAGTAGCTAGGACTACTCAGGCACTACCACGCTCAGCTAATTTTTTTTTTTTTTTTTTTTTTTTTAATAGAGATGGGGTTTTGCCATGTTGCCCAGGCTGGTCTTGAACTCCTGAGCTCAGGCAGTCCGCCTGCCCCAGCCTCCCAAAGTGCTAGGATTACAGCCATGAGCCACTGCACCCGGCCCAAATTTTTATTTTAAAAACAAATTTCATAGTTTATTCCTTTTGTTTGAAGGGGAAAAACCCAAAGAAATATTGAAAGTAAATGTCTATATTATCAGATCATTTTAATTCTATCTTATGTTAAATTAAGTTCAGAAAAATGCAAGTCTTTAAAAAAAAATCAGAAAAACATAAGTGTATTTTAGTGTGGCTTTTCCCTTCTCACAATATATTCTGACCTGAACATTCTGTAGATAATGGGCCTGAAATGATGTTGTTCTGGAAGTCAGTGCCCTGGATTCTTAGCATAAGTCTTTACATAATTGGATTTATCCTTTTTTTTTTTTTTTTCCTATTGAAAGCAAATGTTAGATCGCTTCATCTGGGTGGGTTTATTGCTGGTGGTAAAGTCATTTTGCATTAGAGGATTACTAAATACATTATAGCCTGAAAGACTCTTGGGCTTTGCTCAGTATCACTTACTTTCTTAATTTGTCAAAGTTGGTATTTAAAAATTTCAGATGACTGATCATTTCTTTAAAAATTTCAGATGACTGACCCAGTCACGTTAAATGTAGGTGGACACTTGTATACAACGTCTCTCACCACACTGACGCGTTACCCGGATTCCATGCTTGGAGCTATGTTTGGGGGGGACTTCCCCACAGCTCGAGACCCTCAAGGCAATTACTTTATTGATCGAGATGGACCTCTTTTCCGATATGTCCTCAACTTCTTAAGAACTTCAGAATTGACCTTACCGTTGGATTTTAAGGAATTTGATCTGCTTCGGAAAGAAGCAGATTTTTACCAGATTGAGCCCTTGATTCAGTGTCTCAATGATCCTAAGCCTTTGTATCCCATGGATACTTTTGAAGAAGTTGTGGAGCTGTCTAGTACTCGGAAGCTTTCTAAGTACTCCAACCCAGTGGCTGTCATCATAACCCAACTAACCATCACCACCAAGGTCCATTCCTTACTAGAAGGCATCTCAAATTATTTTACCAAGTGGAATAAGCACATGATGGACACCAGAGACTGCCAGGTTTCCTTTACTTTTGGACCATGTGATTATCACCAGGAAGTTTCTCTTAGGGTCCACCTGATGGAATACATTACAAAACAAGGTTTCACGATCCGCAACACCCGGGTGCATCACATGAGTGAGCGGGCCAATGAAAACACAGTGGAGCACAACTGGACCTTCTGTAGGCTAGCCCGGAAGACAGACGACTGATCTCCGACCCTGCCACAGGTTCCTGGAAACGTGGAAAATACTGATTTTTTTTTTTTTTTTAATCACAGTGTGAGATTTTTTTTTTTCTTTTAAATATTTGTATTTATTTGAAGGCAGTGAGGACCAGAAGGAAGTTTTGTGCTTTGGCACACTCCTCCATGTTTTGTTCCCTTCCTCCTGAGTATGCATGTGCCTGTTCAGAGTCTCCAGATACCTTTTTTATAAAAAGAAGTCTGAAAATCATTATGGTATATAATCTACCCTTAACAGAGCTTTTCTTATTACAGTGCTAAAATGATTTCTGATAAAATGGTCCCTAACTCAACTAGAAGGCTAAAAATACAAGAATGAAAGAATAAGCAGAGTACTCATGATGCCTTTGAGAAAAATCAAAACATCATGTAGGGTGACCTAGTTTCCAAACCAATAAATAAGTAGTATTGTAATATTAAAGGAAAACTGTTCCAGTCATTTAAAAGTACTTATTAAGTACTGCTTTTTACAGTTATGACAACTGTTTCTTTCTATGCATATAAATCAAGGAACCAAATATCTGTAGCCATGGAAATGTCTGACTAGAAATATTTGTATTGAATTCTGAATACAAAATGTCCCTGTGGTAGAAATCTTACTCTTTCTGCCTGGTACAGTATAATTCTCAAGTGTACTGTCTACCAGGGAAAAAAAAAAACTAATAAAAAATGAAATATGAAAATTAAGTTTGTATTTATTGATTATTATTAAGGGGAGAAAATCATATTCCTTTTCTAAAATATGCATTGTTTATGTTCCATTGTTTACTGCCTGTAGCATATTTGTATTTAATTTGAGAGGACACAGTGGGATCTTAGGTTGCAGTTTATAAGAACTGGTGTGTCATTGAAGCAAGGATAGATGGAATTATTAATTTTGACTAAAAGGGTGCATATTTGAACAGTGAACATACAGTTTTTCATATTTTTCAAAAGAATTTATGTTGAAGATTACAGATTTTTCTTTAATTGCCCACAGTTCTATGACCATTATTTCAGTTTTCTGCTAAGCACAGGAACAAAATGACTCTAGCCCTTTATGCTCATGTTTTGTGGTGATCCACAAATGTATTTTGTTAACAAAGGTAAGTTTATTTCTGAAGAGAAGAAACAAACTGCAGTGAATGAAAGACCTAGAACAGTTGGAGAAATACACGTACTTTTGTTTATTTCCCTGTAGTCTTATTTTGCATAGTTCATTTGCTTCTATTTCTTGAAAGTAACTCATAGGAAGGTTATTTTAATTATACTGAGACTTCCTACTTTGTTAGACCACCGTATAAGAGGAAGTCATGTAATTTATTCCCTATTTTCTAAGGGAAGAGTGGAACTCTGAGGCTGTGTGCCCTGGGGCAAGCAGGCCCCTCCTTTTCTCTTTCTCTCTGTGAGAATATTCTAAGGTTCTCTCTCTGCAAAGATGACAGCACTTCCTTATGTCTATTTTTGCCCATGTCTCTGAAAATTTATTTTAAAATTTGACAAATGACCAACATCCAGAAACCTATAATTACCCTATTTTCACCATCTTCAAACTAAGATGTTATTGACAGTTTGCTGTGGTTTCAGTAAATCAATATACGAGTACAAGTTTTTCATTTTGGAAAATTATCTTGTGTTTGTTTATTTATTTATTTTTTTTTTTGAGACGGAGTCTTGCTCTGTCGTCCAGGCTGGAGTGCAGTGGCCGGATCTCAGCTCACTGCAAGCTCCGCCTCCCGGGTTCACGCCATTCTCCTGCCTCAGTCTCCCGAGTAGCTGGGACTACAGGCGCCCGCCACCTCGCCCGGCTAGTTTTTTTGTATTTTTTAGTAGAGACGGGGTTTGACTGTGTTAGCCAGGATGGTCTTGATCTCCTGACCTCGTGATCCGCCCGTCTCGGCCTCCCAAAGTGCTGGGATTACAGGCTTGAGCCACCGCGCCCGGCGATCTTGTGTTTAAAATTGATTTGATAGTTACCTTTAAAAAAAAAAAAAAAAGGCCCAACCAGTTGAGCTAGCTGAGGTCAATATGAAACAAAATGATTTGGGTTGAAAACAGGTGTGGAAATAGGAATAATGCTAGTTCCCAGTTTTTATTTTTATTTTATTTTTAAATGATTTTTATTTATTTATTTTTGAGACAGAGTCTCAGTCTTGTCACCCAGGCTGGAGTGCAATGGCGTGATCTTGGCTCACGGCAACCTCTGCCTCCCAGGTTCAAGCGGTTCTCCTGCCTCAGCCTCCTGAGTAGCTAGGATTACAGGTGTGTGCCATCGTGCCTGGCTAATTTTTGTATTTTTAGTAGAGATGGGGTTTCACCATGTTGACCAGGCTGGTTTTGAACTCCTGACCTCAAGTGATTCACCTGCCCTGGCCTCCCGAAGTGCTGGGATTACAGGTGTGAGCCACTGCGCCCGGCCCAAGTTTTTTAAAGTTAAAAACTTATGAGGCCTCTCCTTTGTCCTGTTTATTGGAGATAAGTTTGCTTTTGGTAACTTTTCTCAAATTTACTAATTGTTAACAATGAAATGATTGTTTATATGAGTAAATTAGGAAAAGTAGCCAGCTGAATTTTTTTTTGTTGCCATTTTACTTGTGACATTTAGAGTGTTTTGTCTAATTGGGTAATTGAAAGTGATATGAAAAATGTAGCTTCATTGTATTTGGGTAACTTGAGACAGTTATGTCTTTTAATGAAATTTTAAATCATTTTCACTGTGGAAGAGTTGATTTTTAAAAAATGATAGTTGCATTCTTAGAGCTGTATTTTATTTAGATTACAGGAAGTATAAGCACTTAGGAGGATTGTGTGTGTGCATGTATGTGTGTCCTTTTAAACCCAAGGATAAGTGTGTGCTAAAAACACACTAACTAATGAGCCTATTGGCTTTTGCTAGATCTAAAGCAAAATCCTGGTATTTAACCAAATAGATGCTATAAATGGACAGTGGTGCGGTTTTACTGTGGGAAACTTCTTTCTTTTCTTTTTTGAGATAGTTCTTACTCTGTTGCTCAGGCTGAAGTGCAGTGGTGTGATCACGGCTCACTGCAGCCTCAACCTCCTAGGCTCAGGCAATCAGCCTCTCAATAGCTGGGACCACAGACATGTACCCCTGGCCAATTTTTATAGTCATTTTCATAGAGGTGGCATCTCTCTATATTGCTCAGGCTGGTCTTGAACTTCTAGGCTCAAGTGATCCTCTCGTCTTGACCTCCTAATGTGTTAGGATTACAGGCATGATCCACCCTTCCACCGGAAAATTGAAACACATTCAGAAGTAGAGAGAATAGTGTAATGAACACCCATGTACCTGCCAATTGACCAGCTTCAACAACTATTCACTTTGGCTTTTTTCTCCTATGGATTATTTTGAAGTAAATCACAGATATTATTTCACATATATCACTTCAGACTGTATTTAAAAGATAATGACTCTGAAACATAAATATCTAATTTAAAATTTTAATGTTGCATATATGCCATAGTACCATTATCACATGATGGTGCTGCTGGTTGCTTCTTGAATACTGTTGGTTATTTCATAGCTTGGATCTCCAACTTTGTAATAGTGGTCTTATATATTCCTCATAGGCAGGGTTCTCCTGTTTGTAGAAAGAAACGCATTATTAAGACAGTATATTTCTGCCAGGATTAATGACTTTTACTTTCAAATTAAGTCTTTAGCTTCAAAAAGTAACATTACGTAAGATTCTTAATTTTAAAAATTATTTCTAAAACTCATTTTGTGTGAACATATGGAGAAACATTTTTTCCAAAGGGCATCCTTCCTATTCTCATGCAGATTTTAAATTGTGGATGCAGGTGGCCAATTAAAAACACAGCTTATCACTTGCTTTTGGAATTTAATACAAATAAAAGGCTTGACTCTTTGAGGCTCTCTGAAACTGAATATTAATCACAAAGCAAGGAACTAGATAGGGATCATATAAGCAGTATTCTAGGTCCGACTAGGTTATCTTTATGCTGTAATTCAGCGTCTTGATTCTTTGTTTCTAGTCTCATCTTTTATAATATTTACTTTGTGTGTGTGTGTATGTGCCTGTCTATACTAAAACTGTAAGCTCCTCGAACACTGGGCTTTTGACTCTTTTTGTTGTTGTTGGAGACAGGGTATTGCTCTATTGCCCAGGCTGGAGTGCAGTGGTGCGATCTTGGCTCACTGCACCATCCGCCTCCTGGGTTCAAGCGATTCTCATGCCTCAGCCTCCTGAGTACCTCGGATTACAGGTGTGCACCACCACACCTGGCTAATTTTTGTATTTTTAATAGAGACGGGGTTTTGCCATGTTGGCCAGATTGGTCTTAAACTCCTAACCTCAAGTGATCCACCTGCCTCAGCCTCCCAAAGTGCTGGGATTACAGGCTTGAGCCACTGCACTCAGTCTGGGTTTATGACTCTTGTTCTCCAGGATATCTTCAGTATCTAGAATAGTTTTTGGCACAAAGCATGTACTTAGTAAATATTTGTTGAATTATTGAATGAATGAATCAGTAGATGTATTTAATGCATCTAACTCCTACTTGGACAAATTTTTACAATAGAATACTTGGGGAAAAACAGGATTTTTGTTTTGAAATTATCCCCAACGATTCCTCCCTTAAACCAAGAAAGCACATCATCCTGTCCAGGGATAAAGCTCAACACTGCCCCAGACAGAAGAGAGCTTCTCCTATGATTCTAAGATGTTTACCTTAGCATAGCACTTTTCTTTTGGTAGAAAAATGTCAGTGAAATATATTCCTGTTTGTACTTTCATGTCTACAGGGCGGGTTTCAACATAGCTGCTCTTTTATTTAAAATATCTGCCAGGCGTGGTGGCTCACACCTATAATCCCAGCACTTTGGGAGGCTGAGACCAGCCTAGCCAACATGGTGAAACCCTGTCTCTACTAATACAAAATATAAAATTAGCTGGGTGTGGTGGTGTGTGCCTGTAATCCCAGCTACTTGGGAGTCAGGAGAATTGCTTGAACCTGGGAGGCGGAGGGTTGCAGTGAGCCGCGATTGTGCCACTGCACTTCAGCAAGGGTGACAGAGTGAGACTCCGTCTCAAAAAATAATAATAATAAATAAAAATACATAAAATATCTGCAGTGTGCCTTTTTCTATTAGTGCAAATGAGGAAAATGTCTCTTATTGCAGCTTCAAAATTATAGCATCTTTTAAGAGTAGGATTAAAAAATTATCCACAGCAGATTAAAAAATACACTTTAAAAGTGCTATTTTGGTGATCTCTAAAAGGAGCCAGAAATGTAAGATCATGTACGTTAGCAGGCAGCCTCATGTCATTTTAACTGACTGGAAACAGTTCACAAAGGTCATTTGTAACTTCACATTCCCAAATTATCATGCGTGAAAGATCCACAGTGCTATACCTGTCACCTTTTTAGAAAGGTAATATAAGCTAGGATGACAAGAGTCTGTGGCACTGTGTATGCAGCAGATTCCTTCATCTCACTACGTAGGTCGTAAAACCATGTTCATTTATTCCATAAACGTGGAGTGTCTACTCCGTGATAGATCCTGGCGTTGGCAAGGTGAATACTCCTTTGTTGTTCACAGTCAAGTGAAAGGAGATAGAAGTGAATGGGATGAAGTGCATCAATGTTTTCCCAACTGTGTTGAGCCTCTGGGTCAGTCATTCCTCTCATTTAGATAAACATGTTCTCGTGTAGTATCCAGATTAAAGTCTTTTAAAATAAACATTAAAACCAAACTAAAACACAAGAAAGCCCCCTCCATTCTCTCTAGAGAAACCAGAATGTTTCCTGTGTTGCCAGTAAAACAGGTTTGAGCTATGTATGTCAGCATTTCTGACAGGTGTTATAGCAGAGCAGGTTTTTCTCTGGAGCTCCAAAGGGCATACATTTATCTTTAGACCATGGGAGGTAGTGTGGAGTGGGAGGACTGCTGTATTTTTATGCCAAGATTTAAATGTTAGAAAGTAGAGAGATCTAATCATTAGAAAAAGTGACACACTGGAAGTAGGTTAACTGTACTGAAGTAGTGAACATATATTGTTTATTTTTCCTTGAGTTAAAAGGATGTCTTTCTGGGGACAGGGAGTGACCAAGATGGGTTAGTTGTGTTGTAACTTTAGATAGTCATGTTAAATTAAGCCATGTGGTATGACAGGCTGCAAATTGTTAAGAACAAGTCTAACACCATGCTAGGTGTGAATGAAAGCCTGAGAGTTGCCAATTTGATGTGGTGTTAAGACACCTTTTCTGAAATTGGATCAAAGAGGTAAAAAAGAAAGCTTCACCACCTGAATAATGTATTGGCACTATAAAATTTAAAATAATCTGTTGTGTACCTATCGACTTTTTGTTTTGATCATCTACGTAAAATCTGCTATTAAATATTGGTTCCTCATATTCTAACTACAGGGTTTATTTCCTCACTCCTGTTAACATATTCACTGACATTTACAACTTTTCTCTAAGAGGCTCATGAGCAGAGAGCTGTGAGCTGTGAGCATACCCTGGCCCTAGAGTGTTGGGACCTTATGAGTCCTCCCCGTCTTCTCACTGTTAATGATGTAGAGTTCTGGTGTGCTCTCCTAGGATGGCTGGGGATTTTTTTTCATGACCCTTGTAATTGTCACTTATATGGCTTTCCTGGGCTACTGATGGCAGTGCAACAGCTTTCTTTGCTCCTTGGATTGTATTCCTTAGAGTGAAGAGGAGAGGGTATCATCTCTAGCAGGCAATCAGGTCTGAGAGAGACATCCCTCAAGCTTCCTACCACTTCCGAATACCCACTTTTATCTACACAAAACTGAAAGTTAAAAGGCTGAAAATAAGGTGGTTAAATCACCGCAGTGATTTATCTCCTTCTTTTTGTTACTTAAAAGCCAGTTTACCACTCTGTGTGTATGCCCTTGGGTCTGTCAAGCCATGATTTAGAGCTTGGGCCTTCCTCTTAACTCCCTTTACTAAGTTCCAAGCAGTGCATTTTGCTGATTACAATCCAGGCTCAGAGTTCCTGCCAGGCCATACTGCCACTCCTGGTTTCTTTTATGTGTTCTCTAAAAATATTTTAAACAGACATGCTACGCCAAGTGATTGCCAACCTAATGGGAGTCAGTTAAAATAGGAGAACATGCAGGTGTTTTCACTGCCTGTTCTCTGCTTTCTTACATAATTTATAATGTGTTCCACTCAACTACCTGAGTATTGGTTGGTGACTTCTGAGCCCACTGGAACAGGCGTTCATAAACATTTCCATCATAACAGCCAAGTGCTGAATTTAAACACTCATCGGTGAAGTCAAAAGCATCAGTTAACAGGATGGCATCCTTCCTGGGATAAGAAACAAGAGTTTGTAAGTATTTTAGATTGCTCTTATGGATCAAACTAGTCTTGGATGGTGAATAACAATACCTAATTAGAGGTTGCATGATTATTTGCTTTTCAAACAATTCAGCATTTTTTTTTTTTTTTTTTTAGTTTTTAATCAGTTATATATGCATAGTATAATGAGTCAAAGAGTTCCTTAAGGCTTGTTTAAAAAACAACATATCCGGCCATGTGTGGTGGCTCACGCCTGTAATCCCAGCACTTTGGGAGGCTGAAGCAGACGGATCATGAGGTCAGGAGATCGACACCATCCTGGCTAACATGGTGAAACCCCGTCTCTACCAAAAATACAAAAAATTAGCCAGGCGTAGTGGCACGTGCCTGTAGTCCCAGCTACTCAGGAGGCTGAGGCAGGAGAATCACTTGAACCCGGGAGGCGGAGGTTGCAGTGAGTGGAGATCATGCCACTGCACTCCAGCCTGGGCGACAGAGCGAGACTCCTGTCCCAAAATAAATAAATAAATAACCAGCATATTCCTGCCTGATTTCCACTTCTTTCTCCTCAGAAGCAATTTCAGTCTTTTTTTTTTTTTTTTGAGATAGTCTCGCTTAGTCGCCCAGGCTGGACTGCAATGGCGCAATCTCGGCTTACTGCAACCTCCACCTCCCAGGCTTGAGCCATTCTCCTGCCTCAGCCTCCTGAGTAGCTGGGATTACAGGCGCCAACCACCATGCCCGGCTAATTTTTGTATTTTTAATAGAGATGGGGTTTTACCATGTTGGCCAGGCTGGTCTCGAACTCCTGACCTCAGGTGATCTGCCCACCTCGGCCTCCCAAAGTGCTGAGATTACAAGTGTGAGCCACCATGCCCAGCCGACAATTTCAGTCTTTTAGCTGATATTTCCGTATTTATCCGAATGTCAAAATACCTTGTTTATATTGCTGCTTGTTCATGGTTCAGTTTGAGATATTATCTGTTGATTCTTCATTCAAAAGGTAAAGATTTATATTTATCACCCCTCTCTTCACTCCTACCTCCCCTTGTTCCCATTCTTCCTCCTCCTGGTCATCGGGCCTCCAATATAGTTATAATTTTGGCCAGACCAATATTTAGTATTGATATCACGATGACTGTGCATCATTAAAGCATTGGAGGTAACTGGGATACTGTATCCAGTGTAATCCTTTCTTGATGATCCCCAACATCATATGAGCCCTACCACCAATTTAATGTCCCCTTGTGGACTCACTTCATTCCTTATCCACCTGAAATTCCATGCCCTATTACTCTCTCAAAAATATATTCAACAGGCCAGGTGTGATGGCTCACGCCTGTAGTCCCAGCATTTTGGGAGACTGAGGCAGATGGATTGGCTGAGGTCAGGAGTTCGAGACCAGTTGGCCAACATGGCGGAACCCTGTCTGTACTAAAAATACAAAAATTAGCCAGGCATGGTGGTGTGTGTCTGTAGTCTCAGTTTCTGGGAAGGCTGAGGTGGGAGAACTGCTTGAACCCAGGAGGCAGAGGTTGCAGTGAGCTGAGATCGTGCCACTGCACTCCAGCTTAGGCAACAGAGCAAGACTCCCTCTCAAAAAAAAAATATATATACACACACACACACACACACACACACACACACTCAACAGTTTTTCTTGCTTTGTCATACCTGTTTAGCAAAATGCATACCTCTTTGTCTTTAATTTTCCACCCACTTTGTGCTACCACCTTTGTAGCTATACATGACTGGAAAAAACAATCATAACTGGTGTAATAATGGCTCAAGTGGGCCCTGATTGCAGCTCAGCAATCGTATTACATTGCTGCATTTACTCATTGTTCATTTACTCTTTCCTTTTCTTAGGTAGTTATTTCATACCATCTCTTTGATCCTCAGAATGACACTATCCACCTTTCCCATCTCTCTTGCCTGGATGGCTTTACGTCATATTTCACTGATGAAGTGGAAGCAGTAAGAGAATCTGTATAAGTTCCCACCCTTGCATTTATACATACAATGCCTTCTCTCTTCAGGCTCTCAGCTCAGGCCTCAGTCCCTCCTTGTCTACTAGATGTCTTTTCCTCTTGCCTACTGGAGAACAAAATTCTCCTGCCTTTCCCCTACAACATCAAAATTCCACTCTCAGGGGTAAAAGGTTAGTGGAAATGCCCTTCTTTCTTTTTACTGTAGGCCTGGCTGGTTGCTGTCAAAATGGGCAAGTTCATGAAACCTGGGAAAGTGGTGCTGGTCCTGGCTGAATGCTACTCTGGATGCAAAGCCATCATCATGAAGAACATTGATGATGGCACCTCAGTCCATTCTTACAATCATGGTTTGGTAGCTGGAATTGGCTGCTATCCTCACAAAGTGACAGCTGCCATAGGCAAGAAGATCTCCAAGAGGTCAAGGATTAAGTCTTTTGCAAAAGCTTATAACTACAATCACCACATGCCCACAAGGTACTCTGTGGATATGCTCTTGGACAAACTATCATCAACAAGGATCTCTTCAAAGAACTTGCTCTTAAACACAAGGCCTGATGGGAGGCCAAGATCAAGTTCAAAGAAAGGTACAAGGAAAAAAAAATCCCCTCGGTACTGGATCATTTCCATCAGTATACAAACAGACAGTCATTTCTCCCATCTTAAACACAAGCTTTTGACTCTATTTCCTTCTCCATCATCTTGGCTCCCCTTTAGGACAAAACTCTCTGAAAGTGTTATGCGCATTTATGCTTATGATTTCCAATTTTCACATTCTCTCCTGAACTGGATCTATTCACGTTTTTACTCCCACCACTCCACAGAAATAGCTTTTGCCACGGTTACTTCCTTATTATCTTTCGAGGGTCTCAAGACTCAGTACTTGGGCCTCTTCTCTTCATGCACTCCTTGTGATATTCTTCTCATGGCTTTAAATATCAACCATATGCCAATGACTTCCAAATTTATTCCTCCAGTGTCCCCTGCTTACCAACATCTGTACTTGGATTTCTGACAGGCTCTTCAAAGGTGATGTGTCTGAACCCAGACTCCTGGGCTGCTAGCTCTTTCCTGTCCACCCTGCCACCTGGCCCTCCTGTAGTCTTCCCCATTTATGGTAAATAGCAGCTCTGTCCTTCTGACCAAAAACCTTGATTCTTCTCTTCTTTCTTACCGTACATCTAATCTGTCAGCAAATCCTGTTCTGCCTTCAGGATACATTCAAACTTCAACCACTTCCCACCACTTTCAGCACTATCACTGCTCCAATCCACTATCATCCCTCACTTGGATGATTGCATGATCCAGCTGATCTCCCTGCTTTTCACTCTTAGTTCTTAATATAGCAGCTGGAGTGAGCCTTTAAAAATATACATCAGATTCTTTCAGGTTGTGTCTATCCAATGCTCAAAACCCTCCCATTCTATCCAGTGCTCAAAACCTTCGCATTCTCTTAAGTCTTTGCAATGATCTACCTTACTCTCTCTTCCCACCCCCTGCTGTACTCCCTTAACTCTCTGACCTCTGCCCTCATTTTCCACTGCAGTCATGCCATTCCTGCCCCTGTGGCCTCTTCTGTGTGGATGGATATGCCAAGCACACTCTGGTCTCCAACATTTGTACCATCATGCACTGCATAATGACGTTTTGGTCAATGATGGACCATGTATATGATGGCGGTCCCATGACATTATGATAAAGCTGAAAAATTCCTATTGCTTCATGACTTATGTTAGAATTGCCTACAGTATTCAGTACAGCACCGTGCTTTGCAGTGTGAACCTACGAGCAACAGGCTATACCATTTAGGCTTGTGTAAGTACACTCTGTGATGTTCACACGATGACAGACTCACCTGAAGACACATTTCTCAGAACGGATCCTCCCGTCATTAAGTGATGCATGACTGTACTTATGTTCTGCCTGTAATGTTCTTTCCCTAGCAGCTACAACAGCTTCTCCCTACCTTCTCCCAGGTCTTTCCTTTTTTTTTTTTTTTTTTTTTTGAGGCGGAGTCTCGCTCTGTCGCCCGAACTGGAGTGCAGTGGCCGGATCTCAGCTCACTGCAAGCTCCGCCTTCCGGGTTTACGCCATTCTCCTGCCTCAGCCTCCCGAGTAGCTGGGACTACAGGCGCCCGCCGCCTCGCCCGGCTAGTTTTTGTATTTTTAGTAGAGACGGGGTTTCACCGTGTTCGCCAGGAAGGTCTTTCCTTAAATGTCACCCTCCCAGGGAGGTCTTCTCTGGCCTACTTAAAATTGTAGCTCCCCATCCTCCCTACTGACCCCTGGCATTCTTTCCCCCACTTCCTACTATCGTTTCCTTCATCGTAGCTATTATCATTTCACATGGTATACAGTGTGACTTATTTTGTGCATGTGTGTGCCTGTCTCCTCTCCTCTAGTCTGTAGGCATCTGTGACCCTTTTTCATCTGAAACTCGTATCCTTCATCTGAGAAATGTTTTCTTGAATTATTTTATTAATGATTCGCTTCCTTCTGTTTTCTCTGTCTTCTTTCTAGACCTATTCTTCAGATGATGAACAGTAAGACTGGTCCTCTTACTTTTTACAAGTCCTCCTTTTTTTTGTCTTTTTGCTTTCTTGCTGTGAGGTTTCTGCAATCTTATCTCCCAGTCTTTACATTGAGTTTTCATTTCCACTATCATTTTTTTATTTCAAGGAGCTCTTTTTTAAGGTTCTCTGAATATTAGTTTTAAGTAATGGCATTCAGGTTTTTTTTTTTTTTTATTTTGTGGTTGCAATACTTTCTCTATCACTGTTTTTTTTTTTTTTTTTAAGTTTTCTTCTCCCTGTGGATTCTCTTATGTCCTCTGAATTGCCTTGTTCTTGCTTGTTTTAGTCTCCATCTTTTATGTTAGGGGCATTCTTCAGATATTTATTGATCCCTGAGTGTCTGATCATAGCTAAGAGCAAGGCATTAACTAGCTGATTACAAACCTGTGGCTATGCTTGCTAATGTGGGGTTCACTATGGAGTGAATTGGATGGACCATTGGGGGACTCTGATGTCAGTGTCTTTTTTTTTGTTTGTTTGTTTTGTTTTGTTTTTTTGAGACGGAGTCTGGCTGTGTCGCCCAGGCTGGAGTGCAGTGGCGCGATCTTGGCTCACTGCAAGCTCCGCCTCTCGGGTTCATGCCATTCTCCCGCCTCAGCCTCCGAGTAGCTGGGACTACAGGCGCCCACCACCACGCCCGGCTAATTTTTTGTATTTTCAGTAGAGATGGGGTTTCACCATGTTAGCCAAGATGGTCTCGATCTCCTGACCTCGTGATCCGCCCGCCTCGGCCTCCCAAAGTGCTGGGATTACAGGCTTGAGCCACCGCGCCCGGCCGATGTCAGTGTCTTTAGCTCCTTCTCCTTGGGCTGGCCAGATTCTCCAGAGAAGGATCATCTTATTATCTTCTTGCAGGGTACTAGTCTAGCTGCCAGTTTTTTAGGAACCAGTGGGAAAAAAGGTCTGGGGGAGGGAGGTGTCCACATTTGGCCTATAAAGAACCCTTTTTTCTGAAGGGTAGCCTTATTATCAACTATACCTGATGCTCCTTAATCCACAGACCCTCTATTTACCCTTCTGCCAGGGCAGAGTCAAGGAAAGTCTTAAAATTACTCACAGAGGCTTGGTGTGTTAGCTCATGCATGTAATCCCAGCACTTTGGGAGGCTGAGATAGGAGGATCCCTTGAGCCCAGGAGTTCAAGACCAGCCTGGACAACATAGAGACAACATCTCTTTCTCTTTGTGGGTTTATGCCTTTTAAAAAATTTCAATCCATTCACTGATGTTTTAGTAGGGTTTCAGGAAAGAACAAAAGTAAATGCATATATTTAATCTGTCATCTTTACCTAGAAGTACCCCCAGCTGAGGTTTTATGACCGTTTAAACAACTAAAGACTGTTTGGGTCAGTTAACATTACAGAGAGCTTGTTCTTGGCATCCTTAGCATACTTTGCCACCCTTCAGTTTTCGTCTCAGAAATCTTAGGGAGATAGTGACTAATCAAGGCAGGGAACTGTGACACCAAACAGTGATGTGCATAGAATCTGTTAGGTGCCTAATTACTCTGCAGTAGTAAGGCTACTTAGGAACCATCATGGAAGTAAATCAATTTCTGGGTTTGATGCATGAGTAAATTGGCAGCTTGCATCAGGGCTGTCTGTCTTGTCTTGAATTGTAAGTTGCTGGAGCCAAGGCAAGCACTTAGAAATGCTGTTTGCAAATTTAAAAAACATGCTTATAGGGTGTTAAGGTGATCTTTTGTATTTTATCATCACCGACAACCGGGGCTAGAACAATTATTTTCAAGTGCTTTTAAATTCTGAGGGTTTCAGACAGATAGACACCCTTGGGCTTAAACTGTGCAGTACTTAATTATGCTCGTAATAGTTTTCACCACTGGATTCCCTGTATTAGGGAAAGTTTAATACCTGGGACATAATTGTGTCAAATGTATTTTTGACGGTTTTTGATGATTTAACTGAACTTTTTTTTTTTTTTTTCTTGAGACAGAGTCTCACTCTTGTCGCCAAGGCTGGAGTGCAGTGGTGCAATCTTGGCTCACTGCAACCTCTGCCTCCCGGGTTCAAGCAATTCTCCTGCTTCAGCCTCCCAGGTCGTTAGGATTACAGGTGCCCGCCACCACACTGAGCTAATTTTTTGCATTTTTAGTAGAGACGGGGTTTTACCATGTTGGCCAGGCTGGCCTCGAACTCCTGACCTCAGGTGATCCACCCACCTTGGCCTCCCAAAGTTCTGGGATTACAGGTGTTAGCCACCATGCTTAATATATGTATATATGTATATATATAATATATATTAAATAAATACATATATTTAATTTTAGAGACAGGGTCTTACTATGTTGCCCAAGCTAGTCTTAAACTCTTTGCCTCAAGTAATCCTCCCACCTTGGCCTCCCAAAGTGCCAGGATTACAGGTGTGAGCCACTGCTCCCAGCCTCTTTTTTTCTTTTTGTCAGTCTTGTTGATATGAGAATAGTTGGAGATTCTAGGAGTCACCTCTAACCCCATGCAATAGGCATCATATTTTCTGCCCAGTGAGGTCTCGAAAAGATTATATTCTCAAATTAGTCCATTTTTTTTAACCTTATGGACAATAGTAAATAATTTGCAATGTTTTCTTTTCTTTGCTTTTTTTGAGACAAGGTCTCACTTTCTTGCCTAGGCTGGAGTGCAGTGATGGGATCATAGCTCACTGCAACCTTAACCTCCTGGGATCAATCAATCCTCCTACCTCAGCCTCCCGAGTAGCTGGGACTACAGGTGTGTGCCCAATTCATTTTTTGTATTTTTTGTAGAGGTGGGGTTTTGCCATGTTGCCCAGGCTTTTTTTTTTTTTTATTGTTTTTATTTCTATTTTTTCTAGGACTCTTGATTGGGCTAGCTTTGGTTTTGATATGTTTTTAAAGCATTTGTTTAGATTATAGAATAACAGTGTGAAAGCACTGCATTAGTATTTCATTGACCCTGCATTAATGCTGCATTTAAAAACTTTGTGTTATTATTTTATAAATGAATATATGAATTACAGAGTTAAAAAAATTTTCATCTTAAAGCTGAGGGAGGATTAAGGTAAGTTTACTAAACTTGGTAAGAATTTGCTGAAGCACATTTAACAAAGACAAGGATGTGTTTGAAGTAGATAATACCTCAACCTTCACCTTAACATACAGGTGAAGAGCTCATGCCCAGGGGCCAGACTGAGATTGTACCCGGCCCCTCCTCTGGCTGATGGACACTGGACAACTCCCATCAGCCTGAATTTCCTTTCCAGTAAAATGAGGAGATTAATAGTACCCATTTCAAAGGGCTGTAAGGATTAAATGAGATGTATGTAAAAGCCTTTGGCACAGGGCGTGTCACATAAGTGCTCTTTAAAGGTTAGCTATGCCTGGGCACATTGGATTACACCTGTAATCCCAGCACTTTGGGAGGCCGAGGCACGTGGATCATTTGAGGTCAGGAGTTCGAGATCAGCGTGGTCAACATGATGAAACCCCATCTCTACTAAAAATACAAAAATTAGCTGGGCATGATGGCGGGCACCTGTAATCCCAGCTACTTGGGAGGCTGAAGCAGGAGAATCACTTGAACCCAGAGGCAGAGGTTGCAGTGAGATGAGATTGTACTACTGCACTTTAGCCTGGGTGACACAGCAAGACCCCGTCTCAAAAAAAAAAAAAGAAAAAAAAAGTTAGCTATGGTTGAGAATATTATTAGCACATTAGCAACATATCATTCATGTGTAGCATGCTTCATTTTATTCATTTTCCTTAGATACTATTCCTATTTCCTTGACAATGTGAAGAGTTCAACTGAGGTAGCTCATTTATTCTTAAGTATTTTTCCCATTTTTTTCTTTCATTGATTCACAGTGCTTTGTGCTGGTGTAATGATAATAGGGTATAAACCTCTCCAGGGCTGTTGCTGCTCTGTCCATTAGCAAGGTTTTAGAGTTGGAAGTGACCTGTGAACAAGGGGGTAGGGTTATTCTCTGAAGGCTAACATGGTTTGAAGGCTGTGCCACTCACCGGATCAGGCGGAGCAGGTCCAGGTAGGCTGTTCTTGCCATGTCCACTTGGGCACCAGACAGGAAGGCATCATGGAGAAAGTCACCCGAGTTAGTCAAGATTCCGTGTATGGCATGGAGGTCACAGAGGCGCTTGAGCACCTGCTGAATCGCTGATTCATTTTCTAGTTTCTCCAGAGCTTCTGTAAAACCCTTCACAGTGACATAGTAGCAGTGCGCCTACAAAGACACAAAGATATGTTCTCCTGATTTCTGGTTTTCTACTCCAGAAGTCATCCTGGAAGCTTGGCAAGATGGCTGAAATAAACAAGGCAGGATGTGCTTCCCAGCAGGCTGACGAGCAGCCGCCTTTTCTCCTAGCTCACTCTGGGTCTGATCAAGGCTTTTGGATGTCGTGTGTGTGTGTGTGTGTGTGTGTTGTGTGTTGGGGACTGGTGGGCTTTTGAAATATGGCCCTTGTTTTCTTTTGCTTGGAGCGGTTTCAAGTAGGTTGGAAAGTGGAGAGAAAGAATACAGGCATACTGGAGGCTGGCCTGGGGAAGGTGGAGGACAGCACCACTGTTCTTAAGAAAATAGCTATTTTAAGGCTGGGTACGGTGGCTCATGGCTGTAATCCCAGCACTTTGGGAGGCCAAGGTGGGTGGATCACCTGAGGTCAGGAGTTTGAGACCAGTCTGACCAACATGGCGAAACCCTGTCTCTACTAAAAATGCAAAAAGTAGCCAAGCATGGTGGTGCATGCCTGTAATCCCAGCTACTTGGGAGGCTGAGGCAGGAGAATCACTTGAACCCAGGAGGCGGAGGTTGCAGTGAACCAAAATCATGCTATTGTACTCTAGCCTGGGCAATAAGAGCGAAACTCCATCTCAAAAAAAAAAAAAAAAAAAAGCTATTTGTTGTCTGCAGTGTTCAAGTCAGTGGTGTGTGTGTGTGTGCATGCACACGTGTGTACACCATGGGGTGAGAAAATAATGGTTCAAGATATATATGAAATTTATCCCAGCTAGAGTATAAACTCCTTAAGGTAAGCAGTCCTGTTATTTAGCTCATATGTAATGGTCTGGCTGTGGCAGTTGTCAAAATAATACTTTAATACCAGCTGGCAAGTGTCCACTGCCATCAACCCTGTGAGAGCCCCTCCTGCCAGATGGACTCTGTCCCGAAGACCCCCTCCTTCTCTCCACAGCCCAGCAACTAAAGGATTAATGCTTGACCCAGCAGGAGGCCTTCAGGACCTTGCTTCCCCTAGGGCTGAAGTCCATTTTGATTGGTTAGTGCCTTGTCCTACTGGTTGTAACATATTTTGAACAGACCCCATCTCATCAAGACAAGCGCACATAATTATTTTGTCAGGTAGGATATATGAGTTCTATAAGGGAGAGTGAGGAAGACAAAAAGTATAAAGCAGTGCTTCTCAATTTTTTTTTTGAGATACAATGTCACTCTGTCACCCAGGCTGTAGTGCAGCGTTGCGATCTTGCCTCACTGCAACCTGTGTCCCACTGGGCCCAAGTGATCCTCCTGCCTCAGCCTCCCGAGTAGTTGGGACCACAGGTGCACACCACCATGCCTGGCTTCTTTTTATTTTTTTTTGGTACTTTTAGTAGAGACGAGGGTCTTGCTATGTTGCCCACACTGGTCTCAAACTCCTGAGCTCAAGTGATTCTCCTTCCTTGGCTTCCCAAAGTGCTGGGATTACAGGCATGAGCCTCTGGGCCTGGCCCCGCTTCTCAGTTTTTTATGTGCACACAGATCACCTGGGGATCTTGTCAAAATGCAGATTCCAGGGCAAGGCCTGAGACTGCATTTCTAACGAGGTCCCCTGTGATGCCCATGCTGCTGTAGTGATTTTCAGTAGCAAGATTTAGAGTGTCTTGGGGGTTTGGCTGGGTGCGGTGGCTCACACCTGTAATCCTAGCACCTTGGGAAACTGAGGTGGGTGGATCACTTGAGGTCAGGAGTTCAAGACTAGCCTGGTCAACATGGTGAAACCCTGTCTCTACAAAAAATACAAAAATTAGCCAGGTGTGGTGGTGCACACATGTAATTCTGGCTACTCAGGAGACTGAGGCACGAGAATCGCTTGAACCTGGGAGGTGGAGTTTGCAGTGAGCTGAGACTGTGCCACTGAACTCCAGCCTGGGTGATGGAGTGAGACTCTATCTTTTTTTTTTTTTTTTTTTTTTTGAGACGGAGTCTCGCTCTGTCGCCCAGGCTGGAGTGCAGTGGCCGGATCTCAGCTCACTGCAAGCTCCGCCTCCCGGGTTTACGCCATTCTCTCGCCTCAGCCTCCCGAGTAGCTGGGACTACAGGCGCCCGCCACCACGCCCGGCTAGTTTTTTGTATTTTTTAGTAGAGACGGGGTTTCACTGTGTTAGCCAGGATGGTCTCGATCTCCTGACCTCGTGATCCACCCGTCTCGGCCTCCCAAAGTGCTGGGATTACAGGCTTGAGCCACCGCGCCCGGCCGAGACTCTATCTTAAAAAAAAAGAATGTCTTGAGGGTTCAAAGGAGTTCACCCAGTGGGACATGAGTTGGGTGAAAGGTCATTCCAGGCAGGGATAACCTTATGTGCAAAAAGTTGTACATTCAGGAAGCTACAGGCAATTTAATAAGGCTGAAGTGTGGTGGTATAATGAGGTGATGATGGAGAACCATGGAGGTTAGGGTGGACTCATACCTGGGGCTCAGGTCAGTGAAGGGCTGTGAAGAACATGGTTGGAATTTGTTCTGTGGGACCGGGAGTCTTTAGCTGCACAGTGATCCGATCCATTTTCTCACTTGGAAAGAACCTGGGTTTCCTAGGGGGCCCTCACACAGGTGCTGACAACTCCACTTGGCCATTCAGACATGGTGTGCTCACAGCCATGCTGGACTTGCAGCATTTGGCTGTGGAAGGTCAGCAGATGTGCTGTGTTGCCTCTGCTGGTTCCAGTAGCCTTTGTTGCTCAGACTGGGTCCAGCTTGGCAGAACTGTAGACCCACACTCCTTTTCCTGTCCCAATCTGAGAGCTGAATCCTCAAATGCCTAAGGCTCTGAGTTGAGGAGTGGAGTGATGGAGAGCTGCCCAACGGCCTGGGCCTCTGCCTTAAAAAGCAGGATGAGGATCAGAGACAGAGGTGACCTCTACGCTTTGGGGAAGGGCTGAGCCGAACTTTGGTCCCATGCTCTGAGCACAGTGAACATTATTTACATTGTATGTGTTGGTTTAAATCTTGCCTCCTGTCTAATTTGGGGGTGGGGGTAGGATATATGCATTTATGTGCTAGCTGCCTCTCTTTAAGTTTTACTTATTTAATCTTTATCAGAGTCCTACAAAGTAGGTACTGTTATTAGCTCTATCTTGCAGATGAAGAGACTGAGGCTCTGAAATATTAAGTTTTTTGCCCAAGGTCATGGCTAGGAAGTGGTAGCAGTGACATCCACACCAGGGCTGTATTCCTAACCCTGTGTGGCCAAAGCCACAGGAGACTGAGGCTGGATTATAATGAGGCCAGCATTTGTTCCAGTGGTCCTGGAGACTGACATCTCTTCTGGTCAGTCAGAATTATAGGACCAGAGCCTGACAGAGCCTAAAGGGCTCTCCCATGCCCCTTTGTCTACAGACAGGGAAGTTAAAGCCCAGAGAAGGAAGGGGCTGCTTGAGGTCACACAGAGCTGGGACCAGAATTTAGCCCATGGCTCCCCCTTGTCTACTCTTCTGTCAGTATCATCCCCGCTTCCCCCAAGTTGCAGTTATCTCTACCTGCACATTTATGGTTTCCAGATGGGGTCCAGTTGGGTGCTGAAGCTTTCTGTAGACTAAATAACCCCGCAAAGCACAGAGTACAGAAAGCCCTATCCATTATGACCTTGGAGACGCAGCTGGTCACCACCTCCCCAGGAAGCTGTCAGGGACGTGTTCTTCCCTCACAGGCTGGCTGGCTATCACCCTCCATCCCCCCAGAGTTTGTTGCTCACCTCAGTCACTCATCACACCCTCGGTGGTGTGGGAAGGGAAAGCATCTGGACTCAGCTATTTTCTACCTCTGGGACCTAACTCCTGAGTTCTCTTTCCTTACTCTTGAAGTGGAGATAATGTCAGTCTCCCTCCCAGGGCTGTGTGGATTAAATGAAGTAACCCTGGCAAGCAGCAACTGGTCCATTTGAAGGCAGGCCATAGGTTTGGAAAATGGAGGAGTGGATAATGGGCCGCTGTGGTTCCTGTTTTGGTAATCCAGTGAAAGCGGGAAGCCTTGGCTCACCCTATGTGTGGACAGGACAGTTAGCACAGCAGGGGGTGCCCCTGCTGTAGGCTGAACAGAACTGAGGGCTGCAGAGGTAATCCCAGAACCAGCGGTGTGGTGGAGGTGGTGGGTCACATGGTGGTACTCAACGTCCATCCTGCCCCACCAACCCTGTCCCACGAGGGCCTCTGCAGCCCTTCAGGGCTCTCCTGTTCCAAGGCTGCCATTTTCTGGGTCTGAGGCCTGAGCATTGGTGTGATCACTTTAGTTTTCCAGTTGTTGGCAGTGCCAGAGTCCCAGCTGCCTAAGCTAGAACTCAGGAGTTGTTCTTACCTCTTTCCCACCCCAGCACTCTGAGGCCTGTCGCTGCCTTCTTCCCCCTTAGTATCTCTGATCTACCCACTTATCTCCAGGCCTTCTGCCATGCTCATGGTCAGGACCACCCTCAGTCCTGGCCCAGACTTGCTCCTTTCTAACTTGTTCCCTTTCATTCCACTCCGGGCAACCTGCATGATTCTTCTAGAATGAAACTGATCACTTTACTCCACCTCCAAACAAACTCAGCAAAGGCATTGCAATGAAAACAAAACCCCAACTTTTCACAGTGGTGCAAAAGGTCAGAGGCCTTGCCTGTCTCTCCTTCTCCCCTTGTCTCAGTCCTCCTCCTTAGGTCCTCCTTGAGAGATTTGCACTTCCTCCCAAGCACACCAGGATTCTTCTTGCTGACTCCTTTTGCACGCGCAGCTCCCTTTGCCTGGAAACTTTTCTCTCCAAAGCTGCCACCCCACCCTTTAGCTGGCTCATTTCAGCTTATCCTTGAAGTTGCCGCTTCTTTTGGGAAGCCTTTCTGACTCCTCCAGGTGGGCAGAAATGTGCCTGCTCTGGGATTCCACAGCAGCCTATATGGCCATGTCATGGTGCTTCCTTGACTGTAGCTGTGCATGGGCAGTGGCTTCACTGTTGAGCACCCACCTCAGTGCCCAGTGCAGAGTGGGTGCTCAAATATTTGCCGACTGACTGTGAATTATGCACAAACACAAAACGAGTAGAAATTGAATCAGACATCCAAGGATTGCCTTTGGGGCTAAGGGGAGACTTGACCTGCTTTTCTATCTGGGAGGAAATATTTGAACAACCTGAAGCAAATCCAATAACACTGCCTCATTACCTTTTCCCCTAAGAGCTGCCAGCAAGATTGCTTTGGAGTTAAGTCCTTTAATTAAAATACCCTGGACTAAAGCCTTGGAAGTGAAATGAGGGCAGCAGCCGCTGAGGCAGAGTTGGGGAATAATGGCAGAGCTGGGATTTTCCCAGCAGGGTAGTGTGCCTGGGAAACAAAACGATCCGTTTCAGCTTCAGCTGGCGGGCGCTCACCTTAGCAGCCTGGAGGTGTATGACAGTGGTCTGGTTCCAGGCCTCGTGCTGGTCAGCTCCGGATTGCGTCAGGGTCTGTAAATGGTGCACTGAGTCCTTGATCAGTCTGAAGGCCAAAGCAAAAAAGGTTCAGCTTCCTGACTGAGTGGAAAAGACAACTGATGGGCTTCCTGTGGTCCCTCAGAAGTAGAAATAATGCCTGTTTATTGACCACTTACGTGCTATAAAGCTAAATGATTGATATTCATTATCTCTTTAACTCTTTTAAAGGCAGGCACCCCCCCAGTTTGCTATGGGGAAAACTGAGGCCCAGAGAGGTTAAATAATTTGTCCAGGGTCACACAGTTAGTAAGGAGTAGAGCCAGGATTTTGACTTGTTAATCGCCACGTTATAAAGCCTCAGGGCCATAGGCCAGGAGCTGTCCCCTATTTCTTTCTTTCTTTTTTTTTTTTTTTTTTGAGACGGAGTCTGGCTCTGTCGCCCAGGCTGGAGTGCGGTGGCCAGATCTCAGCTCACTGCAAGCTCCGCCTCCCAGGTTAACGCCATTCTCCTGCCTCCGCCTCCCAAGTAGCTGGGACTACAGGCGCCCGCCTCGTCACCTGGCTAGTTTTTTGTATTCTTTTTTTTTTTTTTTTTTTTTTTTGAGGCGGAGTCTCGCTCTGTCGCCCGGACTGGAGTGCAGTGGCCAGATCTCAGCTCACTGCAAGCTCCGCCTCCCGGGTTTACGCCATTCTCCTGCCTCAGCCTCCCGAGGAGCTGGGACTACAGGCGCCCGCCACCTCGCCCGGCTAGTTTTTTTTTGTATTTTCAGTAGAGACGGGGTTTCACCGTGTTAGCCAGGATGGTCTCGATCTCCTGACCTCGTGATCCGCCCGTCTCGGCCTCCCAAAGTGCTGGGATTACAGGCTTGAGCCACCGCGCCCGGCTAGTTTTTTGTATTCTTTAGTAGAGATGGGGTTTCACCATGTTAGCCAGGATGGTCTCTATCGCCTGACCTTGTGATCTGCCCGTCTCGGCCTCCCAAAGTGCTGGGATTACAGGCTTGAGCCACCGCGCCCGGCCTGCTGTCCCCTATTTCTAATGCAGATTCCAGCCTGACACCAGTATGTTCAGGCCTTTTTGTTGACTGTCATCCTATGGCCTGAGCAAGGAGAATGGTTTTTCTGTAAAGGCTAGAGAGGCCCATCTGTCACCTAGCCTGCTGCAGGTTCTACCCACGGGACCTAAAAACAAAAACGGAAAACCAACCTTTGTCCTGAAAACCACTAAATTAGTCATTTGCCATTTTATTAACCTTTAATCCCCTCTTATTTTCTATTCCCTGCCCGTCCGTCCATGACCCTTGGAATCTGTGTGTAAAGAAAACTGTTTATTAGGCAATATGTTTTTTGCTTTGTCAGGGAATAGATAAGCAGATGTCACATTGAGTTTCAAGCAAGGAGAAATATCGTGACACTTTAATTACCTCGAGCAGCCTTATTTTCCCCTCCTCAAATCTCTCAATTGAAATGTTAGCTCTGTGAGGTCTGGGGTGTTTATCAGGCCTATTTACTGATAGGCCCCTAATGCCTGGAACAGTGCCTGCCATATTATAGGCAGTTAATAAATATTTTTGGAATAAATAAATGAATGTTCCAAGTTGCTTATGATCTTGAAATAACTATTAACCATCCCTGGGACCACAGGTTGGGATAAAAGGCCTCTTATTATATACTGAAAACATGTTTTTCCAGTTTGTTTTTGGTGTTTCATTTTTATTTTTTTATTAAATTTTTTTCTGTGTTTGGTAGAGGTGGGGTTTCACCATGTTGCCCAAGCTGGTCTCAAACTCCTGAGCTCAAGCAATCCTCCCACCTCGACCTCCCAAAGTGCTGGAATTACTGGTGTGAGCCACCATGCCCAGCCTGTTTTTGGTGTTTTAATTTGGGGCAGGGTTCAGAAGATTTCCTTTTTAGGTAGTTAAACCTCCATCTTTTCCACGGTGGTATCTGTGTTTGATCAGGACCTCTCTATTCCCAGCCCCTGGCATATTTGGTCATTCCTAACACAGAGTAGGTACTGAACAGTATTTGCTGAATGACAGAATGGATGAGTCATTGGCTTTGTCCATGTTCCCTGGAGCCTACTAGACCCTGGAAATAAATGAATTCTATTCTGTGGTGTTGTCATATTTTCAAAAATTATTTGTAGATTATGGGATATTTCAAACATACGAGTGAGTATTGCTTTATTTATTGGTATTTGCATATCAGTACATTTGTAGTATTTACATGTGGTACATTCCTTGTATTGCAAATCACCATAGGACCCTAGAGATTCAAAAAATATCTCACAGTAGTAGAAGGACATCACACCTCTGGGCCACCAGAGGTGGCCAGGATGGGGAAGTGATCGGATCCATGGCTGATGCGGGGGACTTCCCCCCTCTCCCATGGCGGCAGGGACTGAGAGGATGGGGGGCTAGGCATGGGGTGGCTTTTTAGAACTGAATCCACGAATGTCCACCCAACCAATCCAAAGGCCCTAGTGTGGCATGGAGCCTGTCCCCAGGTGGGATGGCTGATTTCTCAGCACTGGCTTACCTTGTTGCCACGTGTGCCCAGGCCGTGGTGTAGAGCTCCGGGCAGAGGAAGTCGGCTGCCCTCTGGGCTGGACACCTGGCCAGGTCAGGTGTGGCGAGATATGCAACAGATGGAGGCAGAGATCTCTGTGGCGTGGAGCCAGGGGACATCTGAGTCTGCAGGTAGCTCTTCACCAGGAACCTGGGGGGTGGAAGGGGAGGCAGGTGGGAGGGCAGAGACTCTGTAGGACAGCCCAGCACCCCTCACTCCCAGAGGCAGGCGAGTTCATGCTGGGTTCCAGCCTTCCCGTGGGAGACCCGGGTCACCAGGCCTCCACTTGGCCTCCCTCCTGAGGATACCCCCTTGGGCCATCCTGCCTCGAGGTCTGCAGCCAGGCACACCCCGGGAAACTGTGGAGCTGGGCCAGACACTCTCAGATCCTGAACATAAACCCTTCTGTGATCTGAGCAAACAGAATTTTCCATCAGAACATTGCGATTTTGGGATTTATAATGACTTGTACAGTGACTGGGTGGAAATTAAATTTTCTTAGCTGAAAAAAGAAGGATAAAAGCAAGAATGCTAACAGGAGTAGAAGGATTATAGATGACTCTCAACTGCTGCTTTAGGATAATCCAGTGGTTACAGGTTCTGGGCTTAGACAGCCCTGGATTCCCATACAGCCTTGCTGAGACCTGTGTGATGAACGAAGCTTCACCTCCCAAGTCTCGGTTTCTCTGGCTCTAGGTGGGGAGGACAGTTCTCGGCTGATTGAGGGTTCGTGAAACGGAACGAGATGATATTTGTAGAGTGCTTAGCACAGTGCAGAGTATATAATATGTGCTATTGTATTCCTTTTCTAATTTGGAAAAAAACCAAGGGATGTTATATATTTTTAAAAACACAATAAATGTTGTTTTTCATATTTGCCAGTGAACTTCTTTTTCCTTGCATAGGGAAGCATTTGCCCTGTTTGGTCACCGGAGAGTAGGTGAGGATGAGGCTCTGTCAGCCTCCAGGGTCCACAGACCTAAGAGGGATGAAAAGAAATCACCTGTGTGGAGGAGGCTGACTTGGCCGTTGCTTGGAGCCTCTGTGTGCAGGCTCTGCACCAAGCCTAGGCAATGCTAAAGCGAGCAAGGTAGGGGTAGTCCCTGCCTTCAGGGAGCTCCTAGTCTAGTTGTAGAGTAGAGCTAAAAAGGTGAACAAAAAAATGAGACAATGATAGATTGTGAAACTGCTCCAAAGGAAACAAGGCCATGTTGGGTGGGAGGGGATCAAATGCAAAGGCCTCCTGGACAGAAAGAGGTGTGTGGCTGGCAGAAGTGAGCAGAGGTGGCTGGGTGCGTTGACTTGTGCCTGTAATCCCAGCACTTTGGGAGGCTAAGGCAGGTGGATCACTTAAGGTCAGGAGTTGGAGAGCAGCCTGGCCAACATGGTGAAACCCCATCTCTACTAAAAATACAAAAATTAGCCGGGCATGGTGGTGTGTAATCCCAGCTACTGCAGAGTTTGAGGCAGGAGAATTGCTCGAACCCGGGAGGCTCAGTGAGCCGAGATTGCACCACTGCACTCCAGCTTGGATGACAGAGTGAGACTCCATCTCAAAAGACAAACAAACAAACAAACAAACAGAAAGAAGTGAGCAGAGGCAGGAGGTGGTGGGAGCATCACGGACAGGGAGGCAGGGGTCAGGTCACACAGACCTTGCAGGCCACAGCATAGAATATGTCATTTTCCTACAAGCACTGGGAAGCCATTGAAGAATTTCAAACCAGAGAAAGATGTGATCTTCCTTAGGCTCTGAAAAGATCCCTCCGGCTGCCTGTGGAGAAGCGGGACAGGACAGAAGCAAGAGACCAGGGAGGGGTCTGAGGCTGTGGTGGAGGTGACAGAAGATGGTGGCCTAGAAGTGGATAGATTAGTCATACTGGGGAATTGGACAGCTCCCAAGTGGCACTTCCCAAAGCCTGCTCCCTTTATGGGTATCAGACGGAACCCTCCACCCAACAAGCTTGGTGGGTCCCCAAGGGCTTGGGCAAAGGCCTGGGTCAGCCTGGACCTTACCTGGCCACCTGCAGGTAGAGCACTGTGTTCTCACCCTCATAGGTGCAGGAGGCCGACAATTTGGTGACCAGTGATGGCAGGCCACTCAGCTTTGAGTAGCCGTGTCCGCCACAGGCCCTGCGGCATATCTCAGCTCCCTGAGTGCAGAATTCCGACATCATGGCCTTCATGCCTGTGCTCAGTGCGTGGAGCTGTGAGAACATGGAGGGGGGTTGGGGAGTGTAAGGGGGCCTCTACCATGGGGACCAACCCTGCGCACCACTTACTGAGCATCTACTGCATGCCCAGCTCAGCTCTGAGGTAAGAAGCGTTTCCTCTGCTCACAACTTAATGAATAAGAAGGCCGGTACTTAGCTTCTGTGACTCACCCAGAGGCATACAATTAGGCAGTGTAGCTGTAGGGGCATAAGAGCAAAGGAAAACCTGGCCTGGCCAGTGTCTCCAGGATTGGGAAGAGGGTGCTGCCTGGATTGGGCCCACAAGCCTCCAGGAGTTACGGATTTTGCCGGCCTGAGTTTTAGAAAGCCTGCCTGTGAGGACGGGTGTCTGCTGTAAGCCCACTTACTGGGTTGTAGGAGGGTGACAGGGTCTGAATGTGTCCACCTAAAATTCTTATGTAGAAATCCTAGTCCCCAAGGGTTAGGGCTAGGATTAGGAGGTATTGATGATTAGGAGCTAGGAATAGGAGGTATTATGATGATAGTAGGAGGTGGGGCCTTCTGGAGGTGATTAGGTCATGAGAGTGTAGCCTTGTGAATGGGATCAGTACCCTCATGAAAGAGGCTGCTTCTGGCTGGGTGTGGTGGCTCACACCTGCAATCCCAGAACTTTGGGAGGCCGAGGCAGGTGGATCACGAGGTGAGGAAATCGAGACCATCCTGGCCAATACAGTGAAACCCCGTCTCTACTAAAAATACAAAAATTAGCCGGGCATGGTGGTGGGCACCTGTAATCCCAGCTACTCAGGAGGCTGAGGCAGGAGAATCTCTTGAACCTGGGAGGCAGAGGTTGCGATGAGCTGAGATTGCACCACTGCACGCCAGCCTGGGTGACAGAGTGAAGCTCTGTCTCAGGAAAAAAATAAAATAAAACAAAAAGAAAGAAAGAGGTTGCTTCTACCATATGAGGGCACAGCAAAAAGACAGCAGTCCATGAGCCAGGAAGCAGGCCCTCACCTGACACCAAATGCACTAGTGCCTTGACCTTGGACTTCCCAGCCTCCAGAACTGTGAGAAATAAATTTGTTTTTCTTTTTTGAGACAGGGTCTCACTCTGCTGCTCAGGCTGGACTGGATGGAGTGCAGTGGCACAATCACAGCTCACTGCATCCTTGAACTCCTGGGCTCAAGGAATCTTCCCACCTCAGCCTCCAAAGTAGTAGTTGGGACTACAGGTGTGTGCTACCACACCTGACTAATTTTTCATTTTTTTTTTTTTTTTTTTTGTGGAGATGAGGGTTTCACCATCTTGCTCAGGCTGGTCTTAAACTCCTGGGCTCAAGCAATCCTTCTGCACTGGCCTCCCAAAGTGCTGAGATTACAGGTGTGAGTCACCATGCTGGGCCAGTTTCTGTTGTTTATAAACCACCGCTTTACGGTATTTTGTTACAGCAGCCTCAACAGAGAGAGAGGCTGCCAGGCAGCAGGCCTAGTTTGAGATTTTGGTTCTTGAAGCCCCTGCCTATCTTTGGAGTTTTCAAGTCCTTGGGAGGAAAGTTGTGTCCCTTGATCTCTCTGTGCCTCAATTGCAGTTGAAAGGGTTAATGAGCAGTGCTTATGAAGCATGGTGCCTGGACAGACTGCATCTTACTGTATATGTAAGATTTACTTGAGACCTGTGAGCCAGATGTGTTTAGGAATCAGAGTAACTTTTGAATTGTAGAAAGGCCAAGTGGCATTGAAGGTACATTTTATATAATAGCCCAGTGGGGTTTGGGGCGGCTTTAGGGATTAAACACATTAATAATTTTCCCGCAAAATGTATTCACACTCAGAAGGATAAATCAGGTCAGTTCAGGTCAAACTATGCCACCAAATGAGTTCCAAACAACTGTTTTTCAGAGCTTTGTGGGTTTCAAATACAAATCAGGGGTTGTGGACTTGTGTTCTCTACACTAGATGTGATTGTTTTCTCTTAGCATGTTTGTAGCTCTCTGGGGGCCAGCTGTGGGTAAATTTATATATCAGGGTGCCGTTCACCCAGACGCCCTGGGATGCTGAAAGCTGGGAGGGGTGGGGGTGGGGAGTGCCTGCGGGGATGGGGCTGTGGCTGCTCCCCAGTGAGTGGAGCCATCTTAGCTGCCCTCCCAGCGCCTGCCTCTGCAGACAGCAGGTACCTCAGGCAGCAAGCTGAAGTCTCTGTTCAGAATAGCAGTGTAGGAGTGCTGGAAGAACTCCAAGAGGTTGACTGCCAGGAAATGGAAGGCATAACTGATGGCCAGCTGAGGAAAGAGTTTCTGCTGCTGCGTCTGGTAGTCCAGGACCTTTGCCTCTGGGTCACTGAAGGGAAAAGAACCGGAAGATTTAATCACTACGTGCCATGTCCACCTTCCCCTATCCCTAACACCATAAAAACCTTAAAAACAGACAGTTCCTTAGAACTCATTGCAGAACTTGAACTGACACGAGGCCGTTGATAATCCTTTAAAAATCCCATCTAACATGAACATCCATCCACACATTTCACTGCAGGAATATTGACACGTTTGTTGGTGGGTACTGCCTCTTGTTATGGGAGGCTTATAGAATTCCGGCATATACATGGTATTATCCTAAAACCTGAAAAGTTCTGAGATTCCAACATGTCGGGTCCCAAGATTTCAGATGAAGAGTTGTGGCTGTGCACCTGTGATGATTTGAACCTGGGACTCCACTGCCCGTGTGCACTTGCCGCGTGCTGAGGAATACATCAAGCCTAAACAATAACTCTTAGAGTGTAAACTCAGGTTCGATGGAACCCCAAGGAAGGGACTGTGTCTGCCTTATTCACTGCTGTGTCCTCAGTGCCTGAGACTATGTCCAGCACTTACAAGCTCATAGTCAATGGATTGAAAGAGGGTGTGATTACAAGAAGCCTCCTCTCTGGACAGCAGCTGCTCACCTGGCGCATCTTTCTCATGACCACCCAGGGACACTTCTGCAGCCCAGATAAATGGGCCTCGGGCAGGACAGCAGCAGAAGCCCCTTCTTCCCAGTGGCCCTCTCCTGCAGAGAACTCTCCCAGCCCGGATTCTGAAGCCCAGGCCAGGCGAGGGCGCTGTGAGCTTGCCAGAGGAAAGGACCCTGGGCTGAGGGCCTAATGCACCTTACTGCATTTCACCCTCCACACCACCCTGAAAGGCCGCTTCTGCCACACCCATTTTGTAGCTGAGGAAGCTGAGGGATGACGTGAAATGGCCGAGCTGTGTGTTCACAGAGGGTTCAGTCAGCCCTTGCTGTTCTGTGCTGTGGGGTGGAGGGAGTGGTAGCAACACAACCAATGACAACAAAAGGGATCCAGACATAGACATACCAGTCAGATGCTGACAGCACAGCTGGACAGAACGAGTTCAGCCATACACAATCGATATGACATTGGATTTTGCTAGGCTCGGCCTGACAGAATCAACTTAGCCAGCCACAGTCTGACGCGGCTGGCAACTGACTGACCCAGACCTGTCCAACCCATCACAGCCACACAGAACACAGCCGGACTCGGACAGACACAGAGTTAGACAGACCTGGTGCTACAGGGCCAAAGACACTATCACATAGAGCCCGAGGGGGCAGGCACTGAGGATGCAGGTTAGGCCAACTGGTCAGCCCTGTTAGAGGGAGCCAGAGAGACCTCTTTGACATGCCCAGATGGGGCCAGGCCTGGGTAGATTGTGTGTGTGTGTGTGTATGTGGTGGGTGGCAGTGCCTGCCCCCAGCGCTCTGGCTCTGGCAGAAGAGTGTCAGGGGGAGGCACTGTGGGACCAAGAGGCAGCATATCTGTGGTAGTCAGTCACTGGACACCCCTTGCCTGGGCCGGAGCTGGGATTGGCGGCGGATGACCGAGTAGCGCATGGCGATGACACAGGCCTTCTGCAGTATAGGGAGGACCTCCCCTAGCAGCAGCTCCACCCGCACCACCACCATGGGAAGGTAGTTGCTCTGTGCTGTCCCGAGTTTGATGTATGTGCCATCTGGCAAGACCTGTGTGGAACAAGGACAGGCACAGGGTCTGAGCCAAGGCTCCCCAGGATGCCCCTGCTTCCCCAGAGCTGTGGGGCTCCACACATGGAAGGTGCTTCTCTCCTCAACTGGCGCATCTGGGGTTGGAATGTTAAAATACCAGGCCCTCTCCCCAAGTGCCCTGCTTCACAGTGCCTCTCCTGGGACACCCCAGACCGCCCCACAACGCATAACTAAAGGGGTGATGCCTGGCAGAGTTGGGACCGCCACAACTCCTGCTGGCATTCTGGCTGGTATCTGCTGGGCAATTGGTTGTGTCAGGCCTCACCGTGGGTAAATATTACGCAGATCACCTCAGCTCTATCCTCTCCTGGGGCTGCCACTCCACCCCACGACTGCTCCGTCAGCCTATGTGACGAGCATTTCTGCATGAGAAGTCAGAGGCTCTGTGTCTAAGATCATACTGCTCCTAAGCAGGGTTTCACCCCAGTCTGGGAGATCAGAGCCTCTCTTGGGGGAGGAGGTTATGTGGCCCAAACCCAGCCTGCACAAAGTGCAGGTCCTCTCTCCGGGAAGTACAAGTCTCCGTCCTCCCCAGACGTGTAACCTGTGCAAAGCGACTCAGCATGTTCTCCCTGGGGACCCGCACATGGTCCAGCCGCAGGAAGCCATTGTCCGTTTGATCAAAGTCCATCTTGGGCCCGATGTCCCCAACGACGATTCCTTGAAGGAGATGGAGATGAGGACACCTATCAGTTGAGAGACTGCTTGTTATGTGGCAGGTATCACACACACATTCCAGGTCACAGCAGCCTGTGACACTGGGGTTATTGTACCTATTTTGCAGGTGAACAAGCTGAGGTCAGACAGATGCTAAATCTTGCTCAAGTTCACCTCACCAGTTAGCACCAAGTCTGTCCAACTGGACCCCTCTCTGCCCAAGGAAGACATGTCTTAGCTATTCCTGTGGCCCTCTGGGGCCCCAGGTCAGGGAGGCCACCTGGGCTCTCCTCCTGGCGGGGTCCTTGAGGGAGCATTATGGGCTCACCTGGCAGTGGGGTGTGGTCCCGAAGACTCCGGATTGGCACAATAAAAGCGTGCATGCCCTGCCGGGCTCCTGAGCAGACCAGCTGGGCCTGGACCAGGGCATGGGTAGCTGACCGTCCCACTGAGGGCAGAGAGAGGAGAGGCCCGTCACAGGAAGACTTGAGCATTGCTTTTCCCAACCCAGCCTCCTGGGGCTGGGGTTTTGGATGGGTACCTCTGGGGCCCTGAAAAGTCACTGATCAAAGAGAGGCGGATTGCCCCCAAAAAACCAAGCAAACTTAGCAGTGACTTGGCAAAGGCACTGTGAAATGATTCAGTTTTTTTTTTGTCCCCCACCCCACAACTATTAATGAATTACTCTGTCATCAACCTTATAATAATGAATACAGATAATTATCGTTTATCAAAATCCAGGTGGCGCTAGACCCTGTGATAGACGCTTTCCAGTTCTCACAGGGGAGAGAGGATGATGAGTCCCATTTTCCAGATAAGGAAACAGGCTCAGAGAGTAGAGCGACACACTGAAGGTCACTGGCCTGGAGGGGCAGAGCTAGGATTCATCTGTACCCTGGTCTATCTGATCTTAAAGGCTGGTTTCTTTTTTGTCTTCATTTTTGACAGTGGTCATTTATTTTCTCTCTCTCTTTCTCTCATCACTCTCTCATCTCTCTCTCTCTCTCTCTCTCTTTTTTGAGACAGAGTCTCGCTCTTTCGCCAGGCTGGAGTTCAATGGTATGAGCTCAGCTCACTGCAACCTCCGCTCCCAGGTTCAAGCAATTCTCCTGTTTCAGCCCCCCCCCGAGTAGGTGGGACTACAGACACCCGCCACCACACACAGCTAATTTTTGTATTTTTAGTAGAGATGAGGTTCCACCATATTGGTCAGGCTGGTCTCAAACTCCTGACCTCAGATGATCCATTCACCTCGGCCTCCTAAAGTGCTGGGATTACAGGCATGGGCCACCGCACCTGGCTCATGTTTCTCTATTATGTCTCTGGTCTCCGCCTCTGTCTTCCTCTCTTTGTGTGTCTCTCATCTCTGTCACTCTCCTGCTTTAGTTGGACTCAGCATATTTGTTTTAATTTTTTCCACACAAGGTGTGGGTCCCCAAGTGCCACAGATGTGTCCTGGGAGGTGAAATTCTCAAGTTTGAGGAAGGGGAAATCCCTCCTTGGGGCTTGGTAAATCACCGAGCCTCAGGGACACTTGATGTGGCCGCCACCTGGTGGCCACAGCGGGAGGTTCGGCGTTGGTGGCTTGATGGGGGCTGGTGGTGGGCGTGAGCCTTTCTGGGTGTCTGCAGCAGGGGCAGACAGGCGTGTTCTTTCCACTGTCTCATCACAGGGCCTGTGCTCTGGCTGGTGGCAAGCTCTACTTCTAACTCAGGAGATGAGAGGAACTGGGCTTGTGAGGAGTGCCTGGGACTAGACCAAGTGTGTGTGTGTTTGTGTGAGTGTGAGGCCTTGTCTCTCATGGATTGATTGTCTCCTCTATTTCAAAGTTCCTTTGGGGACTTTCCAACCACTCACTAATGAAATGTTTAACATCCCACCTATTTTACAGAGTGAGAACCTGAGGCTCAGGGAGGTGAACTGACTTGCCCAAGGTCGCCAGCCTAGAACAGAAAATCAATCTGAGGTCTGTTGGACCTCAAAGCCAGTGCTACTCTGCCCTCCAATATTTCTATTTGGGGAGAGATAAGGATTTGGGGGTTGGATGGATACTCACGGTCTCCAGGCCACCATTTGGTGGCAGTCAGCGTGGGGCTGTGTATCACAAACTCCTGGGTGGCTGCGTCATAGGTGGCTTCAGTCTCCAGGCCCTGAAGATATGTCCCTTAGGATCAAGGAGGGATGTTAGACATTGGCCCGAGGTGGGGTTCTTACCTGGGAAGCTGCTTCTAGGTGGGCCTGAACTCTTAGGCATCAGCACGATACAGAGTGGGGCTCAGCTCCCGGCTGTACTTGCAGGCAGTTCTCCCCTTTCATCTATGGGCCGTGTGGGGGACACACAGTTCCCTATAGCCAGTCTGTGACAAGGGATGGCTGCTGATGTTTCCAGAAGGAATGACTTGCCCCACTGGGAGCTCACACAATATGTGCAAATTAGAAGGCGGCATCCCTTCCTCAAGACTCTTGACTGCCATCTGCTGGAATGTTTTCATATTAAACATATGTCCCTCGAAGCATATGAACCTATGACTACCGAGATGTAAATGGGCCCTCTGGAGTTTTGCAGTGCACAACCTAAACACCACATGCAGCAGTCCTGGCTCACCATGTCCCAACTCTGTCTGTGCATACGTTGCAATGATCTGGATGTTTTTGCAGAGTGGGTCCCATTTGGCAATCTGTTCCTCTGAGCCCAGGCTCCTGAGGGCTTTCAGGAAGACTCTGTGTATATTTAAGGCCACATCTCCAGAAAGGGCTCTGTTGGGGAGAGATGCTGTAGTTGAGTAGCCTGTTACAGACGGGGGCCCAGGTACCCCCTGCCTGAGCAGAGTACAGGAGATAAAGGGCACCTGGCATCCTGGTTTCCCAATAAGTCTTCCCTTTGTTGGGGGAAATGGCTCATGGGGCTGGGGGGTTTCCAGGTGATCCTAGGTGGATCCTTCTCTAGTAGGGCTGACCCAGGAGTGAGCACCTGTAAGCGTAGCCTAATTCACGACCATCTTCCAACCAACCCAGGCGCCGTGCTATCAACCGGATGTGGAATGCCCTCCGCATGGCAGCCTTATAACGCTCATTCTGGGTCATGAAATAATTGTCCTTACAGCTAAGCTCTGGGTAACTGTGGATGATGCTCTCTGCAGAGACAGAGAATAGAGGGCTTAGGGACCTGGGTGAGGTTTCTGGCACCTTCAAATCTTCTTACCCACTTGCTTCATGGATCTAGAAAGGAAGTCAGACATTATTGTTATTTTACAGATGACAAAACCGAGGACCAAGGTGGGAAAGTGAATTGCCCAAGGTTACAAAGCTATACAATAGCAGAATTTTAGGACCAGAATCCAGGTCTTCTGCTGCCTAGGACTCTTCTATCCCCCAGGTGGGCTCAGGCAATATTGGCATGTGAAGACTGTCTTTACAGTTCAAAGGAATGAATCTCTAACAGTGGAATTTTAAGGCAAAGTTTGTTATTTGAAAGCAGGACTGCTAATGAAGGACTCTTCTTACAAGAGAAGCATGGGGCATAAAGCAGATGTCCTATTCCCCAGCTTCCCCTTACCAACTTTCCTCCGGAGAGCAGTGTTCTGGGCACCTCCATCAAGGATGTTGGTGAGCCGTTCCACATCAAAGGACTGCATATACCTCTCGCTCTCCATGTCGGGGTGCATTTGTCTGCTCCAGGTATCCCCCAATGACACTCGGTGCACTGGGCTGCCCATCCTATCCTGGATCTGTCTGGTGACTGAGGTGAGACACTTCCGACCCGGCTGCTCCGAGGGTCTGCTCTCAGTGTTGGTCAGTGCAAAGAACCTGTGTGCAAGAGGAACTGCCTAGGGCTGGGTGTCAGTCAGGGCTGGTTGGTAGAAGAAAGACATCCCTAAGTACCTGCATCCCACTCCACCTCCACACTCTCCCTGTGGACGCTGGCTGTGGCAGGCCGTGTGTGCATGGTAGGCATGGTATGCAGTCATTGCTTGGTACATGTCTGTTCAATACTTGTTAAATAAGATTGAACAGGGCCTGACCCCAAAGATTAGGCTCTATCCGCTGCAGTTCATGTTACATGAGTTGCCTAGGGAAATCTTCACAAAAAAGTCAGTGAAGGTTATACCTGAAGAAAATAATCCTGGAGAGGCTGAGTGGCCCCTAGCCACACAGCTGGAGATGGCCAGGAGTTGGATGGGGTCTGACCACAAAGCACATGCCTTGTCCATACTTTAGTTCCACTGTGGAGGATTACTGAGGGCACCTTGGTCTCATTCAGCTGCTCATAAGTTCTAGGATCATTCAGCCCCATTTCTATGAGCCCTGCAGATGTACTGTGGAACTGAAAGGAGGAAACCTGCTCCCTGACTGTGAAGTGTTCCCCTGGAACCCCTGAGTGTCTTTCACACCCAGGCTGGGCCCTGTCTCCTCCACAGCAAATGCTTGACCTCTGAGAAGCCCCTATTCCTTCACAGTGAGGCAACCATAAGGTGCAGTTCATCCTATTTCACAAGTCTCTTGAGTCCATCTGCTCCTTGCTATCTCTTTGGCTAGCATCCAGGCCACTGTCATCTCTTACTTGGCCTCAGTGTCCCTTTTATCTGTTCTCCCAGCTGCCAGGTGAACTCTTGAACTGCAAATCACATTGTTTTCCTCTCCTGCTTGGAATCTGCTCCTTGGGGCCCACTGTTAGTGGAATGGAGTCCTTACTGTGTCTACCCACCTCCCACTCCACCCGCCTCTCTCCTGTGTCAACTAACTGCCATGTCATCCCTGGCCTCCACTCACTCTCTTCCTGCCCTTTGCCCCTGCTGTTCTCTCTGAACAAAGTTCAGCTCCCTGGTCCCCGGGGTGCTCTAGGGTTAGGGACAAGTTCTTATTTGCTTACATGTTCCTCCCACAAGGCTGGGAGGCCAGCTCTGCATTTCCTAGCTTGCAGCAGGCATGCTGTAAATCTTTCCTGCAGGCTGCCATGCTTTTGATCCCCCTTCCTTCCTGACCTCAACCTGACAGAGGCACTGTTGTTATTACCATTTTATGGGGAGGATGTGGGCCTTGGAAAGGGAGGCGACTTTATAAGATCATGCAGCCACAAGTAGCAAGTGAAATTCATACGCAGGCTTTCAAACCAATACCCCTAGCAAGGCTGTGGGGGTGCTGGCAAGGGCCCCATCCTCTGCCCCCTGGAGTCCTGCAAGCACACCTAGTGCAGCTCCTCTCTTCCTGCCTCACCTCTTTTCCTTGCTCTGTTGCCACTACCTCCTTGCTGTTCTGAATGCTCCAGGACTCCCTGCCACCGCCAGCTTTTGCTGGGGTAGCTCCCTCTGCCCAGAACACCCTTTCTTCAAATGTCACCAGGGCTGTTTGCATTGAACCTCGTTTAACCTTGAAGAGGCCACCCTCTTTAAAATCAAGCCCCCTCCCCCAGCATTCCCTGTCCTCCTCACTCTGCTCTCCTTTGTCTCTTTTCACTTACCCTCTTCTGACATTTGAGATCATTTACTAATTTCATATGTATCTGTTTACTTCCATCTCCCTGCTAGTAACACAGAAGCTGCAAGAGGGCCGGGATCTTTGTCACTGTCACGCTGTGACCCTAACACTTAGTACAGGGCCTGGTTTGCAGGAGGTGCCCAGTGACGAAAGCCTTGCTCAGGGTCTCTCAGAGCTGTGGACAGGGTCATCACCGAGGCAACTCTGTCCTCTGGGGTCTCCCAGTCCCTCCCCACCCAAAAGCCTGGCTCACCTGGCTCCCCTCTGTCCTGTGTCTGCACTGTAGGCCGGGCTGGCCTCTCCCAGGCTGTAGGCCACAGCCTCTGGCAGGCTTGTGGTCCTGCCCTTCTCTCCTCCCACAGAGGGGCTGGAACACAGAAGCTGAGAGCCCTGCTTGGCCAGCGCTCCGCCTGTCCGGGTTTGCGGAGCTCCCCTCCCTCCTCTCTCTCTTCCTGCATGGGTGTGACCTCTGTGCCAGTTGCTGGGGCTGCTCTGGGAGGACTACTGGGAGGTTGGAACCCTTCCTTCTCAAAGCCAGGGATTCCTTTGACACTACTTGTACCAAAAAGCTGTGTACCCCAGCAGTGTTTCCAAAGTGATATCTTGGTCTTCACTGATCTTTCACTGTGTGCCCTTCAGGGACTCAAGCTGTTAATATCACACGAGCTTAATAGGCTCCCCTCAGATGGTCCTCATGTGAAAGGATTGCTCTGTAAGGTATATGTTTTTCCTCTCTCCCCATGTTTCTGCTCTAAAATATGGCTTGTCTTATGCTTAGCATCCCCTGACATTCCCTGGAAAAATATTTGTGGCGCATCCATCTGTAGTGTGTGGGATCCAGATGGGAGCCGGGTCTTAGTGAGAGGAATGAGAGGCTTAGAGGTTCCCTCCCTGCATAACCACCCTGGAAAGTCAGATGCGGCTCCCCATTTTGCAGGTAAGGAAACAAGCTCAGGGAGGGTATGTCACTTTGTTTAGGTTTGCACAATAAGTAGATTACGTAACACATTTGTGTAAGATAGGGAAAGAAATCAGGGAACCAGTAGGAGATCAAGGCTCCTATTCTAGCAGGACTTCTGAGCTATTTTGACCCTGAGCAAGTGTACTCCCTTTCTGGGCCTTGGCCCCCCTGTAATGCAAGGTATTTGCTCAGTAAGGAGCCTCACAGCACCCCATCATATCGCCAAGGTAGCGTCTAGCTTGTGTCTGCAGGAAGAGGCAGGACCTGTGGCCCAAGCTTTGCGACTTATTACTTAGCAGGTCCTTCTGGAGCTGTGGGGCTCAGAATCCTGGCAGTCCTCATTGCTGTGGGCAGTGGTTTCAGGGAAGGTGGTCTTGGCCCCACTGTTTGGAGGTGAAAGTTCGCACTTCCAACTGGACTCATCTCTGTCAAGGATTTATGCTATCACTGACCATGGGAATGACTTGGTTCCTCTCTGCCATAGAGAAAGGCTTGGATTGCAGGAAGTGCCCAGTGAAGAAAGCCTTGCTCAGGGGCTCTTGGAGCAAGGCTTTTTAATAAACTCTCCATGTTTAAATTGTTTTCTCATCCACTGGAGGCTCATGGAGCCAAAGTGGAGATTACCTTCAGGCGGATGTCTCCGTCCTGAACGGGTCTCCTGAGCCACTTGGTGGCTCAAAAGTGGGCCTCGGACCTGCGCAGGATTTTTGGCCGAGGGAGGTAAAGAGGAGACAAGGGCACTTACCCCAGAGAGGCCATGAGAGTGAGGGAAGCGGGTCTCAGGTCCTGGTCCGTCTGCGGCGTCGGAGCAGGAGGAGGTTCCTCAACCCTTAGAGGCCTGAGGAGGGGTCTCCTCCCGGGTCTTCGGCACCAACTGATTTGTTTTTTTCTAAAGACCACCAGAGCGGGCACAAAAGAACCAGCGAGTAGGAAAGGGTAGGAGCAAAACTGCAAATTTATTTTGGTCACCTAAGGTGTGGGGGAGAGGTCCGGAGGCCGACAGAGTCCCCCGGTGGGGCTCTGGGGGGGGGGTTCCTGATACAGTCCCGACATCCCGACAGGAGTGGGGCTGGGAAGTCCTCGCGTGGTGCCCCTCCGGAGCGGCTTTTCTAGGAGTGGGAGGGCAATAGGCGGGGCACGGGCGTGTCAGGGGGGCGTTCCGCAGGTGCGACCAGGTAAATCTTGGTCTCTTCAGATTGACGTCACCTGGCGCATGCCCGGTTGGTCTGCACCTTCCCCGGTCGCCGGCTGCATTTTCGCGCGCGGGAAAAGTTGATGAAGAAGAACCCGGAAGTGCACCATCTTGCCTCCATTCGTCCAAACAATAAGAAGACCACAAGCACAGCAAACTGAGCTGATCTCATCTCGGAGAGGTCAGCCCACTCTGCCTTCCTGGAGAGTATAATGCTGTGCTTAATAAACTATTGCTGCTGGCTTTGCTACTTGTGTGTGTCATGTCCAATTTTTTGGTTTGTTTGTTTTTGAGACAGAGCCTTGTTCTGTTGCCCAGGCTGGAGTGCAGGGGTGCAATCCTGGCTCACTGCAACCTCTGCCTCCCGGGTTCAAGCGATTCTCCTGCCTCAGCCTCCTGAGTAGCTGGGATTACAGGCATGTGCCACCATGCCCAGCTAATTTTTGTATTTTTAGTAGAGACGGGGTTTCACCATGTTGGTCAGGCTGGTCTCAAACTCCTGACTTCAAATGAGCTGCCTGCCTTGGGCTCCCGAAGTGCTGGGACTATAGGCATGAGCTGTTGGGGGAAGTCAAGGACCTCGAACAGAGGGACCGGCTGAAGCCGCGGCAGAAGAACATAAATTGTGAAGATTTCATGGACATTTATTAGTTCCCCAAATTAATACTTTTATAATTTCTTATGCCTGTATTTACTGCAATCTCTGAACATAAATTGTGAGGATTTCATGGACACTTATCACTTCCCCAATCAATACCCTTGTGATTTCCTATGCCTGTCTTTACTTTAATCTCTTAATCCCGTCATCTTCTTTGTAAGCTAAGGAGGATGAATGTTGCCTCAGAACCCTGTGATGATTGTGTCAACTGCACAGATTGTTTGTAGAGCATGTATGTTTGAACAATATGAAATCTGGGCATCTTAAAAAAAGAACAGGATAACAGCAATGTTCAGGGAACAAGGGAGGTAACTTTGAACTGGCCACCGGTGAGCCAGCTGGAACAGAGCTATATTTCTCCTCTTTCAAAAGCAAATAGGAGAAATATTGCTGAGTTCTTTTTCTCAGCAAGGAACATCCCTGAGAAAGAGAATGCATCCTGAGGGTAGGCCTATGAACCGCCCCTCAAGGCGTGCCTTCTTTTATAGTCAAAGCCGAAGGGATGAAATAAGCCCAGTCTCCTGTAGTGCTCCCAGGCTTATTAGGACGAGGAAAATTCCTGCCTAATAAATTTTGGTCAGACAGGTTGTCCGCTGTCAAACCCTGTTTCCTGATAAGATGTTATCAATGACAATGCCTGCCGAAACTTCATTAGCAATTTTAATTTCACCCCATCCGGTGGTCATGTGATCTCGCCCTGCCTCCATTTGCTTTGTGATATTTTATTACCTTGTGAAGTATGTGATCTCTGTGACCCACACCCTATTCGTGCACTCCCTCCCCTTTTGAAAATCGCTAACAAAAACTTGCTGGTTTTTCAGCTCGGGGAACATCACGGATCCTGTCGACATGTGATGTCTCCTCTGGACACCCAGCTTTAAATTTCTCTCTCTTGTGCTCTTTCCCTTTATTTCTCAACCCAGACGAGACACTTAGGAAATAGACAAGAACTCACGAAACCATCAGAAGTGGGTTCTCCCGATAGTGAGCCATGGCACCTGGCCCAATCCAGCTTTTTGTTTGGGACACCAAGAGACTGGAACTGCATGGCACCATCTGACAACATCTTGGTGTCCAGAGTTATTGCAGTCATCACAGAGTCATGGGATGCTGGTGTGGCTGACCTTAGCTACTCCGTCTCCATTGACTCCAGATGTGAAACTGATAGAGTGTGGCCCAAGGACCCACTCGGAATCACATCATTAGTATAAACTGCCGGGCATGGCCCAAGGCCCCGAGTATACAAAGATACTGTTTTCAGGCAGGATATTCCAAGGGCATAGAGGTTAACTCCCAGGAGCTGTCAAGTGCCAGTCCTTTCTTTGAACTATGCAGGGTTTGAAATATTGCTGAGTTACCATTTTTCTGCATATTGAGTTTTGCTAGTTTTCCCACTAATGTTCTTTTTCTGGGTTAGGATTGAATTCAGGATCTCATGTTGCATTTAGTTGTCCTGTCTACATGAAATAGTATAGTTCCTCAGTCTTTGTCTTTTCTGACCACGATACTTTGAAGAGTACTGGTCAGGTGTCTTGTAAATGTCTTTCCATTTGAATTTGTCTGCTGTTTTCTTGTGACTGGATTGAAATTAAGTTCTTGGTTTTTTTTTAATATTTGGTTTACCACACCCCATGCACACAAGGTTTTTTTTTGTCTATTAAGATGCATCCACTTGCCACATGATATTCTGTTTCACTGATAGTCAGAAATTGGATTCCTCATAGGTGGTATTAATATGCTATTTTGTATTCTTATTTTTATACTTTAAAAATATTTAACTTATTTATTTATAATTGAAAAATTAAGATAGTATATATTTATCATGGACAATCAGGTGTTTAGAAATATGTATATGCACTGTGGAATGGCTAAATCAAGCTAATTAACATATTCATTACCTCACATACTTATTTTTTGTGGTAAGAACACTTAGAATCTACTCTCTCAGCAATTTTCAAGTGTATAACACATTGCTGTTTATCACAGTCACCATGTTGTACATATCATATTATGTTATTGAAACCACCTTTGCAAAAATTATAACTGAGAAAAATTATGATGATGAAATAAATCTGACATAACTGACTCCATCTTGCTTCTAACCTCCAAACTGTTCTTGTTCATTCCCGGGCACAGGTCAAACTGACTTTGGGAGGAACTGAATTTAGAGTTTAACTTTGAACAAAGACGGTAACAGCCCTTTCCCAAAATAAACCCCCTTCTTGCATGAGGACTAGACTGCCTTTCCAGGACTGACAAATTAGCTACAAGATTAGAAATTATGGTTTAGGAGTCATGCAGCTGGACTCCTAAGCCTGTGTGTGTGTGTGTGTATTCTGATGTTGGGTACATATATGATCGTTATATCTTCTTGATGAATTGACTTCTCTATCATTTTATAATGACCTTCTTTGTCTCTTTTTACAGTTTTTGACTTAAAGTCTATTTTACCGGATACAAGTATGACTTTTCCTGCACTCTTTTGATTGCCATTAACAAGGAATGTCTTTTTCCACCCCTTTACTCTCAGTCTGCGTGTATCTTTGTGTGCATGTGTGTGTGGCAGAGGGTCTCACTCTGCTGCCTAGGTTGGAGTGCAGTGGTGCAATCTCCGCTTGCTGAAACCTCCACCTCCCAGGCTCAAGTGATTCTCCTGCCTCAGCCTCCTGAGTAGCTGGGATAACAGGCACCTGCCACCATGCCCAGCTACTTTTTGTGTTTTTAGTAAAGATGGGGTTTTGCTATGTTGGCCAGGCTGGTCTCAAACTCCTGGCCTCAAGTGATTTGCCCACCTCAGACTCCCAAAGTGAGTGTGAGCCACTACACCCGGCCCTCTAGTGACCTTCTTTGTCTCTTTTTACATTCTTTGATTTGAAATCCATTTTATCTGCTATAAGTATAGCGACTCCTGCTCTTTTTTTGTTTTCCCTTTGTGTGACATATCTTTTTCCATTCCTTCACTTTCAGTCTACATATGTCTTTAATGGTGAAGTGAGTTTCTTATAGGCAGTATATAGTAGTTGGGTCTTGTTTTCTTAATCCATTTAGCCACTCTATGTCTTTTTATATTCATTATTTATTTATTTGAGACGGAGTTTTATTCTTGTTGCCCAGGCTGGATTGCAGTGGCAGAATCTCGGCTCACTGAAACCTCCGCCTCCCAGGTTCAAGTGATTCTCCTGCCTCAGCCTCCCAAGTAGCTCGGGTTACAGGCGCCTGCCACCATGCCAGGCTAATTTTTGTATTGTTAGTAGAGACAGAGTTTCACCATGTTGGCCAGATTAGTCTCAAACTCCTGACCTCAGATGATCCCCCTGCCTTGGCCTCCCAAAGTGCTGAGATTACAGGTGTGAGCCACTGTGCCAGCAATATTTCATTCTTTTTTATGGATAAGTAGTGTTCTGTTTTTTATATATACATATAGTAAATATACATGCAAAGAATTTATGATTAAGTCCTCAAAAACAAACTCAACAAAACATATGTGTGTTTAAATATATATGTTTTTGTGATAACTAAACAATATATATTTTGTGACAAATATACAAATATATCATATTTTCTTTATTTCATAATCTGTAAATGGATGCTTAGTTTGATTCTATAACTTAGCTATTGAGAATAATGCTGCAATAAACATAAAAGTGCAGGTATGTTTTTGGTATAATGACTTATTTTCCTTTGGTTAGATACCTAGTAGTGGGATTGCTGGATTGAATGGTAGTTTTATTGTTAGTTCCTTGAGAAATCTCCATACTGTTTTCTGTAGAGCTTGTACTAATTTACAGTCTGACTAATAGTGTCCAAGTGTTCCCTTTTCTCTGCATCCTTGCCAACATCTGTTGATTTTTGACTTTTAAATAATAGCCATTCTGACTGGTGTAAGATGGTGTCTCGTTGTGGCTTTAATTTGTCTTACTCTGATGATTAGTGATGTTGAGCATTTTTTTCATGTTTCTTGGCCACTTACATGTCTTCTTTTGAAAAATGTCTGTTCATGTCCTTTGCCCACTTTCTAATGGGGTTATTTGTTTTTTTCTTGTTGAGTTGCTTGAGTTCCTTGTAGATTCTGGCTATTTTCCCTTTGTTGGATGCATCACTTACAAATATTTTTTCCCATTCTGTAGGTTGTCTGTTTAGTCTGTTGTTATTTCTTTTGTTGTGTGGAGCTTTTTAGTTTAATTAAGTCCCATTTGTCTATTTTTGTTTTTGTTGAGTTTGTTTTTGAGGACTTAGTCATAAATTCTTTGCCTAGGACTATGTCCAGAAGAGTTTTTCTCAAATTTTCTTCCAGGATTTTTATAGTTTCAGGTCTTACATTTAAATCTTTAATGTATCTTAAGTTAATTTTTGTATATTGTAAGAGATATGGGCCGAGTTTCATTCTTCTGCATATGGCTATCCAATTTTCCCAGCACCATTTATTGACTAGGGTGTTCTTTCTCTACTGTATATTTTTGTTGACTTTGCTGAAGATTAGTTGTTTGTAGGTATGTGGTCTTATTTCTGGGGTGTCTTGTCTATTTTATTGACCCATGTGTCTGTTTTTATACCAATACCATGCTGTTTTGATTACTGTAGCCTTGCAGTATAATTTGAAGTCAGGTAATGTGATGCCTCCAGCTCTGTCTGTTTGTTTAGGATTGCCTTAGCTTTCAGGCTCTTTTTCTGGTTCCATATAAATTTTAAGACTTTAAAAAATTCTATGAAAAATGACATTGATAATTTGATAGGAATAGTATGAATCTGTAGATTGCTTTGTGCAGTATGGTCATTTTAATGATATTGATTCTTCCATTCCATGAGTATGGGCTGTTTTTTCATTTGTGTCATCTACAATTCCTTTTATCAATATTTTGTAGTTCTCTTTGTAGAGATCTTTTATTTCCTTGGTTGATTTTATTTCCTTGCCATATATATATATATATGTGTGTGTGTGTGTATATATATATATATATTTTGAGACGGAGTCTCACTCTGTCGCCCAGGCTGAAGTGCAGTGGCGCCATCTTGGCTCACTGCAAGCTCCGCCTCCCAGGTTCATGTCATTCTCCTGCCTCAGCCTCCCAAGTAGCTGGGACTACAGTTGTCTGCCACCATATCTGGCTAATTTTTTTTGTATTTTTAGTAGAGACGGGGTTTCACCGTGTTAGCCAGGATGGTCTTGATCTCCTGACCTCATGATCCACCCGCCTCGGCCTCCCAAAGTGCTGGGATTACAGGCGTGAGCCACTGTGCCCTGCTGATATATTTTTTTGTTGCTATTGTAAATGGGATTGAATTATTAATTTGGTTCTCAGCTTGATTGTTATTGATGTATATAGAAATGCTAGTGATTTTTGTATATTGTTTTGTATCCTGAAACTTTATGACATCTAGGAATCTTTTGGAGGAGTCTTTAGGGTTTTCTAGGGATAGCATCATGTCAGTGAACAGAGATAATCTGACTTCCTATTTCCAAGTTTGGATGCCTCTTATTTCTTTCTCTTGCCTGATTGCTCTGGCTAGGACTTCCAGTACTATGCTGGATAGGAGTGGTGCAAGTAGGCATCTTTGCCTTGTTCCAGTTCTTAGCGGGAATGATTTCAACTTTTTCCCATTCAGTATGAGGTTGGTTATGGATTTGTTGTATATGGCTTTTATTATTTTGAAGTATGTTCTTTTGATGCCTAGTTTGTTGAGGTTTTTTTCCCCCTATCTTAAAGAGATGCTGGTTTTTATGGAATGCTTTTTCTGCATCTACTGGGATGATCACACAGTTTTAAATTCTCTTTATGTGGTGAATAACATTTATGTATTTGTGTATGTTGAACCATCTTTGCATCCTTAGAATAAAACTCACTTGATTTTGGTGTATTATCTTTTTGATGTGCTCTTGGATTCAGTTTGCTAGTATTTTGGCAAGGATTTCTGCATCTATGTTAATCAGGGATATTGGCCTGTAGTTTTCTTTTTATGTTGTGTCCTTACCTGGCTTTGGTATCAGGGTAATATTGGTATCATATAATGAGTTAGGAAGGATTCCCTCCTCCTTGATTTTTTAGAATAGTTTCAGTAGGATTGGTAGCAGTTCTTTGTACATTGGTAAAATTTGGCTGTGAAGCCATCTAGTCCTGGGTTTTTGTTTTTGTTTGGAGATTTTTAAAATTATTGACTTAACTTCACTGCTCATTATTGGTCAGTTCAAGATTTCTAATTCTTCCTGGTTCAGTCTTAGGAAGTTGCATGTTTCCAGAAATTTACCCACTTCTTCTAGGTTTTCTGGTTTGTGCACGTAGAGATGCTCATAGTAGTCTCTGATGAACTTTTGTATTCCTGTGATATCAGTTGTGACACCACCTTTGTCATTTCGGATTGTCTGTTTGAATATTCTTTTTTTTCCCTTGGTTAATCTAGCTAGTGATCTATCAATTTTGTTTATCTTTTCAAAAAACCAATTTTTTGTTTCATTGATCCTTTGTATGTTTTTTAGTCTCAATATTACTTAGTACTGCTCTAATCTTTATTTATTTTCTTCTGCTACTTTTGGGTTTGGTTTGTTCTTGCTTTTCTAGTTGTTAGAGGTGAGATGTTAGGTTGTTAACTTGAGATCTATCTTTTCGAGGCAGGTATTTAATGCTTTATATTTTCCTCCTAGTACTGCTTTTGTTGTATCTCAGAGGCTTTGGTATGCTGTATCTCTATTTTATCTCTGTCTCTCTGTCTCTGTCTCTGTCTCTCTCTTTCCCTCTCAGCAGGGTGTCACTCTGGTTTCCTAGGCTGGAGTGCTAGTTGTGCGATCTTGGCTCACTGCAGCCTCAACCTCCTGGGCTCAGGTAATTCTCCCCCTCAGCCTCCTGAATAGCCAAGACTACAAGCATGTGCCACCATGCCCGGCTAATTTTTTGTATTTTTAATAGAGATGGAGTTTTGCTATGTGGCCCAGGCTGGTCTCACTCCTGGGCTCAAGCAATCTGCCCATGTCAGTCCCTCAGAATGCTGGTATTACAGGTGTGAGTCACTGCACGTGGCCGCTATTTTCATTCATTAAAATATTTTTAGGCTGGGCGCATTGGCTCACGCCTGTAATCCCAGAACTTTGGGAGGCCAAGGTGGGTGGATCACCTGAGGTCAGGAGTTGGAAACCAGCTTGGCCAATATGGTGAAATCCTGTCTCTCCTAAACATAAAAAATTAGCTGGGCGTGGTGGCAGGCACCTGTAATCCCAGCTACTAGGGAGACTGAGGCATGAGACTCGCTTGAACTTGAGAGGCGGAGGTTGCAGTGAGCCAAGATTGTGCCATTGCACTCTAGCCTGGGCAACAAGAGCAAAAATCCATCTCAAACAAACAAACAAACAAAAATTTAAATTACTGTCTTAATTTCTTTTTTTTTTTTTTTTTTTTTTGAGACGGAGTCTCGCTCTGTCACCCGGGCTGGAGTGCAGTGGCCAGATCTCAGCTCACTGCAAGCTCCACCTCCCAGGTTTACGCCATTCTCCTGCCTCAGCCTCCCGAGTAGCTGGGACTACAGACGCCCGCCACCTCGCCCGGCTAGCTTTTTGTGTTTTTTAGTAGAGACGAGGTTTCACTGTGTTAGCCAGGATGGTCTCGATCTCCTGACCTCGTGATCCGCCCGTCTCGGCCTCCCAAAGTGCTGGGATTACAGGCTTGAGCCACCGCGCCCGGCCTTACTGTCTTAATTTCATTATTTACCCCCAAATCATTCAGGAGTGGACTTTTTGATTTCTATGTATTTGTATAGTTTTGAGAGTTCCTTGGTATTGATTTCTTGTTTTATTCCATTGTGGTCCAAGAATATACTTGATATGATTTTTATTTTTATTTTTTGTATTTGAGACTTGCTTTATGGCCAAGCTTATGATCTCTTTTGGAGAATCTTCCATGTGCCAATGAGAAAAATGTATATTCTGCAATTTTGGGGTAAACTGTTCTATAAATGTCTATTAGGTCCATTTGGTCTAGAGGCTAGTTTAAATGCAGAGTTTCTTTATTGGTTTTCTGCCTCAGTGATCTGTCTATGTGCTGTCAATGGGGTGTTGAAGTCCCCTGCTATTATTGTGTTGCTGCCTATCTTATTTTCTAGGTCATAGTATTTGTTTTATGAATCTGGGTACTCCAGTGTTGGGTGCATATATATTTAGGATTGTTACATCTTCTTGTTGAATAGATTTCTTTATTATTATATAATAACTTTCTTTACCTTTTTTTACTTTTGGTGATCTAAAGTCTGTTTTACTTGATATAAGTATAGCCACATTGCTTGCCTTTGGCTTCTATTTGTGTGGAGTATCTCTTTCCACCCCTTTATTTTGAGTCTGTGAATGTCTTTACTTGTTAAGTGGGCTTCTTTTAAGCAGCATATGGTTAGATCTTGTGTGTTTTTTTTAAAATACATTCTGCCAGTCTGTATTTTTTAAGTGGAGTATTTAGATCATTATGTGCAAGGCTAATATTGATATGTGAGGATTTGTTTCTGTGATAATGTTAACTGTTATCTAGTTGCTTTCTAGTCTCAATTATGTAATTGTTTTATAGGATCAGTGAGTTTTATACTTTTGTGTGCTTTTATGATGGAGAGTATTGCCTTTTCATTTCCAAGTTGAGAACTCCTTTGAGCATTTCTTGTAGGGCTGGTCAAGTGGTGGTGAATTTCCTTAGGGTTTGCTTGTCTGGAAAATATTTTATTTTTCCTTCATTTAAAAAGCTCAGTTTAGCAGAATACAAAATTTTTGGCTGAAACTCTCAGAAAGACTCTCCCAGGTTGTAATCCTCAGTAAGACTCTGAATAAAACAAACTCTAACTCTTAAATAAATAAATAAATAAGTCCCTTTGTTAAATTTCTCTGACAAATTTCTTAATTGCTCTTCTGTGTGATCTCGGAGTCTGTTCAGTCTCCTTAGAATCGTTATTTTGAATTTTTGATCTAAGAATGCACACACTGTTGTCTTGTTAGGGTCAGTCATTGGCTTCTTGCTTTGTCCATTTGGGAAGGTTATGTTTCCTTTTTTCCTATTGTTTCTTGTAGATATATATCTATGGCTTCACATTGAAGGAGTAGTCATTTATTCCTTTCTTCTCATTTATTCTAGTCTTCTCTGTCTGGCTTATTTTGGCCTTTCTAGGGTTTGTTTGTTTAAACATTCTTTGCAGTTACCATGAGTCTCCATAATCCTAGATTACTGCCTTTTTTTTTTTTTTTTTTCCAGTAGATGGTGCCTTAAGCTAAGGTTTGTCTTGACTATTACAAATGTTCAGAACACTACCCATCCTAAATGGGGGGCGGTTTTCGAAAGCAATACCTCAGCTGTGGGGGAAGGCTGGCTTGGAGTTCATGCCCAGAAGACCCATGGTGTGTACCTCCTACAGCCTGGTGCTGCTGAACAGCCACTCTGATTCGCTGTCTCCTTTGGCTGAGATAAAGAGCAGAGTTTCATGGACTGGAGTTTTTAGTCCCACCTCCCCTTTTGGTTACTAGCTTCCCTTAGGAGTTTTTCTTCTTATAGGCACTTGGGATGCTGGTTGAGCAGGAATGGTTTTTCTCCAAGGGAACCCAAGGTGGTGGGGAAGCTGGCTGTCTGCCTCAATCTTACTTTTTCCAGTGTAGAAACTGTGAGTCAGGGAGAAAATGTCATGGATAAAGAATTTTGTTTCTCTTACTCTCTCCTCAGAGTTTTTCACTTTTCTGTGGCACCAGGGATTGTCTTAGCCTCCATTTTGAGTTTTGGGATAGTGTCGATGACATTTGTGTTGGATTTTTATTTTTTTTTTGGTTTTCAGTGATCCAAACTGGGCCAATCACAGACCTTCCTCTCTGACCACCCACCCCCAAATTGCTCCTAGTTGAGACAGACTCTTTCTGTTGTGCTTGCTCAGTTGGAGGATGGGTTAGGGGCTACCAGGAGTCATCTCACTCTGTATATAAGAACACTGCGAGAGAGAGAGAGAGAGAGAGAGAGAGAGAGAGAGAGAATGAGACATGAGACCCTGGATCCGGCCACACCTGAGGCTTAATTTTATATCTATAAAATTCCTTTTATTAAAAAAATCAATTTGAATAACATGTCTCTCATTTGCCACTGAAAGAGTCTTTTTTTTTTTTTTTTTTTTTTTTTTTTTTGAGACGGAGTCTTGCTCTGCCGCCCAGGCTGGAGTGCAGTGGCCGGCTCTCAGCTCACTGCAAGCTCCGCCTCCCGGGTTCACGCCATTCTCCTGTCTCAGCCTCCCGAGTAGCTGGGACTACAGGCGCCCGCCTCGTCGCCCGGCTAGTTTTTTGTATTTTTTAGTAGAGACGGGGTTTCACCATATTAGCCAGGATGGTCTCGATCTCCTGACCTCGTGATCCGCCCGTCTCGGCCTCCCAAAGTGCTGGGATTACAGGCTTGAGCCACCGCGCCCGGCCGAAAGAGTCTTGACTAATACAATTTCACTGTCAAAGTCTGTGGGTATCTCCTGTGGTCTTAAAATATTTTTTTTCTTTTTTCCTTTTTTTTGAGATGGAGTTTCACTCGTTGCCCAGGCTAGAGTGCAGTGCTGTAATCTTGGCTCACTGCAACCTCCGCCTCTCAGGTTCAAGCAATTCTCCTGCCTTAGCCTCCCAAGTAGCTGGGATTACAGGTGTCTGCCACCACGCCCAGCTAATTTTTTTATGTTTAGGAGAGACAGGATTTCACCATATTGGCCAAGCTGGTTTCCAACTCCTGACCTCAGGTGATCCACCCACCTTGGCCTCCCAAAGTTCTGGGATTACAGGCGTGAGTCACCGTGCCCAGCCTTAAAATCTAATAAAGATTAAAATCTCCCTAGATTAACAGACAGACTTGACAATGTCGATTCATCTTCCGAACCCAGAAAAGCACATCTGTCTTTCATTCTTTCCCTATAGTGTCTTTTATTCCTATTCGTGTTTTATTAATTTTCTTAGAATAAATCACATATTTTGAGTTAAATTAGCATTTATTCCATTTATTTACTTGCTAAAACATCATATCCAATGTTATCCTTTTTTTTTTCTAGCTGTGTACTCCAATATAGAAATTCCATAGGCTTTTGGAACTTTAGCTTGTGTTACTTCATTAGGCAGAATGAGCTAGACTGTGCTGCAGTAATACAGCACTCCCAAACCTGAGTGGCTAAACACAAGTTTATTCCTCCCACATGCCAAGTCCACTGCTGGCATGATAAGCATCAGAACAGCTGTCCTCTGTGTGTTGAGTTAGTGAGCCAGCCTGCTTGACTTTATGCTCCTCCATCTTAATACTCAGCCTTCGCACTTGCCACCAAGGGGAAGAGGGAGACCTGAGGATCCCCAGGGCTTCTTACTGCCTCAGCCCAGAAGTGACCCTCATCACACTCCTGCTCCTATTTCATTGACCAGAACGAGTCACAGGACTCTGCCTAAGGACAAGGGGGCTTAGAGGCAGAGTCTTCTCTGGAGAGGAGAACCAGATAGGGGAAGCCATGCCACACCCATGCCCTTGGCTTTTTGGGGTTTGGGATTAGCAGATTCAAACAGAAGAGAAATTCCCAGGAGTTGTTTTAAAATAGCGGTGAAAAGATTAGATACTATGGGGGCACTCGGAGTTGGTGTCAGAAGGTGTGAGGTGATACCTCCCCCAAAAAGATAAGGGCTGGGAGAAGGGCAGGAGGTCTTGAGGTGGGCCAGCATCAGGGAGGGATGGATGTCAGACAAGTTTAGGGACTGAGAAGAGTAAGTGAGTGGACATAGGACCTGGAAGGGTCTGGTCAGCAAGAGACACGAGGGAGTGGAACTACCAGGGACAGGAAGAGGATGATAATGAGCTTTTTCTGAGTTCTGGCCCTGTGCTTGGTGCTTGCCAAGTACTCTATTTTATTTTATTTATTTATTTATTTATTTATTTTTGAGATGGAGTCTCACTGTGTCGCCCAGACTGGAGTGCAGTGGCGCAATCTCGGCTCACTGCAACCTCCACCTCCTGGGTTCAAGCAATTCTCCTGCCTCAGCCTCCCGAGTACCTGGGACTACAGGCGCCTGCCGCCACGCCTGGCTAAGTTTTTATATTTTTAGTAGAGACAGGGTCTCACCGTGTTAGCCAGGATGGTCTCAGTCTCCTGACCTCAGGCGATCCACCTGCCTTGGCCTCCCAAAGTGCTGGGATTATAGGCGAGAGCCACCGCGCCTGGCAAGCCACTATCTTTTCTAGAAGCCATGAGTGAGATGGGGCTGGGATTCTTGTCCCAGGGACCTACTCTGCCAGATTGGTAAAGGCGGAGCCGCCTGCTGGCAGGCAAGGAGGAAGAGGGAAGGCTGTTTGGCCTCAGCATGCTTGCAGAATATTTCTGGTGACAGATGGGAAAGCTTGAATGTGGGTGCTTTGCAAAACATCCTCCTGCAGCCTCCACCAGCGAGTGCTGCCAGGATAACAAAGCCAGGCAGATGTGAGTTCAGATAAAATGGGGGTAATGACAGTCTTGGGGGATTAAATGAGAGAATTCATATAAAGTGCTGAGCACAGTTCCTGGCACAGGCAATGAGCACAGCTCTCATTACCCTTGTCACAGATGTTTAAAATGGAAAATGAGGTTCAGCAAGTTGCCCAGGCTTATGACAAATAAGTGGCAGAGCTGGGGCTTGAATCCAGGTCTGGGCCACAGAATTAGCTCTGGTCTCCCCACCCCACTACCCCAGCAGGACCAGAGCTGAGCAGTTCACCTGGGATTTTAGCAACATAGAATCACAGGAAGAATATTCCTGCCTTTCCCGTAAAAATGCTGTTTTGGACACAGAACATTATGTAATTAATGTCCTTTCTCGGGCAGATTTGAGCTCTGATTCCTCTTGGCGTTTTATGTTAAAAAGAAGTTTTTCTTTTCTGGCAAGCCTGCATGATTGCTAATAACAGTGTAGCAAAATAATTTTTGCTACAGCAAGGAAAAGAATTTTTCCTCAATCATCATGAGTTCTTAGCTGGGACGAACCCCTGTAACAAAAGACAGATTGAGGAGAAAAACAGTTTAGGGACGCGTGCCATGCATATCACATGGCAGCAACTTCAGTGAAAAGTAACTCAAAGCGGTGGCTTAGAACTCTGGCTTATATAACATCTTCAACAAAGAACAATAAATCTGTGGAGAAATGACAGGACAAAGGTAAGCAGTTTTGGGCTTCCAAGAGCTGGAAGCTTGGGAAGGTAAATATATGGGAGGAAACCGCTGGAGTGAGGTTTCCTTGCAGATTCCTCTGGTGCCGTCTCTGAGCTGATAAGAGTCTAGAGTTGTCTCCAGTAAAGGTGAATTTTTATCCTGCCTTTAGGCAGATAAGGGGGAGGGTGGAGGGAGTTTTCCTGTGTTTGCTGCTTCTTAATTGCCTTCAACTCTAATCTGATGTCAAAGAGGATACTTTGGGGGACATATCCTTTGACAGCTACTATAGGTTGAGTTCTTACTATATTCCAGGCCTAGTACTCATTGCTTTACAAACAAACTCTCATTTAATTCAGAAAACCCTGTGGAGTAAGTACTTTGAGACCTATTTTACAGTTTAGGAACCGAAGCACAGTTTTTCCTAAAATTACTGCTAGTGGGCGGTGGAGACAGGATTTGAAGCTAGGTTTTGGAATTTTTCTGGCTTTTGTCCGTTTTTTTTTTTTTTTTTTGAGACGGAGTCTTGCTCTGTTGCCAGGCTGGGGTGTAGTGGCACAATCTTGGCTTACAGCAAGCTCTGTGTTCCAAGTTCAAGCGATTCTCCTGCCTCAGCCTCCTGAGTAGCTGGGACTACAGGCACGTGCCACCACACCTGGCTAATTTTTTATATTTTAGTAGAGATGGGGTTTCACCATGTTGGCCAGGATGGTCTTGATCTCCTGACCTCGTGATCCGCTTGCCTCGACCTCCCAAAGTGTTGGGATTACAGGCATGAGCCACTGTGCCCAGCCTGGTTTTCGTCTTTTTTTGGCCATGGGATCTGTGTTTAAATGGAAATACGTGGAAACAAACGTTGAGCTGCTCTAATTAAAGTTGAGAAAAGTGGTGATGAGGGCAAGGAGATTATAAATGACTTGGTGTCACCCCCCACTTCCCCCATGAAGCAAAATCTGAAAATCACTGAATTGTTCTGCTTTCTATGACTCCATGTTTATAGACAAAGATTGGATTTCCTTTTTTGCCTTGCCTTCTGGGAGGCTCAGGCCTTCTTTGTTATACTCAGTCATGCTAATTATCTTCAAACTGGAGTTCTGGACGAGGAGCAGTGGCTCGCGCCTGTAATCCCAGCACTTCGGGAGGCCCAGGTGGGCGGATCACTTGAGATCAGGAGTTCAAGACCAGCTGGCCAACATGGCAAAACCCCGTCTCTACTAAAAATACAAAAATTAGCTGGGCATGGTGGCACATGCCCGTAATCCCAGCTACTCATCAGGCTGAGGCACGAGAATCGCTTGAACTTGGGAGGTGGAGGTTGCAGCTGCATTCCAGCCTGGGCAACAGAGTGAGACTCTGTTGCAACAAAACAAAACAAAAGAAAAACCAAAACAAATTGGAGTTCTGGAATAATTTTCTCTTTCCCATCTCCCCATTACAAAGCCCTTCTTTTACTCTGACCACCCTTTAATCAGGAACACTGGGCTGGCATGGTGGCTCACACCTGTAATCCCAGCACTTTGGGAGGCTGAGGTGGGAGGATTGCTTGAGTCCAGGAGTTCGAAACCAGCCTGGGTGACAGGTGTGGTGGTGTGCACCTGTAGTTCCAGCTACTTGGGAGGCTGAGGCAGGAGGATTGGTTGAGCCTAGGAGTTGGAGGTTACAGTGAGCCATGATCATTCCACTGCTCTCCAGCCAGGGCAGCAGAGTGAGAACTTGTCAAAAAAAAAAAAAAAAAATCAAGAACCCTGAACCAGCACTCATAATTTACAGTTGCCGCAGGCTGTGATTTAATGATTAAGACAAGTGACTGACTCGGAGGCAGCGGGCTGGCCAGTGTTTGTGTTGGGGAGAGTGCTTTCAGCATCCCTGGATATGCCAGTCTGCCTGTGCCCCAGCAGAGGGCCTGTGTCCCCACAGCTCTCTCCCTTTGCGGGGCATGCCTGAGGTTGGCTTTGCAGGGGGAGTGAGCATTTTAGGTTGGACAACGAGAAGGTTGAGCTTAGGTGCCCTGATTCCATGGGAAGCCTTCCTTGGAGGAGGGAGCCCTGGCTCACTTAGCTATTGTCAGTCAACTGGGGAACATGACTGGGCTTCTTCACTGGGTAGTCCTGCTCATCTCTCTATAAGGTCCTTTCTAGGAAGTAGATGAGTACATTTAATGAAAGGGCTAGCTTTGGAAAACAAGCCCAGCCCCATGTCCTCCTCTCTGGATGAGTGTCAGCTAAAAATCAACTCAAAAAATCTCCTTGCTGTGGACTGAAGATTTGTCTCCCCCTAATTCATATGTCAAACCCTCATCCCCAGTGGCATGGTATTTGGAGATGCGGCCTTTGGAGGTAATCAGGGTTAGTTGAGGTCATGAGGATGGGGCCTTCACAATGAGATTAGTGTCCTTATAAAAAAGACACCAGAGAGGCTTGCTCTCTCTTTTCCCTCTTCCTCAATGTGAGGACACAGTGAGAAGGTGATCATCTGCAAGCCAGAAAGACAGCCCTCACCAGAAACTAACCATGAGGGCACCTTGATCTTAGACTTCTAAGCCTCCAGAACTGTGAGAAAATAAATTTCTGGCTGGGCGTGGTGACTCACGCCTGTCATTCTAGCACCTGGGGAGGCCGAAGCCGGTGGATCACCTGAAGTCAGGAGTTCGACACCAGCCTGGGCAACATGGTGAAACCCTGTCTCTACTAAAAATACAAAAATTATCTGGGCATGGTGGCAGGCACCTGTAATTCTAGCTACTTGGGAGGCTGAGGCAGGAGAATTGCTTGAACCTGGGAGGTGGAGGTTGCAGTGAGCCGAGATTGTGCCACTGTACTCCAGCCTAGGTGACAGAGCAAGACAGTCTCAAAAAAAAAAAAAAAAAAAAAGGAAAAAAGAAAAAAAGAAAATAGATTTCTGTTGTTTAAGCCACCCAGTCTATGGGATTCCGTTATGGCAGCCTGAGCTGACTAGGACATCCAGACAGGAGGAGATTAAGGCAATTAGTTCTGTTCTTCTGAAGTCCAGCAGGCGGGGGCACTGTAAGGCAAGAAACTAGCAGGGGTGAGGTGGTTGTTGGTTTAGTGGGTCTTTGGAGGCACTGAAAGATCAAATTGTTTAGGTTACTGCTCAGCGATAGGAATGCAAGGAATCCCTTCACAATGGGAGATCCTGACCTTTTTTTTTTTCAGAAGGAGTCTTACTCTGTCACACAGTGTGGAGTGCAGTGGCATGATCTCTGCAACCTCTACCTCCCGGGCTTAAGCGATTGTCCTGCCTCAGCCACCAAGCAGCTGGGACTACAGGCGTGTGCCACCATACTCAGCTAATTTTTGTATTTTTAGTAGAGATGGGGTTTCACCATGTTGGCCAGGCTGGTCTCGTACCCTGACCTCAGGTAATCCGCCTGCCCCAGCCTCCCAAAGTGCTGGGATTACAGGTGTGAGCCACTGTCCTCGGCCGAGTCTGTTTTTATAGCGCGGAGGTTAAATATTTCAAGTTCAGACAGACAAATGGCAGATAAAGTAGGTCCCTGAATCCCATGGCGCATGGTCAGGCTGGTACGGGGCCTCCCAGGAGCACTTTACAGGAACAAGGCCTGGCTGTAGTGGAAAGAATGCAGACTCTAGCCGGGTGCAGTGGCTCACGCCTGTAATCCCAGCACTTTGGGAGGCGGAGGCGGGCGGATCACGAGATCAGGAGATTGAGACCATCCTGACTAACACAGTGAAACTCCGTCTCTACTAAAAATACAAAAATTAGCTGGGCGTGGTGGTGGGCGAGGTGGCAGGCGCCTGTAATCCCAGCTACTCAGGAGGCTGAGGCAGGAGAATGGCGTGAACTGGGGAGGTGGAGCTTGCAGTGAGCCGAGATCAGGCCACTGCACTCCACCCTGGGTGACAGAGCGAGACTCCGACTCAAAAAAAAAAAAAAAAAAAAAAAGAAGCAGGTTCTGCAGACAGGTCGCTTTGGGTGAGAATCGCATCTCTCCCAGGGCATTGCCTTATGTTTTCTGGCAAGGGCCTTCACTTACCTGAGTCCAGGTGTCTTCATCTGCAGAGTAGGGAGGAAGACACCTTATTGTCAAGGGTGCTGACATTGCTGGCCCCTATGAATGCAGTCATCATTACTGACATCCATTCCCAACTTTCTGGGCCACCTAACTATTTTCAGGGCCCTGGATAAAGGTGAGCAGAATCAGACAGGGTCCCACCCTCACATGGTTTGGAGTCAGTATAGTCTCAAGTGTGGTGAGGCTGCTCTGCCACAGCTCCTGTGGTCTGAGGACTCCAGTGACACACACACTGCAGGACCAGGGATGGAGGGTCCCTTCATGTCCTAAGATCAGCCCTCTCTCCCAGATTTTGTGTTTAGTGCTGGTTTGCCATTGACAGGTTTGCATTCTGCAAACCCAAACCAGGACCCGTGGTCTGGTGCGTGTGAGAGAGTGTGGCCCCTACAAGAACAGGGGTTGCTGTCTTGGCTCCCTGTTTAAGGAGAGGTCTGAAGTCAGAGCTGCTGCAGCAGCCTTTTGCTTCTCCATGGTCTCCAGGCTTGGGTGATGGCCTCATTATCAGCCTTCAGGGATGATCTGACTCTCTAGACACTCCTGTGGTGTGCAGGAGCCACGCGGCTCTGATGCAGCTCCTGCCGGTGTGATGCCAGTGAGGCCCAGGTGTATTGATGAATGCCCAAGAGGGCAGATGAGGGCTTCCCACCAAATGGACATCTGTGGGTCAGGGTGGAGACCGTGGAGGAAGGAGGCAGGTGGCGCCTTCTCTGGTTGCTATGGGCTGGACCTGGGAGAAGGCTAGGTGTATTGCAGAGGGAGAAGGGGTTTCTCATTCATTCATTCAACAAACACTTCCTGAGCACCCTTCTCTAGGCCCTGTGCACTAGGGATTCAGAGTAAACAAGACAGATAAGAATCTCTGCCCTCATGGAGCTGACATTATCATTAGGAGGGACACACGAGATAAATCAGTAAAATATAGAATATATTCAATGGTGATAAATGGTAAAGGGATAAAGAAGGCAAGGCAGGCAGGGGAAGACTGTAGAAGTTGAGATTTTAGATGGGGTGGCTAAAGGGGACCTCATTTAGAAGAAGCATGATGAAAGACCTGAAGAAAGTGAGGGAGTGGGCTGTGGGTCTTGGAGGGAAGGATACTCCTGGCTGGGGAAGAGCAGGTGGAAAGGCATGGAGATGGGGCATGCCTGGAGAGGGTAGGAGGCCAGCACAACTGGGACTGTGTGAGCGAGCGGGAGAGTGCAGGAAGGAGGTCGGAGGCGAAGAGGGAGCTGGACTTGCAGGACCACCTGGAATGCAGGAGAGACTCCACTGTGAGCCCAGGGAGGGCTCTGTGCAGAGTCACAAGTTCTGCCTTAGCCTGGAAGAAGATCATTTTGGCTCCTCTGTTGAGAACAGGGTGTGGAGACAAGGCCAGCAGGGGACACCAGTTGGGAGGAGGCCACTGCAGTCAGCAGATGAGGGGGAGGCACTGCACCTTTGTTCTCCACTGTGCCCCAGCCCATGGCATGCTTCCCGGCATGGAGCAGGCACTTAATGAATATTTGTTGAATGATGTGTGCATTAGTGATGTCCAAGTACCAGTTTTCAGACTCATGCTAGGTAGGCTATATGGGGAAGGTACAGAAAAACAGATCCTAGGCATTGCAGCTGGGGATCCTGATCCAATAGGCTTCTGATGGGAAAGTTGAATCTGGATTTTTAGCACAGCCTGCAGGTAATTTTGGACAGGCAGGGACTGGCTTTCTCTGTCAGTTAGGGATGATTTTGGTTGCAAGTAACAGAGACTGACCAACAATGGTTTAAACAAAGAGGGATTTATTTTATTTACAAGAATTATGGAGAAGGATGGTGGTGGGCATTGGCTTGGTGAAATAATGATAGGGTCAATGACTCTGTGATTCTCTTGGCCTTTTTCTCATGGTAGCAAAGTGGCTGCTGTGGCTCCAGGCATCGCACCCTCAATCAAAGCAGAAAGAAGAAGGCCAGGGAGATGTTAGCCATGCCTGTGTCTTTTATCAGAAAAGCACACGCTTTCCCAGAAGCTCCTGTAGACTTCCTCTTCAATTTCATTGGCTACACCGAATCACATAGCCATTCTATACTGCAAAGGAGACTGGAACAGTGAGAATCTGGGTTTACAGCCTCCACAGTTGGAGTGGCTGGAGATATGGAGTTGGGATGACCCCTGAAGCATGAACCAAGGTCTTCTGCACGGCTGCCCTGGAGGGCGTGGCGCTTGAGGTCCCTTCTACTTCTGGGGCTTCACCGAAAGACTTGTTGCCTCCATGGAGCACCTCTGGGGACCACCGGGTAAAGCCCCAGGCATTCCCTTGGGGACCCCTCATCTATCTGAGACCCTCTGTCTTGCTTCTCTTCACATGTCTGAACAACACATGGACCCGAGGGCTGCTTCTTTGGGGATGTGGTGATCTTTATTTTAGGGATTGTGCATCTTCAGCGTAACCCTCACCTGGCATACATTAAACAGCATAACCACATTCTCAGCACGCCAGTCACATTCAGGAGCCTCTTTGAGCTCGACTTTATACGCACACAGGCGGAATATCTGCATTTACAGCCCTGTGCTGGCAGCACACACAGGAAAAGCACAACTTCAGTCACCCTCAAACCACCCAGTTTTGAGTAAGACCAGGACAATCCCTTTCCTCCGGCAGTCCCACGTTTGCTTCCAGGAATCAGACAGCATGCCAGTGGCAGCTCTTTGTGGCAGTTCTGGGGGAAGTGAAAGGAGATGCTATTCCAGCACTGCTCTGTCACCTTAGAAGATGGGTTTAGGAAGCCAGAGGCAGGGATTTCAGGGGAAAAGAACAGGCCTGGTTTATTCTCTAATTCTTTAAAAATGGGATAGGAGCAAACGGTTAAAATAAGTGGGTCTCACATACGAAACGCCTTCTGAAGAAGAAAAATGGGTGAATTCACTGGAGTTGGCCCAGTTAGGGGTTGGGTCTCAGGTGACAGAGACCTGGGATTCAGACTCAAAGGGGCCAGTCCATAAAGGCGGCAGTGGGGTCTTCAAACCACTGTTTCTATTCCAGAAGCCTATTGGAAATCATTGTATATTTGCTTTCCTTAAGACTGCAGGAAAAAGTAAAAAAAAAAAAAAATTCTTTTTTTTTTGGCTAGAATTGCATCATAACAGTGTGGTCACACTGGTAAGAAATGCAGATTGGCAATCACATACATCTCTGATTAAAACAACACTCACATAACCAACACAATTTGCTAGGCCAAAGTCTTCATGGAGAATTCCTGGGGGTGGGAGTCTGGGGTGGGGTGGATAAGGAAGAAAACCTGGGGTTGCAGAGGTGGGGTGGGAATCCCTGGGGCATCAGTCCATGGGAGATGGGGGCCAGCGATGGCTTCAGGCGTGATATTTCTAATACATACCAGCCCTGGGCACTCACGCCCTGCTGCTCACAGCATGGTCCTCACACCGGCAGCCTCCGCCTCACCTGGGAGCTTGTTAGAAATGCAGGATCTCAGCCCCCACCCCAGATCTACTGAGTTAGAAGCTGTATTTAACAAGATCCCCAGTGATTTGTATGCACAATCAAGTTTATGAGGCACTGCTGCAGACTTCTGGGCGCAGGAATGTGGCAGCCCTGGCTAGGTGTGGTTAGAAGGCCTGGACCGGGTGGGGGTGGGGGTGGGGGTGGGGTGGTGGTGGGCGCTGTGCGGAGGGGATGATGAAAGCATGGGTGAGGGGAGAAGACCCTAAACAGCTGTCTTTGTTAGTGTCCTCCCACCTGGTCAGGATGGCAGCAACAAGGCCACCTGCGGTCTGCCCTGCCCGTCCTCCCCTCAGTGCTTTGGAGGCGGGTGTCCTTGAAGCTAAGCTCTGCTGGCTGCAGGTAAAATCACAGGTGGGGGAGTTCTCTGAGACCTAGGAGCTGGGTTCGTGGAGAAGCGGGGCCCTGGGGAGCCTTGGAGAGTCCTGGTGGGAAGGCCCGGGAAGAACAGAAGGCTTATCAAGCCAGAGGGCTGCCTCTTCCTCCTCAATTCTGCCAGAGAAACCCCCTGTGCTGGGCTCCAAACTCCCTGCAGGGAGGGATGCAAGTTTTCCCTCTTGGAGCAGAAGGTCTGGGTGCTTGGAAGGAAAAGCCTAGGAGCTTAGGGGCGCTGGCCTCCCAGGGAGAGCCAGGCCCTCTGGGGTGACGCATTTCTACAGAAGCAGGTGGGAACATCACAGACGTCCCAAGGCCTGGGGCTCAGGGCTGCCAGGTGCAGAAGGGCTGGAGGAGGGTGTCCAGGCCAGGATGGGTGGTGGCCTGAGCCTGGCAGCCGGCCCTACAGCGCTCTCTCTTCGCTGGTCAGTGTGGCAATTCTCCGCAGGTTTTCCTTGACTTTAATAAACTCCGGGGCGTGATCCTCTTCCTTCTCCGGTGGTTTTTCCAGCTGAAGGAGGGAGAAGCAGAGGGGTGAAGGGGGTGGAGCTAGGGGGATTCCTACTCTGAAAACCTATGGAGTTTGGACCAAGGGCCCACTCAGTGGGGAAACAGAACCAACCTGAGGATGAGTTTTGCTGCCAGCCTGGTAGCTGGGACACAGAGCACGAGACTGAGTTCTCCTTGTGAAGCCTGGTTCAAATCACTCACCCGCTCTGGGCCTCAGGTTCCCCATCTCTAAAACAGGAATGCCATCTGGCACGCAAGACAGTTGTAAGAATGAAATCAGAACCAGCGTGCAGTACGTTGGGACAGTGAGGAAGCTGACGTTCAGAGACGGGAAGCCACTCACCCTAAGGACCTAGCAAAGTGAATGGCAGAGGGAGGACTCAGGCCAGGCGTGGACTCTTAGTCCAGTGCTCTGTCTGCTGATCCTCTTCCCTCTTACTGGTTGTGGCCACAGCAGAGCTCCTCCCTGGAGGACAGCCCTGGAGGATGCGTGATCCTGGCTGGGTGCCCATCACCCACCTGGTTCAGCCTCTGCTGCCGTCTCAGCAGCTCCTGCTCAAAAGGGCACTGCAGCCGCTTGGCTTCCAGCTCCTCCTTCTTCTTCTTGATGAGCTGGTTCCGACGACGGTGCTCCAGGACGCGCTGCAGCTCTGGCTTGCTGTCCACACCAAGGCCCCTGGGGTGGGGAAGGGGGAGCTGTCAGGAGACCATCACCTTCCCGCTTCCCCCAGCCTCAGGGCTGCTTCCTGCGGTGACACCAACCCCCAATATTATCTTGTGCAATCCTCCCTGTAGCCTTGGAGGTGGACCCATTACTGTCCCATTTTACCGAGACAGAAACTGAGGCTGCTAGGGCTGAAGATACCAGTGCAGGTCACAGCTACAGATGGGCCAGATGAGGATTTGAACCCAGGCCTGTCTGACTTCAGAGACCAAGTTTTATGTTATTTCTGGTTATTTTCTTAGGATACTTTTCTAAAGGTATAATTGCCGGGTCAGGCTCCTTGAAAAGATTTGAGGTACATATATCTATCTGTGCCTGAGAAAGGTTATCCAGTGTATCCTCCTGTGAACAGTGTACAAGAGCTTCTATTTCTCCCCACCATCACCAGCCAATCTTTTTATATTTGAGAATCTGGTAGGCAAGAAGTAATCTCTGTTTTTCATTTGTTTCTTTATTAGTCACATGGAACAACATTTGATATGTTTACCAGCCATTTGCATTTCTTCTTTTGTGAATTAACTGTATTATCACTATTATTTTTACAGACAAGGACTTTCTCTGTTGCCTAGACTGGAGTGCAGTGGTGCAATCATAGCCCACTGCAGCCTTGAACTCCTGGGATCAAGTGATCCTCCTGCCTCGCCCTCCCAAAGTTTTGGGATTACAGGTGTGAGCCACCACGTCTGGCTGACTGTATTACTTTTTATTCATCTTTTCCTTGTGGATTTTAAGAGATCTGAATATATTAATTTTTTTCTGTATACGTGAGTTTTAAAAATAAAATTTATTTATATTATAAATTCTCTGATTTGTCTTTAAGCTTTTGTTTTTGATTGTGGTGATGTTTTTTGATATTAAAGGGATGAATCTAAAAGCCACTCAGAGAAAATGCTCATATTATAATACTAATTGAAAACAAAAACAAAAGCGACTCAGTGTACAAAATGATAACTGCTAGGATATTAGTCACATAGCTGAAAACAAGAATAGAAATCACAATCGGCTCTAATACCAGAATCAGCCAGCAGAGGGAGCTCTGAAAGCAACGCTGGGCTGGTGCTATTATTGGTGAGCAGGAGTATTTCCCAGTCCTCCCAGAGGACGCTCAGCCTTCCTCTTCTCCAATTCACATCCCATCAATTGCCCCATCCCACCCCTGCCGCCTCCCAGATGCCCCTCTGGCTCGTCTCTGTCATTGCATACCACGGCCTGCCATGAAAGAGACAGCCACCATCCTGGGCCTCTGCAACACTCCTGCCCCCTTCAGTATTGTGAGCTCCCCCACCCCCCCAAACCTCACCAGACAGGCCCATCACACCCTGTGCCCCTGCTGTAGACCCTTCCTTAGTCCATCTTTCTGCCCTGGCCTGCACCACACAATTGATGCCCCAGGCACAGTGAGTGACTCCTATTTCCTGTTCATTTGCATATGAGGTTCCCTCTGCCATCCACACCCACCTCCGGGCCTGGCTGACTCCAGTCCCCCTTCAGGTCATAGCTGAGGCAGCACTGCTCCTGTGAAGTCATTTTAGACCCCTCTCGGGTTCCTCCTCTGGGGTCTCAGGCCTATTAATACCCTCATCAATGCACCCATCCTACTGCCTGGCTATGCACCCGTCCCTGTCTGTGAGGACGGGAACTGGGTCCCATTCATTCTTGTATCCCAGGTCTGGGCTCAGTGCCCAGCACATAGTAGGTACTCAGTAAGTGTATCTGGAGTGTGGGCATGAAGCGGGTGGCTGGGCAAGAGAACAGGGTTTTTTGGGTTCCTCTGGTTCCCAGGGCCCACTGGGGATGGGGTCTTTACAGGTTTTGCTGGTGATCATGAGGGGCACCCTCAATCTTCCTCAGTCTCCAGGAGCCCCAGGATAGTAGCCAGCTCTGCTTTCCTCCAGGGGCACCTTCCCCATCCCCCACAGGCCCAGGTGCTTGATGGGCCCAGGCAGCAGGGCTTCATCCCTACCTTCTGTGGTTCATGAGCAGCTCCCGGTGGAGCTCCTGGTGACTCCGAGAGGCCTTCACGGGGTTCAGCAGCTTCTTGGGCTTGATGAGCTCCGGATTCCACTCTCTGTATTCTGGCCGGGCCATCAGGCCCCCGATGTCCGCCCGCTCCCTTTGGATCTCCGAGTACATGGCGGCTGTGGAGATGGGCAGAGGAGTAGCTCAGAGCTGAGCCTGTAATCTCACCCTGCCCCACGGGGCACAGTTGAAGGGCAAGGTTTTCACGTCACAGGGACCTTGGCCACCTGCTACTGCGCATACCTGGGCAAGCTACCTGACTTTCTGAGCCTTAGTTTCTTCACTTATAAAGTGGAAATCATAATGGAACGCATGCACAGGGCTGTGAGAACTGGAGATGATGTTTGCGACATCTCTGGAGTATAGAAGTAAAGTGATAATGGGTCACAAAATATGGGTTGACACATGCATACTTTTTGGCCTGACTTTGCAAACAACGGTTTTCTCCCACTATAAAAGGAATTGTGTTTGAGTTTCTGTTTTTCAATGAGCTCATAACAGAAAAGGAAAACATATTTAAAAAGAGTAATATGTACTTGTTAAAAACAATTTGGGTAAATGCAGTGATAAAAAGAAAGTATTACCCTTTATTACCTAGCTCTATTCACAGTTCCAAATTCATTGTGGAACTGTTCAGCTTTTCATTTTCTTCACATCAAAGAGGAGAGTATGAAATTCAGAGACTGCTGTGTCCCTCATAGCAAAGGGATGGTTGTCAAATGTTTGGCTACTCAATGGCCCTACTTCTACCACAGCAGTTTGAAATCTGTCAGTTTACTTAAAAATGAGACACAAGGGCTCCCTCTTCTACAAACTGGCTCCTTATCCTTGAAATGCCCAAAAGCAAGTACAACAGAGAGAGAGAGAGAGAGACAGAGAGAGACTGACTTAAAAAAATAAAGGCCTCAAAGGTATAGACACTGCCTGGCCATTAGCTGCTTATAGGAATTTCAACGAAAATTTAGACTTTAGCTCTGCTCCCTTCATGAGTCTAGCTTTGCAGAGGTTGAGCTCCTAGTATTTGCCAGGCCCTGACAGTTGGCAGTGTCCGGTCTGGTATGCAGTAGGTGATCAATACACATTTGTTGGTAATTGCCAATACAACGTTTGAAGTTTTCTTTGGTCTTGGGAAACCAGTGCCCTGTGGCATGTGGTTTTCATGTGGCAACTGAGGGAGTGTGTCCCCACCTCAAACACCAGGCTTCAGCCCCCGCTTGAGGGCCACCATGTTGCCTGTGGACAGACTTTCATTTCCTCCCCCACACTGGGAAGGGGATGAGAACCATTCTTTGTCCGAATACAGTTTCATGGATGAACAGGGATGTGTGAAAACCTGGAAGTGGCAAACAGCTTGTTGGGGTCAGAACATACAGAGGAGGAGGTTTGACAGGGTGCACATTGAAAGGTGACATATCAGGAATCTATGCATCAAACTGGAGACTGTACTTTGCAATGGTGGCCACCAGACCCGTGTTGGGCATTTCTATGATGATCCATCACAGGCTGCTGTTAGGAGGAGCAAGTAAGACCACATATGTAAAGGTGCTGTGTAATCTGGAACAAGTGTTAATTATTATAAGGTATTTTGGATGTAGCCAGGCGAAGTGTCAGAGCATAGACATGTTAATTTTTCTTCTCGAATTCATATTCTCAGAACCATTTCTAAAATGAGAATTCTTATTAACTTCCCTTTTCTTTCCTCAACTTTTTTGTAAGGCTGTTTGCTTTCAGGTTACATCCTTCCTAATTTTTTGGTCCTTAAAAAGTGATCATAATAGTATTTAGAGTTACTTTAAAATGGGCATTTGACAAAATACATACTTGGCTGTATCAGCTCCCCTTTCTGTTTTTAGTGTGGATATTTTCTTGTCTGTAGGATCAAGCTCTCTGGGTGCCAATGCATTAGAATACCTGGATTCAGATTGGAGCTTTGAGATCTTCTCTCTTTTGCTGACTATTCCTATTGTCAAGTGTCACCCATCCTTTGACTGAGTAATTCTCAGCTACGCTCTTTCCTTCCCATGACCTCAGTTCTCTTCCTGTTCAGCTTATGCCACACTTTAATAACTACTTTGGCTCCCTGGCTATTCACTTGTTCTTAGTCCCTCTGCTCCCCATAAATCTTCCAGAGCTGCTTGCTTTTCATCAGCCACACCATCCTTAAAAAACTCACCGTATGTTGCCAAAGTGATAAGGTAGGAAATAGAATAAGTTGGATAACTTTAGGAAAGGAGATGGCAGCCTTAATATTTGCATAGATAAAGCCATATACCCAGAATTCTCACATGGATGAACAGAAACACATTTGGAGCTGAGAGAGTTCAACAATGTGGCCAGATACAAAATAAGTACACAAAATCAAGAGCTCCTGCGTAATGGCAATGACCACTGAGAAAGTGCGTAATGATAAAAATAGTCATACATTCCACAAATGTTCGAGTTCCTGTGATTTTCCTGGCACTGCGGTAGACACGGGACACACAGAAGAGAACTAAGCAAGTGAGGTCCCGGCACTCACAGAACCCACACTCTGCTAGGGAGGCCAGCCGTCAGCACATATGCAAGCCAATGAAAACGAAAGACCACAAATGGCTCCAGGCTCCCATACAGACTAAGGAGGGACCCACTGTCAGCCAGGTATGGCGAGGGCCTCTCTGAGGGGACAACGTTAAGATCTGACAGTTGAGAATGAGGAAGGAGGCCATTTGGGGCCTGGGGAACAGCATGTGTGACTCATGTACCTTGAACAAGCTGGGTCTGTTCAGGGAACAAAAAGACATAGTGTGCTGGGAGTGGTGTGAGCTGACTGACTGGGAGAGCGTCTGGAGTGAGGGTGGACGGGTGGGTTCAAGTCAGGGAAAGGCGCGCCTGATTCAGTTTTAAAAAGGTCATTCTCGCTGCTGTGTGGGGAAACTGTCAGAGGCCTTGGGATGTTTTATGACTTTGGTTTCCTTCACTTCCAGTGGGTGGTCTCTGTCTCTTTCTCCCATTAAATTCCAGAGGAAAAAATCTGTGATTGGCCTGGCTGAGATCTTCGGCCCATACATAAGTCGCCATCTAGCCAGTGGGTTGGCTGCCCCAGGGCCCGTCGGACTCAGTCGCACAGGGTTGCTTTGGAAGAGGGGCCCTGTTTGGTTTGACCTTCTGTTGTTGCTGTCTTGAAATTCCAAATGCCTTTTGAACAAGTGGCCCTCCTTTTTCATTTTGCACTGGGCCCTGTCAATTACGAAGCCAGTCCTGCACCCCAGGTTCAAGCTGTGGTCAGCCCTGGCTCAATGATTTGCTCCAGGCCTTTTTTTTTTTTATGAATTAAATCAGCAGTGAGCTGTGGATGAAGGTGTTTCCCTGAAGCCAGGCTGGTGTGGTGGGTGAGGCAGGAACCCTGAAGGATGTGGCTGGTGCCTTCGCTCAGGGCTGCAGGGGAAAAACCAGTGCCTTTGCTGCTCAGGGAGCTGAACCCCAGCAAACAACCCCTGTGAGATCCTTGTATACATCTATGAGGGGTGGGATGAGGAAGGCTTCTGGGGACCCCCAGGACTTAGAAAGTTGAGCCAGCTTCCTACCTTTTAATTTATTTAACCGAGGTCTCTGGGCAGAAGAACCTCACACAGGTCCTGTTATGAAAGAGACTACTCAACGAAGCACAGGTGCCAGGCCAAGAAAATCCAGGCTGTCTTGGGTGGTCAGCTGGGCCTCCTGAGGCAGAGGACTGGGGTTGTTCCCAAGGCTGCTGAGTGTCCCGAGAGATCCAAGACTCTGGGATCCATCTGGGGAGTGGCCATGGAGGGGCTAAGAGGGGAAGTGGGCATTAGACAGGTCCTCTCTGGAAAGAAAAGGGTGAACACCCAGGAGAAGAGCTAGCAGGGAGAGGGAGGAGCAGGCCAATCATGAAGGAGAAACGTAAGTGGCTTGTCTGTATTCTTTATGGCTGTCAAAGAAATACAGGAGGAAGCAGAAGGATAAGGAGGCTGAAGTCATTCAGACCTGGATTTGAATGTCAGCTCTGTCTGTGCCTTCCTACCCTCTGGAGCTGGAGCCTGGAGACTAGAGCCTTTGGACCAAATCCCACAGCCCTGGGACACACCACGCCCACCTATTGTCTATGGCTGTTTCCCACTGAACAGCAGAGTTGAGATGGGACAGATGCTTTTGATCTGGTGTTTCCTCATCTGCAAAATGAGCATTATGTTAGAATCCTTCTCTATGAAGTTGTGGTATCATAAATGAGGTGATACTTGCAAGGTGCTTGGCAAATGCCTAGTATAGAGTTGAGCACTTGGCGCTGGCTACCAGGGCTGCCACATACAACAGGCCGGTTGTGTACCTCACAGCAGCAAGTCCTCAACTCCTGTAGATTAAACTGTGAATGGTACCCCTGGAATGGCAGTGTGACCACCCTGTTAGCTGTTATTAACAATCACTATTAATAAATCCCATTCCTAGTCCTAGATGGAGCCTTCTCATCCTCAGAAACTGCACTGGTTAAATCAGTGGATCTTGACCTTGGCTGCATATTGGCGTCACCACAGGAAGTTTCAAAAATTCCGGTGCCCACCACAGGGATTCTGATTTAATTGGCTTTGGGGGTGGCTTGGCCTTGGGGATTTTTAAAAGCTTTCTGGGTGGTTCCTAGAGTCAGCCAACTTTGCAAACCATGGAGTTAACCCAAAACACAAACTTATTTGCTTCGGTCCTGAAGGATCTCAGCTGACTGTATTTGGCCTGGTTATTGTGAGCAAATCTGATTAAGGTCACAGTTCTTAGCAGCTGTGTGACCTTGGGGTGTTCTCTAATCTCTGGGATGCTCCTCTGTAGAATTGTGATGCTGTGAAGATTGGATGAGCTAAAGAGCTGGGCATGAGGTGGGGGCCACCAGTAGGCGACAGCTACTAAGTGTCTTGCATGACTATAGGACAGGCAAATAATTCTCAATATGCAGACTGTGGGATGGATGTTGTTTTTCATGGGGTGGGGATAATAAGAGGTCCGAGAAAAGACTGGGAGCCCCTTGCTTGATTCCTCCCTGGTTTTGCTGGTGACTCAAGAGGTCCCAGAGCTCCTTGCCAGAGGCTCCACAGGACGTTGGCCCCACACCAGGCAAGGCTCAGTGGAGATCTCTGCTGCTCCCAGGGAGAGGGCACATGGCCACTGGGGCATGCATGGCTAATGCAGGGTGGCAGATTTGAAACCAAACACTGGTGCCCCCAGCCACAGGAGAGAGTAAGGAGAGACAGAAGGAGAGCTGCACTGATGGAGTCTCAGGGCCCAGTTCATCTTGACAATAGCCATACCCCATTCTGTCTAAGGCCTCAGCATCCCTTCCACTTGCCTCTCCACTGTTCTGGTAGTCCTATTTCTGTCTGTGATGGCATCAGTTGTAACAAATGACACATGAGCCAGTAAAGCAATGGTTAAAGCAGATGTTTTAGTGGAGACAGACTGGGTTTGATTCATGGTGGTAACCCTTCCCAGCTGTGTTACCTTGGGTAAGTACCTTAACCTCTCTCAGCCTCTATACAGCAAGGATAACAGCCTATTCACAGAGCCGTTTGGAGGATGCAGTGATACAATGGCACAATGTGCTTAGCCCAGTGCCTGGCAGAGTGATGCTCACCGAAGACAAGCCACGGTACTTCTGTACTGAAGAAATCCTGTGGTCACCTCTTGAATTTGATCTGGATCTCTAAATCACCCTCGGAGGCAGCCAGTGGTACCCCGTTTTATAGATGAGAAAACTAAGGCTCAGAGAGGCCAAGCTACTTGTCTCAAGATACACAGAGAGTAAGCAGCAAAGCCAGGACCTTGGACGCCAAATTCAGTGCTCTTTCTATCTCTCCACTGTCTTCAAGGTGCAAAATGTCTTTTAGTTGACAAAGCAGGGTTATGTCCCTTTTCTCTCTCTAGATAGTCAAGAAACCCCAATGAAGAGGCTGTGTGAGCCCATTTTATAGATGAGAACATGGAGGCCTGCTAACTTGAGGACTAATAGCCTATGTGAAATACAGACTCTCACTGGGGAGACCCAGCCTGGCCCCAGCAGCTTTGGGCTTCAGCTAGAATCCACAGGCCTGTCTGGCCTCAGGCTGGTCTCTGTTTAGGAGAGGACCAGCTGTTAGCCTTCCCTCCTCTGTCCCCACTTCCTTATTACTGTTCAAGCTGCTGGCTTCAGAACACATTCAGGACCCTCTTGGTTCAGCATTTAATGGGATGGCAGGCAGAAGAGAAGAATGGCTTTCAAAATAACGACTGGCAAATGAAAAAGAGGCATTCAGTAAAAGTGACAAGCATGGTCACTGGATTTCCTGACCCTTCTGGCTTTTTTCATCTCCATGGGGAAAGTGCCTAATTGTATTTCACTGGCCAGCAGCCAAAGAACAGTGTATCTGGGAGCCACCTCCAGATCTCTCAGCAGCCTCTGGTCGATGCTCGGAAGCCCCCAGCAGAGCTGCTTGTCCATTTGGATGCAATGACTCAAGGCTGACTTCCTGAACATTTTGCCTTGGGTCCGTTGTAATTTTCTACCTTGGGAGAATGTTGGGTGGGCATTTAGGATTTTGAATCAATTAAATAGCGGAGTCCAGGGCTAGACATGGAGGGTCCTTAGCAAGGTTAGTGGACAGCATTGTGCAGTTGATCTGGAACAAGCATCAGCAGACCTGGAATCCCTGCTGGCTCATTAGTGGCATGATGCCAGCCACTTTACCTGACAGATGCCTCTGCAGGGAAAATTCCAGCAGGTACTTCCCACCAACAGAGCTAAGAGGGCCACTTAGGATCTAAGTCACCCAGAGATGCAGGTGTGGGGGCTGCCTTGAAGCTCGAAGCGACTTGAGTTTGGTAGCAGTTTCGAAAAGTGACACACCCAATCTTACAGCTCTTGATTTCTGGCCCAATCTCAGACTTGCCTTGTATTGCAAAGTCCTAAAGCCAAATTCACCAGAAAGGTAGGCCCTTCACACGTTAACCTGCATGCACTATGTGCCATGCACTGTACTAAGCACCTAGCAGCCGTATCTCATGAAATATGAAATTCTGACGACAGACTGAGAAGGTGGGTACTGTCATTAACCTCTTTTTATAGTCAAGGAAACTGAAGTTCAGGGAAGTCATCTGATTTCTCCAAATCACACAGCCGGTGAAAGAAAGAGCTCGAATCTGAGCCAAGCTCTGACGCTGAAACCTGTGTTCTGTCGGTTGTGCCGAGAATTAAACCCCCATACTGTGTGATAGTTGACTTAGGTGAGGCTATATCATGCATTAATTCAGATTCACCTGAGGATGCAGCAGAAAAAGATCAACAAGAATTCAGGGCTATGCCTAGGGGCTCACTTCTTTGTCTCCTACCCTTTTCCGAAACCCAGGGTGCCGGGAGGCATCTCCCGTATCATTTTACAGATGCTGGGACATAGCCCAGGTACCTAAACTTAAAGCACTCAGGTCCACTGACAGCCCACTTCAGTGCACGGGGTCTGCCCTCCTTCCCTTCCACCTCCTCCCGAACAGCACCGCGCTCGACAGCAGGGGAAACAGAATAGAGATGGTCTTACTTCTCAGGTTGAGTCCTTGGGAAGGGAAGTCAGGAGCTGTTGCTGGGTTCCTCACTCCACTGGGAAGTCCCAGACTAGCAAGGAGGGCTGCCTCTAGAGGGCGGTTCTTAAACCCCTGGGAACGGGAGGCTGCTGAAATGTGCCAACAAGTGAGACAGCCTTTGCATTCCTGTTTATTCTGGTATCAATAAAAAGGAACTGTTACTATAGTAACAGATATTTCACTTGGTGCACGGCCACTTCCACGATGCGGAACATCATGTCCAAGCCACACGCTTGAGAGGCACAAATAAATACCCATTTTGTCAGATTGATGAGGAATAAGAAACATGCCAAGCTTTGTTCTGAGCAAGGCAGCTCACGTAAAGGAATTTCCCTTGTTTTTTATGGGAGGGTCAGGCAAGAGTGGATTCCAGCACTTCCCCATGGGAGGGGAAGTCAAGCTTCCTGCGGCAGTGGTGTGGATTCTTCAGGAGAAAATGGCTCTGGGGGGAAAGGGGTGGGGTGTAAAGGGAGGGGAAACTGCTCAGCATTGGCTCAGTTCTTGATTATCCACGAATGGGTCAGAAACTCCGTACACAGCGTTTTCCTGATACCCTGAACATCATCAGCACTTCACAGAGGAGCCAACGGGAGAGTGTAGGAGAGGGGAAGCACCGTGTCTGGGTCTCAGCAGGCTCATGTGTTGGCCCTGGCTCCAGCACCAGACCCTTCAGCAGCCACTCAGCGTCTCTGCGTCTTGGTTTCTGTGTTTGTCAAACGTGGAGCACACCAGGGTGGTTGGGAGATGACATGGATGAGATGACATTAGTGAAGCACACGGTCAAAGCTCAGCATATGGGACTTTTCTCCAAGAGAGACCTGGACTCTATGTGAACTGAGGCCAGAGCCCAGCATGGTGCATTTTGCCTGGCAGAATATGTATTCCATAAGTAGTGGCTCAAAGAATGAACGTGTGAATGTAAAATATAAAAGTAGGCCAGGAACGGTGGCTTACACCTGTAATTCCAGCACTTTGGGAGGCTGAAGCAGGCAGATCACTTGAGGTCAGAAGTTTGAGACCAGCCTAGCCAACATGGTAAAACCCTGTCTCTGCTAAAAATACAAAAATTAGCCAGGCGTGGTGGCACACACCTGTAATCCCAGCTACCCGGGAGGCTGAGGCAGGAGAATCGCTTGAACTTGGGAGGCAGAGTTTGCAGTGAGCCAAGATTGGGCCACTGCCCTCCAACCTGGGTGATGGAGCAAGACTGTCTCAGAAAAACCCCAAAAACAAACAAACAAACAAACAAAACCAAGAAAAGTAAAAAATGTATGTAGATCCTTAAGGCCAGCCTTGGGTGCTTATGGATAATGGAGGCATTCTTCTAATTTCAGAATCAACTTTCATTCGAAAAGCTAGAAGTGTTTTCTATTGTATAGTGTCATCCTAGTCCCCTACTGAGGAAGCTGGGGTCTACCAGTTAGACCGGGCCTCCACCTCCAGCTTTACTTTCTCATGGAGTCTTGGTTGGCTGGAAGGTGATGAGGCCTAGGACATGCATCACAGGCGAATGGAGGCGTTAACAATGCAATCTTGTGTCTTCTTAGGCCTATATTATTTGTGCATTTAACAAACATTTATTTAGTTCCTACTGTGTTCCTGGCACTGTTCTAAGTGCTGGGGGTACCATGTGCATGACACAGGTAGTATCCCTGCCTTCAGGGAACCTACCTTCAAGGGGGATACCCAGTAAAGAAGGAGACACTCAGGATGACGTCAGGCAGTGAGGAATGCCGTGATGAACGCAAGGCTGGGTGAGGTGAAAGGGGGTGGTGTTTTAGCGTAGCTGAATCACAAGGAGTCAGTTGTGTGAAGTCTGTATACATGGGAGAGTCTTTGTCGGGTGGGAAGAGTCAGTGGAAAGGCCCAGGCTGGGTGGATCCTGGTGTGATGTAAAGGCAGGCTGGGCGCCATCTTGGGAGCAAGGGAGGTGAGAGACGGGTGGAGTGGGAGGGACAGGGCAGGCATGTCCAGGGAGTCTTGGCCACGCTGACCATTCTCTAACCACTTAAACTTAGAGGGTCCCAAATTCTTGGGTATAAACAATTTTCTGGAAACAATGTGTGGTCCTTTTTGTTTCTTCTTCCCCAGTTCTGCATTTCTTGAGGCACTTTGAATGGTAGCCCCCTCAGCCTCCCACCCTGCTCTGCCTTAACTTCCCTAAGCTCTCATGGTAGAAGAAGACAGCTAGATTCTTGTTCAAACCACTCTTTGCTGACCCTGGTTCCTTGCACACATTGTCCTGCTCTGCAAAGAAGTATTTTGAGTATTTCCTAGGGTCTTTTGTGGCTCAGATGAACCAATCCCAGTGCCTTCTAACAGCTGGAGAGTAAGAAGGATCCTGGAGCGGGGGAATTTCTGACAGCTCCTGCTCATCCCTGGAGAAGACAGAAGCCTGTTACCCGTTACACTCCAGAGGAACACGCAACTGACAGCCAAGGAGAACTGGACAGTTCTTGGATGTTGGGCATCATTTCCCCTGGGCAGTTGGGAGTCATTGTGCTTCTCCCACAAAAACTCTTTTCACAGTCCAACTTGTACACAAACCCATCAGACTGCTAGCCCCAGGGCAGGGGCCTACTATCTTCCTGTCCCAGTACTGAGGGGCTCGATAACTATTGTTAACCTGAAGACACCGAAAACCTTGACAGGGCTGAGCTTGTTACAGCACCATCTTGCTGTGTGTCCATGTGCAGGTGCAACTGTACGTGAGATCAGCGGCTAACAACCACCCTTTCCCAGGCCACACTCCGTAAGTAAGAGACTATGCTACACCCCGAGATGAGATGCGGCCAATAAACCTGTCTATGTATTGACCTGAAAAAGATGTCTTCTACATATTCAATAAAAAATCATATATAGTAGGATCTCTTTTCTTTTCAAGATAAAAAAAAAGTTGGTATATACATAAAGAACAGGTGTGGAGGCAAATACACTAATCTGTTAGCAGAGGTCAACTCTAGATCAATGTATCTCAAATATTATTACTAGATGTCATTTGAAATGAGTGCTAAAAATGCTCTTGCCTAGATCCTCAGAACCTCTGAGGGAGGAACCTAGGAATCTGGATTTTTTTTTTTTTTTTTTTGAGACAGAGTGTTACTCTGTTACCCAGGATGAGTGCAATGGTGCCATAATGGCTCACTGCAGCTTTGACCTCCTGGGATCAAGCGAGCCTCCTACCTCAGTCTCCCAAGTAGCTGAGACTACAGACACATGCCACCACACCCGGCTAATTTTTTATTTTTCGTAGAAATGAGATCTCACTGTGTTGCCCAGGCTGGTCTTGAACTCTTGGCCTCAAGTGTTCCTCCTGCTTCAGCCTCCCAAAGTGCTAGAATCACAGGCATGAAGCCACCATGAAATCTGGATTTTTAACATACCCCTCTGGGGGTTCATTTATATTAAAGAGTTTGAGGAGCATTGTTCTACATTGTAAAATTACAGGCCCTTCTCCTTTGTCACTACATTTCTGTAATGTTTGTGGCGTTTAAAAAAAAAAGGCCCAAGCATATATTACTTTTGTTATCAGAAAAAGACTCTAAGCATTAAAAATGCAAGAAAGAGCAACCTTTCCCAAACAACTGTAGTTAGTTAGGAATCACATCTGGCTCAGTTAAGTCCATCTGAATATGGGAAAACAGTGGCCCTCTGAACAAACAAGCCTTTGAGGCGTTTACTCCAGGTAATTGCGTAATTCAAGCCCCAGCCGCTGTCTCCTGCATCCTTCTGTGTGGTTTTCCCTGAAGGTCTTCCTATTCTTCCAAAAGGAAGGACTCAGGGAAGCCAGGGGCCTGGGGATCTGCATACTTGCTCAGCCCCCTGGTGTGTTGGGGCATCGAAGGGGAAGCCCAAGGGCTGGGCACACCCCTCCCTGTCTTCCCTCCCATCCATTTTTAACTCTGATTTCTTGGGAACCAGAGGAACCCAAAGGAAGGGCGACAGGGAAGACCAGAGGAGGCAGTCCTGACAGGGAGGTGGAGAATTTTCCTGCATCTATAATGGGCTGGGCTGCAGTGTGCAGAAAATAACCTCCCCAAACAGCTTTTCTTTCATTTTGGCCCCTTTCTCCAAGCCCATGGGCACCTAGAAGAGCTTATCTGGGCCCACAAACATCAAACAAGAAGTTTCCATGGCAACTTAAAACTTCCTCCTCAGCCCTGTATTCAGTCTAAATCTCCAAGGCCCCTTTTCAAGGCCTCAGTGGGGTTTCTGAGCAGCCACCCACAAAACAGCCCGAGGATTAAACCGTGCCCCCCGCCTCTCAACCATGCTCTGCTGAAAGGACTCGGGGTGGGGGGAGAAGAAGCTGTACTGGCAGAAAGAACCTGTCATGGGATCCGTGGAGACATTATAAAAGGAATGAGAGTCGCTTTTACAACAAGTTTGAACCGGGAAGAATTTACCCAGTCGAGGGATTTCAAGCGTGAAAGCAGGAAAGTGTGAGGGGGTGGGGATGAACTTAGAGTCTTGTTTCTGAAAGCTGGCTCTCCACCCAGCTGCAATTAGACATGGTTAATTTGGTCTCTTAGCTGCAGAAGGACCCTGGGGTACCTCCATCCCCAGTACATTTTAATTCCCTTGTAATCAGACAAGAAGCATAGTGAGTGAATCTATGGATGGTGAGAGGATGTGAGAGGGAGCATGTGTGCATGTGTGTCTGTTTCTTTGTGTGTGTGTATGTGTGTGTGTGTGTGTGCGCGCGCGCGCAGGAGAACCTAGGCAGACCACAGCTGTCAAACCAAGCAAACTTCATGATTCCTGGCAGCATAGTTGCTAGATGTACCAAATAAAAATGCCACACATCCAAGTTAAATTTGAATTTCTAATGAGCACCAAATAACTTTTTAGTATATTCCATGAAATAGCTGGAACATGCTTACACTAAAATACGATTTGTTGTTTCTCTGAGATTCAGATGGAACTGAGTGCCCTATATTTTATCTGGCAGCCCTACCTGGCAGAGGCAGGGGTGGAGGCTGCGTTTGCCCCTTTGGCTGCAGAGGAGAAGTATAGTTGCTGATGTGCACAGGCACCTGGGGAGGTGCCTTTTGGTCCATAGTGCAGAGAGATGATTTCCTCCCTTCCAGGAACATGACCTGAGCTCCAGGTAGGATGCAGGTAACGCCCCTCAGGTGGACTTGAACTACTGGACTGTATTGCCTTACAGGCATGGCCAAACAGGAGTTATTCCACAGAGGTGACCCTTCTAACCCTGTGATTAAGAGCATGGACTCTGGTGCCAACCCAGACCCCAGTGCATTGCTGGACAACTAGGTGACCTTCAACTCTCTGTTTCCTCCTCCCTAAAATGGGGCAGACATGTTTTTGAGGAACCAAGGAGTTATATTCTGGAGAGCCCTTCACATTGTCGCTGCCATAGAGTCAGAGTCAGGGTTCTGTAAGTGGCAACTATTATTTTCATAACTCACTTAAGAGCATTCAAGTTTTTTTTTGTTTTGTTTTTGTTTTTGTTTGTTTTTTGAGACAGAGTCTTGCTCTGTTGCCAGGCTGGAGGGCAGTGGTGCAATCTCGGCTCACTGCAACCTCTGCCTCCCGGGTTCAAGTGATTCTCCCATCTCAGCCTTCTGAGTAACTGGCATTACAGGCACCTGCCATCACGCCTAGCTAATTTTTGTATTTTTGGTAGAGACAGAGTTTCACTATGTTGGCCAGGCTGGTCTCGAACACCTGACCTCAAGTGATCCACCTGCCTTGGCCTCCCAAAGTGTTGGGATTACAGGCGTGAGCCACTGTGCCCGGCTGAGCATTCAAGATTTTCATCCAGCTGAAAAAAGTGGAATTAAAGACTAGAGTTAGAACAATCTCTACAGTGTAAAACACACACATACTATGCATAGCAAGGATGGAAGGAGACATTTCCAAATGTTACCTGTGGCCACCTGTGGTTAGTGGGATTATGTGTTAGGCCTCCTCCTCTTTAGTCTCAATTTCTTGAAGTATCTATGGTGAGCATGTCTTACTCTAATATTAAGACATTATTTTAGCCGGGCACGGTGGCTCATGCCTGTAATCCCAGCACTTTGGGAGGCCAACGTGGGTGGATCACCTCAGGTCAGGAGTTCGAGACCAGCCTGACCAACATGGTGAAACTCTGTCTCTACTAAAAATACAAAATTAGCTGGGCATGGTGGCAGGCACCTGTAATCCCAGTTACTCAGGAGGTTGAGGCAGGAGAGTTGCTTGAACCCAGGAGGCAGAGGTTGCAGTGAGCTGAGATCATGCCATTGCACTCCAGCCTGGGCAACAAGAGCAAAACTCTGTCTCAGAAAAAAAAAAGAAAATAAAAGAAATTATTTTGAAATACCTTGGGATAAACATTTTTCTTTTTCTTTTTTTTTTTTTTGAGACAGGGTTTTGCTGTGTTGCCCAGGCTGGAGTGCAGTGGAGCAAACACAGCTCATGGCAGCCTCAATTCTCTGGGCTCAAGTGATCCTCCCACCCTAGCCTCCTGAGTAGCTAGGACCACAGGCATGCACCACCATGCTGGGCTAATTTTTAAAAATGTTTATAGAGATGAACTCTCACGATTTTGCCCAGGCTGGTCTCGAACTCCCAGCCTCAAGGCATAAGTCATCCAGTGTTATATTATCTGCTGTATGACTTGAGGCCACCGTTAATGAAAACAGCCTCTATTTTGGGTCTGAATCTGTAATGTCCTCCTTGGGGGCTTCTCAAGGAAAGGAAGCCCACCCCTTCACCACATGGCCAAATTGGCTCCTTACTCCCATTCTCACTTCCTGCTGCTCCCTGTGTGGAGCAGCCAGAGAGTGGGCCCAGAGGCACACGGCCCTGGTTGAATCTCAGCTTCACTCTTGATGAGTTGTATGACCTTAGACAAGTCATGTTACCATCTGAGCCTTGATTTCCTCATGTTTCCAATAGCGGTTACCATTACTCTGCTCCCTGAGAGGAGGGGCAGATCTGTTTTATTTATAAATGCATCCCTTCACCTTGGAAACAGAGGCCAATAAATATTAGCTGGATGAATAAATGAATGAAGGGAGTTGATGAGATGGCAGATGTACAGCAGAGATGGGGTGACCGTGAGTGACTAACAATTATGAGCCATTATTGTGACTACGATCAGAAGGTGTGCAGACTTTGGCATGGATGGACCACAATTTGAATGTGTTTTCTACCACTTTGTGGGGTGGAAAATGTTCCTTAGCGGACCACGGGCAAGGCGCTTAAGCTCTCTGAACCTCGGTCTCCTTATCTCTTAAATGGAGATAACAACTGGCAGTGTCCTTGCGAGGCAGGAGAATAGGGTCTGGAGGCAGGGAACATAAGGTCTCTTTATGGTGACTTCTCAGAACAGAACGAAATCAAATGGAAACACTTCGGCTATGACAGGAAATATCCTCTCTATTTACATAGGGAGTGCACTCAGTAAATGACTGTATAACTTCACTTCGTCCTCTTCGTCTACATAGGACATACACTAAGTAACCGATGGAAACCTCTAGAGGGTATTTAAACCCCAGAAAATTCTGTAACGGGGCTCTTGAGGCCCCATGCTCGGCCCCCCTCCCGCCCTGTGGAGTGTACTTTCATTTTCAATACATCTTTGCTTTTGTTTATTCTTTCCTTGCTTTGTTTGTGCGTTTTGTCCAATTACTTGTTCAAGACGCCAAGAACCTGGACACTGTCAACGGGTAACACTTGTAGAGTGGTGGAGGGAAGGAGCCAGGGCAGCCTGCGCAGCGGATACTAAGTGCTGGCCAGTGCAGCCTTCGTCCCTTTTCCCAGGCACCGCTCCCTTCCTGCTCCTTACCCGGCAGGCGTGCAGCCCCTGGAACCACTCCTACGTGTCTGCTATTCTGTGTAGGTTGATAGCTAAGAGGTGACGGGGAACACTTAGGCCTTCAGATTAGGGAGACCCCTCCGCAGCTTTGTGAAACAATCGAGAACTGGGTGGGGACACTTAGGGTGGCGTGCTTTGTGGGGAAATCGCCGGAGCAGGGATTTGAAATCAGATTCGTCTGATGATAAAGCTTCTCCCTCTCTGCCTGCCCCGCCTCAGCCGGATTTGGGACCCTCCTTTAGGAAGGCGCCGCCAATCCTGAAGTTGGGCCAGTTCTTGCTTTGGGACTTGGAGAACTGTGGTTCCAGTAACTGGGTGGCGGGATCTCCCCGAGGCGGGGCCTAAGCGGGAGGGGCGAGCAGTTCCAGACCTGGACGCGCGGGGCGCGGGGACAGGCACCGCCGCTGCAGACGCGGCAGCTGGTTTGCCTCGCGTTTTTGGCTCCACAGGGGTCGGCGGGCAGGCCCACGGGTAGCGCCAGCTCCTTGCCCAAGGCAGAGGGTAGCTGGCCCTTGAGTCCAAGTCCCTTGACGCTTTGTAATCACGGAGCCGCACCGTACCGTGCAGGATCCCAGCACGAGATAGCGTTTCACCTCCTCCAAACGTCTCTCTCCAAGGATACTCCGTAAGGAAATACCCCAAATACTTACTGGGGCTTTGCTTTCCTTGCTTCCCCCTACATCCCTGTATTCTCCGAATTATTTGGACACTGGTCATACATTACGTTAACTTCATTTTTCTAAATAAAAAGGCCTCCTTTTCCTAGTAGGAAAGCAACACGTGCTTACTGCAAACAAGCAAACAAAAAGATGGAAGAGAAAAAGCATCTGTCATGCAATCCCCAGCCTTAAGAAATAAAACCACCCTGTGTTTCCTTCCAAATCGTTGCATGCACACATATAGAAAGGCAGTTGCTCTCGTAGCTCTGCTTTCCCTTCTCCTCCCCTCCTATGTCATGCCTCACTGGACAGCAGACCTCCTTCAACCTTGCTGCCAGGCTCCTGCTTCTTTATGCCCCATTGCCTGCTACTCGGTCGTGCCCATTTTCCTCTCTCCTGGCCCAAATCTGCCGCGCCTACAGCCGCCTTCGCGCACTTGTGTGTCTCTGTTTAAGAGATCAGCCAGGAGGTGGAATCGCACAGGACTTCTGTAGTCAAGAAACTGTGTGCGCGTGTTCTCACACATAGGAAGAAAACAATGTATGTCATAGATCCCCAAAAGGATGAATGCAGGAAGAGGGAAGGAACAAAGGAAGGAAAGAAAGGCGGAAAGGAGGAAGAAAGAAAAAAAAGAAAAGTAATTAAAAAGAATGACGGGAGGATCCTTTGAGCCCAGGAGTTAGAGACCAGCCTGGACAGCACTAGAGAGACCCCGTCTCTACAAAAAATTTTAAAAATTAGCCGGGTGTGATGGTGCGCACCTGTGGTCTCAGCTACTCAGGAGGCTGAGGCGGGAGGATCGCTTGAGCCCAGGAGTTGGAAGCTACAGTGAGCTACGATTGCACCACTGCACTCCAGCCTGGTAGAAAGAATGAGACCCTGTCACAAACAAGCAAGCAAAAAGAATGACGTAAGGTTAGGAAAGAAGCAGAGCAACGAAGCAGAGGCGCGCAGCGGCGGGCTGACCAGGGATTGAGCGCCGTGCACCGCCGAGCCCTCCTCGCGCTCTTCCCGCGGCGAGGGTGGCGTTGCTCCCACTTACCCGACCTGAGCAGCACAGCCCGGTAGAGTCCGGTGGCGTCGGAGGGCCCCCGGGCCCACTCGCCCAGCCTCTGCGCCATGCCCGCGCGTCTCCTACTGCAGAGCCAGCACTGCGGGTCCCGGGAGCGCACAGCAAGAGCGTAGTCCGGGGCCCAAGCGCCTTCGCGACGGTGACGCGGCTCCAAGGCCCAAACCCCGCCGAGGGTCAGGTTACGGCGGCGGCCGGAGGGGCGGGCGAGGAGATGCCGCCGGGGGAAGGAGGGGGGCAGGGGCCAGGGCAGGTGTCCGCGCCCAGGTAGCAGGCAGGGCGCAGGTGAACGTCTGCAGTGAGGACTCCTAGCCCCGAGGTTCCAGGGCCGAGGCGAGAACACAGTGTCCTGACTTCCAGCCTCGGTCTCCCGCCTACTCTTCTCCTTTCTTTGGCCGCCGGCCTCGTTGATGTTACCAGCATGGGGTTCTGAAGCGCCATACCTGGGATTAGGTCCCATCACCACCATTTAGTAGCTGTGTGACCCCACGATTTAGTCACCTAACCTCGCAGAAACTCAGTTTCCTCATCTGTAAAATGGGAATAACCAGAGTACTTTCCTCACACGGTTGTGAGGTTAATCAACTTAGTGTGTGTGTGTGTGTGTGTTTGGGTGTGTGTGTAGCCCAGAACAGAGGCTGGTGCAGAACACACACTGTACAGTATATACTGGTACTTTAAAACATGTCCCAAATATCGTGGGGTGGGTGGCACTGAGAGGCAGGGTCTTTGCTGGGTGCGAAGGCTGAGGGCAGAGGTCTATGGAACTCCACCAGACTGCTTTCTCTGGCTTTGTGGAGTGTCTGTAACAATCAGAGATGAGTGGGCCAACCAGGTCTAAAGGTGGGAGGTGCCAAACTCACCAGGGGGCTTCAGGAGATACAAGAAGCTGGCAGTTTTGAGGATCTATTCTGTGTCTGGTGCTAAGTTTCTTCTAAAACAAAAACTCATGTTAATTGTGTGCTTCATGTTCTGTTTCATTTAATCTTCATAATCCTATGAAGCAGGGTCTATTAACATTGCAAATGAGAGAAAACGGAGACTCAGAGGGGTGATGCAACTTCTCTGAAGTCACACAGTGTGGGGCTGGGATGTGTGAATGCGGGTGGTCCGACTACAGACCTTGGCCACCTGCTCCTTTTCCTTTCTGTTATCTCATTCACTCGTCACAACAGCCCTGAAGGGTGAGATTCCCTCCAGTTTACAGGTGAGGTCTTTGAGACTCAGGGAGGTGAGGTGGCTTGCCTGTGTGTGCACAACCAAGACCCAATCCAGTTCTCTGCCCACAAAACTTGTGCCCCTGAAATCTAGCGACTCCTGGAGCTGTCCAGGGTACTGGATGGCCTCTGTTCAAGACGGTGTCTGAAAGGGTCAGGGAATCTTGAGCTGGCTGTTGGGGTCTCGGCTGCCTGTTACCAGTCTTGGTACCTTCAAGGCCAACTGTTGGCCAAGCTCTCTTTGGTTGACCCATGGCCACTGCCCAGACCCAGCTTCTGCTCTGACTCAGGGGTCCTGTACCTCTCTGCTCCCCAGACACCATCCAGTGTCCTGAAGGCCCATCTGCCACAACTCAGACACCAGTCAGGGGCCCAAGGTGACACTTGATCTTTGGGGGCCTCACTGGTTGGTCAGATTGATTGTGTCTGTCATCAACAACCCGCCTTCAGGAGTGCCAGGCATGATTCCAGATATTTGGCATTCACTACCTTATATCCTTTCTTCAGAGGATGAAATTCTATCCAATTTACAGTTCACTTCATTTAATCCACTCGATAGCTCTTTGATCAAGCTATGGTTCTTTCTTTCTTCTTTCTTTCTTTTTTTAGATGGCTCACCACGACCTCCACCTCCTGGGTCAAGCTATTCTCCTGCCTCAGCCTCCTGAGTAGCTGGGTTTACAGGTATGTGCCACCACACCCAGCTAATTTTGTATTTTTAGTAGAGACGGGGTTTCCCATGTTGGCCAGGCTGGTCTTGAACTCCTGACCTCAGGTGATCCACCTGCCCTGGCCTCCCAAAGTGCTGGGATTACAGGCGTGAGTCACTATGCCTGGCCTCAAGCAATGATTATGCCCCTTTTACAGTTGAGGAAATAAGGCCCAAGTGACGTGCTCAAGATCACATAATGAGCTGGTAGTGGAGCCAGAATTTGAACCCAGATGGTGCTAGACCTTTTGCTGCAAGGGGGAAAACCAAACCAGCTGTGGAGCAAAGTGGGATGTGGGACTCAGGGAAATTGTGGCTATGGGATGTGCTTTTGTGGAGCATGTTGAAGGGATGGACTCTGGCCGCACCTAGGAATTCTAGGTGGGTCTGACTTACCTGAGCCATTGCGTCTCTGCTTCTCATTTTCACTATGAAATCTGGCCTGAGGAGAGTATGTTTTCTGTAAACAGAAAGAAAGTAGGTGGAGGTGAGGACCCTTGGCTCTTTGGCAGAGGGAGGGGTGATGGGATATTCACAATGTATCTGAGTCTTTTGGCCACTGAAGGCACTGGTCAGGGTCAAAGTCCTCTCCAGAGAAAGAAATTATCATCGTCTTTGGAATGGATGTATATGTGTGTATGTGTGTGTGCCCATGTGTGTATTTAGGAGACACATGTTCTTTTTTAAAAAATAAACTTTATTATTTTTAAAAATAGTTTTAGATTTAGGGAAAAGTTAAGAAGATAGTACAGTTATCTTATACCCCACACCCAGTTTCCCTGTTATTAACACCTTATATGTATGCAGCTGTACATGTGAGTTGTATGGTACATTTGTTACAATTAATAGACCATATTGATGCATTATTACTAACTACAGTTTATACTTTATTCAGATTTCCCGAGTTTTTACCTAATGTCTCTTTTTTGTTCCAGAATCCCTCCAGAATACTACATGACATTCAGTCATCATGTCCCCTCTGGCTGCTTTGGCTGTGACAATTTCTCAGACTTTCCTTGTTTTGGATGACTTGCACAATTTCTAAGAGCCCTGAGGCCCATGCTCTTTTAGGTCAAACTCATGCCCATGCCGTTCCTTCAGACTGGACTGCCTTCTTCCTACCTTCCTGGCAAAGTCCTCATTCTTCAGGGGTCAAGTCAGAAGGCTCCAGGACTTGGTCCTTAGGGCCAGTTCTCGGACATCTTCTCCTGTCTCTCTACACTCTCAGGGCTTTAAAGAGAACTCTAAGCCAACATTCCCCTAATGTATTATATATTTTCAATCTAGACTATGCTTCCGAGCTTTGACCTTGTCCAATCAGCTACTTGACATCTTCACTTGAAAGTCTAATAAGCACCTGAAACTCACCATGGCCCAAACAGAACTCTTGACACCCAAGCCTCCAACCTGTGCCTCTCCTGTCTCCTCCATCTCAGCACATGGCTCTACTCTGACCCTGTTGCTCAGACCAGGAGCCTGGGAGTCTTCCTTGCCCTGTCTTCCTGCAACCTCACAGTCGTCTGATCTCCCAGACCTGGTAAGTCCACCTTCTAGTGAATTTCTGGAGTCCATCCACTTCTCCCAGACCTCCATGCCACCACCCTAGCCTGGGTACCACTGAATACCAACAGTAAATTGTTTTCTGTATTAGTCAGTTTTCACACTGCTATAAAGATGCTGCCCGAGACTGGGTAATTTATAAACAAAGAGGTTTAACTGGCTCACAGTTCCAAATGGCTGGAGAGGCTCCAGGAAACTTACAATTATGGTGAAAAGTGAAGGGGAAGTAAGGAACATTTTAAGTGGCAGCAGGAGAGACAGAGAGAGAGCATGTGCAAGGAAGTACCACACTTTAAAGCCATCAGCTCTTGTAAGAACTCACTCACTGTCACGAGAACAGCATGGGGGAATCTGCCCCCATGACCTAAACACCTCCCACTAGGTCTCTCCCTCGACATGTGGGGATTACAATTTGAGATGAGATTTGGGTGGAGACACAGAGCCAAACCATATCACTCTCCTTCAAGTCGTTCTCCACAAAGACTCAAGTATGAGCTATTAAAGCATAACTCAGATCCTGATTCTGCCTTCCTTGGAACCCTTCTGCGTCATGTCTTCCCTTTGCATTGGGGACTCAAACCCACATGCCTTCCCCAGGCCAACAAGGCCTCTGCAGCCTGGCCCCTCCCTGCCAGCCTCTCGAATTCCATCTGTTTGTTCCTTCCACTGTGCAAAGGCCTGGATGCCTCAGTAAATACAACAAAGGTCCCTGTCCTTGCGGCGTTCACATTCACATTCTAGCGTGGGAGAGAGACAATAATCATGATGAATAAGCAAGGTAGACAGTGTGGAAGGAGACCAGAGAGACTTGGGAAAAAAGGAAGTGTAGAGGAGGGAAAGAGGGTGGCTGGTGGCAAGTGGGGAACACCTGTGGTCATAAGTAGATGCTCAGATGGATCTCAGTGGGAAGATGAAACATGGACACAGACTTGAAAGAAGCTGGGAGTTAGCCAAGTAGACATCCTAGGGCAGAGTCAGCAGTTACTGCAAAGGTTCTGAGCTGGGCTGTGCCTGGCATATTCAGGAGCAGCAAGGAGGTCAGGGTGGCTGAAGTGGAGGGAACACAGGGGAAGTCACATGAGAGAAGATCAGTGAGGAGACAGGGGCCAACTTCCCCCACGCCTCATACTCCAACCACTGAGAACTCTCTCGGTTCCCTGAAAGTCATGGCTTCTCTCACCTGCCAGCTTCTGCAGGAACTATTCCCTTCACCTGGGAAGCTCCCCCATTCTGCCTGGCTCACTCCTTCTCATCCTTTAGGTCTTGGCAGAAATGCTACTTCCTCAGGGAGGTCCCCCTCAACCACGTGCTTCCGTAGCACCCAGACTTCTCCTATGTTAATACATCCCACTGAATTATGACTCTTTCAGCCCTGCTTCCTTCACCACACTGGGCTTGCCTTGAAAAGGGATTGGGGCCTATTCACAGCTGTCTCCCCAGTGCCCAGCCTGGAGCTGTGCTTGGAGGGAACACTCAACAAAGATTTATTGAGAGAATGAATGAATCAGTGAATGAGGGAATGCAGCCACATAAAGGCCTCTGCGCTGTATGATGAAGTGGGTAATTTCCCAGAGAGTGAGTCAGGGCCAGAACCAGGGGAGGCCTCAGCTGTGGCCTGCTCAGGGATGATCAGGGTAAGCAGAATTGCCTGGGGTCCTGTTGTTTCCCCTGGGGGTTCCAATTTTTTGAACTCCACCACCAAGGAGGGGATGGAAGAGGGAGAGGGAGAGTGTTTGTGGTTTGAAGTATCTTTTGTGCTTTTTTTTTTTTTTGAGACAGCCTCGCTCATCGCCCAGGCTGGAATGCAGTGGCGCGATCTTGACTCACTGCAAGCTCTGCCTTCCGGGTTCACGCCATTCTCCTGCCTCTCAGCCTCCTGAGTAGCTAGGACTACAGGCGCCCACCACCACATCTGGCTAATTTTTTGTATTTTTAGTAGAGACGGGGTTTCACCGTGTTAGCCAGGATGGTCTTGATCTCCTGACCTCGTGATCCGCCTGTCTCGGCCTCCCAAAGTGCTGGGATTACAGGCATGAGTCACTGCGCCTGGCCTCTTTTGTGTTTTTTAATGAAAGGATTAAGGGAACAAGTAACCTCATCTGTGGAAGAAAATTTCAGGACATAGAAAAAGGACCCAGTCTAGAGAGTCCAGAGGGGATCTGAGCTGCTGCTCCTCTGTCTCCACACAGACCTGGGAAGGTGGACTGGGTCCCAAGGGCAACATTAGCATCACAAAGCCAGAATTTCAGAAGGAGCAGCTCCCAGAACTGGAGTTCAAAGAAATGTCGCTTGCCTCCGGGATTTGCCCCTGCCCAGAACTGGCAAATTGACTTTACTCACATGCCCTGAGCCAGGAAACTAAAATACCTCTTGGTCTGGGTAGACACTTTCACTGGATCTGGATCGGTACAGGGCTTTCCCACAGGGTCTGAGAAAGCCACCTCGGTCATTTCTTCCCTTCTGTCAGACATAATTCCTTGGTTTGGCCTTCCCACCTCTATGCAGTCTGATAACGGACCGGCCTTTATTAGTCAAATCACCCAAGCAGTTTCTCAGGCTCTTGGTATTCAGTGGAATCTTCGTACCCCTTACTGTCCTCAATCTTCAGGAAGGGTAGAACGGACTAATGGTCTTTTAAGGACACACCTCACCAAACTCAGCCTCCAACTTAAAAAGGACTGGACAGTACTTTTACCTCTTGCCCTTCTCAGAATTAGAGCCTGTCCTCAAGATGCTACCCAGGGTACAGTCCATTTGAACATTTATATGGACGCACTTTCTTGCTTGGCCCCAACCTTGTCCCAGATACCAGCCCTCCAGGTGACTATCTTCCAGACCTCCAGCAGGCTAGACAGGAAATTCGCCAAGACGCTAATCTTCTATTGCCTACTCCAGATTCCCAGCCACATGAAGACACCCAAGCTGGATGATCAGTTCTTGTTAAGAATCTGACCCCTCAAACTCTACAACCTCGATGGACCGGACCCTACTTAGTCATCTATAGTATCCCAACTGCCGTCCGCCTGCTGGACCCTCCCCATTGGCTTCACCATTCCAGAATAAAACTGTGTCCATCGGACAGCCAGCCTGATCTCTCCTCTTCCTCTTGGAAGTCACAAGTACTCTTCCCTACTTCCCTTAAACTCACTCGCATTTCTGAAGAGCAGTAATAACCTTTATGAGCCTAATATATCCCTTCATTCTATTAGGTCTATTCATTCTTTTTTTTTTTTTTTTTTTTTTGACATGGAGTCTCGCTCTGTCGCCCAGGCTGGAGTGCAGTGGCTGGATCTCAGCTCACTGCAAGCTCCGCCTCCTGGGTTTACGCCATTCTCCTGCCTCAGCCTCCCGAGTAGCTGGGACTACAGGCGCCCGCCACCTCGCCCGGCTAGTTTTTTTGTATTTATTTATTTATTTTTTTAGTAGAGATGGGATTTCACCGGGTTAGCCAGGATGGTCTTGATCTCCTGACCTCGTGATCCGCCCGTCTCGGCCTCCCAAAGTGCTGGGATTACAGGCTTGAGCCACCGCGCCCGGCCAGGTCTATTCATTCTTACACTACTTTTTGCAACAGGCCTTTACGCAGTCACCCCCACTACTTGGACTGCATCCCAAAAACTTGTCATCCCTACTATCTTCTGTCTAGTCATATTCCTATTCACCATTCTCAACTACTCGTAAATGCCCTGCCCTTGTTTACACTGCCAGTTTACACTTTTCCTCCAAACCATCATAACTGACATATCCTGGTTTTACCTCAAACAGGCACCCTTAACTCTCTCTTGGAGTGAATAAAAGATCGTCAGTGGCAAGGTACACTCCAATTCTTCTATCCTGATGAAGTCTTTTTTTTTTTTTTTTACTTTTCTACTCACTCTTATCCTTGCCCCCATTCTCCAGTTACTCTCTACCCCTCCCTAATTACCTACAACATACTATCAATCTCACTGACTCCCTCCCTGCCATTTCTAATCCCTCCTTAGCGAACAATTGCTAGCTTTGCATTTCCCTTTCTTCCTGCTCTTACACAGCCGTCCCTGCTCCACAGGCCGACTGGACTACCTCTCCCTCTCCCTCTCCCTGCACCTGCGAACCTCCTTTAATAGCCCTCATCTTTACCCACCTGAGGAACTTCTTTACTTTCTAGACTTCCTAGATTTGGTGAGAATTCCCCAGACATTTCGCACCAACAAGCTGCCACACTTCTCTGCGTCTACTTACGGCACCTTTCTCCTTATGTCAATTCCACCCCACCGACCCCCATATTTGGACTCCTCACAACAAAAACTACTATCCCTGTTGCCGTTCCTTTGTGCATCTCTCAGCAAAGATCCACCGGAATTACCTTGGGTAACCTTTCACCTTCTCTATGTTCCTTCACTCTTCATTACCAAAACCATTACACACATTACCAAAACCATTAGGGCTTTTCAGCTCCGCATTACAGATAAGCCCTCTATCCATACTGACAAACTTAAAAATATTAGCAGTTACTATTGCTTAGGAAGACATTTGCCCTGCATTTCACTCTATCCTTGGCTACCTTCCCCTTGTTCTTTGGACTCTCTTCCCAGCCCCTCTTCTTGTTTACTTATCCCCAACCCCATGAATAACAGGGAAAGGTTGCTTGTAGGCACTGTGCGCTTTCTCATACACCATGAAAATCAAACCCCCCCAACCTAGTTGCCCTATCAATCCCCACTACAACCTCTAATGGCTGCTGCCCTCGCTGGATCCCTAGGAGTCTGGGTGCAAGACACCTCTTTTGGTGCTCCCTCTCATCTTTTCACTTTACATTTCCAGTTTTGCCTTACACAAGGTCTCTTCTTCCTCTGTGGCTCCTCCGCCTACATGTGTCTACCTGTTAACTGGACAGGCACATGTACACTAGTTTTCCTTACCCCCCAAAATCAATTTGCAAATAGGACCAAACAGCTTCCTGTTCCCCTCATGACACCAACATTTCACTACTGTTTTGTTTTTCTTATTATTAACATAAGAAGACAGGAATAGGCCTTGACTTACTCACTGCTGAAAAAAGAGGACTCTGTATATTTTTAAATGAAGAGTTTTGTTTTTACCTAAATCAATCTGACCTGGTATATGACAACAAAAAAAACTCAAGGATAGAGCCCAACAACTCGCCAACCAAACAAATAATTACACTTAACCCCCTTGGACACTCTCTAATTGGATGTTCTGGGTCCTCCCAATTCTTAGTCCTTTAATACCTGTTTTCCTCCTTCTTTTATTCGGACCTTGTGTCTTCTATTTAGTTTCTCAATTCATACAAAACCGCATCCAGGCCATCACCAATCATTCTAAACGACAGATGCGCCTTCTAAAAACCCCACAATATCACCCCTTACCCCAAAATCTTTCTTCAGTTTAATCTCTCCCACTGTAGGTTCCCTGCTGCTCAAAGCAGCCCTGAGAAACATCGCCCATTATCTCTCCACACCACCCCCCAAAATTTTCTCCACCCCAACACTTTACCACGATTTTGTTTTGTTTTTCTTATTAATATAAGAAGACAGGAATGTCAGGCCTCTGAGCCCAAGCGAAGCCATCATATGCCCTGTGACCTGCACATGTACATCCAGATGGCCTGAAGCAACTGAAGAACCACAAAATAAGCGAAAACATCCAGGTCCTGCCTTAACTGATGACATTCCCCCATTGTGATTTGTTCCTGCCCCACCTTAACTGATTAGCTGACAGTTGCATTTGTGACAACACACCCTCCCCGCCCTTGTGATAATGTATAATCCCCAGCCCTTAAGAAGGTACTTTGTAATGTTCTCCCCACCCTTGAGAATGTACTTTGTAAGATCCACCCCCTGCCCGCAAAAAATTGCTCCTAACTCCACCGCCAATCCCAAACCCATAGGAACTAATGATAATCCCACCACTCTTTGCTGACTCTGTTTTTGGACTCAGCCCACTTGCACCCAAGTGAAATAAACAGCCTTGTTGTGGGTGCGCGTGCACACACACACACACACACGAAATGTTGCTTGCACACCTGCCAACCTCCTTCCATTCAAGACTTGTTGGAAAATAAGGCCAACCTGTATCCAGTGGAACCTCAGTGGCCAAGGCAGAGGCCTCTCTCCCTTCAATGGTTGACATTTGGTGAGAGAGAGAAACTCCACCTAGATCATTGCTGATGCATTACTGATAACTGATAGTATTTTCCAAGGACTATGCTGAAAAATATGGCCAACTGTCATGTGTTCACACCACTTTCAAATCGGGAGATGCTGGCTTAGTTATAGTTTTGGTTAGTGAAAGTTAGCAGACACAAATTCCAGAGGAAATACTGTTGTGTAATGCACAATACATCTCAATACAACTGGGCACAACTCAATCTTCCCTGAGGCAAAGACATCTGCATTTCTCCTGTCCTTCCTGTGGCCTCTGCCTGCCTCTTTTTCATGTCCTGATTGTTGAGAAAAAGCTCTTGGCATTGGTCACTGGCAGCCTCAATGATCCTATCCCCAAATCCTCCTCTTCCCCAGTTTGTCCCATTGCTTCTCCTAGAGGCTGAAGCCTCAACGTGAAAGTGTCAAGAAGACCAACCATGGGCCCAATTCACATCTGCCATAGTCTTCCCCATGCACCAAGGAGCATTTAAGGGACCTTGCTTTATTTGTTTTTAAACATTTAAAAATTGAGGTGTAGGCTGGGTGCGGTGGCTCACGTCTGTAATCCCAGCACTTTGGGAGGCTGAGGCAGGCAGATGGCGTGAGCTCAGGAGTTCGAGACTAGCCTGGTCAACATGAAGAAACCCTGTTTCTACTAAAAATACAAAAAATTAGCCGGACCCGGTGGTGGGCGCCTGTAATCCCAGCTACTTGGGAGGCTGAGGCAGGAGAATCACTTGAATCTGGGAGGTGGAGGTTGCAGTGAGCCCAGATTGTGCCACTGCACTCCAGCCTGGGTAACAGAGCAAGACACCGTCTCAAAAAAAAAAAAAAAATTGAGGTGTAGCATAAAGTCCACTAACCTTACTTGTGCAGCTCAATGAGGTTGTATATATGTATCCACGCACATAACCACCTCCAAGATCAAGATATAAAACAAGATTGGCTTGCTTTATATCTTGATATATATGACAAAATATATATCAAGACTGACTGCACCCCAGTCAATACCTACTTTCTCCCAGGGTAACAGCCATTCTGGCCTCTGTCACTGAAGATTCGTTTCTCTTACTCTAGAACTTCACGTAAATGAAATAATAAAATGTGCTGGTTTTGGCCTGGCTTCTTTTACTCAGCCACGTGTTTGAGATTCATCAGTGTGGCTGCCTGTGTCAGTAGTTCATTCCTCTTGATTTCCGACTTAAGTATTCCATTTGGTGGCTATGTCACAGTTTGCTGATACATTCTCCTGAGAATGAACATTTGGATGGTTTCCAGTTTTTGGCTATCACTCATAAAGCTGCTATGAACGCCTTTCCATGAATTTTTGGGTCAAAATGATTGCTCGTTTCTGTTGGGCAGATATCCAGCAGTGGACTTGGGGGGTCATAGGTAGGTGAATATTTAGCTATAGTGGATACTGCCAACAATGATCGTGTCACTTCGTATTGTACTTTTGACATGTTTACAACATAGATTTTTGGGGACACATTGAGGTCACCCCCATACACAATGTTTTGGATTGGCAGGGAGGAGGAAGGTGTTAGCAAAATTGCATCATTGATAAACACAAATGGGCCTGAATTCTGAATTTGGAAGAGATGAGAGTTGGACCTTAGGGTATTTGTCCTTGAAATCTGGAGTGAATCAGTTGGAGGTGTGTCTCTAGGTATCTTTACTTATACCTCCATTAGACTGTAAACACTCTGAGAATAGGAATTGCAACTTATTCAGGGCTGTGTCTGCAATGCCTAGCACAGTTCTTGGCACATGGGTGCTTTGTAAATAAAAATTAATAGATTATTAACGTAATAATTGTAGCAAACAGCTATCGAGCCTATTCTAGTGCTGGGCACTGTAACGTTACTTTACCGATGTGGTCTCATTTAAACCTCACGAAAGTCCTCTGAGATTAGGGAAGAGTGAAGTTCTTGTGAAAGAAGCTGAGGCATTCGGCAGGTTAAGATACACAGTTGGATGGAAATTAAAAAATAAAAAAGATACATAGCTGGCAAGTGGCAGCTTTGTAAGTAGACTTGAGGCAGTCTGACTCAGGAGCTTTCGTGTGTGTGTAAGATGGCAAGAGCCTGCACTCATTTTACAGAGGAGGAAACTGAGGCTCAACGAGGTTAAGAAACCCTTCTCCCTGGAGTCAGCTGGGCCAGCCTCCCCACCTGGCTTATTCTTCAAGGTTGAATATTTGTAATGCAGAGCGCTGGCTGCTGCCCTCCTCTACAACCTCCACTCTCCGGAGCACACAGCCACTGGATGTCACAACACTCACCCCGAGCCTCCACCTCAGTGCTTCACTCTCACAAAGCCACCCTGTTGTGAGGTGACGCCTGCCACCTCTCTTTTCCATCCCCAGGGATGGAGAGAATCAGACCTGGCAATCCTTCCTTTAAAGTGCTGGGCTCTGTTTGGAGCAGGCGCCCAGGCCTGGGACTTGTTCCTTTGCAGGGGTCCACTTACATCACATGGGTGTTGAGTTCTCAGCCAAGGTGCAGTAATGAGGGCACTGTTTTCCATCAAAGGAGGCCTCCACAATTCTGGTCTCCAGAGCCTTCTCACGCCTCCATTCACTCAGCCCCTTAGGTCTCAGAGGCCCAGAAAACTGCTCTCCTGGAACTCAAGCTGAGGCCCTGGGTGGGAGCCACCCACCCCCGCCAGCAGGCAGAGGGGCAATCTTTTCTCCACACCTTGGACTTGGTGGGTGGTTGTTTCATTTCCCTTAAACGCTTGCAAAATAATTCACACAAGTAATACAGAAATCCACTGCTACTGTAAACATTTGGAACTACTCAGTTGCATACAGATTTTCAAAAGTAACATTTCTCTTTACTGTCCCAGCCATGCCCTAATCTCACCCCCTTCCCTGAGTCATCACTGTTTTTGATGCTGCATGTGTGAGTTTAGTCATTTTTCTGCAGCTTCCTTTTTAAACTCTGTGGTATGTCTTGGAGATATTTCTACGTTGGTACATGCAGATCCACCTCACTCTTCTGATCTACTACAGTGTAAACCGCAGTGTGACGCCCTATAGTTGTTTTTTTAAACCATTCTGCTTTAGTTGGAGATTTAGGTTGCTTCCAATTTTTCTTTTCTTTTTTTTCTTTTTAGACAGAGTTTTGCTCTTGTCACTCCGGCTGGAGTGCAATGCCGGGATCTCGGCTCACTGTGACCTCCACCTCCCAGGTTCAAGCGATTCTCCTCCCTCAGCCTCCTGAGTAGCTGGGATTACAGGCACACACCACCATGCCTGGCTAATTTTTGTGTTTTTAGTAGAGATGGGGTTTCACCATGTTGGCCAGGCTGGTCTCAAACTCCTGACCTCAAATGATCTGCCTGCCTCGGCCTCCCAAAGTGCTGGGATTGTAGGAGTGAGCCACCACACCCAGTCTCAATTTTTCACTATTACAAATAATTCTGCTCCAAACACCCTTGTACTTGTTGCCTTTCTGTCCACGTGGGTGAACGTTTCTCTAGGGCAGACACTGGGAAGTGGAAATGCTAGAACAAGCAGTACATGTAAATCTTAAGTTTTAGTAGATGCGCCAAATTATTTTCCAAAATGGCTGTACCATTTTCCAAACCTGTCTTCCGTGCCTGCCATTATGGGACTGTCCCCACTTTCAGCAAGCCTGGATGTTAGGAATCTAGGGTTGTCTACTAAAAACTAATCTCTAGTGTTAGAAGTCGGGATAGCAGTTGCCCTGTGGAGGGCAATAGTGGATAGGAAGGGGCAGGAGGGGCTTCCAGGGTGCTGTTGATGTTCTGATTCTTGATCTGGTTACACAGGTATTTTCAGTTTCTAAAAATGTGTTAAGTAGTATACTTAAAACAAGTGCCTTTTTTTTTTTTGAAACGGAGTCCCGCTCTGTCGCCTAGGCTGGAATACTGTAGCGTGATCTCGGCTCACTGCAACATTTGCCTCCCAGATTCAAGTGATTCTCCTGTACCTGGCTAACTTTTTGTATTTTTAGTAGAGATGGGATTTCACCCTGTTGGTCAGGCTGGCCTCAAACTCCTGAGCTCAAGTGATCCTCCCGTCTCAGCCTCCCAAAGTTCTGGGATTACAGACGTGAGCCACCATGCCCAGCCAAGGTGCACTATTTAATATGCATGTTATTCTCTGGTAAAAAGTTCAATTTCCCCCCGTTCCTGCAATTTAATGGGTGATAGGACAACATCCCATGATTATTTCATTTTGGAGACTGAGCCTTCTTTTGATATTTGGTCTTCTGGATTCCTTCTTCTGGGTCTTGTGAGAGTGCTTTGCCGGCCAGGGGAAACCCTTTTTTGGAAAGGGGAAAAGGGACTTGACTATTTCTGAGCATCTACTATATAGATGCTCTTGAATCCTCACAGCAACCTTTCAGGTAGGTACCATTTACCCCATTTTACAGACAAGGAGGTGAGGCCTCAGAGCAGACCTGCCCGAGGCCATAAAATATCCGACTGAAGAGTCCTACCCTCCTCTCTGTCTTTTAAGTGACAGCTGCTTATGTGACAGGCTTTGGGCTACCCATGCAGCAGGCATGATCCTAAACCCCTGCAACAGCCCAGTGCGGTAGCTATATCGTCATCCCATTTTACAGATGAGAACAGTAAGGCTCAAAAGAGTTGAGTGACTTTTGCTCAGCTCCTCCAGTGATGGAGCAGGTTTGAGTCCAGGTCGGCCTGGCTCCAAAGCTGGGACAGTGAATTCGATAGAATGTTCTGCGAGGATGGATACATTCGCTGTCTTTCTGATAACATGGTAGGCACTAGCCACATGCGACTACTTAGCACTCGAGATGTGGCTAGTGCAACTGAGCAGCTGAAATTTTAGTCTTATTTAATCATAATTAATTAAATGGACTGCTTTGTACAGTGCAGCTCTAAGGAGACAGGACAGGGGGAGAAATGCCACAGGGAGCACGCAAAGAGAACAGAGCTGCCACCAGGTGGGAAACCTCCAGCCCGCCACAAGGGACTCACTGAAGGACCCCCACAGGACCCGACAAAGCCCTCAGAGGTCTCCCTTCGGGCACCAGAACCATGCCCTGTGGAAAGAGCCAGCATTTTGTAATCAGATGCAGCCTTACCAAGCCTCTTAACCTAAGACTCAGGTTCCTTGTGTATAAAATAAGTATCAAAATAGAGCTTGTTTTAATGTTGAATGAGAGAATACACAGTGCCTGGCACATAATTGGTACTCAATAGGCTATTTAATAATCACATTGCTATTAGCACAATTCTGTTATTGATCATAGGCTCACTTTTAAACTTTTTTTTTTTTTTTGAGACGGAGTCTCGCTCTGTCGCCCAGGCTGGAGTGCAGTGGCCGGATCTCAGCTCACTGCAAGCTCCGCCTTCCGGGTTTACACCATTCTCCTGCCTCAGCCTCCCAAGTAGCTGGGACCACAGGCGCCTGCCACTTCACCCGGCTAGGTTTTTGTATTTTTTAGTAGAGACGGGTTTCACCGTGTTAGCCAGGATGGTCTCGATCTCCTGACCTCGTGATCCGCCCGTCTCGGCCTCCCAAAGTGCTGGGATTACAGGCTTGAGCCACCGCGCCCAGCCAACTTTTAAACTTTTAAATAAGCTTTTCCATTATATAATAATAAAGCCATTTAAATTGTTATTCACGGTTATTAAACAATACAGATGGGTGTAAAGCACAACCCCCAAGTCTCCAAATACTTCAAGCCCACATCCTCCTCCCAGAAAAAACCGATGTAAGTAATTTCTTATGCATCTCTCCAGGAATTGTCTGTTCTTCTATAAACATCTAGAACAATTCCAATCTATACTTTAGAAAGTGCAGATGGGATCACACTAAATGTGCCAGAGGTTACACCTTGCTTTGTCACTTTATGGCACATCGAGGACATGTTTACACACTTGCACATTCAGACTCACCACATTATCTACTGTTTGCACAATGTTTCATAGCAGAGGTCATTGAAAACTTATTTTAGAGGTTCTAACTGATGGATATTTCAGTGGTTGCCATATATTTTGCTGTTATGAGGAAGGTTTCAATGAATACCCCACATGTATCTTTCTGTACATGGGTAAGTGCACCCACCCAGAGGATAAATTCTTACCATTGGGATTTCTGGGTCAATGACTGGGTTATTTTCCACTGTGCTGGATCTTGGTATATGTACAATCTCATGCTAAACCTCTCAAGAGTACTGGATTTTAAAGGAATATTCTGGCAAGTTCTGAAAAGGTTCTTCAATTCATGCTAATAATCACCCCTGGAATGTATTTGCTGGGTGGGTTGGAAATTTTGGCAAAAACTGATCTTTTCTTTAAGCAGATCTGGTTTTTAAAGTGTTTGTTGTGTAAATGTGGATGAGGCCCGGAGAGGGGACTTGGCAAGGGGGCTGCTGGAGGTCAAGGAACTGGATCCCCACTAATCCCATCTCAGGCAGGCTGGAGCAGAGAGAGAAAATTCTGCCTTCCTGGGAGGCCAATCCTGTATGAGGCAGAGCTTTGAGAGCTTATGAAATAACACACCAGGAAGCTGCTGAGTCTGTGGCTCAGGGCAGGCAAGGGGGAAGACAGAAGACACCCAGCAGGCTTTGCCAATGACTGGACAAGGGCAGTTCTCAGAAGGTGAAATCTAAACGGTCCACAAACGTAAGAAAGATGCTCTGCCTCCCCAGAAATCAAAGAAAATGCACACTCAAGAAACAATGGGGTATTATTTTTCACCTATCAGATTGGCAAAAATGAAAATATAATGATACCCAGTGTTGGAGAGGGTGTGAGGAAACAGACACTCTGGTGTACTCCTGGAGGGAGTGTTGATAGTACAGGCGTCCTGCAGGGAAACATGCGTTGAAAGCCCTACAAACCGGGCAGATGTCTGTGCTGTTCCATTTCTAGGTATTTGTTTTAAGAAAATAATTGAACATATTTCACAAAGATATATGGTCAAGAATGTGCATTAACAAGCACTGTTCAAGATAATAAAAAGATTGGCAATATGGTAAATGTCCAGCGATAAGGGGTTGATTAAATTGTACTGTTTCTATACAAGGTAACACTCTGTGGCTAAGAAGGATGTTGTAGACCTAGGTTTACTAATATGGAAGACATCCACTATCTATTTATAAAAATTAAGTGAAAAAAAATAGGTTACAGGATTGGTTACATATTTTGTTACACATATAGTGTTACCTTATGTATTGAGTCTTACATATCTATATTTATCTCTATGTAGTATTACTTATATCAATTATATCAATTAAAGTAATGGCAAAACTACAATGACTTTTGCACCAACCTAATATATACATGTTTGTGGGTGTAGATATGTGTATATATATGTGTGTGCATACATAGGTATGTTATGTGAATTTAAGTGAATAATGTTTGGAAGAATATGACCAAAATGTCCTCAGTGATTATAAACAATGGTGGGGAATTTTATTCATTAATTAATATATTCATCCATTTTCATAGTTCTCTGCATTTCTTGAGTTTCGTTTCTTTTTCACTGAACCTGTGTTACTTTTATAATCGAGAAAAGCCTTGTTATATTGGTTTAGGAAATAAAGGAAGTTGATAACTCTGCCTCAACTGTATTAAGCAGTGTAAATGCAATTATTTCCCCATACCAAGACTGTCCCCAGCTCTTGTGCACATTAGAAGCCCGCTATGATCCCAGGCTTGTCTTTAGTTATGATGAGAATAATGAGAAGGAGGACAATGATGTTCATGTATTGAGCACCTATGATGTGCCAGGCAATGGCTGAGTACTTCATGTGCATTCTATCGATGGATGCTCACCGTGGCCCAAGAGGCAAGTACTATTGTGTCTTTAGATTTTCTAGAAGGAGAGCTTGAAATGGGGACTTGGTGCAAGTGACTTCTTGAGGGACAGCTCTCATGGGAAACCTTTAAAGGTGTAAGGGAGGAAAGCAGGATGGAGCAGAAGAAGTTAAGTCAAGATGTGGGCTTAGCTGAAGTCTAGCCTCAGTGGGATGCCCTGGGAAGTCTGGAGAGTAGATGGCACTGCAGCACGATCCCCCCATAGGCAAGGGGGCTGGGCTTTTATACCTCCATATCTGTTGGTCATTGGCTATAGGATAATAGGAAGAGGGTAATCTGCAAGATGGGCTCAACCCCCAAAGTATCTCTGGGTGAGATGCTTCCCATTATCCATGGGTGATTGTCTGAGAAGGGTGCAGCTGTGAGCAGTCAGCACTCACAGTAACTGGCGCGTGGGTGTGCTGGATCAATAAAAGGGATCTAGGTGGAGCACCAACCTCCTGCATATTAGTGTCCCCATTTTACAGATGGGGCTGACAGAGGTTAAGTAACTTCCTTAAGGCTCCTCAACTAGTAACTGGGTTTTGAGCTGCTGTTGGAAGCCCATGCTCAGAGCCTTGAAGCTGGACTACTTCTATTTTCACCGAAAGGAAAGAGGTTGAGGCTGTGGGTGGAAGCCCTCCCAATAGCCCCTGCCCCACCAGATGTCCCTCTACCTTCTCTCTGAGCTTCACACTACCATGTCAGCTGATGAGCAGTTTCCACCTGGGCTTTTGAAGGAGGGAGCCACAAAAAGCCTTTGTGTTTCTGCAAAGGTCCCTGAAGGTTGTACTCTCGGCGGAGCTGGTTGCTAGGAGACATTTCTCAAGAAAGGTTCCTTTGGAAAATGAGCTCAGGCTTTGCCAGCAATTCAACATTATTATACTTGGGAGAGTGACATCCCAACTCGTGCTCCCTCCAAAGCATTAAAGGCAGATCCAATTCCTTCTCCAACCGGTTCTTACAGGACCCAGCTCAGAGTGTGTCCTGGGCTGATAACAGTTCCTGTGCCAGACAGACTCCAAATCCTGGAAAGAAAGGGCCCTTTGAGACTTTGAGATGATCTGCCTGCACCCTCCAGTATATAAATGGAGAAACTGAGGCACAGAGCATTGAGGGACTCACTTAGTGAGTTAGTGGCAGGGTCATAACTTATTTCTCTCATTATTGCACGTGACAGCCTCCCCCACTCCCTGGGCCTCATAAGGTCAATCAGCAGGACCTCAGGATGTGTGGACTGAGTGCATTTTCCTTTATTAATCCTTGTGTTTCAAAGATTTTGGGGATTAAATTATTACTTTGCTCAAACGGAGATGAGCAGCTGGCATTTGTTGGGCATCTACTATGTGCCAAACACTGAACTAGGTGCTTCAGGGTCTTCAGCCACTAACTCTGACTTCCAGACCATCTTGGAGTTAGTTTCTATTGGCTGCTTTTTTCTTTTTTTTTTTTTTTTCTGAGACGGAGTCTCGCTCTGTCGCCCGGACTGGAGTGCAGTGGCCGGATCTCAGCTCACTGCAAGCTCCGCCTCCCGGGTTCCCGCCATTCTCCTGCCTCAGCCTCCCGAGTAGCTGGGACTACAGGCGCCCGCCGCCTCGCCTGGCTAGTTTTTGTATTTTTAGTAGAGACGGGGTTTCACCGTGTTAGCCAGGATGGTCTCGATCTCCTGACCTCGTGATCCGCCCGTCTCGGCCTCCCAAAGTGCTGGGATTACAGGCTTGAGCCACCGCGCCCGGCGCTGCTTTTTTCTTGACTAAAGGTCACATTTTCCTGTTTCTTTGCATGTCTAAACAATTTTGATTGTATACTGTGTTGTGTGTGTGTGATGTGTTGTGGAGACTCTGGATTTTGTTATCCTTTTCTGAAGAGTAAGTTTTGTTTTAGCAGGAAGTACAATTATTAGGTGATCCCTTTGAAGTTCCACCGGCTTGTTTTTGCACTCCTGCAAAGTCCAAGCTCTTTCCCAAGTCCCTCTAATTTGGTAGGACTCACCTCCAAACTTTCTCCCCTGAGGGTCTTGAAGGATTTAGTTTTAGGCTTTGTTATGCAGGTCTGGAGTATCCTTTACACCACAGTATAGTCCTCACACCTAAGGCACCGCCTTCTGGTGTCTCAGCTTGATAGCTGGGATGAAGGTCTCTCCAACGTCTCCCAGCCCCAGCTGACCTATAGTATCTCAGTTCACTCTCAACCCTATAACAGCTGCTTTCTGGTAAGTCTCAGATAGTGTGACCCTGTGCCTGCAAATCCCAGTCCTTGGGCAAGAACCTGTGGGTCATGGGGGACCCACACACAGATTTTGGGGCTCCCTATCTATGCAGCTCCCTCCTCTCCAGTGCCCTGTCTTGCAGATTCCTTTTGCTTTAGTTGCTCCAAACCTGATCTCTGCCTCCTGAACTCAGAGGGACTGTCATGTTCTGTTTGGGCTCCGTTGTCCTGCATCATAGTTGGGAAATTGTCACAGGATGAGAGTCCAGGTGATGAGGGGCTCACCTTGTAAGTTTCCCTTCCTTCAGAGATCACGGTACCTATTGTCCACTGCCTAAGAACAGCTGTTTCTTATTTTGTCAAGTGTCAAGTTGCTTTTAGTGGTAGTGCTAGTCTGGTACCAGGTCCTCTATCATGGCTGGAGGTGGAAGTCCAACTCGTAGTGAGGCATCCTTACCCTCTCTCCATAATCTTGAAATGCTCACCAGGACCCTGAGAGAAAATGCTTAAGCCGTCACTGAGCCAACGTTCAGAGGGGTACAGTGACTTGCCCAAAAGGCACAGTAGTAGACCCAAGAATCAGGTTTGCTGAACTTCATAGTCCGTGCTTTCTCTTTGTGTTGACCCCGCTTTCAGTAGAAAAGCTAAAATCAAAACTAAATTTCACTGTCACTGTCACCAAGGCAGCAGCATTTTCTGAGTTAATCTATGTATTTTCCTATATCCCATCTCCACTGTATACCTTAATTCCTGTTTCTGCCACTGACCCTCTGGTCTGGGAGGTCATCGCTCTTTGCATGGACGATTATGCAGTCATCTCTTTTTTTTGAGACGGAGTCTCGCTCTGTCACCTAGCCTGGAGTGTAGTGGTATGATCAAGGCTCACTGCAACCTCTGTCTCCCAGGCTTAAGTGATTTTCCTGCCTCAGTATTCCAAGTAGCTGGGATTACAGGTGCATGCTACCATGCCTGGCTAATTTTTGTATTTTTAGTAGAGATGGGGTTTCACCATGTTGGCCAGGCTGGTCTTGAACTCCTGACCTCAAGTGATCCACCCACCTTGGCCTCCCAAAGTGCTGGGATTACAGGTGTGAGCCACCATGCCTGGCCCATGCAGTCATCTCTTACAGAGAGTCCATTGTGTTCTTCCCAGAACACTTCTGCTGTCACTCTCTTGCTCCGCTGCCTTCAGTGGCTCCCTATGACCCACAGTGGCACTTCACAAAGTGTAGAATTGAGAGCTGCACCTTAGGGAATGCTATAGTCTGTAGCTCTCCTTTTGGAGAATCACATCTGGACGTGTGAACACAAGAGGCCCTGCAAGAGAGAAACCTCTTTAAGTGGGCTTAATCCAGTCTGTTGGACTTGAAACTCTTGGCTCACCTAACACGTATTAAAGTCTTGTGGAACACACTGGAAAACGTTGGACCACAAAGTACAGGCTAACCTTTTCTATCTGAATTCCAGCCCTTCTACATTTCAGTCTACTCTCAATTTACTTTCTCGTGACTTCTTGTCAACAAACCAACCCCCACCCCCAATACCTATTTCTCCCTCTGGCCTTCATACTCTTCTAGTTTAAGAATGAGATAATCTTGCAACTGCTGGGAGTTTCTATGAAGCGGGGCTGGCCCAGGAATGAGGTCAACCAGAGAAAAGTGGAGCCATGGGAGAGGGACTAGGTCCTGAAGACTTCATTTAAGACCCAGGATCCAGCCTTGCTTGATGTCGTTACTCCTAGACTTTCACGTATAAGAGCCAAAAAATTGTCTTTTCTTCCCCCTTAACCCAGGGCTCCTGCAACCAAAAGAGCACTTGACTGTGGCATCTTTCCAGACTCCTGGTAAGTTTTCTGAGATTGGGCACTATGTCCTGTCCATTTCTATTCCCTCTTTGATTTTTACACAGCATGGTACCAAGGGTTGGGGGTCAAATGTCTTGAGCCACTGTTCCATGAGGCTCCCTTTGGTTGGTCCAGGATATGCTACGATGTTTGTAACAAGGAGCTAACTTTGCAGTTGCCAACCTAAAGTGGAGTTTTCTCCTGGAGGGTGAGGCTGAGGATGTTGGTGGGCAAAGGGGAACTGGCTGTGGTGGGAAGAGTGTGGGAGTGGGAGACAGACCCCTAGGGGGCCTCCATAACTCTTACCCCCTGTGCTGACACTTTGGTGTGGTCCTCTACCTCTCCAGAGAGGAGGATGGGTGGGAGCTAATTTAACAATAGAATATGGCAAAAGGTGAGGGTGTGTCACTCCCATGATCATGCTAGATGGATTTGTATATGTGCATGTATGTGTGTATATGTGTGCATGTACATGTGACTCTGTCCTGCTAGCATGCACTAACAAGAGATTCTCCTTGCTGGCTCAACGAAGTTAGCAGCTAGGTAAGGTGCCCCTATGGCAAGGAGCTGTGGACAGCCTCAAGAAACTGGGTGGCCTCTAAGACCTGAGGGCAGCCTCCAACAAGCAAGCAGCAAACCTCTGGGGTCTTCTGTTTTGCAACTGCAAGGAAATAAATTCTGCCAACAACCTGAATGAGCATGGAAGTGAACTCTTCCTCAGTCGAGCCTCTGGATGAGAACACAGTTCAACTCACGCCTTGACTGCAGCCTGTGAGAGTCTGAGAAGAGGACCCGGGCAAGCAGTGCCCAGACTCCTGCCAAGGGAAATTGTGATATATATGTGTGGTTTTCGGCCACTGATTTTGTGGTCACTTGTTATGCAGCAATAGAAAACCAAACCAACAGACTTTGAAGAATGAAAGACTTGGGTTTGATTTCTGCTCCACTTACCAGTTGTGTGACCTTGCATGAGTCACATAACCACTCTAAGCTCCAGCTTTCTCATCTACAAATGGGTGCAGACTTGGGAGAATTAGAGATAATAAATAGAAAGCACCTAACATGGGGCCTGGCACAGAGTAGGTGCTCAATAAATAGCAGTTAAGAGTTACCCTGATTTTTAATTTTCTTCATTCATTTTTCTAAATTTTCAATGATGATCATGAATTACCTTGATAAGCATAAAGAACAATTTTGCTTAAAATAAGAAGGAAATGGACTTGTCTAAGGTCCCATAGCTAGTCAGCAATAGAGCCAAATGAGAGAGCCCAAGCCTCCTAGGCTAGATCTTTTCCCAGAACAACTCCTTCCTTATCTATAGAATAACAACAACAGCAATAGCAACAATTACCCTAAGAGCCAGGCAACTCCCCTGGACCAAACCTGCAAGGTGGCATAGTTATCCCTATTTTACAGATAGAGAAGCTGGGGCTCAGAGAGGCTAAGTCACTTGCCCAAAGTCCCAAGGCTGGCAAGTGGCAGAGCTGGGATTTGCCTTCTGGAACTGGAAGGAGCTACCTAGTCCACAACATCCAAACCTGGCCTGGATGCTCCCTCCCCAGACCCCCTTGGAGGTGGCGTGGGGGACACCTGGGCTTTCTGGAATGAGGCAAAGGCAAGGAAATCAGCAGTGAGACCTGGCCCAGATCCCATTACGCCAGGCGAGATCGCATTTCCCCTGTTCTGGCACCATAAGCAGGGCAGAGAAGCGGGCAGGCAGCCACTTTCCTGGTTATTCAAGTAGAAAATTACAGGTGCCCAAAATAGCCTGGGCATTCTTTTATTAATGAATAAGCAGTGAGTCGGCGAGCTGGAATGGGGCTTTGCATGCATCCCTTTCCCCTGGTCACCTTCCTGAGATCTGCAGGGACCTGTGGCTCTCAGAGGGGACTCTCTCAGGAGTTGGGGGAGCTGGCAGGATTGGGGTGGGAGCATTTTCAGGGCCTGGTCATGGGAAAAGGGACAATGAGGCCCCATGACTCAGGAGCTGGAAATGGTCCCAGTGCTGAGGGACAGGGTTCCCAGCAGATGCAGGTGAAGAGTCGGCAGGCATAGGTCCATCCCAGCCACTCTCTTCTGGCTGTGTGGTCTTGGGCAAATGGCATAACGTGTCTGGGCTTTCATTTCTTTTTCTGTAAAATGAGGTAAGTCACAAACTTACAGAAACGTTTGTTTTCTCCTGACCATAAAATTAATACTTGCTCATTGTAGGCAATGCAGAAAGTGGAAAAAAATACAAAAGTGACCATGATATCTCCCCCCCTCACCCCATTGCCCCTTCCTCAATTAAGATAATTAGCATTAATGTTTGGTATTTATTTTTCTAGTCTTCTTCTTAAACATATATGAAAAAATGGCTGGTACAGCCTAGTGCTTGGGCTGCTGTGCTCTAAAAATGGAACCATCACTTACAGTCAACAAATATCAGTCAGTCAGTAAACACTGTGAGCACTGCCCTAGGCCCTGGGGTGGCATGGAAGAAGGTTTCTCCCAACATCTCCCACAGCCTCTTTCTGTTTTTCAAGCCCCCTGGCAATGACTTCACTGAGCCCTTAGAGCCACCTAGGGGGTTGTGGAAGAGGTAAAGTCATTTTTTGGGTTCCCGACATGGATATGGGACCAAAGTTGGGGCCCAGAATCCCCCAGTGAGGCCATCTATGACCTCTTCCTATAGCAGGTCTTGTACACATGGGTTGGCCTAGGAATGGCTTCTTTTTTTTTGAGATGGAGACTATATCTGTTGCCCAGGCTGGAGTGCAGTGGTGCGATCTCGACTCACTGCAACCTCCGCCTCCCGGGCTCACTCCATTCTCCTGCCGAGTAGCTGGGACTACAGGCGCCTGCCACAACGCCCGGCTAATTTTTTGTGTTTTTGGTAGAGACGGGGTTTCACCGGGTTAGCCAGGATGGTCTCGATCTCCTGATCTCATGATCCACCCGCCTCAGCCTCCCAAAGTGCTGGGATTACAGGCGTGAGTCACTGCGCCCAGCCAGGAATGGCTTCTTGACCCGTCTCCTCCCTAGAGGGTTGGGGCAGGAGGCAGCTGTTTTCTCCTGGGGTTATTTCTTGGCTGGTTAATATGTAAAGTGCTTAGAATGGCACTTGGCATACAGTGTACAGGAAGTGCACATTACTGACAAGATGGCCAGCACATCGTGATCATTACTAGTTGCAGATAGGCCGTGTGAGGCCATTCCCTTCTAGAGACTGATTTGTAATGGACCTGAGGAGACAGCAGCTGAATCACGTGCAGGATAGAAATGACAACAGCACCAATGACAAACACTTCTGTCTACCAGTTACGGCACCACAGGCCAGGCATCACGCTGAGTCATCTCATTACCTGCGTACAACCACCAGACTAAATGGGAGTTACTCGCTGCCTTTCATAGATGAGGAAACTGAAGCTCAGAGATGGTAAGTAACTCTCCCAAGGCCACACAGCTGGCAAGTGTCATCCCAGATTTGTCTCATGCAGGACCACTTACGCCCATCCATGAGGCTCAGCCTGTGGGATGACGAAGGCCCTGCCCCTGGGAAGCTCGCCGTCAGTGGTAGAGTCCAAATTTGGAACTTTATCCTGAGTACCCTGAATTTGCTAAGGGATAGAGAGAGAAGGCTGTGGACTCTGCCTTGGCGTAGATCTCTACCCTGACACTTCCTAGCTCTTTCACCCCTTAACTTCTCCATGCCTAAGTTTCGCATCTGAGAAATGGGGATAACAAAAGTGTTGATGAGAAGATAAATGAGATAACTGAAGCTGCTTGCATAGGTGGTGCATAGTAAGTGCTCAATAAATCCATCTGTTAAAAGCTTTATCACTGATATTCCCAGAAGAATTCTCAAATTTCCAAGGGCCACCCTCTTCCACCTGAGTGGATGGGCGAAGCAGTGGCTGGTTAACCTCAAGGAAACTCTGGTCGCTCTTCCAGCATTTGGAGTTGGCTGCTTCATGCCAGATAATGCTGCCTCTGGGCTGGACTGCTGCAGACAAAAGCCCTGATGTGATTTGGCTGGGTCCCCACCCAAATCTCATCTTGAATTGTAGTTCCCATAATCCATGTGGGAAGGGACCTGGTGGGAGGTGATTGGATCATGCGGGCAGTTACCCCATGCTGTTCTCATGATAGTGAGTGAGTTCTCACGAGATCTGAGGGTTTTATTAGGGACTTTTCTCCCTTTCCTCAGCACTTCTCCTCCTTGTCGCCCTGTGAAGAAAGTGCCTTTCCTTCCCTTCGCCTTCTGCCATGACTGTAAGTTTTCTGAGGCCTCCCCTGCCATATGGAACTGTGAGTCAATTAAACCTCTTTTCTTTATACATTTCCCAGTCTTGGGTATTTCTTCATAGTAGCATGAGAATGAACTAATACAAGCCCCAATGTGCAAGGAGGCCCTGCCCAGGGGCCCCCAACATCAGCTCCATCCCCTTCACTCCTCACTCCCAGTCTAAGATCAGCAGAATCTTGACAACTGGCCCTGTATTCCCAGAGAGGGTGTCATTATGAGCAGGTGGGGGTGTCACAGGTGTGGCTTCAGCAGGATGAGCCCAGCCAGTATGATGTTTGCCCAACCTGGATGGCTCCTCCAATCAGGCACGTACTGTTGATGTTCTGCAGCATCTGTTTATGGGCAGGTCCCTGATGGAAACTCAGCCCAGAGAGCCTTGACAGCTTGGTTGAGAGCAGCTGGGGAAGTGCTGCTTCAGGGATTGCTTCCTGGGTTCTGGGAACCCCACCCACTGCACTGGGCTGTGATGCCTGCAAAAGAGGGAGGCTCAGAGAGCTCTGAGACAGCTGTTTGGATCTGATTCCTGGGTTTTCCATTGACCTACTGTGTAGCCTTCACAAGGCATCTGACTTCTCTGAGCTGTTTCTCCTCCGTAAAATGGGGAAAACAATAGTGCCGACTTCATGGGGTTATTGTGGGATGGTGCACGTAAAGTATTTGGATAGAGCTCTGCACATAGTAATTACTAACTAAATGGTAAATTATTTTTTGAAATGAAATTGTTTGTTGCCAAATTGCTCTGTGAGAATGAAGACAGGGAGGAGGTGAGTCACAGACTGCAGATTGCGTGTTTTTTTTTTTTTCCTTCGTAGCAGCAGGTTCTTAACTCTGGGAAACCAGCTTTCTTAAGGATCTGACAAGGCCATGTTCTCTCTTCCTTTGGAAAGTCTACATGTCCTCGCATACACATAGCATTTTGCATCCAACTTCATAGAAACTCACCCATGAACCTAAAAGCAAAATCTATGCCAAAGAAAGAATAAAGGATGTGCACCAACATATATCTACTAAGATGTGAAGGAGCGAAAACAACCTAAATATCCAAAAATCAGGGATTGGTCTAAAAAACTGTGGCATGTTGGTATCAGTGGAATGCTATGCACCCATGAAAAATGTCTTGCACTGGGCACAGTGGCTCACACCTCTAATCCTGGCACATTGGGAGGTTGAGGGGGGCAGATCACTTGAGCCCAGGAGTTAGAGATGAGCCTAGGCAACATCGCGATAACTCATCTCCACAAAAAATACAAAAATTAGCTGGGCCTGCTGGCACATACCTATACTGCCAGCTACTTGGGAGGCTGAGATGGGAAGCTCACTTGAGCCAGGAAGGTCGAGGCTGAAGTGAGCTGTGGTCACACCACTGCACTCCAGCCTAGGTGACGGAGAGACAGAGAGAGACCCAGTAAAAAAAAAAAAAGAAAAAGGGCCCATGTAACCAGGTGGAGGGGTGAAAATCTGCACAGACTCGTGCCACAGTGTCACAGTAGTATACTTGCTGATTTTTCTACAATAATAATGTATCATTTGAGAAATAAAGAAATGAGAAAAGTTTGAAAAATGGCAGAGCTAAGTTCACCTCTTAAAATAATAAAAATAGGCCGGGCGCGGTGGCTCAAGCCTGTAATCCCAGCACTTTGGGAGGCCGAGACGGGTGGATCATGAGGTCAGGAGATCGAGACCATCCTGGCTAACACGGTGAAACCCCGTCTCTACTAAAAAATACAAAAAACTAGCCGGGCGATGTGGTGGGCACCTGTAGTCCCAGCTACTTGGGAGGCTGAGGCAGGAGAATGGCATGAACCCGAGAGGAGGAGCTTGCAGTGAGCTGAGATCCAGCCACTGCACTCCAGCCTGGGTGACAGAGCAAGACTCCGTCTCAAAAAAAAAAAAAAAAAAAAAAATAATAATAATAAAAATAAAGTATTGTGGGAAGTATCAGAAAATAAACAGGAAAAAAATCCAATCTCCTATCATCTCCCACCTGCCTGTTATCAGTTATCTTTATGCACAGTTTGGAGTCACGTTTATTTTTATTGTACCAGCAGCCATGTGGGTCTCTTCCTTCCTGGGAAGCAACTCTAGTTGACTCTCCACTCCCACGCTGCGGGAATTGACGGCGCTCAGGGAGCAGTTTCTACCACTGTCCTCCCCATTACCTCCTCCATTGGGGCTTCAGTTACCGCCTATCTGGAAGGACCCGTACTGCTGATGGTCGGCAGCTCCATATCGCCAGCCATGACTCTGCCCTGAATTCCAAGGGAGCCAACTGCCTGTTTTGTCAGACAACACCGACAAAAATAGCAGCCATTTGTTGAGCTCACACTATGTGTCAAGGACTGTGCTCAGTAGATTCTATTACTGATCTATTTTATAGATGAGGAAACTGAGGCTGAGAGATCGAGGAGGTGGCCAAGGTTACAGAGCTAGTGAGACGGGGAGCAGGAGTCAAACTGCAGGTTGTCTGACTTCACTGCCCAGGCTTCTCATGCTGTGCTAGAGCTGACTCCAGTGAGCTGACTTCAGCCCTCCCATGCCAAGGTCCTTGGTCTGGTTTCCCAGACTCCACCAACCTCTGGTCCCTGTGTCCTCTCTCTTACAGCACTCAACCCTCTTCCTGCCCTGCCTAGCCCCTGGCTGCTGTTCTAGCCTGACCAAGTTGCTCTCAGTGCCCTGAGTGCCAGCAAGGCTTCTCTCCTCTGGCCTTTGTACAAGCAGATCTTTCTATCTAGAACACTGTTGCCCTCCTCTTTGCCTGGCTCCTTCCTTCAGGACTCTGCTTAGATGGCGTCTCCTCCAGGAAGCCTTCCCTCATATTTCCCTCTCTAGGATTGGGTGCCCTAGGGCCGTATCTCCCTGGGAGAGGTGAGTCTTGGGGAGGCTTAACCCTCCCAAGTGCTCAGCTTCCCACAGCTGCCAAGTCCTTGCCCTGGTATGGTGGAGACTGATAGGCAGGATGCAGAAGGTGGAAGTCCAACCCTTATGGTCTGTCCAAGGTCTATATATTACATCTGCCTCAGACAGACTTCTGGCTCTGGCTGCTGCAGGTGCCACAACTGCCTGCAGCCTGCTGTCCCTGGGAAGTGCCAGTGGGCTGGACTGGACCAGCATCAGTCACTAGGGGAAGTCAATCTCTCTTCAGTGTTCACCTGGCTGAGCCTGAATGGGAGATCCCTGGAAAAACTGCCACTGAAACTTTCCACTGACTGGCCTGGCTCTGGCTCCAGAGGAAAGAGAGCCCGTGGCCATTTCAGGGTGGAGCTCATTAGCTGTGCTGTCCCAGGCCAGATTCACAGAGAGGAGGTGCCAGTGGGATGTGACTAAAAAGAATTTCTGTGCCACCAGGTCCTAGCTGTGGGATTTTGGAGTCCTGTTTAGGGCTTTTTTATTTTTTATTTTTGCATCTATGTCATGAGTGAATTGGCCTGTAATTTACTTTTCTTTGATTGTCCTTGTTTAATTTCAATATAAGTTATTTTATTATAAAATGAAGTGGGAATTGTTCCTTAATTTTCTATTATCTAGAAGACTCTGCCTGAAACCAAACTGATGAATTCCTCTAAAGTTTAATAGAACTCACCTATAAAACTGCTGTTCTAATAGTAACTCATGATTCAATTTCTTTTTTTTTTTTTTGAGATGCAGTTTTTCTCTTGTCGCTCAGGCTGGAGTGTAGTGGCATGATCTTGGCTCACTGCAACCTTTGCCTCTTGGGTTAAGTGATTCTTTTGCCTCAGCCTCCCAAGTATCTGGGATTACAGGGGCCTGCCACCATGTCCGGCTAATTTTTGTATTTTTAGTAGAGATGGGGTTTTGCCTTGTTGGCCAGGCTGGTCTTGAACTCCTGACCTCAATTGATCCACCCACCTTGGCCTCCCAAAGTGCTGGGATTACAGGTGTGAGCCACCATACATGGATGATTCAATTTCTTTAACTGTTATTAACTCACTCTGTTACACAGGCTGGTGGAATGCAGTGGCATGATCTCAGCTCACTGCAATTTCCACCACCCAGGTTCAAGTGATTCTACCACCTCAGCCTCCTGAGTAGCTGGGATTACAGGTGCACACTACCACATCTGGCTAATTTTTGTATTTTCAGTAGAGATGGGGTTTCACTATGTTGGCCAGGCTGGTTTTGAGCTCTTAACCTCAAGTGATCTGCCCACCTTGCCCTCCCAAAGTGCTGGGGTTACAGGCGTGAGCCACCATGTCTGGCCCAAGCCAATTTTGTTCAACAATATTTTCTAGATGTTTCTTAAAGCCAACTACATCATTCTGTAGTACCTTTTTAAAGAAACCAACTTTTGGCCATCTTCAATATCATGTATTTTTTTTTCTTTAATTTTGGTTCTTATTTTAGTTTTTTCATGACTTTTACATTCTTTAGATTGTTTCTGTTGTTCTTTTACCAACTTCGTAACTTTGACATTTAGCTCAGTAAGTCTCAGTCTTCTTTTCAATGTGCATTTAAAACTATAACCTTCTTCTTAAGGACCATTTTAGCTGCTTCCTCCAAGTTTTAATATATAGTATTTTCATTGTCATTTGAATCTAAAGATTTTCTTGTGCCCTTACAGAGACAACATGCTGATGGGGAAAGTTAGATTTGAAACAGTTAAAGAAATAATCAAAGAAGGAAATTTCAGATGATGGTAAGCTCTGTGAAGCAACTGCAGGACTTGGGACCAAGATGGGGGGAATTTAGCTGGAGGGAAGATGGAGAAGGCCAGTGCAGTGGCTTACACCTGTAACACCAGAACTTTGGGAGGCTGAGGTGTGTGGATTCCTTGAGCCCAGAAGTTGGAGACCAGCCTGGGCAACATGGTGAGGCACTGTCTCAAAAAAATTACAAAAATTAGCTGGGCATGGTAGTGTGTGCCTGTAATCCCAGCTACTCAGGAAGTTGAGGTAGGAGGATCACTTGAGCCCTGAAGGCAGAGGTTGCAATGAGCCAAGGTTTCGCCACTGCACTCCAGCCTGGGTGACAGAGCCAGACCCCGTCTTAAAAAAAAAAAAAAAAAAAAAAAAAAGACTTGTCTCTGAGCTGAACAAGAAGGGGTCAATCATGAGGAGACCTAGGCAAAGGTGCACAGGTGGAGGGAACAATGGAGACAAAAGCTCTGAGATGGGGAAGAGATCGACCTGTCAGAGATACCTGTGGAGCCCAGTGTGTATGGAGTAGGAAGCCCAGAGCATGATCAGCCAGGGCCTGTGGAGTTCCTTGTAACTGCTCTTGAAGAGTTTTGCCAGAGAGAAGAGAGGATCAGATTCAGAATTAAAGTAGCTCATTCTGGCTCTGTCATATGGGAACCCACTGCAGCTGGACAGGAGCTACATTGGACTTGAGGCCCCAGGAGAGCAGCTGGCAGAGGATGGATGGGTCTCAGCCAGAGGGATGCAGAACTTCGGGTGCCGGAGAAGAGTGTCCACCAAGTACAGAGGTCCAGGGGTACAGGCATGACTGTTAAGGGTTGAATTGTATCTCCCCAAAGGAATGTTGAAGTCCTAGCTCCTACCTATGAATGTGACTTTATTTGCAAATGTAGATTTGGAAAGCAGATGTAGTCAAGTTAAGATGAGGGCATTAGGGTAGGCCCTAATTGAATCTGACTGGTGTCCTTATAAGAGGAGAACACACACACACACACACACACACAACACCACCACCACCACCACTACTGTGATGACAAGGGCAGAACACCACGGATTGCAGGCAACACCAAAAGCTAAGAGAAGGGCATGGAACAGATCCTCTGAGAGCCTTCTGAAGAGCTGGCCCCGCCAACACCCTGATTTCAGCTTTTAGCCTCCAGAACTGTGTGAAAATAAACTGTTGTTTTCAGCTACCCAGTTTATTTTCTTTTCTTTTCTCTTTTCTTTTCTTTCTCTCTCTCTCTCTCTCTCTCTCTTTCTTTCTTTTTTTTCGAGATGGAGTTTTGCTGTCTCCAGGCTGGAGTGCAGGGGGGCGATCTCAGCTCACTGCAACCCCCACCTCTTGGATTCAAGTGATTCTTCTGCCTCAGCCTCCCAAACAGCTGGAACTATAGGCGCGCGCCACCACACTTGGCTAATTTTTTGTATTTTTAGTAGAGATGGTCTCGATCTCTTGACCTTGTCATCTGCCTGCCTTGGCCTCCCAAAGTGCTGGGATTACAGGCGTGAGCCACTGCACCTGGCCTTGGCTACCCAGTTTCTGATCATTTGTTATGGCCATCCCAGGAAACTCCCATGTCACTTCACAGTGCCTGCTTGTGATGGCAGAGTCAGCATGGGACCTTCACAGGCGATGGCCGTTTCAGGGCCCGCAGGTCTCACTGGCAGGCCTCTTCCTGAGCAGGCACCACATCATACACCCCAGAATGACCGCTACCTATTCCCAGAGCTCAGGTGGGTAGAGAAAAATCCCTGATGGTCCCTCAAAAGGACAGATACCGCCCCGTTTCTGGCTGAGTTCCTGCAGGTTCTGGGTGTGACATCCCTATAGGACACCTCAGGCCCCGTCCTGAGCTTCCTGAGGAGCGGGATGTCACCTAGAACAAGCCAGGCTCCAGCTTCCCTGGGGCAGCCTTTGTCATCTTAGATTTTAGATGAAAAAGAAAGTTCCAGCTCCTCCCCTCTGCCCCAGGCCCTGAGATCTGATCTCTCACTTACACAAAGCCCCTTGTTCAAGTTAGTTTGGGAGACACAATGTTCTGAAAGCTGATCCCTGGGGCCCAGGAAGGGAGCTGCGTTTTTGGGTTTCTGCCTGCAAGAAAGCTGGCTTTTGATTTGGCCCCTCCTGCCCCACCTCCAAACCCTTTCAAGATAGAAATTAAATTCTCCTGAACTTTAGGCCCCTCTTCAGTGCTACTCCCAGGGGAGTGGAGCCACTACCTACTATTAACTCTGCCTTGCACAACGTGAAGATTTACTCTGGCTTGAGATGAACAGCTTCAATCCTGATGCATGAAAAACAAGTCGATGAGAACGTGAGCTGTGGAGTCAGAAGTATCCAAGTTCAAGTCCCAGCTCTGGCACTTGTTGGCTCTGTGATCTTGAGTCGTGAACTCAACCTCTTTGAGTCAGGTGTCTGCTTTGGTGAAATGGGGACCTCGACACCTTTGTCGCTGGGTTTGTGGTGAGGATTCCATGGTGGTTCAATTATTAGAAGGCTTTCTCATTTATCTTCAGGAAGTGCCATTTTGCAGATGAGAAGGACTGAGTGAGGCTCAAGGGTGTAGGCCCAGGTTGGCTGTGTTGTGCAAGGTTTCTTCAAGGCCTTGGCTTTTGGTGCATGTGGGGGAATCTGAACACTAGCCTGCTTTTGCGCAGTGTAATCTTATCTGAGCCCTTTGCGGCTGTGAAATGGGGAAAACTACCCATGCCAGGCTGCTCAGAGAAGCCAGTGATGCTGCTCACATGAGGCCCTCGCTCTGCACCTGGCGTAGAATTGGCCCTCCAAAGAATGGCTGTTGCTGCCCTCTCTTCTTCTCCCCTGCCTCACTTTACCCCTAAACCGGTGGGCAGCACAGCTACCTTCTCTGCTTTGATATGGAGCCCAGAGTGGGAGCCCAGAGAGGGAGGTCATCTTGCCCAGGGTCCCTCATTCAGGGCCCCTGAGGCGAATATTTTATTTCTTATTCGTAAACGAGGAAGATTGGATTAGGAGGAGGTAGACTAAGATAAAAGTGGATTTAAAAAGAATTAGGCCGGGCGCGGTGGCTCAAGCCTGTAATCCCAGCACTTTGGGAGGCCGAGACGGGCAGATCACGAGGTCAGGAGATCGAGACCATCCTGGCTAACCCGGTGAAACCCCGTCTCTACTAAAAAAATACAAAAATCTAGCCGGGTGAAGTGGCGGGCGCCTGTGGTCCCAGCTACTCCGGAGGCTGAGGCAGGAGAATGGCGTAAACCCGGGAGGCGGAGCTTGCAGTGAGCTGAGATCCGGCCACTGCACTCCAGCCCGGGCTACAGAGTGAGACTCCGTCTCAAAAAGAAAAAAAAAAAAAAATGAAAAGAATTAAAATAATTTCCTTCTTTCTACTGTCTTGGAAATGAGATTTGGCCCCAAGGCCCGAGGATGGGGGGAAGGCGGCCATCTTGGCCCCCTGTGACCTCTTCCTCTCTTCAGGTCTTAGAACATCTGGGAGTGAAGAAGGGCCCCGGTGGGCACCTGGATGGTGGTGTTGGGGCAGGGGGTGAAGTCGGGGGGCAGGTTTGGGGTTTCTTCAATTCTGTTTCTGGGGGACTTTCTCTTTGTGATTTACCTCTTGTGTCTTTGTCTCTCTGTCTCTCTCTTTCTTTCTCTCTGAGCTCTATTTTGAATAATGAGCAAAAGAAAGAAGACAGAAAAAAAATGCTCTCCTTGATCAAAGAGTCTGAGGTAGAAACATAGTTGTGATTGTTTTTTTTCTTTGAGACAAGATCTTATTCTGTCACCCAGGATGGAGTGCAGTGGTGCTATCACGACTCACTGCAGCCTCGACCTCCTGGACTCAAGCAATCCTCCTGCTTCAGCCTCCTGAGTAGCTGGGACTACAGGTGAACCACCATACCCAACTAATTAGTTTTTCTTTTTTTGTAGAGATGGGTCTCACTATGTTGCCCAGGCTGGTCTTGAATTCCTGGGCTCAAGTGATCCTCCCACCTTGGCCTCCCAAATTGTTGGGATTACAGGCATGAGCCACTGTACCCGGACTTTACATAGTTGTTTTTTGAGGAGAGGATGGCATGGCAGGGTAAGTGCAGGGTAGCTGGGATAAGTTAAGGTGCCACCGAACCAGACCTGTGGCAGTCCCTAACTCCAGAACCTGGAATTTGGGGGCCCCTGCGAGGCTTCTGAAGAGGAGCTGGAAAAGCAAGTTCTTTCAGTTCCTGGGACATGCCACAGCCTCTCATACCTCCAGGACTTGGCAGATGCTATTCCCTGCTGGAAACCTCTCCCTGCCTCCTGACCTGATTCACCCTTCTTCATCCTTCACCTCTCGGCCTCGAGGATCCCCCTTCAGTGCCCCAGGTCCTATCTGCTTCCCTCATCGTAGCACCCAGCACTTGCTCTGTCACTGGGGGTGGCTTATTTCTCTCCCATGGGGCTGTGCACCCCAAGGGTGAGCCTAAGTCCCATTCACTCATCTATCTCCAGTGCCTGGGTCCCTGGTACCCAGTAGGTGTCCAGACAACATTTGTTGAATAAATGATGAACAAACCATGAGGGATTTTGCATTTGGCCAGGAAGTTGTGCAGGTGGAAAGTGTGTGTAAATGTGTGTATGTGTGTGTGGTGGGGAGGTGGAGGCAGAGTGAGGAATGTGAGAATTTGGATCAGAGCCTTAGAGCCATTGGAGGGGAAGGAGGGACATGTGGGGGAAACTGAGGGACCCAGTCATTGTCCCTCCCCCCAGCCTGAGGTTCTGCATGGATCTGTCCATGAGATTGGCCTTCAACCCAGGGAGGCTGAGTTACTTCTGGGAAATCAGCATCCTTCTCTCCTGCCCTCCCTACCTTAATTAATTTATGGAGCACCTTCTGTGTCACAATGGTAAGCGAAAAATCAAACAGCCTCCCTTCCCTCATGGATAAATCACAGAACTAAACATGAAATCACAGAGTGGTCAGGGTGGAGGAGAGACCAGAGAGCTCTGTGAGTGTGATGGGGTTTGCCTAGCCCGGGGAAGTGGGGAGAGTGATGGTGTCACGGGGTCCCTGAGGAACTTGACCCCCTTCTAATCTCTCTGGCCTTCCCAGCCACCCCCAATAATCCTACAGGCTTAGCAAAACCTGTAGGCCTGGTTATGCACATGTGGTTCTGAGACAATCTTGCCCTGCTCTTGCACACTTATCTAATCCCCTCACCCTGTGTAGATATTTGAGATCCACTCAGGGAAAGCTTCCTGGAAAAGTCTCAGCTGAGCCGACATCTTTTTTCCTTTCTTTCTCTTTCGATTCCTCCTCCCTCCCAAGCTGGGCTTTCAGCCCTAAGACTGGATGGGGAAGGTTTTAGTCTTGGAAGAGGCGGTTACAGGGCTGTGAGGGATGACGAAGCAGCATACTCCTCCTGGGCAGACCCAGCCAGCACCTGGGGGCACATGGCTCCACTGGCAGAGGGTGGGCCAGACGTCCCGCTAACCCGTTCTCTGGTTTGGTTGTCTTTGTGCAGTGCCCAACCTGTACACCTGTTTGAAGCAGCCCTGGGCATTGGAACCTCGAACCCAGTTTGGGGAAGACCAAGGAAAGAAGGAAGTAAAAGCCCCATTGGGAGGTCTTGGGTAGTAGGAAAACTGCCCTTTCCTGCCTCCAAAGGTCACCCTGCCTGTCTTCAAATGCCCCTTTTGGCTACAGCCAGTCCAGTCCCCACTCCTCCTCTATAACCACCTTCTGCCCCTGGGCTTCCCCAGGGGAGAACTGTCAACTCTAACTTTTTCAGGAGTTTCAGCCCAGGCCATTCTGAAGGTGGGAGTGAAGGAGGTGGCGGCATGGTTCCCAGGGAAGGGGAGGACAGTGTATTTACCAGTTTGCTCAGGCTGGGGAGGAAATCATTCAGAGACTTTCAAAGCTAGTGGGTAAATAGATGGAGTGAAAGGGGAGCCTGAAACTAAATGACAAAGTTCAGCGCTTGGGAAACCATGCTCACAATCCCAGCACGCGTGCTTGCGCCTGACCCTCAGGAATGTGGCCTTCCATGCACAGACATCCCCTTGGCTGGCACTAAGGACTAGGGCTAGCTTTCTGGGGGTGTGACCTGTGCAGCTGCACAGAGCTCTGAGCTCAGAAGGGCCCTGTGCTTGGTTTAATGCTCTGCTATTGCTGTCTTGAGATTCTTAATGATTTTTGAGCAAGGGATCCCACATTTTCATTTTGCACTGAGACTTGCTATGGACAAAGTGACAAGCTCATTTTTATCATGGTTGGGGAGGGCACTGGGAATAATTTAATGCAAACATCTCCATTCCCAGATGGGGACACTGAGACCCAAGGGCAAGAATGCATCCAGGCACTTCTAGAACTTTCTCATTTAGTTCTCACACTAATAATACTAAAGTGGGTACTATTTTAATCCCCATTTTACAGATGAGGAAAGCAAATCTTTTTTTTTTTTTTTTTTTTGTTGAGACGGAGTCTCGCTCTGTCGCCCAGGCTGGAGTGCAGTGGCCGGATCTCAGCTCACTGCAAGCTCCGCCTCCCGGGTTTACGCCATTCTCTCGCCTCAGCCTCCCAAGTAGCTGGGACTACAGGCGCCCGCCATCTCGCCCGGCTAATTTTTTTGTATTTTTTTTTAGTAGAGACGGGGTTTCACCGTGTTAGCCAGGATGGTCTCGATCTCCTGACCTCGTGATCCGCCCGTCTCGGCCTCCAAAGTGCTGGGATTACAGGCTTGAGCCACCGCGCCCGGCCGAGGAAAGCAAATCTTAAACATCACCCAGAGAGTGAGTGCCAGAGGCTTCACTTGACCCCAGACCTCTTCTCCCTGAGTCTGGATGCTTTCCAAACATCTGCATAACGGGGGTTGCAGGGTGGTGGGGAGAACTTGAGCTCAGGATGCAATGTGCCTGGCCTGCCCAGGAGAGTGCTGCCTGGCCAAGCACAGCTCAGTGCAACACTAGCCCTGCCACTTCTTACTGGTGACCTCTGAGCCTCAGTGTCTTAACCTGCGAAATGGGTGTGAGAATGTTAGCCCTTTCCTGGGGCATTCATGAGGATTAAATGCCTAGCTCAGTGTCAGGTGGGGCAGAGGTCTTGGGAATTGCACTGAGGCCTAGGCAAGTAATGACTGGAATTGGCATGAAGGGCAGAGCAGCTTTGAGTGGTGCCCATCCATGAAGTGGGTACAGCAGCCCCTACTTTGCTGGGCTGTGGACGTGTTGGCCGGACAGCATGAAAAAGCATTTAGGGCTGGGCTCACGCCTGTAATCCCAGCACTTTGGGAGGCCAAGGTGGGTGGATCACTTGAGGTCAGGAGTTCGAGACCAGCCTGGCCAACATGACAAAACCCCATCTCTCCTAAAAATACAAAAAATTAGCTGGGCGTGGTGATGCACACCTGTAATCTCAGTTACTCAGGAGACTGAGGCAGGAGAATCGCTTGAATCCGGGAGGTGGAGGTTGCACTGAGCTGAGATTGTGCCACTGCACTCCAACCTGGGTGACAGGGTGAGACTCTGTACTCCCCCACACCTCCCCCAAAAAACATTTAGCATAGTGGCTGCTGGTGGGGTTGGAGCTTGACAATTGACATTCCTCTTCTTCCTTTCTGTCATCTTCCCTCACACCTTGGGATGGAATATCTGTCAGTGCAATTGGAATTCAATTCACATGCCGTCAGAGACTTAGAAGAGCAGGTGGGGCAAGCCCTGGGGCTGGAATGCACAGAAGTGTTGGCTGTGGATAGAAATCAGGAGGGAGTTCCAGGCAGGCAAATGGAGTGAGCAAAGGTGGAGAGGCTGGAATGATCCTGGAGACCAGGGCCCAGTGGGGAGGCTGCTGGGCAGCATGGGGGCTCTGCCTTTGCTGGGGGGTACTTTTTCCTCACCCCCATGAGCTCCTGACACATTTCTCCTCTTGTCCTCGAGCCTCCCATTGTGGACCCAGAAGTCCTATGGGAACCCAGCTGTGGAGTCCCCATAGCACCCAGGAGTGAGGTGCGAGGCCCCATTCCCCTCAGAGAAGCCGTCTGAGGCAGTGGGTAGAGTTGGGGTGATAGGATGGCATGGGCTGTGAGGGCCTCCTGATGAGGTCCTCATGTGTCACTGAGCTGGGCGCAACGAGTTGGAATCCTCTTCTGGGCTGGGCAGCCCTGAGACCAGGCAGGCCCATCCATCATCGGTGGGGAAAATTGTTCAGGGAGCCAGCAGGGCCCAGCCAGATGTATGCCGTCTGGCCTCCGTCAAAATGAACACGCCCTTTCAGGCCATTCATCAAACTTAGCCGTAGTGCTTCTATTTTCTTCCCCTTTTGTTTCAGTCAAGGCAACTTTCTCTTAATGAAGACGAATGCAAAGCAATGAGTGACTTGGTAAACAACAGGGTCAGAGAACAGGACTCTTTCAGGGCCAAAAAAAACCTGGGTGGTGTTGGGTTTGGAGAATGTTTTAGAGAACGAAAGCCAAATGTACGAACCTCCAGGGGCCTATGCTGCTGCCTCCCGCCCTGCAGAAGCTCCACCTGCCGCCTCTAGAGCAGCAGCAACAGGACCGTGTGCCATTCCCTGAGCACCCACTGAGTGCCAGGCACCTCGCCCAAGCCTACTGTGGAAGGTAAATCATCATGCTGCTTGGCAGCTGAGGAAACTGAGGCTCAGAGGGGTTAAATGAGATACCCCGAGAGGGGCTGCAGGGGGATGTGAGTACTGTTGCGTTTCTACCTTCAGAAGTGCCAGCAGTGGGGTTTGCTGTTTGAGAGGCCAGGCTCTTAGGGCGGCCTGGGTCAAATGTTAACTCCACCCTTACTAGCTGGGTGACCCTGAGCCTCTTGCTTAATCTCTCCATGTCTCTGGATTTCTGAGGGATAAAACTCTCCATGTCCAAGAGCTGTTTGAAGATTGAATGAGCGAATTGGTGCAGAAGTGGCAGTACATGGGAGCTGTGCTAGGAACATTTTCCTTTTAGTAGCTCCTTTACGGGTGGCATTACGGTCGCAGCCTGGGGCGCTGGACTTGTGCAGGGGCAGCCTCTGGAAGCTTGTGGTTGTGTCCTCTATCCTGGGCGAGGGCACTGCCTGCTGCTGATTGGGGTGGAGGACGGCATGCCCACATTCTGTTGGTGTCTGTGAACTGGCTGGTGTCTGAGGCCCATGGAGGGTGCTTTTTTTGAACCCATTGCTGCCCCAGGACCTGTAGCCTTGCTGTGCAATGCAAGGACTTAAAATGTGGCTCCCTTCCAGATATCTGGGTTGCAGTCACCTCTCTAATATCAGTGCATGCCCAACGGGTCAAATGTTGAAGCTTCTGGAATGTTCCAAACAGTGTTAGCGGGATTGCTTCTCTGTGTTAAAATACCTTCTTGCAAAAACCCTGATAGAGGACAGGGAACCCACCTTGGTGCCCATGATGGGGCAGATTTTAAAAAATGTCAAGTCTAAGGGAAGTTCAGGTCCTGCCTAAGAAGAACAGAAGCAACAATGTCTGTGTTTTGACTCCTGGCCCAGTGGTCTATCTACCACACCTTTGACCCTTTCAGTGTTCTTCCGCTCTCTCTGCCCACCCTACAGCTGGAGAGAACACTGTCTCTCCTCCTGGGGGTCCATTACAATGAAATGTCCAGCACCCACCCTCCTGTCCATTAAGTAGCAGTCATGCCATTGGGAGACAGATCTCCGGCTCCAAGGATGGGCTCTGGTTGGCCTTAACCAACCACATGATCCCTTCCATCGCCTGCCAGTGTGGGTTTAGGATTCTAGGCAAAGCCTATGCCCCTGACATTCCCCAAGGGACAAAGGTGACTTCACCTAAAAGTGAAGTCCAGACCTTGCCTAAGAGGAATAGAAGCAATGAAGTTGTGTTTTGACTCCTGGCCCAGGGGTCATGTGCCCAGTCACCTCTGCTTCAACTGTCACACACACTCCCAACTATTTTTTACCTGCCTATCAGTCTCCACAACTGACCGGGATGGCCTCAAGGGCAGGGGTTGTGTCTCCTCACCCTTGGCTCCAGCTCCATACAGGCCCTGGCACAGGGCAGCAGGTGCCTGATCAACAGCCTTCTGTGGGAGGTTGGGGTGGGGCTGAGGAAGATGCCATGGACAGAGCTATGGACCAGGAAGGGTGCGATGGGCTGGGCTGTTTGGAGTCAAGCAGAATGGGGTCAAAATCCTACCCAATAAAAATGAGGAATAAAAATAAAACTTTAAACACCGCCCCCCCACCCGGCAAGTGACTGAACGGACCCCCTCTTGGCCAAGGAGACCCCAGAGAAATCTTGAAAACCGAGTTTCTGGCCATGATGGGATGGGAGGCTGCATGTGCCCTGCAGTGCCCCATCCCTTGATAACCTCCATTAGACTTTCTTCCCTAAGAGCTAAACAGAAACCGACCTTTTCAAAAGACTCCATACTGATTTCAATCAACTGCGCCTCCCTTTTGTGGTTTTAACACAAAAACCAACCAGCATTTTTTCTTGACAAGAGACCACCGATCACAGAGCGGTTCTAACCAGTCTGCAGAGGATGCACAGTGAGGGTTTTTGTGCCGCCTGCTTCACCTTTGACATCAGAGGGCTGAAAACTCCACTCTCTGATCACACTAAGGCCAACACTTTTTTTGTATCTGGGGCCCATAAGAGGCATGAAGCTCAGTTGTGCATGCAGATGTTTCTCTTTCATAAATATGCATGACTCCTCCCACAGCTTATTTAATATATATATTTGGCCATGCTGCTCATCATAAATTTCTATTCCCTTTGCCTCTTCCTCAAAATATGAGTTTCTGGATTCTGGTCAGAGGCCATGCTTCCCAGCCTGTCGGAATGGCCACCCTGCAGGCTGCAACCCTTTATGAGAAATAAAGCTCTTCTTTCCAAATTAACAACAGCAACAACAACAGCACCCTGCTCTTTCCCCCACTAGTTGCATGACCCTGGCTAAGAAATTACTTCTTCCTTGAGTTTCTCAACCTTGATGAAACAGGTCATCACTGGTTGTCTGAGGATCAGAGTCCCCCGTTTATTGGGGAGCCTCTGGGCGTGGGGTAGCGCACAAAGCACTTCAAAGGCATCATCTTGTTGAACCTCCCACGAAGCAGGTACCAGCCCCCTTTTATAAACAAGAAGCTGAGGTCCAGAGGGGTTCAGGTCATCGCCACAGTAGGTGGGTGGTGGAGCTGGGACCCGGCAGCCTGCCTATGCCACTGGGATGGCAGTGCTGGGTCACAGTGGGCTGAGAGCAGTGAGCATGTAGGATAATCCCGAGAGCTGGTGAGTAAGTGCAGGCCCCTCCCCTCTTTGCTCCTAAGAGGCTGACCCAGGAGGTCTGACCGGCCCTGAGAAAGTGACTGTTTCACAAGCTCCCTCCTACTCTCCACACCACAACGCTGATGCAGGGGTCCACAGAGCACATTTCCAGAAACACGGCTCAGGCAGTGCTGTCTACAAACCTCTAGCTGAGAGCGCAGGCTTAGAAGGCGAGGGATAATAACATGAACAGAATTCTAATAATAACGGAGCAAAGCCTCTACACAGTGCCAGGCAGTGTTCTAAACACTTTCACTCACTTAATTTTCACAATGATTTTCCAAGGTAGTGATTATTAGTGGCCCTATTTTACAGGTGAGGAAATAAGGTACAGAAAGCTTAAATAACTTGCCCATTGCCCTACAACTGGTAACAGCTGGTTAGTCAACTTTATAATAATAATAATAACAACAATAATTTTAAGATCTTTCCCCTGTATCCACCTGTGTCAGACACTCTCCTGAGGTATGGGGAAGGGGTACCCAGGGAGCTTTTACTCAGGGAAGTAGAGATGTGTGTGGTCAAGACCAGGGAACCAGAGAGATGTGGCTGTCCCCAAGTCTGTCCTAGAGATGGAGAGATAGGACACTGGTTTTTCCCTGAGCCCCAGCCTACTTTCTAGATGCAAGTCTTGGCTGTGAGTTCCAGGAGGAGGGCTGGTGGGCAGTGCCAAATGAAGCTTCAGGGTAGGTGGGTTGGGGCTCCCACTTGCTAGGTCTAGTCTCCCTTCCCATGTCCAGGGCCCCAACAGGACACTTGGGGGTTCCTACCTTCTTCCCCTGGGCTGCTCCCATGGCACGAAGTGGGCACCAGGCCTGGGTGGGCTTCAGGGGCCAGGCTGGGGTCTTCCCTGATGGTGTTGATCTCAGGAGCCAGGACCCAAGGGGCTCCCGGGGCCAGGGCCCCCTGTCCTCTTGTGGCTCATTCTCCCAGGCACAAAGGAGGCTTTCACAGCTGCTCCTAAGCCTGGAGCGCCTCAGACAGGCTTAGGGCGATTGATCCTGACAGAGGGGCCAGTGTCCCCAGGCGGCTTCCATGCCCTTCTTGGGTCCCTGCAGCTCCTCACCTCCCAGAACCCCGCCTTTCTGAGGAAGGGAAACTGAGGCAGCTGGGAACCGAGGGAAGACGCAGGGCACTTCACACACCGGTGGCTCAGGCGCAGCGGGTGACCTCTGGCTGGCCCACTGGGCAGGACTTGGCCTTCTCGTCTTGATGGGCGCCGCTCAGCAGACAGGGCCAGACAGTGGAGGCCATAGGCTGGCTGAGGTGCAGAGCTCTGGGAGGGCTGCGTGGGGATATCAGCTTCAGCTGGACAGCCCCATTAATAACAGACCTTGAAGACGCTTGCGATCTGGGGCTCTCCCACAGCAGAAACTCTGAGAGCAGACTCCTTCATTCAACTGGGCAGCAGGCTGCCTGGGAAGGCTAGAGGGCGGCTGGTCTGGGCTCAGGCCAAGAAAATATCTGGAGGCCGGATTTCAGGCCTGGGGCCAAGTTCTCAAAGTGCCCCCGGCAGTCACCCTCCTCCTCATTTGCCAGCCTCTTCCTTCTCCGTGATGCCAGCTTGTGGCAGAGGTTAAGGCTGAAGAGACCTTGGGCTTGAACTGTAGCTCTGTCCCTGATAGTTGTGTGGCCTTGGCGGCATGATGTGGTGCGTGTGTGTGTGTATGTGTGTGTGTGTGTGTGAAGCTCTCACACTGCACAGAGCTATATGGGGTAAGGTGTGTGTGTACAGCTCAAGCCATCGTTTTGTGAAAGCATAAATCAGAGCGTGTCGCTCCGTCTTATCTGTCACTTCACCAAAGGTGGGGTAACAGTTGCCCCCACTGCATGGGGCTGTGGGGATGCACAGAGCATCTGGCAAACAACAGTTCCTCAGAGAAGTTAGGCGCTGCTGCTATCACGCTGCTAAGAACACAAATGATAAGTCCACTGCCCACTGGTAAGTCCCAAATAACCAGTTCACTAAGCACAACACCCTTTCCCAAGAGGCGGGTGGGTCGGGGAGAACTTGCCACCCTTTCCTTTCCTCTAGCACGGTGCCTGGCACACAGTAGGTGCCTGCAGCACATACACAGATGACTCACAGAATGGCAGCTGGGGGAGGGTCAAGAATTAGGCATTCTAGATCCAGCCTTCCAACAGAACGAAATCCCCCAAGGTCCACAAGGTCTGGTCAACGGTCTTGCTAGGACCTCGTTTCCCTCTCCTCCCTCTCCCTGGCCGTTTCTGGGTCACAGCACCTCTCCCCTCTTCTCAAGGCCTTTGCACTTGCTATTCTTTCTGCGTGGAATGTTCCCCTCCCTACTTCCCCTCTACTCCCCATATTTTGAGCTTTGCATGATTCTATCCTTTTTGTCCTTCAGGCTCCTCAGAGAAGCTTTCTCCGACGCCTTTTGCAAAGCAGGTCCCAGGCTCTCTGTTTATTACTTTGTCGTAGCACTCATCAGCAACTGAAATGATATGACTTCTGTGTTTATTGTCTGTCTCCTCTGCCTGGAATGGCAGTTCCACAAAGGCCAGGGCCTGGTCTGTCCTGCTCCTCAGTTTACCCCGAGTCTAGAGCAATATTAGTAGAAGAATCCATGATGGATTAAATGAAATAGTCTAAGTAGGTCGAGTGCTTAATGCAGTCCTGGCTCATCGAAAGTGCTCACTGCATGGCACTGCTTAATACTGTTGTTGTTATTACTGTATTTCCTCCAATGTCCATGACCCCTCCAGCCAAGCAAACATGTGGCTTCTTCCTTCTGCCCCTTCCCTTGGGGTTCAGCCCCTGCCTTCCTCGGCTGCTCCCCATTCCTTTTCTCCCTGTTCCAGTCATGGCCTGATTAGTTTCGGGTTTCCTGCGGAAAGGAGAGAGTCCACAGAATTGTAAAGGGAAATGACTAAATTGGCTGTCAGATGGAGCAGTAAAAATGCTGTAAGTCAATGCTGAAGATCAAACTCCTTTGGCAGCCATCCCATAATTATCCACCAGTTTGACTCTTGGTGGGGTGGGAGGAGAGAAAATGAATTTTATGCATTTATTAATTTTTTCCATCTGCTTGGAGCCCTTCTGAAATGTAGCTTAGTGCTGCAGTGAAAGCCTGGTTGACGGAGCCTGTGATTGTGCTCTGAAGTCCAGCCCCTGGCAGGATAACGGCCCAAAATGCAACATTCAGGCCACATGGCATGGGCAGGAGGAATGGGGGTGGAGGCCCCAGAGCCCAGGCACAGAGGATGTACTTGGAATACGTGAACAGATAATTTATGAAGTGACAGCTGGTGGTGGAGGACCAAGGAGCAGGTGTTGTAGATCCATCTTTGCCCTATCTCAATGCGTGTGCTGGGCACATCCCTTAGACTCTCTTTCTCCATCTAAAAAATGAGAGTAAACATCTGCTTCTTCTGGACCCACAACCTTATAGAAGGAAGTAAGGCTTACAAAGTGTGAGGGGGGCTTTGGGCTTTAAAAAGAGGAGCTCTAAATCCCTTGAACCCACTTCCGCTCCATCTCTTCCAAAACAGTGAAGGCAGAGGTTGAGAATTCTAACTCCGAGGTTCTGTGCAATCTTCAAAAGTCTTCAGAGCCATTCAGGAGCAGGGGAAGAGGGGGAGGAGAAAAAGGGGAAGGGAGGAAGAGAGGAGGAGAAGGAGGATGGGAGAAACACTGTTTACCTGAGAGTAAACAGTATGTTTAGGGCAAACATATCTGTTTCATGTAATGTTGGAGACAGACTGGAATTCCAGCCCTTATTATGAGACTCCTTATCTACGTGACTTTGGACAAGTCACATGATCTCTCTGAGCCTCATCTTCCTCCTGTGTAAAACAGGATAACAATGGTTCCCACCCCGTGGACAAGGGGGCTATGAGGATGAAATGAGGTAATTCATGTGAAGCTCTGAGCAGAACATCTGGAAAACTGCAATTCTCTGTAGAAGTGAGGAGCTGCAGTTGTTACACTATCAGCAAGGCTGAAGATAAGTTCACTGCCCCTTGGGAAGTCCCAGATAACGAGTTCATTAGGCACAACAGCCTTTCCCAAGGGTTGGGTGTGTGGGGAGAACTTGCCAACCTTCCCTTTCTAGCTTGTGCTGCCACCTACTGGTGAGGACCAGAATTACAGCTTCTGGAAAGCTCTCCCCATGACCCCACCCCTTACAGCTCCATCCTCACTCTTGGGGTGGGTGGGAGGCACATTGGCAGGGAGTGGGGAGGCAAATCCAAGCCCCCAGTTCTGAGGTCATGATTAGCTTGCAGAGATTCCTTAAGGCTTGTCGACCCCAGTGAGAAAATGTGTCCCAAGTCTTATCCATTTCACTTTCTTTTTTTTTTATTTTTTTAATTTATTTTTTATTTTTTATTATACTTTAAGTTCTAGGGTACATGTGCATAACGTGCAGGTTTGTTACATACGTATATTTGTGCCATGTTGGTCCATTTCACTTTCTGATGATCCCTAGGACAGGCCCCTGGTCCAGGCCACCACCCTCTCTCCCTGGATGACACGACAGCCTCCTCACTGGCCTCCCTTCCTCCATCCTTCTCACAGCAGCAAGGAATTTTCAAAATATGCAGATCCGGTCACCTTGCCCCCAGCTTAAATCTCCCAGTGTGTTCCCTGCCCTGGGACAAAGTCCAAGCCCTCTGCCCAGCTCACAAGTCCCCTTGGGCTCTTACCTCCCACTCAGCCCTGTCACCCACCCTCTGCCCCTTCCAGGCCTTGTTTGTGCTGTTCCCTGGCCTGACATGCTCTTCCCTCCCTTCTTTGCCTGGCGAGCTCCTACACACTCCTGAGGGCTCAGCGTGGGTGCTGCTTCCTCCAGGATGCCTTCCTGGATCCCCCAAGGCTGGGGCAGGGGTCCTGTAGTCTTTCCCCTTACCAAGCCATGTCGTCTCTGGATTCGTATCCACTGCTAGACTGAGTGGGAACGGTGCTGGGTTTTCTTCACTGCAGCAGCCCCAAGCCTACTGGACTTTTGATGCATAGCAGGTGAATCTTAACTGTTTTGCTGAGTGATGAAAGTGACTCTTTATGGTGATAAAGATCCAACTCTCTACAGCTCAAGCTGACCTGGGGGTCCCTGTAGTGGTCACAATATCCTGAAAATGACGTTGAGAATCTGACGGGTGTTTGCCACTTTTGTGATACCCAGCCCAGGGGGGCCTAGTGTGACTGGCTCGAGAATGCAGTCTCCTTGGTGGGTTATGGGCATACAACGATGGCCACTTGGGCTTATCTTCTGGCTTATTCTGGGCATCTGAGGATGTGTCCCCTGAGGCCTACACCCTTTCAAGGAGTGGGAGGCTGGAGGAGGGCATGATCCCTATCTCTGCCTTGTGTTTCCTGGTGTGGAACAGCACGTTGCCTCTTCCATGGGCTCCACATGGCAGTGGCAAGTGCAGCTCCCCAACTCTGAGCTCTTTCTCCTTGAAAACTGACCCCTTTTATGACAACAATTCCTGCAGACCTGGAGGTCTTATCTCCCAGCCCAGGCTGGGGCTCGGTCCCATCCAGCTGGCCATGCCCACCGCCTCTCTTAGGATGGGTCCCCAGGATCCCACTTGGGATAGGGATCGTCATGTAGGTGATTGATTTGTTAAGGACTGGCCCCTAGGGATGCTGATAAGGGAGTGGAGGAGCAGGATGGGAAAGGGGAAGGAGGTAAGCAAAGGGACACTTTCAGGCAAAGCCCCAGTCCCCCCTGATCCCTCTGGGAATTCTGGAGTGTAAATCGCACCTTGTGGTCATCATGCCCCAGGATTAGGAGCTGGCCTTTCACATTCCCACACCCGCCAGTCATTAGCTAAGGAGCTTCCTGGTCTGTCTTCTTTGCACTTGTGCTCAAAGAAGGTATGAGTAGCCAAAGGCAGTTCTTCAAAGAAGAGTTCAGACTAACCATTAACAATAAAATCTGGGAAAGGGGAACTGAGACTCTTCCTTGCTTTCTCTGATTGAGCCAGTTGACATATTCTCTGTCTTCTTTGAAGTGTTGTACGGTGCACTTTCTGGAAAAGTCCATGTGTCTTCTCTTCAACCAGGCAGCTACCTCATGTCTTAAAATGGTGGCCACTGCCAAGAGCCCTCTGCCTAGCACTGTCCCTGCTCATGAGCTCACTTTAGAGGTCTTTATACGTTCTTTAAAAATATTATAAGGTACTCTTGATTGTTGTAAAGCGAAATTTCCAAGCTCTCAAAGGTGTTTATGGTCATCATGAAAATTTCCTGCCACCTTCATTCCCAGAGCAGGTTTCTGGGAAGATGTTTTTCCAGGTAGTCTACTGATGTGGTTGGAAGTGGTTATTCAGGTCTGCCAGCATGCTCCCCCTTTCATCCCTGAGGGTGAGCTGAGGTGGGCTGGGCAGGGAGTGATGGAATTAACAGGATGTCTGGATGGGCACCTTCTGGCTTCCTCAGCCAACCCTGAGCATGGCTCTCCCCAGGGCTCTTTGAATTTTTTTTTTTTTTTTTTAATGGAATCTCACTCTGTCACCCAGGCTGGAGTGCAGTGGTGCAATCTCAGCTCACTGCAACCCCCGCCTCCCAGGTTCAAATGATTCTCCTGCCTCAGCCTCCCAAGTAGCTGGAATTACAGGTGAGTGCCACCATGCCTGGCTAACTTTTACATGTTGGCCAGGCTGGTCTTAAACTCCTGGCCTCAGGTGATCTGCCCATCTTGGCCTCCCAAAGTGCTGGGATTATAGGCATGAGCCACTGCACCTGGCCTGGACCTTGATTTTGATATCACTGCAACTGTAGCCCATGTCCCACCTGCTGTGGCCCCTGGTGGAATGTTCACACACACTATTGTCTCTACCCCAGGCTATCTTGGCACATTTGATGTGCTCCCAGGCCCCAGGTCTTGGGAGCTGTGAGTCCCAGGCCACTGGTGGGCATCTGTGCTTGGGCAGAGGGCTTCTTCTTCATGAAGGGGTGTCCCCAGCATATACTCCGGGAGGCTGAGTAGCAACGCTTTCTGCCCCCACGACCCCCTTTCAAGACTTAGTCTAGAGGCTGGGAACTGGGCCCTTCTCAGAAACCTCAGGCAGGTCTTGGCACCGTATCTCTTGGGCCTTCCCATTTCAGTGTGCTCCTGTGGCCTGCCAGCAGCTGGCATTGCCCTCTCTTGGCTGGGGGCTTGCTGTGAAGCCACAGAGGGCCACTCTTCCCTTGGCAGGGCAGACAAGAAGCACCTAGGAATTCATATCATCCCCAACACCAGAAGCCCTCAACAAACCACTGGTGGGAGTCGGTGTGTAAATACCCCAGCTCCCTCACTCCCAGGTGGAGTATCTCCAAGGTGCGTGTTCTACCCTGATTCCTAGAGCTTTGGGTGGGAATCAGCTCCAGTCCCCACAGGGGTAGCTAGGTTGAAACCACACCCTTTACTGGCTGCCTTCCCCTCCTTCCCCTTGCCATCTCACTTCCCTACTTCTCTACTGGTGTTTCCCACAATCACCTCCCAAATACACTGCCTGCCCTTTGCGTCCTTGTTGCAGGGTCCGCTCCTGGGGCAGAGACAGGCCGGCTGCCTTCCCTGAAGCCAGCAGCACAGCCTGGCTGCTCCTTCCAGCCGGGTTCAGATCCACCCCTCCTCACCTTCTCCTGCTCTGGACTTGCTGCAGCTCTCCTTCAGACAGCGGGTGATGGCAGTATTCCTTGAGTCCTGTCCCCGGCTCCCTCTGTTCCTGTCCATCCCACACGTTATGCAGGAACCCAGGATTCTCTCAGGCCCATGGGAAATCCCAGAAACACAGCTCCCTCACAGCTGCCTAAGGGGAAGCCTGAAGCTGTCACCGACCTGTCTGAACCCGTGGCCCATGCTGAGTCTGGAGCAGTTCAATTCCAGCGAGAAACGTGGCCACTGGAGTGGTCAGAAAGTCCATTCAAAACCAGCAAAAATAAAATTTAATTGGACTCAAGTCAGGGCAGTTGGTCCTTCCTCAGGACTGGCAGCCAGCAGTCCCTGACGAAAGCACCCTGTTCTCTCCACAGACAGCTGGTTCCAGAAGGACCCCCTGAGGCTGGTCTCCCGGGTAGGATGCACTGTGGGAGGGTTCTGTTTCCGAGGAGGGGAAGCGCAACACAGCATGCAAGGACCGGCAGTGATTTCCACGCAGCACCCCCTGCTCTTCCTCCTCAGTCCCTGCCGGGCTCCGACTCCTGAGTCAGGCAGGAGCTTCTTCAGGCCCCTGGCTCAGGAAGAGCCACAGCCACCCTAAAATGGCTTCGGGGGCAAGCAGCCCTCCATCTCCAGCAGCTCTGGCCATCCCTCATATTTGTTTGTGTCTGGGCTGTTCTTTAAGAACTAGAGAGAGATCAGACAGAGAAATATAGGCATTGAGTGAGGCCATTTAGAACTCATGCCCGCATGGGCACTGTGCTCTAAACCTAAATGGGGGTGCGGGATGTTATTAACCCACCTCACAGATGGGAAACTGAGGCTCAGAGAGGGGATGCAACTTGCTCAAGGTCTCAGAGATGGGATCAGAGCCCAGTTACTGCTCTCACGCTCTGAAGGGTGACCAGTTGTTGGAGAGATCTAGTCCCTCCCCTCAAATTCTCTATGTCCCTCTAGGATACGTCAAATAACAATAATGATAGCAACAATAAAAAGAAGACTCCTAGCTCGTCTTGAGTGCTTGCTGTATCCCAGGTGCTGTTCTGCAGTGCCTTATGTATTTAATCTGCACAGTGGCCCTAGGGAGTGTGCACTGTTTACATCCCATTCCACAGATGGGGAAGCTGAGGCACAGAGGGTCACTGCCCATAGTCACTGGCTGGTAAGTGGCAGAACCACCACATAATATTAATTAATACTAATAATAAGGGGTGGGGCGCAGTGGCTCACACCTATCATCCCAGTACTTTGGGAGGGTAAGGAAGGAGGGTCACTTGAGGCTAGGAGTTCAAGACCAGCCTGGGCAACATGGGAAACCCTGTCTCCAGAAAACATAAAAAAATTAGCCGGGTGTGGTGGCACATGCCTGTGGTCCCAGCTACTCGGGAGGCGGAGGTGGGAGGATCGCTTGAGCCCAGGAGGTCGAGGCTGCAGTGAGCCGAGATTGTGCCAGTGTACTCCAGCCTGAGTGACAGAGCGAGACCCTGTCTCAAAAAATACATATATACTAGTAATAAGTATGTAAGAAGAATAAAATCACTTAGGATTGTGTCTAAAATGCTCAGGCTTAGTTTATGAAAGAAAAAATATAAATGGCAAAATCTGCTGTTGGAATCATTGTGGCTGACTCTCAGGAATTAAAAAAGAGATTCTAGATGCTACCTGTCTAAAACCCAGGTTCCCAAATGTGGGGACAAAGAACAGACTGGCTTAGTCCCATCAGGGTGCTAGGTTCATTTTTGGGTGTCAGGTCCCAGCCAGCTGGTTGCAGGTGGGTGAAGCTGGTGCTGGGCTTCCTGTACTCCCATGCTTCCTCTGTCTTGCCGGTTCCTCTGTGTCTGGAGCCCATGCTTCAGGGCAGAACAGCGCCACCTTGCCCATGCAGCCTCAGGCCTCTTGCTAGGGCCCTGCTGCAGCACCCCCACAGGACATTCGGGAACCACGCCACCCCCGGCCCCTGCCCACTGGCCTTCTGAGTTCTTCATTGTGTTCAGGCAATTTCTAGTTACCTGAATACATCCTCTTAGAAACACATGCATACAGACCAAGGCCACATTTTCTAGCTTAAGAAAAAAATCACAATTGTGGTGCCCTTCCTAGAGCTCAGCACACGGTTCCCTGCACCTGCCCGCTCTGGCGTCTCTTGTCTGATGATGGCATTGGCCTCTTCCCTGCCTTCTGACTTCCCTCCCCGTATTCTCCATGCCCAGCCAGGGAGGCTGAAGGGATGAGGACAGGCATCCTACTCCTTTCCCCAGGCTCCCCTTCCCTGTCACACAGCTTCATATTTCCATTTCTTTCTCTTTCCTTCATGCCTCACTTCCCCATCATCCTTCTTTTCTCCTTTTCCCTCTTCCTTTTCTGGTACTTACCTGTATACTTGCGTATTTATATATGACCCAGCTTTTGCGAAATGGCCAAGGCGGCTTCCTGGCCAATCAGACCACCCTGCCCTTTGGAGTGAATGACAACCAAGGGCCTCTCCCCACACAATCCTCCCAATTTTAAGGCCCTTGGGAGGTGACTGGGTGACTATCCTTCCTACCACCACCCAGCTCCTCGTCCATCCTTCATAGGGCCGGGTTGTGGCCCAGAACCCACCTGCTCAAAGGGGCTTTTACCCCTGAAGTCTTTGGCTCCTATGAAGACCCAGCTGTCCCGGAAGCCCAGTTGTTTTGCGTAGGAACTCCCCAAGTCAGAGAAGAGTTTCCTGCTTTCATCATCCATTCTGCAGAGGACCAGAGAGGATGGTCAGGATGCAGGGGTGGGTCAAAGGGGCATAAGATGGTGGGATTCCCATGGGGCAAGGTTCCTACCCTTCTCCCTATTCAGCATCTGCCCTGGGGGTGCCTAGAGAACGTGGCTGCCCTCAGGAAGGACAGGGTAAAGGGCTTCAAGACTTCCTCTCTAGAAGGGCCTCAGATGGGGCTGGAGATGTGTTAAAACAGTACTGCTCTGTTTACAAAAACAATACACATTCATTTGGAAAACATGGAAGATCACAAAGAAGTAACTAAGAAATACAGTCTCACCCCTCCTCCCCTTGGTGTGATCAGTGTATATATTTCCATATAGTGTTTTTTGCCCCTTACTTAGCACTAGAGGGTGGGCAATTTTCCATGTCCTTAAATACTTTCTGCAGCATCATTTTTGATGCAGTCTATCTTCATTTGTGCATATATCATATCCTATGTCACCGTATGTCATAGTTTCTGTGGCCGGTCAGCTGTTACTATTGGACAGGGAGAGGGTTTCCAGTTTTCCACTGTGGCAATGAAGACTGTGATCAACCTCCTAGAACATCGCTTTGCATACTTGTCTGATAATTTCCTCAAGATAAGTTGCCAGAAAATGGAGCTGGCAAAACAGCAGAAAAGGGTGTGCAGCATTTGAAGGTATTCAGCTTGCATCAGTGGGTGGCCTGGCAGGTAGAGTTTTCTACTTACTTGGTTCCCGGGTCGTCGTAGGAGGCCACCAGCACAAGTGCACCCCCCGGAATTTCTTTAAGGAATTTCACTAGGTGCTTAATATCTGGGGGAGGAAGGAAAAGGTGCTGGTGATTTAGGGGAAATGAGCCCTGGTCATTCTCATGTTTCTCTGCTGCCCTATGATGCAGGAGCCAGCTAGGCCCAGTGGACACTGGGCTGAGCTCAGAAGCCAGGAGGAGGAGCATCCCAGGTGGAGCTCCCTGTAGCCCTTGTCCTAGGGGAGGGCAGAGTGAGCAGAGTGAGGGGAACTCATCCAGGTGATGTGGGGTGGCTTCTGGACACTGGAGTTTAGAAATTCCCCATGTGACTCTGACTTGCAGCTGAAGATGAGCACCACTGGTAGAAGGGCCCTTATGTGCCTACCCCTCAGGGGACCAAGTGTCATCATCTCTCAGATGCTCCAGGCCCTTTGCATACCCCAGACCCCATTCTATACTGGACAATGCCCAGATTATCTGTGCTGACTTTAGATGGTATAGCACGTGGCCTCAGACAACTGAGACCCCTGGGAGAGAACTTGAGTCTACTATTAATACAATTCTCCTGCTGTGTCAAGGAGCAAGTCTCTGTGTGTGTCTTTAATGCCTTCCTAACTCGCCAAGCTCTCTAACAGAGAGCAGCTCTAGGCTAAGCACCTGGGGGAGGCATCAGCATCCAGCTCACTGTGAAGAGGCTGATTTGTTTCCATTGTGATTATTACCATTATTATTATTATTATTTTGACACAGAGTTTCGCTCTTGTTGCCCAGGCTGGAGTGCAAAGGCGTGCTCTCTGCTCACCACAACCTCTGCTCCTGGGTTCAAGTGATTCTCCTGCCTCAGCCTGCCGAGTAGCTGGAATTACAGGTATGCGCCACCATGCCCGGCTAATTATGTGTTTTTAGTAGAACTGGAGTTTCTCCATGTTGGTCATGCTTGTCTCGGACTCCCAACCTCAGGTGATCTGCCCGTCTCTGCCTCCCAAAGTGCTGGGATTACAGGCATGAGCCACCATCCCAGGGCCCTCCATTGTGATTATTTTTATGGTCACCTTTCCTGCATAACAAGTAATAATAGCTTTCTACTTAAGGCAGTAATATAGTTTCCTTTTAAGATATATTTACTTAGGTAAAAAAAAAAAGTGATCCAATTTAAAGGAAAATACTAATAATGCAGATGTTATTCTAGATATGGTGCAACTCGAGGGGGCTCAAGTTTGGCAACAAGCAGCCTAGTGGTTAAAGCAGAGACTATATCTGTCAAATGAGGATGAGTAATAGCCCTGCTCATAGCATCTTTATAAAGTGCAAATGTGACAATAACTTTGGGCATACAGTAAGCGTACTCTAATGGAACCAAAAATTATTAGCAGGATTGGCTGCATGATTTGCAGGATCCAGTGCAGAATGAAAATGCAGGGCCTTTTAATAAAAAATTATTCAGTATTTCAAGACCACGATGGCAGGCATCAAGCCAAGTGTGAGATTCTTCCAAGCACGGGCCCCGTGTGACTGCCCTGTCCCCAGGTCACAGGCCCACAAAGCTGGCCTTGATTGTTAGTATTCCAGTGCAGACCCCTAGGACCTTGGGGAAGAAGCCATTCTCCCAACTAAGGCCAGCTGCCAGCCAGCTCAGTGACAGGTTTCCGGTCAACCACCACAGTCGCTCTTCTAAAGAAATGGCCCTTGAACTTTTATGACAAAAGGAGGGAACTCTTAAAGCACTATTAATTTGTGTTGTTGCAGATGTATGGTCTGGTGCTTGTTGGGATGGACGGTGGGTATTTGGAAAACATAAAGCATGCCTTCTGCTAATGATCACCTCACTTTAAAAAGCCTTCATCCCCTTTTGTTTCCTGAAGGGAAGGGCTACTTGCTCACAATGACTCTGTTTCTGGGTCCCCATCAGTCATGGCTACATTCAAGTTTATCATAAGGCATTTTAAAGCTTAGTTTCATCTTTAAACTTTTTTTCCTTTTCATTCTGACAGATGATCTCCTTGCTTCTGAGTCATCTGGATGGAATGAGGGAAGAGGGGAGGGAAGGAGAAGAGGAGGGAAGGAAGACTAAACCAGCTTGCCTGGACCCCTCCACCAGTCAGGCTGGACACCCTTCCACCAATTATTTCAGGTTATCATCTAATCCTCACATCAGTTTTATGGAGTGGAAACTATAGCTGCCTCTCTGTTACAGATGAAGAAACTGGGGCTCAGGAAGCTCCACTTGCTTCAGGTCATGCCTCCGGAAGTCTCTGACTCCGGAGACTGGACCTTTTCCATAAACCTGGCCCCAGGCCATGCTGAACATCAGTAGGACTGCAGGCAGGATGTCTGGTCCTCAGCCCCTGGCCTGTCCCCATCTCCTGTTGCCCCTGTCCTCAGCTCTATCCTGTACCGGGAGGGACCTTGCACACTGCATGTGGGCACTTTAGTGTGTCCATCCACACCACCCTCCCGTCAAGCAACAGTCAGCCCCTGGTCACCCCTCCATCCTGGAGGAGTGTCTGAAGCCTGGGGGTGGGGCACACCTGGTAAGAGACCTGCGTGGGCCCTGATGCAGACTCCAGGAGGCCTGTGTGGGCCCTGATGCAGACTCCAGGTCAGCACACCCCTAGCTCTGCAGACTCCTCACCCATGAGTTGGGACGGAGATGGAGGAGGGCGGGGTGGGGTCTTACGAAGCCCTGGGCCCAGGACAGGGTCTCAGCTGCCCATCTCTAAGATTTGTCCTGCACATCACATTCCCAGCATTCCCCACCTCCCAAATTTCAGCCTCTTCCTTTGTTTGTGAAGCTAAGAGGGCTCCCTGCCTTCTGCTGCTGGTAACTTTCTCCCCTCCTGGGCTCATGTGTGTGGGTGGGTGTAGACAAAGTGGGCTTTCCCTAGAGGTTGAGACAAAGACAGGGCAATTCAGGAGAGGGGAATCCCAGCTGTTTGGCAGCAGCTTGGCTCCTTCTGCTCTGTGATGGGCTTTCCCGGGTCCATGGTCACACGTGCTGTACACCCCAGGATGGCCAAGCACAGAGATGCCCTGGGGTCTCAGGGATACAGAAGGGAAATTGCATTCACCTGGGCTCTGACACCCCCTCTGATGAAAACCAGTCCCTGTAGGGCACAGGTCTCTGCTGCCTGCTGCTTTCTCACTCCTCATTGAGCCTCCTGTGTTGGAGCAAGGCTGGGTTAGCAGCTGGGCGGCACGGGTGGCAGATGGCCTGAAACTGATTCTGCCGTGTTTTGAAAGCTTTTGAGAATGTGGGGTCAGGGTTCCACCCCTGCCCATAGGTGGCTGGTTGGCGAGGAGGCTGCTGGTGGGGATTTAGATGCCCGGGATTTCAGCACAGCTAGGTCAGTACCCTGTCTCGCCCGGCCATGCTAAGAGCAAGGAGGGCAGTGACTTCCTATAAGGGGCAGCCAGGTACACAGAAAAACCTGCAAAGCACGTGGGTGCAGAGAGAAGCATCTGCCGAAAGATGTGTAGAGCTCGGAGCCTCAGGTCCAGAAAGGCGCCCTGTCCTGTCCTTGGGTCCCCAAGAGATCCCTGTAACCTTGAAATAAAATACATTTACCCAGCAGAGCTTTAGTGGATTTGGCCGACGGGTCACACGGCCTTGTCCATAGCACTTCAGTGACATCAACATTGACATTGCTTTGCCTTAAGGTCTTCTCTGGCCTCCAGAGTTCACTTTGCCCCAAGGGCAGGCCAGAATTGCATGCCAAGGAATTAGAGGCATGGGCACCTCAGTCCCCTCAATTCTCTGGGAGATCTCTGGGGCATGTATTCCACACTGGCTCCAGGGTTCCAACTTTGGTTAAAGGCTCAGTGACACATTCTTCACAGGCTTCCTTCCTGTCGCTGTCTGCTCTCTACTCCCCTACTGACGTTTCCTGAGCTCACTTCTTCAATAAAGCATTGCAATTGAATCCCTGTCTCAGGATCTGAGTCTGGGACATCCCAACTGAGATGGCCAGAAGGAGTTTCAAAAGCAGCAGGACACCCTCAACCTCCCACCGCACCACTTCCTGGGTGCCTCCTGTGGAAAGAAGCACCAGGTACCTCGAGCCACCAGGTCCCTTGCCACACGAAGAGGCTCAGCCGTCTGCACCACATCCCCCACTGTGACTTCAGTGTCAGCAGAGGCACCTACCTCCAGAGTACATGTCAAATGCCCTCTGTCCCAGCACAGCTCCCGTGGTTCCTAGGGGTTAAGAGGAGAACAATTATCCCCTGTAACGCATGTCGTTCTGCCTGTCGTTCTGCTGAAAATGGCTAATCTGTAGTCTAAGATCTAAAAACAGAATAAGAATATAATGAAATCAGGTCCTATAAAGAGCATGCAGGACTAAAGTAGGTGTCCTACTAAAGTAGGCTCATCTGAGAGGTTCAAGAATGTAATGGCTGAGGGTGTCTGGAATTGAACTGAGTCTACTCAGTCTGAGTCTGTGTTCTGTCCTACCACTTTCTAACTCAGGACTTAGCAGTTTGACCTCAATTTTTGCATCTGTACAGTGGGTTGTGGGAACTAAAGGAGATACATTTAAAATATTAGTAGTAGGCATACAAGATGAATTTTAGCTGCAAAATCAAAATCAAAATGATAATCGTCATCATTATTTCCACCTATATAGAAAACCTACAACTGGAGTCCTCCACCTCTTGAAGGCAAAGAGATTTGTGTTGGGCTAAGCGGTACTCAGTTTCCCAGGGTCCAGTAACCTGGATTGCGTTTGTGGGTTCTGTGGGAGGAGGGGGCCGAAGGCCAAACCCTCCAGGGAACCGGGTCTTCGGGAGGAACGTTACAGTTCGCACTCTGTGCCACTAGATGGAGGTGTTGCAGAGGGGATGGCAGCTCCAAGGCTTACGGAGGAGGGTGGGGACCGGGTCTAGGGAGAGGCGCAGTCCAGGCGGCGCGAGCAGGCTCGCTTAGCAGCCCCTCCAGGATTCTCCAGGAGCCACGTAGGGTCCATGGAATGATTTACCTGGGGCCCTTAGAAGGAGTCTATGAACCCATGGAGCTGCTTTTTTGATCGCGTGCGCTCGTCAATGTTTCTGCAATGGGAGAGTGGTGGGGGTGGAGGCTGAGGCTGGCCAGCATAGCTTGAAGATCCTGAGGAATCTCTGCGCCACTGAAAGTTAAAGACTACTGGATATTCAGCAATCCTTGTGTTGTTCTTGGTCATATAGATGAGGATGATTTGTTGGGCTTCCCCACATGTGGCATACACAGCATGCACTTATACAGTAGGTGCTGTATACATGGTTGAGACATTTCTAGTCTAGGGAGGTCGTTCAGGTGAATAATTAAGACCTGGAGTTAACTCGATCCAGGTTCATATGTAGGTGGTTTTATAGGCTATGTGACCTTGGACAAGTTGCTTAACCTCTTTTTTTTTTTGATAGGGTCTCTCTCTGTTGCCCAGGCTGGAGTGCAGTGGTGTGAGCTTGGCTGACTGCAGCCTCTACCTCCCAGGCTCAAGCAATCCTCCCACCTCAGCCTCCTGAGTAGCTGGGACTACAGGTGTGTGCCACCACACCCAGCTAATTTTTTAACTTTTTGTAGAGACGGGGCGGATTGGTGGTGGGGGGGCGTTCACTGTTACTCAGACTGGTCTTGAACTCCTGAGCTCGAGAGATCCACCCACCTCAGCCTCTCAAAGTACTGGGATTACAGGCATGAGCCACTGCACCCAGCCTACTTAACCTCTTTGAGCCTCGGTTTCTTACCTGGGAAGTGGGGATATTGAGCATAGCTCCAGCCTAGCACAGTGATGGGGTTAAATGAAAAAGCACAGTGAGTGCCCAGTAAATGCTGGTTCTTATTGCCATCGGTGGTTATTTCCATCCTTTCGGCTTTGTGAGAGGCAGGGAAAGAGGCCTAGTCTGGGGCTATCTCATTGGAGAATATTCAAAAGGCTTTTCTCAGGTGGGACCCATTTAGGGGAGAAAGTCAGCAGGTTTCAGCCAGGTCAGCTGCAGCCTGTGCCATTTCCTGCCCGCCCCCACTGTGGGGTGAGGGCAGATGGATGGGAGTGTTGATGTAAGCTGAGGCTCCTACAGCCTTCTGAGGTCTGGCGTGCACGAAAGAGTGCTCTGAGACCAGCCTGGGCACACCCTTCCTGCAGGAGGGAGCCACCATCCCTGCAGCCACCTCACTGAGGCTGGAGTGGAACAGGCCTGGGCCCTCCTCAAACCTGCAGAGGAACCGCTCCACTCAGCCTCCTGCCTCTCCCTGCCCTGGCCCTTCCTGGGCTCCTAGGAAGTTGGCCAGGGCTGTCCTCTGACTCCCATCTGTCCAGGAACAGCCCCATCACTGCTCCAGGCCTCGACTTCTCCCCTGACGCAGCAGGGTTTCTTGGCAGAGTGAGAAAAAGCTTTCTCTGGAGTAAAGTGCAGGGGCTTGGAGCTGGCAAGGCCGGGGCTCCCATCTTACCTTGTTCCTTCCTAAGTGTGCTCTGTGATCCTGCCACCCACAAGCTCGACAAGTTCCTTCCTCAGCATCCCTTACAGCTTTTCCCCATCCTGCTCTGACCTTTGTCCCAGAAGTGGCCCTTACAGCCAGGGAATGGCCCTCGTTTTATAAGAACAGAGGCAGAGAGGAGGTCTTGGCTGGGGCCAGACCACCTTGTCCTTACCTGACCCTGTAAGTCCAATCCCTCCTGAAATGTGTCCCTACTTCAGGCTTGGTGGCCCTCTGGCCTCCTGTTTAAGTGTGTGTCCTGCAGGAGATGCAGGGTTATCAAGGCCATGGATTCCCTTGTGGTCTCCCTGCCTCCAGCCCCCCAACTCCAAGCTGGAGGGAGGTTTCCGGAATGCAGGCCCGGCCCCTCCCACCCTGCTCAAAGCCTTTCCGTGGCTCCCTACTGCTCTCGGCTTCCAATCACGCTTCTTAGCAGGCTTGCTAGCTCCTCATCCTCTGGCCTTGCTTCTCTCCCCAGCCTTGCCTCTCCATGTTGCCCTGCAAACCTCTCTCCTTCCCTTTCCCTCCTCCTCCCTGTACTGTGTTGCCCCTGCCTGGAAGGAGCCTTCCCCAATTTTCTCCTGGCCAGTGCCCACAATCCTTCAGACCTCAGCTGGCTCTCACCTCCAGCGGGAAGGCTCCCCTGAACCACCCTGGGTCTGTCCCCTGCTCTGCATCCTAGCTCCCATAGCTGTGCTTCCTGCCCCTCCAGAGAGGCTCACCACATTGAGATTGTGAGCTTCACAGATATCTGTGGAGGCTGTGAAGCCAGGGCCTTTCTAGTTCTTGGCTGACCCCCAGTGTCCTGTACAGGGCCTGGCCCACAGTAGCTACTGCCTGTGTTTGTTGAATGAATGAATTAATGAAGGTGTATACTCAGCACATGATCTTGCACTGTCATTGGTTGTCCCCACATCCTCATTTGTGTTGGTTTAAGCAGAGTGGCTTTGAGGTTGGGGTCATGTTTCACCTATGTTCCATAGGAGAAGTGTGTCCTCCTGAGATAGGAGCATGTGGCAGGGGCCTGGCTAGCTCTGTGGTTCTACAGCTCTGTGGGTCTTTGAGAACTTCTGTTCCCCCAGGCCAGCCACGCTTCCCCTCCTGAGCTCTACGGGCGTTCCTGCTATGAGGTAGGAGCTGAGCCAATGTTGGTTGAATGAATATGCCGCTACCCACTACCTGCCCTGATGCTGGGTGAGAACTGTCTGGGGGATGGATCTGCAACTCACCATTCACCAGGGCGATGTTTAGGCCTCTGCCCACGTTGTTTTTCACAGGACTCATGATCCTGAAGACAATGAAGAAGAAATATGACAGTCGGTCCCGAGTGTGGAATGAATACTCTGCTCTCCCAGCTGGGGAACTCTGCAAGGGCCCACATAAGCAATGCGAAAGTGTTGGGAAACACATGGAATAACCGGGACCCTCTGTTTTCTCCTGAAAACCAGTGGTAGGCTGGATTCTCTAAAGAGTTTCTCAAGGCATGTTGGACCAGAACAACCCGCTCAGAGAAGAGGCAAGTTTCCTGCCTGGGTCTCTGAGGTGTTGGAGGTGGGGCCAGCCCACCTGTAGGCTGTGAGGCCTGGCTGCTGGGAGGAGGCAGAAACCAGAAGGCTGCCACCATCCTGGGGTGTCTGAGTCCCTACGTGGCCCAGCTGTGTTCCTGCTGGCCGAGCATCCACACCCTTGTCTCTGGATGTGTGGTGGGAGAACTGTCTTTCTCCACGCACAGGCCAGGTGGTTCCGGGGATTGACCTCTCTCTCCCAGGCTTGGACAAGCAGAGCATCCTACATCCCCAGCTACAGTTACTGGCTGATACGGTTTGGCTGTGTCCCCACCCAAATCTCATCTTGAATTCCCACGTGTTGTGGGAGGGACCCAGTGGGAGGTTACTGAATCATGAGGGCAGGTTTTTCCCATGCTGTTCTTGCGATAGTGAGTAAGTCTCACGAGATCTGATGGTTTTATAGAGAGGAGTTCCCCTGCACAAGCTCTTTCTCTTGCCTGCTGCCATCCTTGTAAGATGTCATTGCTCCTCCTTTGCCTTCTACCCTGATTGTAGGGCTTCTCCTGCCACATGGAACTGTGAGTCCATTAAACTCTTTTTCCTGTATAAATTACTGAGTCTCGGGTATACCTTTTTTTTTTTTTTTTTTTGAGATGGAGTCTTGCTCTGTCGCCGGGGCTGGAGTGCAGTGGCCGGATCTCAGCTCACTGCAAGCTCCGCCTCCCGGGTTCACGCCATTCTCCTGCCTCAGCCTCCCGAGTAGCTGGGACTACAGACGCCCGCCACCTCGCCCGGCTAGTTTTTTGTATTTTTTAGTAGAGACGGGGTTTCACAGTGTTCGCCAGGATGGTCTCGATCTCCTGACCTCGTGATCCGCCCGCCTCGGCCTCCCAAAGTGCTGGGATTACAGGCTTGAGCCACCGCGCCCGGCGGGTATACCTTTATCAGCAGCCTGAAAACGGACAAATACACTGGGCTAGGCTTGGTCATGTGACCCAGGCCAGTCAATGAAACACAGGCTTGGGACTTTTGCAGGGATAATTTAGACAGGAAGGCTCTTTTCCCATTAGGGTGCTAAGTTGGGCTAATATGTCAAACCAGCTGGCAGTCTCTCTCTTTAACCACATGGAGGAATCCCTTGTAAGTAGAAAAAAAAAAGCAAAGCTATTAGACAGAGGAGGGTAGAGCTGAAGATGGGATGAGAGACAGCGCTGATGACATTGTTTGAATCCCTGGATCCAGCTGGTCCTGAAGCTTGCCTGCCACCCCTGGTCTTTTAGGTATTTGAACTCATCAGTTCCTTGTTTTGCCTAAACAGACTGTGGTTAGGTTCAGAATACTGGTTTAAACACCCATCCCTGAGTTCTTTTGTAGGATGCACTTGCCATCCCAGAGCCTTTACTGTCTAAGTTGGATGATAGGTAAACAGCCTTTCTCCTGTACTTGGGCGGAAGCCCTGGTGCCTGCTGTATCTGGGCTTTGATGCCTGAGTCAGGATCTTGAACCTTCTCCGCAGGCATCTCCTTTCATGGGAAGCCCAGCAACTTGGCTGTTAGACTTGAGGTCAAATCCTGACCCTGCTACTGGGCAGGTGACCCTGTCTGCACCCTACTGTCCTCATCTTTACAACAGGGGTAATAGCTCCACCTCCCAGGATGTCGGGGGAATGAATGAGAGATGCTCTGAAGCACCAGGCAAGGTGCTGGCGGATGTGGGAACTGTTTCAATTATTGTATTTGTGCCTCACACACCCAGAGTGAAAGGGAAGCTGTGGGCTGGTCTCACAGGCCAGCCCCTGCAGCCTCTGCAGTTTTTAATGAATGAATGAAATAAATAAAAGAAACATAGTTGCCCCTTAGGTACTTACATGTGGTCTTCAAAGCACATAGAAGGGCCCACGACATTGGCGGCCCCGCTGCAGATTTTAAACGCAAAGTAGTTGGCTGGGCAGGGCTTGATGAGGCCACACTTGTACTTTACAACCTCTGGGGAGGAAAGAGACCAGTTTTGGTGGGCAGCAGCTCGGGAGGTGCTTGGGGAGGGGAGGGCCAGGGCTAGGGCCAGGGTGCAGCTTAGGACGAAGCTCAGAGCCTCTTTCTGGGGGAGCCTTCGCTGACAGCAAATTCTGGGAGATATGCCCTTCTGTGCTCCATGGTGCCTCCAACGCGGCCCCCACCAGAGCGCAGGACCAGCCCAGAATTAATTTTTGGGCTTTCCGTCACAGCTCCAGCCCTAGCAGGACACCCTCAGTAAACGTAACTAGAGTAAACCTGAGTCACCATGATGAAGGGACTCTCCTGAGAACCTCTCATTTGGGCCACGGCAGCCTTCTGAGTCCCCAGAGGCCCCTGTTGAGAACTCCCAGAGACTCTGGTGGGATGGGTGGGAGCACCTCTCTCTAGCCAGGTTCCCTTGGGCAAGTCCTCAGCCTCCTCGCACCCCACTTTATCTGCAAAATGGGATATCTGTGGTGCCTCCTCACTGGGTTCCTGTGAGGAATACATGAGTGTGGTTTAATGCTCAGTACACACTGGCTATTCTTCTTCTCATCATTCATTCATTTATCACTCATTTCCTGAGCATCTACTAAGTGCCTGACACTGGGATACAACAGAGAACAGGCAGAGGGTTCCAGTTCTCCCACTGGGAGCTCAACACGGTGTTGGGAGCCCACTGGGTACTCACTAAGTGGCACCTCTGGTGATATTGGCTGTTCCTAAGACCTGCATCTTCTCCATGCAGCCTTCACAGGGTAAACTGGGGAGGTCCATGCCTGAGGAGAGATGCTGGTGGTACCTAGAGATGTGGCTGAGTGGCTGAGCCCTCAATGTGCTCTTTGAGAGCTGGGATGACATCCGCCCTTGCAACCTGGCATGTTCTAATTCATCCTAATGTGTGCTTTTTAGCACCAGCTGACAGTTTGGAAGGCAGCATTAGGGAGGATTAGGTAAACATGGATTTGGAGAATGCTGACCTGCTAAGGGAAAGCGAGGGTTGGGCAGCCTTTCCCTCCCCAGCCCCTGTGCCAGGCGTCTGGCCAAGGTCTGCCAGTGTGTGTTTTGGAGCAAAGCTGCAGGCTCCTTAAGGAAGCTTGCAGATGCCAAGACCTTGCTACATGCAAGGCACTGGGGCTAGGACTTTATGTTTATTATCTTATTGAGTCATCCTGAAAACTCCTGTGCCTGGCACATAGTAGGCACTGGATAGTCTTCATTGCATAACACATACAACATTTGGGTCAGGCTGCACCTGAGGCTGGAAGGGACCATGTGGTTTCCAGGGCTTTCCCTGGTCTATAAGGAGCTTTTAGGTGAATCAGGAAAATGCACCCCTCGGGAGGGGCACCACCCACTGGTGCCAGGCTTGTAGGTAAAGGTGCCCCTTCTAGGAGCAAATGCAGCCCACACCAGGGAACCCTGCTGGCTTGGTTTCCCTCCACTGAGCAGGCAACCCTGAGAATCTGAGAGGAAATGCTTGTTTGGGGTTTCCCCTCTCCTGGTTTCAGCACACACACCTGATGGGTGGGACTGAACTCAAACCATGACATTGTCACCCAGAGAGTGGGTAGGGGGCAGAGGCATCTGTGAAGGGCTATTTAAGAAAGAGTGGGCATCCAAGCCTGTGGCTTAGGGGAGAGAGGGCCGGACTGGGGGTGGACCAACTCCCCTTCTCCTCCTTCTTCGCAGAATCCCTATGAAAGGGGCCCAGCCCCCACCTTGGGATTGGCTGAGGAGCGATGCTGGGGAGGGAAGCCAGGGCATGGCTCCTGGTCTCCTACAGCCTTGGGGTCCCACCTTCAGCCACGTTCACCCCTCACCCAGAGAGTCTCACCTATGCAGGGAGATCATTCCCAGCCCTGTGGACCACTTCTAGAGTTTGCCCAGAGCCTAATCAATTGCAGCTAAGTCTGATAAACCTGATGTCAACAGGCTGGCTTAAGCAGGCTTTTCCAGCATCGATTTTCTGACCATCCAGCCTTCACGGTCATGCTGCTGGATGAAGGGAGATGAGGCCAAGGGGGCCTCAGCCTCTGGGAGGCAGGAGATTTGCTCTCTGGGTTCTGGCATAGAAGGCCGCTCCCATCAGCTGCCTCAATCCCTGAGACCCCTGGGAACCCTTGTGCTGTTGCTCAGGGCATGGAGCTGGTGTGCTACCAAGAGCACTAGGGCAGGGGTGCATTCAGGAAATAGGCTGCTCTTTCATTAATCTGCTCTGTGGCTTGCCAGAAATTGCTCCCTTTATCTTTGCCACCTGTGAAATCAGGGAGTTGGTTTAGATCAGGGTTGTCAAACAGGTTTCCTCTTAAATGTCAATGTGGACCTCCTGTTAAAGGCTTAATGATAAAGTTCTCAAGTCTGCCTATGGACTTGGAGGGAAAGAATGCTGGGATCGATTGGAGATGTCTGCTATGGAACAGGCAGGGTGGAAAGCAGCATGTGTGCTTGAATTTGCCATCCCCCCAGCAGGTGACGTCTAAGCATTTGATAGCAACAAGATGCTGTGACACTCTGTTCACTTCAGAATATGACTGAGGAGGCTTCAGGGAGCTAGGGTTAAGGGTGTAGGGTGAATGATTTGTGTTGCTTCATATTGTCTTTGCCTTCTGTAACCTTGCAGTGTACTGGGGCATCCATGTCCTTCTTAGTCAGGTAAAATCCTATTTTAGGAGCCACAGCCCTCTTCAGAGTCACCACCATGTTGAGAAGGAAATGGAGAGGGCCTGGAGGTATTGCCTCTTGCAAAGAGGGGTTGAGGGGTGGGCTTGGGACCAGATGGTGGAGGGGGTTTGACTCCTGCCTCACCACTTACAGCTATGTGACCTTGGCCAAGAGATTTCACTTCTCAGTGTCTTAGTTTCCTTACCTACACAAGGGGCTAATTATAGCACCAGCATAAGGTTGTATGTAGGATTGCATGAGATGCCTGTGAAGTTCTGAGTCCAGTGTCTGGAACATAATAGGCACTCAATCAACGTTACTACTGCCATAATCACCGCTCTCCCTTCCCTTCCTTGTCCTGACTCTCTAGCCATGGCCTCCACTAGAGCATTCTTGCCTCTAGGCCTTTGCAGAGAGGACACCTCCTCCCAGAAGCCTTCCCTGATCCTCCCATTGGAAGGGGGTGTCCGTCCTGGAACCTAGAGCACTTTCTCCACTTCTCTTGGCAGGTCTAACATTTTCACCCCAACAGACAATCAGCGCCCCTTCTGTTTGTCTCTGGGGCCCCTGTATTGCCTGACATGGTCTCTGGCACTTTGCAGCAGGAACCCTGAGCCAAGCCTGGGGTCACTGCAATAGGGTTAAGGAGCTCATCCCTGGCCCTTGGGCTCCCAGCTGTGTGGGGTTGTTGGGGCGGGGGATGGGCAGGGGCAGGCTGCGGTCCAGACTGCAGCAGGGGAACTGGAGAAGGGGCAGAGTTGAACTGTGTCCCTACAGTCTGAATGGCTGAGAGGAGGCCACCCCTACCACAGGGCTTAGGGACTTTAGAAGGCACCATTGGGCCATGGGAGGAGAGGACTGGGAAGAATCTGGAAGCCCAGGTTTCTCGGGAACCTGCAGGGTTAGTAGCAGGGGCCCTGGGCCTTCTTGCCCTAGGGCAAATGGGAGCAGGGGGTGAGTGGATGAGGTTGGGGGAGGTGTGGAGCTGCACAGATACTCACGGGTCTCCTTGGTGGATGATGCTGCTGGAGAGAAGACAGAATCTGGTTAGAGGAAAAGCACTTCGGACCCTCCTGCAGGAGGGAGGTTGGGGGCTAGGGGCTGGGGAGTGGGAAGAAGGGGCTTTAAATTGGCACTATTGAAATGAACTAAAAATCCCTTGCCAGTGTCACCCCTTCACACACATACATACACACACAGCACACATATACACAGATACACATGTGTACACACATGCACACATGCACACACATGCATGCAGATATATGTGGCACTCATGTATGCATACAGACACAGACATGCACACATATACAGACACACATGTGTACACACAGACATGTGTACACTGACATGCAGACATACATACACATGTGTGTGCATATACACATGTACAAGATACACACATGACTCTCCCTTGGTTCAAAAGAAGCTGGGCTGTTTGAGACCCACTGGAATTTGTGCCCTAGTTCCTAGTATATGACTGCATGAGATATTTAACCTCCCTGGGCCTCAGTTTCCTTGACAGCACATGAAGATGGCACATGTGATGACAGCCACCCTCAAGGGGCTGTGGAGGGGGCCCAGTGAGATCACTCTGTGAGGGTTGAGCCCAGTGCCTGGCCCCCAGGCCCCAGTGAAGGGGACAGTTGTGTTGCTGTGGGTGTTTGGCCCATATTGGTGTGTCCTTTCCTGACTGTCCGCACTGCATACTGTCTGCACTCGCTCTAGGGCCCTTGGCCACTTCCTGACATCATATACCACGTCCTAGTTGTTTCGGTGGTTCTACGTCGTATCTCCCACCATGCCAGCAGTGACGTCTGGAGGACAGGACCTCCAGAGGAAGCAGAAATGCTAGAGGAAGAAGCTCTCCTTTTTTGGGGGAACCCCCCAACACTTACACACTTTCCATTTGGTTCTCAGGGGCTGTCCATCTGGAAATGTCCCTACCCCTTGCCTCCAAGGCCCCAGGAGTGGCATGAGACCCAAGCTGGATCAATCATAGTATTACATTCCTCTGGAGACAGAGCCCTTCCCTACTTCCCTATGTTGATATATAGCTGTGTGGGGGAGAGAGAGGAGAGAGAGAGAGAGAGAGAGAGAGAGAGAGAGAGAGAGAGAGAGAGAGGAGAGAGAGAGAGAGAGAAAGTGCTTTTTCAGCCAGGCGAGAAGATGAGCATCAGGAGAGAAACCATCATGCCTGCCTTAGAGAGAAAACTGCCCATGGAATGAGTCCCTAACCTGTTGAGGTCAAGTAGCAACAAGCAGAGCCCAGGGATGTAGAAAGAAGATTTAACCGGTTCTGGGACCTTCATGGGAGACTCCTGGGTTCAGCCACACCTGAAGTCACAAGATGCCCGTAGTGGACCATCAAGACATGTTTTGTTGAAACCAGTTAGAGCTGAGTTGGTCACTCTCATCTGAAATAACTGTGTCTAACTTTCCAGGCACAGGGGTTCTTAATCTGGTTTCTGTGCCATGATTCCCTTTGGTGGTTTGGAAAAGCCATCGACTCCCCTCAGAATAAAGTTATTCTCACTTCCCTTGAGACACTTATCACTTTATACTCCAACAGACTGTGTTATTAAATGCATAAAGTAAAATAAATTGGAAGCCAATTATATATCAATATAATATATTTTGTAAAAACAAAAACCAAATTTGTGCTATAGTAATATATGTGCTTGTATATCAGTGCATTAAATAATAAAATGAGGGTATGTGCACCCAGGTTAGGAACCTCTGAAGTAAATGAAAATTACCCCCTTTAGTGCTGAAACACAAATGGTTTTTACTGGCCATGTTTCCCACTGATTACATTTCCTACTACTGTAAACATTTCTCGAGACTCTACATCATGCTAATGCACTTTCACTTTTCTACATGCTGTAACCAAGTCTGTTTCTCTGACTCAGACCATGAGCAGGGCCTTGTGTTCCTCATTCAGGGTCTCTGGGGCCGAACACAGAGTTCAAAACCCAGCAGTCACTTGATGACGGTTGGTTGGAGGTATTGACTTGTCAAACCCCAAGTAGTTGGATACTGAGAGACAAATAATTACTGGGTCTCTTTTCAGTTACTACCCCTTTCCCACCTCGGGCTGGGGCTCTCTCCTCTAGAGGACACCCTTGAGCCTCCTACACTGACATGGGCCCCTCACCTTTGAGGCCATTAATGCAGCCACATCACTGTCTAGTTTGTAAAAACAGGGATCCTGGGGAGGTGGTGGGGACATGGTGGCCACCAAGCATCTATATAAACGTATAAATCATCTCAACATGGGCTGTGGAACATGCTTGACAAGAAGCAAACAAGGTAAGGGATCACAGACACTCCATTGTGGGGTCATGTTCAAGATGGAGTGACTGGTTTACTTGCTGCCTTGGGAAGCTGGGAGAGGCCTGGGTCACTGATGTTTGTGAAGATGTCGGTGTAGGTGGTTCTTGGTCTTCAAGCGGGATGAATCCAGAGATATAAATCCCTTCCCTTCACTTCTTCCTTTGATCAGAAAGGATTTGAATCTGGAAGACCTGGGTTCCTGTTCTTGTTCTAATATCTCCAAGAAGAACTTGGGTGAGTTTTTAAATCTCCTCAAGCTTCTGTTTTCTCAGAACACATGTGAAACCACATCAAGGATTGTGCTTGAGTCCATTCCACAACCATGCCATAGATCACTCTGTGGGACATTTGTGCAGGTTAAATGAGACTATGCATGTAAAGCAGCTAGCATCCACCATCCTTCCACCTGTCCATGCCTTCATTCATTCACCTGTCCACCCACCCATCATCCACCAACCCACCCATCCACCATCTACCTATGTTGCCATCCACCCATCCATCTACTCACTCATCCCTTCTCCACCCGCTCGTCCATCCATCCACCCTTCCCTCCATCTACCCATCTACCCATCCACCCATCCATCTACCCACTCATCCCTTCTTCCTCCACCCATCCATCTACTTATCTTTCCATCTATCCATCCAGCCATTCACACATGCACCCACTCACTCATCCATTCTCCACCCACCCATTCATTCACCCATCTCCCCATTTGCCCATTCATTTATCCATCTACTCATCCCTCCATCTACCCATCCAACCATCTATTTATCTATCCACCCACCCACTCAGTCATTCTTCACTCATCCATCCATCTATCCATCCATCCATCCATCCATCCATCTATCCATCCATCCATCTCTCCATCTACCCATCCATCTACTCATTCTTCCATCTACCCATCCATCCACCCACCCATTTATCCATCCATCCATCCACCTGTTTTTTTTTTTTCACTCATCAAATGTTTACTAGGCATCTGCTCTGTGCCAGGCACTTAGAGAGGTGAATGCACACAACATAAAATCCTTGTCTTCAGGAAGCTCACATTCTAGGGTGTGGAGATAGGCAACAAACAACGAAACACAAAAACCATAATGACAGATAATGATGGTGTTCTGATGGAAAAAGCCTGACATGTGAGAAGCTAAACTAGGAGGAAGGGGTGCAACCTTAGCTGAGACTGGAAGGCAGAGAAGGAACCAGGTGGGAGGGTGGGTGGCGGGTGGGGGGGACCTGCATGAAGAGATACAGGAAGAGGGAGCAGCAGGTGCAGGTGAAGACACTCAATACATGATTTTCTTTCTTCCCTTCCTCCCACCTCCCTTCCTTCTGTTCTTCCTCCCTCTGTTCTTCTTCCTTTCTTTCCTTCCTTCTTGGGGTCACCTTTTCTAAGTGGTCCTTGATGTGGGCACATGTGTTGCCCAGGGCCTTGCAATGCACCTCTGTTCCCCATGGACTCCACCCTTCCTGGCAGCCTGGGGGTGCCCCCTCTCCCTCCAATGGCTGGGGTCCCAAAGGCGGCACAGCTTGTCATGTCTCCAGGGTCACCTAGGGATGGAGGGAAGAATATGTCTTCATCCTCCAGGCATGGTCTGCAGTTCCTGCCCCCAGGATTGAGCCCCACTCACCCAGCCAGCGTGGCAGACGGATGGTTTTCATGCTGGAGCTCATGTAACTTCGAGCAAAGATCCATGTCGTGATTATGGCAAAGATGACGGCCAGGAGGCGAAGCACACCTGCCGAGCAAGGGGATGTTGCCAGCAGACCACAGAGCCAAGACCACATCGCAAGACCACGTGTGAGTTCTTCCCGAACTGCACAGACCCCATGCTATAGGCTCAGACCACATCTACGCTGGGGACCAGACCATGGGACCATGTGGTAAGACCATGTGTGAATTTGTCCAGTGGCCAGATGGTGAGATTGTGCTGCCAGGTCCTGTGGCAACATTTACCCAAGTGGGTCCCCTGGGAGAAAAAGTTAAAAATGTACCTGCCTGGGCTCCACTTAGCCCTCCAGAGAGAGAGAGTCTCTAGCAATGAGGCCAGCATTCTGGACCTTTCTATAGCCCCTTAAGGGGAGGCCTGAGAACTGCAGTGGGAGGGCAGGACTCTGGGAGGGGAGCTCTGGAACAGGAGTAAAGAAGGCTGTGGCCAGTGCTCAGGGCAGCCAGCAGTGCTGTGTGACTCTGAGCAGGAGCTCAGCCTCTCTGAGCTGGAGTCCCTCAGGCACAGAGCAGACATGGTAACACCCTTGCCCCGAGCTTGTTGACAGGGATATTGTAGTTGTCAAAAGTAGGCAGCCTCCAGGTGGCTTGGGGTTGGGGCTGCCCCCCCACAGTTTCCATCAATTCTCCCTCAAGGCCTCCACACAAACTGCACACTGGACTTGCTGTGCAGCTTCCAGACAAGCCACAGCTCCCTGATCCCTGCCTCATGGCCAGATTGCTTTCTGATTCCCCCATGTGATTGGGGAACAACCCCACACATGGGGATGAGCCACCTGGAGTTATCTTTCTTTACAGGGACCAGAAAGCAGGCTCCATTTCACATCCCCGCTACCTTCTGAATCAGACCCACCCATTCTGCTGTGACCCTCGAGGCGCAGGCCCAGCTGTGGCACCCCTCCCTCTGACCTCCCTGTCGGCATCTCCCCTGCTCCTCAGCCCTGAATTCAGCTCTAGAGCCTTGAACTAGTCTCTGACTACTCAGGCTGGGGAGAAGGCCTGCTGGGTCCTGTGGGGCGGGATGCAGGTCTGTGGGGGCGTGGTCTTCAATGGCACAGCATGGCTCTAGGCACCCAGAATTCCTCTTGGGTATCAGCTCATGTTCACATAGAACTCACTTTTGTGCCAGGCACCATGTGAGCAACTTTTGAATACATTATCTCAGTTCATTCTCTGAGTAACCCTGTATGCTGGATACTATTGATTATTCCCATTTTACTTATGAGGAAACTGAGAGGCGGTCACTTCCCCACTGTCACTTGGCTGGTAAGTGTCAAAAGTGGGGTTTAAACCCAGAGAAGTAAGCTGACTTCAAAAACCTGTGCTGCTGACTCCTTACAGCTGTTCTGGAATGCAAATGAGGCAGGTGCATTTTCTGTTTGCTGCCTCAGTTTCCCTCTCTGTACAGAAGGGGGTACAGTATGAAGGTGTGGACTAGAAGGCCTTTGCCTCCCTTGTGCCCAGCCCTATGGTGTAAAAATTCTAGAATAGCCCTCCTCGAGGTAAATATTTTTGTCTCTAATTTCCAACCAGGCCAAGTGTTTCCAGCATGGGCACTCTCAATGATCCCAGCCAGGTGGGGCCTCTGTGCAGAAGTTCCTCCTGCCCTTCAGCCTAGAGACAGGAAATCACCTCTTCTGCTCTTCCAGGCTCCCCTGGATTGCTTTCTTCCTGGAATTTGGGCCTGACCATTTGAGAACAGATGCAGCCAAATCACTGTGAGCCCAGAATGGGTGGACACAGCTGACAGAAAAATGTCTCCAAAACCAATTTCAGAGCCTACCTGACACTCTCATCCTGTCCAGATGAAGGGTGGCTTGGGGTCAGCTTCCACCTATGGAGAGAAGAAAATCCAGTTGGAAACTGGCATCAGGTCTGCAAGTGACCAGGCCTGAAGATGAGGGACAGGGACCTCTACCTGGGGAGATCATAATTCTTTCAGTTGGGTTCCTCACCACCTGCCGTATGAACAAGAGGGCAATTTTCCTCTTTTCCTGTCTGCCTCCACCTCTCCTTCACTCTTGTCCCTGGAATTTTATATTCAATTCGCCATGTTTTTTTGAAGTGCAGAAAATAGAGGAAGGTGTAGTCTGGTAAGCCACTGTCTTTTGGAATATTTGATTTATTCACTTATCCATCTATCCATTTGTTCATCCATCTGTTCACCCATCCATCTGGCAATCCATCAGTTGATTTATCCATCCATCCATCCATCCATCCATTCATCCATCCATCCATCCATCCTCTATCCATTCATTTTTCCACCCATCTATCTATCCTCTATCTACCTGTCCATCTATCCTTTCATCCATCTGTTTGGCCCTCCTTCCCTTCCTTCCTTCCTACCAGCCAGCCAGCGAGGTTGAGCTAGCTAGCTGCAGTGAAATCATCAGGGAGCAGAAGCCCAAGCGATCTTTGTTTATTGTACCAAAATAAACAGTAATCACAATTCACATATTACGGGTGACTTTGTGCCAGGTGCCATCTATGCATTATCTCTTTAATCCTCACAACCCCCAAGTTAGGAATGAGTAAGCAAGACTCAACGTGGCTAAGCCCAGGGTTATTCAGCTTGCAAGGGTGACAGCCAGAATGTGGATGCAGGTTTCCAGCTGCTGAACACTCCCTGACACCCCCTTCCTCCGCCCTACTGGGGTCTCACTGCCAAGAATTTTTATCTCAGAGGAGGGTTGAAACCAAAGTTTCCTCCCTTATTCAGTTCTGAGCAGAGCAGAGTCATCCTTCTCTCCACCTCCCCCTGTGTCACCCTCCAGGTGCTGGGCAGTTACCAGTGATTTGCAGCTTTGAAACCCCCAGGAGGTCTGTGGAGACTTAGAGGACAGGAGGTCTTTGGTCCCAGACTTCGCACACCAGCTCCAAGGCAGCAGGTAACCTTCTCTGACTGTGATGACCTCTCCCATAGCTCTTCCTGCCCCTCCCACCCCAGAATCTTTATCCTAAAAATCCATCTCAACAGACATGGTCTCCAAAGTTCAACTGCCAAAGGCTGAGACCTGAGACAGGAGACTGGGCTCACGCCTGGCACAGCCCCCAACACCCTCTTCAACCTTGGGCGAGTCTGTTCACCTCCTTGGCCCTCCTGTATGTACACTGAGAGGTGCTCTGTCTGGACCAGTCATTAATGTTTAAGCAACAATAACAACAACAGCAACTACAAAACTACACCTCCTCTTGTGAATTGTAACAGTCCTCCTACCACCCTGATCCTACTTCTCTAGGGCCTTCCAGGTTAGAAAACCGGGCTGTCACTTGGCTCTACCTACAGACAAATTGTGGAACTTTAACTTCCTGAAATTCAGATCACCAGCTTTTTTTTTTTTTTCCAGATAAAAAATATATTATGATCATGACTGCGCTTCAGACGTGACCTACAGTCCAGGAACCTAGGTTCCTGGATGAGACTCAAAAGATTTGGGAGGAACCCCATGTTAGAGGAGCCAGGAGAGTCAGTGGCTGGACAGGATGGAAGGACAGGGACAGGGTCAGACAGATGGGGTTGGATGGACAGACAGACATGAATATTCACAGAGGGTGTGCACAGAGACATTCCAGTCTGGGACAGAGGTGAAGGGGGAGAGGGAGAGAAGGGGGAGTGGGGAAGAGAGAGAGAGAGACAGAGAGAGAGAGAATGAGAAGAGGGAGACAGAACAAGTACTTTTAATATGCGCACGCAGATTCAGAGAGAAACACTCAGAGACAGACAAGGGAGATACGGACAGAGACAGAGGGTAGGGGACACACACCTGGGCAGAGGGCTAGCCTCTTGATGTCTTGTCCATGCTGAGCAGGAAATCTGGCTTCAGGGCGGTGGGGTGGAGAGGGGCAGGGGCCAAGGGCCAGTCCCTGTTGGGCTGTGAGAGCTCCCGAGCCTGCTCTTCCTCTGGGCTGAGTTGCCCACCCAGCACCTGTAGGGCTATCTGGTGTCCTGAGTTTCTAGCCTACTCACCCTGGCAGCCCGTGAGAGCTCTGGAGCTGGGGCCCAGGACTGGCCTGCTGGGGTGGGGAGGGAGAAAGAGCAGGTACGTAGGTACAGGAACAGGTACGCAGGGTGAAGCAAGAATCCCTCTGTAGCCATCCAAACCCAAAAGAGTGTGTTTTCTCCTTCTTCCTGTTGGAGATTGTCCCAACCTGTTATTCAGGTTACAAAGTTGCCCAGCAAAGGAACGAGGAGAAAAGTTCTATTGCCCTGGGTGCTTACCTAGCCAGCCTAGCATGGCTAAGTTGGCTTTGGGGTGGTGTGTGTGCAAGTGGCAGTGGAAGGCGAGGGGGAAAGGCTGGGGACAAGGTGGGGCTGGTGAAGGCATGAATCACTGCAAGCCACCCCATTCCTCCTGTTGTCCATCCTCACTGTCCTTGGACGTCTCCCTCTGTCCTGCCCTTCCCCATAGCTCCCTTCTCATTTCTGGCTGCAGGTCAGCCGTGCGTGTAAGCCCCAAGCTTCTCTTTTCAATGGCAGGCCTAGGCTGCAGGGCATTGAGGAAGTGCTGGATGAATATTTGGAAACTGAATGAATTGAATTCTTGCATCGTCCTGGAAGGTTAGAATGATTAAACTACCAGATAGAGAAGGAAGTTGAAGTTCAGAAAGGGGAAGTCACTAGTCTAAGGCCACACAGTCAGTTGTAGGGCTCATTTCTAAAGCATTCTCTGAGCATCCCTGGGAAGACTGGGGGAAATATGGCCGTGAGCAAGACAAGTTCTGGAGCAGCCCCAGGCCTTTGCACTTCCGAGTCCCTCTGTCTGAACACCGTTTTCCTATTTCTTTGTCTGGAATACTCCTACTCATCTTTCAGGTCTCAGTGGAGAAATCACTTCAGGGAAGCCTTCCCTGACCCTCTGAGTCAAGGTTCAACACCTACCTGTGGTCCTGGATGGGAGCACATCCATTATGGCAGCCCGCCCTGTCACAAGCGTCTGGCCAATCAGAGCTTCGCAATTTCCCTGTGATTGGTTCAGTAGTGAGTAAGTGACCCAAGCAAGGCCAACCAGACTTTGCCCTGTGATAGATGTATGGGAAACTGGGGAGAGAGAGGCTGTCTTCTCCCTGGAGATGCTAAGCCAGATGCAATAAGTCTGGGGCTACTGAGGTCCCACCCTCAACCTCTATGGTGCATCCCTCCTGTGGTAGACGTGTCCTGCCAGCAGATGCAAATACAGGGGCAGAGCAGCTGGGGCAGTGCATGTGATCTCAGTCTTAAAAGAATCAGGCAGTGAAAGTCTGTGATATTGGGAAAAGAGGACGAATTTTTGGATCAGACAGACCTGGGTTTGCCACTTACTAGTTGTAGTGTTTTTCCGCACATCTCTCCAGGCTTTGATTTCTTTCCTTTGTGGAAAGAAGGTGATGCTATCTACCTGTCCTGGAAGAGGTGTTGGGCAGTGAGGCCACCTGTCTGGAAGGGGTTCGCCAGCCTGGCAGGGTCCACTTGTCTCTTCCGTGTTAATAGGCCCCATTCACTCTGTTGCCTCTCGCCAGTGCACCTCCAGGGCATGATTCCTAGTCGGATGTTTGTTCTTTCTGCAGACCCAAAATGCCATCACAGCATCTTTCTGCCTGCCGGTCTGTGACATTTCTTAAAGGCCCTACAGGAGCTAGGATGTCAGCCTTCCTCCTGCCTGTGGCCTTCTGTACACAGGGCCTTTCATCTCAACCATGACCTGTCCCAGAGCCACGATGGATAGAGAAAGAGAAGCCGTCTCTCCAGGATGAGAATGTGGAGCAGTGCACCCTGGTGGAGAAATAAGTGGCTATTTTCCCTGCTTAAATCCTGGCTCCTGGCCCTTCCCCGGCATTCTGTGAATCTCTCCATGAAGGCACCTTGTCAGCTTTCACAGTCAGCCCTGATTTTCAGGCCAGCTTCCCCTCCAGGGAGTGGCTCTCAAAGGCCGTCTTCATCCGTGGCCGGATGGTAGCACCAAGGCACACAGTAAGTGTGCAGTAAATGTTGTTGGAAGGAAGGAAGTGGGTTACCATTTGGGAAAGGAAACTGGGAGGTAAAAAGCTAGGAGCTGCTCCCTCCATCTAAATGACTTCTTTTTTTTTTTTTTTTCCACCTCATTCCTAACATTTTTCTCCGAAGTAGAAGTCTGCCCAGAAGACATGCTCAGACACTAGAACCTGACTAGTCTCTTCTGGAAATTCAAGTCCGGCTATTTTTATCATTATCCTGGGAAATTCTGCAGACAGGGTGTGGTCACTAGGGGCAGAGGGGTTCTATCAGTTCTTCCTCTTCAGGCTTCTTTCTGCTCCACTTGTCTCTACCAGCAATGCTGCTTGAGCAAGGATTCATTGCAGGGGGTGAATTCTGTGTGCATGAATGTGGAAGATAGAAACTCTACAGAGATAGTGACAGGCCTGAGGGAGACAGACTCTAGAAGAAAGAGACAAGACTGAGGTAGAGAGACAAGCAGAATGAAAAAGAAACAGAGACACTCAGAGACTGGAAGTGACTGGCATATCAACATACACACAGGCGCACATGTAGGCATGCATGCACGTGAGTCAGAGCACTGCCATGGGTCCTGCCCTGAACCAGGGGGTGTGCAACCCTGCCCAGCCCCAGTTGTCCCTTGCTGTGAGTCTCTCATCACCCCCAAAAGCCATCCTGAACACCCGCAATTGTGGCCCAGGCCTGTGTGAAGTAATCAAAGTAACCAGAGGCCCCCTTTCATCCTCTAAATGGTCCTTCTTATAAACACCCAATATTTATGGGCAATTATTGATCATGTCACCAATACAGAGGGGGAGATAAACAGCGAATAAATCCATAAACAATAAGACTGGTGGTTTGAACAATTTGTTCCAGTGACATTTATTTTGGAAGGAAATAAGCCCATTATTCCCTGTTTTAATTTTATTTATTGGTGTTAATGGTTTTCTCCAGCTGTGGCCAATGGTAGAATTATTGGGCCAGTCAGAGCTGCATGGCAGGAAATGCAAGAAGACACAAAAAGGTGCAGGATTCTGAGGGTTTTTACTCCTCAAGTTCCTGGGGTGCTTCCCGGAATAAGACAACAAATGCCACATGCCAGATACTACCCTGAGACTCTGACTTATTTTAACTAATTTAATCTTACAACAGCTCAATGAAGAAGTAAGGGAAACTGAGGCACAGGGGTCAAGTCATATAGCTGGTGAGAGTCAAAGATAGAAAAGATCCCAGAAATAAACCCAGGCGATGTGTGTCAGGAGACCACATTCTTAACCACTTTGCCCAACTCACGTACAAGTTGTAAAGGATCAGATAGCAAATATTTTGGGCTTGGCAGGCAATATGTTCTTTTACAACTACTCAACTCTGCCTTTGTAGGAGGAAAGCATCCACAGACAATATGTAAGTGAATAAATGTAACTGTGTTCCAATAAAACTTTATTTATAAAAACATGTGGCTGACTGCATTTGACCTGTGGGCTGTTGTTTGCCCACCTCTGCCCTAGGTGTGGCCTCTTTTAGCTCCAGGTGGACCTGGGCCTCAGGTGTTCCTTTTGCTGAGCTTCAGCTTGCCTGGGTTTGGCTCAGCCAAGGTGAGGGAGAACGGAGACTCCCATGGGATAAGACTGAGTTTCTAAGATTCTGTTCTTGCACCCCCATGTCTCTCACCAGCCAGTACCCTCCTCAGGGGGGTGGCTCCATGAGCTCTGCTCACTTGGCAGGGGTCAGCCACCTCTCCCCTCTCCCCTCTCCCCACATAGGTTTTAGGGAGACTTTCCTCCCATTCACCTGACAGATCATCCTCTGAAGGTGCCACACTCAGTACCTGGTCCCCAGGTCACCCTCAGTAAGTGGCATCTTCAGTCATATTTGCACCCTTCCACTTTGCAGAGACCTTGTGTGGCCTGGGAATTGGGAGTCTGTATAACATGGTGGCTAAGATTGGGGGCTTTGGTGCCTATCTAGGTCCTGCCGTGGGAGTGTGGACACAGTCCTCTCCCGGCCTCAGCTTCCTGTCACATGGCCATCATGATCTCTAATTTAGTGAAGATTAAAGGCAAGAATGCACCCAAAACCCAGCACCTGGCACAGACGAAGTGCTCTGCAAGTAACAGTTGTTAATCAAGCAGGCCTTCTTGCCCTCTCCCTTGGAGATGCTCCTTGAACCCTCCATCCCCCTTCTCAAGGAGGCAGAAATAGGCTGAAGAAGAGGGTGTGCTCCACATGGAAAATGGGTTCCTCCAGGTCCCAGCAGAGCAGCTAGAGAGAGAGGAAGCCATCTGGACAGACACACAGCCCTTTCCCTTCCCTCCAGTGTCTGAGGGGATGGGGGAAATCTCAGGGTACTGGACATCTTCAGGTCCATTAACCCCAGAGGCCAGTGTGTGCCCCAGAATTTCTCTCTGCTGAAAGCTGGGCGTGCATCTCCAGAGAGATAACTGGATCAGGGTGGGGCTGCATGGAGTATCCGGGTTCACCCTCTGGCCCTGCAGGCCTGCTGCTGGCCTGTCAGAATCACTTCAGCAGGTCAAGCATAAAGCATGAAGAGATTCACCTCCCGCCCGGTAGGTAATTCATTCATTTCCATCTGAGACAGCTGGGTCTTGACCTCTTTAATTAGCCAACATGGCAGCCTCCACAATGAAGTCAACAGTGGCTTGGGAAGCCATTAGGAGATAAGTCTCACCTGGGAAGGCACGGGATCAGGCGATCTCACTGAAGAAGCAATAATCTTAATAACAATCACAGTAATAATTCTAATAAATATTATTAGTATTCTGCCAATATTAAGCCCTGTGTCTTTTCATTTAAATCTCCCAACAATCTTACTGGCAGATTCTTTTTCTTAACTGCATTTACCAGTGAGGAAAAGAGCTTTAGAAAGAGTAAGTGGCTGGTCCAGAGTCACACAGGTAGAATGACTTATGTGTTACTGCCATCCGTGACTTGGCTAACAGTAGTTTAATAAAGTAGGGGCAGTTGGAGTCGGGGTGGACATCTGTTTCCCCTTCTTCTGCTGACCACCCTAATTTTCCTTTGGGAATCAACCCCTCCCTCTCAGGCAGCTACTCCCTTCTCTGGCTCCAGGGCTGATTCTGTGGTCCTGGCCTAGCAGATGAGTGTGATCTATCGCTGGGTTTCAGAGATGAGCTCAGACATGGGTAGGTGGCCCAAGCCAAGAAGACCAGAACCTTCCTAGAACTTTTTGTTTGTTTGTTTTTGGAATGGAATCTCACTCTGTTGCCCAGGCTGGAGTGCAGTGGCGATCTCAGCTCACTGCAACCTCTGCCTCCCAGGTTCAAGCGATTCTCCTGCCTCAGCCTCTGCAGTAGCTGGGACTACAGGCATCTGCCCCCATGCCCAGCTAATTATTGTATTTTTAGTAGAGACAAGGTTTCACCCTGTTGGCCAGGCTGGTCTCAAACTCTTGACCTCAAATGATCCACCTGCCTCAGCCTCCTGAAGTGCTGGGATTACAGGTGTGGGCCACCATGCCTCGTCTCCTCCTAGCACTTTTGAAGGACTTTCCAGGAGAGTGGAGCTGCCTTTCTGCTGGACAGGCTAAGTTGGGATGACTCCGAACTGGAGATGTTATACATGTCTTTGCCACCACATGAGTGCAGGCTGTCTGAGCATAGAACAACATGGAGATAAGGCTCCCAGACATAGACACAGAGTGCTGGGGGTGTCATTTTAGCCCCCAGGTCTGCCTTCTTGAAGTCAGAATTATCTCTGGACTTTCCTGTTGTGTATGTCGATACACGTCCTTCATTTGTTGGGCTGGTTGCAGTTGGTTTCTGTCACTTGACCTAGAAGATTCCTACCTAATGCACGATATTCCCATTTCAAACTACAGTTACATCTGCAAGAAAGACTCGGATTACATTCCCACCCTACTCCTTCCCTCCTGAGGTTTGAACACTTCAGTCCTCATGGAACCTAAAGAATCAGGCCAACTCTTGGCTTTTTCTCTGTGTCTTCAGCAACAGCCTCCTTCCTGATGGCTTCCATACCAGAAGCCACACTGCTCCTGACATTTTCACCAGACTATTCCTCCAACACAGAACCAATTGTACCTGCAGAAAGGTCCAAGGTCTTGGCTTCGTGCCTGGCTCCCAGCCTCTCCCTGGCCCTGCTGGGTGATTCCCAGCTCCCAGCTCCATGCCTCTGCTCATGGGGCTTTCTCCACCAGGGCTGCCCTCACCTCTCCTCGCCAGAGGAATCCCATACTTTGTGGAATGTGACCTCCTTTGTGAGGTGCCCCTTCTGCGGCCTGTGCAGGCCTGGATCACTGTCTCTGTGATGTGTGTGCGTGTGGGAAGGAGAGAAGAGTGTGGTGGCCAACAGCCTGGATCCTGGAGCTGGACTGCCTGGCCATAAAGCTTCTCTCTACCGTTCATAGCCTTGCCGCCTTGGGCAGGTTACCTCACCTCCTTAGGCCTCAGTAGTTCATCTGCAAAACGGGGATGATAAGACCTCCCATGCAAAGATACTGTATTTAAACCAGCTAATCCGTGTACAGTACTTGGCACCATTCTATAGACACAATCAACCCTCCATATGCATTGCCCATTATGGGGACTGCTGTTTGTACTGATCACATAGAACTTGTTCACATCTCTTGTACAGTGCAGTCCCTGACTCCCTTTACTCTCAATCATTGATGTGACTAATTTATCTGATAGGCTGTGAACTTTCTGAGATAGTGTCTGATCATTTCTGAATGTCCAATTCCATGCAGACTGCCTGGTGCATAGGAGGTGCACAGCTTGGACAACAGCACTGTCCTATATTGTGCACCTACTACGTGGCAAGCATCATGGTAGGTGCTTTGCACACATTGTCTTTTTCAAAATGCACATTGTCAAATCCCAAGGAATTTTCTACAGTCCTCATTCTTTTGAGATAAGGCAAGCTCAGACAAGCCCATAAGATAGGCAACTTGCCTAAGGTCACATGGCTGGGAAAAGGGCAGAACTGGGATTCAAATGCCAAAGGCAGGGTTGCTCTCCCCACAAGCTCAAAGACAAATGTCTTTGTCTCCCCAGGCCCCTCCTTGGGGAAGCAAACCTCTGAGCCTCCAGAAGCAAGGGATTGGCACCAACTGTAGGAAACGTCTGCCCCTCCTCCGGGGTACCTGCCCTCTGGGACTGCAGGCTGGGTGGGGGCTGCCAGTTCCCCAGGCAGGCTTGTGGGCTGCCCACCCGAAGTCTCACCAGGCCTGCCAGTAGTAGGCAGGTAGGTCTCCTCCAAGGAGGAGCAACTGCCCCAGCACCAGGAAATGTTGGCAAATGATGACTTTGAACATCCCCCACCCCAGGGAAGTGCCAATGAGGAAGTTAGGCCCCTGGGTTCTGGAGGCTTCAACGTTCCTATGGGAAGCAGCAGGGTCTGTGTGTGAAGATGGAGTTGAGCTCAGGAAGAGGTATGCACATGATGACCATGAGACAGAAGCCCCTAAACCCTCAACCCTAAACCCGAGGACAGACAGGTAGATGCGCAGATTTGGGCAGATGCTGAGCAATGGCAAACTCCTCCCTAGCCCGTGCAGACCTGGGGGCGACCACCTCACTGACCTCACCTCCCACCACCAGCTACTATCCCTCTCCTGCCTGAGCCACTCTGCCCTCCTCTTTCTTTCCTCCTATTTCCCCTTCTCAGAGATTCTCCACTGACCCAATCTTTTCCTCCCCTGCCCTTCACTCCTGAAGGACCCGGCATTCTCTTGGGAGAAGTCTGCCCTGACTCCCATCCAGGCTATCTCCATGGCATATGTCAAAACTGTTTTGAAAATGACTATCTGTCCAAGTTTTCCTTTTCTGATTAGAACCATGTATCATACCTCGTCTTGTTAATCATTGTGTCTTGTTTACCTGACATGCAGGGACTGCCCAATTAATGCTCACTGGATGAATCATCTAGAAGGACACTCTTGTACCCAGGCAGCCCACTTCCAGCCATGGACTTAGAATCCACTGCAGCGTAGAGTCAGTGTGGCATAGTGGGCAGGAGCGCAAGCTTTGCAGCCAGATTGCCTGGGCAAGTTATTAAATCTGTCAGTACCTTGGCTCCCCATCTACGGTGTGGGAATAATCATGGTGCTTTCCTTGTAGAGGTGATAGGAAGATTAAATGTGTTATTATATGGAGAGCACTTAGCACATCATACATGTTATTTTATGTACTTTATGTACTTTAGTGATGATTATCATAGTTGTGTAGACAATGAGAACTTCAGGGATTGATAGGGGATATTCAGACTCTCCCATTTTACAGATGAGGAAACCGAGTCTTAGTGAAAGGGACTAGCTCAACATTACATAGCTAGAAAATCTCTCAAGTCCATGCACCTCATGACTTTTCGGATCATTACCTTATGAGAAAAATGAGATTTGGGGCCAAAGAACAACATTCCTTTCATTTTTATTCATTTTTCAAATATTTGTGTGGCTCACTGTTGATCATCGGAATATGTTTTTTTGAATAAATAGATGAGAGAATGAAAGAATAAATGTTGGGGGCCCCTATAGTTAAGGAAAAAACCCTGCAGTATGGGTTATCAAATCCCTGGCTGGCATGCCCTACAGTTCCCTCTTGTGCCCAGGGCAGACATAGCTAATCAATCACAGCATGCTTTTGCCTGAGCCTGAACCCAGCCCCAGAATCTTTCTTATCACAGTCTAATTTCATTGATCAGGCATGGTGCCTCAGATGAAATCTGTTTGCCTTCCTGAGTCTGATCTCAGGAATCTCTTCGATTATGTGGTTTCCTTCTTTTTTTCCTTTCATCATTCCATCTCAGGCTCTTTCACTCCTATTTCCCACCCTCCCCACCTCCATTTTCCCCTCTCTCAATCTTGTGTACCTGGAGGCATAGCCCTTTCCATTCTTGGGGGGACGTACCCGAGGGCTCGAGGCTCCCACTTCCCTGCTTCGATGGAGAAGGCGAGGTGGTCCAGCAGGTGCCGTGGGTCCCTGACCCAGCTGACCGCCACCCTGGGCCAGCTTCTGAGAGTCCCACCTCCCAGTTGCTGGAGGGGTAGTGGCCTCACAGGCAGCCCTCCTCTAGATGCAGCGGCCACAGAGGGTGAGACAGAGTGTTGTGGGCCGCCAGTGGGCCAGCTGCTCCTGCCCTGCGCAGGCTCTGCCCCTCCTTCAAGGAAGTTTGCTATCCACTCTCCCTGCCCTGTTAAACAATCTCATAAGGAAGGAGGAAGTTTAATCTAAGTGCTCACGGGGGAGGAAATGAGTCTAAAGTCTTGCCTGGCTGAGGAGTGGCTTAGAGCCTGCCTGGGGCCTGAGGAGAAGGGCCATGCCTGTTCCCTTCCTGTAGAACTATCCTGGCCTTGGCAAGGGAGGTTTGGGTGGGAATTCAAGCAACTTAATCAGGAACGAGATGCCACAATCTGCCTTCGAAAACAGCCAAAAAACCTTACAAAAAACCCGACCCTGTGCTAACAACCTCCCCAGACTCTGGGGGTTGTAGGGCCGGTAAAGCGAGTAACTGCAGCTGATGATCGCGTGCTCTGAGGTTCTGGACTGGAGTCAGGGGGTGCTGGAGGGTTGGCTGGGAAGAGGGGAACCCAGGCAAGAAACTTGGGACAGGAAAGACGGAGGAGGTCAAAGGCGACTGCAAGATATTAAGCTTGGATGATGGAAAAGGGAGGCTCCTTGGTCAAGAACGAGGAAGATGGGGGAGAGGAAGTGGTTTGGGGAAAGGTTCTGGATTTGGGTTGGGGCACACTGAATTAGAGGTTAAAGCTGGAGGGTGTGGGGTGTGGATAAAGGGAAAGAGGGAGAAAGAAAAGAAGGGCTGGTCAGTGGTAGACTTTTAGTGAAATGGTAAATGCAGCCTTTGTCTCCCTTCTCTCTTCTTAGGACCCAAGGTACAATGAGAGGGGCTCAGCTTCCCCCTCCCCTGATCCAGCACCCCCAGGCTTTGTCACAAATCATGGTCTCTTTCCCAAATGCTTTCCTCTTAGGAGGAGTTCTTGCCTCGGTCCTTGGCACACAGGCTCCTGGCGACTTCCTCCCTTGTTTGCTGACTCTGAATGCTTCCGTAGGCTATGTAGTCCACTTGGAAGGAATATTCAGGGGCATGAGGTCCAGCAGCTGGTCAGGAAATAAAGATGCGTGCCCAGGGAGCTGGTGCAAGGGAAGAGCAGGGAGCAGATCCTGTGTGATGAGGTGCCTGGAGTGGCTCCAGTTCTGCTGTTCCAGCTGCCCATCCCCAGGTAGGCGCATGGGCCCCACTCAGGGTGTACCCCAGGGCCAGACAATGCTTTCCTGCACCCTGACTGGCTTTAGGACTAGCCCTGTCCTCTGTCCCACTTCATCGCCTCTTGTTCTCCCTTCTTTTGCTAGGACAGCTCTGCCCATGACTAGTGCCTGGGTCTCGTTCAGACCTGACCTGCAGTGTCACCTCCTCAGGGGGGCCCTCCTGACCCTCACTTCCAATGTAAATAAGCACACAAGTGTAGGGGAGTAAAAATGACTTTCTCTACCCTTCTAGCTTCCTTACTGGTCAGGAATTAAACTGACAGCAGGGAGAATAACAGGAGAAAGGGTACAGACATTTATCACATGCATGGGGGCATCCCAGGAAAGAAAAGGAACTCCTACACCCAGTGAGATTTAGAAGCTTGTATACCCTCTTCACAGGGGAGACAGGGGTGGGGTGTCAGCACCGTAGGGGAGAGTGAATGATTTCTGGGGAAGACGAGTGGCCCTCAGCAGGACAGGTGATGACAGCCTGTGACAAAGGCTATCTGGACGTGGTGTGGACCTTCAGACTCCTGTGAAATGAGCCAGTCTTTCTGGCGGATAAGATTCCCTGGGTGGAGATTCATGGCCACTGTGTTACCTCTGGAGAATCTGTCTTTAGACAGAAAAGGAAAACTTGGAAAGCCCCTCCCTGCAGTTGCTGTTCCCCAAGTGACCTCAGTTCAAAGTCTCAAAGTGGCATATTTTGGGGTGTTATTTCTAAACTCCTTCACAAGCAAATCATTTAAAATTGAGACATTCTGTGAAAGAACCCATGAAAGTGATTCCAGAACTTTTCTCAGCGGGTCATCAGGGAAGGCCTCTCTGAGGAGGGGTGCTTTGAGATGCTGTGGTAACAAACGAACATAGACCAGCGACTTAACAACACAGCTGTGTATCTAACAGCTCTGGAGGGCAGGAGCTTGATATCGGTCTCACTGGGTTGGAATCAGGGTGCTGGCAGGCTTGCATTCCCTTCTGGAGACTCCAGAGGAAAGGTTTTTTGTCTTTTCTAGTGTCTAGAGGCCACCTGCATTCCTTGGCTGATGGCCCCTTCCTCCATCTTCAAAACCATCTTCAAAACATTGCTATGTTGGGTCTCCATGACAATTCTTCCTTCCTTGCATCTCCCTCTACTCTTTTCTGCTTTCATCTTCCACTTTTAAGGACCCGGTGACAACACTGGGTCCACTTGGATAATCCAGGTTACTCTCCCTATCCTAAGGTCAGCTGATGGGCAACTCTAATTCCATTTGAGACCTTAATTCCCCTTCGCTCGGTTATGTTATATATTCCCATGCTCCGGGGATCAGGATGTAGACATAATCCCATTAGGGCGCCAAGAGTCTGCTAATCACAGGTACAATTGTGTTTCATTTTCTTTATTGAACTTAACAGCCTGAAAGGATATTTCCTGACTATTGTTTACTTGTCACCTGTCTTGCTCTACTGGAAAGCAAAACCCAAGAGGGCAGGACCTTGCAGGTGCTGCTCATTAGAACAAAGACTTACTGAATGAATGGATCCGATGATTGAACTTGAGCTAATTTCTGCATCAGAGTTAACACAGACAGCACTGGTCTGAGAGCCAGGAGCTGTGACCCCCACTGCACCCTCTGAAGTTGTGTGACCTGGAGCCTTCCTTTCCCCTCTCTGACTCTCAGACATTCTCACTGCAGCCCTGGGAGGAAGGAAAGGCACAGGGCAGCCACCCTGAGGTCTTCAGATCTTGAAGGAGTTAATTGCTGTCATGAAATCATCGCTTATTTCCTCCCAATGGCAAAGGCCTTGCTGAAGCAGCAGCCTGAGCAGGTATCTGAGGAACACTCTCCCCAGCTTACACTCGGGAGCAGTCAGTGGGGTCTGGTATTGGTGCTGGTTCCTGGGCATGCCACCCCCCTGCCTCACCGCCCCCTGCCCTACCACCTCCCACCACCACCCAACCCATGACACAGGTGGAGAACATGGGTCCTGGGTCAGACAGGCCTGCTTGTATGTCCTAACTCTGTTTGCGACCAGTGGGGTTACCTTGGTGAGAAATTTCCCCTTCCTAAGCTTCATTTTCTCTTCTATTAAGAAGGATAATCTCTGTATTACAGGGTGGTCAAGAGAATAAAGGAAGAGAGTACATTGGAAGGGCCTGGCCCATAGTAGATGCTCAGTAAATGCTGCCTGTCATCATCATTACTTCTTATTGGTGTAATATCACCTGTGACTCAGAATTTCCTGGTGAAAGAGATCAGAATGCCTTCTCTTCTGTCTCAGAGGGCAACATTGACAGAGTGGGTATCAGCGTCAAGTCTAGATACAGGGCTTGCCAAGAGGTCTTGAAAGTACAATAATTGGTGATTCATCCTTTCCCTGGGGTGTTGGTGCCAAAGGCTGCCGTGCTGGCAGGGAGGAGGTGGGAAGCGCCAACAGCCCTTTCATTGCCAATGAACTTGGACACAGCCTCTGCTGCCAGACAAGCTGTATATGTACTTAGGGAAGTTATTGTAACACAAAAGTGTTCCTGGGAACGGACAACTCTCGGCCCAGTGGGGCAGGGGTAAAAGAATTTACCAAGACAGTTGTAGGTAAAGAAAGGCAGGTTTGTTGCAAGGAGGCAGAGGGCAGCCTGCATGAGAGAAGCCGACTGCAAAGAAACAAAGGCTGGCTGGAGATCTTATAGGACGGTGCTGACGCTGTGTGCTGAAGACAGCTGTGCGCAGCACCAAGACGCCAAGCTTGCAGTGAGCTCGTCTGCAGGTGTCTGGTGATAGCTGGGCGCAGGAAGATGGTGACTTATTTGTGCAGGAGGGCTGTGTTCTGGACCATGAAGAAAGGCAGACTTGTAGCTCATCTGCTTTCTCCTTTTGCTTTCCCCTGGTCCCACCAGCCTGACTCCCTTTCCCTAATCAGGACTCCACAGAAAGCTTATTTCTCTTATTTAGTTATAAAAATAATACAGTTCCATCATGAAAACTTTGGAAGGAAACGGAAGTGTGAAGGAAACAAATCAGGCAAGTACAGTCTCCCTTGGGGTTGGCTGTTGGCGTCTTGAGCTATTCCTTTCCCGGTTGTGTTGTGTGGCTCTTCCTGTGCATCCAGCTCGGTATCCTCCTCTCTTCAATTGTTGTTACAGCTGGGGCATCTCCCTGGGTCATTAAAACTTGTAAATGTGATTTCTTAATGACTGCAGATGATCACATGTCACAAAGCACTGTTTTCACCTCCCCTCCTCAACTCCGGGGCGCTTAGTTTCTGCGTGTGTGTGTATTAAAATACACGACAATGAATCTTTACAGGCATATCTTGTGACTTTTGTGCACCTCTGTTTCCTTCTTTTTAAAAATAGCCCCTAAATCTATAACAATTTTAAAATGGGACCGACAATTCCAGTCTTCCCACTCCACAAGGTTTTATGAGGCTTAAAGGAGGAAACAGATATACAGGTGCTTTGAAAACCATGGAGAAAAGAGCCACCGAAATGCAAGGCCAGATTTTGAGCATTACCTGTTTAAGATAGGAGGTGTGTGTGTGTGTGTGTGTGTGTGGGTGTGTGTTCCTCAACAGTTGAGAGATAGATGAGGATGGAACTAGGAATAACAGCTACCACAGCATTCAACATTTATAGAGCACCTGCTGGGCACTCTATTAAACAAGATACATTCATGATCTGAATTTGTTCTAACAACCACATCGAGGGGAAGTACTAGTTTTACCTAGAGCTTACAAATGGGGAAACTGAGGCACAGAACAGTTAAGCAATTTGCTTGTGGAGACCCAGCTTCCAAGTGGGAAGTTGAGGAAGGACACATACACACCCTTTCCCTGACAGCTGTAGGCATCAGCACTGAGGGCCTCACAGCACTGCAATAGTGGATTCCCTGGGGCTTCAGAGCACCCAAGACCCCCAGCATTTCCTGAAATGATGTACTGTTCTTTATTGAGCATAGTCCAGTGTTCCTGGCAGGCTGACAAACTAATCTGAAGATTATTTCCCCAGAGCTGGGGTAGTTTCTGAATGAGAATGCTTCATCCAAAGGGAAAAACCCAGAGGAGAAAAACCCACCTCCAGCACGTCTGAGACAAAATGGCAGAGCGGAGTTACCGTATGTGTACGTGAGTGTGTGTGCCTGCGGGTGTGTACCAAGTGTGAGTATCCAGAGGTGTGTGTGTGTGTGTGTGCATGTGTATGCACAGGAGTACACAGATGTGAGTGGCTATATAGGCTGTATTTGACCTTCTGGGTAACCAAAGACAGAAGACTTGGCTCACCGATGGGATAAATGACCATTGCATCGATTTTTCTAGTTCTAATCTTTGAGGAGAAACTAGACCAGGCAGTAATTTATTTACATTCCCTTCAGCATTTTTCACAGCAGCCACAAACCTTGATAACAAAAGGAAGCCAGGTGCGCTTTGAAGCCACAGCAGAAAGGCACAAAGCATGACTACGCCAAGTGTGTCAGCAAGAAACTACCAACAATTTAGTTTCCCTCACCTCGGTAATTGACCACATCCAACGTGGCCATGTGTGCCTCATGGCCCGATCAGCTTTGTAATAAAATCAGTGCCTCGGCTTGAGAGACGAAGTTGAGGTTATCATACTAACTGAGTTATAAATTTCCCTTGCGAGCATTAATAATTCATTCTTCCATTCATTTATTTCCATTCATTCATTTATTCCTTTATTTAACGCTACTGCTGTTCCTTTGAACAACAGCAATGACAAGCCATGAAGTAGAAGCCTTTCCATCGGTGCTGAGGACTGGAGTGGGCGGTGGGCACAGGAGCTCCTGCACTCAGAGGCGTTGCTCACTGGTCACCAGCCACTCTGTCCACAGTGTGTCTCCAACTGTGGGTGGGCGGAGGGGTAGGGTGGTTGAGTCAGGTCCCAGTCTGATGGGTTTCACTGAGATAAAATCAAGGTGTCACAGGGCTACATTCCTTTCTGGGGGCTCCTGGGAAAACTCATTTCCTTGCCTTTTCTGATATCTAGAGGCTACCCACTCTCCTTGACTCATGGCTTCCATCTTCAAAGCCAGTGAGGTTGCATCTTTATGGCCCTTCTTCCATTGTACCATCTCCCTGATGCTCATTCTTTTGCCTCCCTCCCTCTTTCTCCTTATTTTTATTTTTAGAGATGGGATCCTGCTGTGTGGCCCAGTTTGGTCTTGAACTCTTGAACTCAAGCAATCCTCCTGCCTCAGCCTCCTGAGTACCTCGGACTACTGGAGTGAACCTCATGCCTGGCTCTTCTTTCACTTTAAAGGAACTTTGTGACTACATTGGGGTTCCCCAATAGTCCAGGAAATTCTCCCAATTTTTTAAAAATCATACTTTAAGTTCTGGGATACATGTGCAGAACGTGCAGATTTATTACATAGGTATACAGGTGCCATAGTGGTTTGCTGCACTCATCAACCCATCATCTACATTAGGTATTTCTCCTAATGCTATCCCTGCCCTAGCTCCTCATCCCCTGACAGGCCCCGGTGTGTGTTGTTCCCCCACCATGTCCATGTGATCTCATTGTTCATCTCCCACTTATGAGTGAGAACATGTGGTGTTTGGTTTTCTGTTCTTGTGTTAGTTTGCTGAGAATGATGGTTTCCAGCTTCATCCATGTCCCTGCAAAGGACATGAACTCGTCTCTTTTTATGGCTGTGTAGTATATGTGCCACATTTTCTTTATCCAGTCTATCATTGATGGGCATTTGGGTTGGTTCCAAGTCTTTGCTATTGTGAACAGTGCTGCAAAAAACATACATGTACATGTGTCTTTATAGTAGAATAATTTATAATCCTTTGGGTATACACCCAGTAATGGGATTGCTGGGTCAAATGGTATTTCTGGTTCTAGATCCTTGAGGAATCGCCACACTGCCCTCCACATGGTTGAACTAATTTACACTCCCACCAGCAGTGTAAAAGTGTTCTTATTTCTCCACATCCTCTCCAATCTCCAGCATCTGTTGTTGCCTGACTTTTTAGTGATCGCCATTCTAACTGGCATGAGATGGTATCTCATTATGGTTTTGATTTGCATTTCTCTAGTGACCAGTGATGATGAGCTTTTATTCATATGTCTGTTGGCCACATAAATGTCTTCTTTTGAGAAGTGTCTGTTTATATCCTTTGCCCACTTTTTGATGGGGGTTTTTTTTCTTGTAAATTTGTTTAAGTTCCTTGTAGATTCTGGATATTAGCCCTTTGTCAGATGGATAAATTGCAAATATTTTCTCCCATTCTGTAGGTTGCCTGTTCACTCTGATGATAGTTTCTTTTGCTCTGCAGAAGCTCTTTAGTTTAATTAGATCCCATTTGTCAATTCTGCTTTTGTTGCCATTGCTTTTGGTGTTTTAGTCATGAAGTCTTTGCCCATGCCTACATCCTGAATGGTATTGTCTAGGGTTTTTATGGTTTTAAAAGATCTTACATTTAAGTCTTTAATCCATCTTGAGTTAATTTTTATATAAGGTGTAAGGAAGGGGTCCAGTTTCAGTTTTCTGCATATGGCTACCCAATTTTCCCAACACCATTTATTAAATAGGGAATCCTTTCCCCATTGCTTGTTTTTGTCAGGTTTGTCAAAAGTCAGATGGTTGTAGATATGTGGCGTAATTTCTGAGGCCTCTGTTCTGTTCCATTGGTCTATATATCTGTTTTGGTACCAGTACCATGCTGTTTTGGTTACTGTAGCCTTGTAGTATAGTTTGAAGTCAGGCAGTGTGATGCCTCTAGCTTTGTTTTTTTGCTTAGGATTGTCTTGGCTATACAAGCTCCTTTTTGGTTCCATATGAAATTTAAAGTAGTTTTTTCTAATTCTGTGAAGAAAGTCAGTGGTAGCTTGATGGGGATAGTATTGAATCTATAAATTACTTTGGGCAGTATGGCCATTTTCATGATATCGATTCTTCCTATCCATGAGCATGGAATGTTTTTCCATTTGCTTGTGTCCTCTGTTATTTCCTTGAGTAGTGGTTTGTAGTTCTCCTTGAAGAGGTCCTTCACCTCCCTTGTAAGTTGGATTCTTAGGTATTTTACTCTCTTTGTAGTAATTGTGAATGGGAGTTCACTCATGATTTGGCTCTCTGTTTGTCTGTTATTGGTGTATAAGAGTGCTTGTGATTTTTGCACATTGATGTCGTATCCTGAGACTTTGCTGAAGTTGCTTAACAACTTAAGGAGATTTTGAGCTGAGATGACGGGGTTTTCTAAATATACAATCATGTCATCTGCAAACAGAGACAATTTGACTTCCTCTCTCTCTATTTGAGTACACTTTATTTCTTCCTCTTGCCTGTTTGCCCTGGCCAGAACTTCCAATACTATGTTGAATAGGAGTGGTGAGAGAGGGCATCCTTGTTTTGTACCGGTTTTCAAAAGGAATGCTTCCAGTTTTTGCCCATTCAGTATGATACTGACTGTGGGTGTGTCATAAATAGGCTCTTATTATTTTGAGATACACTCCATCAATATCGAGTTTATAGAGAGTTTTTAGCATGAAGGGGTGTTGAATTTTATCAAAGGCCTTTTTTGCATCTATTGAGATAATCGTGTGGTTTTTGTCACTGTTTATGTGATGGATTATGTTTATTGATTTGCATATGTTGAACCAGCCTTGCATCCCATGGATGAAGCTGACTTGATCGTGGTGGATAAGCTCTTTGATGTGCTGCTGGATTTGGTTTGTCAGTATTTTATTGAGGATTTTTGCATCGATATTCATCAGGGATATTGCTCTGAAATTTTCTTTTTTTGTTGTGTCTCTGGCAGGTTTTGGTATCAGGATGATGCTGGCCTCATAAAATGAGTTAGGGAGGAGTCCCTCCTTTTCTATTGTTTGGAATGGTTTCAGAAGGAATGATACCAGCTTCTCTTTGTACCTCTAGTAGAATTTGGCTGTGGATTCATCTGGTCCTGGGCTTTTTCTTGGTTGGTAGGCTATTAATTACTACCTCAATTTCAGAACTTGCTATTGCTCTATTCAGGGATTTGACTTCTTCCTGGTTTAGTGTTGGGAGGGTGTATGTGTCCAGCAATTTATTCATTTCTTCTAGATTTTCTAGTTTATTTGCATAGAGGTGTTTATATTATTCTCTGACAGTAGTTTGTATTTCTGTGGGATTAGTGGTGATATCTGCTTTATCATTTTTTATTGTGTCTATTTGATTCTTCTCTCTTTTCTTCTTTATTAGTCTGGCTAGCAGTCTATCTATTTTGTTAATCTTTAAAAAAAAACCCCAGCTCCTGGATTCATTGATTTTTTGAAGGGGTTTTCATGTCTCTATCCCCTTCAGTTCTGCTCTGATCTTAGTTATTTCTTGTCTTCTGCTAGCTTTTGAATTTGTTTGCTCTTGCTTCTCTAGTTCTTTTAATTGTGATGTTAGGGTGTCAGTTTTAGATCTTTCACAGTTTCTCTTGTGGGCATTTAGGCTATAAATTTCCCTCTAAACACTGTGTTAGCTCTGTCCTAGAGATTCTGGCACATTCTATCTTTGTTCTCATTGGTTTCAAATAACTTATTCATTTCTGCCTTAATTTCATTATTTACCCAGTAGTCATTCAGGAGCAGGTTGTTCAGTTTCCATGTAGTTGTGGGGTTTTGAGTGAATTTCTTAATCCTGAGTTCTAATTTGATTGCACTGTAGTCTGAGAGACTGTTTGTTATGATTTCTGTTCTTCTGCATTTGCTGAGGAGTGTTTTACTTCCAATCATGTGGTCAATTTTAGAATAAGTGCAATGCAGTGCTGAGAAGAATGTATATTCTGTTGATTTGGGATGGAAAGTTCTGTAGATGTCTATTAGGTCTGCTTGCTTCAGAGCTGAGTTCAAGTCCTGAATATCCTTGTTAATTTTCTGTCTTATTGATCTGTCTAATACTGACAGTGGGATGTTAAAGTCTCCTACTATTATTGTGTGGGAGTCTAAGTCTCTTTGTAGGTCTCTAAGAACCTGCTTTATGAATCTGGGTGCTCCTGTATTGGGTGTATATGTATTTGGGATAGTTAGCTCTTCTTATTGTGTTGATCCCTTTACCATTATGTAATGCCCTTCATTGTTTTTTTTGATCTTTGTGGTTTAAAGTCAGTTTTATCAGAGACTAAGATTGCAACCCCTAATTTTTTTTGCTTTCCATTTGCTTGGTAAATCTTCCTCCACCCTTTAATTTTGAGCCTATGTGTGTCTTTGCACATGAGATGGGTCTCCTGAATATAGCACACCAATGGGTCTTGACTCTTTATCCAATTTGCCAGTCTGTATCTTTTAATTAAGGCATTTAACCCATATTGACTCTTTATCCAATTTACCAGTCTGTGTCTTTTAATTGGGGCATTGAGCCCTTATTATTTAAGGTTAATATTGTTATATGTGAATTTGATCCTATCATTATGATGCTAGCTGGTTATTTTGCCTGTTAGTTTATGCAGCTTCTTCATAGTGTTGATGGTCTTTACAATTTGGTATGTTTTTGCAGTGCCTGGTACCAGTTTTTTGTTTTCCATATTTAGTGCTTCCTTCAGGAGCTCTTGTAAGACAGGCCTGGTGGTAACAAAATCTCTCAGCATTTGCTTGTCTGTAAAGGATTTTATTTCTCCTTTGCTTATGAAGCTTAGTTTGGCTGGATATGAAATTCTGGATTGAAAATTCTTTTCCTTAAACATGTCAAATATTGGCCCCCACTCTCTTCTGGCTTGTAGGGTTTCTGCAGAGAGATCCCCTGTTAGTCTGATGGGCTTCCCTTTGTGGGTAACCCGCCCTTTCTCTCTGGCTGCCCTTATCAGTTTTTCTTTCATTTCAACCTTGGTGAATCTGATGATTATGTGTCTTGGGGTTGCTCTTCTTGAGGAGCATCTTTGTGGTGTTCTCTGTATTTCCTGAATTTGAATGTTGACCTGTCTTGCTAGGTTGGGGAAGTTCTCCTGGATAATATCCTAAAGAGTGTTTCCCAACTTGGTTCCATTCTCCCCATCACTTTCAGGTACACCAATCAGGTTTGTTCTTTTCACATAGTCCCATATTTTTTGAAGGCTTTGTTTGTTCCTTTTCATTCTTTTTTCTCTAACCTTGTCTTCATGTTTTATTTCACTAAGATGATTTTCAATCTCTGATATCCTTTTTTCTGCTTGATCAATTTGGCTATTGATACTTGTGTATGCTTCATGAAGTTCTCGTGCTGTGTTTTTCAGCTCCATCGGGTCATTATGTTCTTCTCTAAACTGGTTATTTTAGTTAGCCTTTCCTCTAACCTTTCTTCAAGGTTCTTAGCTTCCCTTAATTTGGGTTAGAACATGCTCCTCTAGCTCGGAATAGTTTATTACCCACCTTCTCAAGCCTACTTCTGTCAATTTGTCAAACTCCTTCTCCCTCCAGTTTTGTTTCCTTGCTGGAGAGGAGTTGTGATCCTGTGGAGGAGAAGAGGCATTCTGGTTTATGGAATTTTCAGACTTTTGTGCTGGTTTTTCTTCATCTTCATGGATTTATCTACCTTTGGTCTTTAATGTTGGTGACCTTCGGATAGGGTTTTTGTGTGGACGTCCTTTTTGTTGATGTTGATGCTATTCCTTTCTGTTTGTTAGTTTTCTTTTTAACAGTCAGGCCCCTCTGCTACATGTCTGCAGAAGTTTGCTGGAGGTCCACTCCAGACCCTGTTTGCCTGGGTATCACCAGTGGAGGCTGCAGAACAGCAAAGATTGCTGCCTGTTCCTTCCACTGGAAGCTTTGTCCCAGAGGGGCACCTGCCAAATGCCAGCTGGATCTCTCCTGCATGAGGTGTCTGTCGACCCCTGCTGGGAGGTGTCTCCCAGTCAGGAGGTACAGGGGTCAGGGACCCATTAGAGGAGGCAGTCTGTCCCTTAGCAGAGTTCGAGCACTGTGCTGGGAGATCCACTGCTCTCTTCAGAGCTGGCAGGCAGGAACATTTAAGTCTGCTGAAGCTGTGCCCACAGCCACCCATTCCCCCAGGTGTTCTGTCCCAGGGAGATGGGAGTTTTATCTATAAGCCCTTGACAGGGGCTGCTGCCTTTCTTTCAGAGATGCCCTGCCATGAGAGGAGGAATCTAGACAGGAAGTCTGACTACAGCAGCTTTGCCAGGTTGTGGTGGGCTCTGCCCAGTTTGAACTTCCCCTTTGTTTACACTGTGAGGGGAAAACTGCCTACTCAAGTCTCAATAATGGCAGATGCCCCTCCCCCTACCAAGCTCAAGCATCCCAGGTCAACTTCAGACTGCTGTGCTGGCAGTGAGAATATCAAACCAGTGGATCTTAGCTTGCTGGCCTCCATGGGTGTGGGATCCACTGAGCTAGACCACTTGGCTCCCTGGCTTCATCCCCCTTTCCAGGGGAGTGAATGGTAATGTCTCGCTGGCATTCTGGGCACCACTGGGGTATGGAAAAAGAAAACTCCTGCATCTAGCTCAGTGTCTGCCTAAATGGCCGCCCAGGTTTTTCTTGCTTGAAACCCAGGACCCTGGTGGCATAGGCATCCAAGGGAATCTCCTGGTCTGCAGGTTTTGAAGACCATGGGAAAAGCATAGTATCTGGGCCAGAGTGCACCGTTCCTCAAGGCATAGTCCCTCATGGCTTTCCCTTGGCTAGAGGAGGGAGTTCCCTGACCCCTTGTGCTTCCCAGGTGCGGTGACACCTCACCCTGCTTCAGCTCACCCTCTGTGGGCTGCACCCAGTGTGTAACCAGTCCCAATGAGATGAGCCAAGTACCTCAGCTGGAAATGCAGAAATCACCTGCCTTCTGTGTTGATCTTGCTGGGAGCTGCAGACTGGAGCTGTCCTACTCAGCCATCTTGCCCAGGTTCCCCCCATTCTGCCAATTTTAAGGTGAGCTGATTAGCAACCGTAATTTTACCTGCAATCTTAATTCTCCTTTGCCATGTAACCTATTCGTAATATTTGAAGTGGGAAAATCACTTCAATTTTTTTTTTTTTTTTGAGATGGAGTCTTGCTCTGTCACCCAGGCTGGAGTGCAATGGCGCAATCTTGGCTCATTGCAAGCTCTGCCTCCCGGGTTCACGCCATTCTCCTGCCTCAGCCTCCCGAGTAGCTGGGACTACAGGTGCCTGCCACCACGCCCAGCTAATTTTTGTATTTTTAGTAGAGACGGAGTTTCACCATGTTAGCCAGAATGGTCTCGATCTCCTGACCTCGTGATCCACCCACTTTGGCCTCCCAAAGTGCTGGGATTACAGGCGTGAACCACTGCACCCAGCCCAAATGTTTTAAGAATTATGAAAATAATACTTGTTCATGGTAAAATATTCAGAACAGTGCAGAGCTATATGAAATATCTATTTAAATGCTCATCTTTACTCACTCTTGAAGATGAACCACTCTTCATAATTTCTAAGTATTTTTCTAGAATTTTCTATGCATTCACAAGCATATATATGTCCTTCTCTCTGGTTCTTTGCCTTTCCTTTCTGTTTTTCTCTGTTTCTCTCTCCCTTTTTTCTTGCTAGCCAAGCAACCATCCTTCAGCAGGCATGATTTTTACTCTCTGCCATGGGTATAAGAGACATCATATTTCTTTATTTTTCTAAATCAGGTTAAATTTCACTCCAACCCTCCACTTTCCAGGGTGGTGAGAACTTCGGTATCTACCACAATTTAACTTCAGTGCCAACCATAAATTCTGGAGTTTCTCTCATCCTTCTTAAGGCTGCCAAAAAAATGGGGGTGGGGGGTTAGTGATGTTGTGGAAACAGGATCGGATGTCTCCTTTTCTTTCCACATAGTCACACATTTTAAACTAGTATCCCTAGAATGGTTCTGATGAAAACAACGTAAATAAACAAACCCACACAGAGATGAAAGACTGCAGGATTTGCAACAAACTGTCAAATGGCCGTTTCCTCGAGGAGGGATTATGGCGATTTTAACTTTGTCCTTGATACTACTCTCTCTGTTCTACAGGTAACAGGTGTCACTTTGGAATCATCACAATAAAGTTCAGGATAAGTACTCTATGTGGCTTCTCCACCTGCCTTTCCTTTCGGCTGAGTGTTTGCCCAGCTTCCCAGGGGTAAGCCCTCCTCGGGCAGGGGCACAGGTTTAGCAATGCTGGGAAATCCTCAGGATGTGAACCAGAGGCAGCTCCTACTGCGTCATCACTGTCTTCCTACGTTTAAGGAGGTGTCTGGGTGGGACAGGGATTTAGAGATCCTGGAAGGAAGGCTTTATGGATACCTCATAGCTTTTTTTATTGGGGCTCACAGCTGTTGTCCTTTTATTCAAACAGGGAGTACTCACCCTCCCTGGCTTCCAGGCAGCTGGGCTGGCTGGAATTTGCCCTCTTGCCCCAGCTTCTCCAGTGACTTAGGGGAGGCAGAGGCCCAATCAAGGTGGGTGACCTGTAATTTCCCTCCTAGGAGCCAGGCTCTGAGTGGGTGGGCCAGCCAGGCATGTGGGCTGGTGAGTCTTCTCTCAGGGACAGCCTGAGGGTGAGAGCAGCTCACAGAACGCAGACATTGAGCACATCTGGGGATTTCCTTTTGCAGGTTGTGTCCAGGCACCTTTGGAGTGGGGCAGGGAAGGCCGCTGCTCTGGTATAACCGAGCCTTATGGCATTCCTCTGTCTAGCTGTTCATCGACAAATGCTTAATGAATACCTTCTCTGGGCCAGAAAGCAGGCTGGAGTCTGTGGATATGGTGAAAAGCAAGAGTAGACCCACTTCCTGGTACAATCTGGGGTGGACACCATAAGAGGGATGCTGCCATTTGTTTCCTTTTGCCTGTCTTGCTTTTTTTTTTTTTTTTTGACTGTGTCTCCCAAGCCTAGAATATAGTAGGAGCTCAATAAAAATGTGTGAAAAGAATGAAAAATGTGTTTCCTGCTTGTTGGAGTAATCAGTCCATCCTAAAGAAATCTGAAAATCAAATGAAATGAAAGGATTTTATTTCTGATTCTCATAGATCATCATCATCATCATCATCATCTCATCTTCATTGTCATCTCCATCATCATCATGGCCATGGGTGAGGCTCTTTTTTTCTTCATGCTTCCCTGTCATGCTCACATTTCATCATCACTAAGACGCCTGGGAGGAAGCCAGCCTCACCCATCACTTTAGCATGCATGTTGTCTGGTTGCCTGTGTTCAAATCTCGGCTCCTACACTGAGCAGCACTGTAAGCTTGCTTGGGCAAGTCATTTTGTTTTTCTGAGCCCCGATGTCCTCTGTAAAATGAGGCTGTTAAGAGAGATGCCCCATCGGGTTGTTGTGAGGATGAAATGAGAAGATGCAGATCCAGTGTGCAGCAGGGAACCTGGCTCAGTGGAGGCTACTTCCGCCCTTTCAGCCACTCTCTTTCCCTGTGCTCCCCTTGACTTCACTGCCCTCCTTCTTTGCAAGAGGTCCTGACACTGCGGGAGGGCTTGCTGCCTCAGGGGTGGGGCCCACATCTCTAGGGCTGTGAACCCTAGAGATGGTGCTGGAACCAGGACTCAGACAGGGAGCAGCAAAGGGAACACTGTGACTGATGCTGTTCTCCAAATGCCTCCTTCCTCATCCAGATCCAAGGATGCCCAGCGTGGGGCTGGCTGGTGACCAGACCAGGGACAGGGTGATGTCGAGGACCAGTGCCTTATCACACCCTCCCAATGTCACTGAGAGGAAAACCCAGGTCAGAAATCACCCCTTCAGACCATTTCAGTGTGAGCAAGAAACCATGCCCCTCCACTCCCCCCAGACTCTGTGGGTACCCTGAGGCTTGCTGTTAACTCACTGATTGTCCTCTGTCTCCACCGGTGGTGGACTGATAAATGTTTGTCAATGAACTCTCCAGAAAAAAAAAATGTATACGTGTCTGTATATACATAAATGGGTTATGTTTTACTGGTATTGAGATTGTGTAGCAAATACACATCTTAAAATTTAAATAATAATAAGATATACAATACCCATTGTAAATTCCACACAGACAATTGGCCTACAGCATACTTTCACTCATTTTTGCCAGCTTCTTGAATTAGCCAATCTGTAGTTGCAATTTAACCATGATTTGACAAAAGTAGACTGTGAATATATGGTTGCTTAGTTTCCCATTTAGTGAAGAGGACTCTCAGGTCATCAAATGAATGAGTGTAGTTCTGTCATGAACATTGGTTGATGTTTTCATTTATATTAATGAATAAGATGAAAGTGAAACAATGAAGACACAGTCAAAACTCCACTCCATCGCAGTGACATGAATGACTCCTTTGCTGAATCAGGTATCAGTTTTTGAATACTGAAAGAATATTTCCTTTTTTTTTCCATTCACAATGTAATGGCCACAGACAGGACATACCTTAATGTTTAATCTGCATTATTAACATTTTCTCCATCCCTTTCTTAAGCCTAGGGTTTCGACAATCAACAAAACAAAAAATCAAGCTCCAATTTATAGTGTTTTTCAATTTCCATGATGTAAATGCACATGCTATGACTAATTTCAAGTTACTATTTTGAAATCACTAATGTGGAGCTGGAAAGATGCATAGTAGCACACCACTATGTGATATTGCTACCATACAGATACACTATATGTAAATAACTTCAAGAGCATAGATAATAGTAAGAGGTAGAAAAATAATTGGGAACTGATGAGTTTTGAGTATTTCTTTGTTTTTTTTTTTTTTTCTTGAGACCAGGTCTCACTCTGGCACCCAGGCTGGAGTGCAGTGGTACAATCACAACTTGGCTTCCCAGGCACAAGAGATTCTCCCACCTCAGCTGGAACCACAGGCATGCACCACCACACCCAGAAAAAATTTTTAAATTTTTTTAGAGGTGGGGTCTCCATATGTTGCTCAGACTGGTCTCGAACTCCTGAGCTCAAGCGATCCTCCCACATTGGCCTCCCAAAGTGCTGGGATTACAAGTATGAGCCACGGTACCTGGCTGACCTTTGTTTTTAATATAATGTGTTTACTTGTAAATTAAAATAATTTAACTTTTAACAATGACTGTTTAGCCACTGAATCACAAGATTCCCAGAAATTTAACAACTGACTCTTGCAAGCTGGTATGAACTGGCTCCAGCATACCACTGAGGCTCTCCCCAGTCTGACTGACTCCTCCAGCTGGGCAGGTCTTTATCTTTCTCTGGTCACATGCTTAGTGCATTGTCTGCCACTCTGGTAGCCTTCCATAAATACGTGCTAATGAAAGAATGACTTGCATTATTTGTGTGCCATCTGTCCTAGTCCGTAAGCTCCTAGAAAGAAGGACCAGGTTACAGTCATCTTTAAATTCTCAGGACACCCAGGGCTTGGCATATAGTAGGTATTCAATAAATTGATGAATGACTGAGTTTACACCCTAGGGAGTATCTTAAATGCTTTGTCTGGGAGTAGAAATGAACCGCAAGTGCCACAAGTAGGATGTTAAAAAGGGTGGGACATGATGAATCAAAGGGTGGGCAAGTCATGCGTCTCTGGTTGCTATTTCTGTCCCAGTCTTCCCTGGGATCAGCTCATATCACTGCCTGCATTAGTTTTCTATTGCTGCCTAACAAATCACCACACTCTTAATGGTTTAAAACAACACATATTTGGCCCAGTGCAGTGGCTCACGCCTGTAATCCCAGCACTTTGGGAGGCCGAGGTGGGTGGATCACGAAGTCAGGAGATCGAGACCATCCTGGCTAACATGGTGAAACCCCGTCTCTACTAAAAACACACACAAAAAAATTAGCCAGGTGTGGTGGTGGGCGCCTGTAGTCCCAGCTACTCGGGAGGCTGAGCCAGGAGAATGGTGTGAACCCAGAAGGTGGAGCTTGCAGTGAACAGAGATCGTGCCACTGCACTCCAGCTTGGGTGACAGAGCGAGACTCCGTCTCAAACAAAGAAACAAAAACAACAACACATACTTATTCTCTCACAGCCTCTGTGAGCCAGGAGTCCAGGTCCATCTTCACTAGGCTTTCTGCTTGGTGCCTCACAAGGCTGTGATCAAGGCATTCATTTGGTAGCATTCTTATCTGGAGACTCGACTGGGGAATAATTCACTTTCAAGTTTGTTTTGTGGTGTGACTGAGGCTGTCATGCACTCCTGTGGTTGTGTGACTGAGGCCCTCAGATGTCTGCTGGCTGTTGGCTGGAGGCTGCCCCCAGGTCCTGGAGGCTGTGACCCTAGTTCCTTGCCATGGAGACTTCCTTAGCATGGCTGCTTACTTCATCAGGCCAGCAAGGACAATCTCTTTCCCTTCAGGGAGGGCATAGTCTCTCTTCTAAGATTCACTAGATTCACTAGATTAAGTAATTATGATTCACTAGGTTAAGTCAGGCCCACTGAAGATAATCTCTCTTTTGAGGAACTCCACATAAACTGATATGGGCCATTAAATCAGCAAAATCTCTTCGTGTTTCCTATATTCTATTGGTTAGAAGCAAGTCACAGTTTCCACCCATACTCAGGGGAGGGGATTATACTGGATGTGAACACCAAGTGGCAGAGATCCCTGGAGGTCACCTGAGGGTCTTCGGGTCACACTGCTTTGTATCCCTGTCCCCACCCTGCCACAGAGTATATGTAGCTTTAGCTCTTGAGTAGAGTCAGCCACTGACCCTGGCGTTTCCTCACTTCAGGACATTTTGCCTTCCCCTTGTTGAGTGGTTGATCTCTATAATTTTGGTATTTATCTAATACTGATGTTGGATGTGTGGGAGGAGCCAAGTGGTTCTCTTAGTACCAGGATGTCTGGTAAATCCAAGTTCTTTTGTACTTATGGAGCAGGTGCTGAGTGTCCTAAGACATCAAGAGGCCTCAGAGAAAAAGAAGAAATCTCCAAAACAAACACCCCAGGCTTAGAAAAAATTAAGGTCAGAGTGGCAGGTAGACTCCTCCCCTTGATTTTATCTGGAGTGCCATGGTGATGAGAGGGGGTTTTGGAATGATGTAAAGCAATGGAAAAGTGGGCTCAATGACTTGAATGGATCTTTGAAATGCACTCCGATATCAGGAAGGCAGGGGATGTCCATCATCTTATTTCCATGGGGCCATCGGAAAGGCCTCCTGGTATCGGTGAAATTTTCCATACTGTGAATTCAATTTGTTTGAATTTTTTAAATAGCAAAACCCTCCAACCTTAAGGAAGTACAAACCTGAAAAGCGGGATCCTGGTGTCACTCAAAACTACAAAATTGAGGAGTTTGCCTCTTCATCCGTTTCCACAGTGAGTACTTCTTGATCCCCAACTATGTGCCAGGACTCATGGGAGGTATCAGCAATAGAATAGAAAACAAACTGACCTCCTGGAGTTCCCAGTCCAGGAGGAAGCCAACAAAGGACTTATGCAACAAAAGTATTACCCAATGTGAAAAGAGCTTTGAAGAAGACAAAGTGAAAAAAGAAGAATCCCAGCACTTTGGGAGGCTGAGTCGGGCGGATCACCTGAGGCTGGGAGTTCAAGACCAGCCTGACCAACATGGAGAAACTCCGTCTCTGTTAATAATACAAAAAATTAGCTGGGCGTGGTGGCATGCGCCTGTAATTCCAGCTACTCAGGAGGCTGAGGTAGGAGAATTGCTGGAACCTAGGAGGCAGAGGTTGTAGTGAGCTGAGATCACGCCACTACACTCCAGCCTGGACAACAAGAGAAAAACTCCGTCTCAAAAAAAAAAAAAAGAAGAAGAAAATAATATAGGGGGTGTTACTTTAGATGGTATAGCCTGGGGAAGTCTTTAAGATAAGAGACATTGAAGCTGAGACCTGAACAATGAGAAGACACCAACCCTTCTAGGAGGAGGGACTCTAGGAGTATGCAAGTCCCAGAGCAGGAGAGCACTTGGTGTGGTTGGGGTCCCATGAGTGAGGGGAGCAGGACCACACAATGTCGATATATTTGAAACATAGGACAGAGAGCATGTGATGGATTGGAATTGGAAGATGAGAGGAAGGTGAGTATCATGAATGACTCTTGGATTTTCACTTGAGGACTGAGTGGAGCCAGAGATCCAGACCCCGCGCATTCCCCCATAACCTTCCTTTGGTGTGAACCCTTGGTGCGCTGATATACAGGCTCCCCTCTTCTTCCACGAAAAGCCCTGGTTCACAGCGTTTGTTGATTCTGTGCTGTAAATACTCTCACCACAGCCAACTTCAAACCATAAGCCCATCCTCAAGAATCCTGAAGAGGTCGCAATCAGGTCTTGTGAGGTGGCAGCAGTCAGCCCCAGCAAAACAAACCAGCGCAGGGTCTCAGCATATCATCTCTTGGGAACAATTCACCAGGCGGTGGTTTTGAGTCCCAGAGAGCTCCTTCTCTTCCTTGTCACCTCTCTGCCTCCGTTTCTTCCTATTTTCTTGCAGTCATCTCAGGTGGCAGCCTCAATGAAAAATGTACCGTCTCACTGCTGATTGCTGTCAGGGAGCTGTTGCCTAGGTTTAACGACAATTATCTAATTACTTCTTAGGAGCCCATTGCAGAAAAAGCTGATAGATAAAGTAGTGCAATTAACTGGTCTTTGTAAAGCATTTAGGAAAACTCATTCTGTCATAGAAGCCTTAATCTAGAGGGCAGTCTAGGGGAATCTGTTGTAAATGAAAAGAAGTGTGGAGGAATTGCCTCCCAGGACTAGGCAGAGAGCCTGCACCACCCAATCCTGTTCATGCGAATTCCCTTGAACAATGCTCCTTTAGAACCTCGGCCTCAATGTGTTCCATGTTAGACCCATACACATTTCCCTCAAAACAGTTTCTCTTAGGATTTTTGCATTCCCATGGAGGACACTGTCATTATCCTGGGCTCTGAAGCTCACAACCTGGGAGGCAAATGTGACCCAGCCCTCTCTCTTGTCCCCTGCATTCCAATCTGTAGATTCGAGTAGATTCCAAGTTGTGGCATTTCTCACACCTGCTTCTTTATAGTCGTCCTCATCGTCATTCTCAGGTCTTGGAGTCTCCAGCATCTGTCTTCTGGTCTATCTCCCCATCTAACCCATTCTCTGAGACAGAGCAGCTCAGACTCCCTTCCTGGCCTGCAGGGCCCTGGCAGGCACCCACCCTTCTGACATTATCTCATACCACCGGCTACTGATGCTCTTGCTCCAGCCAGGAGAGGTATCCGCCTCCTCCAAGGTGCTGTGTTCTCTTTTGCTTTTGTATTTTTGTTTTTTTCCTGAAAGAAACATGCTTTCCTATTGGATTAGTTAGGATCAGGTAGATTATCTGGTGGTAACAAATTAACACCCAAATCTCAGTGACTTAACAAAGGATGGTTTGTGTCTCACTCTTGTGAGGTGCAATGTGGGTCGAGTGGTCCTTCTTCAAGTGACTACTTCTCCAGCCAAGGTCACTGCTGCAAAAGAAGAAGGGATGGAGGAGGCACCTGGACCTTAATGGGATCAGCCCGGGAGTGGCCCCTGTCTCTTTCTATCGGCCAGAATTGGTCACGTGGTCCTACGCTAACTGCATGGGGAGGCTGGGTAATGTAGAGGAGCATGTGGAATGCTGGGTGGGCACTGCTGCTCGGTGCCACATAGTTCTCCTCTTCTGACCCATTCTTCAGGTCTCTGTGAGAAGTCACTTCCTCCAGGAAGTCCTCCCAGCCCCCAGCACTGGGTTCAGGTTTCCTCCTATGTGCGTTCTATGCACACCCTCACCCTGAATGATCTGGCTGGCTGCTGGTCCCCTCCTCATCCCAGGGCTCTGTGAAAGCAGAGACTGGGTCTGTCTCCTGCTTGGGGCTGCCTCCCCTCAGTACTCAGCATGGTGCCTGCCACACCGCAGGGCCCAGTGACTCCTCCTTGAGTGGATGGTCATTTCCTACCTAGCCTTCAGAACTTTCTAGAATCTGGACTAATTCCATTACTTCTCCCCACCCCTCTGCACCCAGTTGCTCTGGATTTTAGGCATTTTATGTATAATATGATGGGACGTTTTCGGACTTTTGGTGGGGCAGCTCCAAATCTGATCAGCAGTGTTTACTTGTTACAGGGCCCTAGGCATCTTGCTTCATTGCATTGTGCCTCAGTTTCCTCATCTGTCAAATGGATTCCATTAGACCTATTAATTGTGCAAGTTTAATAAAAATGCTCTTAAAATGCATTATTATAGAACATGGCAAATATCATACTTCACTGATTCTCAAGTGCATTTTCTTTTTTTCACCTTTTAACATATCTGAAATAGGGATTCATCTTACCATAACTATTAAAAGAGCATGGTGTCATTGTTCAATTAGTAGTATTTATTTTTTCTCATTGGGACATAATTGTGTGTTTTATATTCCATGACATATGAATTAACAAGTAATCATTAATTACTATCATTTTGCCTCTGTAAATGACTTCCACTTCCGATAAATTTTAATTTGCAGACACTTCTCCTACCCTTCCAAGCTTTTTGACTGAAACGAATGTGAAAATTCAATACCAGGATGGCTTCCCCATCACATCTTATAAGGGAACAGGTCTTGTAAGTTTTGCCTGTTTCCTCATCCAAGAGGCCCCCCGCTCCTGTCTCATGCACATTTTCTCTCTTTCTTTTGAATTTCTCCCAGTGTGAGAACTAACCACGGTCTACCTGGTATATTATTAAAAAGTACTTTACTAAAATTAACCTCATCTAATTTTTGAGTGCTGACGATGTGCTGTGCACTATGCTATGCCCTTACTTGTACATCTCATGCAATCCCCACAACCTATGAGAAAAGCATTATTTCTAAGATGAGGAAACTGAGGCACAGAGAGGTTTGGTAGCAGATGAAAAGACACACAGCCAGCAAATGGAGGACCCTGGATTAATTGGGCTCTTTATAATGAGAGATCGCACTAAGCAGCCTCTGGTATACGTTTTGCTTTGTCTTTGGGGTGTTTATAACACAAGGACCACCACACAGCAGGTGCTCAAAATATCCTTGCTAGTGAATGGAAGAGGCCACTTGGTTAGGCACTTGGGTACTGTTAGCAATGTAAATCCTCAGTTCTCATTCTCCTACTGAATGCCCTGTTACATTCCTCTGATCTTTGCCCAGAGAGAAAGATTCTATTGCTTTATTTACAGCCCCTGCCTTTCCCAAAGCCATCCTGCTCTAACATTCCCACTGTTATCTTTTGAATAAGTCCCCGCCCACCGCTTATGTATGATCACATCATATCTCAGCCACTCGGCTCTGTGCAACCTATCCAGCTGTCTCAGAAGCATCTCCATGACGGCAGCTGGTGTTGTTGGAGGTTTGCCCAATAGCATAAAAAGGGAAGAGTACACTTTGAGTTTCTGAAAACACTGAAACATACCCTTCACTGCTCCCTGCCCCAACACGTGCCAGTTGCTGCCTCTGAAAGTCAGACTGATGCAGCCCCCAGTGCTGCTGAGAAGGTGGATTTTCTTATCTGTGGCCTCTGGACATGCACATGTGAGTGAGCCATGAGCAGGGAGAGGATGCTTACAGAGCTGGGGACATGGTGCCAGATTCTTTCCTTGGGTGGCAAGGGGACCATGTGGGGGTGTTGGTGTATTTATTAAAATGTGGCTTCCAATGCCAAGTCCACTGGGGGCTCAGATGAAGCCCACTCTGCTGCAAGTGACTTTGGCTTAGTACAGATGAGGTCTTGGGGAGGAAGGAAATAGAGGGGATAACCATTAAAAAACACCTTTGCCGTGAATGGTGGGAGCAAGTTGGTGAAGGTACCAAAGGTGACAGTCCCAGGGCTTTAGGTCACACTGGAGCTGGAGCCCTGGATGACCCATTGCCTGAACATGCTGTGGGATTGAGCCTGTGCCTCCACTGGCCAAATCTCTGGGCCCGAGCAGAGGCAGCACTGTACTTACCTTCTCTTCTGCTAGTCCCTTCTTTCCTCACTTGCTTCATGGTCTTCCCTAGCCATTTCTACAGGCAGTTTCTGTAGGGGAAAGGCAGCTGTGGTAGGTCCTTGGAGCAGTTTGTGGGTTTAACTTTGGCTGAAGTCTCCTGCTGTAGGCTGAGCCTAATGAGTTCATAATTTAGGGTTCAAGAGGGAATGTGCCTCCTACTCTCTAGGTGTTCCTGATTCCCAGAGGTGTTCCTGTGGAAGCTGGACAAACTCTGGAAGATACAGAGAGAATTCCTGGAGCTGCTGGGGAATTGGGAGATAATGGAGGGAATGAGATGGACTCTGGGTTCCTGAAAACTCTGACCTTCTATTTATCCGTCTGTCAATCAATCCACACATGGATGGTTTTTCATCAATCCACAGTGGAGATGAGTGTTCCCTGCCTTCCCTTCCTTGTTAGGTGTTGCCTTTGACTACTCTGATTTGTCTCCCTTACATTTGATACCATCCCTCTCTCCTATCCAAGGTAAGTTCTGTGGTTACCATTTCAATTCTCAGAGCTTTTGTCATGTGCAATCTGGCAAAGAGTTAGAGAGATAGCTGGAGAAGAAAGGGAGAAGGACATAGCTGGAAAGGCTGAGTTGAAATCAGATTCAAAGGGCTGGCAGTGAGTGAGGGTGGAGGTGGGAGAGAGGAAAAAATTTCTTGAGGTCAGGGGTGGTGAAAGTTGGGGAAGTGTGGTCTAGAGAGGCTGCTGCTGGGTGTGAGAAAATTAAGGAGAAGAGCAGAGAGGACTTGAGGGATATTACCTGGCTCCTTTATCATGTTTCCTGAAAAACTCAATTAAAAATTGGAATTCTTTTAAAGTTTTCTTTTAGAGATTGGACTACACTTATTTGAACATGACTGCAGAGACTGGGCTAGGGAGGCTCCTGAATATATTAGAGTTATAAAGCATTCATTGCCTCAACCATGCCAGACTCTGTGCTAGGGACTGAGGGAACAAATAGGATTAAGAGGTAATTTATGCCCTGGAGGAGCTCATGGAATGCAATGATTCTGTGAGGTTGTCATTAAGAATTTCACTTTGCTGAAATTCTTAACCCCAACATGTGGGCTGAGAAGTATACTTCCAGCACTTGAGTCGGGGGGCAGAATGTCTTGGAGAAGGCAGTCTGTGTCTCATCCTCCTTCCTTCTCTTAGGAAGGGCCTTCTCTGGGTAGGTTCTACGACCAAAGTCCAGTTGCTTTTGGGAGGATCCCTATCTGCCAACTCAGAAGATAGCTGTGATCATGCCACTGCATTCCAGCCTGGGTGACAGAGTGAGACCCTGTCTCAAAAAAAAAAAAAAAAAAAAAAAAAAAAAAGGAAAAAAGTCTCAAGAGAGTGTAAATTGTACATGCATAAGTCTTCTGATTGGGATTTTCCCTCAACTGATATTTCCACTGAACAACATTTCTTATCAAGGTCTGAGGCTTAGTTAAGCTAACAAGCTGTTATCCTTCAACAGAGACTTTGAACACTGATCCTAGTCAATGAAACTGCATAGCTACAAGACATTCTGTCCCTTGACTTAAGGGCTGGAAGTATACTTCTCAGCCCACATGTTGGGCTCAAGAATTTCAGCAAAATGGAATTCTGAAATATTACAATCTTAGAATGACTCAGAAGATACATTTTCCTGGAACAAAAAGCTTGGTGTGGTAGACCCATCACCCTGACTCCATTTCTGGTCTTTCTCCAGCTTTGTTCTCACTCTTGGCTCTACTCTGTAGACAAACTTGGGCACTAAAGCAATGCTTGAAATGTGTTTCAGAGTCCAACCATGGCCTAAATCCTCAAAGACAGCTATGTAGATTCATTGACTAGGATCAATGTTCAAAGTTTCTGCTGAAGGGTAATGCTTGTTAGCTTAACTAAGCCCCAGACCTTGATAAGAAATGTTGTTCAGTGGAAATATCAATTGAGGTAATATCCCAATCAGAAGGCTTATGCATATACAATTTACTCACAGTCTCTTGAGTCTTTTTTTTTAATTTGAGACAGGGTCTCACTCTGTCACCCAGGCTGGAATGCAGTGGCATGACCACAACTCACTGCAGCCTCAGCCTCCTGGGCTCAGGTGATTCCTCCACCTCAGGCTCCTGAGTGGCTAGGACTACAGGCACCCACCACCATGACTGGCTAATTTTTGTGTTTTTTTGTAAGGACAGGTGAGGCAGGAAAATAAGGTCTAGAGGCAGGGAACATAAGGCTGAGTCACACTTCAGCTTTAATAGGAAATATCCTCTCCATAGGGCATACACCAAGTAAATAACTTCGTAACTTTACTTCATCACCTTCATTTACATAGGATGTACCCCAAGTAGAGGGTGTTTAAATTCACAAAAACTCTGTAACAGGCCTTTTGAGCCCCTATGCTCAGGCCTGCTCCCACACTATAGAGTGTACTTTCATTTTCAGTAAAGCCCTTCGTTCCTTCCTTTTATTGGCATCTTCTTCAGGGCCTGAAGATGAAGCTTTAATTGCCTTTAAGATTTTGCAGGACATGGTGTCTTTTGTAGACCCAGGAGTCAAAGCCCTGTAACTCAATGTCACAAGGACTTTAAAAACACATACAGGAAGATACATGGATATAATAACCTCAATTAGAATTTTTTCTCTCAGTTTGTTTTTTCCTAAGCAAACCAAAGCTTAATAATGATATGATGACTTGATCATATAAAAGTTTTTGTTTTTGTTTTTAAAAATAAATCCTCTTATTGTGACTTCCACTGACCATTTATGACACGCTTGGACTTTGTGGTTTGTCCTGAACATCCCTCCTTAAACAGTCGTTTTATTTTAGGACTAAATTTACCATACAAGATTCTTTCTCATAGAAAATTATTTCTCTCTAAGCTTGCTAACCACAAAAAGTCTCTTTATTTTTATAACTTCATTTACATCTTTTTTATTTCTTGGTTCCTTTTCCTTTGTTTTGTACATGACCTTTAAATAAGGTTTGAATTAGACAAAAAATGTTCACCTTTTTTGAAAGGACACACTTTTTTTTTTTTAAAGAATGTTTTCCTATGATTATATTTTATTGGAAAATATCTAAATAATGAAATGAAATATCTATTATTTAATTTAACTTTAGATTCCAAATTATAATGAATTTATCTACACGTATTTATCCTATTACATTTACCTAATTATTTTGTTTTAATTGTTTACCTGGATTATTTATGAAAACTGCTGTAGTCATCATTTAAAGTTATGAAACCACCGTTGCAAAATTTTAACTGAGACAGTGAAAAAGATTTGACCTAACTGACTCCATCTTGCTTTTAACCTCCAAGCTGTCCTTGTTCATTCCTGGGCATAGGCCAAACTAACTTTGGGATGGACTTAATTTATAGTTTAGCTTTGAAACAAAGATGATAACAGTCCTTTCCCAAAACAAACCTCCTTACTGCCTGGGGACTACACTGCCTAAAGCCACAGGATTAGAAGTTATGGTAATCTTATTAAATTCAAGATGCAGCTATTTTCATTAAACCAATATCAATGTCCTATTTATTAAAAATTAAACAAGCAAAGATCATCCTTTTTTGGGCTGGGTTTATAGTTTTGTAACCCCTATACCAAGTTTTGACACCTTATAGTATTTGGCAGGGATAAGTATGAAATTGCTTGATTAATAAATGCAAACAAAAATTTATGCTGGAAATTCTTTTTTTTTTTTTTTTTTGAGACGGAGTCTTGCTCTGTCGCCCGGGCTGGAGTGCAGTGGCCGGATCTCAGCTCACTGCAAACTCCGCCTCCCGGATTCCCGCCATTCTCCTGCCTCAGCCTCCCGAGTAGCTGGGACTATAGGCGCCCGCCACCTCGCCCGGCTAGTTTTTTGTATTTTTTAGTAGAGACGGGGTTTCACCGTGTTAGCCAGGATGGTCTCGATCTCCTGACCTCGTGATTCGCCCGTCTCGGCCTCCCACAGTGCTGGGATTACAGGCTTGAGCCACCGCGCCCGGCCTATGCTGGAAATTCTTAAGACATTTCTAATATTACTTTACCAATTAGTTATTAAATATTTTACTTAAGTTACATAAACTTGAAAAAGCATTTGACTAGTCTTTTTCTTTTTTAGTACCTGATTTAAGCACTTTTATTTTATTTTTTTAAGCCAACTAATTAGAGCTCTTTTATATATTTTTAGTAGTGAAACATTGTGTACACAACACATAAATACATAGACATATTAGGCATGCTGATAGAAGTACATCTTGTAGATTCATAAAGACCTTTTTTGCTTAGACTTTCAGATTGTTGATAACCTGTTTCACAACCCTGAGCAGTTGTCATCTAATTTGCATATCAAAGGAAACAACTCAGGTGAAAATCAAATAGCAAAATTTACATTATAAGGTGCAGAGAGAAGAAGTTTAGTGTGTTAGAGAGAGTTTAAAACAGATTTAATTGTCAATTAAACATAAAATTGTAGAAACGATAAAGGCCTTTTAAATACACACACACACACACACACACAGAAGATTCTATAGCTTTTACTTCAGAACTTTTAGCCATGAGATACATACAAATTCACTGGCTTGCAAAAAGAACTTGTTGGATCTAAACAGTGGTTTTTATCTTAATAGAAAAATAACAGCAGGTTTAGAGCAGGCGGAAAATAAAAAATCAATTTAAAAAGGACTTAGGAACTCTATAGTTTGCAGATCGACCTTAGGGCTCTTTTTCCTTAATGTAAATGTGCACAAAGGCCATATTATTTCCATATTGTATAAGATTTGACAAGTAGAGGCAACATAAAACCTATGGAGTGCTCGAAAGGGAGTCATTCTTGTTATCTCTTCATTCTTAGATCAATTGTTTCCCACCTTTTTTTTTCCTTAAAAGCTGCGGCCTAGGGTTTTTGTGTGGTGAATCCATGTGTGCTGCTGGTGGGCAGGACTCCACAGTGTGTCACCACTGAGTAATTTCCACCCTCTTATGTGTCTTGTTTCTCTCTCCAGAGGTCTATGACCTCAGTCAGAGAGGACTCAAAACGCTGGGTGATCAGCCTTTATATGTGTTTCCTGGACAAGCCATTTTAAAAATTAATTTTTGTTGGGGATTTTCCTGCAAGGCAGCTGCACATCATAGGGGTCAATCCCCCAGACACTCCCACGAGGCCTTCAGTCACCTACAGCACCTTTTGGCTGGGGGGAGCAAATGCCCTTTCTCTTCAGAGCTGAGAAAACTCAGTCACTCATTAACGTATGAAAACAACAGTTCAGTTCCTCATGCAAATGTGCACAGACAAACTGAATTAAGATTAAATTTGGGAGAAAAAGCAATAGAGAAGACTCTTTAGAATGCATCTCCAAACTAGAATTAGGATCCTTAAACAACAAATTTCTACAAGAGAAAAGTAAAAAAACCAGCCAAGATCATTCCTGTAAACTGTACTCAGTCACCTGTTACTTTGTAGCTCTCGTCTGCCATTATACATGCCAAGGTCAAATCCTCTCACAGTGCCAAGTCATCTCTGGAACCTCAAAGCCAAAAAAGTCAGGTCATGAAATACAGGAAAACAGCTTTAGACCTGAAAGAAATATGCCCTTGACTCTTGAACTCCCCAAAGAGAACAGAACATCCCAAAAGGAAATGAGTGGTGCCTTTGTTCTGAATTCTTTAAAAGGGTTTCAAGTTATTAGACTCCTTCTCTAAATTTTTTGGTACTGGAGATGGCAAAAGGGGAAAGGAGATGTAGGGTGGAAGGAAAGTAAATGAAAGATTTTTCTTTTTTTTTTTTTTAAAGGCAGGAAGCAAACACAGTAACTAAACACATGGTTTTTTTTTTTTCTTTTACAGCTGTGAGGAATTTTAACCAAATTAGACAGGCCCTGTTTCCCATAATTTGGAATTCTCACTTGGATTTGACCAAGTCAGGTAGGGTTGGTCAAATCTGATGGGAGAAAGACCAGAACAAACAACAAAAAACCCCGAACAATATGATCACTGAGTGCTCTAATGGCAAGGAGAAATTCAGTCCAGCTGGCTGTTAATCTTAACTTTAGCCAAGACAAACTCCAATTCAGTTACTAAGACCCAGGGATGGATCTTAGGCTGAAGACTTCTCTCCACCATCCTAGAAGCAAGAAAAAAACCTCGTCTTCCCCGTTGGAAGTGAGCTCAAACTCTGTAAAGGAGTTACCTGCCTTCCACCATCATGGAAGAAGAAAAAAACTTGCCTTCCTTGTGTTGGAAGCAAGTAAAACTCCAAAAAAAAGAGGAGTTGTATAGCAAAATAAACTTCCGATCTTGACCAGATTTTGAGAGATCAGGGATTCCCTGAAGGGGGTGCTCTCAGACCTCAGCAAATTGTCCTATTGGTTTCAGCCATAAAGTTAGCTCATGCTGGTACCAAGCACCACAGGAAATTTGTCAAAGGTCAGGAGCATCTCCACTCAGAATGCCCCCGTGTGACCCCCCAAAATTTGAGACAGGTCTCAGTTAACTTAGGTTTATTTTGCCAAGGTTGAGGACGAGTACCCACGACACAGCCTCGGGAAGTCCTGAGGACATGTGTCCAAGGTGGTTGGGGCACAGCTTGGTTTTATACATTTTAGGGAGACATGAGACATCAATCAGTATATATAAGAAGTACATTGGATCTGTCTAGAAAGGGGAGGACAACTTGAAGCAAGGAGGGGGCTTCCAAGTCACAGGTAGGTGAGAGACAAATGGTTGCACTCTTTTGAGTTTCTGATAAGACTTTTCAAGGGAGGCAATCAGAATATGCATCTATCTCAGTGAGCAGAAGGATGACTTTAAATAGAAAGGCAGGCGAGTTTGCCCTGAGCAGTTCCCAGCTTGACTTTTCCCTTTAGCTTAGTAATTTTGGGGCCCCAAGATTTTCTACCTACCTCTGCTCACACCCACAAAACACCAAAAACAAATGTTTGTGAGGATGCTTTTCATAGAGCTGGCCGGTTTTAAGGTTATAGGGAATGATTGCCAGATATATTTCTGTCCTAGTTTCCTTATGCCAAGCCTGTGTTTTATTGCTGGGTGTACTTTCTTCACACACAGTCCCTACCTTTATCAGGAGTAAGGGTTATCCAGGTTTTCACAAGGGCTTAGCTTTCTGCCCTTGGTGCCAGTGCGCACCTTTGTTTATGGAGCTGAAGCAGGACTAGGCAGGAGGGAATCAGAGGTGTTTGGACAAGAAGAGGGTTTCATTGTGGCCGTTTTTTAAAAGGCTGAAGGCTTCTTGAGGGATGGGAGACTTCAAAGGCCTGGTGTTCTGGCTAAAAGCAGTAGGGGAAACTCCCTTTCTGTGGCCTGCTGAGGAAATGCCAACGCACTCAGTTGCTCCTGTCATCTCTCTCCCTCTCTCTGCCCCTCACCATTGCAGGGCACCCACACAGGGTCCAAGGTTCCTGATGCAAACTCATTTTATTGTATATTTTGGGGTCTGATCACCACTGATTTCTCCTCTCCACCTAGGAAAATCCTAGATGGTGTCTTTTTCCAGTAGAAGGCTGTTTCATCTACATTGAAAATCTGTTGTTTCGTGTACCCACCTTTGTCAGAGGCATGTGAACCAGAGAAACTCAATCTTAAACAGGAGCTGGGAAAAATGAGGGTGAAGCCTACTGGGCCTCATTCCCAGACGGTTAAGGCATTCTAAGTCACAGGATGAGATAGGAGGTCAGCACAAAATACAGGCCATAAAGACCTTGCTGATAAAACAGGTTGCAGTAAAAGAGCTGACCAAAGCCATAATGGCCACAAGAGTGTCTTCTGGTCATCCTCACTGCTACACTCCCACCAGTGCCATGACAGTTTACAAATGTCGTGGCAATGACAGGAAATTACCCTATATGGTCTAAAAAGGTGGGGGGGGGAATAATCCACCCCTTGTTTAGCATATAATCAAGATATAACTATAAAAATGGGCAACCAGCAGCTCTTGGTGCTGCTCTGTCTATGGAGTAGCCATTCTTTTATTCCTTTAGTTTCTTTTATTCCTTTAGTTTCTTAATTAACTTGCTTTCACTTTGCACTGCGGACTCGCCCTGAATTCTTTCTTGTGCGAGATCTAAGAACCCTTTCTTGGGGTCTGGATTGGGACCCCTTTCCTATAACATATTTCTTTGTTCTGTAACACCTTCTTCAGTGATCTCAGCTGGATCTTCTAGACAACTTGCTGCAGCTTCTTCATCAGCACTTGCTGTCTTACTGCGTATTTTTATGTTATAGAGACAGCTTCTCTCCTTAAACTTCAGGAATCAAACTTTGCTATATTCCAACTTTTCTTCTGCAGTTTTCTCACCTGTCTCAGCCTTCATAGAATTGAAGAGATTTAGGGCCTTGCTCTGGATTAGGCTTTGGCTTAGGGAATATTTGATCTTCTATCCAGATCCCTCAAACTTTCTCCTTATCAGCAATAAAGGTGTTCTGCTATCTTATCATTCATGTTCACTGGAGTAGCACTTTCAATTTCCTCCAAGAACTTTTACTTTGTATCTATCACTTGCCTACCACTAGGCCCAAGAGGCCTAGTTTTGGCTTGCCTTGGCTTTTGATATGCCTTTCTCATTAAGTTTAATCATGTCTAGCTTTTGGTAAAAGGTTAGAGATGTGCAACTTTTTCTTTCACTTTAACACTGAGAGTCCATAGTAGGGTTATGAATTGGCCTCATGTCAATATTGTGTGTCTCAGGGAATAGGGAAGCCTGAGGAGAGGGAGAGAGATGGGTGAATGACTGTTTGGTGACACAGTCAGAACACACACATTTATTAAGTTTGCCATCTTATACAGGCTCAGTTTGTGGTGCCCCAAAACAATTACAATAGTAATGTCAAAGATCACAGATCACAGATCACCATAAGAGACATATAATAATAATGAAAGAATTTTAAATATTGAAAGAATTACCAGAATGAGACGCAGAGACACAAAGTGAATACATGCATTGGAAAAATGGCGCTGACAGACTTGTTTGCTATGAAATCTTGAATTTGTGAGAAACACAATATCTGTGAAGTGCAATAAAATGAGTCATGCCTGTTGGCTCAGCAATAAAAAGAAATAAACCGTGGCTACATGCAACAACTAGGATGGACCTCAAGAGTATTACGCTGAGAGAAAAAAAGCCATTCTCAAAAGGTTATGCATACTTATATTTATGTAACACTCTACAAATGACAATAATATAGAAACGGAGTGCTTGGTGGGTTAGGAGTTGGGGGAGGCTGTGACTATAAAGGGAGGGGGGAGGCAGTTTGTGGTGATGGAGCCCTTCTGTATCCTGATTGTGGTGGTGATTGCACAAATCTGTACATGTGATAACATTTTGTAATTCTATACACAGAAAGCTGTGTCAAAACTGATGGAACCCAAGTAAGAGTTCAGAAAATAGTGTACCATTGTGCTTTTTTGGATCTCACTCTGTTTGCCCAGGCTGGAGTATAGTGGTGTGAATATTGCTCACTGCAGCCTCAATCTCCCAGGTCCAAATGATCTTCCCAGCTCAGCCTCCTGAGTGCCTGGGACTACAGGCATACACCACCATGCCTGGTTAATTTTTAATTTTTTTTTGTAGAGACAGGGTCTCACTATGTTGCCCAGGCTGGTCTCAAACTCCTGGATGCAAGTGATCCTCCTGCCTTGGCCTCCCAAAGTGCTGGGATTACAGGCCTGAGCCACCATGCCTGGCCCACCATGAAATTTTTGATAATATACTGTGGTTATGTTAAATGTCATTATTAAAAAAAGCTTTGTGAAGGGTATATGAGAACTCTCTGTACTCTTTTTACAATTTCTTGTGAGTATTAAAATTTTTTTCAAGATAAACAGTAAAAAAAAACCAAACAAATAAAACTCCAAAACAAAACAAAACATGCCCCCTGCCCGCCCAGTCTTCTCACTCCACAGCTTGAGCTCTGTCTCCTTTGCGTGATGCTCCTTACGTCATGCTGCATTGTTTGCCATCATAAAACCAGAGCTAAAAAGGAGAAGAAATCAACATTTTGGCAAAAACAGTGTTTCTCAAAGGGTGTCTGTTAAACAGTGATTCAGTCGGATTTGTTAGGGAGGAATAAATATTCTGTGTTCAAGCACATTCAGGAAATCCTGTGTTAAACAGTTTTCTTTACTGAAAGACTTAGGATATGAATGTATGTTGTGGACCTCTAAGGGGAGGCTATAGAATATGGCAACTCCTTAGGTTTTTGTCCATAGAATCTTTTGTTTTCTCCTCTGAGTATCCCAAGAGACTAGAGATCCATGTGCTTGGGAAACACTGAGCCAACACATTCATCAGAGAAGAGAAAAGCAAGGAGCTGTGGATTAGTTTCACTTTGGAGTTGGGTGTTGAGCTTCAGGCCTTGGCTCTGCCTAGTCTTTTGCAATGTACTCAGTGTAATAACTTATGGGAGACATGCTGGAAAGAAAGAGGTCAATCTTCATGGTGTGAAGGTCTGATTTTCATTTTTTTGATTCTCCACTTTCAGTAATGACTTTGGAGAGAGTTCTTCTTCCTCCTCTGCTCTATCTTTAGGGTTGGAAGCCCGATTCCTCATCTGACAGTGGGCCTGGATGGATGGAGAATGATTGACAATCCACACTGGGAGGTGAGCAGGAGATGATGGGCCTTTGGGGACATAGGTTGTGAGGAAGCAGATCCAGGAGGAACATTCTCTGACTACAGGGTTGGCCAGCCATGCAGTGAACTCTAAGTTTATAAGACATTTGCTCATGAGGAGTGAAATCCGGGGTGGAGGAGACGATCTGAGTAGACTGAAGAAGTCACCCCAAATATTATCTTTATGTGGGCTTTTATTGTTATAACATTTCTAGTGCATTAGTTACCTATTTTTGCATAACAAATTACCTCCAAACTTAGTGGTTTAAAACAGCAATACATTTTGTTATCTCACAGTTTCTCTTGGTCAGGAATTTGGGAATGATTTAGCTGACTGGTTCTGGGTTCTGGTCTCTCAAGAGGCTGCAGTCCTCTGGAGATTTGTTTGGGGCTGGAGGATCTGATTCCAAGATATTGCACCCACATGGATTGCACATTCATATTGGCTGTTGGCACAAAACCCCTCAGTTCCTCACCGTGTGGACTTCAGATAAAGTTGCTTGAGTGTTCTCACAACATGGCAGCTGGCTGCTTCCAGAGCAAGTGATCCAAGACAGAAAGAGCAAAGTGGAAGCTGCAATGTCTTTTGTGATGTAGTCTTAGGAGTCACACTTGATCATTTCTGCAATACCCTATTGGTTACATAGATCAGCCCTATTCATCCCTATTGAATGTGAGAAGGGGGATATATATATAATGGCATACATTTCAGAATGAAAGAATCATTGGGAGCCATCTTGAAAGTCTGCTACTACAAGTAACCTATAAGAGAAAGAAATTGTTGAATGAACATCCTTAAGTGAGGTGATATGCATTCTTAAATGGCTAAAAGCATGAACATTTTTAAAAGACTATACTACTCTTTTTTTTTCCATAAGAAGGAGCATAATGCTAGGGTCTCAATTTGCCCATTCTTTCAACAAATATTTGTTGAGCACCTATGTTGTGGCACCAGTTTGCTTAGGATCTTTGCACTGGGAGCCCTGCTAGAGAAACATATTGTAGTTGCACAGTCAGAAACCAGACAGACAAGACCAGGAAGAAGTACTGCCTTGATTCATAACCAGACCTGAATATTTGTCATTCATCGTAATAATAAGTAGGGGCCTCAAGTAATTGCACTGGCCTGAACAGCACTTCTACCCTTTGTTTTCTGGTTGGATAATGACTTCATTTCATGTGCTCTAGTAAACCAATTGACTGTCCTCTCCCACCTCTTTCTCTGATCATAATTCTTTCTGTTCCCATTTCATTCAGAGACATGTGCCCTCCAAACCACACTCCCCACATTTATCAAAGCTAAATAGCTTCCTGATACCTTCCCCATATTTCTGAAAGCAAGCTCCTCTTACCTTACACAGAGAGACTAAGTTGAACAGGAAACTTAATTAATACACAATTTATCTTTTCCTTCAGGTTATTTATTTCTCAGTCAAAACTCTTGGTTGCCTGCAAGAAATGGATGCTGGCCCTCTTAAGCATAAGGGAATTTACTGGAAGGACACAAGAGTTCTCAGCATTGATAGGTGGCTTGAAAACCAAACTTAGGAAAGAGGTGAGAACCAAGGATTTTTTCTAGTGCCAGGCACCAGTGTGCCACTGCAGCCACTGTGATAAAGCACCTTCACTTGATCCTCTTGTCCTTGCTTCACACCTATAATATTCACAGTTTTGGGAAATAACATTCAATTGGCTTGGCCTAGGATCTGGGTTTCATGGGTGGGAGGTAGCAAGACCTGACTCATTTTGTTGTCAACAACAACAAGAAAAGGAAGGCAGGAAGGAAAGAAGGAAGGAAGGAAAGAAGGAGAAGGAAGGAAGGAAAGAAGGAAGGAAGGAAGGAAGGAAGAGAAAGAGAAAGAAAAAGGGCAAATGTTTCTACACATTTATTAAATGACTCTTGTTGATTTGTTTCCAAGACATTCAAACAGAACCTTTCCATTACCCAAGGAAGAGTCAATTACTTCTTACTCCTCAGGATCCACGCAAGGCTTGTATTTTCCATAAACAAGCCCCCCAAATTGGCAAACACTCACAAGAAGTGCTTCAATTGGATATTCTGTTAATTTACCAATAATCATCTTTGAATGCCATTTATTACAGAAAATTAGATGAATTTAGCTTGAACAGAAAGATATTGATTGCCGCCCTCTGAATTTTTAATATGAGTGTTTGATTTATAAATTAATCCTTCATTTTGTTAATTAGAGCAAAGAGGCAGTCTCCAAACCTGGGCTATGGTGCTGAGCATTATTGTAACTTTCATCAGCAATTTTAGTTATTAATGACTTATTAAAATGAATTTCTTCTCTGGTTCAGGTTTCGTGTCTTGCTCTAGCAAGCAGCCTCATGCTTGCCAGGTTTGTGGTGGTGTTTTTATCATTCTTTCTTTAGTCCTTCATTCTCAACCTACTTGCCCATTTTGGCTGGCTTTATTCCAAGCATTTTTCCAGAGGGTTAACCTGGTTGACCTCTACTTTGCCCCAGGATCCTCTAACATCCTTCAAAAGAGTGTTGGGTTTTAGATGACTCAAAGGGCCTCTGATTGTCCAAATCTCTATCCCCAAAACCTAGACCCCGCTTGGTAAGTAGCAGAAGAGCAGGTAATTACTGGATTGACATGCACTCACCTGCACACCTTTAAACTTCACAGGAACCAGACCCAGTCCACAGTCCAAGCAGGTAAATTGGATTGGGCTACACTATGCCTCTTGCCAGTGATCATTTTAGGCATTACCATGTGCCGACATTCTGAGCAGTAAGACATCAGGAGAAGCTGCTAAGGTAGGGGGCAAGAGGAGACACTTCTGTAAAAATTTAACTTGCTGAAAAAAAGCAACTAAAGAAAGAAATAGTCCCTTTACCCCATATACACATTTTTTTTCTGGTAGAAAAGTGATTGTCAATGATTGAAAGGGTGAGAAAGTGAACAGATCCTGTCTTAGTTTGTTTGGATTTCTATAACAAAATACCATAACTGGGGAGCTTATAAGCAACAGAAAATTATTTCTCACCGTTCTGGAGGCTGGAAAAGTCCAAAATCAAGAGGCCAGCAGATTCAATGTCTGGTGAGAGACCATATTCAGGTTCATAGATGGCACCTTCTTGCTGTGTCCTCATATGGTGGAAGAGATAAGAGGTCTTTCTTGGGCCTCTTTTGTAAGGGCCCTAATCCCATTCATGAGGGCTCTGCCCTAATGACCTAATTACTTCCCAAAGCCTCCCCATCCCATTCCCCCAGCCAATACCATCACCTTGGGGGTTAGAATTTCAACACATGAATTTTGGAAAAACACGAACATTCAGACCACAGCAAATGCTTTCAGGTTTTCAAGGATCTTCCACCATGAGTATCCTGCTTCGTTTTTTAAATCACCCTGAGAAATGGAGAAAATATAGTCTGGTTGATTCATGCTTAGGTTCTGGAGTTAAATAGAATCCTATCTTTGCCATTAGCTAGCTGTGGTGATGTGAGACAAGTTAATTTACCTCTCTGATCTTCTGTTTCTTTATCAACAAAATAGGAACAAAAAGATTCCCTATTTCATGGAGCTTACTTTGTTGTTGCCCTGTGAAGAGGGCAGGATCCACCTCCCCCAGCCCCGAATTTGTTCAATTGTTAAAATTGATTATGTCACAAGTGCACCAAAAGGGAAGGAAAATAGTTTTTACTCAGTTCATGAGTCTTTTTGGGAGGGTTTGGGAGGCACCCAAGTTGGTCTGAAAATGGCTCAAAGTGGCAGTGCCTTTGGTTTTTATTGCGGTTAGAAGATGGGGCTGGGGTTTGAGTTCCCAAAATCACACAGGGGTTTGCACAGGTTGAATTTCCCCACTGGTGCCAAGGGAGGGAGTACTTGGGCTTTCTTATCAGCTTGCCCAGATGTGGGGCAAAAACAACAGGAATGATGGAAGCTTGAAAACTGTCAGTGGTCAAACATAAAAAGTGACATCCAACTATTATAGAGTTGCTATGAGAAAATATCTGCCTAAAGCACTTAGCTCAGTGTTAGGGCTATAGTAAGTGGTTAATAAACAAATTATTAATGTCATGATTGATTTAATCCTTTTAAGAAGCTTTTGCATCTATGACCTCATTTCCTCTATATATTAACCCAAGAAATTGAGAGATCGGATCAGAGGTAGATCTGGTACAATGAAAGCACCCAGTGGATGGTTGCTTCTGGCATCGCTATCACCATTCCCATCATCACCATCATTGTCAACTTTGTCATTATCACCATCACAATCATCATCACCACCACCACCATCATCACTAGCTTCATCATCAGCATCATCATAAGAATCGCATCACCACCACCATTACTTTTGCCACAATCATCACGAGCATCACCAACACCGTGACTGCCATCACTACCACCAGTGTCCCATTGTTGTTACCATCATGATCATCATTATCACCATTGCCTTCATCACAATCTCCACCATCATCATCACTATCTAAGATTTCTCTTAGATTATCCACCATTTTGTGTAAAAAGTAAACTAGAGGTTCCTCTTCAAAGAGACTTTCTTCCCTAATTAGGAATAAATAGTAACTTCTCTTAGAAGCAAAATTTATTTAAAGAACTTTGCTAACATTCTTAAATATCTGCTAGCCATAATAAAGAAATCAATGTGCTTTGTGTTCTTACCTCCCACAATTTAGCCTAAATATTTGCCCTGGCATGCTTATACTGGTCCAAGCAAGCATTAGGTCATAGCCTGTTCCTCTTCCTTATTTGGAGGTGTTTTTACCTTTCTCAGCATTCCATAAGTTACTTTCTCCTTCCTTTGTTCTCCTCTGCCTTTGCCTCTTTAGAAAGTTCTAAGTTGCTAGCCAATCAGGACAAATACAGAATGTGAGGTTCCATTCCAGTCAATGGAAACAGGACACAGCAGTAGGGTAGATGTGTCAGGTTATAAATAACCTGATGGCCCACCCGCATCCATTCCTGCAGCAATTAGCTAAGACTGGAAGGTGGGCCATGTTCCCTTCAGGCCACCTTGCCTATTTGTCATGGACTGAAAGAAAACGTCCTTTGAAAAGGGATTGGGGGAGTTTCCCTGGAGGTGTTCAGGCAAGGAGGAAATGACTCTTACAGGAAATGATGGGCCTCTCTCCTGCTGTTAATGGCTAAATAAATACACTGGAGTTGGCTCGCAGCTGTGGTAACCACACCTCACCTAAGGAACCTGTTGGCCACAATGGAGGCTCTGTCATATGTGTAATGCCTAGACACCCACATAGATCAGTCCCAAAAAAGTGTTGCAATGAAAACGAACACAGCAAACACCATCAAAAGTGCTTTTACAAATAACTCAGCTCCATTATTTGTATGATTTTGAGCGCTGGGATGATGACACTCTTCACCGACATTCTTGAAATCCTATTTTATAAATCTGTGCCATTCATGCTCTCATGACCCGGTTCTCTACACCTACCTCTCTCCACACACACAAAACCAAAGTCTCCTTCAGCCTCCTCCCTGACTGCCTCCTGTTATCTTGCCTCTCTTTTCCTCTTCATTCTCCCATCACGAAAGCCAGAGAACCCATGTGGCTGGGCCAGGCCCTCCTCGGAGGGTGGAGTCAGGAAATGGGTTGTGATGGTTAATTTTATGTGTCAAGTTGGATGGGTCACAGTGCCCAGATAACTGTTCAAACGTTATTCTGGATGTTTTTGTGATGGTGTCTTTTTGGATTAGATTTACGTTTAAATTGGTGGACCTTAAGTAAAGCAGATTACCCTCCCTAATGTGGATGGGCCTCATTTAGTCATTTGAAGGCTTTATGGAACAAATATCGATTTCCCCTGCCCAAAAAGGATTCTGCCAGCAGGCTGCCTTGGGGCTCACTGCAACTCTTCCCTGAACCTCGAGCCTGTGGCCTACCCTGGAGATTTTAGGCTTACCAGGCCTCTGCAATAACGTAAGCCAGTTTCTGAAATTAAATCTCTCCCTCTATACACACATATCCTGCTGCTTCTGCTTTTCTGGAGAGCCCTAATACATGGCCCAAGCCTGAATTATCTTTTGTGGGCAGGGGATAAGGAAGTCTGGGAATACATCTAGAGTTAATTTTAATGACATCACAGGTAGAAAGATTCTGGAAACTGACTTTTTTTTTTTTTTTTCCCTCCACAGGTGCAGATCATATTTTCTGCTTAGAGCAGATTCCTTCCTGGGCAGACATTGAGCACACAGCCAGCTGCAGGGGGCACCAGAGACATTGTGTCCTTTCTACTCTTCATGTCCTGATCCCATGATAACCTCTGAGGCCCCAGTCAGTGGTTCTTTTTTTTTTGAAATAGAGTTTCGCTCTTTTGCCCAGGCTGGAGTGCAGTGGCGCAATCTCGGCTCACTGCAACCTCCACCCACCGGGTTTAAGCGATTCTCCTGCCTCAGCCCCCCAAGTAGCTGGGATTATAGGCGTCTGCCAGCATGCCCAGCTCATTTTTGTTTTTTTAGTAGAGGAGGGGTTTCACCATGTTGGCCAGGCTGGTCTCAACCTCCTGGCCTCAGGTGATTCACCTGCCTTGGCCTCCCAAAGTGCTAGGATTACAGGCATGAGCCACCATGCCCGGCCCAAAAAGTAGTTTTTAATAAGAGTGATTTTGCCCCCTTTGGGTACATTTGGAATGTCTGGAGACATTTTTGATTATCACAGCTGGGAGGTGGATAGTGTTACCGGCATCTAGTGAGCAGAGGCCAGGGATGCTGCTATATATACTAGCACAGGACAAGCCCACTGCCACTCCCTAATGAAGAATTATTTAGCTCAAAATGTCAGAGGCACTTGAACCAGAGTGACTCTATCATGATTAGGGACTCAGTAAAATGAAGCTGAGACCTACTGGGCTGTATCCTCAGGAAGTTATGCATTCTTAGTCACAGGATGATAGGAGGTCACAAGATATAGGTCACAAAGACTCCACTAATAAAACAGGATGCAATAAAGAAGCAGCCAAAATTCGCAAAAACCAAGATGGCAGCAAAGGTGACCTCTGGTCTTTCTCACTGCTCATTATATGCTAATTATAATGTATTAACATGCTAAAAGACACTCCTACCAGCACCATGACAGTTTATAAATGCCATGGCAACATCCAGAAGTTACCCTGTATGGTCTAAAAGGAAGAGGAATCTTCCATTCTGGGAAATCCCTGGAAAACTCATGAATAATCCACCATTTGTTTAGCATATAATCAAGAAATAACCATAAAAATAGCCAACCAGGAGCCCTCAGTGCTGCTCTGTTGATGGAGTAGTCATTCTTTTCTTCTTTTGCTTTCTTAATAAACTTTCTTTCACTCTACTCTGTGGACTTGCCCCAAATTCTTGTGTGGGATCCAAAAACCCTCTCTTGGGGTCTGGATCAGGTCCCCTTTCCCGTAACAAAAACGTCAAAAGTGCCAAGGTTGAGAAACCCTAATTAAGGTAATTAACTAATACATAAAAAAGACCTTCCTTTCAATCCTACCTTCCAAAAAATTCACATACACTCTGTCTTTCCTTCTCTTTCTCTTTCTAAGATCACTTTGTAAGCTGAGAGAATGATGACAGAGACTGGAGCCACAGCATTTTATTTCACTGTATCTCTGTTCTCTAGGACCTCAGTGCTCCCAGCCCCAGGCCTCTTGTGTCCCAGCATAAAATCTGTGAGATTTAAACATATACTATGAGACGCCTTATAAAGCATACAGAATATGGTCTGACAAGGTCCTTTGACAATGCCTTCTTTTGCACAAAATCTTCAGGAAGTAATTCAATTTTGAGACTTTTCTCCTATTAAAATAGGTGTGTGACACTACCCAGGCCCTGGACTGAAGCACAATCTTCAGCACTGGGCATTTTTTTTTTTTCTGGGTAATGGATTTTATTTCACCAAAAATAAGCATTAAAAGACTTCTAAGGTGACACCATTGTGCTTACTGATTTTTTTTTTTTTTTTTTTGCTTTGGAAAATGTGAGATATTGCTGCATAATAATAATAATCATGAACTGTAGGTTTATTCTGGGGTTAATGAATTATTATAGTGCAGTGAAAAATTATTCTCCAATAAATGTTGAATTCCATTTTTTCTGAAACTTCTCTCTCTTTTTCATATGTTTGGTGTTTTTGTCTTTTCCATTAAAGATGTGCAGATTTCAGATGAATGGGATTTGTCTGTGTTTTCTTTACCTGCTTCTGACTCTTAAAAAAAATCCCATGTTAATTATTAGGTTGCATTGGGGAAAAGAAATGATATTCAGTAGCTCTCCTATTCCTTAATAAGAGATTCTTGGTGAACTTAGTGGGAACTTATTAATGTGGGGCTAATAAGCTTTAAAAATTGGCCTTTACACAAAATTCTCAAGTTCAACCTGATGGATTATAAGGCTTCTATCACCAATGTCAATCCTTCTTATATGGATGATTTATTACAATGGCAGGAAATAGATCTGTTGAGCTGATGGAACTGTTTCAGAAGGGCATTCAACACTAGCCAGATCTCTCTATTACATTGGCAACAGTCTCTAGGTGTGGGTCAAAGTTTGAGGACATGCACAGCTTTCCTCATGGCTTCCCCCTCACCCATTTCCTGCCCCTGCTCTCCTGTCTGAGTTGTTATCATTGAATGCTTCTGCTGAAGAGTCAGGGGCCTGAAAATCAACTGCTAGGATAATGCAACCAACACTTGCTCAACTGTTGTCTACTGAGCACCTACTGTGGGTCAGGTCCTGTGTGTAGAAATGGGGACCCAGGAGTACAATATGAACCCTGGCCCCAAGGATGTCACCACCTGTGTTCTCAGAATCTGTACAGATCTAACATTTAGCCCTAGGGTGCTGAGATAACACAAAGGACTGCATTGCCAGATTAGACTTGCAAGAATCAGATTTCATCTAGTATCAAACTGTACTGACAATTTTAGGCATATCAGTAATTGTAAGGCACAGGCCAAAGCAGGGAGAGTTTAGGGATCCCCAGTGAAGTTCCCCAGGCCCTCTCTTGCCACATTAGAATGCCCTCTCCTCCATTGCCAAGTGAAATCTAAGCAATGGCAATGGAAGAAACACAAAAAAGAGAGCTCTTTTGGTCTTGGGGCATCTCCATTTGATATTCCAAAAATTACAAAGGTTATGTGACATCTTCCAGGAAGACGTGCCCCATAAATCCATGGATCCCACATTTGTTTGCCATGAGTAACTCAGACACTCAGGTATACCTTGCCAAAATCATTCCATGGGTAAGAACTCTCCCCTAGTAAATACCATCAGTATGTTTTCCAGAAGGTCTGTCATTAGCATGTTTAGAAGACAGTCTGACCAAGTACTTCCCTTTCTTTCCCAAAGCATTCCTTGTAGAGGAAGAGAATGGATTGCAGGCCTGCTGCTGGCTCTGTCCTCCCCAGGTGCCATGATTGACTAGCAATGTCTGCTAGAGCTGGTTGTGGAGGGGGTTGGAGGGTAGGAGAGCAAGTGTGTGCCTCTAAGCAACCCTGAGCAAACCTGACCAGGCTTTGAGAGAGCAGTGAGTTGCTGAAGGTAACTCGTTTTGAGGCCTTGAGAGAGCAGTGAGTTGCTAAAGGTGATACCAGGGTGAGGTTAGAGAAAAGACTCAAACTCAGGACCCTAGACTCTAGGACTTTTCACTGATATTCTCGCATATCCTAATGATAACTAGAACAGACTCTGCAGTGAAAAAACCAGATGTCCTTGACTTTTCACTAGCTATGATGTTGCCAAGTTTTTCGCTTTTAGAAATTCAGAAGGGGAAAGGATATTATCAGTCCCTGTTTTTCCAGGACCTACTCTGAGCCAGATGCTGGGCTAAGTGCTTCATACCTAGTATCTGATTTAACACTCCCTGCAAGTCTGTGGAGTAGGTCTTGTTATTCTCATTTTACAGATGAAGAAACTGAGGCTGAGAGAGGTTAAGTGACTTACCCAAGGTCACATATCTTATGTGTGCAGAGGGGATAGTAAAGGTCAGACACACTGTTTACCAGGGTGTCTGAATCATGCGCTTGGCTTGATTAGAGGGGCTGCCTTTACAAAAGTGGCTTCATCAAGGGTACCAGCCATCATCTCTAGCCCATCTCCCTTCTTGCAGTAAACAGCATGAGTTTTTGAGTGGTTACTGTTCATTTCCTGTCCTGTGGATGATGAAGTGCTGTTGTAAGCATGGAGCAAGGTTTTTCAAATTGAAGGGAAAAAATTCGAGGTGAAAGGAAGGTGTTGTGAATGGATTTTACCATCAAGACACTGTGTTGAAGCAACATTCATACCGCTCTGCTAGCAAAGATTCCTGTTTGCAGGATGGCAATGGAAATGCACGGTGCCATTACTTAGTGAGATCACGTGGTGATGAAAGCAGCACAGCAAAAATGAAACAAGCCCTGGCCTCCAACCCTGGCAGGATACCAGTGACCCTGGCCAGTGCTTTTATCTGTCCCTCTTTCTCCTCCCCAGGCCTCTGTTCCTCTACCTGTTGGAAAAGAGGGCCTTTGAGCAGGCCAGCTCACTCCTGTCAGCAGCCACCTGCTCTGCAGCTCAGCATTTCCTCTATTGGTCCTCTGACACTATCTGACAGCATTTCGGGAACGGAGACAGATGTCTTCTAAACATTATGAGAAATGGCTGTTTATCTTTTTGGAGTCTTGAACCCATTTGGGAATCTAATGAAAACTACAGATCCTCTTACCAGCGAAATCCACAAATCCCCAAGCGTTTGGCTCATACCTTTAAGAGATTCCTAGAACCTTCTCTCAACACCCACGAATCTCAGGTTAAGCACCTCTGGTGTTGAGTGACAATATACTTGCAGTTTGGAGATAGAAGCACGACAAATTGGGAATGCAATGCACGGATAAAATACGAACAGTTTCCTGACCACGAGAATGTGAATCGTTTTGCGTTCCCAAGTTTTAGGGTAATTTGTTATATAGCAATAGGTAACCAATACACTCATAATCTAAAACCTTCATGTGCAAAATACCATGTTAAAGTCCAGGAAGCATCACTGCACACCTCCTGAGAATAATACTCGGTAGATTCAGTGTTCTTAAGAAGCATGAAAGCATCTGCAACCCTTACCCGAGGCTGGGGGTAGCAGATGACCTTAAGTCTTACAGGAGTCTCATGCCATCCAACCATAGCCAATGCTAGGCCTCTCACGGGTGTCTGAGATCTGGTTTTTCCTTCTCAGGTTCTGGCTTTGTTCTACGGCCAAACACAACAGGGAAAGAAAGTTGACTGGCTTTCATCTCTAGGAATGATGAAATGGTCATCAATTCATCTCCCTGGGGCAGATGTTCTATTGCCACTGAGAAGGGGTGACTTATGCTCACCCTGTGGATGTGACATATCATTTCTCTCGGCTCCCTGGTGGGCCTGTGGGAGCCATGCCACAGGAGCCTGAGAGGCTGCGGTCTGGACAAATGACTCTGGGCAAGCTGGCAGCTGTGATGAAGGGCAGGTCGTGCCAATGTTGGGCATGTTGAGCTGGATAACCGTCATAGTGCAAATCATCCCAGCAGGAAGACATAACGTCAGCCACCATAAAGCATGCGGCCCGGAAACTGCCAGGGAGGCTTGAATGGGAGAGGCGTGCCTGAGGATGATAGCACAGGTAGGGGAAAGCCTCCGTTAATTTCCAAACATTTCGGGTCCTAGTGGACCACACACTCACAAGGGGGAAGCCATTTTCTACCTTATTGGTTGGATGCTGTCCTGTGAGTGGTAGGAAGGCCCAGCCGAAAGGAAGATTGTGAAGGAGGAGAGACACCATGGACCATCTTCCTCTAGTATCTTCCAGGGGTATCTGAAATTTCAACAGGGGACTCTTAGAGTTAGGAAAAAGAAAAAGTCAAGGTCAAAGAGAAATGAGCTACAAAGGTTGTTCTCTGTGTTGTTCTCTGTTCATCACTGTCTCTGCCCTTGGTTCCAGAAATTACCCTTCCCTTAGTGTTGTCAGCATTTCAGGTGGGAAAAATGGGAGGATCAGTTAGAAATTCTGTTGTGCAGCATGAAAAAAACCTGATCACAGTGCTGAACGCAATGGAACAAAGGCTCTGAACCATTATTTTTGTGCGTGACCTCCTTTGGCAGTCTGCAAAGCTCAAGGACTCCTTCTCAGAGAATGTTTATATATGCATAAAATAAAGTACACACGAAATAAAAGCAGAAGGAAACCAATCACATTAAAACCATTTTCACAATATTTTTAAGACCCAAACTTGAGATATAGTAGTATATGTGCTTTTTAATTAATGCATTAGTAACTAGGTCAAGAAGTGGGTCTAATAACCAACCACTGGCACTTCAAAATAGTGACAACTAACTATAGGTGATAAATAGAGATATTGGCAACAACTGCAATGTTAGGAAAACATCTGTGATTTCTATTGACAAAGTGTATTAGATTAGTCAGGGTTTGCCACAGGGAAAAAAAATCTATCTATCTATCTATCTATCTATCTATCTATCTATCTACCTATCTGTCTAGATTTATTTTGAGAACTGGCTCATGCAGTCATGGGAGTGCCAAGAAGTTCCACGATCCGCCATCTGCAAGCTGAAGAACCAGGGGAGCTGGCGGTGTGATTCAGTCTGAGACTGAGGGCCTGAGAATGTGGGGGGCCACTGGGGTCCAAAGGCCCAAGAACCTGGACTTGTGATGACCGTGAGATGTGGAGAACATGGGGATATTCCAGCTCTGTAAAAGAGAGCAATTTGGCCCTTCCTCTGCCATTTTGTTCTATCTGCTACCTCAATGGATTGGATTCTGCCTGTCGCACTGGTGAGACTGGAATTTTTTTTATTAACACCCTCACAGACACACCCAGAAATAATGTGTTACCAGTTACCTGGGTATCTCTTAACCAAGTCAAATTGACACATAACATTAACCATTACAAGTTCTCCTCTTGTCAAATTGGCACCCATATGCATCTCCTCTAAGCCGTATGTAATCTCCAAATAACCAGGTCATAATTCTGCCTGACATGATACATCTATCCTGTGTACAACCGAAAACACACTAATCCCTTCTTGGAAGAGTGATGTTTACTCTTCTAATGATATCCCATATCTTAAATATATGATGTACAATTAATAATGCTTAAATGCTGGTAATAAAGTCAATACACATTATTTTACATGATAGGAGAAGAGAAGAAAGAAAATGAAGATATACGTTTAATATACATATATGTACACACAAAAATATTAATAAAAAAAGAAGGATATGCTCATGATAATTACAGTCTTTGTTTCTGTAACCAGTCACGTGGTCGCAGCTGGTCGCGTGGTTGTACCTTCTTCTACTACTTGTTCTGTATGCCCTTTGCCCTCAGCAAATGCCTCATCTGGTCATGGTTATTTACCTGGGGTGGGGTGACCCAATCCTTCATTCCTGAAGTGTATGGGCCATTTGTAGTCCTGTCTGGATTGGCCATTTGTAGTCCTGTCTGCAGTTTTCCATTGACCTTAATCACAGGGTATGGTAAATACTGAGATACTCTAAGGGTTCTCTTGTATTCCAGACATACTCTTCCTTCACTCCATGTGAAGTAGTAGCCCAAGTTCCCCTAGGTAGTCTCGATTAGTCACTCCAGCCAACACTGTAACTCCCTTCTCTGCCTGTTGACTCAGAGGCAAGAGAAGCCCTAAGTGGCTGGGTGTTAGTCTTAACTTTCAGTTCGAGGGAATCATTGTTGTGTCTCCTACTGGAAACATTCCTCCCTCTGGAACTAAGACCTCTAAACCAGCAGGGCACAAAATCAAGGGAATATAAGCAAAAATTTTGCTAGTGGGCAACTAGAGGTAGAGGTGAGTGGTGTTACTTCCATTTCCCTTTCTTGATTCCTGGACCTATGAATTCTGACTATGAAAGAAACAGCACCATATATTGGATGCTGATTCAGAGCATATATGGCCTTCTGGAGAACCTTGCCCCAGCTCTGTGAGGTGTTACCACTTAGCCCATATTGTAACTGAGTCTTCGAAAGGTCATGACACTATTCTTTCAAGTCAGCTGCTTCAGGATGGTAAGAAACAAGGTAAGACCAGTGAACTCCACGAGCACGGGTCCTTTGCTGCACTTCTTTGGCTGTGAAGTGAATTTTTGGGTCAGAAGCAATACCATGGAATACCATGATGGTGGATTAGGCATTCCATAAGTCCATGGATGGTAGTTTTGGCTGAAACATTGTGTGCAGGGAAGGCAAATTCATATCCAGAGTAAGTATGTGTTCCAGTTATGACAAAACACTGCAACTTTCATGGTGGAAGTGGTCTAATGTAATCAACCTGTCTCCAGGTAGCTGGCTGATCTGCCTGGGGAATGCTGAGCCATGTCAGAGGGTCAGTGTTGGTCTCTGATTATGGCAGACTGAGCACTCAGCAGTGGCCATAGCCAGCCAGGTTGGCCTTGGGGAGCAAAAGTCCATGCTGCTGAGCCCATGCATAACCTCCATCCCTGCTACCATGGCCACTTTGTTCATGAGCCCACTGGGTGACAACAGGGGTGGCTCGGGGAAGAGGCTGAGTGGCATCCACAGAATGGTTTATCCTAGTCACTTAGGCATCAAAATCTTCCTCTGCTGAAGTCACTCTTTGATGAGAATTCATGTGGGACACAAATATCTTCATGTCTTTTGCCTATTCAGAGAGGACTATCCACATGCCCCTTCCCCTACATTTACTTGTCATCAAATATGTTCTTTGGAAGTCCCTGACCATTCAGCCAAACCACTGACTACAGCCAAGGAAACTGGTATATAATGGCATGTCTGACCATTTCTCCTTCTAAGAAAAGTGCACAACCAGGTGTACTGCCAGAAGTATTGCCCACTGGGAAGATTTCCCTTCACCCCTGTGCTTTAGAGGAACTGTAGTGTTACAGTTGTCCACTTTCAGGTGGCACCAACCTTTATATCGTGCAGCCCCATCTATAAACTAGGCCTGAGTTGTCAGCTAAATAGGGGGATCTCTCCATGACACCATAGGCGCAGGCTGGGAGAGAGAAGGCAGGTGTAGCAGGAGTGGGGACCACAGGCATTTGGGCCACTTCTTCAAGTAACTTATTTGTGCATTTAGGTTCTGCTTAAACTGGATCATGAATACACCACTTTCATTTGGTGATGGAGTGCTGCTGCGCATGCCCAACTTTATGGCTTGGTGGGTCAGTGATATGGTTTGACTGTGTCCCCACCCAAATCTCGTCTTGAATTGTGGTTCCCATAATCCCCATGTGTCATGGGAAAGACCTGGGATGGGAAGTGATTGGGTCATGGGTGAGATTTTCCCCATGCTGTCCTCATAATAGTGAGTGAGTTCTCATGAGATCTGATGGTTTTATAAGCATCTGGCATTTCCCTGCTGGCACTTATCCCTTGTGCTGCCTTGAGAAGAAGGTGCCTGCTTCCCCTTTGCCTTCCACCATGATTGTAAGTTTCCTGAGGTCTCCCCAGCAATGCAGAACTGTGAGTCAATTTCTTCAATAAATTACTCAGTCTCGGGCAGTTCTTTACAGCAGCATGAGAATGGACTAATACAGTCAGATAATTTTTAACACCCAGGTCATGACAGGCAGCTCAGATTGCATGGCAACATGGTGGCCTGTTCAAGCATTCAGTTTCTACTAAGGTCCAGTAGCAGGCCAAAAGTGGTCTCTCACAAGGAAAGTATCTGTAAATTATGGCTGGCCTTGCTCCAAAACCCTAAAGGCCTGCACTGTGACCTTCTATGGGGGTCTGCTAAAGGTTCCAAGCAGCATCCCTAACTGCCACTGACATTTCAGGTACCATTGGGTCTGCTGGATCCTATGGCTCAGGTGGCAGAGAAGCTTGCATAGCAACTCCCTGCTGGGGATCCTCCTCCTGTTCTGGGCCTCACTCAAAGCTAGCAGCTTTTCAGGTCACTCAGGAAAAGGGCCAGAGTAACATACCCAAACGAGGCATATGTTGCCTCCAAAATCCAAATAGGCCCACTAGGCATTGTGCCTCTTTCTTGGTTGTAGGAGTGGCCAGATGAAACAACTTACCCTTCACTTTAGACCTTCTAAAGTGCCCCACACCACTGGACCCCTAGAAATTTAACTAAGATGGAAGGCCCCTGAATTTTAGTCAGTTATCCACCCTCCTCTGACATGCAAATGCCTTATCAATAAGTCAAGAGTTGTTGCTACTTGTGGCTCACTAGATACAATCAGTGTAATGTCATCAATGTAATGAACCAGTGTGACGTCTTGTGGAAAGAAAAGGCAATCAAGATGCCTGCAAACTAAATTATAACAGGGCTGGAGAGTTGATATATCCCTGAGGGTAGGATGGTGAAGGTGTATTGCTGGCCTTGCCAATTGAGAGCAAACCATCACACAAAACCAAAAGAACTGCTGATACTACCCTGGTTTATTGTCCACACTCATAAAGCAGGGGAATGCTAAATCTCAGTTACGGCTTTGTGAAAATGAAAATGTAATCTGTTTCCCCTCAAGTTCGTGAAACTCTGAATTGTGTCCAAGGATGCTTTGGGATCTGTAGACAAAAGATGCTCATTTTCTCATGTGAAATGTGTTCTGGAAACTGTAGTTCAGGGTGAGTATAGATGCTTGAGGAAGAAGTAAAGATCCACGCTTCCAGGTTCTTGTCCTGATATCTTTAGAGTGTGAGTTTTGCCTTCACAGTTGCAAAATGGCTGTAGCACTTCTGGACATTTCTTCTGCATTTCAGGTAGGAGAAGAGGGAAGAAAAAAAAAAGAACAAAGGTACATGCCTTTTTTCCTGGGTCTGTCCATTTTTATCAGTAAAACAATTCTTTTTCTGGAAGTCTCATCCTGAATACTTTGGCTGGCAACTTATTAGCTAGAACTGGTGATTTGATTATCTCCAGCTGGATGAGACTCTAGGGAGGCTGTATTCTAACTTGGTATACTGCAGCCCAAACCAGAGTTGCATTAGGAAGATGAAGGGAAGGAGAAAATTGGGTAAACTAACCAATGATGCCAGTCATGACTGATGCAGGGCTTCTTAATAAGTTTTCTTCTCAAAAGCTTATGATTTTTACCATTTCCCATTTGGATAAGCTATGGAGAAATTCAAGTTTGACTTCATTCACTCAGTTTATCCATTCATACTTTTTTTTTTTTTTTTTTGAGACGGAGTCTCGCTCTGTCGCCCGGGCTGGAGTGCAGTGGCCGGATCTCAGCTCACTGCAAGCTCCGCCTTCCGGGTTCTCGCCATTCTCCTGCCTCAGCCTCCTGAGTAGCTGGGACTATAGGCGCCCGCCACGTCGCCTGGCTAGTTTTTTGTATTTTTTAGTAGAGACGGGGTTTCACAGTGTTAGCCAGGATGGTCTCGATCTGCTGACCTCGTGATCCGCCCGTCTCGGCCTCCCAAAGTGCTGGGATTACAGGCTTGAGCCACCGCGCCCGGCCTATCCATTCATACTTTGATCCACTACTTATTGGAGGCCAATTGTGTGCCTGGCCTGGTTAGATACGGGGTCACATCATGTTGAACAAAACAACCAGGTCCCTTGGGTCCTACGGTTTAAGGGAAGGAGGGATAAAAATGTGGTAGGATTACAAAAATCACTCACGCTGTACCCAGATGGCAAGGGAAATGCCACTTCTTTTATTTCCTCTAACTGATGGGTCTCAGGCTCCTCTGGTTTCAATGGTCTCATTTCAGTTTAAGTATTCAGTTTATTCAAAACTCACTTGCTTCTGACAAGATTGCTAATTGGCTCCCAGCTAATTCCTTCTCACCCCAGAGCATGTGGAAATTGCAGGATTCCTCCATGTGACCCTGCAACAGTGGGAGGCTTAGAAAAGCTAAGACACCAGGCCTCCCCTTCCCCTGGGCTTTCCAGTCTGTATCCCCTGTCCACTCCGGGGCACCTGATATCTCAGGATTAGGGCAGATCCACCTGAGAGTCAATCATACCCAGAGCCATGAATATGAGGTTGACAAACCCCCTGTCCTGGGGGCAATGCCAATCTGCCTAAGGCTTCATCCTGGAGCTTTGGCCCAAAGAGGGAAGCCTCACCCCAGTCTCTCCATCTGTTTCCTTTGTTTCTCCTCAATTGCCTGAACCTGAAGAGGTGGGTACCCCACTTCTTTCTGCCACATCCCCAGTTTTCCCTAGCCTGGCATTGTGGAAATACTCTGGTCCAATTGGCCTGCTCTTGGTATGCTAAGGAAGATCTTGTTAGTTATATACTGGTCTCTTCTCCCTGCAAGCTAGGAGGCTAATTGACCTGGGGAGGGAGGGCTCCTAGAACACAAGGCTCTGATTGGTTTTAGCATTCTTAGTAAGATAATAGTACTGAAAGCCACGATTTTTGAAAAAATGCTGCTTTTGGCCAGGTGTGGTGGCTCATGCCTCTTATTCCAGCACTTTGGGAGGCCAAGGCAGGAGGATCGCTTGGGCATAGGAGTTTGAGACCAGCGGAGACCTCGTCTCTACAAAAACATAAACAATTAGCCAGGTGTGGTGGCACACACTTGTAGTCCCAGCTACTTGGGAGGCTGAGTAGGAGGATTGCTTAAGTTGGGAGGTAGAGGCTGCAATGAGCCATGATTGTGCCACTGTACTCCAACCTGGGTGACAGAGTGAGATCCTGTCTCATAAAGAGAAAAATGTTGCTTTGTGACTCTTTCTGTGTTGCAAGCTTACTTTGCCATGGGCCCCTTTATCCTGAGTGAGTAGCGTTCTAGTTAATCGAGGTCTTACTACATACACAGTCAATTCTGTGTGGGCAGGGGTGGAATGTAATTTGGGCACCAGCTTCAGTGACTACCTGGCATGTAGCAGATGCTTTGTAATAGTATGTATATGAATGAATGAATAAAATGCATAGATTTGTGTTATCAAACAGTTTACTTTGCAGGCATGGGAGATTCTGCGTTCTATCCAGATTTTTCAGCTATAATTTTTTTTGAGTGTCCTTTTGGGAAATAGCTCTATTTGATAAGACAGAGCCTCACCTGGTTGGGGCTGGGCTTGATGAACCTGTTTTTACCCACCTCTCAAAATGTCATTATAATTCTGGTTTGTCAGGCTGTGTCTCCCAAGAAAAGGGGAAACAACTGTTTGGCTTCTCTCTCCCCAAAGAGCCAGCTCAGGCTTCCCTGTGTTATTACTTTTGGGTAAGAGGCTGAAAGCACATAGGTGAGGTTAAGACCATGGGCTTAGGAGTCAGACAGAACTGGTTGGAGCCCACATTCCAGCAGAGAGACCACTCGGCGCTCTGCCCGTACAAGCCACTCTGGCTTTCCCCTGTCCTCAGACAAGCCAAACACAGTCCATCTCCAGGCCTTCACACTGGCTGTTCTCTCTCCCTGGAAACCTCTTCCCTGAGCTGCCAATCTGGTTAAATGTCTCCTCGGAGACGCTTTTTCTGACCATGCCATCTCAGGTCGAGGCCACCCTCCCTGTGAGAGTTCCCCTCTAACCTGCTCCCTGCTTCAAGCTCTTCAAGCACATTTCATCTTGTGCTGCTGTCCACGTGTTTATTGCATTCCCACGAGAATGTAAGTGCTGTGAAGACAGGGCCTTTGGCTGTCTTGTTCACTGCTCAGAGCAAGGCCTGGTAGAAAGCAGACACACAAAGCCTATTTGTTGAAATGAATGGAGAAATGAATAAAGTTGTTTAAGTTCTCTGAGCCTCAGTTTCCTCATCTCTCAAGTGGCTCTAAACCTACCATAGCGAGTTGTCAAGACTGAGATATGTATGGAAGTGATGACCTTGATACAGGCTCTTCATATAACATGGTGACTCTGAAGACCTTCTTGACCACCTAATACTCCCTGGGCTCCAAAGGTCAGTAGATATCTCCAGAGGCTTATTAACTGCTCTTTTAGCCTGCTGGGTGGAACAGGCGGAAGAAATATCCTTGCCAACAATTAAATTGTTTAAAGGATAGTGCTGCCAGTCACGCATGATTGTTATTTCAAAGCTGGTGCTTTGAGGAGTTTGTAAACAGTCTTTTCGGAGGCATTCCCATGGCTAGGCATTACAGCTCGGACTATAATCTCACTGTAAATGTGTCTTCCCTCTTTAAGCAGAGGGTCATTAAGTTTAACAGTGTCAAAGCACTCTCCATATTATATACAACTTAATTAGTGTACAAGGCAATATTAAACAGCCCATTCACACTGAGAAATACATTTATACTTCTCTTTCCTTGGCTTATATTGATTTATCCCATGACACACAGAAATGTGAATTACAAATGAATAATTATTTGTTCCTGTAAGAAAGGAAGAGATTGAGACCTGTGTGCCCACATGCTCGTTTGGGATGCGGCACTTGAGGAGGCTGGCAGGAGAGGAGAAGCACTTTGTGGAAATCTCATTTCCTCAGAAAACCTCCTCAGACTCCAAGGCTAGGTAGGTCCCCCATTTTTCTCTCCCAGAGCTTTTCTTTCAACACATGCATCCAGGGGGTTTATCTGTTTATCCTCTGTCTCCTCATCTGCATGTGAATTCCAAGATGGTGGGAGTGGGATTGTCCCAGTCACTACTGTATTCCCACGACTAACACAGTGTCTGGTGGATATGAGGTACTCAATCACTATATAATATGCTCCAACACATGTTTACTAAACCCCTTATCTGGGCCAGGGATTCTGTACTTCTGGGTGCATGTATTGGGGCAGGCTTATCAATGGTCACCAAAATCAGAGTTAATGACCTCATGGAGTTTATAGTCAAAATGAGGAGATAGACATTAAATTTTTTAAAAAATTACAACTAAAGATAGGGTACCTAGTGCTATGAATATCTATTCCAGGAGTCTGACCTAATCAAGGAGGTCAGGGAAGTTTTCCATAAAGAAGTGATATTTCAGCTGAGATCTGAAGGATACGGGGGCATTAATAAGTGCAACAGGGAAGGGAGCAAGTTGCAGCAAAGACCCCAGGGTAGAAGAGTCCGGGGCAAGTAAGAGAACCCTAAAGACCAGTGTGGCTGGAGAGAGAGGGGCCACGTGGTCCAGATGAATCTGGAGGGAGGGGGAGGACTGAATCCCACAGGACTTGGATGGCCACGATGCACAGCATCTAATTTGTGGATGGAATGGGAAGGGATTTTCCCAGAGATTTCTCCCTTGGGACATCTATTCTTTTTCTCAGCACATTCTTTTCAGAGAACCAGGGCAGGCATCCAAAGTGGAGACCACCAGGCTCTGGTCATGTTGGGGTTGATTTTATTTTCCTAAGATTGTGGCCACGTGAGCTCGCATCCCACAGGCCCTTCTGTGATGTGACCTGACTACAGCCCCCTTGAGCATGGGCTGGCCTGAACTGTAACCAAGAGGATGTGGTGGAAGACAAGCTGTGTGACTTCTGGGACTAGTTCAGAAAGGGTCGTGAGCTTTGTTTTCTTTTTACCTAGCTCACCTGGAACATGTGCTTTCTGGATGTTCCTCTTGGGAGCCAGCTGCCATTCTGGGAGAGGGTCAAGCCAAGTGGAGAGGCCACATGTAGACCCTCTGGTCAATGGTCCCAGCCAAAGCCCAGCCTTCAGGTCACCCCAGCCCAGGCACCAGGCATGTGAGAAGCTTCCCAGTGATTCCAGCCACCAGGTGTTCAGTCACTCTCACCCATTTGAGCCTTTCCAGCTGAGGCCCCAGATACATGAAGCTGAGTTAAGCTGTCCATGGAACCCATGCCTGTACTGCTACAGTTGTGGTCTTATATCACTGAAGTTTGGGGTGGTTTGTTGTGCAGTGAGAGGTAACTGGGACACATGTTAAAGGAGCCATGATAGGCAATTTTGCCCAGAGCAACAGGGTGGCAGCTGAGTCGGTTACAATCACCATCTCACACCAGTTAGAATGGCAATCATTAAGAAGTCAGGAAACAATAGATGTTGGAGAGGATGTGGAGAAATAGGAACACTTTTACACTGTTGGTGGGATTGTAAACTAGTTCAACCATTATGGAAAACAGTATGGCGATTCCTCAAGGATCTAGAACTAGATGTACCATATGACCCAGCCATCCCACTACTGGGTATATACCCAAAGGATTATAAATTACTCTACTACAAAGACACATGCACACGTATGTTTATTGCGGCACTATTCACAATAGCAAAGACTTGGAATCAACCCAAATGTCCATCTGTGACAGACTGGATTAAGAAAATGTGGCACATATACACCATGGAATACTATGCAGCCATCAAAAAGGATGAGTTTGCGTCCTTTGTAGGGACATGGATGCAGCTGGAAACCATCATTCTTAGCAAACTATCACAAGAAGAGAAAACCAAACACCGCATGTTCTCACTCATAGGTGGGAACTGAACAATGAGATCACTTGGACTCGGGAAGGGGAACATCACACACTGGGGCCTATCATGGGGAGGGGGGAGGAGGGAGGGATTGCATTGGGGAGTTATACATGATATAAACGTTATGCACATGTACCCTAGAACTTAAAGTATAATAAAAAAAAAAAAAAAAAAAAAAAAAAAAAAAAAAAAAAACAATCACCTAAACTGTGATCAGATTGGAACTCAGAGGTTATGTTTAAAGGACTTCAAGTCTCCCTTGCGACGGAGTAGAAACCTGAGAGATACGATCTTCAACTCAAAAGCCCACCTCTCCCCTTCGACGCAGGGCCAAGGCAAGACAGGGAATAAACAGGTCACGCTCACAGTTCTCGTTTGCCTTTCCCCAGATGTGAAAGTTACACACCGACTGTGATTTTCTGCCCAAGTCCTTATTTAATTGTTATTTTGGGATCAGTTGGTTTTGAAAGATCCCCCAGCTGATACAGACTGCTGGCATTTTGCCAAGAGAGATAAACAGTCTCAGCTTGCATGGCAGTTGGATTCGGTGTTAGCAGCATATAGCAGCTGCCTCCCAGCAGAACTGTCTGTGCTGGAAATACCTGGGCGGTCTGATTCAAATTCACCTTTCAAATCTTTACCTTGTAAATTTTGGTAACATGCAGCTGCCACATCCGTGAGCACATAATCAGGTTTCTCAAACAGTCGAAATCCCTGAAAACCATGCTGCTGAGCAACCTACCCCGATCACCCAAAACACTAGTGATTATTCTTTGCAACCAAAATATGGAAACAAAGCCTGATGCTAAGCAAATGTTCACTTTTGCGCTCTTTAAAAAATGTTATGAATTACATTGAAATTACTCAGCACAATAATAAATGCTTACCAAGTGTTGTTATTTTGCACATCAGGTGGTAAAACTGTAGCTGTGAATAAATTGTTTATGGTAAGTTTTTTTCCCCTTTAATGCTGTAGCAGCAGATGGGCTAATAAATATGCAACACTTTGTAACATTTTGCAATTTCAGAGGGGTAAAAGTTCCTCCACCTTTCACACAAACAAAACATAGTCATCCAATATTATACTTTTAAATGGAAAAGCTTAAGTCATGTAATGTAAATACCATTTCACTTTCAACAATTTTACTAGTTTCGCAACAGTTATAAGATGGAAGAACACATGAGATGGTATTTATGTTCTCTCTTTACAAGAACATTTTCTTCCTTTCTTGGGAACTTTTCTGAGTTTGAAAATAAGAAGGAGTCTTGTACCTTCATTGGAAACGAGGGGGAAGAGCATCAATAAGCAGCAATTTATTATATGATTCTCTTTGCTTCTGGCCGAGTGTGAGTGATAGTTAGGAGCAGACTGTGGTGACAGACAGGTCTCCGCTCCTCATTAGCTTGATGACCTTTGGCAGATCCCGTTCTCTTTCTGGTCCCCAGTTTTTGCCTTTGTCAGGTAGGGTGTAAGTAGTAACCTTCCCCTTAGGGCTAGTAAGAGGATTAAATAATGCAAGTAATGTCAGGCATGTGGCATATTCAATGACCACTGTTTTCATTATATTTAAGGTGACTGAGTGAGTGGCATAGGGTTTAATAAAAAATGTTTTTTATGGGAAAGGACAACCATGGTTAAACATATGCCCGTGAATTCTAACAGAAGAGGTAGGTGCCTTAGGCTCACATTTTTTGTTGTTCTAGCCTGTCTCACGTGGATAGAGGACAAACATTCATTCGCTGGTCTCTGTTTTTGGGGAAGTAACATAGATGCAAATCCTTCATTCCAGGATGCTGAGGTTTAATCCCTTTGAAAGGAGGGTGCTCCACGCTCTGGAGGGGCCTGGGGGATTCTCAAATTGGTTTGTGGGAGTCAAGCAGGTTCTTTCTTTTCCCTGCTGGGGCTGGCTCGAGGATGGGAGGCCTCTAACAACACACCTGTTGGCCCAAAGGTGGTGAAGGCAAACTGGAAAATCACCATGGGGAAGAGACGTGCAAGGTGACTAAAAGCTTGGGGACAGCAGTGTTTGGGAAAAGGGCTTGTGGGAAAAGGGCTTGTGGGGTGCCTGTATAAACTGGTCATAAAAATATGGGACAATAAGTTGTGGCTTTCCACAACAGGTCTGTAAGGAGGAAAGCCTCCTAATTGTCATCATGTTCCCATGCTCAGGGTGAGACTTGCTCTCTTATCTGTAAACACTGTGTTCAAGGAGAAAGGCACTCCTTTGAAGCACTGGAATGTGGACAGACGTGTAGGCTCCTAGTTAAGTCTGCTCCCACTAGCTACTCGCCGATAAGTTAAAAGATATGCTGTTTGAGCACAAAGGAGATTCATTTAAACCACTATTGCTACAGATTACGCCTATGACGCACTGCCACCCTTTCATTGTTTTGTCCGGAACATCTGCTTCTTAGATCTAAGTGACTGTACTCAATAAATAGTGTGGAGACCAGAGCTCGGCGCCTTTTGCAGCCTCCATTTTGCAACTGGCCCCCTGGCTCCTACCTTTATGAACTCTTAACCTGTCTTTTCTCAATCCTTTCTCGCCACCAGACTTCGGGTACCCTATGGGTGGTGTTGAGGCTGGTCCCCAACACAGCAGCAGCTGGGATCTGGGGGTCAGCCTCAGGAAGCAGCCAACAAACAGATTAGTGAAGCATTGCCAAGGGAGTCCCAGAAAGAGCTGAGCAACATTTTGATGGAGACAGGGGAGCAGAGGTTCTGCTATTATTACCTTAGAGGGGACCACTGAACCAATAAACATTTGGGTTATGCTGATATTAGCGACAATTATGGCAATACTAACTTGGTATGCAGCAGCACTCTTTGAAGTCCCAATAATTGCCTTCAAGAATTATCACTTCAGGTTCGAAACAAAGTGATTTATATGTTTATCACAGGCACAAAGACTTTTCTTTCTACTGTGTCCTTTATGTGCAAGGAGGGCAGATCAGTGAAAGTTCCTTGGCTGTTTTGAGAGTCATTAACTTCCTTGTGTCTCCATTCTGCCTGCTTCTGTGAGCTGTCATCAGTGGAGAGCTCTGGCTACAGCCCATACTATCTTGGTGTCCTTGGGAAGTAAAGAAGGTAAGGAGTGATCTGAAGTGGAGCTCTTTGGACTGTTGTTGCCAGTTGTTGTGGCTATGGTTTGGTTTTTCCCAGCCCCCTTTCTCCCTGCTTCTGCTGGCAGCGGATCATGTCCCACCTCCCCACTATCACTGTAACTAGTCACTGGGACAGTAACGCTCTGACTGTAACCAACACGACAGGTGGTTCAATCACCTGACAGGTGTCAGTCCCATGACCACAACCAAGGAGGATTTAACAAGGGGATTTTATTACTTGCAAGAAGTAAGGAGACCCAGGATAGTTCCCCAGAGCAGTGCCTCCACAAACAAAGGTGAAACAGGGCTCTTGTTGGGCTGGTTAGCTGAGTCTTTGTGTGTGGAGGTAGAGTAAAGGCAACACAGGTGCATTCACCCATTGTGCTTCTTCATACGTTGCATGTGTAGAAAACGGCAAATAAACTCCTCCCTGGACTGGGTTTTTATTATGGTAATGAGGAGAGATCACCAAAGTTCATCTCCAACTCAGGCATCTCTGGATCCATCTGGTTTTTATTTTTTCGGGGCTGAGCTTCTTTCTGGAGATTTTTGGAACAAGAAGAACTCAACGTGCAACAGTTACAAGTGAGTTCTTTTTCACAGTGTGTACCCTAAAGCCTGGGATCCTGAGTTAAAAGAGTAGCACATCCCCTCGGCCAAAACAAATGGATTGCTTTGTGATTTAAGCTAAGCTGGGAAAGAGAAGCCTTCTTTCATCTTGGGCCACTGTCTGGGAATGATGGAAGCTTAGCACTGCCTGTTAGAGGCGGCCTAGTTCATGAGACTAGGGGCTCAGGATTGGATCTGATCATTTCAATACCATTTTAGCCCCAGGATTCACTAGGTAAGGCATACAACATATTCAGAGAAAGAACTACATAGGGTAAATCATTGGAGTTTCTCCATAGATGGAAGTTTTTGCTCTAATGTTGTGTCAGTGATAACTAGGTAATGCAGAAACATACAACCCTCAAATCTAAGCTCAATACAGTGAAAGTCTGTTTCTCGTCCACACAGCATGCTGTCATGGGCTGGCAGGGGCACTCTAATGATCACAGTCTCTCAAAGATCCAGGTTGGAAGAATGATACAGGTCTCTAAGCCAGAGGGAAGAAAGTGCTCTGCAGGACCTATCACTGGAAAGTGAGAAACACACTCAGCAGGAGAGTGACTCATCCCTTCCACTCACACCACCAGAAGAGACGAGAAGGAACCATTCATTCCACTCAAACCATCAGAACAGATGACAACAACCCATTACTTCCACTCACACCATCAGAAGAGACGACAGCGACCCATTCCTTTCACTCATACCATCAGAAAAGATGAGAAAGACCCACCACTTCCACTCACACCATCAGAAGAGACGAGAACCACCCATCCTTTCCACTCACACCATCAGAAGAGATGAGAACGACCCATCCCTTCCACTCACACCACCAGAAGAGATGAAAGTGATCCATCCCTTCCACTCATGCCATCAGAAGAGATGAAAGTGACCCATCCTTTCCACTCATGCCATTAGAAGAGATGACTCGGCTCCACCTCCCATAGGGGGCCAGGAAGTGCTATCCTACAATGTTCTCATTCTGTTGCTCCTCAGTCCATTTGTTTCTTTCTTCTGGGAATTTGCCTTTGCCTTTCCTTGCCCACATCTAAAGTGAGCATTGGAGAATATGTCCTGCTTTGGGGCAGAACAGCTTTCTTAGCCTGTCTCATGCCTGGGGAAAGGTGGAGGCCCCAGGGTCTTTTTAAATTTTGAACAGTTGTAAACATTTCCAGTCTGGTAGTATGGGCTCCTGATTTCTCTGGCTATACAACTCTCTCAAAAACTTAATTGGCTTCTTATCTTTTTAATTCTGATCAGCTTCCTGTTCCCCCAGTTACACTCAGTTCTTTTTTTTTTTTTTGAGACGGAGTTGCCCAGGCTGGAGTGCAGTGGCCCAATCTCTGCTCACTGCAAGCTCTGCCTCCTGGGTTCATGCCATTCTCCTGCCTCAGCTTCCCGAGTAGCTGGGACTACAGGTGCACACCACCATGGCAAACTAATTTTTGTACTTTTTTTTTTTAGTAGAGACGGGGTTTCACCATGTCAGTCATGCTGGTCTCAAACTCCTGACCTCAGGTGATCCACCCACCTTGGCCTCCCAAAGTGCTGGGATTACAAGCGTGAGCCACCATGCCCAGCCCACTCAGTTCTTTCCAAGATGTGCCTTGCTGTCTCTTGACTTGAATCTATTGGGCTTGATAGAAAAGTTTTGCTTTCATCTTTTCCCCAGGGCCATTTTGTTTTCCCCATTCTGGGACCCAGGCTGATGGAGAAGCCAGCATCTTGAATATTACAGTTGCTATGTAGAGCAGAAAAAATCCAAGTGGTAAAGTATGCCAGTTCTTAAATCTGTCACTTGGAGGTGACACGCATCACTTCTGCTCACGTTTTATTGGCTAAAGCAGATCATGTAGTCAAACTTCATTTCAAGTGGGCCACAGGGTGCAGGTAGCAGAATGCAGTTAGAGTGCATAGAAAGCTGCAGTCTTTGTGCACAGAACGAGTGACCATAGCATGGTATTGCATTTTGGTGAGCATGTGCTGCATAAACAGAAAGTAGAAAGTGAGATTAAACTGTAAAGACCACTGATTATTCTGGTAAGTGGGTTAAGTCTAAAGTAGCATGTTATTATAATTAAATAATGTAATAATGTAATGGGACTGCCTTGAAGGTTTTGCATAGGAAAATACCTTTGGCTGTCCCATTGGGGAGGAAATTGGAAGAAGATTCAAGTCCTCATATTAGAGAAATAGCTGGCTAAATGAATAGATTCCTGAAAGTTGGTTGTTCCATGGGATTTATGCCAAAGACTAAAGAATTTTGATGTTTCTTAGTGTTATTCAGACCTTTTCGTGATTTATAAAAACTTCGCATGGCTGCAAGAGAAGATATCCTTTCAGATATTATTTGGGTTAACAAGGAAGTTGGACATGGCCTTAGGATGAAATGAAAGGCAGGCACAGACTAGGTCAGTTGATTATTGCTGAGCTAGCACAGAATTAAGTCAGTAACTTAAAAACATAAATGAATGAATGTCAGAGCTCCATTCGTTTCAGGCTTCTGATTGTGGAGGAAATCACATGCTGGAGCTTTAGTAAATGCATGAACTCTACACATCATATTGGAGAGAACTGACATTTTAATAATATTGATTCTTCTCATCCATGAACATGGAACATCCTTTCAATTGTTTAGGTCTTTGTTGTAGCTCTTTCCAAGACGTCTCTCAACAGCCTTTGCCCCCTGAAATTTACACCCTGTGTAAATTTGGTGCAGTCTCTACCACATTGACTCAGAGCTGGTCTGTGTGACCAATCGAGTATGGAAGATGATGATGTGTGACTTGTGGGGCAAGGTCATAAAAGGCACTGCAGCTTCCTTTGCGGCTTCTTGGATCATTTCTCTGAAGGAAGCCAACCACAGTGTTTCATAGTCACTCAGTCATGTGGAGAGGCCCATCTCCCAGCTCAAGTAAAACCTTCAGATGGCTGCAGTCTGGACCAAAAAATCTTGACTGTAACCTCATGAGAGATCCCAAGCCAGAACCACTTGTTTAGAGCACTCCTGAATTTCTGACCTGTTTATCCTTATTTATTTATTTTTTGAGATGGAGCCTCGCTCTGTTGCTCAGAATGGAGTGCAGTGGCGAGGTCTCAGTTCACTGCAAGCTCCACCTCCCGGGTTCACACCATTCTCCTGCCTCAGCCTTCTGAGTAGCTGGGACTACAGGCGCCCACCACCACGCCCAGCTAGTTTTTTGTATTTTTAGTAGAGATGGCGTTTCACCGTTTTAGCCAAGATGGTCTCGATCTCCTGACCTCGTGATCCACCTGCCTCGGCCTCCCAAAGTGCTGGGATTAGAGATGTGAGCCACTATGCCCAGCCTGTTTATTCTTATTTTACGCAACTAAGTTTTAGGGTAATGTATTATGCAGCAATGGACAACTAATACAATATTCATATTAATAAATGTTTCATAATTTTGTGCATAGAAAACTTGTACTTTTAAAATTAGATTTTTATTAATTTCTAGGTATTTGATGTTTTTTGATGCTTCTATAAATTGTATACTTTAAATTTTATTAACATTTTGTGTCTTGTATACAGTAAAACAATTGATTTTTATGTAGTTACTTTTATCCAACAACATTAACTAATTCTTATAACTTTTAATAATTTATGTGTAGATAAAAGAGTTGTTTTAAGACACTAGATAAGTTTGTTAATTTTAGTAATTTATCTGTAGATTTTCTTGGGTTTTCTATGAATACAATAATATCATCTGCAAATAATGACAGGGTTGTGTCTTTCTAATTCATATGGCTTTTATTTTTAATTCTTGCTTTATTGCACTGGTTTGTACAACCAGTACAATGTTGATGACAAGTGGTAATAGTGGGCATCCTTGTGACATTCTCAGTCTCAGGAAGGGAAACTTCCAATATTTCAACTTTTAAGTGTTAGGTATAGTGTGGTATGGTGTAGGGTTTTGTTTTGTTGTGTTTTTGTAGACACCACATATCAGGTTAAGGAAGCTCCCTTTTATTCATAGTTTCTAAGAGTGTTTATCAGGAATGGATATTGAGTTTTATGAGATGTCTTTTTTTGCATCTAAGTGATTATATGATTTTTCTTCTTTCTTCTGTTAGTATAGTGAATTAAATTGATTGATTTTTTTTTTTTTTTTTTGAGACAGAGTCTTGCTGTCTCCTGGGCTGGAGTGCAGTGGCGCGATCTCGGCTCACTGCAGGCTCCGCTTCCCGGGTTTACGCCATTCTCCTACCTCAGCCTCCCAAGTAGCTGGGACTACAGGCACCCGCCACCATGCCCAGCTAATTTTTTGTATTTTTAGTAGAGACAGGGTTTCACCGTGTTAGCCAGGATGGTCTTGATCTCCTGATCTCTCGATCTGTCCACTTTGGTCTCCCAAAGTGCTGGGATTACAGGTGTGAGCCACGATGCCCGGCCAAATTGATTGATTTTTAAACTCTAAACCAAACTTGCAGTCCTAAAATAAACCTGATTTCATCACTATGTTGGATTTATTTCTAGTTGTATATAACTGAATTTGACTTCCTAATATTTTGTTTAGGATTTCTGCTTTCATGAGAAAGAATGGACTGTAGTTTTTATTGTAGTGTTCTTTTGAAGTTTTGAAATCAAGATAATGCTCAGTCCTCATAACACAAGTTTTTAGAAAGTGTTCCTTTATTTCTTGGAAGAGTATGTGTAAGAGTAGTGTTATTCCTTCCTGTTAAATATTTGAAAGAAGTCCCTAGTAAAGTCAATTTGATCTGAAGTTTTCTTTAGAAAGAGGTTTTAAATTACTGATGTGATTTTTTAATGGCTATAGCGATTTTAAGGTTTCCTACTAATTCTTGTATTAGCTTTGGTAATCCGTATTGTCCCAGAAATTTAACCACTCCATCTAAAATTTCTATGTCATAAAGTTGTACATAATGTCTTTTTCATTTTTAAAATGTGTATAGGGTTTTTATGTAGTAATACTCACTCACTTTTTATTGCTGATATTCGTAAGTTTTGCCCTATTTTTTTGTCATGAATTGTCTTCTAATGATTCTTATCAATTTTTATCAGTTTTGTTTTTGACAATGAACTATCAGTGTTACCAATTTTTTATAATGTGCTAATTTGTTAATTTATTTTTCTTTTCCATTTTTACAGTTTCTACGTCTCTGGTTAAGTTCCATATCTTGTTACCTAATGTTTTGGACATAGTATTCACAGTTAAACTAGAGGTCCAGTTCTGATAACTCCAGTATCTGTGCTTCCCCAGTCAGAACAGACTTGTTCTGTCTCTTTTTTCCTTTTGTTTATCGGTCATTTTGGCTCGTCTTCTGGTATGCGTAGTATTTTTGGATTAAATTTTGGAAAAATTATAAAGGTCAATTTGAGCCTTTATAATTCTGGATGGTGTTATCTTCCTACAAAAATGATTCACATTTTTTGTGGTGGGCAGTTAAAGTAGCAGTAGACCACCTGAAGTCAACTGAGGGATTGGAAGGCAGGCTTCAGCCTTTGTGAGGCAGTATATTAGTCCATTCTCACACTGCTATGACGAATGGCCTGAGACTGGGTAATTTATGAAGCAAAGAGGTTTAATTGACTCACAGTTCTGCAGGCTTTACAGGAAGCATGACTGGGGGGCTTCAGGAAACTTAAAATTATGGCAGAAAGTGAAAGTGAAAGGGAAGTAAGCAGCTTCTTCACATGCTGGCAGGAGAGTGAGTGTGAATGGGGAAGTGCCACACAGTTTAAAACCATCAGATCTCGTGAGAACTCACTATCACCAGAACAGCCAGGGGGAAATCAGCCCCTATGATCCGTTCACCTCCCACCAGGTCCCTCCTCCAATTTGACAAGAGATTTGGATGGGGACAAAAATCCAAACCACATCAGGCTGGAAAAGTGTAACCTGTGAAACCTCTATAACTAGGGCACTGCTCTGTAGGAGTCTCCTGCAAGCTGGCAGTGATTAACAGACCCTTTCCTACTTGGTAGGCTCTGAACTTTTGTTTTCCTAGCTGATAAGATTTCAGGAAGCTCTGATCATCTTCTCAGACTGTCCACCATGGCTTGTGACTCAGCAAGAGAAAATGTAGCCCTGAATGTTGGCTTTTCTTACTGCTCTGTCATCTTGGCTCCTTGAGTCCTAACTGTCATGTCATGGTAACTCTCTAATGTCTCCAAACAGATGTTTTTAAGTGTGTGTTTCTTTGCTTTTTTAATAAGCTTTTTAGTTGTTCCCAATGCAAGGCCTGGTTTACACCAAATTAGTCCGCTATTATTGAAAGTTGAAGCCTGGATCTGTGGTTCATGCCTGTAATTCCTAGCACTTTGGGAGGCCGAGAAGGGTGAATTGCCTGAGGTCAGGAGTTTGAGACCAGCCTGAACAACATGGAGAAACCCCGTCTCTACTAAAAATACAACATTAGCCAGGCATGATGGTGCACACCTGTAATCCTAGCTACTCAGGAGGCTGAGGCAGGAGAATCACTTGAACCCAGGAGGTGGAGGTTGTGGTGAGCTGAGATCACACCATTGCACTCCAGCCTGGGCAACAAGAGCGAAACTCCATATCAAAAAAAAAAAAAAAAAGTTTCAATCCTCTGCAAGGTTTTCAGCAGGTGACACAATATGTTTTAAGGCTCACTCTGGCTGCTGTGTTGAGGATTAAACATAAGAAATAAGCTTTTGAGATCTATTGCATAGCATGACGCCTATAGTTAATGTAATGTATATTTCAAAATTGCTGAGAGTAGATTTTAAATGTTTTCACCACAAAATTGGTAAGTACTGTATGGGAGGTGATGAATATATTAATTGGCTTGATTTAATCATTCCATCAAGTTTGCATATATAAATATGTAGAATTACTATTTGTCAACTAAAAATTAAACAAGAAAATGGGTTGGAGGCAGTGGTAGAAGCAGGCAGATGAGTTAGCAGGCTGTTCAATGAGACAATAAGAGATGATGGTGGTAGTGGTCCCAGGTGATAAAGACCAGGGGGTGGAGGGGAAAAGGCACTGGATTCTGAATATACTGAGAGTAAAACCAGTAGGATCTCCTGATCATTTGAAAGTGGGACATGAGATAAAAGGAGGAATCACAGCTTCTTTCCAAGTTTCCTATCTCAGCAATCAGATGCATTTGCCATCAGTTGAGATAGGGGTGACTACAGCTGGAAAAGGACTGTGAATGAAGCTGGTTTGGTGAATTTTGAATGTTTACATTTGAAAAATTATTTAAGCCTCCCCAAATGACAAACACATATAACTGGGCTATTCATAAAATAACTACAGAATTTATTTTTTTTAAAAAGTAATTCATCATACATGGCAAACAGTGTGGTTCAGTGATAACACAAGTTGAAAGGTGAATGACAACCATTTTCTCTGCTAGGGAATGTTGGGTATCCCTGCAAGTGTGTGTCTAACTCTGCTTGGAGAAAACACGGATGCCTCTGTGGTCAAGAGGTCCAGCTCAAATGGCTTTTTTGCCTCTGCCATGACAGCTCCTAAGTAAAGAGCTTATTTGTTTATTGAATGCAACAACAACAACAAAAAACCCTTGTTGTATCCTGTTCCGTAGATGAAAAAGCCAGAGAGGCTTTTCAGGAGAAAAAAAATTACACTAATCTTAGCAAAGATAATTTTCTGAAACTTTCCTTTCGTGGATGTGGCTATATCACTTATCAGTTGTAGTCTTCACTGTGTATGCAGTAGGAGAAAGTGAAGGAGGGAAAGAGGCTTAGGCTGACTCCCAAGATCTCAGAAAACAGTTTGTTCTTTTTATTAGTTGTGAAGCTGAAAGCTGAATCCTACACCACCACAATTCTTGATATTTTCACTCCTCTGAACATGTGGTTTAACTCAAGATAAGAAATGCTTCGGGTCCTGTTAAACTTACACACTGTCTGTTGTGTTATGAATTGCAGGGTGCACTTCAGAACAAGTGGAGGGCTGATTATAAATGATCCTTTAGTGCCAGCAAAAAGGTGGTAGCTCAGGATGCCAGGTTACTATAAAAACACCAGGGGAACGGGAAGAGTGAAAGGATGCCATGTGGAGAAGAAATACATTTCTGAAATAATACCTGCACGCCATGTCTAGTGTTTTCCTTTCATTAAATTCATAGGTAATAGGAAGAATGCTGCTAATATGAAAAAATATCAATAACCTTGAAATGTATTTAGGTATATGCGAAGGTAAATTCTCATGGGCTTTTAAAAAATATAGATTCTTTTTAAGTATACAGTACAGCAGATAAAGAGAACAAAATATTTTTCACGCTGCGACAGGCGCTATGATTAACACTCCATCTATTAATAAGCAATTTGGACTTTAGCCATCAATAGAACCATTGTTGGACAATAGTGCCACCAACAGTTAAGTCATGAGGTTTGACATCAGCTAGGTCTGATCGATCCCTGCATCACCACTCAGGACAATTCCTGAGACTGTTTGTGCCTCAGTTTCTTAATCTGTAAAGTAGATGAACACTTATTTTAGAGTTGGAGGATTAAATGAGAAAACATGCACATACAGTTCAATGTGATGCTTGGGAATACAGTAAGAACTCAATAAACGGTTGTGCTGACAATAAAGATGATGAGGACAATCATCAAGAGAGTCGTTTTCACTCAGTGGTAAGATTACAATTTCCGGGGCAGAATAAAGCATTCAGCAGACTCATGGTCCAAGGCCTACCCTAATGACTCATTAGGTCAACTTAAAAAAAGGACAGTTTCTTATTGATATAGAAACTGATGGTATTTGTCAAATCCAGCTCAGTAGAAATGCCACAGGAATACCACAAAATGCATTTTTAAAAACCATTGAGCTTTGCATAAAAACCTGAAGTAGTAATTGTTATGATAAAGTTGTAGATATTGCTTATAGAATGTGATCAGGTGGCAGAGTGACAACCTCAACCTCGGGTAGTCTAGGATGAATCAAGAGATGCCTTCGCTGACCTTTATCATTTCACGTAGATGAAATTATACCTTTCAGAAAGCATTATGATAAATTTATAGTGCACACTATTTTAGAGGCTGACATGTATAATTTTTTTTTTCAGCTCAATATTGAAAATGGAAATAAAACTGAATGGTGCTGGAATTAGTAGGAGAATTAAGAGAATAAGGAGAAACACTGCTTCTCACTCTAACAGGTTTATAACACCCAACGTGGCACGAAAGCCGTGGCAAAAACGGTTACTCAAGGGAATTGTAAATTTCCCTCCTCTTCTCTATTTTCTTGCCAAAGGCAGAAAATATCTCGAAAAGAGATGGAAACCCATTATTTCGAAGACATTCGTATGTCTTTGGTGAAATGTTCTGTATCTATAACTTGTGATTAAGCTCAGGATAGACATTTGGAGAGAAACATTTGTAGGGGATGGCTGACCTTCCGAGTAGAAAATAAACGCAAAGCTGAAGAGGATTATTTCTATAACTTCTTAACATAATCTTATCCAATCATTAGAAAAACCTCATTAATTTTGTCTACAGGGAAGAGAGCCAGTCAGAAATTGTATAAAATCTTGATTATAGGCTGGGCGCGGTGGCTCACGCCTGTAATCCCAGCACTTTGGGAGGCTGAGGCCGGTGGACTGGCTGAGGTCAGGAGTTTGAGACCAGCTTGGCTAACGTGGTGAAACCCTGTCTCAACTAAAAATACAAAAAATACCTGGGTGTGATGGCGCAGGCCTGTAGTCCCAGCTACTTGGGAGGCTGAGGCAGGAGAATCACTTGAACCCAGGAGGCAGAGGTTGCAGTGAACCAAGATCACACCACTGCACTCCAGACTGGGTGACAGAGCAAGACTCTCTCAAAAAAACAAAAACAAAACAAGACAAGACAAAACAAAATCTTGATTACAGACTCTGTTTAAACAAATATACCTTATTTCAAATACTCATCATATACTCTGAGGGAAAAAATGTATTAACCGATAAAGATGAGGTGATTTGGAATAATCCTACATCATACTATGAAGAATAAAAGTAAAAAAACCCTTTAACATACATGAGCTGCTTGGCCCAGAATTGATCATTTTTGAAAATCTTGTTTTAAAAAGGGGCTGTTGATTTGGTCTTGGATTTTTATTTGACTCAGGAGTAGGATTCTGAACATTTATAGTGGAGTCAATTATTTTAATCATATGGGTCAGACCCGAAGTATTACAAATACTAAATAAACACAGCTTCAAAGAATTTCTGGAGTATCTATTTTCTAACTACATGGACCCCAGGTGTTAATCCATAATGAGTTGCCCCTATTTCTCCCAATTCTCAGGAAATTGTTAGTTTTCTTTATGACTTACTGCATGAAAATGATGGTCCCTTTTTTTTTTTTCAGAGTATTGATAAAACATTTGTTTTAGCTTATTCTTCTAATAGGGTAAAATATGAAACTCTAACTGAAATATATTAAAGTATGGGATACGGTTTTGCTCTGTGTCCCCACCCAAATCTCATGCTGAACTGTAATCCCGTGTTGGGGGAGGAACTTGGTGGGAGGTGATTAGGGCATGGGGCAGATTTCCTCTATGCTGTTCTTATGATAGTGAGTGAATTCTCGGAATATCTGGTTGTTTAAAAGTGTGTAGCACATCCCCCTTCACTCTGTCTCTCTCCTGCTCTGCCATGGTGAGAAATGGTGGCTTCCCTTTTGTCTTGTGCCATGATTATAAGTTTCATAAGGCCTCTCAGCCATGCTTCCTGTACAGCCTGCAAAACGGTGAGTTAATTAAACCCCTTTTCTTCATGAATTATCAAGTTTCAGGTAGTTGTTTACAGCAGTGTGAGAATGAACTAATACAGTATATATGTGCCCATATATACTTTCAGGAATGATGCTATAGCCATTGTTTATCACCAGAGTTCCAAATCTGAAAGTCCTCGGTCTGACAGGCCTAGGCATAAATAATAACCATACCAGTGAACATTTACTGAGTGCTTACCATGTGCTAAGTGCTTTATCCTGGGTGATCCATTTGTCAGCATTTTGGATGTCTCTAAGCTCTCCAGCTTGCTAGGATTAAATCATCCTTTAAGGTTTTAGAATAAAACAAACTCATAGTCTCACCTCACAAATGGGTGTCAGCCCATCTCTGCTCTGCAAAGCTCCCTGGGCAGGGGCCTATGGTCCTCCAAGTTCCCTCTAACTTGGTGATTGCATTCCTGTCTCTTCGCCTCCATTCTTCCTTTCCCTTTCCCCTCTTGCCCTCTCTTTTCTGTACCATGTCACCTCACTGTGCATCCACTGTTTCAGTTCCTTCACAGCCCAAAGCACTTACCATTCAAGGCTGTGTACAAAACAAACTTCACAAAAGGCTTACAACTTTGAGGGGAGTTACTGAAGCAAGATTTTAAATTCCTAGCGCTCTCCCATCATCTCATATTTAGAAGAATACTACAGATCATGGGAAATTGAAAGCCACAGGTCTATACCTTTGCTCAGATTGAAAAAAATGGCACCTTTATGTGGAAGAAAAAAAGACTCGACTCACTAGGGGCTACTATAAATGGAAAGACTCCAAAACTTCCTAATAATATTTAACTTAATAATGCTAAGTCACAAAGGTTTTGTAAACGGATGGATCCTAGTAATAAAATACATACACACAGACATACACATACTAATTTTAATAGTATAAATGAGTGGCTTCCATCATTTTCATGTGGTCACTTAATAAACCTTCCTCCCTTTGTTAATTTGGAAGCTGAAACCTAGCTATATTCACATAGCATATAATCTGACACCTGGGAATGAGAAAGAGTTTTGCTCAAAATGTATACAAGACAGAGTGAAGAAAGCCAAACAAAACAAAATAGGTCATGTTTTCCATTCTAGTGATCATCAACCACATGGTTAGGTTAAGGCAAGTTGTCAGAACATTACTGGATTGCCCACAAATGAAATCCATCAAGTGATGGTTCATCTGTTGATTGAAACTGCCAAATGTCACTGCTACCATGTGCCTTTGGGAATTCCCAAACTGCTCATTCTGGCACCATAGGAAGCAAAGAAGAGCAATAAAGACAAGAAATGAGAATAGCTTAAGCCAGAGGGTCTCAGCCTTGGCACACATTAGGACCACTTGGGGGAGCTTTTAAATATCATAATGCCCAGGTCACAGCTCAGGCCAGAGGAGGTAGGAATCTCCATGAATGGGACCCAGGCAGCAGCATATCTCAGAGTCTTGAGATAATGCGGTGTGCAGTCAATGCTGACAGCCACTATATTAGATTGAAAGCAACAACTAGCAAAACATGGAAAAGGTTATCAAAAATGTATTAAAAATGCAAACAGTGGTGTCCCTTACAAATGAAGGCTATAAACATTACCAGTGATAATGTATTTGCTGACCATAGCCGAGTATAACAGGAATCTCTGGACTTACTATTTATCTGGACTTTGTAGCATCCATAGATTCTTATGCTTAGCAAAAAAATGGTGCCACCACTTTTTTTTTAAAAAAAGTACCTGACCTGAGAAGATTAAAATCTCTTGAAATTGGTAAATTGAAAAGATACTATAAGTATATTGCCCAGACATAGATACTGAGATGAATTTTAGAATATAAATATATTTGATATAGATATCAAAAGCCAAAGAAAAGACAAGTACTGGGGGGAAAAAGATACTATGCTTACTAAGATTAACCCACAATAAGATGCTATTAATATCAATTTCTTTGACCAAAAAAGTTTTAAAGGAAAAAGGAAGCTCTCTTCAACTGAGTTGGCTAAAAGATTTGTAAGTTTTCAGGGTTTGAAATGTCTGAATCATTTTTGCAAGTAGTGGAAAAAACAAATGGTGATATTTTGATTGATTTTCTTTGAGACAATTTTTGGTTTATGAAGCCATAAAGCAAAACTGGGGATGATTCTAATCCCATTATTAATCTCATGATTTACTTATAGATTGTTAAAACTCCATTATTAATAAAAGTTATACTTCAGACTGGTATACTATCAGAATAAACAAAGAGAGTTTTTCCCTCCTGGAATTCTTAAGCCAAATACTCTCACATAATTTTGCTTATCTCAATTTTTAAGGTCTCAAGAGCACCTCACTCCTATGGCTTTGGAAGCATCCACTACAGCACATTAGAGCTAATTTCTTCTGATCCACCTGTTAAAATATTGACAGTACTTATTACCATTAGGAGCAAGTTTATATGCTTAAATCTTGCCAGGTTCAGCATAAACATTGACAATGATAAGTTGGGCTGATGAAAACCAATCAATACTGTTTCCTACACATCACTTTTGTAATGCCTCACAGAATTACAGGTGATTAACTGCAGAAGAATATGTCAGCAGTAAAAATTAGTGTTATCTGTGGTCCATGTTTATTGGTCATTTAATTCTTATAAGTCAAATTATTTTGACTTAATATGATGCTAAATTATATTAAAACCACACAAACCAGAACCAAAATATTCATTAAGATGTAAGACTCCAATATTCATGATGAATGAACTTTCACTTAGATTTATCCTGTGTTATAAGTTAACCATATTACCTACAGTTATAAGTTTGTATAATTTAAAATATGAGAAGAAAATTTCTGCAAGAGACCAAAGCCTTGGACTTAAGAAAAGTTCAGGCTTCAGCATACCTTGTTTTGGATGAAAAGTGAGTCTAAAAAATCATCTTGTTACAGCCTGGTCAGGGGTGTGTGAAATATCTGGGCAAAGTATAAAACGAAAAGCAAAGACAACACAAAATTCCACTAACCACCCCCTACCCCACCACCAAATCTCTCTCTCTCTCTCTCTCTCTCTCTCACACACACACACACACACACACACACCCAACTAACCAAACAAGCGAGCAAGCAAACAAACAAACTGAGGGTGGGGGACACATTTCTTGACTTCTGGTGGGAGTCAGGGCTCCCAGCTCTGGAGGAGTAATCTACAGTAGCCTTTCTCAACGGATGTGAGTGGATAAAACCCTTGAGATGTTCTACAGAAAAAGGGTTCTGTAGACAAATTGGAGAAGTGCCACTCACACGCTGGAGATTACCTGTGCATGTTAGTCTATTAAAGCCAATGAGAACTTCTCCAGTAAAGACAAATGACAGTTTCCACTAGTCCAGTATTTTCCACCTTGGTTTGACCATGGACCTCTTCCCCACTCCCACTGCATTTATTAACATTTAGTGGAAGTTCTGTTTCTTGGAAAACATGTTGGGAAACACTGATCCTTGAGGTGTAAAGGCTGACAACTGAGGGAAAAAAGAGTGTGCATGGAGCAAAAGAAAAGGAAATGCTCACTGAGAACCAGAAATCCCAGACTCCTGAAAGGGTGCCAGTGTCCTCAGGTGACCTCTGTTCGGGGTTTGTGATGTCCATCTCAATCTGTCATTTCCATTCTCTTCTTAATTCCCACCTTGACAGGACTTCTCAATCTGAATCTCACTTTTCTCAATTGTAAAATCAGAGCATTTAAAGAAATGATCTTGACGGGAGGCTGAGGCAGGAGAATGGTGTAAACCCGGGAGGCGGAGCTTGCAGTGAACTGAGATCTGGCCACTGCACTCCAGCCTGGGCGACAGAGCGAGACTCTGTCTCAAAAAAAAAAAAAAAAAAAAAAAAAAAAAAATGATGTTGATTGTCCTTTCTAGGCCCAATTACACAATTCTATCTTAACTAGTATAATGGGAGAAACAGAGAAAATAGGATTTGCTTGACAAGAATTCTCTTTATGACTAACTTTTCTGGAATGCAAAATGAATGATGTATGAAATAGAAGTCCTATGATAAAACCATATGTGAACAGGTGATAACAGGTGATTCTTTTTTTTAATTTTAATTTTTGAGTTCCAGGGTACATGTGCAGGTTGTGCAGGCTTGTTACGTAGGTAAACTTGTGCCATGGTGGTTTGTTGTACCTATCAACCCACCACCTCGGTTATTAAGCCCAGCATGCATTGGCTATTCTTCCTGATGCTCTCCCTCCCCTCACTCCACCCCCTGACAGGCCCCAGTATGTGCTGTTCTCATCCCTGTGTCCATGTGTTCTCATTGTTCAGCTCCCACTTACAAGTTAGAACATGCATCTTTAGTTTTCTGTTCCTGCATTAGTTTGCTGAGGATAATGGCTTCCAGCTCCATCAATGTCCCTGCAAAGAGCATGATCTCCTTCCTTTTTTATGGCTACATAGTATTCTATGGCATATATGTACCACAATTTCTTTGTCCAGTCTGTCACTGATGGGCATTTGGGTTGATTCCATGTCTTTGCTATTGTGAACAGTGCTGCAATGAACATATGAGTGTATGTATCCTTGTAGTAGAATGATTTCTATTCCTTTGGGTATATACCCAGTAATGGGATTGCTGGGTCAAATGGTATTTCTGTTTCTAGATCTTGGAGGAAGGTCTTAATTTTCATTATTCTGGCCATTTTGATTGAAGTTTGAGAGTCACAGGGTGTAACTTGGAACAAACCAAGTTTTGATAGTGTACTTGCTGTCATTCCACAGTTTTTAAAAAGGAACAGCTCAGAAACTTCCAGAAGCAAGATCTTTAATTAAAACCAAGGGACAATTTTAAAATTGGTTCTTTCAATTAATTGTGCTTCAGGTTGTACATTCTGTGACTACATTATTCTTATTAAACACAGTTTGCACTTCAAGAAGGATCAAGATGTTATTGAAATACTGATTTAAATGAAACCAATCTAAAAATGGAAGAAATATAATAGGGCAAAATTTTTTTGGCAAAAGTGTCTATGTATTATGCTTATATCAGTATTTTTCTTTAATAAAAATTAAATTAATTGGAGATAGCAAGAACTTATAATTACCAGGCAAATGAAATCATTGATCTGATGCCATTATTGCTGACAGTTGTTTTTCCATAATTCCCACTAACCAGCTTCTGTAATTACATGATAATTTAGAGATTGATGACTTAAAAGTCACTTGTAAGTTGCATCCCGATTACATGAAACAAGGAACTGTTTGAATCAGTCCCCAAACTGATACCAAATTATCTTAAGATACACTTCTACACTGAATCAATCTATTTCTTTTAGTCTCCATTTGCAATCGTTTTGGATAAAAATGTTTGGTACACACTTGATTAGAAGAGAAGAAATTAGGCTGGACGTAGTGGCTCACACCTGTAATCCCAGCACTTTGGGAGGCTGAGGCAGGTGGATCACAAGGTTGAGAGTTCAAGATCAGCCTGGCCAAGATGGTGAAACCCCATCTCTACTAAAAATACAAAAAATTAGCCAGGCATGGTGGCACGCACCTGTAATCCCAGCTACTCTGGAGGCTGAGGCAGAGAACTGCTTAAACCTGGAGGGGCGGAGGTTGCAGTGAGCCGAGATCGCGCCACTGCACTCCAGCCTGGGCTACAGAGTGAAACTCCGTCTCAAAAAAAAAAAAAAAAAAAAAAAAAAAGAAAAAGAAAAAAATAGAAAAGTAGAAATACAGGCTCTTCCCCACAGGTGCATATGCCATTAGGCAAAGCTCCTGCCTTCTCTTCATGTGAGACCTAATCTATAGTAACAGTCTCAACCTTGACTGCACATTGGCATGGCTGGGGAGGGTTTAAAAATTTCCAATGCCCAGGCTACACTTGAGACTAGTAAGTCAGACTCTCTGGGTGCAGAACCTGGCCATCGGTATTTTTATTAACTTTGCAGAAGATTCTAACATGCAAAGAAATTTGATAACCAGTGAACATGTATAGCCTAGTTAATGAATTTCCAAGTAAACTGGTGGTACCAATTTAATTTAAAATTGGCACTGGGAAGCACATCTATTTTTCTTTTTCAACTCGTCTGTAGAAATCTCAACAGAAATGAAGCTATCTCTTTAAAAGAGGAAAATAAAATGTAAAAAGGGGATAATTAAACCTTGTGGTAGACATCTTTAGAATGTCTACTCAGATCACAGGGACTCCTTAATTGCCTTCCTCCCTCATCCATAGAAGAGGGTGCTGGTGGTCCCTGGAACAAACGAGCAAATTGGAATGCCAACTCTGGGATTTTTGAATTGAAATTGGGAGTTAACATTTCTGCATGGTTGGGTATGTGGGTACTGGAGTGGCCGAGTGCTCTGACAGGTGGACTGAGTAGCTGAGAAATGTATGAGAAGAGAGAAGACAAAAGAGGAGAAGAGATGGCAAAATCAATCAGAGATGAGTGGCAGAGCCAATGCTTCTAGACTCCCAGGATAGACATCTGTGGTTTTTACCTGCCTGACATCCCTCCCCATTTTCTTAACAGTGCCCTCTTCTCCTTCAGGGAGTATCTCATTCCCATTCCATGTGGTCCTGGGGATAACTGATGAGTTAATCCTACCATCCTCTTGCTCCTTGAGCAGAGACCTGAGGCATAAAAAAGTGGTGCTGTCAACTTGGTGTCCATCATCATGAGAAACTGTTGGTTGCTGCTATAGGGATCTCCAGGGCTGCTCTGATGTCTGTGCCTCCTAGAGCTTGATTGTTCAGCAAGTCTTTGAATTCTGGGATCAAGGGTGTCTGTTGTTTGCAATTTAAGAATCCCAACAGAGTTCACTACAGTCCTCTAGGTCCCAGTCCAAATCTATTCAGAGGCCTTATAGACTTACAGCATTCTGTTTTGGGGCATTTGAGGCACTCCTGTATCCTAAATTTTTTTTTCTTCATCTAGCTAATGTTGTTTTTGGTATTTATAACTACAAGTCTTCACTAATACAAATTCTAATTGACTCCCTTGTTTATGTAGATGGTCCTGAGACTATTTAAAGCAGAAACAAGGCCTTCCAAGCCCTATTCCAATCTTTAAGGTCATAATCAAGATAACCCAACTTTTTTATCATTTTGCATGCTTTGGAAAGCTTAATTTATTCATTTTTGTTTTGTAAGTATGAACATCTTGGAGAGAAATTTATAACAAAGGCATACTTTGTGAACAACAGGATTAAAAGCTTATCAAACACAAATATGGTTCTAAATAATGTATGATACATGGAATAGGAGTCCAAATCTACTTCTGAAAAAGAGCTCTTACTTCCTCTATCAAGCAATATTAAATGAAATTATAGTACCACCATTAAATCCAACTGTACACCAATAAATTTTTATTTCCAATGGTACTCTTCTTTATTAAAAAATCTTTATTAAATAACAAAATATGCCAGCTAATATAATAAGTTTGAGCTCAATATTAATATAGTTGGCACACAATTCAAGGCTGTCTACCCGAATGCAGGAAGCACATGATTTTTTCCTTGTGATCCAGCAAGCAGAGTTACACGGACATCAACTGAAAAACCAAAGAAAGCCTCTGGGACTTCTCCAGGCCCAGGCGACAGGAGTGGTGTGGGGGGTGTGTGTGTGTGTGCATGTGGCGGTGGAGGGATTTCAAAAAGGTGATTTCTTGTGAAATATAGATTTATGGAGCTAGATGTGAACCTATTATTAGAATTAAGAGATAATTGGCAAAATATTTTTTTTTTTAACAGAAAAATATAGTGCTAAGCAGCTTAAGTGATTAACAATGTTGTGATCTTTGGCAAACTCTGGATGAACTATAATGAAATGGAAATAGTGGGGCCAGTGCCAATAAAATGTGATCATAAAGTCTGACCAGTTCACAATGTTTCCTTTTCTAAAAGTCGAAGAGAAGGAAAGTATCATATAGGAATATTCTGGAAAAGAAAGTGGGGTGAATGAAAAGAAGCAGTTTAAAAGCTATTCTTCTTACCATCATACTTTATTTTTAATACAAATGTCATAAAAGGTACCCAGGCATCTTTTAAACAAAAATACATTTTCTGTATATCAAGCCATCATTTACAGATTAACACTGTAAAAAATCTGAATGAATAACTCTTAATTTGTTTATATAAAATTATCTGAAATAAAATTTTACGTAGAATGAGAACAAACAAGAACCAATTCAAACTCCTAAAATCTTGCCTCTGTATTAATTTCTTCAGTTTCAAAATCATACTCATCTACAAAAGGAATGCGGGATTCTTAACATTGAACATTACTTACAAAATGAATTCGTTTCTCTCAGTTACTGTTGATTCTGTGGCACCCAACACATAGGTGACTCTTTGAGGGACCCAGAACTGCTCTCCTGCTCCAGCTGGGAGTGCCTGTTCCCTGCCCTGGAAGGAGGCATTATACCAACTCATAGTATTTCCCAGTTTGGGGGTCAAAGTAACAGTTCAGACAAGGGTCATACAACAAAGTCAGTACTTCCTCGTCCTCTTCCACACTGAGGTCTTCTTCACCTGTGGGCAAGGGGAACCACAGACACATTAGCTGTTGGCTTGGCCCGGAATCCCTAAACAAAGGGCAACAAAGCAGGAATCACCATCTCTCCTGGGGGATTTTCTTTATGCAGGTTGAAAGTTTAGGCTGGAAGGGAGGAGCGCTGTGGAAGCGGTGAGACTCTACACATGCGGTGCCAGGTGGAGAAGAAACACCGGTGAGCAGAAGGACCAACTTTATGACAAAGGACAAGAAAAATTGAGTGTGGAGAACTGGCGGGAGGGGAAAGAAGAAAGGGAGAGCGCCAAAAGACTTAAGAGTTGTGCTCATTAGGATTAGAAAACTTGCCAGGATCCAAAACTAGTTGTCAAAGTTCTAAACGTCTTCATGGGCCAGAGCTGTACAAAATGCAAAACAGTGCAAACTAACTAATAAAACAGAAAACTTGATCCTCATTCAATCATCCTAAAAAGGCTACCAAACATATATGAATTAAAATAATAGAACTATAAGATACATAGAACAGACAGTATACACAGAGAACAAAATGTCAGATGATTTGTAGTTTTATTAGTGGTAGGGGAGAAATCTGTTAAGTTTTTTGGGGATACGAACATGGCTTAATGTTTTCTCTTGTGACAGGCATTTAGATGGATTGGACAGAGAGGACTCCACCTACTGTCTAAGTCATTATCAAGGCCTGCTGGCTTCCAATAAATGGCATGAAATGAAAAAAAACTGTTTTAAAAAGATGTTTCCTGAGCACCTTTTATGTGCCCAGTATTGTGCTAAGTACCTTCGTATTCACAAGTGAGTGCATTCTGAGTACTTCTGAAAGTTCATGTAATGAGTTCAGAGGCTGAGAGGTCAAGACCTTCCCAGCCAGAGAAGATCAGAGAGTAGGCTCAGGGAGAAAGAAGTGACTAAGACAACACTCCTCTCTCTTCAAAAGCTATTAAAGACCAAAACCAAACCAAAACCAAACCCCAAACGAAACCCAACTGAAGCTTTGGGCTATGTGCTCACCACGGTGAGCTTCAGAAGAGTTTGGATGCTGGGCATGGTGCAGGGCTCACTTATAATAGAGGTTCAATAAAAATGGAATGTTTCTTGAAGGTGTGAATAAAAGCCCATGATCTTAAGTGTCACTGCCCAGAGGAAGGGAAGACGGTGGTGGTGGTTGTGGGGTTCCATCTTACTCAGCCAAAATCAGACCAAGCTGGTACCTGAACATTGTCAGGACATTGACAAACTGGAGTTAGGTCCGAGGGAGTGGTGCCTAGATGGTGAATTGGGGGATTAAAACTGTACCACAGCCATTCCTCTGCCCACTCTTCTCGTAATCATCCAAAAACACATTTAGCATGATCCTTCCATGAGCTGGACACTGAGTTAGGTGTTCAGGACATGATGGTAGGAAACAATCCCTATTCTTAAGGACTGTGCAGAGAAGCAAGTGAAATGTGAAATCAGCTGCTTCTTGTGAGTTGAGTTCAGTGTTAGCAGTCCTTAAAAGTGGAGTTCAACTGAGGAATGATTACATGTCTTGCTTGCTAATACCTCAATTGGTAGAGCCCTTGATGATTTAGAAAGCACTTTCTCATGTAGTAGTTCCTTTGGCCCTCATGACCCTGTGAAATAGGCAGGAATTATCATGCCCATTTTATAGATGAGGAAACCAGGGTTCACAAAGTTGAACAGCTCATCTGAGGTTGGTTGGTGAGTAAGAGGCAGAGCTGAGGACAAACTCTCAGTTTCCAGACTAGGAGTTCAGTGTTCTTTCTACCAGTCAGAGTACTTTGTACCACTCTATTCAGTCGGACCTTGATTATGCTAAAAGAGTGGTGTAACATGTTTAATTGGGAGTTATTACATTAAATTTAGACATAGGAAAGACTAATAAAAAATTTAAAGGTGTCTTACATTTTAATAAATCAGGTTTGGAAACAAAGAAATCTGATTTCTTATAGTCCAAAAATATTGTTAAAGATGAGAGAGTCCCTGGGGGAGGGCAGAGGCAAACAGTTCAATAAGTCCAAATGAAATGGGCTTGTTAACTTCAGAAAAGAGAAAGCTTAATGAGGTGACAGCAGCCCTTCTGGATTCAAGCATATGAAGGGTGGCATAGAAATGAGAAGTTAAGGCCGGGCGCGGTGGCTCAAGCCTGTAATCCCAGCACTTTGGGAGGCCAAGACGGGCGGATCACGAGGTCAGGAGATCGACACCACCCTGGCTAACACGGTGAAACCCCGTCTCTACTAAAAAAAAAAAAAAAAAACTAGCCGGGCGAGGTGGCGGGCGCCTGTAGTCCCAGCTACTCGGGAGGCTGAGGCAGGAGAATGGCGTAAACCCGGGAGGCGGAGCTTGCAGTGAGCTGAGATCTGGCCACTGCACTCCAGCCTGGGCGACAGAGCGAGACTCCGTCTCAACAACAACAACAACAAAAAAAAAAAAAAAAAAAAAAGAAATGAGAAGTTAAGAAAATCTGGGGTTCCAGGAGGAAGCAATAGGATCAACAGGTGGAAGCTAAGAGGAGTCATATTTTTGGGGGTGCTTAGCACAAGGAAGAATTTTCTAAGCATTAGAGCTGACCAGCAAATGAAACATGTACTCTGGAAAGGGTGAAGCAGAGAGTGGGGCAACCATTTGTGCAGAATTTTGTAGATGAACCCTGCTTAGGACAGGGGACCAGATCCAACAATCCCCGCAGTGCTTTTGATGAGCTTCTGTGACTCTGGGCTGCAGCAGTTTATATCTTTGAAGTGTGAAAGGACTTTGCTAACAACCACATGAGCTGACCTGCGCACCCCGCACAGTCTCTAATTAAGAGCAGGAACTCAGAGAAGGAAGGCTGCCTTTCCTTTATCTTCTTCTGTTGTCTTCAGAGTCCCCAGGGCCCTGCCTCTGTCCTTGAGAGTACTCCTCAAATGGTCATTCCATATTGAAAATGACCCCCTTTAGATCACTTTTTCGTATCAAAGGAGAGTATGTACATCCTCTACTTTCATATACTCAATCTATTATGCCTTTAAAGTTTGGACTACTTGAGAGAAATGAATAAAATTAGTTTTTTCAATTAGTATCTGCTATGTGATTGAGCTGGGCATAGTCTAGTTGTGAATGTGACACAAACACATGAAACAAAAGCAACTACTAAAGATTCATGAGGAGTTAAACTGGAAGGCTCTACAGCCGAGTGGCTAAGCGCACTCAAGGGCTCTAGAATCCAATACACTGGGGGCGAATGGAAGCTCGGCTGCTTACAGCCTGAAAGCTGGCTACAGATCATTTCACCTCATCGGACCTTGGTTTCCTTGTTTACAAAATGGGAATAACAACGCCTATTTGGTAGGGTTTTGAGGAAGATTAAATTAGACACTGGTAGTATGTATAACACAGCACACATAGTAGTTGTTTAATAAATGATAGTTACTATTAGGGATGATAATAAAATAAATCATGAACTATGGGCTATAACTTTCTTAGTAACTCAGGATAGAAGTACTGATATAGCTTAAAGTGTAAGAAAAGGCTTCATAGAGGTAGGAAGGATGACGTTTAGATGATGGAGTCAGACAGACTGACTTCCAAATCCCATTTCTACCATATCACAGCTGTGGGATATTGGGAAATTCACTGCTCTGAGCCCCGGCTTCCTTATATGTAAAGTACAATAATAACAGTATCTGTCGTTATTCCTATGAGGAGTGAATAACACTCAGCACACGTACACAGTTAAGTACTCAGTAAATGTTGTTAGCACCATCATCATGGAAAACGGCATATGTGAGCCAGACACAAGAAGGGTTATGTAAATTTATACCTTATTCCCTACCCCAAAACTGAATCTGTTTGATTTTTTTTTACAACCCCAAAACATAGTGGATTTGAAAGAAATAGAAAGACCCCCAATTAGTTTTATATAGAACATTATGATAAATTTATCTTATAAATAAAAAAACAGTTCTTACACTAAAAATCATGTATGTTTCCAAAAGTAAAACTATTTTTTTCCATCAGGTGTAACGTTTAAATCACATATCCCTGAGGTAAATGATTATGAGTGAAACTCTCAGGCACCTGCCATTGGATTCTGTCTTACTCCATCAGCACATCGTGAGGAACTCTGACCTCTGGCACACAAGAGTTATATGTTATATAATTATTTAATGTATTCTGTACCTGCACTTGCAAAAAAGATTTTTTTAAGCTGGTGCTATTAAATGAGAAAACACAATATATTTGCAATCAGTCAGGAATCTTTCAAGATGAAAACAACCATCGTAATGGCCATGGGTCTTTATCACCCATTTGCAAAGGGATCGAGGTAAATCCAATTCATTAGTAGAGGTTTTGCCACATAATGCCTACAAACTGGAGCAATAACTGTGATATAAATGCATTCGTTCCAATACATATCACTACAGAATGGGACCCTCATGCATTATAACCATGGGGAGTAAGATAGGTTTTGAGGTACCAAAGCTTCAAATGGATGAATTTTAAAACTACCAACAATGACATTCATACAAAAATTGGGTGAGATTATGTATAATTTTATGTTGAAGTAAGGGCTTTAAACTTACATAAAAGGTTTTGTTTTCATTGTAACTTAATTTTCAAAGCCTCCAACTTACATCATTTTGCCATTATAATCCCTACGTAATGAAATTATAATATCATTAAGCAATTACCACTATGATGTCAAGCATTGGGAAATGTTTTGAAAGGTAATTATCGTGGATGGGTATGGGGTAATTTTCAATTATATTCTTGGATAGAGCTGAGTTTGTTTTTCCTCAAAATGCTAAATTGCTCTATTTAAAGATTGGCTACAGAAACTCTAGAAGGACAAATTAACAAATAAAACCATTTTCTGCTACTATACTAAGAGCATCTGGATAGGGGTCCAAATTACATTTTTTTCTCTTCTACACACAATAAAGCCATTTCTAGTGAAATAAAATTACCTTTCAGATAATAATCTATTTACAAACTTTCAGCCTCATCCACTTTGAAATTGGTTAACAGCAATAACAGAAGAAAAACCAATGGAGCCAGACCAAATGCAGCAACATAGGCTGCCCTCCTCTCGGTAGATCAGCTCGGGTAAGTAATCCCTCCAGTTCACCTTCTGAAAGTCAATTAATATAAATGTTTAATTATCTATATTTAATGCATTTTAACTGTAGATAATAGAAAACCTACACGTACACAAGATATCTCTTCAAGCTTGAAAACAAATGATGTGGCTCTAGTTTATCAGACTTAAAAATCTCTGAATCAAGACATTGAACTTGATTCTCGATTTTCTGACACTGCCATCTACATTTTTTTTAAGTTAATGTATTTTCTCTCCTATAGATCTTGAGAACTGATTGACTGTATTTTTATGTGCATACTAATACACTATTGTTTAAGCAATTCAACAGTGAGGGATCACCATTTGGAGCAGTCAGCCTTAGGATCAATGAAGATGACATTTTAGATAAGATTCTGCTGAGTACTGGGTGCTTGCAAACTCTACCACCAACATATCTCACAGTAGGGCAAAATTAACTCACACCAAAGCCTGAGAAAGTCCACTGTGAACTGCTGAATTTTGGTTCTCAGCAAACATGTGCCCTCAAATGGGAGAAAGATAAATAACCAACAATGGAATGAAAACAATGAAATGCTACTTTCTTCTAATTAGAGGGCTATATTGTTTTTGAAAGGCAAATAACATGGTATTATTATAGTTCAGGTGTTATTTGGGCAATAGGTACATTACCCCTTTTGTAAAAACTGGTGGCTATATTTTACTTGGAAAATGCTATTTTAGGGAACATGTTGAAGAATTTGGATCATTAATTAGGAATTACTACAATTTCATTCTTTCCAGATAGTCTCTACTTATAAATATGCAGTGATTCAGATGTCCAGTTGTAACTGTGTGTTTTACAACTCTAAAAGCACTTTGTTACACGTGAAGGAAGGCACCTCTCCAAGGTACTGAGCTCTGAAGTCAACAGAGCCCATAGTCTTTTAGGAGCCTAATTTTAAGCAAGGTATCAACATTGAGCTATGGGAAAATGCATCCCAATTCCAGCAAGGAAAGCTGGGACCAGCCTTCTGGGTTGCACCTGGGGGATGGGTAGGTGGGGTGGTTCTGGAATAGGAGAAAGAGCCTCAAACACCTGCAATGTGTTTTGCTCTACTGGAGAGTTCACTTCCAGTGGCCCTGAAAAGAAGGCATCTCTTGATACCAGTGAGGCACTGATTTCCCCCTTCTCTAATCACTTCCTGCAGAGAAGACTTGCCCAGGACCCTGAGAGCTATGTAAGAGAAAATATCACCCTACTCACAGGGGAAGCAGCAGGGGCTCTGCATTAAAGGAATGTTAGAAATACCATGAACCATTTTATAATCTGAGAGTTGAGGTGGGGTCCTATGGGTCTAAAAAGAGTACCAAGGTAACTATTGTTTTATCCAGAAAGCTTCAAGAAAATACAACTTCCTAAATTAAAAAAATTACAGTGAGGCCGGGCGCAGTGGCTCAGGCCTGTAATCCCAGCACTTTGGGAGGCCGAGACAGGTGGATCACGAGGTCAGGAGATCAAGACCATCCTGGCTAACCCGGTGAAACCCCGTCTCTACTAAAAAATACAAAAAAAAAAAGGCGAGGTGGCGGGCGCCTGTGGTCCCAGCTACTTGGGAGGCTGAGGCAGGAGAATGGCGTGAACCCGGGAGGCGGAGCTTGCAGTGAGCTGAGATCCGGCCACTGCACTCCAGCCTAGGGGACAGAGCGAGACTCCGTCTCAAAAAAAAAAAAAAAAAAATTACACTGGATGTTTCAGTCATGTGGTTCTTATCCACCTAAATAGGGATTCTGTGGTCATACTACAGTGTGGGATTTAAGGGTGTGGACCCTGGTCAGACAGGCCTGGGTCAGTGTCCTGATGCACACTCAGGGTCTGTGGCCCAGGCTAGCCCCTTACCTCATCTGTAAAGTGGGAACATAATATAACCCCACACTAAGCAGTGTTGGGAGGAGGTATGAGGAAATGCACAGAAAAATTCCAAACAGTGCCGGGTACACAACGGTGCTTAATTAATGCTGGCTTATTATTTTCATATCACCAATATTGCTCTTTTGGGGAAAGTCTCCTTTGCATCTGAAATAAATCTTCGAGGTACAAAAAAGATCAAAAGAATAAATCAAATCATTCTCATATTTCCCATGGCCAGTAGAGTCACTCATTCACTCATCAAATATTTATGGGGCATTTACTGTGTCCTAGAAACCACACTAGGTACTAGGGGTACCACAGTTGTTCAGCAACTTTTAGACTCAGAGTATTAGGTAAATGTCAAAGAATTCCATGGCAGTTAATAGGAGGGCAGTGAAAGAATTCCTCTGTTGGAGAAGAGCAGGCAGCTAGATCCTAACCCCCACTTTAGCCAGAGCAGAGCTTTTATCTCTTCCATACATGAGGATTCCTTCTTTCTGGTTAACTGTGAGAAGCCATAAAATTTCTGTAAACTCTTTACTAGTAATTTGGATATTACATCTATAAAATAAGCATCTGCTACCTATTTATATCTCATGGGAGATTAATCAATGTCCATGTGGGAATATTCTGTGTGGCTTTGCCATAAAAAAGGTACAAGAATATTATTTTTATGAGACTCAGGCAACTCCCAAACTCCTTCTGAATGCCTTTCTTACTCAAAATCTATGTAAACTGCAAGATAGGGCTACAGGCCTGAAAAGAGAGGTCGTTATTATTCCATTTTGGAGCTGGTAAGCATGAATAATTTAAGAGTCATAACTGTAAAGGAACAAATGTCAAAAACAAATTGACAACTATTCTTTGAGCAAAGTATGGTTCATTTTCAAAAGGTCATTTTAGTAGTTTTCTCAAATAAGTTCTGAAATCTTAACTTCCCATTTTTACATTTCACACAAGCTCCAGGAAAACACATTTTAGTAAGTGTTAAGGGCACCATGTCCAGGGTAATTGATATTCAGCAAGTGTGTTACAGCCCAGGAGGAGCTGTGAAAAGCTGACCGTTTCCCATCCAGTGGGATGTCAGAGATCTGAATGCAGTGCTCTTCCTGCTGGCCAACTGTGCTGGAAACTGGGCTGTTCACTTGAAGGTGGCATTCATGCACTTGAGACATTCTGGATGAGCAGAAACTGGCTGTGACACAAACTTCTACTGAATAAAGTAGGGACAGATATAACTCATGCATTTACTTTTGTATGGCCTGGGGCAAGTTTTCTAGAATTATGTATTAGGCAGAGTATATCTCCCCGCTGTTAAAATGCAGTAATACCTCCAGCCGCAGAAATGCCTCTTGGCCTCGCCATCTCTGATAGAGGTATGATGGCTCAGCACATCCCTGCATTGCCCTAAGTCCCAATGTAACTATGTGGAAGATGGTATAATAATAGTATCTATACCTCACTAGGCTGTTGTGAGAATTCAAGTGCACATGTAGGCCCAGAACACAGGAAGATTAAATAAGTAGCTATTATTATTTATATCCTACAAGTCCAAAAGTGGGCAATATCTTTCCCTGTGAACTAGTCCTCAGGCACCACATTCACATCCCAATGAAATGGTTCTGTAGAAAGGGCACCGATGTGGGAGAAGCCTGGGCCCTAATCCCAGCTAGGGCTCTGACTGGGCATTTGATCTTGGTCAAGTCATTTACCTCTTTAGGCAAATTGAGGAGTTGGACCACATCCGTGTTTTTAACTGGTTCATCAGAGCCCCAGGGCAGGATTCTGAGATCCTAACCCCCACTTTAGCCAGAGCAGAGCTTTTGTGTCTTCCATACATGAGGATTCCATATGAGATTTCACTTGAAAGAAAAGTTATTACTGTTTATGAATAAAGTTTAAGAGCCATGGCATAAGGTGATCTATAACTTTTTAACTGCCACAATGTATGGGTCGAAGTTTAATACTCTCATAATTAAATTTTAGAAATATATCAAATATACCAAAAAAATTAGAATGGGGGGAAAGTTGAAAGTCAGATTTCAATGAATTGCTCTACTTTTTCCTGCCAAGCTTGTAATAAAAAAAAGGACTAAAGAGTATTTCCCACCCTCCTTTCCTCCCTTTATTCCTTCTCTTCTCCTTTCTAATGAGAACATAGAGAATCTAATATACACTGGAACTTGCACAGGGCACCAAGGATCCAGGAGTGAGCAAACTGACAGTCTCCTAAAAACTCAGAGGCTACTTAGGAGGAAAGGCAATAAACAAGTAGACAAATCAAGATTTTCAGACTGTGAAAAGGCATGCAGATGATGTCAGAAGGTGAAGTGAGAGAACACAGTGAGTGGCAGACTGATCTACTTAGGTAAAAGTGTCTGGGAAGGCCTTTAAGAAGATAAACAACATGCAAATACCCAGGCCTGGCAATTCCATATCCAGTGATCCTGCCCTTCATTCAGCTGTTCACTCCCTTGGCCTTGCCTTAGATCTAGTCAACTGTGGCTACCTGTCATTTCTAATAAGCATGGGTGGGAGGAGAAGGGGGCAGACTCAAGGCTAACAGGTGACCAGAGGTATCTCTCTCTTTTTTAAAGAACTTAGCCAGTGAGCCCTCGAGATATTTTAATTTGCTTTTTCCTGTAGATCAGAAACTCTTAATGGAAAAATAATATTTCAACTCCCGGTTTTATATATACATATTTTAGTAGGTAATCTACTTACCCAGTTCAAAACCCACAAAGGATAAAAATATAGTGGCTGGGCTCTGGGGCCAGGATGCATGGGTTCAAATCCTAGCTTTGTGCCTCAGTAGTTGTGGGATGTTGGGCAAGTCATTTGAGAACTTTGTGCCTCAGTTTCCTCAGCTGTAACACACACACACACACACACATACACACATGCACACACACAGCTTCCTCCTGGTGGTGGTGTGAGGGCTAAATGTAATGACTTGGTGTCTGGCATAAAGTAAGTGCTAAATGAATGATGTCATGCAACAAGAACCCAGGAAGGGTTCCAGACTGCTCATAATCATACTTCCCTTCCCCTTCCGATGATATAAACTGGAAACTTGAGCCCATAATTTTTCTTCAACACTTTAGCAGAACAGATGGAAACACTATCTCAGCATACTGGTAAGTATGGACTCTCTTATGCCGCCTAAAACTATACAATTAACAGGCCATTAACCAAATGGGAAACACTGTTTTTTGATGGTGTTAATTAACTACAAACCACTCAAGCATATCAGAAAATGGGAAGATGAGTAAATAGAAAATGCTTGTTTTTGGAGGCATTAATCAACTACAAACCACCCAAGCGTACGGGAAAAGGGCCAGGGGACAGCTGATAAAAATCCAAGGTGACAGGCAGAAGGGATGCTTGATCTGGGTAACACTGGCCAGCACATTTCTAAAATTCTCTGAATTTGCCCTCAATGGAAGTTCTGTTTACCTTCAACATAACTGAGCTCCTGCTGTCAGAACTGGGCTTGGCAACGGTGACTTTAAGACATCCTTCCAGCTGCTTCTTGCTAATATATACCTTGGGTGCCTTTGCTCAAGGACCACGCTCTCAGTTCCTGTGGCTTATTTAGGACACCTAACATAACACATTATTTGTTCCCTCACAGCAAGGTCTCCTCCTGACAGCCAAGATTCTATTTTTCTGTCATAAGTAATTATAAATGCACACCTCTAAAAAGATTCCCAATTTGAGGGGCATAATCTATTTTAGATAGTAAATCACAGAGACATCTCCATCCCTTGGGCGGCCAAAACGTACAACTCAGATGTATGAGCTCTCACTCTGAATTCTCCACACCTAAAGAAAAATGCGATGCTCTACTTTTTCTCCCTGGGGCAGTTAGGAAAAAAAAAAAAAAAACTGGCACTTTTTTTGGAGCAATTTATATTGGTTTCACTTCCACTTTTTTCAAAGCTTCAGATATAACATTTCCGTCTTCAAAACTCAACCCAGGGCCGGGCGCGGTGGCTCAAGCCTGTAATCCCAGCACTTTGGGAGGCCGAGATGGGCGGATCACGAGGTCAGGAGATCGAGACCATCCTGGCTAAGAGTGAAACCCCGTCTCTACTAAAAAATACAAAAAAACGAGCCGGGCGAGGTGGCGGGCGCCTGTAGTCCCAGCTACTCGGGAGGCTGAGGCAGGAGAATGGCGTAAACCCGGGAGGCGGAGCTTGCAGTGAGCTGAGATCCGGCCACTGCACTCCAGCCCGGGCGACAGAGCGAGACTCCGTCTCAAAAAAAAAAAAAAAAAAAAAAAAAAAAAAAAAAAAAAAAAAAAAAACAAAACTCAACCCAGAAAACTGTCTGAGAGAGTCCCACTCTGAGGTTATTTGTCACTCCAATTATGCACTTGAGATTTGCACCATGACTCTGCCATCTCAACTCCTCAGTTTTCACCAGAGATTCTCTTATGTTCTTCCACCACGCACACCTCACAGTCAAGTTCCCTGCTTACAACCAGAAACTAATGGTTCATCTTTATGGCTCATGCCAACCGAATGAACACCTGGCAAATTTTCATTCCTGGTTCCTTCTGATTTTTATCTTACTAATACCTATCGTAGCTACGTGACAGCTTCTGCTTTAATGCAAAGGTTGTATCTCTGCATTCATGGAAACAGGTATCTGAGTGACGTTGAAACATCGTGTCTGCTGTATAGTAATGCCAACAGCTGGTATTTGCTAGTCATTCTAAGTGCTTCATATATAGCACCTCGCTGAATCTTCACAAGGAACAATCGGGGGAGCACTATTATTCATATTATTTTATAGATGTAGTAATCAAAATTCATAAAGGTCACACAGTGGGAATTGGTAGCGCTGAAATTCAGATGAAGGTCAATTTGACATCCAAATTCTTATACCTTAAACTATATTTTTCCCTGGTATTAACCTTTAGAAGAACAAGGGTAATTTCTCTCATCATCTTTTTAGTTGTAAAGAATCCATTATTCTAAAAAATGAGGTTCAGGTTACCTCATTTAGGGTGTGTAAGACTAAGTGATCAACATTTAATAAAAACAGTGGCATCTCAAAGTGATGGATTCTCTCTATTTATAGTAAATTATTTTTATTTTCTTGTGCATATCGTTTTTCATATTCCCACCTTGAACACTCAGACTTTCAGAGGAATCTGGACGCTGCTCAGCCGGCTGTTGACTGGGAGGAACAATTGGTGGGCTCAACATATTTAACCAGTCCCTAAAAAGAAAACAAAGTGAATGAGCATGTCTGGAGTTCCACATATAGATTTTATGTTTCCCATGGATTTTCAGTTCCCTGGGGCTTCCACAAAGAAACACTTTTTCCTCCTTCATATTTCAGAAAGACAGACGTCCAGATATCAATATCCAGTTTTGTAAATTGGTTAATATGGAGTCAATCACTTAACTAGCCAGTTTGAGAAATACTTCAACTAAATGAATATTCCTCTCAAAGTTTATTATTGTTGTCATTAAATTATAGCAGAGTTCTTTTCACATAAGAAATTATTTCAATAACTCAGAGGAAATGCAGCTGAGATGAAGCTTCTTATGAGCTTTGGGTAAGAAAGCCTGACAAAGTCACATGCCACATGTCATGGATGGTCACACTCCACAAGGTGACTCAAAACTGAAGTCAGTCTTGGAGCTGCCATGGAACCCAGCAGTGGTGGGAGTCAGTCTCTCTTAACTTGGGGCTTTCAAGCAGTGAAGGGAAAGGAAGCAGGAAGTGAGGGCATTTCCCCATCTCTTTACTTTCCTTCCTACTGCACTCTTTCCCAGTCTCTTGCTTCCTCTCGTAGATACCTGGGGTGTACTATTCAAGCTGGTGATATCCAGAAAGCTTGAGTCACTGCATGTTCTACTTCAAGCCCTCTCATCTCTAAACTTACTACTGAGCTTCATTAGTGGTAGGGAGCAGTTAGGAGGATGTAAAAGATTTTCCAATGTGAATTCTATTTATTGCACTGCTATTAGTGCCCTATATCATTTACCTTATTCTTCTCAATAGGAGTATGTCTTTATAACTAAATAATTTCTTTCTGTATTTCCTATGGTATTAATCTACAATGGGAGACAGTCCTAACCAACAGCTAAGAGCTGATAAAAATCCAGGCCAATTCCAGCTCTGTGCTACTGCAGGCCAATTCCAGCTCTGTGCTTCCTACAGTAAGAACTTGGCCAAGTCACTTAGCATTGCTAAGTTTCATCTGTGAAAAGGAGATAATAATAGTGCTTCAGAGTTGAGTGTTAGGATTAAACAGAAAAAAATGGGAGAAAAACATTTGTTGTGAATATGGGTACAGAATTAGCACTCAATAAATTTCAGCTTTGACCACTATCATCTTCATTATCAATGAAGATCATGGTGTGGACTTACCTACAATGATAAATAAACCAAGGTAGAAACGGACTTTGTTGGTAAATCAGTAAAGGATGGTAGAATGATTACCAGTCTATACAGCAGATATTTTCCTTACAAACTATTTGCTCTTCCAGCATAAAAAGCACATTAATGTCAAAATTACCTAATTCCTACTTATAATATTTTACAACACTTTCAGTCACTACTCATCATAGCTATCACTAGATTATGGCTGGTGAAATAAGCAAGGTGAGTATGCTGTGTAATTGAATTTCATAATAACACATTAAGGGCATCAGAAAGGATTTGTCACAGACTTCCAAGCTATTGGGGCATTTTCTGATAAGCACTATTTATTTAGGCTACTTAATTATAGCAGACCAAAAAATTCCTGCATTATAGGAAATTACAAGGTCATATACAAATTACCAGCCCAGTGACCTCATTACTCACTAAGGGTGATAAAGAACAGGGATGAACAGGAGAAAATAATGTTATCACATCATGGCACCCCCAGTTACAAATCAGAAACTATATCATCACAGTAGAAGCTACCCCAGTGGGGAAAGCGTAGGTGGAAGTTGTGTGAATGTTATGAAATGTAAGACACTTACTTCTTAGGTCAATAATTTGATCAATGTTTTTCCTTTTCAGCAGTAGCTATGAAAAGTACAGCGCTCTTCTTTTTGTGATTAAAAAAATTTCAGATTTATAGAAAAGTTGCAAGAAGAGTATAAAGAACTACTGTATATCCTTCACCCAGTTTCCCCACCTTTAACATTTTATCATATTTGCTCTCTATCTCTTAATCTATGTATCTACTGACCTACCTATATATCTATCTAAACAGGGGTCAGCAAACTATGGCCCACGGGCCAAGTCTGGCCCACTGTCTGTTTGTGTCTAGCTTGCAAACTAAGAATGGTTATTACGTTTTTAAATGGTTCTTAAAAAAAGTAATGTTTCATGACAGATGAAAATTATATAAGATTCAAAATTCAGTGTCCATAAATAAAAATGTGTGGGAATACAGCCATACACATTTGTTTACATTTTGTCTATGGTTGCTTTTGTGCTACAATGGCAGAGCTAAGTAATTTATTATCTGCTCCTTTATGAAAACATCTGATGATCCCTGACCTCTATAACTGTGCACTTATATTGGTTCCTCTAATACTAATCCAATACCACAGGTTCATTCTCGTTTTTCTTCTTTCCATATTTGTAACCCGTTTCTGACAGTGAGGAAACTGGCCCTCAAGATATTTACTTACTTCCTGAATTATGGAAGTTACTGAAAGCAGCTTCAGAATTGTCAAGCAAAAACAAACAAGAAATACTCACCCTAAACCTACTCTCTAGAGTTCTCGATTTGCTTACAGTTATTTTTCTTCTTTGGTCAAAACACCACATTCAAAACTGACTTTGGTTCTTTTTTTCCCCATCTTCAATGTGAATATATTAGTCATTCGAAATACAATGAAAGTCATCTGCTTCCTTTTATGTTACATTTCAGACTTTTTTTCCCATTCCTGTTGATTTTTATTACTTTTGTTGTTGTTGCCGATTACATACAACATTAACAATCGAAAGTCAGAACTACAGAAGGGCACATTTAGGGTAAGAGTCACATCCTCCTATCTCTTCCAGTTTGTTCCTATCCTCTCATCACTTCTACTCTATTCCTACCCACACCTCTAGAGGTAATAAATTTCATTAGTTCTGGTATTGCCTTTCTGTGCTTCAGTGTGCAAAAACTGAACAGATACATGTCTGTTTTTTATTCCCTTTCTTACTTCTGCAAAAGGTAGCATATTATAGTACTCTTTTGTACTTTTATATTTTTAGCTTATAATTTATCCTGGAAATCATTCCATACCAGTTCGTGGAGAGCTTCCTCATTCCTTTTTTACAGCAGCATAATACATCACCCTATGGATGTACTATCATTTATTTCACCCTCTTCTATGTTTGAGCATGTTTTCAATGTTTGGCAATGACTGCAATTAACACTTCAATGAATAACCTTGGGCATGTCTATTTGTCTATTTTTGTATACTTAGAGGTAAATCCCAAAAAGGTAAATTTCTGAAAGTGGGATTCCTGGAACAAAAGGTAAATGCATACTTGGTTTTGTTAGATATTGGTAAATTCCCTTCACAAGGGTTGTACCTGTCTTAATTCTCACCAGCAATGTATGAGAATGCTGATATACCGAGAGCAACTTTAGAGGAATATGTTGTCAAGTATTTTAACGCTTTCTGATCTGAGAGGTGGGAACTGATACTTTAAAGCAGGCTTGATTTGAATTTGTTCTCATTATAAGTGGAGTTGACTGTATTTTCATATATTTAAGGGCATTTATGTAATACACATATATACATACACACACACACACACACACATATATCTCCATGTGCCATATATATGTTTGTTCACATCTTTTGCCCTTTCTTCTATCAGATTTTTTATCTTTTCCTCACTTTATAATTTGTCTTTGTTTATGGTGGTTTTTCTTTGTGCCATACAAAAGGTTTTATTTTTATGTAATCAAAGGTATCAGTCATTTTAAAAAAATTGTCTCTGTATTTTGGGTCATAGTTATAAAGCCTTTCCCTACAACCAAGTTCTGTAGAAATGCACCCATGTTTTCTTGTAGTTACTTCAAATGGCTTCATTTTTCACATTTAGATTTCTGGTCCATTTTTGATTTATTCTGGTATATTGTGTAAGTTTGTTTTGGTATAAGGTGTATCTAATTTTACCTCTTTAAAATAACTACAGAGTTCTTTTGACAAGTAATGTTGTTTTAACACAGATTTAGAAGATTTTATACAATTATGAAATTTTTAATCAAAGCAACTAACTCATTTGTTTAGCTTTTTAGTAAGTAAGCATTTACAAAGTATAATGCAAAAAGAAAGGTTTCTATTTTAACTAAAATATAAAAAACTTTGGGCTAAACAAAATCAACCAGGATTTTTCTTGCAGGACTTTTCAGAGCTTTAACACCACTGTGAGTATCCCAAGAGGAGGCTGGAGTATGCAGCATTGCCCAAATTTATGTATCTAGAACTGTTACATCTTTTGGGACCACAGAACATACCTTGAGAAATGATGCTCCAAGTTATACCATTTCTCCACTCTGGTGGCATTATGTTTGTTTGTTTTGTTTTTCATTTTACTTTATATACGTTTAATATAATTTTATTTTTTCAAGGCATTCTTTTTTGGTGACTTGATAATAAGCAGAAATGTGCAGTCCAGCATCTGTATCTTACATGTTTACATTTTTATACGTGATATTTAATGCTGGCCTATTGTCTTGATCCTTGATCAACTCCTTTAAACCTCCATGCTTTCCCCTACATAAGCAGCAAACATTCAAGGAATGGGGAGTTCTAGCTGAGGCTCCTTCACCACATGCCAGTCTTAGCTTTAGTTCTGAAGCATTTCCTTGGTCTGCTTCTTACCCAGCTACCTGTGCTCCAGAATCTACTCTTGCTTGTTGTTCCACCATTTCCATACTTGCCCCCTGGACTTGATACTCCAGTTGGTTTCCTCAGCTCTGACTATAATCGTTTTATGCCATGGACTGACTCTATCTCCCTGTAATGAAAAGCCTCCAGTTCCTTTGGTAGATAAACATCCTTTCAGTCAGGCCTGCTCTCTGAGCACATGCAGGAAGGAGCCTCTTCTTCCTCATTCCTCTTGAGGACTCAGGTATGTCTCCCACCATTAACCTCCTCTTGAAACTGGAGGGACAGGATTCCTAGGCACACCTGCACATATTGAGTACTGCTGCAAGAAGAGGTGCTTTATTCAAGAGTCAAGACCATGGATTCATATTAAATACACAAATAAAAATATTGAACAGATGAAGAATAAATACTATCTTGTGAATTTTTATAATGGCCAGATTGATTTAATACTAAAATCTTGGCTGTAAAGGAATACCACATTGTTTTCATTCAACTTGCATGCTAGACGGTGAACACTGCCTGCGTAGGGCTGAATCAGATACCTTTAGAACTGAAGACAATGTCCTCAGTTAAGACAGACTATAGCTTCAGTTCCTTTGTCTAAAAACAAGATTGTGTTTACAAGACAATTTTACATACATTTATTTTATTAATGTGCTTCCTGTAAGTATTTTGTATGTGTATACACACATATATACATCTACACACACACACACACACACGTATATATAAAACATTATATGAGAGCAAGTTAGCTTAATCATCCCTTTATGTATACAGTAAGCATTGAACTGCTGTGTACCAGGCTGTGTGTGGATTTCAGGATAAATTATTCCTGGTTCCTACACTCAAAGAGTCATGGTCTGATGGAGGACACATTCTAGCCAAAAAAAAAAAAAAAAAAAACACACACACACACAGACAAAAAACACAAAACACAAAACATGAGTTGTACCCATCCATTTGTTCCTGTGGAGGAATTTACTTGCAATAGAGCTATCTACAATCTTGTATACATTTAAATAATTATTTGTGGTAGTCATTATGTCAGAAATCTAAAACATGGGAATAATTATTATATATCTTTCAATTACAGCACTGAGCAACCTGCTACCTTAAAGCTCTGGGTCATTTTCACTGGGGATCCTATATTAGGAATTTAACTATTTGCAGCAATGTCTATCCATACTTTATGATACTTATCATTTGGTACCAGTGTACATTTCTTATTCACTGAAAGAAATTTAGATTTTAAAAATCTTTTATGGCCAGAGAACAGACTGGGGAGAGGACTAGGAGATAGCTCATTTTTGGGGACAATTCATATTCATAGATTCTTATTAAACATTGGTGAAAATTGTTTCCCAAAAATATATACATAAATACCAAATTTTACTTTCAATTTCAGGAGGTCAGAGATAGTCTAAATCCCATATGTGAACCTCTAGGCTCCAAATAAAGAACTTCTGCATCATGGGATATCATGGAAATGGTATTTCAACTAGTGAAAAATCCATGCTTTGCAAAGTTTTTCTGTAAAAGGCCAGATGGAAAATGTGTTAGTTCTATGAGCCATAAGATCTCTCTAACAACTGTTTAACTCTGCTGTTGTACTGCAAAAGCAGGCATAAACAATCGGTTTATGAATGGGCATGGCTGGATTCTAATAAAGCCTTATTTATAAAAACAGGCAGTGGGTAGGATTTGGGCTTACAGGTTATAGTTCAATGACTCATGTCTTAGTGAAAGGAACTGTGAAGCAGACAATGCTTGAGGTTCTTATGAAAATTCCTGCTGATTTTTCTCCTAAATAGCTTTGAATCCACCTTTCTTACCATCTCCCCTTTTACCACCAAGGTCTAAGCAATTATCTTGGCTTGTGTTATCTATAGCAAAAGCTCTTACCTGATCCCCTCATATTCACTCATCCTGGCTTCATTTCTCCTCTGTTCTCCACACTATAGCCAAAATTACTTGACAGTATGTCCGTCTCTTGTTTCAAAGTGTCTTCCCAGTGTCATTGGGAAGCCATCATCCTCAGCAGAAAGACCAGAACCCTTTCCTTAGCCTTTGAGGCTTTGCGTAGACTAGTCTCTACGTATTTTTCCAACCTCTTGTGGTACAATGTTCCCTCTCACTCCCTGTGCTCCAGCCATGCTGGGCTTCTCTCAGTTCCTGGAGTGGCCATGCTCCCTACCATCACCGGGTCTTTGCCCAGGCTGTGCCCCTTGTCTAGATCATGCTTTCCTCCCCTCTTTCTACTGTCCCTTGGCCTGGTGAATTCATACCGAATCTTTATATTTTGGCTAAAGAATCACACTCTTGGGAAATCTTCGCTGACATCCCCTCTTCAATCTAGTTGAGTTCCTTTCACACCTTTTCTTAGAGCAACTGTGATTTTCTCATTAAGGGCTCTCGTCTCAGCTCATAATTACAACCTCATTACCTCATTTGTTTGATCATTTGATGAATGCCGTCCTCCCTATTAGACTCTAACTCCTAGCAGAGTTCCTGGCACAGAGTAGCTGCTCCCTCAATATTTACCAAATGTATGACTATTCAAATAGTCTCTTTCTTAGCCAAGAATACTGAGTGGTACTTGGTATTGAAAGTCTCCATAACAATAAAAAATGCTGCTGTTGTAACCCACTCTGCATTCTTCTTCTATCTTGCTCTTTCTCCGCTTGCTAAAAGCATGCTCTTGTTTCCTTACCATGTGCTCAATATACACACACAGGTCAGGGACACACACCTGCTTTTTTATAGCCAAGAAAGAAACATTTAATTTTCTACTTCAGAAAGCAGAATGTTGATTCAGAAACATATTTACTAGCTTCAGAAAACTAAGAAAATATGTGTTCCTTTTTTAAAAAACTAAAACATACAGACAGTGTTCTCAATAGCATTTCTTCATAGAATTCATCTCCCACTTCAAGAAGGGATCTTAAAATATAAGTTGGGAACTCTTTTGCATATCTCTCTTTTTTCTTATTTTTAAAACTTTTTATAAAGACAGGGTCTTGCTATGTTTCCCAGCCTGAACTCTAACTCCTAGCTTCAAGCGATTCTCCCACCTCAGCCTCCCAAAGTGTTGGGATTACAGGTGTGGGCCACCACGCCCTCTTTCATATATCTCTTAAGATGGACTTGAATAAGTATTAAGATGCTCTTGTTTAATTTTGGTTTGTTTTCCTCAGAAGTCTCTAACCAGATTCTTAGCGTTGAAGAAGAACCCCCATCGATGTTCTGAAACCCTTCCACAACACTCCCATCAAGTGGGTTATCTAATCTACGCTTGATTACCATCAGAAACTGTGTACCTACTGCTTTCAAATATCACATTTCATCTTCAAGTAGTTCTGCCTGTTCAAGAGTTTTTCCTCATGTTAAGCTAAAATCTGTTTTCTTTTTACTTGTACCCATTTCTCCTACCCTTATTCCTTATGGCTAAGGAACAATTCTAATCTTTTTTCAAGACACAGTAGAAGAGAGCTAAGGGACTGTTCAAGACTCCTTTCTCCCCCTTCTCCTTGCAATAGCCACCTCTAAACACATGGCTTTCTGGAGTAGATTGGTCCAGGGGTGGACACCCAACCTTATATGGGCCAATTGCTGTGCTTCCCTGAACTTCTCAAACTGGATCTGAAAAAGAGAGTCTCACAATGAAGATGGGAGCTGAACAAAGTGAAATTCAGATGCCACTGGTGATCCCATTTCCTGTCACATGGAGGAAGCCAGTCTGAAGAGAGAATGAGGAAGCTTAAAGTCTGGACTGTAGGGGAATGAAACAGTATTGGCACCACTGAATTAATTGGAAAACTGGGAAGAGAAAACCAGTTTGGGATGATGGAAGTGCTTGGTTTAGTACAAGGGGGAATCTGAGGTCTTGAAAGTTTTTCCATGTGGTGATGTGCTGGAAATATTTAGGGATACCTTACTAAGTCTTTTTTTTTTTTTGTTTTTTGAGACGGAGTCTCGCTCTGTCACCCAGGCTGGAGTGCAGTGGCGCTATCTCGGCTCACTGCAAGCTCCGCCTCCCGGGTTCACGCCATTCTCCTGCCTCAGCCTCCCGAGTAGCTGGGACTACAGACACCTGCCACCTCGCCCGACTAGTTTTTTGTATTTTTTATTTTTTAGTAGAGACGGGGTTTCACCGTGTTAGCCAGGATGGTCTTGATCTCCTGACCTCGTGATCCGCCCGTCTCAGCTTCCCAAAGTACTAAGTCTTAGACTTAGCTCTTGAATATGTGTCTCCAAACCCATTGCCATTATCCTAGTCTGTGTTTCTAGCACCTCTCCCATGTTCGTCCTCTAGCCAATCTGGACTCCATATAATCCAAACCAGAGTAAGCTTTTTAAAATTTGTTTTTAGGGTAAAATCCCAAATTACCACATTGGTTTAAAGCCTTGCATAGCCCGGTTCTATTGCTCCAGCATTTTTTCTATCTTTCCCTTACAGTCACCACCACGCTCCCCTCAGGCTTCACAGGAAAGCCACATCCTTAGTCTCTCTTCTTACAACAGCCTAGTTGACTCTCTTCATCCTCAGTCTTCAGCTTTCAGCTCAAATGTTACTTCAGAGAAGGCTTGCTTGAATTCTAAGTCTACCACAAGTTCTCCCAGTCAATATCCCAGCAGGAAACATTTGGCATACTCACATTAGGACGATCTGGGGGAGAATTTGAGGGAGGGCTTATTACAAAGGCAAGAACAGGCAGGGGATCCAAATGGGACTGTATGAATACCAGGGCTGTCCCACCCTTAGACTTTAAGGGAAAAGGAAGGGGCAGTGGCCAGACCCAGAAAGCAAAAGCTGTGGAAAGAGGGCCTTCTTGATGGGAGCTGTGACCCTGGGCCGAATTTTGCAGTAAGTCTGAATTAGTCCTACAGGGAGGGAGATGGGGAAGAGCACCCCTGACTTCCTTCTCCCTCCTTCTCTGATCTTCATTGGCTGAGTGTCTTCATTGGCTGAGAAGCCAGAGGACAAGGAAGTCCATTGATGTAGTTTATGTCTATCAGCCTCTCTGGACAGAGAGCAGCATGAAGGGTGGATATAGCAGGGCTAAGAGAAGATGTCCGGAAAGATACCATGGTTACTACAGATCAGTCATCTCAGTGTGTAACAATCTGCCCATTTGTGTGACTGAGTCATGTCTGGTGGGTCATGTCTGACTTCTTCACATATTGAATTCTCAATAAATGTTTGCTGAATGAATGAATACTCATAGGAAGGCCAGGGCTAAAAGAGAAAGACATATAGATGAGAGCAAAAAGAAAAAGACATGTAGATGAGAGCAAAAAGATGGGAAAATGGATGAGTTCTCTGAGGAAGAACTTGTAAGGAGAAGGTCAGGAGAGCATGCTCTGAGAGTGGTGGGAGGAATAACAGGAGCTGAAAAGGCAGCTAGTTGAGAATGACATGAGAATTATGCTTGCCAGACATTTCTTCTTCCCTCCTAGAAGTGCTCCCAGAGGATGTATACATTATCATGACATCTGGAATAGGATCACATCTCTTCCACAGCAAAAGGTGGGAAACACAATGCATAAACAAATACTACTCTGTTTTCATCTCACATCAATCCATGTTTATATGGACATATGCAATAAACATACAAATGGGAAATCATACTCTTTCTTCTGGTTTCTACAAAATCACCTCTCCTGCCTATGTCTTTATTAGATAAATCCACAAAACAGAGAGATCCAGCTTCCCATAAGTGCTCAGTGCTCTAAGAAATCACAAGCACCATCTTCTCTATACTCTATTAAATATACTTTATATGTTCTCTGCAGAATGTCTTTCTATCTTTCCTGTATGCCAGTATTTTCCCTCAGGTTAAGAAAATATTAATGACAAAGCATCTTGGGACTATTTTCTAGACATTGAACTATTACATATGGTAGATAATTCAACTCTGGAGGCACAAATCCAGATATCAGGCATTGAATTCAGCAGTATGTGAACAGTAACATCCCATCTACTTGAGATAATATGAAAGAAAGCTGACCCTTTCCTTTCCTTCTATAGACTGTTATCATCATAGTTGCTTTATAATTTTACACTTAGTAGATGTTTATCGAGCCCCTGTGCTGTTGCAGACTTCATGCTGGATACTGAGGAGTAAGACATGGTTCCTGCCTTTGAGGAATTTGGTCTACTGGGAACAGGTCACTAGACCAACATTTGTAAGAGAGTGAAGTAAGTGTTCGATAGAGGTAAGCCCAAGGAACCTCTTATAGTCAGGAGAATAGTCCAGGGAAGGCTTTCTAGCAAAAGTCATGAAAGGGTTGGTTATTCCTGAAGGATGAGAATGAGGCAGCCAGATAGTGAAGAGATGGAAGAATATTCTATAAGGAACAGCATGAACTACAGTAGAAAGGTGTGAGAGAGACCTTGGGGTACTCCTAGCAACTGTAGTCAGTTGTTGAAGAAGCAGGATGCTTAGAGGGCAAACTAAGGAATTCTTACCTTATTATGAAGGCGCTGGGGACCTACTGAAGGATTTTAAGATAGAAGAATCTTGGATTTGCATTTGAGAAAGCTCACAGTGGCAGTGGTGGGAGACTGAATTAATGGAGAATAAGAGAGGGACCAGGAAGGTCAGTTAGGAGCTTCTTGCTGTATACTTTAGGCAAAATAGAAGAGTGTTATTTTGGGAATTTAGTACATAGGTGTTTGAAATCATTCTATGATAAAGACACATGCACACATATGTTTGTTGTGGCACTATTAACAACAGCAAAGATTTGGAACCAACCCAAATGTCCATCAATGATAGACTGGATTAAGAAAATGTGGCACATATACACCACGGAATACTATGCAACCGCAAAAAAGCATGAGTTCATGTCCTTTGCAGGGACATGGATGAAGCTGGTAACCATCATTCTCAGCAAACTATCACAAGATCACAAAACCAAACACTGCATGTTCTCACTCATAAGTGGGAGTTGAACAATGAGAAAACATGGACACAGAGAGGGGAACATCACACACTGGGGCCTGTCGGGGGGTGGGGGGCTAGGGGAGGGATAGCATTAGGAGAAATACCTAATGTAGGTGACGGGTTGAAGGGTGCAGCAAACCACCATGGCATGTGTATACCCAGAACTTAAAGTATAATAATAATAAAAAAAAGAAACAAACAAAAAAACAAAAACAAACAAAAAAGAAACACGTTCTGCACATGTAACCCAGAACTTAAAGTATAATAATAAAAAAAAGAAACAAACAAAAAACCAAAAACAAACAGACAAAAAAGAAACATAGAACCTTCCCATTAACAATATCCATTTCCCAGTGTGTCAAAATAACATTATAAGGGGATCAGAACATGCTACCCCCAAATATGCCATATTAGCATATTGATTTTGAGCTAAAGACCATTGGGAAACAGTAGATGCAAGAAGAGCTCTCTGATCTTCTACTTTCTCCCTAAAAACAGGGCATAAATTTCCTCTGAGAAGGACATTCTTCCTGTACCAGGAGAGGAGAACATTCTTATGTCCAGAGATGGGGAGGTAACACTGAGATGAATCTCTACGAGCAAATCTTATTAAAACAACCCCTGTCTTTCATTAGTTTTCCCCATACATTTCTTAATCATATCCCCACAATTTACCACCCCAGACCAAACCCCTTTTCCTGTTGTCCTGTCACATCTCCACAATTTATCTCTCATTGTTATAATGGTATATAGTCTTCTGGGTCTAGCCCTTCTTTGAGTCTTAATTTCTTTTCGATGAAGACTTCCATGCACATGAAAAATTAAAATATTAACATCAAGTAAAATTTGCATGCTTTTCTCCTGTTAATTTTTCTTTTGTTAGTTTCACTCATGGGCCCCAGCCACAGAACCTAAGAAGGCAGAGAAAGTCTTTCCTCCCCTTCACAATGTACAGAAATTTCCAGAGAAGACATCTTGTTTTTGTCATTCTGTGAGAGTGGGGATCTTAAGTGATGGCATTTGCCTCAAGGGTCTTACACTCTAACAAGGAATATTTTAGATTCTTTTTATGTGTCTCATAAATAGTTATTCAGTGTCTTTGTGCCCAACACTGTGTTGGATATGTAAGGATACTGAACAAATACAAGGTATGGTCCCAGAAAAGTAGTCACATATATGAATGTACAGGTCAAAAGAAAAGAAATATAAATGTCCCCCCAAAAACACAAAAATGCTTGAGCTTGTATATCATTACAGAAATACAAATTAAAATAATGATATACTATTGATACATAGTAGCTTAGTAAAAATTCTAACATTTGATAAAATAGGGTAAAATTAAGGAGATGGGACACAAGCAGCATAAACTGCCAGAAGTGTAAATTGGTGAACAGTTTGGTAATATCTATCAAAACTATCTTTTGACCAAGTAATTCCACTGCTAGAAATTAACTGTAAACACATACTTGCCTAACCTCATAAATATGTGCAAATGAAGATGTTTATTACAGCACTGTCTACAGTAACAAAGAGCTGGAAACTACCTAAATAAATGTGCATTACCAGGGAACTGACTGAATAAACTATGGTACATCCAAATGACGAAATAATATCTAGCAGCCAAAGTAGAATGTGGTCAATCTATCTGTACAAATTCAAAAAATTTAAAAAAGTTGTAGAAAAATATAGTCTTAACCTTTTTATACAGAAAAAATACCTGCATAAAAATATATTTTCTAATATATGCATAGAAAATTTCTGAAGAATGCCCAAGAAATTGTTAACCATAATCACATCTGACAGTAGAAATGTAGGGTTGGGCGTGGGAGGAGTAAGACTTATATTTTACCTTCTGCTTTTCTAGCCTGGTTGAATTTTTTTTACTCCTTTTTTTTTTTTAAGCAGTCTCTCACTTTAGGAGCTTCTAATTTGATGAGATCTATAAGAAAACCCTTCTGAAATACAGCTTCAAAATATCTTTATAAAGTATTTTAGGTGACAAGGGCTTATGAAACATAGGTGTTAGATTGGCCCCTTGACCAACTAAGAAAGAGAGTGAAATGGGTTTTCTTCCTCATACTCACTTGCGTGGTCAAAATTGATACTAGTAGCTTTCACCATTAAAAACATGAATTTGGCCATGTGCAGTGGCTCATGCCTGTAATCCCAGCACTTTGGGAGGCTGAGGCTGGAGGATCACTTATGCCCTGGAGTTCAAGACCATGGGAAGTATAGTAAGACCTCAACTCTACCAAAAAAAAAAAAAAAAAGAAAAAAAGAAAAGAAAAGAAAAAAGAAAAAAAAAGTAGTCCCTACTTGGGTTACTTGGGAGGCTGAAGTGGGAGAACTGCTTGAGCCTGGAGGGTTGAGGCTACAGTGAGCTACGATTGTGCCACTGCACTCCAGCTTGGGTGACAGAATGAGACCTGGTCTCAAAAATAAATAAATTTTTAAAAAAGTAAACTCCAATAATGAAAGCTAAACATTTTGGGTCTTTACAAATATTGCTCATGGTCCTGGAAATTGTCAAGTTTTAATTTGCATAAACAACAGTTGCTTTATCTAATGCTACAGATATGACTAAAACAAGTAGGTGCTAACTTTTTAATTTAATTTAATTTTTAAAAATACATCATTCAAGAGCCTGATTTATTTTAAAAAAATGGTTCCTGTGCTGTTAGCTGCAAGGTCAGGTCTGTCTATTCAGTGATATAACTTGACAAAGAATGGTTACAATGGCAAAGTTGGAAGATGCTCTAGAATAGAGAGGCAGCCTAGCTAAAATCTCAGAGGAAATGCATAGACTTTTTCCATTTTAGGAGATATATTTACATGAATTTGGGAAAAGTTTAATATTATGTTTTAATTTTCCTTTCAAATAATTTTTTTGCTTTTTTAGTTGCTGGAGGATGAAAGGTCTAAACCTCATGGAAAACTATACAGTGACTCACTTATCTTTCACCTTTCATTGGAGGGGAATCATTTCAGGGGTGAAAATTCTCAAGGAAGTCAGTTTATCTGCTCAAAACAGAAAAAACTAATCAAGCATTGTCTGATTAATTACAGACACTTGAAAAAAATGCTATCAAGGCCTACAGCTGTAATCAATTTAATCAACATGCAAAGAGCCAATCTATGGTTTTCTTGATTAACAAAGCTGAATGTTAAATAGCAAAGTGTGACATTGTAGTGCCATTAGCTCGAGCTACAAAGTAAGCATTTTCCCTAAATATTCAAAATCAGGTCAGGATAAAGTGAACATTCTTTTATACTTTATTTCTTATGATGAGGATCGTGGGTGTGAACATTTTAATTCTTCCCCTTGATATTCCCATGTAGGAAAAATACATTTTATTTAAGTAGTAGAAATGGGTAGTAACTTCAGAATGCTTCCATAAAGGCACACACAAAAAATCAGCTACCTGGAAAGATCACACAATAAAATAGAAGCACAAGAAAGTGATGTGAGATTTCTCAGTTTAGTGTCATCCTAGTTGGTTATGGAATTCATCAGGAAAAGACATGCCAGACACAAAGAGATGAAATGTCCTTATTAGATTTTTAAGATGTGAATGTGAAGTGCATCTATATAGTGTCTGATGAGCAAATCAGAAAATTCAATCTGCTTATTCTATTTGCATAAAGTCAATTTAAACGTCAAAATATCTAACACAAGACTAGTTTATTAATGGTGTGTTTCTCACTCTTAAAAATCACAGTTTTAGCTATAAAGTGATGGCTATATTTTGTGTAGCCAAATGCTGTCTGGAGTTTTATCTGTTAAAACAGCAATTCTCAATCTTTTGAGGGTAAAGATCCATTCTTTTTTGTTCTTAAAATTTAGTAAAAGCACAAATAAATACTTGCTAACTAATGTAAACCCAGACAATCTGAGACAGGTCTCAGTTAACTTAGAAGGTTTATTTTGCCAAGGTTGAGGATGTATGCCCATGACACAGCCTCAGGAAGTCCTGACGACGTGTGTCCAAGGTGGTCGGGGCACAGCTTGATTTTATACATTTTAGGGAGACATGAGACATCAATCAATACGAGTAAGATGTATGTTGGTTCTGTCCAGAAGGGCGAGGACAACTTGAAGCAAGGAGGGGGGCTTTCAGGTCACAGGTAGGTGAGAGACAAATGGTTACATTCTTTTGAGTTTCTGATAAGCTTTTCCAAAGTAGACTATCAGAATATGCATATGTCTCAGTGAGCAGAGAGATGACTTTGAATAGAATGAGGCAGGTTTGCCCTGAGAAGTTTCCACTTTGAATTTTCCTTAGTGATTTTGGGGGCTCAAGATATTTACCTTTCACACTAGTGTGATTGCAACACACTAGTTAGCAAGTATTTATTTGCTAACTACCGCAAATAGTTTCATTATGAAAATATGTAAATAATTCACCTAAAAATAAATGGGAAAGAATTCAAGTTGATCTTAATACTATTCATATTTACATATGTTTTCTTAAAGGGAAGTGGAAGGGAAGAAGAAAGAGAGGGTATACATGGTATATAGTAGTCACTCAATAAATACTTATGAACTGTTAAAGCCTACCTGCTGGTTATATATTATGGCAACTATAATTTTGGTCAGTCTAACATACTTTTCCTCTCCCTTTTCTTTTTTTTCTGAGATGGAGTTTTGCTCTTGTTGCCCAGGCTGGAGTGCAATGGCGCAATCTCGCCTCACTGCAACCTCCGCCTCCTGGGTTCAAGAGATTCTCCTGCCTCAGCCTCCTGAGTAGCTGGGATTAAAGGCATGCGCCTTTAATGGGGTTTCTCCATGTTGGTCAGGCTGGTCTTGAACGCCTGACCTCAGGTGATCCGCTCGCCTCGGTCTCCCAAAGTGTTGGGATTACAGGCGTGAGCCACTGTTCCCGGCCTTTCTCTCCCTTTTCTGAGAACTTAGCACTTTTTTCCTATGAGCAACTCATTTCATGTGGTTTGAGGGGCTAAGCCTCCCTTAACTCCCAATATGGGTGTGAGCATGAGACCCAAGCTGGGCAACAGTCCATTCTTGGAATTTTGCTGGTTTTATAAGTAGTGAGCATAATGCTGTGGGAGGCCAGAATATGCCACTCCCAAATATGCCTTTTTAGCGCAGAGATTGTTGATCTAAAGACAATTATAAACACACAGATGCAATAAAACTCTCTGTCCTCTATTTGCCTAAAAGTAGGAGATAGATTAATAAAGATAAAAGGTATATTGGTCTCTCTTCTACCAGGGAGAACAAAGGTTAACCACAGAAGACAACGTGAGACTCTTATAGGCCTGAAGATGGCACCAGAGGAATCGACATGAACAAGCTTGACTCTCCGGCCTTTGTCTGCCATTTATTTGCCTTCCTACAAATTGTTGCCCTTAGAGACTTAAACCCTTTTCCTTTATCTTGTCACTTCTTTAAAAATTTACTGTTCTTGTTGAAGATAATATATAAGCTAGAATTCAAAGCCACTTCTTTGAGAACTACTCATTTCCCCGGTATCTCGTATGTATTACATACATATTTGAAAATATACATGCTAATTAACTGTTTTTCTCCTGGGAATCTCTTTTATGTTACAAGGGTTCATTCCAACTAAGAACTTATGAGGATTGAGGGGAAAAATTATTTTTCCTCAGTTACAATGCAAACAGGAACTGTGTAGAGGCCTGGTTAGAAAAAAGGCAACAGAAAGGACAGTAAAGAGATGAAGAGACAGTCCTTTCACCATTTGAGGTCTGGGATTCAATCTTGCCTGCAGATCAACCTCTGGACTCATCCACTGTGGGAGTGTGAAAGGAAAACAAATCTTGGGACCCCCAAATCACTAAGCCAAAGGGAAGAGCCAACCTCGGAACTGCTTAGGGCAAACCTGCCTCCCATTCTATTCCTAAGAAAGAGAGCTACTAAGATTAAAAAAAAAAAAAAAAAAAAAAAGGCTACATACCTCCCTCACAAAGAATTTCCTTGTGGATAAAGAACAGACAGAACTCAAAGTCATTCCTCTGTTCACTGAGATGAATGCATATCTAATTGCTTCCTTTGGAAAGGTTAATCAGAGACTCAAAAGAATGCAACCATTTGTCTCTTACCTACCTATGATCTGCAAGCCCCCTCCCTGCTTTGAGTTGTCTTTCCTTTTTGGACGCAGCCAATGTACATCTTACATGTATTGAGTGATGTCTCAAGTCTCTCTATAATGTGTACAACCAACCTATGCCCCGAACACCTTGGGCACACGTTGTCAGGACCTCCTGAGGCTGTGTCACAGGTATGCATCACTAACTTTGGCAAAATAAACTTCCTAAATTGACTGAGACCTGTTTCAGATATTTGGGTTCCACAGGAGCCTATAAATGTGTGACTTGTAACTAACAGGCTCCTCACTGATGTCAAAGTGTGCACAAGTGAATGATATCTATTGAATATATTTTTCCAACAGAAAAACAAAGGCTAAGAAAAACTGTATGAAGTTACAATCTTTCTCAAGAGGTCCTTTAGAATCTCTACATTTCTATAGGACATACTTAAATATTATCTTGTTCTGGGAGTCTGGAGTGGCTTCCTAATGTGGGGAAAAAGTAAGTGGGAGGCCCCCACTGGTCCATAATTCTGCCACAGACTCCTATAACCCTAGCCACACCAAGTCCTAAGGAGCTGCAGCATGGTGCCATTTTGAGAGCGTTACCCCCACTGAACTGTGTCCTACTCTGCCACTGGGGCTGAGGTGCCACAGGTAGTAATCCCATATTCTGCCTCTAGCAGAGGTGTGGTTGTGAATTTTCATGTGCCCCAAGGACAAATTCCACTGCTCATGACCTGGACTGCTGCTGCTACAGGTTTCCCAGCTGCCATCCTAATGGCTGCTTCCAGAGAAAGCAACCCCAGCCTGCTTAGTAGTAGGACCAAAGTGCAGCTACAGCCACCCCGACCTGCGCATTTTGCCAGGGGCCTGAGGATCACCTAATCCCTGTCCACCATAGTCAAGTGCCTGCATGCATCATTGTGGAAGGGCTGAGGGCAGATCTTCCCAGCCTGGCTTTACATTCCCAGGTACCTGAGCACACTGTCTAGGGGGCTGGGAATTATCTAGCCCAGTCCATCACTAGAGGAACCTGGGTACTCCTCTTGCGGTGTGAAGTGGGCCCTTCTCTACCTGCTGCTACCACAACAGCTATCACCCACCTGCATGCCATCTGCAGATATGGGGAATGACTCCTGCTCAACCCCTTGAAGCTACTGCCAACACCAGTGTGGACCACTTGGGTCCCAGAGAGTTGTTCTACCACTGTTACTACCATCACCTATGCCACAGTCACTGTCCAGGAACTTGAGAACCTGCACACTCACCTGATCCCCTGTTGCTATTTCTGGCACCCAAGTAAGCCACTTAGAGGCCCAAGAATTGGCCTGCCTGGAACCACTAACACAGGATCCAGTGTACGCTGCTCTGGGGCCCAAGTACAGGCATGCTCAGCCTACTGCTGCCACCATTGAGGTCTGGAGACTGGCGCACCTGGCATCCCAGTTCCTAGCAAAACTTTACTAAGGCTTCACTAACAAACATACCTTAAGCCACTGAGGAAATAACAGACACCACTGACACTGTTTATAGCCAAAGATATTATATAGAGACTACACTATGGCATGCACCCAGAATCAAAACCAAGTGTCCTACCCAACCAACATCAAAGATATATCTTCAGGAAAAATTTCTCCCCGATAAAACACATTCAAATAATTGGAAGAAGTGACAGTTACACCAGATGGGCAGATAATCAATGTTAGGATCCAGGAAACATAAAAAATAAAGAAATATGACAACTCCATAGGAACACAATGATTATTCTGCAACAGATCCCAATCAAAAAGAAATTAATAAAGTCCTGGAAACAGAATTCAAATATTGATACTAAAGATGCTCAATGAGATATAAGATAATTCTGAAAAGCAATACAAAAATATCAGAAAAACAATTCAGGATATAAGTGAGAAATTTACCAAAGAGACAGATATCATACAAAGGAACCAAACACATATAGACTAAAAATAAAGGGAAGGAAAAGGATATTCGATGCAAATGGAAACAAAAGGTGAGCAGGAATAACTATGCTTATATCAAATAGAATAGACTTTAAGCAAAACACTAAAAGAAGACAAACAAGGTCACTGTAATGACAAAAGGATCAATTCAGCAAGAGGCTATAACCATCTAAACATCTGCCCACCCAGTATCAGAGCACACAGATATATAAAGCAAATATTATCAGAGCAAAAATTCTGGAACTAAAACATCCACTGAATGAAATAGAAAATACATTTGAAAGCTTCAGCAATACAAAGAATCTCAGAACTGAAAGGTAGCTATTTTGAAATAACCAAGTCTGACAAAAATAAAAAAGAATAAAAAAGGAACAAAACATTCATGACTTATAGGACACCATAAAGTGACCAAATACTGGAATTCTGGATGTCCCAGAAGGTGAAGAGAAAAAGAAAGGGTTAGAAAAATCTATTTAGCAAAATGATAATGGAAAAATTCCAAATTCTGGCAAGAGATTCAGATATCCAGATACAAGTTCAGAGATCCCCAAACAGATATAATTCAAAAAGTTCTCCCTGGCACATTATAGTCAAAAATGTCAAAAATCAAAAACAGGCCGGGCGCGGTGGCTCAAGCCTGTAATCCCAGCACTTTGGGAGGCCGAGACGGGCGGATCACGAGGTCAGGAGATCGAGACCATCCTGGCTAACACGGTGAAACCCCGTCTCTACTAAAAAAAAAAAAAAAAAAAAAAAAAAAAAAAAAAAAAAAAAAAAAAATCAAAAACAAAGAGAGAATTATAAAACCAGCAAGATAAATGCATCTAGTCATTTATAATGGAACCCCTATCAGACTAACAGTGGATTTCTCAGCAGAAACTTTACAGACCAGGAGAGAATGGGATGATATATTCAAAGAGTTGAAAGATTTTAAAAAACCTGTCAGCCAAGGATATATATCCAGCAAAATATCCTTCATAAATGAGAGAAGTAAAATCTTTCTCAGACAAGCAAAAGCTGAGGGAATTTGTCACCACTAGACCAGCCCTACAAGCAATGCTTAAGGAAGTCTCACACCTGGAAGTGAAAGAACAATTACTATTGTCATGAAAACACACAAAAATATAAAAAACACTGGTAGGGTAAACAAACAAGATAAAATGTTATGATTACAGAATATCACCAAGCCACAATGGTAAATAGTAACAGCAAAATAAAGGAACAAAGGATATGTAAAACAATGGGAAATCAAATAATGAAATAACAGAAATAAGCCCACATGTGTCAGTAATAACCTTGAATGTGAATGAATTAATCTTTCCATTTAAAAGGTATAGACTGGCTGAATGAATAAAAAACAAGATCCAAGTATATGCTGCCCACAAGAATCTCATCTGTAAAGAAACATATAGACTGAAAATAAAGGGATGAAAAAAGATATTCCACACAAATGGAAGCCAAAAGTAAGCAGGATTAGCTATGGTTATATCACACAGAACAGATTTTAAGTTAAAAACACTAAAAAGAGACAAATGAGATAATTATGTAATGATAAAAGTAAGTCAGAGGATATAACTAGCTAAACATATATGCAGCCAAAATCAGAACATCTAGATATGTAATGCAAATATTACTAGATCTAAAGGGAGAGATAGACTCCAATATAATAATAGCTGGGAATTTCAACACCCCACTCCCAGCATTAGTCAGATTATCTAGACAGAAAATTAACAACAACAACAAAAAAACCCCACTGGATTTGAATGACACATTAGACCAAATGAACCTAACGGAAATTTACAGAATATTTCATTCAACAGCTACAGAATAGATATCCTTCAAATCAGCACACACAACATTCTCCAGGATAGAATATATGTTAGAATACAAAATGAGTGTCAATACATTTTTAAACATCAAAATCTTATTAAGTATCTTCTCAGACAACAATAGAGTAAACTTAGAAATCAATAATAAGAGGAACTCTGGAAACTGTATAAATATATGGGATTAAACAACATACTCTTGAATGACCACTGGATCAAAGAAAAAATTATAGAGGAAATAAAATGTTTCTTAAAACAAAATAAAAACACAGTGTAGCAAAACCTATGGAATACAGCAAAAGTGGTGCTACGAGAGAAGTTTACAGCAATAAACATCTACATAAAAAAAGTAGCAAATAAAATAAAAGTAGATTTTAAACAAAGAATGTAATGATGCACTTTGCGGAACTAGAAAAGCAAGAACAAACCAAATCTAAAATTAATACAAGGAAAGAAATAATAAAGATCAGAGAAAAACTAAATGAACTAGATGCTAAAAAATAAAAAGGATCAACAAAACAAAAAGTTGGCTTTTTGAAAAGATAAAATTAATAAACCACTTGCTACATTAGCCAAAAACAAACAAACAAACAAACAAACAAACAAAAACAAAAACAAAAAGAGAGCATACCCAAATAAACAAAATAAGAAATGAAACAGAAGATATTACAATTGTTACCATGGAAATGCAAAAGATCATTAGAGACTATTATGAACAACTATTCACTAGCAAAGTAGAAAACCTAGAGGAAATGGATAAATTCCTAAACACATATAACCTATCAAGATTAAATCAAGAAGAAACAGAAACTTGAACAGAACAATAACAAGTTATGAGATTGAATCAGTAATAAAAAGTCTACCAATGAAGAAAAGTCCAGTACCAGATGGCTTTACTGCCAAATTCCACCACGCTTTCAAAGAACATGAATTCTTCCAACTATCCCAAAAATTGGAAGAGGAGAGAATTCTCCCTGACTCATTCTATGAGGCCAGCATCACCCTGATATCAAAATCAGACAATGACACAACAAAGAAAAGAAAACTAGAGGCCAATATCACTGATGAATGTCGATGCAAAAATTCTCAACTCAATATTGGCAAACTGAATCCAACAGTATATTGAAAAAATTAATACATGAAGATCAAGCGGGATTTATCATAGGGATGCAAGGATCAACACATGCAAATCAGTAAATGTGATACATCACATTAACAGAATGAAGAATTGATCTATGAAGAATGAAGGTTTATAATCATCTCAATAGATGCAGAAGTAGCATTTGACAAAATTCAGCATCCCCTCATGATAAAAACAACAAACTAGGCATAGAAATAATGTACTTCAAAATAATAAAGGCCATATATGACACACCCAGAGCTAACATCATACTGAATAGGGAAAAGCTGGAGGCCTTTCCCCTAAGAACTGGAACAAGATAAGGATGCCCACTTTTACCACTCCTGTTCAACATAATACTGGAAGTCCTAGCCAGAGTAATCAGGCAAAAGGAAAAAACAAAGCCATCTAAATTGGAAAAGTATAAGTCAAATTGTTCCTGTTTGCTGATGATATAATCTTATCTCTAGAAAAACCTAAAGACTCCACAAAAACTCTTAGATCTGATAAATTCAGTAAAGCTGAAGGATACAAAGTCAACATACAAATATTAGTAACATTTCTATACACCAATAATGAACTAGCTAAGAAATAAGAAAGGAATTCCATTTACAAGAGCTACAAAAATATCTGGGAATAAATTTAACCAAGGACGTGAAGAATTTCTATAAGGAAAACTACAAAACACTGATGAAAGAAATTGAAAAGAACATAAATGAATGGAAAGACAGCTCATGGTCATGGATTGGAAGAATTAATATTATTAAAATGACTGTAATGCCAAAAGCAATCTACAGATTCAGTGCAATCTCTATCAAAATGCCAATGTCATTTTTCACAAAAAGAAAAGAATCCTAAAGTTTGTATTCAGCCACATAAGAACCTGAATAGCAAAAGAAATTCTGAGAAAAAAAAAAAAAAAAAAAAAAAGCAAAGCTATGAGGCATCATACTACTTGACTTCAAAATACATTACAAGGCTATAGCAACCAAATAGCATGGTATTGGTATAAAAAGAGACACACAGACCAATGGAACAGAAGAGATAATCCAGAAATAAATCCATATATTTAATAGTCAACTGATTTCCAACAAAGATGCCAAGAACATACATTCAGGAAAGGACACCGCCTTCAATAAATGGTGCTGGAAAAATTGGATATCCATATGCAGAAGAATAAAACTAGAGGCCTATTTCTCATTATATACAAAAATCTACCCAAGATGCATTAAAGACTTAAATCTAAGACCTGAAAACACAAAACTGGTAGGAAAAAAACAGGAAAAATACCTCAAGACACTGGTATAGGCAAAAATGTTATGGCCAAGACCTCAAAAGCACAAACAAAAACAAAAATAGATAAATAGGACTATATTAAATAAAAAAAGCTTCTGCATGGCAAAACAGAAGAACAAAAACCAACCAACCAACAAACCATTTGACCCAGCAGTCCCATTACTGGGTATATATCCAAAAGAAAACAAACCATTCTACCAAAAAGCAAGAAACAAAAACCAGAAAACAAGAGTGAAGAGACAACCTGTTGAATGAAAGAAAATAAAACTACTTGCTAACTACTCATCTGACAACGGAATAATATCCAGAATATACAAAGAACTCAGCAAGAAGAAACCAAATAATCCCATTAAAACATGTGCAAAAAACATGGATATTTTTCAAAAGAAGACATACAAACGGCCAACAGGTATATGAAAAAGTACTGAACATCAGTAATCATCAGGGAAATGTAAATCAAAACCACAATGAGATATCATCTGACTCCAGTCAGAATGGCTATTACTAAAAAAAAAAAACCCAAAAAACATGATGACAAGGATGTGGAGAAAGGGTATTCCTTATTTTTTCAACTTTTATTTTAGATTCAGGGGATACATGTGCAGATTTGTTATGTGGGTATATTGTGTGATGCTGAGGTTTGGGGTATGAATGATCCCATTACGCAGGTACTGAGCATAGTACCCAATAGTTCTTTAAACCCTTGCCTCCTTCCCTGCCTTCTACCACTAGGGGTCCCCAGTTTCTATTGTTGCCTTTTTTTTTTCTTTAGACCGCGTCTTACTCTGTTGCCCAGGCTGAAGGGCGGCGGCAGCGTGATCTTGTTGCCATTTTTATGTCCACGAGTATCCAATGTTTAGTGCCCACTTATAAGTGAGAACATATGGTACTGTGGTTTTCTATTCCTGGGTTAATTTGCTTAGGATAAGGGTCTCCAGCTGCATCCACGTTGCTAAAAAGGACATGATTTCATTCTTTTTTATGGCTGCATGGTATTCCATCATGTATATGTACCATACATTTCATGAAAGACTATATCAACAATGGAAACTGGGGACTACTACAGGTAGAAGGAAGGGAGGGAGGCAAGGGTTAAAAAAAACTACTGGGTTCTATGCTCACTATCTGCATAATGGAATCATTCGTACCCCAAACCTCAGCATCATGCAATATACCCACCCATGTAACAAATCTGCACGTGTATATCCTCTGAATCTAAAATAAAAGCCATAAGAAGGAATAAGATAATTTTCTTTATTCAGTCTACTGTTCATGGACACCTAGGATGGCTCCATGTATTTGCTATTGTGAATAGTGCTGTGATGAACATGAGAGTGCATGTGTCTTTTTGGTAGAATGGTTGTTTTCTTTTGGATACATACCCAGTAATGGGACTGCTGGGTCAAATGGTAGTTCTGTTTTAAATTCCTTGAGAAATGTCCAAATTGCTTTCCACAGTCGCTGAACTAATTTATATTCCCACCAAAAGTATATAAACTGTCTGAAAAGGGAACTCTTATAAACTGTTAATAGTAATGTAAATTAGTACAGCCACTATGGAAAACAGTATGAGAGAGTTCTCAGAAAGCTAAAAACAGAACTACCATTCGATGCAGCAGTCCAACGACTGGTTATTTATCCAAAGGAAAAGAAATCAGTATATCAAAGGGATACCTGCACTTACCTGTTTACTGCAGCACTATTCACAATAGCAAAGATATGGAATCAACCTAAGTGTCCATCAACGAATGAATGGATAAAGAAAATATGGTATACATACCCAATATACTATTGTTCGCTTTTATGGCTGAATGCTATTATTGTCTTTGCAGCAACATGGATGGGACCAGAGGTCGTCATGTTAAGTGAAATAAACCAAGCACAGAAAGACAAATACCTCATGTTCTCACTCATATGTGAGAGTTTAAAAAGTGGATCTCATGGAGGTAGAGAGTAGAATGATAGATACCAGAGTCTGGGAAGGCTGTGTGGGTGGGAGTGGGGATGAAGACAGGTTTGTTAATGGGTATGAACATACAATTAGATTATCAAAAATGTATATGTCAAAGTAGCTAGAAGGGAGGACTTGAAATGATACCAATACACAGAAGTGATAAATATTCAAGATGGATACCCCAAATATCCTGTGTTCGTCATCACACATTCTGTACATGTAACAAACTATCATATGTACTCCATAAATGTAAAATATTATGTATTGGTTTAAAACAGAAACTGATACCCAACAGAAGGATATGCATAGAATAAAGACTTCTCATCTCAGAAAAACATAGTATCATTGAAGATGTAGGGGAAGTCACTGCCTCCCTCCCATAACAGGTTTGCTTCATGTGGAAGGAAACCAAAATATGTCCCCCCAAAATATGCCTCCTTGACCTAAAAGTTGTTTTGAAGTCAAAGGCAATTAAGAAGCATCAAGCACAGGAAAAACTCTCTCTACTTTCCCCCTTACCTGCCTAAAGACAGGGTATCAAGTCTCCTTTACTGGAGACAACTCCAGACTTTTAGGAGCTCAGAGATGGCCACAGAGGAATCTGCAAGGAAACCTCGCTCCATTAGTTTCCTCCCATATATTTACCTTCTCACAGTTTCTGGCCCTTGGAAGCTGAAAGCTGCTTACATTTGTCCTGTTGTTTCTCCACAAATGTACTGTTCTTTGTGAAAGATGTTACGTAAGCCAGAGTTCTAAGCCACTGCTTTGAGTTACTTTTCACTGAGGTTTCTCCCACAGGATGTGTGGTGCAAATGTTAATAAACTTGTTTTTCTCTTGCTAATCTTTCTTTTATTACAGGGTCCATCCCAACTAACAACTCATGCAGGTTGTGGAAAATTATATTTCCTCCGTGGTGATATCTTTGAAAACATTAAGAAAATTACTTGAATGCCTGCTCTATCCCACTTTATACTTGTGTTCTAGGTATTGACAAGAGTGGTATCAAAAACACTGAGTCTCTGCTCCCATGGAGTTTATGATCCAGAGGTGGAGGCAGACAGTAAATACAGTAGTCCCTCCTTGTCCTTGCTTTTATTTTCTGTGGTTTTAGCTATCTGAGGTCAACCATGGTCCAAAAATATTAAATGGAAAATTCCAGCAATTGTCCATTTATAAATTCATAAATTTAATTTATAAATTCATATAAAACAATTCATAAGTTTAATTATAAATTAATTTATAAATTTCATTTATAAATTTTTATAAAACAATTCATAAATTTTAAATCTAGTACTGTTCTGAGTTTGTGAAATCTTGTGCTGTCCCTGTCTGTCCTGTCCCAGACATGAATCCCTTTTCTGGTGTATCCACACCCATTGGTTTCTTAGTAGTCGTCTCCGTTATCAGATCGACTGTGATAGTATCACAGTGCTTGTGTTCAAGTAACTCTTATTTTACTTAATAATGGCCCCAAAGAGCAAGAATAGTGATGCTGGCAATTAAGATATGCCAAAGAGAAGCTTCAAAGTGTTTCCTTTAAGTAAAAACCGCAAAAGTTCCTGACTTGATAAGGAAAGAAAAAAATCATATACTGAGGTTGCTAAGATCTATGGTAAGAATAAATCTTCTGTGAAGTTATGAACAGTATATTGCTATAATTATTCTATTTTATTATTAGTTACTCTTGTTAATATCTTACTGTGTCAATTTATACATTAAACTTTATCACAGGTATGCATATAGAGAAAAAATATAGCATATATAGGGTTTGGTACTATCTGTTGTTTTAGGCATCCACTGGAGTCTTGGAATGTACCCCCTGTAGATAAGAGGGGGCATTACTTTAAATATACAAAGAAAGAATATTATTTCAGATAGCAAACAGTGCTATAAAAATATAAAAGTAATTTTATATAAAAGTAATTTTAAAAATAAAAAGATTTGATGAGTATTTCTTTTTTTTTATTTTTATTTTTTATTTTTATTTTTATTTTTTTGAGACGGAGTCTTGCTCTGCCACCCAGGCTGGAGTGCAGTGGCCGGATCTCAGCTCACTGCAAGCTCCGCCTCCCGGGTTTACGCCATTCTCCTGCCTCAGCCTCCTGAGTAGCTGGGACTACAGGCGCCCGCCTCGTCCGTTGCCCGGCTAGTTTTTTGTATTTTTAAGTAGAGACAGGGTTTCACCGTATTAGCCAGGATGGTCTCGATCTCCTGACCTCGTGATCCGCCCGTCTCGGCCTCCCAAAGTGCTGGGATTACAGAGTATTTCTTATTAACAGCTCTAGCACAGAGTAAGGCTGATACAAGATTTCATAAAAATTCCAACTCATTGTGTTAATTAGTTCAACCATTGTGGAGGACAGTGTGGTGATTCCTCAAGGATCTAGAACCAGAAATACCATTTGACCCAGCAATCCCATTACTGGGTATATACCCAAAGGATTATAAATCATTCTACTATAAAGACACATGCACACGTATGTTTATTGCAGCACTATTTACAATAGCAATGACTTGGAACCAACTCAAACGTCCATCAATGATAGTTTGGATAAAGAAAATGTGGCACATATACACCATGGAATACTATGCAGCCATAAAAGTGTATGAATTCATGTCCTTTGCCGGGACATGGATGAAGCTGGAAACCATCATTCTCAGCAAATTAACAAAAGAACAGGAAACCAAACACTGCATGTTCTCACTCCTAAGTGGGAGTTGAACAATGAGAACATACAGACACAGGGAGGGGAACATCACACATGGGGGCCTGTCAGCAGGTAGGGGGCAAGGGGAGGGATAGCATTGGGAGAAATATCTAATGTAGATGATGGGTTGATAGGTGCAGCAGACCACCATGGCATGTGTATACCTATGCAACAAACCTGCACGTTCTGCACATGTATCCCAGAACTTGAAGTATAATTAAAAAAAAAAAAAAAGGAAAAAAAAAGAAAGAAGAAGAAAACCCTAAAAAACAAAACAAAACAAAACGAAACTCCAACTCATTGCATACAGACAGATTCTGAGCACGCAGTGAGAAAGGGAACCACAGCATGGTCAGTTTGGGGCCGTCTATTGGAGATGGATGTTTCTAATATAATGGGCCCCTCAGATGAACAAATTTAATTCACATTTAAACCATGGTTACCAGGGGAATCCTATTGGTGAGAATCCACAGACATTTTTGAGCTTCTAATGTGGACATCACTGTATGAGAAGTAACGGGGAGCAAATTAACGAGAACAATTTCTTACCTTTAAATTATCACCTCAACTTCTAGCATGACTTTCCTAAATCTCAGCAAGACTTGGCTGGTCACAAAATGGGATGCTAACATATTCCCATGCTGCATGTCCGGATGAACATGTGGCTAGGCTGGGACTGTAGCAACAGCAATGACTACCACCACCACAGTGGAAAACACCTTGACAATCCAATGTGGAACTGTATATTAGACACACATTTAGGGCACTAATCTAATATATAAATTGCACAGTTTTTAATCTCAGCTTAAACTTCCTTTTAGCCTTGCGACCTTTGAGCCAAACTCTGTGTCTCTGTTTCCACATCTGGAATATGGGAATAAGAGAACTGACCCGACTGGGGTGTGGCAGGGATTAAATAAACTACAGTCATCCCTCAGTAGGAGCAGGGATTAGGTTTCATTTCCTCCTCCCCACATATACCAAAATCCTCAAGTTGGCCATGCAGAACCCACGTTCTGAAAAATGGGTTGGAAAAAATTTGTATCATAATCTGTAAGTGAACCCATACAGCTCAAACCCATGTTGTTCAAGGGTCAACTGTAACATAAAATGAGTAAACTCCATACAGTGCCACACAGTAAAACTCACCACCCAATAACAGCGTTAGTGGTTATTATTGTTTAAAATTACAGAAAAAAGTTCACTTCCAAGCAACTTTATATAACACCTTTTAGAGAGTTATAAGGCAACTGTAGGTTAAATGCTTTGTAACTAAGTCATTAGCAAATCAAGAGCAAAAAACTTTGAGGCTTTTCTAACTTTAAGGAGAGAATAATTGCCTTAAAATTAGAATACAAAATAAAACCATCTAAATCTTTCTGTGGAATGATGGGACTTAATGGTGCAGAAAGAGTAGGTTGGATTTAATTTAGTGCTTTAATTTAGCTCTCTGGGCTTTTGTAAAGAATAACTACTGGGTATCATTTTCATTATTGTGTCAGATTATCAGATACCTCATTTATGTACTGATTTCCATTTTCTTTTCAAAGTTTTGTTATACCTTTCTGTTCACAAGTCAAATAAAACAATGATATGCTAAAAAGGCTCTGTGAGGTGAATGACTATTCAGTTTCCCCCAGTGTTGGCTGATTGCATGAGAAAATAAGGAACTGGAGCAAGTTGACAGGATCTTTAGTTGCCTAGATTTATTTCCCAACATTTTCAGGGTGTGTTAATTGTAACATTTTAGTTAATGAAAAATATTGTGATTAAACACTGATATGGGTGATAAATGGACTTTTGAACAGATATGATGGTAAAATGTTATTTTAAAAACATTGGGAGGAAATAATAAAAACTCTTTTGTTGATGGGACCATTATTGTGAGTAAATTAGGCTTCCCAGGAAGGCAATAATTTTTTCAAATCACCAGGCTACCATCATCATAATTATTCATGGTGTTGCTGAGCTGTTATTCCACTTAAATATAGTCTCATTCTACAGAAAGCTTATATAAATTATAAAAAAGGTAGAAAGATATAGAAACATTAAAATATCAGAAGGAGCAAACTGACTATTTTAGACTAAGAATTATACCAATTATCCTTATTAATAATTATGCTAATTATTCTTGTTAATATTGATGTGTAATGTAAACATAGAAAAATGCAAAAATCATAGCTGTATGGCTCAATAAATGATCCTACAGTGAGCCTTAACTACCACCTGGGTCAAGAGGTAAAAGCTTCCCTTCCTTCTTTTCCTAATCATTACACTCTCTTCTCCCTACAAGTGAGCCTAGTGACTTCTAATACCATGGCTCAGTTTGTCTGTTTTTGAATTCCATATGAATGGAATCATGCAATATGATTTATTCTCAGTTGTATAGCTTTGATATGGATAGGAGACAGGGAAATACTGGGTAGAAGAGGGTGGTTCCCTGGCAAAGGCCTGGAAACCCGTGGCCTTAAATGGGACAGGCATTCCTGTTTTCTCGCCCAAAAGTTGCCATTTGGCCTGCCACGTCCCCTATCATGTACCCATATAAATCCCAAACCCCAGGTTCCATGAGCAAATGAACAGAAGAGCAGAAGAGCGGCAGAGAAGGAGAGAAGTAGTGGTGGAAAGGACATGTGGATGCATGGAGGCTACTTAGAAGGCTATAGCAATAGTCCAGGCTGTCTTCTGCTGCACTGAGTCTGCTTCCCTGGCAGAGATGTGTAAAGTTTGAAGAGATGCTGGTTAAATCATATCTCTGATCTCATCGAACCCTTTAAGATTCTCTGATTCTGTTAAAGTATGATTATTTTTTGAAAAATTATTCCTAATATTACTATTAATATCCTTACCAATACTATCATCACTTTCTACCACTTAATAAAAATACATATGCCAGGCCCTATGCAAAACATGTTATGAGTATTATTTCATTTAATCTTTGCAATAACACTTTAAGGTGGGTAGTAAAATACAATCCCTATTTTTAGATAACTTAATTGGGGCTTGGAGAGGGCAACTAATGTCAGAAGGATATAAACCCATCCTTTTGATTCCAGAGACAGTTTTTTAAACTAGTGCATTATACCACCTCATGAAACCCTTTATTCTACTAGAAGCCAATTAATCTCATACTGAGCTGAATAGTTTAACCAATTTTTAACATTCAAATATGAAAATATATGAAACACCGTATTTCCAATGACAACATATATTCAATGTCAAAATTAGTAACTGTGTCAGTCAGAATAAAGGTACGTTATGCTTGATAACAAAAAACCCTCAAATCTCAGTGACTTAAAAACAACAAATGTTAATTTCTTGCTCATGTTAAGTTTTTATAACAGATCAGTAGATCAGTATGGGGACTCTGTTTGTCACAGTCATTAAGTGACTGGGCTGACCGAACCACTATCATCTTGAATGTTTCTGGTAACAGTGTCAGAGGAAAAGATAATCTGGAAGGTTTCATACCTACAATTTAAATGTTCTTGCCAAGTAATAACACAGGCCCTTCTGCTCAATTAGTTGGCTAGAACTAGTTGGGTTAGTTGGCTCCACCCCAAAACAAGGAAATCTAGAAGTGCAATACAACCGTGTATTTGAAATCTGGAGAGTTGGGAATATTTGGGAAACAGTGTCAGTAACTACTATAGACAATAAATCTCCAAGGAAGTCAGAAAACATGCAAACAACTTTTGCTACATACATTTCAGAATTTCTACCAAGAGTACTGACTATTCACATTGTTTATTTACCCCAAGTTGAGAGAATGTTAGAAGAGAGGAAATGTAGCAAACATGCCGAATTCTGGTAAAGTTCTTCACTGAATATGTAAAATATAACTTGAATCATAGTCATGTCTGGGATTCAAGCCCTGAACATGCCAAAGTAGTATATTTATTTGTGTTTGGGCTACATACAAATGTTTAGATGGTAAATGCAATATTTTACTCCAAGTTTCATTGTACCTACTTAAGTAAAGCCATTATTGGTGAACTGGGAGAAAAGAATACTAAACAACCCAAGCCTTACATTAGGTTTTGAATATTAAGATATTAGAATAAAAACTATTTCAATGCTTCATAGAAATTTTATTCCAAAAATCTTTGGCAAGGCAAGTCCATCACTGTCAAATTAACTACAAGTGTGCTATTAAAATTTCTATTTTATTTATATAAAAAGAGAAACTTCTGAAAAAGTTTTACTTTCTGATAAATATTTGTAATAATACCAAATAAAATAAGAAATTCATCTTATTTCTTGCACAGACTCTCAGAGTACTCAATTGAAATTTGAACTACTTTTATCCACTATGTGTGAGAAAATATAGTTGTTTTATTTATAAATACTCTATGAACTCAACTACAAAACTAAAAACTGACAATGAAAACATAAAGGCAAATCAGTGGCATCTTTGAAGCATTTCACCGGAAATGGCTGTTAGAAGATAAATTCTTGTTGTAAGTGATTTAAATGCTTGAAGAAAAAGTACATGTGGTGTTGGTATGCTAAAAATATAATTAAAATTTATATTGCAAATGCTAGTTTAGAGAAGAACTGATTTTAAAAGCCAATGATGTTTCCTGTAAGGGCATTGCTGTGGTATTTTATAATAGATGGTACCTTTTTCTAATTTGAAAGCTCCATATTTTAATAGAGAATAGCCCAAAATGTTTTTAAGGTCGAACTGGAAATATGTTGATGATTTACAAAAATGCAAGCCAAGTGCTTTATTATATTATACTACCAGAGTGTTATTGTAGTTTTAAAATATCATTAAATCAGCACAAACCCGCACTTATCATTTCCTACACATTTTTCACACCAAGCTGCCTTCTGACTATGAGTAATCTGTTAATCTACTCTTCGCCTCACAATCCGTCAAAGTGACAGATTCATTCCTTTCCTAATACATAATATCTTCATTTACTGTATGCCTTGCTGCAACTTTCTTTTTTGCTAGCACTGAAATTTAGAAATTCACAAGCAAATTTAGAGAATGTCACATGGCTGGTTGTTCTTGTTTGCTTCCCATTTCTTCTGTTATTCCAGCAAAAGAAGCTAAACTTTTTCTGGACTTCTAATGTGAATTAGCAGTATTTCCAAAATGAAGGCAATTTCAGGTTTCAATAGGAGTGTTGTTGAAAAGGTAGGAAGAGGGCAGGTGGCAAAAACAAACAAACAAACAAACAAACAAAAAAACAAAGTGCATCCTTCACCAAGTCAAAACACTGATCATGATGGAATTTTCTTTCAGTGTTAGTGGTCAATGTATAGATTCTCACCCCCTACCCTCAACTCTTACTAAGGTGTAAAGGAAAAGATATTCCTTTGGTAGTTTAGAGATGAGCCGCCCCCCCAGAAAAATGTAGTTTCATTAGCATAAATGTCACTGCTTAATTGAAAGCAATATTGTACTTTTACTTAAGCTGAGACTTTCATTTTATCATAGTATTGAGATCAGACCAGGCCAGATCTCAGGTTTCTTGTTCATTGCTATTTTGATAATACAAATGGTTCTACTGCTTTAAAACTGTTCACTACTAATTCAACAGAAAATATTTTACTCTTTCTGTCTTGCAACGGATTACAGTTGCTTTTCAGCCTGTTAGTTCTGCAAATAAAGAGAATCAAAGACTGAAAAATATGAGAGTATATACAATTCTAACTCACTTACTTTCATCATAAATAATTGATAACGAAGTACATCATCTACAAATCACCATTTGGCCTTGCTTGTTACTGAGCCAGTGTCCACACAGTAATTCAAAGGTCACTACTGTTGTTAACCTCAAAAGTCAAAAGCAAGTAAGTTGTTTACCTCAAAATGTGGAAAGCTGCCTTCTAACCAGTCTTGTTTCAGAATATAGTTTTTTTTCGCATGCCTACACCCAACATCCAACAGCATTTTCTTGTCCTGAGCACCAAATTGCATCTGATTTGTCTTAATGGATGGCAAAGGAGCTAAAGGCTTTTAAAAATCAATGGACAAGAAAGAGTCAACAGAACAATAATGATGGTGTTAATTCAGTCAAATACACTAAAAGTTGTTTGCCATTTTGTCTTCAAGTCATCTTAAACAGCCTGAACGTTTGACTTCTATGGTATTTATTATACTGAGTGGGTTTTTATATGGTAATGAACAGCATAATATGAAGCTATGAATGCTGGTAAACATAATGCATTGCTAGAGTGAAAAATTATGTGTTTTAACTTTAATCAATTTCAAAATGTAATGTTCTTCATTAACAAGATAAACAAAAAAATTACAGGGAAGAAGTAACCAACTGGCAACAAAAGCAGAGTCTGCGAGTGGGCACACTTCTGGAAAAGCAGTGATTTCTCCTGACCCAGGCTCAGTAGATGCTCCACCTCTCCTTGGCACTGTCCCGAAAATGCTCACACATAGCCTAATGACATGCAGTGTGGACCTGGCTCTGCTGGAAGGCCACAAGCTCATTAAAGTCACATGGTAGGTACTTAAAAAATACTCATTGAGCATTGAGGAAAGTATGAGCTACAATACTCTGAATCATTTTATGCTGTAGGGGTTCCCTGTTTAAATGACAGGGAAGCTATTCTGCATTAGATTACAAAATGAATAATGAGATCATAAGTCTATGGATGTGACTGGCTGTAGCCATTTAACAATAATTATGGTCTTCCATTTTTAAGGTTCATCTTATTCTCCTACACCTCAACTTGCATTCCCTCCCCACCTCCAGACAGAATGGAGGTGATTATTATAAACTAGAATTAGTACTTCTATTTTTTTTTAAAGGTTCTCATTACTCTTGAGGGGGAAGCTGAATCTTTTAATTATAAGCTGAAACTGTAAAACATTAGAATGGTAAATAATTGCTTTGGTAATTACCTTCTTTAACTGGGTTGTGGGCCAAAGGTAATCTGAGTTCAGCATCTGGATGGATAACAATTGCTGGGGAGGCCTCAGTAATCTCAGGAGCCCCACTCTCCACTGGTTAAAGATGTCAAATTCTGCCAGGTACGTGGCTCAGGTCTGTAACCCAGCCCTTTGGGAGGCCAAGGCGAGGGAGGGTTGCTTGAGCCCAGGAGTACGAGACCAGCTTGGGGAACATGGCAAGACCCCATTTCTACAAAAAATTAGCTTGGCTTGTGCTTGTGGTCCCAGCTACATGGGAGGCTGGGATGGGAGAGTTACCTGAGCCCGGGAGGCCGAGGCTGCAGTGAGCCATTATTGTGCCACTGCACTTCGGCCTGGGTGACAGAGTGAGACCCTGTCTCCAAAACGGAAAACATAGAAAGAGCAAAAGTAATAGCAAAAGCTAAGATTCCTCAGGTATTTGTCTTTTCAGACACAGAAGCCTTTGGGAGGTGAGGGGAGAAGATGTGATCTATTGTTCTGAAACTCCTATGGGAATAGGTTTCATGAGTTTATAATTTCGGAAAATATGACAATAACTGAAAATTAATTAGTATTTCCTAGTTCTAATGCCTTTAGATTCTTTCATGGAGTACAAAGGGAAAACCAGGGAACTCAGGTGGAAGTACTGAGTTCCAGTGGCCCAAAAGAGACCTGGTCAGAGAGGAGGCAGCTGTCTCAACTAAGAAAACTGGAGGGTGGGGTTAGCTGATGCTCAGGCAGGTGGGTCCAGACATGAACATGAGTAAAGACAAATAAATCTTGGGCAGGTGGGCAGGGGTAGGGACCGAGACATTTGTTGTGATGGCTAGCTAGAGCCTGGGTCAGTGTAACTGGACCAGGGAAACAATTTGAGCAACTCACTTAGGTAGAAAAAATAATCAGAACCAGGACTGAAAGTGGGCTTGGCAGGTCAACAAGTGCCAACAGCAGAGGAGGGAGGAGGAGTGATGGGTCAGGGGACCACCAGCTGCCCAGCACTGTCCACTCACATTGTACTGCTGGTGAGTTGCTGGGTCTCCTGGAACCCATGGGAATAGTGCCCCCTGGAGTTGTGCAAGGTGTGGTCCAGGGTTAAGAGTGGTCAGAGGTGGAAAGCGGGATGATTCTCGAGGGATTCAGTTTGCTAATAGGGGTGCCCTTAACTGAGGCTTTCTCTGGGGCAGGCAGGGTTCAAGAGGTTAGAAAAGCCATTCTGAGGTCTTGCCTCTGCTGTGGATCGGGAAGGAAAGAGGCCCACCTGGATGCTTTTTGTATCAAGTGCTTTAAACGTCTATTTTAAAGGTAGAGCAGTTGACTAAGGACCTCTCCAGGAGCAGAAGGGGTAGGGAGTCACTTAAATTTGACAGAGCACCAGCACCACAGCTTCAGGTTCTCTCTCTCTAGCTCTTGAGACACACACACATACACACGCACAGGCATGTCTTGTTTTATTGTGTTTTGCTATATTGTTCTTCACAGATGCTGAGTTCTTACAAATTGAAGGTTTATGGCAACCTGTGTTGAGCGAGTCTATCAGTGTCATTTATCCAACAGCATAGACTCACTTTATGTCTCTGTGCTACACTCTGGAAATTCTCTTAATATTTCAATTTTTTTCATTACTGTTCTATCTGTTATGGTGATTTGTGACAGTGATCTTTGATGTTACTATTAAATTGTTTTGGGACACCAGGAACCATTCCCATATAAGATAGCAAATTTAATAAATGCGGTGTGTATTCTGACTAATTCCATTTGACCAACCATTCATCCCATCTCTCTCTCCCTCCTTGGGCCTACCTATTCCCTGAGGCACAGCAATATTGAAATTAGGCCAATTATTGGTAATAACCCTACAGTGGACTCTGAGTGTTCAAGTGAAAGGAAAAGTCATGAATCTCTCACTTTCAATCAAAAGCTAGAAATGGTTAAGCTTAGTAGGAAAGCATGTCTAAGGCCAAGACAGACGGAAAGCTAGGCCTCTTGCACCAAAAGCTGAGATGGGAATGCAAAGGAAAAGTTCTCGAAGCAAATTTGAAGTACTACTCCATAGAACACACAAATGGTAAGAAAGTGAAATAGCTTTAATTGCTGATATGGAGAAAGTTTGAGTGGTCTAGATGGAAGATCAAACCAGCCACAACATTCCCTTAAGCCAAAGCCTAATCCAGAACAAGGTTCTAACTCTCTTCAATTCTTTGAAGATTGAGAGAGGTGAGGATGCTGGAGAATAAAAGTTTTGAGTTAGCAGAGGTTGGTTCATGAGGTATAAGGAAAGAAGCCATCTCTGTAATATAAAAATGCAAGGCGAAGCAACAAGTACTGATGTAGAAGCTGCAGCAAGTTATCCAGGAGATCTAGCTACAATCATTGATGAAGGTGACTACACTAAACAACAGATTTTCAAGGTAGACAAAACAGTCTTCTATTGGAAGAAGTTGACATACAGGACTTCCAGTACTAGAGCAGAAGTCAAAGACTGGCTTCAAAGCTTCAAAGGACAGGCTGACCCCATTGTTAGGGGCGAATGCAGCTGGTGACTTTAAGTTTAAGCCAATGGTCATTGACTATTCCCAAAATACCAGGGCTCTTAAGAATGATGCTGTTAATAAATCCTACTCTGCCTGTGTTGTATGAAAGGACCAACAAAGCCTGGATGAAGGCACATCTGCTTATAGCATAGTTTACTGAATATCTTGAGCCCACTACTGAGATCTACTGCTCAGAAAAAAAGACTCCTTTGAAAAGATTACTGCTCATTGACAATGCACCTGATGACCCAAGAGCTCCAATGAAGATGTACAAGGAGATGAATGTTGTTTTCATGCCAGCTAACACAACATCTATCCTGCAGCTCATGGATCAAGGATTAATTTTAATTTTCAAGCCTTATTACTTAAGAAATACATTTTGTAAGGCTATGGCTGCCATAGGTACTGATTCCTCTGATAAATCTGGGCAAAGTAAATTGAAAACTTTCTGCAAAGAATTCACCATTCCAGATGCCATTAAAAACATGCAGGATTCATGGGAGGAGGTCAAAATACAAACATGAACAGAAGTTTGGGAGAAGTCAGTTCCAACCATCATAGCTGACTTTGAGGGGTTCAAGACTTCAGTGTCAGAAGGAACTACAGATGTGGTAGAAAAAGCAAGACAACTAGAGTTAGAAGTAAAGCTCGAAGATGTGGCTGAATTGCTGTAATCTCATGATCAAACCTGAATAGATGAGGAATTGCTTCTTATGGCAAACAAAGAAAGTGGTTTCTTGAGATGAAACAACTCCTGGTGATGACAAGGTGAACACTAGTTGTAAAGACAACAAAGTATTTGGAATATGACATAGACTGAGTTGATAGAGCAGCAGCAGGGTTGGGCAAGATTAACTCCAATTTTGAAAGAAGTTCTACTGTGGGTAAAACACCTTCAAACAGCATTGCATGCTAGAGGAGTCTTTCATGAAAGGAAGAGTCCAATGATGTGGCAAACTTCATTGTTGTCTTACTTTAAGAAACTGCCAGAGCCACCCCAACCTTCAGCAACAACCACCCTGATCATTTAGCAGCCATCAACATCCAGACAAGACCCTTCACCAGCAAAAATATTATGACTTATTGAAGGCTCAGTGACTGTTAGCAGTTTTTAGCAGTAAAATATTTTCAAATTAAGGCATGTACATTGTTCTTTTTAGGCATAATGCTATTGCACACTTAATAGACTAAAGAACAGTAACATAACTTTTTTTTTCTTCTTCTTTTTTTTTTTTGTTTGAGACAGAGTCTTGCTCTGTCGCCCAGGCTGGAGTGCAGTGGCGTGATCTCGGCTCACTGCAAGCTCCGCCTCCCAGGTTCATGCCATTCTCCTGCCTCAGTCTCCCGAGTAGCTGGAACTACAGGAACGTAACTTTTATATGCACTGGGAAGTTGAAAATTCTTGTGATTTTTGCTTTATTGTGGTGGTCTGAAACTGAACCTGCAATATCTCTGAGGTATGCCTGTATGTATATATATAATGTGTATATATGTATGTGTATGCATATAAATAATGGTTTTCTTTTTTTCTATTTGCTTACCCAGAGTCTGTTAGCCTGGTGAGGACCGAGTACACCTTCTGCAGCAGTGGCAACCCAACCAGATTTCTAGCAAGTAGTACTCTGACTCCATAAAATAGGTGTGAATAGGCCCATACAAAGAAGCAACTGCCAGTAAGAATACAGGGTGAACACACTCATTCAATTTTAGAAAACTGTCTCTATTTAAAGGTGTAAAATGATATCAGATATTTTATCTTCGGGATATCTTTTAAGGGATCATTTAAAACAAACTCATGAAAAAGGTTTCATTTATTATACACGGGAATAGCGCCCAGTACCAGAGACTCTTAAGGGAGAGAAGTATACAGGTATTCATGGGTTCCAGCTAGTTGGAATACACAGTGATGTAGCTAGTGTAGAGAGATGAGGGGAGTTCATTTTTCAGTGGTGAGATTCACTGAAGTCGACACCTATTTTTTATGTGTCTCCTATGTGCGTGGCAAGTGTACCCCTTGAAACTAGGGAGACACTGAACAAGTGAGATAAGATTTTCACATGCATGGTTTATATTTCAGCATTCGAGAAGGAGCAGTGTGTGTGTGTGTGTGTGTGTGTACACGCGCGCGCGTGTGTGTAGAAAACAGACAAACAAGGAAATATCAGTTAGTGGAATAATGTGATGAAAACAAAAAAGATAATGTGCTAAAGGTGACTGAGGAGCTATTTTAGGGTGGACGCTAAGAAAGGGCCTCCTGAGGAGAGGATGTTTATTTAGGTGGAGACCCTACTGACAGGAAGAGGCAGCTGGGAAGCAGCCTTGAGTAAAAGAACTCCATTCAGGCAGCGCTCCTAAGTGGAGACCAAGCCTGGAGTATCAGAGGGAAAGAGAGGGAACCAGTAGAGAGTGAGCAAGGTGCTCAGCGGTGTGAAACACCATCCCAGAGGTGGGCTTTCAGGGCCCCAAAAGCCAGAGTAAGCGTAATTTGGTCCTAATGGCAATGGGAAACCACTGGGAAGTTTTACATGGAGCAATGCCTGCATCTGATTAAGGCCTGTCAGTACCACTTGGTTGCTAAGCAGAGAAAAGTCTAGAGAGGCCTGAGAAGCAGAGAAGGCAGGTTTGGAGGTTTACGGCATTTGCCCAGGTGAGAGGTGATGGCAACCTGCACTCAGACTATAGCAGCGAAAATAGAGAAAACAGGCTGGATTTGGCATATACCATGTTTGAAGGGAACACTTGCTGAGTCTGGACATTTGGGTGGATCCAGAGAGACAGAACACGGATCACCCTTGGTTTCTGGCTTAAGCAAAGGTGGGGAGGGATGATGATGGAATTTTCTGAGATGGAGAAAAGTGAAGAAAGATTTGCAGAAGAAAATCAAGTTACCTTTTCAATGGCTGGATTTTAGGTATGATGGCAGCTACATAGATCAGTTTGGAATTCAGGGAGGGTCAAGACTGCAGATATAAATTTGAGACTCGTTGGAATATAGGAATATTAGAAACTATTATTAATTATTATGTCTTAAAGACTAGGGCCATTCCAAAGGTTACCAGTGCCTATGGATCTTTGGGTCAGCAGGGAGTGGTACATGCATGAAAATCAGATTTAAACTCTGTCTAAACCAGGGCCTCTCATCAAAACACAATTCTATCTGGTTATGAAAGAAACAATATCACTGTCCTCCTATTTCCAGGAAAGGAAAGGGCAATTCTTGCAGAGACACAAGAAAAAAGTCTGAAATTTAACTGGTTAATATTTAGGATGAAGATTTTCATTTTCCATGGTGTCCAGGTGTATACCTACTCACTTGCTAACACCCTCCCTCAACTCAAATACTGAAGAAACTCCTGCCCTTGACAGGCATGTGCTGAATAACACTGGGGTGGGGTGGGGTGGGGTGGGGAATGAGAGAGAGAGAGAGACAGAGAGAGAGAGAGAGAGAGAGAGACAGAGAGAGAGAGAGAGACAGAGAGAGAGAGAGAGACAGAGAGAGCACCCTGCCTTAGAGGAACTTCGTGAACAGCCTGACAGGTCATCAGTCCTCATCAGGGCCCTCAAAAGAGCAGTTGTGAAATCTGTGGGAATGGGATTATGAAAGAAGAGGTACTGAATCTTTTCTAGTTGAAACCAACAAGAGAAATGATAAAAACAACAACTGATGCCTTTGGTTTCTTTTTTATTTTTTTTTAATTATACTTTAAGTTCTAGGGTACATGTGCATAACGTTTATATCATGTATAACTCCCCAATGCAATCCCTCCCTCCTCCCCCCTCCCCCTGATAGGCCAGGGTGTGTGATGTTCCCCTTCCCGAGTCCAAGTGATCTCATTGTTCAGTTCCCACCTATGAGTGAGAACATGTGGTGTTTGGTTTTCTCTTCTTGTGATAGTTTGCTAAGAATGATGGTTTCCAGCTGCATCCATGTCCCTACAAGGGACGCAAACTCATCCTTTTTATGGCTGCATAGTATTCCATGGTGTATATGTGCCACATTTTCTTAATCCAGTCTGTCACAGATGGACATTTGGGTTGATTCCAAGTCTTTGCTATTGTGAATAGTGCCGCAATAAACATACGTGTGCATGTGTCTTTGTAGTAGAGTAATTTATAATCCTTTGGGTATATACCCAGTAGTGGGATGGCTGGGTCATATGGTACATCTAGTTCTAGATCCTTGAGGAATCGCCATACTGTTTTCCATAATGGTTGAACTAGCTTACAATCCCAACAACAGTGTAAAAGTGTTCCTATTTCTCCACATCCTCTCCAACATCTATTGTTTCCTGACTTCTTAATGATTGCCATTCTAACTGGTGTGAGATGGTATCTCATTGTGGTTTTGATTTGCATTTCTCTGATGGCGAGTGATGACGAGCATTTTTTCATGTGTCTGTTGGCTGTATGGATGTCTTCTTTTGAGAAATGTCTGTTCATATCCTTTCCCCACTTTTTGATGGGGTTGTTTGTTTTTTTCTTGTATATTTGTTTGAGTTCTTTGTAGATTCTGGATATTAGCCCTTTGTCAGATGAGTAGATTGCAAAAATTTTCTCCCATTCTGTAGGTTGCCTGTTCACTCTGATGGTAGTTTCTTTTGCTGTGCAAAAGCTCTTTAGTTTAATGAGATCCCATTTGCCACTTTTGGCTTTTGCTGCCGTTGCTTTTGGTGTTTTAGACATGAAGTCCTTGCCCATGCCTATGTCCTGAATGGTACTACCTAGATTTTCTTCTAGGGTTTTTATGGTATTAGGTCTAACATTTAAGTCTCTAATCCATCTTGAATTAATTTTCGTATAAGGGGTAAGGAAAGGATCCAGTTTCAGCTTTCTACTTATGGCTAGCCAATTTTCCCAGCACCATTTATTAAATAGGGAATCCTTTCCCCATTTCTTGTTTCTCTCAGGTTTGTCAAAGATCAGATGGCTGTAGATGTGTGGTATTATTTCTGAGGACTCTGTTCTGTTCCATTGGTCTATTTCTCTGTTGTGGTACCAGTACCATGCTGTTTTGGTTACTGTAGCCTTGTAGTATAGTTTGAAGTCAGGTAGCGTGACGCCTCCAGCTTTGTCCTTTTGACCTAGGATTGTCTTGGCAATGCGGGTTCTTTTTTGGTTCCATATGAACTTTAAAGCAGTTTTTTCCAATTCTGTGAAGAAAGTCATTGGTAGCTTGATGGGGATGGCATTGAATCTATAAATAACCTTGGGCAGTATGGCCATTTTCACGATATTGATTCTTCCTATCCATGAGCATGGTATGTTCTTCCATTTGTTTGTGTCCTCTTTGATTTCACTGAGCAGTGGTTTGTAGTTCTCCTTGAAGAGGTCCTTGACATCCCTTGTAAGCTGGATTCCTAGGTATTTTATTCTCTTTGAAGCAATTGTGAATGGAAGTTGATTCCTGATTTGGCTCTCTGCTTGTCTGTTACTGGTGTATAAGAATGCTTGGGATTTTTGCACATTAATTTTGTATCCTGAGACTTTGCTGAAGTTGCTTATCAGCTTAAGGAGATTTTGGGCTGAGACGATGGGGTTTTCTAAATATACAATCATGTCATCTGCAAACAGGGACAATTTGACTTCTTCTTTTCCTAACTGGATACCCTTGATTTCTTTCTCTTGCCTGATTGCCCTAGCCAGAACTTCCAACACTATGTTGAATAGGAGTGGTGAGAGAGGGCATCCCTGTCTTGTGCCAGTTTTCAAAGGGAATTTTTCCAGTTTTTGCCCATTCAGTATGATATTAGCTGTGGGTTTGTCGTAAATAGCTGTTATTATTTTGAGGTACGTTCCATCAATACCGAATTTATTGAGCGTTTTTAGCATAAAGGGCTGTTGAATTTTGTCAAAAGCCTTTTCTGCATCTATTGAGATAATCATGTGGTTCTTGTCTTTGGTTCTGTTTATATGCTGGATTACGTTTATTGATTTGCGAATGTTGAACCAGCCTTGCATCTCAGGGATGAAGCCCACTTGATCATGGTGGATAAGCTTTTTGATGTGCTGCTGAATCTGGTTTGCCAGTATTTTATTGAGAATTTTTGCATCGATGTTCATCAGGGATATTGGTCTAAAATTCTCTTTTTTTGTTGTGTCTCTGCCAGGCTTTGGTATCAGGATGATGTTGGCCTCATAAAAAGAGTTAGGGAGGATTCCCTCTTTTTCTATTGATTGGAATAGTTTCAGAAGGAATGGTACCAGCTCCTCCTTGTACCTCTGGTAGAATTCAGCTGTGAATCCATCTGGTCCTGGACTTTTTTTGGTGGGTAGGCTATTAATTGTTGCCTCAATTTCAGAGCCTGTTATTGGTCTATTCAGGGATTCAACTTCTTCCTGGTTCAGTCTTGGGAGAGTGTAAGTGTCCAGGAAATTATCCATTTCTTCTAGATTTTCTAGTTGATTTGCGTAGAGGCATTTATAGTATTCTCTGATGGTTGTTTGTATTTCTGTGGGGTTGGTGGTGATATCCCCTTTATCATTTTTTATTGCGTCTATTAGATTCCTCTCTCTTTTCTTCTTTATTAGTCTTGCTAGCGGTCTGTCAATTTTGTTGATCTTTTCCAAAAACCAACTCCTGGATTCATTGATTTTTTGGAGGGTTTTTTGTGACTTTATCTCCTTCAGTTCTGCTCTGATCTTAGTTATTTCTTGCCTTCTGCTAGCTTTTGAATGTGTTTGCTCTTGCCTCTCTAGTTCTTTTAATTGTGATGTTAAGTGTCAATTTTAGATCTTTCCTGCTTTCTCTTGTGGGCATTTAGTGCTATAAATTTCCCTCTACACACTGCTTTAAATGTGTCCCAGAGATTCTGGTATGTTGTATCTTTGTTCTCATTGGTTTCAAAGAACATCTTTATTTCTGCTTTCATTTCGTTATGTACCCAGTAGTCATTCAGGAGCAGGTTGTTCAGTTTCCATGTAGTTGAGCGGTTTGATTGAGTTTCTTAGTCCTGAGTTCTAGTTTGATTGCACTGTGGTCTGAGAGACAGTTTGTTATAATTTCTGTTCTTGTACATTTGCTGAGGAGTGCTTTACTTCCAATTATGTGGTCAATTTTGGAATAAGTGCGATGTGGTGCTGAGAAGAATGTATATTCTGTTGATTTGGGGTGGAGAGTTCTATAGATGTCTATTAGGTCCGCTTGGTACAGAGATGAGTTCAATTCCTGGATATCCTTGTTAACTTTCTGTCTCGTTGATCTGTCTAATGTTGACAGTGGAGTGTTGAAATCTCCCATTATTATTGTATGGGAGTCTAAGTCTCTTTGTAGGTCTCTAAGGACTTGCTTTATGAATCTGGGTGCTCCTGTATTGGGTGCATAGATATTTAGGAGAGTTAGCTCTTCCTGTTGAATTGATCCCTTTACCATTATGTAATGGCCTTCTTTGTCTCTTTTGATCTTTGATGGTTTAAAGTCTGTTTTATCAGAGACTAGGATTGCAACCCCTGCTTTTTTTTGTTCTCCATTTGCTTGGTAGATCTTCCTCCATCCCTTTATTTTGAGCCTATGTATGTCTCTGCATGTGAGATGGGTCTCCTGAATACAGCAGACTGATGGGTCTTGACTCTTGATCCAGTTTGCCAGTCTGTGTCTTTTAATTGGAGCATTTAGTCCATTGACATTTAAGGTTAATATTGTTCTGTGTGAACTTGATCCTGTCATTATGATATTAACTGGTTATTTTGCTCGTTAGTTGATGCAGTTTCTTCCTAGCCTCGATGGTCTTTACATTTTGGCATGTTTTTGCAATGGCTGGTACCGGTTGTTCCTTTCCATGTTTAGGGCTTCCTTCAGGGTCTCTTGTAAGGCAGGCCTGGTGGTGACAAAATCTCTAAGCATTTGCTTATCTGTAAAGGATTTTCTTTCTCCTTCACTGATGAAACTTAGTTTGGCTGGATATGAAATTCTGGGTTGAAAATTCTTTTCTTTAAGAATGTTGAATATTGGCCCCCTCTCTCTTCTGGCTTGTAGAGTTTCTGCCGAGAGATCTGCTGTTATTCTGATGGGCTTCCCTTTGTGGGTAACCCGACCTTTCTCTCTGGCTGCCCTTAAGATTTTTTCCTTCATTTCAAGTTTGGTGAATCTGGCAATTACGTGTCTTGGAGTTGCTCTTCTCGAGGAGTATCTTTGTGGCGTTCTCTGTATTTCCTGAATTTGAATGTTGGCCTGCCCTACTAGGTTGGGGAGTTCTCCTGGATGATATCCTGAAGAGTGTTTTCCAACTTGGTTCCATTTTCCCCCTCACTTTCAGGCACCCCAATCAGACGTAGATTTGGTCTTTTTACATAATCCCATACTTCTTGCAGGCTTTGTTCATTTCTTTTTCTTCTTTTTTCTTTGGTTTCTCTTCTCGCTTCATTTCATTCATTTGATCTTCAATCGCTGATACTCTTTCTTCCAGTTGATCGAGTCGGTTACTGAAGCTTGTGCATTTGTCACGTATTTCTCGTGTCATGGTTTTCATCTCTGTCATTTCGTTTATGACCTTCTCTGCATTAATTATTCTAGCTGTCAATTCTTCCACTCTTTTTTCAAGATTTTTAGTTTCTTTGCGCTGGGTACGTAATTCCTCCTTTAGCTCTGAGAAGTTTGATGGGCTGAAGCCTTCTTCTCTCATCTCGTCAAAGTCATTCTCTGACCAGCTTTGATCCATTGCTGGCGATGGGCTGCGCTCCTTTGCAGGGGGAGATGCGCTCTTATTTTTTGAATTTCCAGCTTTTCCGCCCTGCTTCTTCCCCATCTTTGTGGTTTTATCTGTCTCTGGTCTTTGATGACGGTGACGTACTGATGGGGTTTTGGTGTAGGTGTCCTTCCTGTTTGATAGTTTTCCGTCTGACAGTCAGAAGGACTGTCTGTTGGTCTGTTGGAGATTGCTTGAGGTCCATTCCAGACCCTGTTTGCCTGGGTATCAGCAGCAGAGGTTGCCGAAGATAGAATATTGCTGAACAGCGAGTGTACCTGTCTGATTCTTCCTTTGGAAGTTTCCTCTCAGGGATGACTCCACCCTGTGAGGTGTGGGGTATCAGACTGCCCCTAGTGGGGGATGTCTCCCAGCTAGGCTACTCAGGGGTCAGGGACCCACCTGAGCAGGCAGTCTGTCCGTTCTCGGATCTCAACCTCCGCGTTGGGAGATCCATGGCTCTCCCCAAAGCTGTCAGACAGAGTCGTTCGCCTCTGCACCAGCCCCCGCTGCTTCCCCTATTCGACCTCAGCTGTGGGCTGTCCCCAGAGGTGGAGTCTACAGAGACAGGCAGGTTTCCTTGAGCTGCTGTGAGCTCCACCCAGTTCGAGCTTCCCAGCGGCTTTGTTTACCTACTTAAGCCTCGGCAATGGCGGGCGCCCCTCCCCCAGCCTCACTGCTGCCTTGCGGATAGATCGCGGCAGACTGCTGTGTTAGCAGTGAGGGAGGCTCCGTGGGCGTGGGACCCTCCCGCCAGGTGTGGGATATATTCTCCTGGTGTGCCTGTTTCCTTAAAGCGCAGTATTGGGGTGGGAGTTACCCGATTTTCCAGGTGTTGTGTGTCTCAGTTCCCCTGGCTAGGAAAACGGATTTCCTTCCCCCTTGCGCTTCCAGGTGAGGCGATGCCTCGCCCTGCTTCAGCTCACGCCGGTCAGGCTGCAGCAGCTGACCAGCACCGATTGTCTGGCACTCCCTAGAGAGATGACCCCAGTACCTCAGTTGAAAATGCAGAAATCACCGGTCTTCTGTGTCACTCGCGCTGGGAGTTGGAAACTGGAGCTGTTCCTATTCGGCCATCTTGCTCCGCCCCCGCCTTTGGTTTCATAATCAAATCATTATGATTTAATGCAAAAATCTGGATAATAGGAAACAGCAATAACACTGTGTTTTGAGAAACAAAATGTTTGCTTAGTTAATAAGGAAGTCCTCTGTCACGTCTTGTTTTGAAGGAGGACTATTTGTTAAAAATTCAACTTGCTTGTTTTAAAATGATCCAAACTTAATCATTTGAAGAGGAACATTAAAGTTCTGTACTTAATTTTATTAATTTATGCATTTTCTCTCTTTTGTGATGGGAAGCTAAAAATCTTAATCAATAGAAGAGATGCCCATCAGGTTGCATTGTGACAATTGGAAAGGAAAAAAAAAAAACGATGCCACTGCTGTCAGTCTGGAGGAGCCACACGGGTTACAATGACAGACCAGATTGCCTTGGCCAGGCCGGCTGAGCCAGCGGGAACTGAGGTCAGTGGTTACTAATCATTTGTCAAAGACTGCAGGGCTTCATCAGATAATTGTGGTTATAAGTATGTTTATATCACACAAACATGTGGCAAGGCTGCAAAGGATTCAGGCCCTAACACAATCTGCAATGACATTTTTAAAAACTACAGATAAGTGATAAATCATTGAGCAAACACTTTAGAAAATCATGCCATTCTTTGCTGTTTGAGTATTCTGACTTATTTTGTGTATTATATATTTCCATGAACATTTAGAACCTTGCAAAGCCTTTGACTACATTCCTTCCTCCCCCTAATTTTCCAGTGAGTTGTAAAAATAGCAAGTATAATCATCATTTGAAACGAAAGACTAGTTATTGACTCCATCTCTATGAACAGACAACCAGAAGGTAATCACAGCTTATTTCATAAAACTCATTCCTGAGCAGGAATATCTTACGTTGTTCTGAAGAGTCTGTATAAGCTTCTAAATAAATGTGCCTAAGGGACAGCTCTAAACCCCACAAACCAATAGATGGCATTTTAAAATAAATGACTTGAGGCTGCAAACGGCATCCATTTTGCTCTGTTTGGCAGCATGGAAGTGTACATGCTAGGAAATGTTTCTCAACATGAATGAAGTGTGAAATTGTTTCCTCCTACCACACACTTCTCTAAATTATGTGAGATTATGTTAGTCATTTCTGCACCTTGTCATAGAGGCTGTCAGTGCCCTAAGAGACAATGTTTGGTGGACGCTGGAGGCAAGGGCCCCAGCATCTGAGATGCTGCTTAAATATCAGTTAGTGTGTTAGGAAAAAATAATGGAAAATATCACCCCATGCCTAACAGCACAAGAGGAAATGGCTTTGTTGCAAATCTAGACACGCAAGGGTATGATGAAGTGAACCATATATATTTCAATTCCTAGATTGTAAACTTCTGAGGAAAATGATTACTGTTGCATCCCACCTTGATCCAATGTCAAGCACTGCCCTATGAGTGAAAGTGAATGACTTTACTGTGAGAAAAACAATATATGAATATATGCAGCATTTTAGCTATTTTCATTCTAGAGCTAACTCTTTAAAACCCAAATTTACCTGCCTTGCGGATTGTATATTGTCTTTATTTTAATCCTACACACAAAAAACTAAGAAGATAATCATGTTGCAGAAATAAAAAATCTTTCCAGACTAAAATGTGCATGAGTGATCACTCCATTCCAGCCTAGGTGACAGAGTGAGGCTGTCTTCAAAAAAAAAAAAAAAAAAGAAAGAAAGAAATAGGAAAAAAAAATGTGCGTGAAAGACTGGGGATACTGGTTGTTCTGTTACATTAATAAAGCTAATTGAAAGGTGATTCTCTAAACATGTATATATGTGGGCACTAGTTTATGCAATTTAAAAACCTTAGGATTTTCGGTCTCTGGAGTAGTTGCAGATATCTCACTGAGGCTCATGTGGCCACCACATTTTCCAGAGGTCACCATTATGCTTTCCTCTCTATGGAAGTGCTTGTCTACACCACCCCGTCTCTGCCTTATTGGTATTACTCTAATCACAGCCACACTTAATTCAGGAAACCAAGAGCCTACCTGCTTTTTATGTAATGTTCAGAGCCTCCATACCAGAACTTTCAATCAAGGGTTCAAGTTAGATGCTTGTTTATCCAAGAGGGTGGACTTCAGAGAACTGCCTTCTCATTTCTTATATTTTTTCATATTAATTATCAATATCCCTTAAATTTAAAGTTCTATATTTTAGGGTCCAAAGCATTGGGATACTAATTGTAAGAAATATAATAAATACAGATCTTAAGAAGAATTAGAGCTTTCCATTTAAAGTCAAATTACATGCATTACGTGACTCAATTTATTCCATTTTTATATGATGATATATACTGACCTCATAATTTTATCATCTTCTGTATTTATGGCCCAATAATGCCTTCCTGCCAATTCTCCTAAGCTGCTGAATTTATGAACCAAGAGGCAAGTCACATAATCTGCAGGTTTTCTGAATGGTTACATAGTAAGTTTTTAGGAAACTGGTAGATAACTTGCTGGCAAATGGGGTTGGTAGTATTTTATTTTTGGCTTTAGAATTTGGCCTTTTTGGACAAAGCTGGAGGCGTCACGCTACCTGACTTCAAACTATACTACAAGGCTACAGTAACCAAAACAGCATGGTACTGGTACCACAACAGAGATATAGACCAATGGAACAGAACAGAGTCCTCAGAAATAATACCACACATCTACAGCCATCTGATCTTTGACAAACCTGAGAGAAACAAGAAATGGGGAAAGGATTCCTATTTAATAAATGGTGCTGGGAAAATTGGCTAGCCATAAGTAGAAAGCTGAAACTGGATCCTTTCCTTACTCCTTATACGAAGATTAATTCAAGATGGATTAGAGACTTAAATGTTAGACCTAATACCATAAAAACCCTAGAAGAAAATCTAGGTAGTACCATTCAGGACATAGGCATGGGCAAGGACTTCATGTCTAAAACACCAAAAGCAACGGCAGCAAAAGCCAAAATTGGCAAATGGGATCTCATTAAACTAAAGAGCTTTTGCACAGCAAAAGAAACTACCATCAGAGTGAACAGGCAACCTACAGAATGGGAGAAAATTTTTGCAATCTACTCATCTGACAAAGGGCTAATATCCAGAATCTACAAAGAACTCAAACAAATATACAAGAAAAAAACAAACAACCCCATCAAAAAGTGGGGAAAGGATATGAACAGACATTTCTCAAAAGAAGATATCCATACAGCCAACAGACACATGAAAAAATGCTCATCATCACTCGCCATCAGAGAAATGCAAATCAAAACCACAATGAGATACCATCTCACACCAGTTAGAATGGCAATCATTAAGAAGTCAGGAAACAACAGGTGCTGGAGAGGATGTGGAGAAATAGGAACACTTTTACACTGTTGTTGGGATTGTAAACTAGTTCAACCATTATGGAAAACAGTATGGCGATTCCTCAAGGATCTAGAACTAGATGTACCATATGACCCAGCCATCCCACTACTGGGTATATACCCAAAGGATTATAAATTACTCTACTACAAAGACACATGCACACGTATGTTTATTGCGGCACTATTCACAATAGCAAAGACTTGGAATCAACCCAAATGTCCATCTGTGACAGACTGGAGTAAGAAAATGTGGCATATATACACCATGGAATACTATGCAGCCATCAAAAAGGATGAGTTTGCGTCCTTTGTAGGGACATGGATGCAGCTGGAAACCATCATTCTTAGCAAACTATCACAAGAAGAGAAAACCAAACACCGCATGTTCTCACTCATAGGTGGGAACTGAACAATGAGATCACTTGGACTCGGGAAGGGGAACATCACACACTGGGGCCTATCATGGGGAGGGAGGAGGAGGGAGGGATTGCATTGGGGAGTTATACATGATATAAATGATGAATTGATGGGTGCTGACGAGTTGATGGGTGCAGCACACCAACCTGGTATAAGTATACATATGTAACAAACCTGCACGTTATGCACATGTACCCTAGAACTTAAAGTATAAAAAAAAAAAAAAAAAAGAAATAGTGAAGCTGTTCAGAAGGCCACATGTTATCTTTAGAACAAAAAATATAACTGGAAAAAAGTCAAAAAAAAAAAAAGAATTTGGCCTTTTTATTTCATTATGCAGAAATGTAAATTAATTGTTCTTAAATAAATGAACATTTAATTGGTTTCATAAGATATGCTAACTGGTGAATGACTTAATATTCTATCTTGACAGTATATCTTTGGAAATCAATTTGTAAAAGAGATATTTAAAGTTGCATATTACCACATCTAGATATTAATTCATTTATTCAATTATCCATCCAATATTTATGAAGTACGTTTTCTATACAGGACAATGAAATAAAAGTAGTGTGATCCTTCAATGGCGAGACTGGTTTATGAAGTAAAGGCTATTATGAGTCTTGTAAAAGTCACAGAATCATAAAGTTGGAATTGGCCTCAGAGAGCATGCAACTCAAGTCATTGCTTTTACACATGAGGGTATTCATATTATTAAAAAGATCTGGAGAGGTCAGAGGCTTGCCTGAGATTATGAGAATTAGGTCCCCTTTCTCCTTTTATTGAAACAAATGGCTCCACTGTCTAACATATCTTACTATCATTCTCATTTGTTCAGACTACAAATTAGTTCTTTTTTTTTTTTTTTTTTTGAGACAGAGTCTCACTCTGTCGCCCAGAATGGAGTGCACTTGTGCCATCTTGGCTCACTGTAACCTCTGCTTCCTGGGTTCAAGCAATTCTCGTGCCTCAGCCTCCTGAGTAGCTGGAATTATAGGCATACGCCACCATACCCGGCTAACTTTTGTATTTTTATTAGAGGCGTGGTTTCACCATGTTGGCCAGGCTTGTCTCAAACTCCTGATTTCAGGTGATCCATCCGCCTTGGTCTCCCAAAGTGCTGGGATTATAGGCATGAGCCACCATGCCTGGCCCAAATTCTTCATTTGTTATAATTTGGACCAAAGTTGGATTTCCAGTTACCTTGAAAGCTTACTCATACATAGAGAAAAATAATTTGTTAGGCAAATCTAGATGAGCTGCAAGATTCTTAGTGATGTGTTCATCTATCAAGAGATAGCTAATTTTAAGAATGTTAAAACACCTTCTTATATATATTGAAATTCTAATCTCAGTTTTAAACTCTTTAGTATATCTATTTATGATAGTGACAATTCACCCTACTAGGTAACATGAACGAATGACCAGAGCAGGTGTACAGAATAGAAACATTTAGAAGAGATTACTAGTAAAGAACATTTACTCATCTGTGTCATGAATATTCTGGGTCCCAATAAAAGTCCTGTAAACCATTTACGTGGTTTCCTGGAAGCCATGTTCATTTTACATGGCTTGGTTCATTGTTTATTGCTGACTGGACCAGAATGGGTACTTGGCCCAAGCTACACTAATCATTCTCTCTTGAAAAAGGAAGTTCAGACGTAGTCTGTGAGCCTCTACATGTATGTTGAACTGTGATATGTAAACTCAAGAGCTGTCAAATGGCCATATGTGGACCATGGAGCAGAGAAAGCTGGTCCTTAGATGAATGCAGCAGAGGAAGCAAGCAGAGATGGAGTGAAGAGACTGCCTGGCTGCCTCTTGCCTTTCTAGTTCCAGTTTCAGGCCCCTCCTGAGGCCTGGCAGCCTCTGAGTTCTAGAATACAGCCCTGTATCTTATTCAACAACCATCCGCCAACCCGTCTTTCTTACTCTTTCTCCTTATCTCTTTCTGTCTTTTAATACTAGCTAAGCTGTTTTGTAGTGTGTAACCAAAGAGTCTTAACTCAGACACCATGCAATAGTTAACACACCCTCCGTAGGACAGCCCACAGTACAGGTCAGATGCATTTGGATAATGAAGTGCATTACAGTAACTAAGACTCTGTAGGTAGGCTTAAGATATATGGACTTTTCAATAATTTCCTAGTGTATGATAAATACTGATAAGGTAATACTGATTTATATGGATAAAGTAGCTTATATACTTATTTATCAGAAAGTTATAGAATAATAAAACATGTATTTCAAAACTCAAATTCAGATCCGCTTGTTCCCAACGAACCAAAAATAATGAGGTTTTTCCATAGTGACAAATGACTCATACCAATGACATTTTTGAAATAAAATAATTTTGAGATTATAAACTTTCAAAGCTATGAAAAAAGAGACTGGTCATTTGAACTTTTATAAACTATCTTGATAAATTTAAGGGCACCAGATGATACAAAAAATATTTATGCCTAAAATGTACCAAACATCAGACACCTATTAAAATAAAATAGTTATGCAAATAAAGTAATCAATAAATTAACACTTAGTGAGAACTTGCTATGTGCCAAGAACTGTTCTAAGAATTTTTCATTTGAATCTCCCCAAAATTCTATGAAATAATTCTTATGCCTGAATTACATGGAGTCAAATGACTTACCCAAAATTTCACAGCTCGTAAAAGGTAGATATTTAAACCTAGGTAGACTGTTACTACTATTCTAAAGTCCAAAGAAGACAAGTAGATAAACTAGGACTTTGAAAGAACGTAAGTTTAGAAGCTAGAAGTTTTGGAAAACAATTCAGAAAACCAAAAAAAATGTACAATCTTCTAAGTTAAAAAAAACAAACAAACATGTAGATTATTAATGATTCTTACCGGGGGTTAGAAGGAGAAGGTGGGTTCATTTCTTTCTGATAGTGGTGACCCTGGTTGACAGGCTGTAAAAGACAAAACATTTGTGAATGTTTAATCAGCACAGACCTATTTACATGTACATTCACATGCACTCTCATTACTGTAACTGTTTCCTTGGACACAACCCACAAGAAGGGTATGGGTTTATTTTACAGATCCAGCAAATTGCAGAGTGGTATAAACGAGAAATCACATTTATTATTATTATTATTTTCGTGGCCCAGTCATTGGACCTCAAAGCATCTATGATGTAATTAAAGTTCATTTATTGAAATTTTCCTCTTTGTGGAATTTTTATGCTGTTAACATTGGTTGATATTTTCAGACACAGGAAAACAAAACCAAACAAGATATCTCATGGAACTAATGCTGCAGTTCAAGCATCATTAATAACAGAAACCCAGACACACAGAAAACATATTTAGTCTCAATGTTAGTAAGTTTGTAAAGATAATTTCTATTACCACTAATGAAAATTACACATGTAAATCTTAGGTCAAGGTGGTCATTTTCGCCAAGTGTATAACACAACCTCAAGTACTGATCAATAAGCTGAAAAAAACGATGCCAATACCTAACAAAAATGTGAAATCTCAAATATTCCCTCCACAAGAAATCTTTCAGTTACATTTCAAAACAGAGCTGAACAACTATATCTCATGTAGCCTTAAACACTTGCTTCCAACGGGACTTGATCTTTTTCCTTTGTTCTATAAAGGGAGAAAATTCCGTCCTCTGTTTGAACATCAGCTCTAAGCATTTATGTGGTTAGCAACAACGCTTCTAATAAGAAATCATTTTCAACGTTCTCATTTTATTACAATTTAGTTTGGTATACATGTTTAAATTGCATTCAGAGAGCTTTAGCTACTTCCATACCCAGTGGAGTTGGTGTTAAGTGTTTCTCACCCATCATAATGTGGCCCCTGACTGAGGAAAACAACGTAGCCATGGTGCCTGTATATATAGAGTTCATACTCCTTAGTTTCCAGATATTTCTCATTACAATAAGTCTCAAAATATTAATGATGTAGGTGATGGGAATTCTTCAGAGTAAACTGTCTTCCTCTATAAATTATCTGTTGGAAGTGTTCCTTTAATTTAAATCAAACACCCCATCTGATAATCACAGTCACTTAGCCTGACTACCTGTTATGCACCATGAATTTAAATGTACTCAGATACTTTGGTAATTGAACCAATATCAATGCATCACCATTTCAGTAATAAGAAACAACAGCTGGGAGAATAGTGGAAGGAAAAACATGTCATAAGACATATTTGATCTCACTAGAGAAATAAGACTTTCAGCGATTTGCAAGTGAAATTTGGTTCTATGATTTAGGCTTTATTATTTCACAGCAAAAAAGAAATTAGCAAGCAAAGGGCCTAACAGGTTCTCTGGAAGAACTCGCACTGGTATAGAAATACTCCCAATAACAAATTCATTGGTATTCGTCCAGTATTTCAGCTGTACTCAGGCCTCCAGTGAATGGACCTCTGCCTATTTATTTTCAGAGGCATTTCCATAACTCTCTAAGCATCACAGTCCTGATATTCAGGTGAATTTCCATTTCTTAATTTTATACTATTAATTCTATTTATACCCATCCCCAAACCTCTATTCCAAATGACTTACTCCATCCCTTGGAAAATAGAAGTAGTTACAGAATCCTATCTTGTTTGTGACTCAGCCCCTCCTCGCTTTGGACTATACAGACTGATCCGTTTCCATCTTTGCTCATAGTGATTTTTAAGTGTTAGAAAAACAAAAAAGTAACCAATGGAAACTTTTCAAATAAAAACTGCTGACATGAACAGATAGAAAGGTGAACAACTAGCTGTCGGAAGCCAGACATCCTCACCTACAAATGGATATTGATGGAGTTCAGGACATGGCATTCGCAGTAGCAGGAAGGTCACTCTCACTTTCCCCTGTTCTCCCCTGCAGCTGGTCATAAAACATAGGTAGGATTTTCTGACCACCTCCTGGAGCAGGTCATAATATGCTCATTTGAGAGATGCCCTCCCTATCCCCTGAAGAAAGGAACATCCTTATCTCTGAAGACACAATGACACAGAAGAATCTGAACAAAGGTTTTGCTGATTTTCTTCGTTTATGTCCATTAGCTCATATCTCCTTTGCCCAATCACGTTTCTCCACCACTTTCCCCTCTTCATCAAACCTAGAGTAAAAATATTCAAGTTTCACTGTTTGTTCAGTTCTTCATTTCCTTATAAAGACTCCTGCATCATGGAAAATTTACATGAAATAAATTTGCATGTTTTTCTTTTGCTAATCTGTCTTTTGTTACAACAGAGGCCTTGGATATGAATCAGGATGGATGAGAAAAAGATATTTTTCCTCCCCTACAATATGTTTATATACATATGTAGCAGTAAACCTATTTCTAGGTAGGTAGCGTGCTGTGAAAGTACCAATGAAATAATACAGAATTTGTTTCGATTTTGGCATTCAGCCATACCTAGAGAATATCGTAAGTAGATGCAAAGGGATGGCAATCAGTATCTACAATGAACTATGACTATCATCATAATGGCAGTGACTGATAGTTATTGAGTACTTATGCTAATTCTTGGTAGATATGATCTCATTTGATCCTCAGAGCAATTCTATGAAATAAATAGGATGAACAACTCCATTTAACAGAAGAGGAAATTGACACTGGGTATTAACCCAGGATCATGCCTGCCGGGAAGAGTGGAGCTAGAATGGGAACCCAGGCAGTCTGAGTCCACAGCTTACCTTCCTAACCACTTGTCTGTAGTGTTTATTCCAGCTAGAGAGTGCATCTAGAGTGGTGACTATTTAAGTTTTTGAATAACAAATATGACAAAATCAGTTCCGTTTGTGGCAGGAAAAGAAAAGTGACTCTGAAGAAATACATTTATTTGAAATATATACGACTCTCCTGACCACAAATTAAATTCATTGGTTTTATTCTCAAGATATGTCATTATGTATTTAAAAATAAAAAAATGAATTTTGCCACATTACTAAATTTGGGACAATCATAAAATATAATAGACAGTACTCTGAGAATAAGAAAAGTTTATTTTCTGGGGTGACTTTCATAGTCACTAAACACAGAACAACTTGCACATTTCAATCTTTCCTCCTGACAGTACAGATATTACACTGACTCTAATATCAGTTTTTGTATATCATTTCTATAGTTGTATAAGAACATCTGCTCATATGAATTATCTGCAGCTTAGCACAATCAGCTACATATCTTTTTAGTTCAGAAGGATAAAAGAAAACTCATTCTACCCAAAGAGACCTGAGAAGTTAATGAATCTGTAGATTAGAATAAATTAAAACCTATTAACTATAAAGAGCCTGAAATGCCAATATATTATATTTTGAATACACAGCAACCAGGAATATCATGCAAAAACGCTGATATGCTGTCGAACAAAGAAAAGGAACAGATCCCAGAAACTGAGGACCTTGGCCTTTTGGTGGTGCTGTTGCTATGTGCTAGTGCCAGGCAAACAGTATTCATATAAAATTAACTACCAGGGAGCACAAGAAGCTTTGCTTTTCCATGATCAAGCTGCTAGAGATTTTGGGGTGAGGGAGCGAAATGAAGGCTAAATAAAAGAACAGGAGATAAGATAATCCTGCCATGTTAAAAGGTAAAAACAATATTTTTATGTTGTTATGTGAAACCTATGAAAATGGCAATAATGTTGTTGCAAGGTTAATCACGACCATAAATAATTTGTCTGAGAACCTCACCATATGCTGGCAATTTTATTAAGTGTATTTTGCCTCGTTATTCTCCAAATATTATGCTCTGCAACATGCCATGTTGATGGATGCATGCAATGAGTTTTTCTTTTCCTTTTTTCTTTTTTGTAAGCTAGAGACTTATGTGCTTGATATTAGCTTACCGGAATTCTTTTTTTTTTTTTCCAAGAGATGGGGTCTCATTATGTCACCCACACGGGCTCTGAATTCCTGGGCTAAAATCCTCCTTAGCCTCCCAATTAGCTGGGAATACAGACCTGTGCCACCACGCCCCGGTCAGGTTATGTTAATTATTAACTTGAAGGAATGACAGCTTTGGGGCATCTGCTCACAGGGAAGCTGCACAATAAACCTACTTTTCTTGAATCTACATTTGAGGAGGGACAGTGAAATGAAATATTCAAATAATGAAATAATAAAGGAGTTTATTTGTAAGGATCTGAGGGAGTCAGTCTGTATGCCAACGGTTAAACTCACATCAAAACAAGCACTACAGAATCTCTGCTTACTCTTTCAGGTCTCCTTACTCTTTCAGGTCTCAGTCATCATAAAAAGGGGAAATGTCCTAGAAATTCTGTTTTGATCACTCAAGTGGCCGTTTGAAGAGAATAACCTCAGCGGAGCAGCAGTTGACAGTCAGTGTGAGCTTACTCTGCTAAGCACCGGGCACATGCATTTCATGTACTCATTCGATTTGCATAATGCCAACATTAGGAAGGTTCTTTTATTATTCCCATTTCAGAGATGATCATGTCCAGAAATGGCAGAGCTGGGATTTGAGCCCAGGTTGACGGATCTAGAATTTATATTTGTTTGGGCATCACGTGAAGCAGTGTCCATTGATAGCTATTCTTATTCCTTAAAAAAACAAACACACACACACGCATACCACACACACACACACACACACACACGACATGACTTTATGCTATCGTCAATCAAAATCCTTCACCAAGATAAAATTCACTTAAAATTCATTATAACTAACTCCTATCACCCTTCCGAAGGCTGCCGAGAGCCCAGTTTGTGAATAAATCTCACGAGGGCTACTCCTAACAGAAACTCTCCAAAATTGATTACTTGTAGCCTGGTTTCCACAGAAGTTGTAAAGTATTGTTTTAATTGAATTTGGTTCTAAGTTAGAAACTTTGAAAAATTTATCTGTCAAAGGCCAATGGATTTCTCAGTAGGCTTGATTTATTTAGCAAGAGATGCCTACAAAAGCCAATTTGCTATGAGGAATATGGTTACATTTAATTACACTTTTAAATGACTAATTTATTATATCTAAACACCTTTTAAACAGTACATATTACTCTGAACTGTACAGATGCTGAGGAATCAAAGTTTGTGGTAAACACAATAGATTTTGCTAAAGACTTCATTTTACTCTGCATAGGCTTTCTGGCTTCAGACTGCAATGTGTGTGAAGTCGTCAGGTAAAAATGCTAAACTGAATGGGACCTGACTACATCTCTTTTTCTTCCTATTGGCAATCAGGTCCTGCTCAGAAGGAGATTTTCCTTTGGGTGTATATTTAATATCCATTTATCAAATCTTGAATTGAAAATATTACATGCATCACTCAGGATTTATTTAAGCAAAGCAAAGCAAAGCTGATGTTTATTTTGGAATCTTGATGAAAATTCCTTGTTTTAGAGTAAAAAATGAATTTTTAAAAATTATGCTTTAAGTTTTGGGATACATGTGCAGGTTTGTTACATAGGTACACATGTGCCATGGTGGTTTGCTGCACCCATCAACCCGTCATCTACATTAGGTATGTCTCCTAATGCTATCTATCCCTCCCCTAGCCCCCAACACTCTGATGGGCCCTGCTGTGTGATGTTCCCCTCCCTGTGTCCATGGGTTCTCATTCTTCAACTCTCACTTATGAGTGAGAACATTCAGTGTTTGGTTTTCTGTTCCTGTGTTAGTTTGCTGAGAATGATCGTTTCCGGCTTCATCCATGTCCCTGCAAAGGACCTGAACTCATATGTAAAAAAGGAATTTTTCAAAACATTATTGATTGATTCATTGAAGTAATGACTGACAACTGGCTGTGATGCCTTGTGCTAGCATTTGTGCTCCAACATAGAAGGTATGGAAGAACACAGGCAGGGTTCTGCCTTCAAGGAATTCACAAGCAGGCTTGGGGATATTGGTAACATTGGTTAGCTGATGTCATATGTGCTGTAATATGTGAAGGTAACAGGGACCCAGAGAGGGAAGCGAATAATTCTGTTCAGGGTGGGATGAGGGTTTAGGAGCGTTTCAGGAAGCAGCGACAAGTGAGTTGGGCCTTCAGAAATAAGCAAAAGGAGGGATAAACAGTCAGAGTACAGAGGATTTCAAGGGCAGTGAAACTACTCTGTATGATACTATAATGGTAGATACATGTCACTATACCTTTGTCCAAATCCATAAAATGCACAACACCAGGAGTGAACCCTAAGGTGAACTACGGAGTTTGGGTGATAATGATGTGTCAATGGAGGTTCATTAATTGTAACACATTACCATTCTGGTGGGGGACACAGATAATAGGGTTCCTCTCAATTTTGTAGTGAACCCAAAACAGCTCAAAAAAATTACAAGTCTTTAATAAAAAATTAGCCAAAAACCAAAAATCCAAAACAGAAATTAAAAAGCCATTTTCTAAGTAGAGAGGGAGCTGCCAGACAGAGAAGAGATGAGCAAGGCATGAGCTGAACACAGGGCACGGCTCACCAAGTGACAGCCAAGTCGACACTGTGGCAGGAGCAGAGTGGCTCCCCTGTGTGTATGTTGGGTGGGGGGTGGGTAGTGAGACAAGCAAAACTCATTTCAAGTGCTATGCAAGCTGACAGAGAAACAAAGGCACTAAAAGGAGGTTATCTTGCTTAAGGAGAGACTCCCCACTGTCCCCACCACCACAGACTTAATTTGGCTTCCTTTTGGAACTTGGAATTCCATTCCCCTCTTGTCTACATGGTGAACTTGAACTCATTCTTGAACTTCAGCTTAACTGTTGTCTTCTCTGTGAAAGCATCCCTGAAACCCACAGGTGGAATCGCCCCCTCTCACGTGTTCCCATAACTCATTATTCTATCACTTGCCATCCTGAGTTACAGTCAGCCATTTACCTGGGCTTCCCCTCCAAAACTGTGAACACCTCAAGCTTGGATAAGGCTTTATCTGTATCCTCAGAAGCCAGCCTAGTTGACAGCACATTGTACCACTCAAAAACATGTGTGTGGAATGAGTGAATATGAGACAGACAAGCAAGCTTGTGGTGAGAGTTTTCAGGGAGCTACTCCTGACTCTTGTGGCAGAGAAGGTGTATCCTTCACAATGAGGCCTGGAGAAGGGCTACAGTGACTTTGGAGCTAAGTCTTGAGGATAATCAGGTCCAAGGTACAGGGATAATGTGCAGAACGCATTTAGAGAATTACAAGTGGGACTACAGAATGGAGTGAAAGGTGGGGTGCAGTGCGAGATGAGGCTGGAGAGAGGGCAAGTCTCAGATCATGGGGGCTCCTGTATGCCAAAGTAAAGAGGTGATGGGGAGTCACTGAAAGGCTTTACATAATGAAGAGATCAGATCAGATCAGCTCTGGGTTTTAGGAAGATCACTAATGTGAATAATAATGATAATAATAATGACAGCTAAACTTCATTTATTAAGTACTTACGTCTCAGATACAGTGCCAAGCATTTTATAAGGGTCACAGCTTGGATTTGAACCGTGGCAATTTGATGTCAGAGCTGATGCTCCTAACCACCAGGTTACAGTGCTTTGACTGGAGGCACAAAGATGTTAGGGGACTATTGAAGGAATTCAGATGAAAAATAAAGTGCATAAACCATAAAAAAGAGCAAAATCATGTCCTTTGCAGCAACATGGATGCAGCTGGAGGCCATTATCCTAAGCAAATTAATGCAGGAACAGAAAACCAAACACTGCATGTTCTCACTTATAAGCAGGAGCTAAACATCAGGTACTCATGGAAATAAATATGTCAACAATAGAAACTGGGGACTGCTAAAGGAGAGAGGGAGGAAGAAGGCAAGGATTGAAAAAGTAACTATTGGGTACTATGCTCAGTGCCTGCATGACTGAATCATTTGTACCTCAATCTCCAGTATCATGCAATGTAGCCTGGTGACAAATGTGCACACGTACCCCCTGAATCTAAAATAAATATTGAAAAAAAATAAAGTGCATAATCTGTCATGGGATTAAGGGGAAAAAAGAAAAATGGAAAAGTGCCAAGGCTGTGGTATTAGGAAGGGTGGGTTAAGAGATAAAAAGGAGAGAGGATTCTTAGGATTTGGAGACCAGACAAATGTGGGATAAAGAAGTGGGAGAAATGAAGATGTCTTCCAAATTTCTGGTTAGAGGATCAATATGGATGTTGACATTATTCACTGAGATAAAAGAAGAGTGGGATAGGCCGGGCATGGTGGCTCACCTGTAATCCCAGCACTTTGGGAGGCGAAGGCGAGTGGATCATTTGAGGTCAGGAGTTTGAGACTAGCCTGGTAAAACCTCATCTCTACTAAAAATACAAAAAATTAGCTGGGCCTGGTGGTGGGCGCCTGTAATCCCAGTTACTCAGGAGGCAGAGGGTGCAGTGAGCCAAGATTGAGCCACCGTACTCCAGTCTGGGCAATAGGGCGAGACTCAGTCTCAAAAAAAAAAAAAAAAAAAAAAAAAGGGATATTATTGTGATGAATAAAGTTATGAATTCTTTTATTTCTTCTTTTTCACTGTCCCTGTGCAAATTTTAAAGAGAAAGGCATGAGCTCTCAAAAAGACCACAATGATGCTTGTAGAATTGCTCTATCTAAACTCTATACAAGCAGCGGGTTACAGAGTTCATTAAGGAATACAATTTTCCATTTGGCGGTAGTTCCAATGTTAGATAGACTGACTCTGATGCAATAATAAACATATCTTATGAGTACCAAAGGTAGACTTTTCAATATTTTCTCTGTCTAAAAAAATCAGACCATTTCAATTTCTCATTTGGTCAAATAGAGGGGTTATTAAGTTCATTACCAAAGGTCTTATTTTTGGCTGTATACTTTTAGAGTGGAATAGAAGTCATGCAGGAGATTTCAGTCCTTCAGAACAGGACAGTGATGAGAACACTGTATCCAGGGCAACCAAGAGTTCAGCCTTTTCAGTCCATAAATAATCATTCCTCAGCTTGCCCTTTGTCATGTTGGTCTCCAAGCTACTTCATGACAGAATGAGCTCGATCAGGAGGCCACTGTTCTCTTTCTTACTTGCAGTTTAAATGACTGCTGTGGAATATTTTATAAGAAAGGCAATGTTTCAATTCTATTGCAAATTGTACTGGTAAAAATCTGCAACTGACTCTTATGATCTTAGCTTGGCTACAAGGATACTCTAACCAGAGTAACCAGAAGTCAGATATTTTTCTGGGTGGGTGGATACTTTTTGGCACCAAGGCTGCCAGAGGTGTTATGTATGCTTGATAGTTGTGTTTAATGAAAGCACAATTGAGGCGAGAGAAACCTGAAGGTAGGCAAGGTAGGGATAAAGAGCATTAATCCCCCCATCAAACCAAATGGAATTTCTCCATGAAGACTTGTGTAAATTCTCCCCAGAGCACAGAAATCTCACCTTCCATGGGATATCCAGATATCCAGTGGATAACACTCATTTGTCAACTGAGTCACCACATCATGGTGGTCAGGAGCCCAGACTTAGGAGTCAGACCAGGTTAGGTCTGATTCACTTTACTCAAGAGCCTCCTTACTCAAGAGCTCTGCAACAGTGCTTACCACACAGAGTAGCCATGTAACTACTAGTAAACTACTAGTAAACTAGATAACATGCAAGGCATTAGGTGCCAGGGCCTCTGAGATTTCCAAGATCTACAAAGATGTTGGAGACCTGGAAAAAACTGGCTTTAAAATATGAAAAGCAAATCACAAAATTCATATGTATTTAATTAAATACTTAAAACCTAACTTATCCACTGTCAACTATACTTCAACTCAATCTTTATATAGTTTATATATCTTTATATAAATGAGTAAAAGTTATTTTATGTTTTCTTTAAAAATTTTATAGCAAAAACATATTTACTTTTGGATGAAAGTATATTTTAGTCGGTTTGCTATGATATTGAATGTAGCCTTATAAGTAAACGTTTCTTAGGCCTGTGGAGTTCTCAAAATGGCTCTAGGTACTTAAAGAAACGGTAGCTCTAATTATCATTATCATACAAATGATTTTATTATTCTGCTTTATGACATTTATTGTGCTGTACTGAACTGTTCCACTGATGTTTATGCTCTCTCTTTCCAATTAAGTTGTAAGGTCCCTGAGGACAGTATTGTAGAGAATGGACTGAGTTAAAAAAACTGGGCTCTGCTCTAGGCTGCGCCACTGATCAGGTGTGGAAGCTTGGACCCACGCTTCAGTTTCTTCACCTGAAAAACAGGAAGACTAAGACCTGTTCCAACTCCTCTGCTGGGCCATAGTGAGGGCAATGGGCCATACTGAAGTGCTTTAACTATGGAAACACATGGGAATATAAGCTTCTGAAGCATCCACAGTGCCTATCATAGCCCATTAGCCACAGGGAAGAGTCAGTGAACATCTGGTGACTTCTACAGAAGGTTCCTTTCTGTCTTCATATCCAAGCAATACTTGTATAACTATAGTCTTTTCCTCTGTGTTCATTCATTTCATACATATTTATTTAACAAATATTGAGCCTCTTGTATGTGCCACAGGGCTTGTACTAGGAACAGGGGATACAATGGGACACCCAGTGTCTACAGTAAAATTGTTCTTTTTGTTCTTTCAATGTGTGGTTTGATACATCATCATACAAAGCTTTTCTGAAGGTAAATAAAACAATTTAAGAAAAGACTGTCATCTTCTAATTTCTGTCCCCCGTTCTAAAACACTATTTCAGAATGGACTCTGATTATTTCTCATAGGGAGTATTCTCATTTTGGTCCTGTCTTTTCCAGACAAAGCTGGGATTTGTTAGAAAAAAGCTTGCTCCTTGTTAAGCAATGAAACTTGCTCCTTGTTAATCAATGAGAGGAAGCTGCAAAGCCAGGGACTCACGGGTGGCAGGCAGGAGTTCCAGGTGGTTGTGTCGTCACTGCTGGTACTTATGCTGACATTACAGTTGTCCACCTGGGAGGCACTCAGGCCATGGGAAGTCCCAGCATCCTCCAGTTCTTCATTTTGTTGCCGCCGTAGGCTTGCCAGCATCTGTAACTCGGATTCACTCATCTGGCTCGGCTGATAGTTTCGCCAGTCATATTCCTGACCACGAGAGAGGAAAATAACAAAGGGTCATTTGGCCTTTGCTAATTCTATGGCTATTAACAATGCCACAGGCTTAACCCCTGCAGCAGCTCCCCAATTGGCAGAGGCCCAAATCCCTAACATGCCTCCATGCACTACCTGCCCCGTCCATTATACCGCCTCCTGTCCGTTTGCTCCTCACACGCCAGCCACTCTGTCCTTCATTAAGGTCCTCAAAAGCATCAGAGTCCTGTCTGCCTTAGTCCTGTGCACATGAAAATCCCCTCTGCCTCGTGGTCTGGGTAATGCTTAGGCTCCCTTCAGGTCCTCAATTATGTATCACTTCCTCAGGGAAGCCTTTCCTGACAACCATAAACTGGGTCAGCTCCTTTATGATGCCCTCTCAGAATCTTAAAATGTTCACTTTTAGCATTAATCACAGTTGCAGTGATGGAATTGTTTCTGGAGTTGGCAGGTTTGCTGTGAGCTCTATAAGGGCAAGCACCACAACTGTTTTGCTCTCACTGCCTTTCCTAGGTCTGGTGCCTAGTAGGTACTGAACCAGTTTTTGTAGATTAAGTAAAAAAACAAAAACTAAAAGCAGTTTTTAAAAAAACATTTGCCATTTTAAAAAGCACAGTTTATGAGTGAATTGATGAATTTCATCATTGTAAACATAAATGACCAAATTTATTCAGCTTGCAGTACGATTGAGAATGACTAGTATTGGTAAAAGCCATCAAATAAAATTTGAATGTAGGCCGGGCGCGGTGGCTCACGCCTGTAATCCCAGCACTTTGGAAGGCCGAGGCAGGCGGATCACAAGGTCAGGAGATCGAGACCACGGTGAAACCCCGTCTCTACTAAAAATACCAAAAATTAGCCGGGCACGGTGGCAGGCGCCTGTGGTCCCAGCTACTCGGGAGGCTGAGGCAGGAGAATGGCGGGAACCCGGGAGGCAGTGCTTGCAGTGAGCCGAGATCACGCCACTGCACTCCAGCCTGGGCGACAGAGCAAGACTCCGTCTCGAAAACAAATAAACAAACAAACAAAATTTCGAATGTAAGATGGGAACCTGTAAGGTCTGAAAGCCTGGAAGATCTCATAGCTCCAACCAAGGTGGATTCACTGTATATGTCATCTATCAGGTACTTTTGGAAACATACTACTACTATAGATCTTTAGATGCTAGTATAAATATTATTTCACGGTATAGGTGGAAATTGGCATATAGAATTTTCAAAACTTTCCCTTCCTTTCTCTCTGGCATAAACTAGATTTGACAACAAACATTAATTTCAACATTACTAAAATATTAGCATCACATACGAGCAGTGTGATTTACATGCAGAACTGCCATATAACTTAAAAGCAATTTGAAAATTTTCTTATACATCTGGAAACACTGGTTGTACTAACAAGGATTTTTTCCCAAGACACCCTAGAATTTTAAAGATATTTATATCTCTACATACACTTTCTTAGAGGACTCTCTGGCTTCTTTTCTGCCTCACAGGAATGTAAAAAGTTAAAAAATAGATAATTTTGAAAAAAATTCTTGGAGTTCCTATGACATTAAATGCTTTATAATAAAGCATTATTATCATCATAATTTGGGGTTTATAAAAGCTTGTTATCTGATAATGTGATGTGGAGACTTCCTAAAAAGTTGCCAGTGGAAACTCAGTTAAATCCTTATAGTTCATGGCACAAGCAGCCTGGCACTGTGAGGAGCCATGCAATCTTTAATAGATATTTCATGAGCACTTAATATGCTTTCAGAGTTCTTGGGGGGCAACATAGGTATCATAAGAAGAAGAATAAAATTTATATCCCAATGAAAAATGCAAAAGTAAAAAAGGAAACAGAAATAATTTAAATTCAAAAGAAGTAGTCGAGGGGACAATAAACACATACAAAGATGTTCAGCATCCTTGTTATTAGAGAAATACAAATCAAAACCACAATGAGATACCTTTATACCCATTAGGATGGTTACAATAAAAAAGAGACAATAACAAGTGTTGGCAAGGATGTGGAGAAACCGAAACCCTCATACAGTATTGGCAGAAAAGTAAAATGGTGCAGCCACTTTGGAAAACAGTTTTGGCAGTTCCTTAGAATGTTAAACAGGTGAGTTACCATGTGACCCAGCAATTCACTTCTAACCTTATACCAAGAAAACTGAAAACATATGTTCACACAAAACTTACACACAAATGTTCACAGAAACATTATCCATAATAGCCAAAAAGTGAAAACAACCAAATATCTATCAACTGAGGAATGGATTTTTGTTTATCCACATAATGGAATATTATTCAGACTAAAGAGTAATGAAGGGCTGGATGAACTTTGAAAATATTATGCTATTTGAAAGAAGCCAGGCACAAAAGACCACATATTGTATGATTTACTTTATATGAAATGTCCAGAATAGGCAAATTCACAGAGACAGAAAGTAGATTAGAGGATGGCTGGGCTGAAGGAAAGGGAAATGGGAAGTGACTGCTAGTGGGTATATGCTTTCTTTTTGGAGTGATGAAAATGTTCTGAAATTAGGTCAAAATGATGGTTACAGAATCTTGTGAATATACTAAGAACTCCTAAATTTCATACTTTAAAAGAGTGAATTTTATTGCATACAAATTATATTTCAATTAAAAAAAAAGCAGCTTGGTAATCAGATGTGAACATGAGAATACCAGCTGCTTGATTTTAGCTGCAGCAGTGAACAAGTAACTTGCTGTTCTTCAGTTTTTCGGTCAAGAAGTGGGATTAAGCGTTCTAATGTGTCACACGGGTATGTTAGTTGGCTCATCATTGCCAATACATACTTTTACAATGAAAAAGACATTTTATTTTAATTTTCACAATTTTTCTTAAGAAGAAAGCCTTAATATATACTTCATATGATTAAATCTTTCGTTCGATTTACTTATTTAATCCACAAGGCTGTACTGTGCCCGAAGAACAACCCTGGGTTCTAGGAGAGAAGAATAAGAGAGGATGTGGCAGTGATTAACCCAGACAAATCTAAGCCTGGGCCCTAGTTCCACCAATTGCCAGCTATAAATGACTAGGAAAATTATCTAACCTCTCTATGCATCAACTTCTTCATCATGGGGACCACAGTACATACCTCACAGGATTTTTGGTGAACTAAATGAAATAATATTACATCAAATGCTTAGTAGAGGCACCTGACAAACAAATATACTAGGGAGTCTCCAAATGTATTATTTGTGTATTATTTGTACTTTTAATGGAAAGTGTTTGAATGTGTACTTTGTAATATATGTTTATTTATGAATTAAATATATGCATGACTATTTTAAAATCATATGTAGAGTATAAAACATACACAAAAATGGAATTAAAATGCTTAGGATTAAAAAGACAAAATTATTTTCAATTTTTCTTCCTGAATCTGAATGGGTTGTCTTTGGTACACACTTTCAGGGATGAGCACAGCCCTCTTAAGAGACCACTGAGTTGGCAGTCAATACATACAGTCCCTGTTATTATTATTTTTTCCGCTCATTTTCTCTGTCCCCCTTCTTCCAGTCTTTCATTCATTCTGTAATATGCTAGGAACTGGGAGCACAAAGAAAACAAGACATACTTCTGTCCTCATAGAGTTCACAGTCTACAAAGGGAGACTTGAGAGGTATTATATAACTGGAATTCTAATGTACTGTGAGAAATACCACAACAGAGGTATGAGTAAGACGTCTGTGGAATGCAGCACAGATGTGACTAACCACCCAGTGGAATTATAGAAAATCTCACAGAAGTCTAAGGTGGCATTTGAGAGTAATTAAATTTGTTGACAAACGGAGTTAGTGGCCTTCAGAAGGACTCCCACCACTGGCAGGCAGTATTGAAGCTGAGGCTGAAGGAATAGGTAGCTGGGACATTCCCTATATTCCACTGCAATAATGGAAATAGATTGATTCATTAATTTATTCTATAGAAACTTACTGAGACCCTATTATGTGCCAGGCACTGTTGATGCTATATTTGCTTAAAACTCTGCATTTCCATGACTTTATTTCATACAACAGCAAAATGTATTCTGACAACACGTTGGAAGGGGCAGCCAAAATCCAGCAGAGAGAAGAAAGCAACTTTCCCCAGCATCACCAATAAAGCAACTGGTGGTGGAGTCAGGTAATTAACTTAGTCTTCCGAAATGTTTTTGATTCGCAATCTCTTAAATCATTTCAAAATCACCAGAAAGGCTAAATCATTTATTCGTTATTTTTAAGAAGCTTTGCAATAAAGTCTTTGCATTAAAGTGGACTCCAGCACAAGATGTTATCTAACTAAATTATACCACTGCTGAGAGGCAAAGTGGCTTATGTAATACTATCTCTGAAAGGCTCAAAATGTTATGTATAACTCAATTTCATCTCAAAATATCCTTGTAGGAAAGAGGGGAGACATTATCAATCAGATTTGTCCTGGGAACGAGGCAATGGGCTGAAGGCTATACACAATTCAGCTGTGCTCAGATTCGCAGGCCAGTCCTTCGCTCTCCAAGCCATTCAAGTCATTCGTTTTCACTGATCTTTCTCCAGACATTACTGGGAGCCTAAGCCAGTGAAGTTACAAAGACGATTAAGATATGGCCTTGCTTTCATACACCCTACATCTATCAGGGTAATTGAGAGCTATAAAGAAGGAATTCCAAAATAAGGTAGTATATGTTGAGGTATAGTATTAATGATCACATAGGTCCTTGATAATGATTAAAAGGAAAACTGATAACTCCAGCAAAAACATAAAACATATCAAACAGAAACAACCTTTCAACTTGACGCCCTTAGCCCAATCTATTCCTTAGCTGCTAGGACAGAATAGTTTAATCAATCAACTATCTGATGATAGAAGTTTGGGAGCCTCAGATAGGAACCAGTTCTGCTAAACGTCGGGTGACACAAGGCTAAATCTACAGTGGAGGTGTGGAGAAAAATGAGACGTGGCCATGGGATAAGATCAGACCAAGAACCTCACTCTGTTCTTTATGGGTTGAAGGGGAATAAAATTGGGAGAAAACTGGGATGTTACTTTTGTTCTGGAGCCTATAAAATCGGTGAGACTCTTTCAGTATCAGGCTTGCATTGTGACAGTGCCTGACAGTCATGGCCCAGGAGACATGATGTTGCAAAAACTTTTAATACAAGGACTATCAAACAATCTCCACCTTTGTATTTTAAAAAAATTATTCCCAGTGTAACTTTTTAAAAAAGCACTACTACAAAGGAAATGGTAGCTGTTAGGATATATTATTAAAAACAACATAAGAGAAGGGAGATATGCAAAATGGTCTGGCATTTCAGAAAAGAGAAAGACCATTTTGTGGAGGATCAGTTAAACCTTCATAAAGGATGGAGGAGATGGTCCCTAAGAAGGGGCTTGAAGGAGAAGGAGGGCAATATGGCAGCAAGTTCCAACCATCAGGCAGAAAAACAGGGGGCAACTTGGAAGTAGGGAGCTTGTGTTCATATCAAATAATTAAATAGACTATCAAGTAATACTTATACATTACTGTTTCAGCAATGAAGTCAGTAACATTGTTCCAAAGCACCAAGGATAAGAATACCTATAATTTCACTTTGGGAGGCCGAGACGGGCGGATCACGAGGTCAGGAGTTCGAGACCATCCTGGTGAATACGGTGAAACCCCGTCTCTACTAAAAAATACAAAAACTAGCCGGGCGAGGTGGCGGGCGCCTGTAGTCCCAGCTACTCGGGAGGCTGAGGCAGGAGAATGGCGTAAACCCAGGAGGCGGAGCTTGCAGTGAGCTGAGATCCGGCCACTGCACTCCAGCCTGGGTGACAGAGCAAGACTCTGTCTCAAAAAAAAAAAAAAAAAAAAAAAAAAAAAGAATACCTATAATTTATTCTAAACCTTAAGAGACCAAATGGCTTCCCTTTCCCTGCCCAAGTTTTATTAAAAGTCTAAGATTCTACCAAAAGATATATTCTTAATAGCTTCCAAATGGAAATCACCCACATGCCCATCAACAGTAGAACGGATACAAAAAGGATGATATAATCACAAAGAGGAACACAATACAGCAGTGAAATGAGTGATGTATTGAATCTCATGAACAAAATGCTAAGTGAGAGAAGCCAGACACCAAAGAGTACATATTGGTAAAATCAAACATGGGGATAATTAGTTGTGAGGAAGGAATAGTGACAGGGAGGGAGCACAATGGGGCTTCTGGGGTTCTGGTCTTGCTCTTTCTTGATCCAGAAGATGGTTACATGGGTGTGTTCAGTTTATGAAAACTCATCAACATATAGGCTTATAATACGCACACATCTCTCCGATCAACAACAAAGTCTAAGGCTCACTTGTGAATCACTGGAAAATTCAATCTAAACAGTCTCAGCAGGGGAAAAAAATGCATTTTGTAAATGCAGCTGGGGAGCCAGTATCACTGGTGGTTTGAAATTTATATTTATTAAAACTTTATAGCTGTCATTAGAAAGTTCTGGAAGATGTTTTTGGACCCCAACATGACAGTAGGAAAAGTACTAGAAGTCCATTTTCCAAAGCTAATTTTAAACTTTAACTGCCATTTGAATTCGAGGATTAATCTTCTCTCTATTGCTATTTGCAGACAGTGTTTAATCTCCACAGTGACATTTTAAATAATAGCTGATGGTAAATTAGTGTTCCAGGGCATCTCTTCACTAGCATTCCTGAAAATTTGTTTCAGATTCTTGAGCTAGGCATCACACCCAAGAGTTTAACCTGATTCATTGGGGATGTAGGCCCAATAACAAAAGGAATGGAGAGAAGACAGTAGCCACAAGCACAGCTGTAAGTGACACATACTTGTGCACATAGTTCATTCACAATGTATGGTAGCTTTTAGCACACATCTCTACCATGCAAAAGAGTAAATTAAAACTTAAAGACCAAGCCACAGCACAACTTGAAAAATTTTACTAAATTTAAGGGATGCTATATTGAGTTACATAGCAGGAATCAGGAGTTAGGCCATAATCAGCTGGTCAGAATCTAGATCGTGTGCTATGTTCATGGCAGGCACATGGACCTAGGCATAACCAGACTTGATGCTGCCTTTTAATTATCTGTCATAAGCATTTTAGAATGTGACCCTGAAGACATTTCATAAGCCTGGCTCAACTCATACTTCATTAACTATGCACATCACTCACTCAAGAATGTCTCAGGTAGAGGATTCTTGGGTAATTAAATCAACTGGTGGCAAAATTCCTTGTAAAGAGATAGATAACTTTCCATCTCACACATCTCTCTCTTCTTTGGGGAGGAACATGCATGAAAGGTTTTGTAAAAAGTATTTTTATATTGATGTGCTATATTTATATAGAACAACCTTTTACTCTATGACCTATATAGAAATATACTTCCATACATTTTGCTGTGATAGCTTGCTAATTTTCAGAAAGAATTCTCTGACAAATAGAACTGAACTCTTCCTACTAACCTTAAAGTGAACTGAAAAACAAATTTTAATTTTCCCATGCCTATCTTCTGAGTTCGGGGTACGTCTCAAGCTTAACAATGAACTATATACTAGAAGGAATATAGTAAAATCAAACTGAATAGGTTTCATACTATATTCAAGGATATGCCATCTACGGGGCAACTGTAGCCTTGTACATGGGACAAGCATAGTAGCCATTCAATAAATGGTAGTTTAAGGTATTATTTAAAGAACCAGCAGGAAAATTATTACTGAGACTGTTTACAGAAATGAAAATAGAGGAGGTAAGCCAACTGATATGTCTGGAGTGGGAAGAAGATAACTTTAAGTAAGCTTGAACTGTTTTAGAATGTAAAGCTTTGGTTGAATAATGACAGACATACCAACATTTGTGTGTGCTTTTGCATATTAAAATACTTTAAAGCATAAAGTGGCAAGAGAAGTTAAGTTGTCACATGATCATGGAATTTTTTTCAGTGGACTCTAATTGGGGGTAGCAGCCCATTGTGGTGGAAGGTGCCCTGGTTTTTCTGTCCCTAACTCCTGGATTTGACACTGCTTTGTCACAATCTAGACAACAGTGAGGTGGAGTCTTTCTGCTTCCTTGTCTGTCATATAGGAACAATAAGGCCTCTTGTGAGGGTTGGAGATAAAGACGAGATAAAGTAAGCAGCACCTTGTAGAAGGCCTGGCATATTGGAGATACCTCAAACCATTAAAGTCACATAAAAGCTTCTGAGTCAAGGACTTCAGATCTCAGTGCTTTTAGGAAATACACTCAGCTTAGTACCTTTTCCATGAAGAGGTGAATACGACTTGCTCCTATTTAAAACTTGGAAAACCAAGACAGCAGAGAAGATAAATGTCTTCAATAAATATTTGATGAGTAGGATGCTAACCTTAGCACTAGAATATTAAAGAATTGACAGTGAACCATCATAGTGTTGGTTAAACAGCCAACTCATACTTCTGATAGCACCTTAATGTCTGTCAATTCTTTCTAATTACAATTTCTGAAACTTTTGAGAACTTGAAATTTCTCCTCTTCATTAGAATAATGGGCGCATTCTTTGCATACCAAGCTGCTCAGAAACGGAGATATCAAAATGTCTTATTGACTTCTGCTATTCCATACCATTACCCAAAATTTGAACCATAATTCCATTTTACTTATTTAAAAATACTTCTACTCCACACCATTTTGCCTTTGCAACCATTACATTAAACATTAGCTACAAAGAAAATGAAAGAAACAAACCGTTCTGTAGCACGGCAAGGCTTTGGTCTGAAAAATATTTAAAAAGAAAGCAGAGGGATAGGAACAAGTTACACCTGGAAAATTTCAATGCCTAATTCAAATACTTTTACTGGCAGTGGAAATGTTATTTAATCACCAAATTCTGCAGTTTCAGCAATATCCCCAGCAGTGCACTGACAGACAAAACTGAGATAATGACCTTGTCTTTTCTGAGACAAGAAATGAGTGCAGTTTTGACAAAACATCAAACATCAGACTGTTTTCCAAAAGCTATTGGTAGGAGTGTCCCACTTAGTAAAGGAAACATTATCACCATGGTTAGCATTATGGTTTATGAACTGCTACTAGTTGTGCCCAAATTCAATTCAAGACCTCAAGCAGGAAGCTACACATCTGCAACTTAGCTGTGTGAACAAGGTAGACACACAGAGGGTAGTCTCTGGGGAATGATCAGAGAGATACTGCTTCCTGCTTATAAATAAATATTTTTCTCTCTTTAGGGTATCCCTGAGAACATGCCAATATGTTACCTGGCAGAAGGCACACAGAAACTCACTCTGTTAGCACTTGATTCAACTATAAATAGCGAGCAGGAAGCACACAACCACAGAGCCACCACCCTTACAGAATAGTATCTGTAATTAATTTATGGAATTTTATGAATTTGAAAAGGTTTCATTTGCTTTAGAATGCCAGTCATACTGGTTTATATTTCTGCCTAACCACTCAGCAAAAGGTAGAAGAAAGTATACTTCAGATTAGGGGCTAGGTGTTCTACATGCGCTATCTAATTTACACTCAAAACAACCCTGTGGGATAGGTATTATTTTCTCCATTTTATAGATGAGGTAACTGAGGCTCAAGGACATTAAGAAATGTATCCAAGGTTGCATAGATAAAAAAGAACAAAGCCAGGACTCAACTCCAGGCCTGTCTGATTCCAGCTGGTGCTCTGAGCCATGGTGTCCACTGCTTTTGACTTTTCAGTCATGGAGAATGAAAATGTAGATAGCTTTGACAGAGGGTTCTGTTTGGGGAAGGCTGTTTATCAAGTGACCAGGGCAGCATGAGGCCAGTGGGCACATGTGGTAGAAACTGCTAAAGGAGGGAGAACCACCGCTAAGTGAACCTGCACAGTTGGCCAGGGCAATGAACATATGTCTAATACACAGGGTGACCTGACTCTGAAACAGGTGTTTGGAAATAATGCATGTTGTTGTAGCTGAAGGGACAGAAGGGTCAGAAAGACATTTATGGATTCTTCAAACAATGGGGTATTGTTGGAAAAACAGTTGCAAATGGCACATTTGAGTGGCAAATGGAAAGAGAGACAGATGGCTTCAACAAAGAGTATTATATACCCTAGAAAAGGCAGAATTTTATATAATGAAACAATGTTTTAAAAATATTAAAATAATTTACAAATTCATTTTTTCTCTAAGTTTATACAGCACAAATTGTATAGACTTCTATTACTTTAAAAAATGTGATGATAGATTTTCTCCAGTACTAAGTTCAAATATATCAGGGCAGAAATGAAACTAATTCTTTTACATTATCCAAAGGAAATAGCTTGATAATTAAAGGGAAAAATGTTCTCACACTATTCTATGGCCTAAAATATATTCAAAAGTGTCCTTCCATAATTCAGTTTTGATTTTCAAAAATGGAGATGTGAAGGTTAAAGTCAAAAGTTACATGGCTCATTTTACAATTCTTTTCCTATTAAAAGTCATGTCTCTTTTTTTTCTAAAGAGAATACCTGAATTTATAATTGGTAGCATGTTTGGTCTTTCTTATGAAACTAAGCATTCTTTAGTAAGCTCAAACGTTTTCTGGAGCTACAAAGCCTGTTATATAAGTCTTTTGTTTGTTTGTTTAAAGAAACACATAATGACATTTGCTGGTTTAAAATGATTCGTTCAAAATTGTTTGAATACAGTTATACGTGCGAAAAAGTTTAATTACCAGCTATCTACATGGTTGCAATATTACCCAGAGGGTTGTACTTCTTTCTTAATTAAAAATATTTGAACCTAATAATAGATAACTCTATTAAAATATGAATAAAACATTGCAAAGAACAAGTTTACCAAGCAGTTAGCAAATCATTTTCAGTAAGCATTCTTTAAGAATTACTAGTACTCTTCCATATCATGGGATTAGGACAGTTCTCTTGTATCTCCTTTTATAAGAGTCTTATTTTCCTTTATCTTCAAGTTGCTTCACATTGGCACTTTGCAAGAGCACAGATTTTCAATGGGATGTCTACTTACAATTCCTGATTGCAGTACCTTGATTGCTAAGTTGACGGCTAAGTTCCTTCCATGGTCTTTCACAGTACTTATCATGGTTTATAATTAATTCACGAACAATTTGTTTATGTCTACCTCCCAACAGACATGTAAACCTCTGAGGAAAGAGGCCTTATCTGTCTTAGTCAACTGTTACATGTCTAGCACCTGGGAGAATATCTGGCCTGGTAGGTGCTCAATAGAAAAGGAGATGTCCTTACTTATCCAGAAGTAGAGCCAAAAGAGCTGTATTCCATCATCTAGAGGGCCTTTATTTTAGAGACACAGCTTAGGTGATAGAAATCACCAACATGTTAGTGCTCTAAATATATGAACTACAATGCCAGCCAGCAAAGATGATTTTGCACCTACATTCATAGTAATATTAGAAAGACTTCTAGTCCCACAATCTTTCTCAAAATTTTCTTCTTGCATCAAAGACATTTCCTATGACTCACACTAATAGTATTCTTCTAGGCCTGACTGGACTTACGATGTCTGTGTTAGAGTTCAATACCGGAGCTACAATAGTCAAAGCATTAAATCTTAACTACCATGAAATAAAGAAAAACTTCCATTCAAATTAAGTCCATTTGTGGAGGAAATCAGGCAAGAAAAAAGAAATAACAGGCATCCAGACTGGAAAGGAAGAAGTAACCTATCTCTATTTGCAATGACATGATCTTGCATATAGACACACCACATTAAATTAAAAAAAAAAAAAAACTACTAGAAGTAATAAATTCACCAAGGTTTCAAGATACAAAATCAACATACAAAAATCAATTGTATTTCTATACATTAGCAATGAACAAATCAAAATAAAATTAAGAAAACAATTCCATTCACCATAGCATCAAAAAGAATAAAACACTTAGAAATAAAAGATGGCAATATTTCCCAAACTGATCTACAGATTCAGTGCAATCCTTATCAAAATCCCAGCTGCCTTTTTCACAGAAATTGACAAGGTGATCCTCAAATTCATGTGGAAATGCAAGGGACCCAGCATAGCAAAAACAATGAAGAAAAGGAAGAGCAAAGTGGAAGGATTCACATTTCTTGATTTCAAAGCTTACTATAGAGCTACAGTAATCAAGACAGTGTGGTATTGGCATATGAATAGATATATAGATCAATGGAATAGAATTGGGAGACCAGAAAAACAACTCTTACATGCATGGTCAATTTAATGGGGAAAACATAGTCATTTCAAAAAATGGTTCTGGGACAACTGGATATTCATGCAAAAAAAAAAAAAAAAAGAAAAAAAAAATAGGTGGACCCATCCCCCAACACCACATATGAAAAATTAGATCAAAATAGATCATAGAAATAAACTTAAAGCTAAAGTTATAAAACGCTTAGAAGAAAACACAGGAATAAACCTTTGTGGCTTTGGATTAGGCAGTTGTTTCGTAGCTACAATACCAAGTGCACAAGCAACAGAAGAAAAAAAAAATAGGTAAACTGAATTTCATCAAAATTAAAAACTTTTGTGCTTCAAAAGACATCATAAAGAAATTCATAGAAAACCCACAGAATAAAAGAAAATACCTGCAAATCATATATCTAATAACGGACTTTTATCTAAAATAAATATAAAGAACTACAACTGAACAATAAAAAGACAACCCAATTAGGCAAAAGATTTGAATATGCATTTCTCCAAAAGAGATATGCACATGGCTAATGAGCACATGAGAAGATGCTCAACATCATTAGTCATGAGGGAAATGGATATCAAAATTACAGTAAGATACCACTTCACACCCACTAGAAAGGCCTTAATGTAAAAAATAGACAAGAAACATTGACTAGGACATGGAGACACTGGAACCCTTGTGCATTCCTGGTTGGAATGTAAAATGGTGCAGCTGCTTTGGAGAAAGTTTGGCATTTCCTCAAAAGTTAAACATAGAGTTCCATATGACCCAGAAATTCCACTCCTAGGTGTGTATACTCAAGAGTATTGAAAACATATACCCATGTGAAAACTTGCACACAAATGTTCATAACAGTATCATTCATAACTGCCAAAAAGTAGATACCCCTCAGATGTCCATCAACTGATAAATTAATAAACAAATACGGCATATCCATACCATGGGTTCAGGTATAAAAAGGAATGAAGTGATGCAACATGGATGAACCTTGAAAACAGTATGCTAAATGAAAGAGGTCATACACAAAAGGCCACATATTATATGATTCTATTTATATGAAATGTCCAGAATAGGCAAATCCATACAGACAAAAAATAAATTAGTGATTGTCAAGAGTTTGTGGGGAGGAGTAATGAGGAGTAACTACTACTGGGTATGGGGCTTCTTTTGGGATGATGAAAATGATCTAAAATTAGATAGTGGTGATGGTTGCACAACTCTGTGAACACACTAAAAACCAGTGAATCGTACACTCTAAGAGGATGAATTCTATGTTGTGTGAATTTAGTCTCAATAAAGTAGTTATTTTTAAAAAGTCACCCCATGGGTCTCTGGGATCTGGGGAAAAATCCCTTTGTGAGTTAGTAAGCATACAGCACTCTGAGGAAACTCATTTTCACAGATTCTTAGCTGCAAATACCAAGTGGAGAAAATGCTGTTGTCTAAAAGGTGTCTATGGAAGAATATTCCATTCTCATTGTAAATTTGCTTTGAAATGAGGCACACCGCTTTATGACTTCAATTATTTTGTATCCTGTTAAACTAAGATGATCACATTCACAAACATGAGACATAGATGGTAACGATCATGTGGGCTGAGATATAATTTTTTTTTTTTTTTGAGCCAGGGTCTTGCCTGTCATCCAGGCTGGAGTGCAGTGGTGTGATCATGGCTCAGTGCAGCCTTGAACTCCTGGGCTCAAAAATTCCTCCTACCTCAGCCTTCCAAGTAGCTGGGACTACAGGTGCACATCATCATGTGAAAGAAAAATAATTTTCTTTATTTTTTTTTTTGTAGAGAAGAGGTCTTTGTTGACCAGGCTGTCTCCAACTCCTAGGCTCCAGTGATGCTCCTGCCTCAGCTGCCCAAAGTGCTGGGATTACGGGTGTCAGCCACCACATCCAGCTGAGACACAACATTTTATTGGTCTGAGTTTTGATACTGAGTTCAAACTTCTCTGCATGTATGGGAAGCAAGGCCTTTATACCTTTAAACCCTCAAAGATTAAGTTCCTTCCCCTTCTTCATCCCTTGGAAATGATTGCTCTGAGTCAGTCCCCTTAACCGTAAAATGGAATGAATATTCTCATAGTGTTCCTTTGAGGAAGAAGAGACATACCAGGCTTGTGCTTTGTGGTTTCTGGAAACTGTCTTATCAGGAAAGCCTCTTAAATGAAGATAACAGGTGAGAGTAAGTCCCTGGCTCTTCCTCCAAACTTTGCTCTCTTTGTTCCTTTTATTATTTCCTGGTATTATTAGAGAGAACTATTTTTTAGGTAGTGTACTTTGTTGAGTACTTCAAGTTCATTTGTGCCTGAAGTTTCCAAACTTATCTTTGTGCACTTGTTCTACTTCTACAGAAAAAATAAAAAGATCGAAAATCATTAAATTTTTGGATATACAGGATGACAGACTCTATCTAATAGAAGGTAGTGGACAAGAAATTAGGGAGGAACCTAAGTGGAATGCTTCTCAAAGACTTGCTTTGTATCTGTTTTTGGCAGCCCAGTATTGGCTACAGTCAAGTGAAGCAGTACCATAGAATAAATCTATAAGGCTAGTCTATTAGCTACACTCAAATTCATTAGCACAACCAAAGGAAAAAAATTACAATTAGGTGGAACAAGAACGTTTGTTCGTTTTAAAAAAGTTTTCAAAAATGAAAAACATGCAAAAAATTACTGACAACTTTCATCCTAAATCACCACAAAGCAAATACATTTTCACTAGATTAAGTGATTTACTATTTTCTCATGTACACAAACACATACAAAGACAAGCGCACACATGCATGTGATCGAAAAAGAGAAACACATTTCAGTTCTATCTTTGGATGTTTCTTGAGAGAGGCATCAGTTTTACAAGACTTAACCCATGTTTATGCCGCATAGCAGGCTGGATATGGGCAACAGTTCTAGAGTCAGAATCTAGATTCAAGTTGTCCCTCCTCAACTAACTAGCTGTTGTCCTTCAACAAACTGCATAACCATTCTAAACTTCAGTTTCCTCATCTGAAAATGATGTGTGAATAATAGCAGCCCTTATCTTGCAGGTTGCTGTGAGGATTAAGTGGAGTACTTCATGAAACAGGGCTTGGGACAGTGACTGGCACATGATCAATGTTCACAAAATATTAGCCACTTCTATTTTGCTGATGGTAATGATGAATATATCTACTACCTATGCCAGGTAATAATTAATCCACTCTAACTTGCTTAGAACATAATTGAACAAAAACTTTACAATGCAACACCCACAGAATATTTAGGACATGAAACATAAAGAAAATCTTTAATGTTTTAAAAAATGGAATATACATGTCATTTGTTCTGCATAGCCTCATTTGTTTTCTAGTTTCTAAGTGCAGCTTATAGGGGAATTGAAGGAAGAAAAGTACTAATATAGGAAGGAAAAAATCAATCTGATGGACACGAATACAGCCACCAAACTAGCTGAGGGATTTACTCGATGACACTGCTTTACCGTTAACCTTCACTCATATCATTTATTATTTGGGGAACTGCTGTAGGGAGACCAGAAAGTGAATAGAATAATGATGTTTTTACGGCTCCTAATGTAGATTGTTATTGAAAATTTGTCAATTTTACTGGCAAGCTTTTCGCTGAAAAATAAGATCATCATTTATAATTTGCAGGCAGTGATAACTACAAATTATGGGAAGTAACTAGAAAATAAAATAACTGGGGGGCGAAGCAAGATGGCCGAATAGGAACAGCTCCAGTCTCCAACTCCCAGCGCGAGCGACACAGAAGACCGGTGATTTCTGCATTTTCAACTGAGGTACTGGGGTCATCTCTCTAGGGAGTGCCGGACAATCGGTGCTGGTCAGCTGCTGCAGCCTGACCAGCGTGAGCTGAAGCAGGGCGAGGCATCGCCTCACCTGGAAGCGCAAGGGGGAAGGGAATCCCTTTTCCTAGCCAGGGGAACTGAGACACACAACACCTGGAAAATCGGGTAACTCCCACCCCAATACTGCGCTTTAAGGAAACAGGCACACCAGGAGAATATATCCCACACCTGGCCGGGAGGGTCCCACGCCCACGGAGCCTCCCTCACTGCTAACACAGCCGTCTGCGGCGATCTATCCGCAAGGCAGCAGCGAGGCTGGGGGAGGGGCGCCTGCCATTGCTGAGGCTTAAGTAGGTAAACAAAGCCGCTGGGAAGCTCGAACTGGGTGGAGCTCACAGCAGCTCAAGGAAGCCTGCCTGTCTCTGTAGACTCTACCTCTGCGGACAGCGCACAGCTGCAGTCCAATAGGGGAAAGAGCGGGGGCCGGTGCAGACGCGAACGACTCTGTCTGACAGCTTTGGGGAGAGCCGTGGATCTCCTAACGTGGAGGTTGAGATCTGAGAACGGACAGACTGCCTGCTCAGGTGGGTCCCTGACCCCTGAGTAGCCTAGCTGGGAGACATCCCCCACTAGGGGCAGTCTGACACCCCACACCTCACAGGGTGGCGTCACCCCTGAGAGGAAACTTCCAAAGAAAGAATCAGACAGGTACACTCGCTGTTCAGCAATATTCTATCTTCGGCAACCTCTGCTGCTGATACCCAGGCAAACAGGGTCTGGAGTGGACCTCAAGCAATCTCCAACAGACCAACAGACAGTCCTTCTGACTGTCAGACGGAAAACTATCAAACAGGAAGGACACCTATACCAAAACCCCATCAGTACGTCACCATCATCAAAGTCCAGAGACAGATAAAACCACAAAGATGGGGAAGAAGCAGGGCGGAAAAGCTGGAAATTCAAAAAATAAGAGCGCATCTCCCCCTGCAAAGGAGCGCAGCCCATCGCCAGCAACGGATCAAAGCTGGTCAGAGAATGACTTTGATGAGATGAGAGAAGAAGGCTTCAGTCCATCAAACCTCTCAGAGCTAAAGGAGGAATTACGTACCCAGCGCAAAGAAACTAAAAATCTTGAAAAAAAAGTGGAAGAATTGACAGCTAGACTAATTAATGCAGAGAAGATCATAAACGAAATGACAGAGATGAAAACCATGACACGAGAAATACGTGACAAATGCACAAGCTTCAGTAACCGACTCGATCAACTGGAAGAAAGAGTATCAGCGATTGAGGATCAAATGAATGAAATGAAGCGAGAAGAGAAACCAAAAGAAAAAAGAAGAACAAGAAATGAACAAAGCCTGCAAGAAGTATGGGATTATGTAAAAAGACCAAATCTACGTCTGATTGGGGTGCCTGAAAGTGAGGGGGAAAATGGAACCAAGTTGGAAAACACTCTTCAGGATATCATCCAGGAGAACTTCCCCAACCTAGTAGGGCAGGCCAATATTCAAATTCAGGAAATACAGAGAACGCCACAAAGATACTCCTCGAGAAGAGCAACTCCAAGACACATAATTGCCAGATTCACCAAACTTGAAATGAAGGAAAAAATCTTAAGGGCAGCCAGAGAGAAAGGTCGGGTTACCCACAAAGGGAAGCCCATCAGAATAACAGCAGATCTCTTGGCAGAAACTCTACAAGCCAGAAGAGAGTGGGGGCCAATATTCAACGTTCTTAAAGAAAAGAATTTTCAACCCAGAATTTCATATCCAGCCAAACTAAGCTTCATCAGTGAAGGAGAAATAAAATCCTTTACAGATAAGCAAATGCTTAGAGATTTTGTCACCACCAGGCCTGCCTTACAAGAGACCCTGAAGGAAGCCCTAAACATGGAAAGGAACGACCGGTACCAGCCATTGCAAAAACATGCCAAAATGTAAAGACCATCGAGGCTAGGAAGAAACTGCATCAACTAATGAGCAAAATAACCAGTTAATATCATAATGACAGGATCAAGTTCACACATAACAATATTAACCTTAAATGTAAATGGACTAAATGCTCCAATTAAAAGACACAGACTGGCAAACTGGATAAAGAGTCAAGACCCATCAGTCTGCTGTATTCAGGAGACCCATCTCACATGCAGAGACATACATAGGCTCAAAATAAAGGGATGGAGGAAGATCTACCAAGCAAGTGGAGAACAAAAAAAAGCAGGGGTTGCAATCCTAGTCTCTGATAAAACAGACTTTAAACCATCAAAGATCAAAAGAGACAAAGAAGGCCATTACATAATGGTAAAGGGATCAATTCAACAGGAAGAGCTAACTCTCCTAAATATCTATGCACCCAATACAGGAGCACCCAGATTCATAAAGCAAGTCCTTAGAGACCTACAAAGAGACTTAGACTCCCATACAATAATAATGGGAGATTTCAACACTCCACTGTCAACATTAGACAGATCAACGAGACAGAAGGTTAACAAGGATATCCAGGAATTGAACTCATCTCTGCACCAAGCGGACCTAATAGACATCTATAGAACTCTCCACCCCAAATCAACAGAATATACATTCTTCTCAGCACCACATCGCACTTATTCCAAAATTGACCACATAATTGGAAGTAAAGCACTCCTCAGCAAATGTACAAGAACAGAAATTATAACAAATTGTCTCTCAGACAACACTGCAATCAAACTAGAACTCAGGACTAAGAAACTCAATCCAAACCGCTCAACTACATGGAAACTGAACAACCTGCTCCTGAATGACTACTGGGTACATAACGAAATGAAAGCAGAAATAAAGATGTTCTTTGAAACCAATGAGAACAAAGATACAACATACCAGAATCTCTGGGACACATTTAAAGCAGTGTGTAGAGGGAAATTTATAGCACTAAATGCCCACAAGAGAAAGCAGGAGAGATCTAAAATTGACACTCTAACATCACAATTAAAAGAACTAGAGAGGCAAGAGCAAACACATTCAAAAGCTAGCAGAAGGCAAGAAATAACTAAGATCAGAGCAGAACTGAAGGAGATAGAGACACAAAAAACCCTCCAAAAAATCAATGAATCCAGGAGTTGGTTTTTTGAAAAGATCAACAAAATTGACAGACCGCTAGCTAGACTAATAAAGAAGAAAAGAGAGAGGAATCTAATAGACGCAATAAAAAATGATAAAGGGGATATCACCACCGACCCCACAGAAATACAAACAACCATCAGAGAATACTATAAATGCCTCTACGCAAATCAACTAGAAAATCTAGAAGAAATGGATAATTTCCTGGACACTTACACTCTCCCAAGACTAAACCAGGAAGAAGTTGAATCCCTGAATAGACCAATAGCAGGCTCTGAAATTGAGGCAACAATTAATAGCCTACCCACCAAAAAAAGTCCAGGACCAGATGGATTCACAGCTGAATTCTACCAGAGGTACAATGAGGAGCTGGTACCATTCCTTCTGAAACTATTTCAATCAATAGAAAAAGAGGGAATCCTCCCTAACTCTTTTTATGAGGCCAACATCATCCTGATACCAAAGCCTGGCAGAGACACAACAAAAAAAGAGAATTTTAGACCAATAACCCTGATGAACATCGATGCAAAAATCCTCAATAAAATACTGGCAAACCGGATTCAGCAGCACATCAAAAAGCTTATCCACCATGATCAAGTGGGCTTCATCCCTGGGATGCAAGGCTGGTTCAACATTCACAAATCAATAAACGTAATCCAGCATATAAACAGAACCAAAGACAAGAACCACATGATTATCTCAATAGATGCAGAAAAGGCTCTTGACAAAATTCAACAGCCCTTTATGCTAAAAACGCTCAATAAATTCGGTATTGATGGAATGTACCTCAAAATAATAACAGCTATTTATGACAAACCCACAGCTAATATCATACTGAATGGGCAAAAACTGGAAAAATTCCCTTTGAAAACTGGCACAAGACAGGGATGCCCTCTCTCACCACTCCTATTCAACATAGTGTTGGAAGTTCTGGCTAGGGCAATCAGGCAAGAGAAAGAAATCAAGGGTATCCAGTTAGGAAAAGAAGAAGTCAAATTGTCCCTGTTTGCAGATGACATGATTGTATATTTAGAAAACCCCATCATCTCAGCCCAAAATCTCCTTAAGCTGATAAGCAACTTCAGCAAAGTCTCAGGATACAAAATCAATGTGCAAAAATCACAAGCATTCTTATACACCAGTAACAGACAAGCAGAGAGCCAAATCAGGAATGAACTTCCATTCACAATTGTTTCAAAGAGAATAAAATACCTAGGAATCCAGCTTACAAGGGATGTAAAGGACCTCTTCAAGGAGAACTACAAACCACTGCTCAGTGAAATCAAAGAGGACACAAACAAATGGAAGAATATACCATGCTCATGGACAGGAAGAATCAATATCGTGAAAATGGCCATACTGCCCAAGGTTATTTATAGATTCAATGCCATCCCCATCAAGCTACCAATGACTTTCTTCACAGAATTGGAAAAAACTGCTTTAAAGTTCATATGGAACCAAAAAAGAGCCCGCATTGCCAAGACAATCGTAAGTCAAAAGGACAAAGCTGGAGGCGTCACGCTACCTGACTTCAAACTATACTACAAGGCTACAGTAACCAAAACAGCATGGTACTGGTACCACAACAGAGATACAGACCAATGGAACAGAACAGAGTCCTCAGAAATAATACCACACATCTACAGCCATCTGATCTTTGACAAACCTGAGCGAAACAAGAAATGGGGAAAGGATTCCCTATTTAATAAATGGTGCTGGGAAAATTGGCTAGCCATAAGTAGAAAGCTGAAACTGGATCCTTTCCTTACTCCTTATACGAAAATTAATTCAAGATGGATTAGAGACTTAAATGTTAGACCTAATACCATAAAAACCCTAGAAGAAAATCTAGGTAGTACCATTCAGGACATAGGCATGGGCAAGGACTTCATGTCTAAAACACCAAAAGCAACGGCAGCAAAAGCCAAAATTGACACATAGGATCTAATTAAACTAAAGAGCTTTTGCACAGCTAAAGAAACTACCATCAGAGTGAACAGGCAACCTACAGAATGGGAGAAAATTTTTGCAACCTACTCATCTGACAAAGGGCTAATATCCAGAATCTACAAAGAACTCAAACAATATACAAGAAAAAAACAAACAACCCCATCAAAAAGTGGGGAAAGGATATGAACAGACATTTCTCAAAAGAAGACATCCATACAGCCAACAGACACATGAAAAAATGCTCATCATCACTCGCCATCAGAGAAATGCAAATCAAAACCACAATGAGATACCATCTCACACCAGTCAGAATGGCAATCATTAAGAAGTCAGGAAACAACAGGTGTTGGAGAGGATGTGGAGAAACAGGAACACTTTTACACTGTTGTTGGGATTGTAAACTAGTTCAACCATTATGGAAAACAGTATGGCGATTCCTCAAGGATCTAGAACTAGATGTACCATATGACCCAGCCATCCCACTACTGGGTATATACCCAAAGGATTACAAATTACTCTACTACAAAGACACATGCACACGTATGTTTATTGCGGCACTATTCACAATAGCAAAGACTTGGAATCAACCCAAATGTCCATCTGTGACAGACTGGATTAGGAAAATGTGGCACATATACACCATGGAATACTATGCAGCCATCAAAAAGGATGAGTTTGCGTCCTTTGTAGGGACATGGATGCAGCTGGAAACCATCATTCTTAGCAAACTATCACAAGAACAGAAAACCAAACACTGCATGTTCTCACTCATAGGTGGGAACTGAACAATGAGATCACTTGGACTCGGGAAGGGGTACATCACACACTGGGGCCTATCATGGGGAGGGGGGAGGAGGGAGGGATTGCATTGGGGAGTTATACATGATATAAACGTCATGCACATGTACCCTAGAACTTAAAGTATAATAAAAAAAAAAAGAAAATAAAATAACTGTTATGATGAAAATTATGTAATTATCTTTCTCATTAAAAACATGAGGTATTCTATTATCCTTGGGATGTGCAGTAGACTCTTTAACAGCTGCTGTTACCAAACTAAAACACATCAGAATAGGAAAGAAAATACAATACTGATCACCCAAATGATGAAAAAGAGATACTGCTAAAAACATGTGTGCAACAGAACGGAACACAGCAGGATGCATTGCCAGCATCTGTAAACCACATGGAACCACTTACAGATGCTTCAGGGATCGAGCTCAGCCTTTCCCCTGAGATTTCTTTCAGGGAGGTTTTGTTTAGTGAAGCTGGCACTTGCTGGGCTGGTAGGTCCTTTACTTTGATTACAGGGTCTGGAGTTTTCTGACAGGATCCACACCTTCTTGCAGATGGAGGAAAGCATGTTGTAGGCAACAAACTCATTTGAAAGTTGTTTCTATCTATTTGCTCCGCCGAGGAATCCTGGCTTTCTGTTGCTCCTGCTTCAGTGTAGGCGCTCTTTAGGTATTCCTTACTTGTCCGCTTTGCAGCCTCCCCCAGCAGGCTCTCTAATGTTAACTGAGTTAACTCCGAAGGACCAGTTGTTGGGCCTCGAGAACCCTGGATACTGTGGTCACCCTATGTTGGGGAACAAAGTAAAAATCATTTTGAGCAGAAATTTGTGGTGAATAAGTTACTGAGTACAAGTTCTTAATAAATTCATATTTTCTATGAATAAAGCAAAAGCACATATATGTAGATTTTACTTTAATTGGCAAAGAAAAACATGAGTAACTAAAAGTAGCAATGCAAATAGGTATAAACCATTTGCTAAAATGTCCTGCTATATAGTAGTTGGTTTGGATAAGGCATATTTTTTACTCATGAATAACAAGAGAACATTTAAGAAGTAAAAATGTCTAAAAGAAGAGAATCCAGAGCAAGTCATCTAAAACATCTAAGAATCATATACTTTGACTTTCTGATAAGTTAACTCCATGGAAAAAGAAATAACTAGAACTTATGGTATTTAGCCTACTTAAGCAGAGAAATGGTACTCTATTAATAAATACAAGTGGGCCTAGGGAAGCATTTTTACCTTATTGTAGGGCAGTTTTGTTTTTCAAGAGCAATAGATAATGGAACATGTTTTATAAAGTATTTTTCTTACATGAAAATTTTAGTTTTAGAAAGATATTTTTCCACAAAATGTGAACCTCATTACATATAAATACTTGGAAAGCTGAAAATGAAAGCTACAATAATTTTACAAGTCCATAGTTCTGTGATTATCCATAGAAAAGCAAAAGTTTAAATTTAAAAAATCTGATAAAGGAAGAATTACAAACATGAAATCAATGGTAATGAAAGTAGATAATGCAAATGAGAAATGTAGTGCTATTTCAATTGATAGATTTTTATGTTATAAAATAATACATTTAAACTGTGTGATCACTGCATGTACTTGTCATGGTAGATTCTTCCAATTTGACTAATTTATTTAAATATATATGGCGGGGCACAGTGGTTCATGCCTGTAATCCCAGCACTTTGGGAGGCCAAGGCAGGTGGATCACCTGAGGTTGGGAGTTCGAGACCAGCCTAACAAACATGGAGAAACCCCGTCTCTACTAAAAAAAATACAAAATTAGCCGGGCGTGGTGATGCATGCCTGTAATCCCAGCCACTCGGGAGGCTGAGGCAGGAGAATCGCTTGAACCCGGGAGGCGGAGGTTGCAGTGAGGCGAGATCGCACCATTGTACCCCAGCCCGGGCAACAAGACCGAAACTCCATCTAAAAACAAACAAACAAACAACAAACAACCAACCAAACCAAAAATATAATAAACGGATGTGAAATGATAAACTTAGAATAGAGAAAAAACAAAAAAGCAGAGAACATTTTGAAGACATTATTTGGTGTCTGACAATGCGTATCTTAACATTCAGTTTCAGTAAGCTATTCCTTCACCCTTCAATTTATAGACATACAGAACCCAGCATCTAGTTATTTCCAAGGGTTGGCATTTTAAAAACAAATATTTGGGTGACTGATTGGACTGTTCAATTTCTTCCTGAATGTTTGACCATCATACACACTCAACATAATGATTACAATCTCTGGTGAAATCTTCCTTACAGAAGTGAAGCATGGGTAAAGGTGAGAGAGTTTGCTCTCGGTTGGGCAAGGGACAAGGGAGAGATCTACAAAAGCTTTTAATTACAGGGAATCTAGCTTATTTACTGTTCTGTTTTCCTTTCTTCCTCATCATGGGCCAAGTTCATTTAGGTGCTACAGATGCTTGGAGTGTAATGATAGACCAGAACATAATCCCTGCCATCCAGGGACTGTATTCTGAAGGCAAAGAGGAGTCACTGTGTGAAGCAGGGGAATGTCACAATGACACACAATAGAAGGCCTGGGTACATGTTTATGGCTACTGTTTGTGGAGTGTCTGGGCTGGCTTGTGGAGACAGTAGAACTGGAGGCCAATCAGTAGACTATTGTATTGTTGTTACTAGGATTGTTGAGGTGCCTGAATTAAGGCAATGGCAGTGATGATAGAGAAGCTGGACTGGTTTGAGAATTCACGTCAGTATGTCAAAGGCAAAGTACATCATACTGAGTAATTCTTGCAGTCTCTTACACAGAGTATGAGATCCCTAACCCCTGCCCTGTTATATTTTTTCTTCTTGTGAAATGTAGTTGAGATTAGCAGACAACTGTGCTCTCAAGAAAGGTCCAAGGTTGGACTTCAAAAAGCTCCAGGAAATTAAAAGATAAAAATAAAAAATATAAACTTTATTTTTCAACATAAGTTCCACCAAGGTCAAGTCACTTTTTTAAGCCATGGTGCTAGCCATTTAGTCCATCCCTAAGAAACTGAGGATGCTGGGAATATAACCACGCCAGTGCAGTCTTTTTTTATATTATTAACTGAAAAAAAGGGTGCCTCTTAAAGATTTTTAAGATTATAAAACAAAAAGGAGTCAGAAGGAGCCAAATCAGGTTTATAAGGTGGTTACCTAATGATTTCCCAACAAAACTCTTGCAAAATTGACCTTTTTTGATGAAAGGAGTGAGCAGGAGCATTGTCGTGGTGGAGAAAGACTGTGGGGAAGCTTTTGTGGGTGTTTTTCAGCCAAAGCTTTGGCTAACTTTCTCAACCCACTCTTATAATAAGCAGATGTTCTTGTTCTTTCACCCTCCAAAAAGTCAACAAGCAAAATGCATTGAGCAATGCCCAAAACCATTGCCATGACCTTTGCTGCTGACTGGTCCACTTGTGCTTTGACTGGGCCACTCCCACCTCTTGGTAGCTATTGCTCTGATTGTGCTTTGTCTTCAGGATCATAGTGGTAAAGCCATGTTTCTTCTCCTGTTACAATTCTTCAATGAAATGCTTCAGGATCTTGATCCCACTTGTTTAAAATTTCCATTGAAAGCTCTGCTCTTGTTTGCAGGTGATCTGGGCACAATGGTTTTGGCACCCATTGAGTGGATTGCTTAACTTTAATTTTTCAGTCAGAATTATGTAAGCTGAACCAATTGAGATGTCAATGGTGTTGTCTATTGTTTCTGCTGTTAGTCTTCATCCTCTTCAATTACAGCATGAATAAAATTATTTTTTCCTCACAAATTGATGTGGATGGCCTGCCATTGAGGGCTTCATCTTTAACATTGTTTCATCCCTTCTTGAAACAAGTTTGTAAACTGATGATTTCTTTGGGGGCATTGTCCTCATAAGCTTTTTGTAAGGCAACAATGATTTTACCATTCTTCCATCCAAGTTTCACCATAAATTTGATGTCGGTTTTTGCTTCAATTTTAGCAGAATTCATATTGCTCTGAAAAGGGATTTTTCTCAAACTGATGTCTTATCCTTCCTTAGTGCTCCAAACTAGATTCTGTTCAGACATGTTATAATAAGTTAGTACAAGTTTATTTTGGTGCATTTTTAAAAAATCAATATATAGTTTTCTCATAATAGGCATTTTCCATTAACTTTTTGAAGTCCTCTTGTATACTTGGGTCTTAAAACCTCTTATAAGAGGTTTTACATTCTCATCAACAATGGGAATGTAAACTAGTACAACCACTATCGAAAACAATGTGGAGATTCCTTAAAGACCTAAAAGCAGAACTATCATTTGATCCAGCAATCCCACCACTGGGCATCTACCCAGAGGAAAAGAAGTCATTATACAAAAAAGATACTTGCACACGCATGTTTATAGCAGCATGATTCACAAAAATGTGTAACCAGCCCAAATGCCCATCAATCAACGAGTGGATAAAGAAAATGTGATATATATGGGATACCACTCAGACATAAAAAGGAATAAAATAATGGCATTTGCAGCAACTTGGATGGAATTGGAGACCATTATTTTAAGTGAAGTTAACTCAAGAATGGAAAGTCAAACATTGTATGCTCTCACTCATAAGTGGGAACTAAACTATGAGGGTGCAAAGGCATAAGAATAATACAATGGACTTTGGGGACTCAGGGGAAAGGGTGAGAAGGGTGTGAAGGATAAAAGACTACACATTGTGTACAGTGCACACTGCTCAGGTAACGGGTGCACCAAAACCTCAGAAATCACCACTAAAGAACTTTATCACGTAACCAAACACCACCTGTTGCCCAAAAACCTATTGAAATAAATAACGAGGAATGACTATAGAAAATGGAATGACTATAGGAAAAAAACTTCAAAATAAAGTAGTGATTTTCTTGTTAAAAATATAATACTGAAATATCTAAAGGAGTAAATTAAAATAATCAATAATACTAAAAAACACCCCTCACCTAACAAATAGTGTACCTACAGTACACTAAGGATGAGAACTGTATTGTTAAGGATCTTTTATAAACATTTCTTCTTGGTACTCATCCTGGGCATATATTTTCTTTGTCTACACTAGCTTCATCTTCTGAGACACACACACACACACACACACACACACACACACACACATTTATAACTGATGGAGAAACTTATCTTTCAGTGTTCCAGATAGGGTAAAGAAAAGATGGTGATTGGGTGCCAATCTGTGGGCCCTTGCTTTGTGGCCCAAGTGAAAAAATAAGATAGGCGAAAAGATTTCTGCAAATGCAACAGTCCCTGCACGACCTCAGTTGCAGGCCCTGGGCAACCCTATCTGCTGTAGGCCACTTATGGGGTGAGTTTGTCCTTCCCCACCAGTCTGGGCACCCTAGGATGTTCATATGGTTGAAGAACTCTGCCTTCAGGCAGAAAACTTGAAAGACTGTCAGAGCTACCTGAAAAAAATGCCCAATGTTCTAAATCACTAGGTAATAAAGTGGTGAGTCTTGCAATTTTTTTTTCATAGAGATAAAGAACAAAAGTTTATTCTTGTCTACAGAAGAAGGTAAAAAAAAAATAGAGTAAACACCTCCCAAGTCCTAGTTCTGAGACGGTATTGGTAGAACTAGCATAGATGTTTTTTAATTTGGTCTGGTAGTGAGACAGGGCTATGTCTTCTCTAATTTTTTTAAAACATTGCAGTTTATTTTCCTGTAATTGTCAAATACAATTGGCAGTGGGATTTCTGTGATCAAAAGATCCTCTACTCATTAATTTCCATCATAAAAAATGAAGACATGTTATTTTGTATATGACGTAGGTAGAAATTGGAAGTGTTTTCAGTATACATTAATTCAATAGATATTTATTAAGCTCCTACTCTGTGTGAGGCAATTTCTAGACACTATACAAGATACACAGGTAAGAAGGACGGGCACTCCTTCAAGAGGTATAAAGTTTATTTTTTTATTTATTTTTATTTTTTTGAGACGGAGTCTCGCTCTGTGGCCCAGGCTGGAGTGCAGTGGCCGGATCTCAGCTCACTGCAAGCTCCGCCTCCCGGGTTCACGACATTCTCCTGCCTCAGCCTCCCAAGTAGCTGGGACTACAGGCGCCCGCCAACGCGCCCGGCTAGTTTTTTGTATTTTTTTAGTAGAGACGGGGTTTCACCGTATTAGCCAGGATGGTCTCGATCTCCTGACCTCGTGATCCGCCCGTCTCGGCCTCCCAAAGTGCTGGGATTACAGGCTTGAGCCACCGCGCCCGGCCCAAGAGGTATAAAGTTTAACAGAGAAATAATACCTAAAAAGTAATAACATCATAAGGTAGAAGATAGTAGATGTCATTTTAGGAATTTCAGATGTACTATTTTGGGAATTTAGAGTGCTGCATGGAAAACTAGATGTTTGCCACATCATTCAGAAAACACCATAAAATCAGTGCATTTGGTAAGAAGTGTATTTTCCCATCTGCGGTGGGTCAGAGTATAGCTTTTTCTTCCTTCTAGCAGTTTACTCAGGTGGAAAGCATTTCTCTTTGCTTGGCATGAGCAGTGATTATATACATAGAAATATTCATGAGTATGTACATGGACATTCATCTTACATTTTTCCTAAGATATACTCTGGTTTGGAGATCAGCCGAGAAGCAGATGGATTTAGCTGTGTACCCTGGTGAGCATTCTCTTGGTTACCCTGCATTTCCACAGTAATACATTTCCATGCTATTTTAAATATATGGAAAGAACAAATAACTGGAGAATCTGGACAGGGTACAAAGGCTTGTTTGCCTTGGCTGCCCTAGAACTACTAATTCTGGTTTCAGATTCCGAAAGAGAAACTGGGATGAATGAGAAAGGCAAGATGATATAGGAGACTAAATTTGAGTAGTGTTTTGATTTGCATTGGGTCAGCTTCTCATTTAGAGAAGAAATACATGGAGAATTTTTAAAAAGTACAGTATTTATTAGGAGTGGGTGCACTGGCAAAACACTATTCCTCTTTTTGCATTGTTATAAGAAGAAGAGGCATGCTTTTGCCTCTTTAATAAGGTAGAGATGATGTTTATTGATTTCACGTGTGTAATTCATTTGGGCTCAACATGTTCTGGGATGAATTTTTTTCTATATAACATATAAATCTGTTATGTGCATGAGACGTTAGTGTACCATGATCTGGTGGAAAAATAACCACTATTCTCCTCTTAGTTTATCATTTAGCTACTGAAAACCTGTAGAGCAATTGAATATAATTTGTCAGAGTAGCAAATAAGTTGTCACGCCGTTTTCACATTCCAATCATCTGTTCATCTGTTTCTCAGAAGAACAAATACAAAATCCTTTTGATTTAACTTAACATATATTTTTTAAAGTCCCAAATCTCTTGAACCGTTTGTCTTTTGGGCTCAGAAACATTTGTTTGTTAAATATTCAATCACGCCCCAGTGCCAGGAACATCAATAGAGTTTGCCTGATTAACTGTAGCACAGCATATGTACGCCGAAGATGAGAATGATTTCCCCAAGGAGCCAGCACTTCCTCTGCTGAACTACATTTCTTAAAAGGACATGCAGATGGGCATTTGGACAATAATTTCTGGCTACACAAAATGGATTGCTCTTGCTGAGTTGTAATTTTAAAAAGATAATTTTAATGACTCTTGAGGGCCACCTACTTGGAGCAGATGGGACCCAGGCTCTTTGTACCACAACTTTAATGTTGAGTGAATCAGAATAGAACTCTATTTTAGCCTTTGTAAAAGTGGACGATCCTATTTATTTATATTTCAATGGAGTTTTAAATTCAATCCACCATGAAAAAAATCTTATATAACTGTCTTAAAAGTTCTGTAACAAAACACATCTGCGATATTCAAAACACACTTTTGATGGTAGTTTTGAATTTGTAATTGAGATTGAGTCAGCAGGAGTTTTTAGTTTTGTCTGTCATGTTAGTAACTAAGTGTGTGGATTGATAGCACCTTTTAGTTGAACAACAGCATTAGCAAACAACAGAGCTAGTATAGGTATACTTCTGTTGTCGACTAAAGAGCACGGTTATTTGCATAAATTCAGCTAAAGATAGTCCTAACAGAATGAAAAAAATAATTTCTTCTCTGATGATAACAAGACTGGCAATTCAAATATATCTTAAATGTTTTCATAACAACCATCCCCAAGAAGTACTTGTGCTTCTACTTGAATTTTGTGGCAAACGGTGAAAGTAATACAATTTCCTCTGGGTGACAAAGATAAGTGATAGTTGTGTCTTATAATACATTTTATGAGTTTGTAAACAAATAAAAAAGGAAGATACCACAGTTTTAAACAAGTAACTAACCTGCAGCATGCCTGATATTAAAAAGGTTTGGCCAAATTATTTTCGTGACATCTTTACCTGTAGCAAATGATACTTTACAGACAAATCATAGCCTAAGTTACAGGTACTGTGTGGGAAGGGCACAATCACCGTATGAATATTTTGGGAAAATGATTAGACTTTTCTAATTTTTCAAGGCGAAACATATTTTTCTGTAAGTTAGACTTCATGTTCTTTTAACTGACAACACTTTAAAGATTTCTTGTGAAAACTACTATCTACAAGCAAATGCTTATCTGCAAGATGTCTATCATTTAGCAAAAATGGTGGAATATTAGATTGCAAATAGACAAGCATTTTTTTTTTATTATACTTTAAGTTCTAGGGTACATGTGCACAACGTGCAGATTTGTTACATATGTATACATGTGCCATGTTGATGTGCTGCACCCACTAACTCGTCATTTATATTAGGTATATCTCCTAATACTATCCCTCCTCTCTCCCCCTTCCCCACAATAAGCCCCGGTGTGTGATGTTCCCCTTCCTGTGTCCAAGTGATCTCATTGCTCAATTCCCACCTATAAGTGAGAACATGTGGTGTTTGGTTTTCTGTTCTTGTGATAGTTTGCTGAGAATGATGGTTTCCAGCTGCATCCATGTCCCTACAAAGGACATGAACTCATCCTTTTTTATCCTTTTATATGGCTGCATAGTATTCTGTGGTGTATATGTGCCAATTTTCTTAATCCAGTCTGTCACTGATGGACATTTGGGTTGATTCCAAGTCTTTGCTATTGTGAATAGTGCTGCAATAAACATACATGTGCATGTGTCTTTATAGCAGCATGATTTATAATCCTTTGGGTATATCCCCAGTAATGGGATGGCTGTGTCAAATGGTATTTCTAGTTCTAGATCCTTGAGGAATTGCCACACTATTTTCCACAATGGTTGAGCTAGTTTACAGTCCCACCAATAGTGTAAAAGTGTTCCTATTTCTCCACATCCTCTCCAGCACCTGTTGTTTCCTGAGTTTTTTTTTTTTTTTTATTATACTTTAAGTTCTAGGGTACATGTGCATAACGTGCAGGTTTGTTACATATGTATACTTGTGCCATGTTGGTGTGCTGCACCCATCAACTCGTCAGCACCCATCAATTCGTCATTTATATCAGGTATAACTCCCAATGCAATCCCTCCTCCCACTCCCCTCCCCATGATAGGCCCCGATGTGTGATGTTCCCCTTCCCGAGTCCAGGTGATCTCATTGTTCAGTTCCCACCTATGAGTGAGAACATGCGGTGTTTGGTTTTCTGTTCTTGTGATAGTTTGCTAAGAATGATGGTTTCCAGCTGCATCCATGTCCCTACAAAAGATGCAAACTCATCCTTTTTTATGGCTGCATAATATTCTATGGTGTATATGTGCCACATTTTCTTAATCCAGTCTGTCACAGATGGACATTTGGGTTGATTCCAAGTCTTTGCTATTGTGAATAGTGCCGCAATAAACATACGTGTGCATGTGTCTTTATAGCAGCATGATTTATAATCCTTTGGGTATATACCCAGTAGTGGGATGGCTGGGTCATATGGTACATCTAGTTCTAGATCCTTGAGGAATTGCCATACTGTTTTCCATAATGGTTGAACTAGTTTACAATCCCAACAACAGTGTAAAAGTGTTCCTATTTCTCCACATCCTCTCCAACAACTGTTGTTTCCTGACTTTTAATGATTGCCATTCTAACTGGTGTGAGATGGTATCTCATTGTGGTTTTGATTTGCATCTCTCTGATGGCCAGTGATGATGAGCATTTTTTCATGTGTCTGTTGGCTGTATGAATGTCTTCTTTTGAGAAATGTCTGTTCATATCCTTTCCCCACTTTTTGATGGGGTTGTTTGTTTTTTTCTTGTATATTTGTTTGAGTTCTTTGTAGATTCTGGATATTAGCCCTTTGTCAGATGAGTAGGTTGCAAAAATTTTCTCCCATTCTGTAGGCTGCCTGTTCACTCTGATGGTAGTTTCTTTTGCTGTGCAGAAGCTCTTTAGTGTAATTAGATCCCATTTGTCAATTTTGGCTTTTGGTACCATTGCTTTTGGTGTTTTAGACATGAAGTCCTTGCCCATGCCTATGTCCTGAATGGTACTACCTAGGTTTTCTTCTAGGGTTTTTATGGTATTAGGTCTAACATCTAAGTCTCTAATCCATCCTGAATTAATTTTCGTATAAGGAGTAAGGAAAGGATCCAGTTTCAGCTTTCTACTTATGGCTAGCCAATTTTCCCAGCAACATTTATTAAATAAGGAATCCTTTCCCCATTTCTTGTTTGTCTCAGGTTTGTCAAAGATCAGATGGCTGTAGATGTGTGGTATTATTTCTGAGGACTCTGTTCTGTTCCACTGGTCTATATCTCTGTTTTGATACCAGTACCATGCTGTTTTGGTTACTGTAGCCTTGTAGTATAGTTTGAAGTCAGGTAGCGTGACGCCTCCAGCTTTGTCCTTTTGACTTAGGATTGTCTTGGCAATGTGGGCTCTTTTTTGGTTCCATATGAACTTTAAAGCAGTTTTTTCTAATTCTGTGAAGAAACTCATTGGTAGCTTGATGGGGATGGCACTGAATCTATACATAACCTTGGGCAGTATGGCCATTTTCACAATATTGTTCTTCCTATCCATGAGCATGGTATGTTCTTCCATTTGTTTGTGTCCTCTTTGATTTCACTGAGCAGTGGTTTGTAGTTCTCCTTGAAGAGATCCTTTACATCCCTTGTAAGTTGGATTCCTAGGTATTTTATTCTCTTTGAAACAATTGTGAATGGAAGTTCATTCATGATTTGGCTCTCTGTTTGTCTGTTACTGGTGTATAAGAATGCTTGTGATTTTTGCACATTGATTTTGTATCCTGAGACTTTGCTGAAGTTGCTTATCAGCTTAAGGAGATTTTGGGCTGAGATGATGGGGTTTTCTTTTTTTTTTTTTTTTTTTTTTTTTTTTTTTTTTTTTTTTTTTTTTTTTTTTTTTTTTTTTTTTTTTTATTATACTTTAAGTTCTAGGGTACATGTGCATGACGTTTATATCATGTATAACTCCCCAATGCAATCCCTCCCTCCTCCCCCCTCCCCATGATAGGCCCCAGTGTGTGATGTTCCCCTTCCCGAGTCCAAGTGATCTCATTGTTCAGTTCCCACCTATGAGTGAGAACATGCGGTGTTTGGTTTTCTCTTCTTGTGATAGTTTGCTAAGAATGATGGTTTCCAGCTGCATCCATGTCCCTACAAAAGATGCAAACTCATCCTTTTTTATGGCTGCATAATATTCTATGGTGTATATGTGCCACATTTTCTTAATCCAGTCTGTCACAGATGGACATTTGGGTTGATTCCAAGTCTTTGCTATTGTGAATAGTGCCGCAATAAACATACGTGTGCATGTGTCTTTATAGCAGCATGATTTATAATCCTTTGGGTATATACCCAGTAGTGGGATGGCTGGGTCATATGGTACATCTAGTTCTAGATCCTTGAGGAATTGCCATACTGTTTTCCATAATGGTTGAACTAGTTTACAATCCCAACAACAGTGTAAAAGTGTTCCTATTTCTCCACATCCTCTCCAACAACTGTTGTTTCCTGACTTTTAATGATTGCCATTCTAACTGGTGTGAGATGGTATCTCATTGTGGTTTTGATTTGCATCTCTCTGATGGCCAGTGATGATGAGCATTTTTTCATGTGTCTGTTGGCTGTATGAATGTCTTCTTTTGAGAAATGTCTGTTCATATCCTTTCCCCACTTTTTGATGGGGTTGTTTGTTTTTTTCTTGTATATTTGTTTGAGTTCTTTGTAGATTCTGGATATTAGCCCTTTGTCAGATGAGTAGGTTGCAAAAATTTTCTCCCATTCTGTAGGCTGCCTGTTCACTCTGATGGTAGTTTCTTTTGCTGTGCAGAAGCTCTTTAGTTTAATTAGATCCCATTTGTCAATTTTGGCTTTTGGTACCATTGCTTTTGGTGTTTTAGACATGAAGTCCTTGCCCATGCCTATGTCCTGAATGGTACTACCTAGGTTTTCTTCTAGGGTTTTTATGGTATTAGGTCTAACATCTAAGTCTCTAATCCATCCTGAATTAATTTTCGTATAAGGAGTAAGGAAAGGATCCAGTTTCAGCTTTCTACTTATGGCTAGCCAATTTTCCCAGCACCATTTATTAAATAAGGAATCCTTTCCCCATTTCTTGTTTCTCTCAGGTTTGTCAAAGATCAGATGGCTGTAGATGTGTGGTATTATTTCTGAGGACTCTGTTCTGTTCCACTGGTCTATATCTCTGTTTTGATACCAGTACCATGCTGTTTTGGTTACTGTAGCCTTGTAGTATAGTTTGAAGTCAGGTAGCGTGACACCTCCAGCTTTGTTCTTATGACATAGGATTGTCTTGGCAATGTGGGCTCTTTTTTGGTTCCATATGAACTTTAAAGCAGTTTTTTCTAATTCTGTGAAGAAACTCATTGGTAGCTTGATGGGGATGGCACTGAATCTATACATAACCTTGGGCAGTATGGCCATTTTCACAATATTGGTTCTTCCTATCCATGAGCATGGTATGTTCTTCCATTTGTTTGTGTCCTCTTTTATTTCACTGAGCAGTGGTTTGTAGTTCTCCTTGAAGAGATCCTTTACATCCCTTGTAAGTTGGATTCCTAGGTATTTTATTCTCTTTGAAACAATTGTGAATGGAAGTTCATTCATGATTTGGCTCTCTGTTTGTCTGTTACTGGTGTATAAGAATGCTTGTGATTTTTGCACATTGATTTTGTATCCTGAGACTTTGCTGAAGTTGCTTATCAGCTTAAGGAGATTTTGGGCTGAGATGATGGGGTTTTCTAAATATACAATCATGTCATCTGCAAACAGGGACAATTTGACTTCTTCTTTTCCTAACTGGATACCCTTGATTTCTTTCTCTTGCCTGATTGCCCTAGCCAGAACTTCCAACACTATGTTGAATAGGAGTGGTGAGAGAGGGCATCCCTGTCTTGTGCCAGTTTTCAAAGGGAATTTTTCCAGTTTTTGCCCATTCAGTATGATATTAGCTGTGGGTTTGTCGTAAATAGCTCTTATTATTTTGAGGTACGTTCCATCAATACCGAATTTATTGAGCGTTTTTAGCATGAAGGGCTGTTGAATTTTGTCAAAAGCCTTTTCTGCATCTATTGAGATAATCATGTGGTTCTTGTCTTTGGTTCTGTTGATATGCTGGATTACGTTTATTGATTTGCGAATGTTGAACCAGCCTTGCATCCCAGGGATGAAGCCCACTTGATCATGGTGGATAAGCTTTTTGACGTGCTGCTGAATCCAGTTTGCCAGTACTTTATTGAGGATTTTTGCATCGATGTTCATCAGGGATATTGGTCTAAAATTCTCTTTTTTTGTTGTGTCTCTGCCAGGCTTTGGTATCAGGATGATGTTGGCCTCATCAAATGAGTTAGGGAGGATTCCCTCTTTTTCTATTGATTGAAATAGTTTCAGAAGGAATGGTACCAGCTCCTCCTTTTACCTCTGGTAGAATTCAGCTGTGAATCCATCTGGTCCTGGACTTTTTTTGGTGGGTAGGCTATTAATTATTGCCTCAATTTCAGAGCCTGCTATTGGTCTATTTAGGGATTCAACTTCTTCCTGGTTTAGTCTTCGAAGAGTGTAAGTGTCCAGGAAATTATCCATTTCTTCTAGATTTTCTAGTTGATTTGCGTAGAGGTGTTTATAGTATTCTCTGATGGTAGTTTGTATTTCTACGGGGTCTGTGGTGATATCCCCTTTATCATTTTTTATTGCGTCTATTAGATTCTTCTCTCTTTTCTTCTTTATTAGTCTTGCTAGCGGTCTGTCAATTTTGTTGATCTTTTCAAAAAACCAACTCCTGGATTCATTGATTTTTTGGAGGGTTTTTTGTGTCTCTATCTCCTTCAGTTCTGCTCTGATCTTAGTTATTTCTTGCCTTCTGCTAGCTTTTGAATGTGTTTGCTCTTGCTTCTCCAGTTCTTTTAATTGTGATGTTAGACCATCAATTTTAGATCTTTCCAGCTTTCTCTTGTGGGCATTTAGTGTTATAAATTTCCCTCTACACACTGCTTTAAATGTGTCCCATAGATTCGGGTATGTTGTATCTTTGTTCTCATTGGTTTCAAAGAACATCTTTATTTCTGCCTTCATTTCGTTATGTACCCAGTAGTCATTCAGGAGCAGGTTGTTCAGTTTCATGTAGTTGAGCGGTTTTGACTGAGTTTCTTAGTCCTGAGTTCTAGTTTGATTGCAGTGTGGTCTGAGAGACAGTTTGTTATAATTTCTGTTCTTTTACATTTGCTGAGGAGTGCTTTACTTCCAACTATGTGGTCAATTTTGGAATAAGTGTGATGTGCTGAGAAGAACGTATGTTCTGTTGATTTGGGGTGGAGAGCTCTGTAGATGTCTACTAGGTCCACTTAGACAAGCATTTTGTAACCTTCTTCAACTGCCTGTAACAATCCAAAGTGAAGTCACAAGGACCAAGAGACCTGTGACTTTTTCAGAGAAGAGCTTCAACAGATAATAACAAAGACATGTAGATGTGAACAGCCTAAAAAGATTACTCATACAGAGTAAGTATTAATTTGCCTGGTAGGTATACAGAATATGTTCTGTTCTAATTCATAATACATAGGAATAAAAATGCAAGGCAATATATTCAAAATAGAGTCTTTTCATTTTTTCCCAACACATAAACTAAAATTTAAAAGTATCTAAAGACTACATAGAAATATAAGACGACCACTGTGGACTAAATATTCCTTTCCACCGTGTGTACATAAGTGTGCGTGAGAAAGCAAGTAAAAATCATTACTTGGCCAGACGCGATGGCTCATGCCTGTAATCCTAGCACGTTGGGAGGCTGAGACAGGCAGATCACAAGGTCAGGAGATCGAGACCATCCTGGCCAACATGGTGAAACCCCATCTCTACGAAAAACACAAAAATTAGCCAGGCGTGGTGGTGCATGCCTGTAATACCAGCTACTCAAGAGGCTGAAGCAGGAGAAATGCTTGAACCAGGGAGTTGGAGGTTGCAATGAGCAGAGATTGCGCCACTGCACTCCAGCCTGGCTACAGGGCGACACTCCATCTCGAAAAAAAAAAAAAAATCATTACTCAAGCATGTAGGGGTGAGTGTTTTATAGTATAATCCAGAAATATTTGGTAACAAAAAGTATACAAAATGAAATAGCTTAAGTACTGACTGCTAAAAAAAACTCTTGAAAGTAATGACAACAAGAAAATTGGGAGGGTGGATGAAAACGGTCATTTTAATCTGTTGTCTGTATGCTTTGCAGGCTTCCATAGCGTTAGAAGAGAGAAGATACAAAAGCCTTCTGGCTAATCTGAACACTACAGGTAGTCAGTCCACATAATTCATGTCCAAATATGAATAATTTCGGGGGTCCAAATATTCCAATTTGGACTGTTATACAAGACAAATTACTTGGCCTTGCGAACATCTGCTTCAATATGTGATACACAACCAGAATTCAGGGGAAAAAATGGTAGTATTTCTAGGTGAAAACTTGAATTAAGGGAATAATAAAATATTAATATAAGGCTAATGATTTCAAGCTGCAAAACCAGGTGTATACACTAGAAGCCATGATGGGAATAATAACATAAAATACAAAATAGAGACAATAACAGTTGCATGCTTTTGTTTCTTTCAGATGTTGCAATAATATGAAAGTCACTCTATTTTAATAGCTTTCCTAAAAAATTCATTTTACGTGGTAGTCTTGATTTTATAGCTCACTAGGAAATATTGTTTCTGAAGTACATTTTCCAAATAAGAACTTCAAAATTAATTGAGTACCAGAAGTATTAGTATATATGGCTGCCTGGAATAAAATATATGAAAAAGCAAAGAGTAAGGTAAGGTTATATGCAAAAAATTCATACTTTTGAGGCTCCAACACTAAGATCTCAAATGTGAATTAATGATTAGCAACTTCAATTACAAAGAAAACGTATTGCTGAAAGCTAATTTTAATTGGCTTTTACTATTGTATGTGTACTTGTCTTCTATCCTAATAATACGATTTGATTTTGTCTAGTTTATATGTTACTGAATACATCTAATTTTCCTTTAAAAATCCTCAATGGCCTAACATCAAATAAAGTCTTTTAATTACATGTTATAAATTTCAAGCATAATAATATAATTGTTATTCACTTGTCCACCATTATTTACAAACTGACATTATGTTTTCCTGAAGTATAATTATGCAAAGATAAGGATATAACATTAAAAAATAATGCAATTAATAGTAGGAATGTCTTAATTAACTAAACTGATTTTTCTTCAAAGTCTATATGTAAATAAACATTGTAAATATGTAGCCTAATTTCCCATTGATTTATACAATTAATAAATAGGAGAAGCTATCCTACAGGAAAAGAAATTACCTAAAGTACAAAAGAAGGAAAAACCCAATTTTGTTAAGAAGGTATCATTACACATGCTAAAACTTGTTTAAATATAGCCTAGCATTTTTGTTGGTCCTATTTTTGTATCTTAGCTTGTATCTTGTTAGTCTCTGCACCAGCAAACCCCAAAGCTTGATAATGTGGCAAGCATCTCCCCTCTCTCCAGCTGCCACTCTTAGTAGGCTTTGACTAAAGGCTGGCGAGTGCCAGTGTTGGCAATGAGATGGTCTCACCACAGACTCTAGCCATATGCTACTGGTCACCTTGGTGGGCATGGCATAGGGGTGACCAGACAGCCCTGTCAGTGAAAGCTTGGGTAATGCATGATAAATTTGTTTTCAATTTTATGTAGCTGGTAATAAATACACATCTGCATAATAAACGTTGAAGGATGTCAGAGGCAGAGTAGCTACAGCAAAATAAAGCATTAAGTGATATCAAATTAAAATATTCAGAGCTGGTATTCTTCATTTTCCCATGAAGCTCTACTGTTTCTTCTAAAGGCTTAGCCTTCCTATAGATAGAAGAGGTAAGTCCTCCATGTGGTGTATTAAAAGGGTAGGTTACCCATAATACTTCCCTCATAGTTTTCTAGAGAACTACCATTTCCCACCTGCCATGAAATGTCCACTATTACAGTAATGCTTTTGAGTTAGTAAGAAAGATGGTGCTGTGCTTGTGGGAAGGGGATGAGCCTATTCTATTCATAAAATGAACTGAATTAATTAGTCAAGTTAGACCATGGAAGGATTATCAGCTGGGATGAGGACACTATTAGGTGGTGAAGACAAATGTCCATGTTTTTATAACTTCACATTATTAAAGGTGAAAGGAACAAATGTGTCCAGCAGCAACACTTAAAATGCTAGCATCAAATGTACTATTTATGTATAAAAGGATTTGCAGTAGGTTCTGTTTGGTATGACTAATTGTTTCATCACACTCAGAAGTAAGAATATTGTGAAAAGAGGATCCTCTATGCACTTTGCTGGACAAACTCATTAAAAGTTGAAAATTACCATAATTACTGCTTAAACAATCCCATTATATTCTCAACTGCCTCCGAAGTTTGGTGCTATGGACTTAATCGGTGCCTCACTGTCCAAAAAGGATTCTTAATCAGTTATGGTTATAAAAATATTTTGTGGGCACATATAAAAATGTTTTCTAGTTATTTCTACAATTTCTATATAGAAAAGCTTTGTACATTTTCACTAACCCTAAAGTTGATTGTATTCTGCTTTTAGAATAAATTTTTCCAGTAAGTATGAATGACCATCATTAAAAATAACATTGAAGAAATTCCACGAATAAATGCACTTCATATGGGGAAAAAGTTATCAATGAATTAGGTTTTAAACAAGTATTTCCAAACTATATTCAGTTTGATTTGATAATTTTAAAACTTTTAATGAATTTATTAATTTATAGGATATATTTGTATTCTAAATAATTGCAAACAAAAAAACTCCTGTAAGGCAAGTCCCAGCACTAATCCATGATTCATTATCTAAACTTGAATTGGCGCAACTCTTCAAATTCTGGGATCATATGGAAAATAATGAGTCCTAATAGGTCTAAGGTGAAAAGATGGCAGGGGAGTAAGGAAGCCAGAAAACCATCAATTTAGAATGCTTAGCAACTGCAACACAATTTCCCCAGAGATCTAGAACAGTATGTTCTCAGTGTTTTACTGGTCTTGCTATCATAGCACTAAACTGCATATCATTTCTCATTCTGTGATTCAAAGATTAAAATGAAAAAACAGAAAGAAACCCAAAACTGGTTTCTATAATTAAAAATGAAATTGGCTGACTGTTAATTAAAAAAAAAAAAGACAGTAGTTTAAAGTTACCATAACAACCTGATGCAACTGTTGACTGACATGGCAATCTGTTGCATTTTTATAAATAGCAGTTGATTTTCTCTCTTTCATTTCAACTTGTTTTAGTGCTTATTGGAGCTAAGGAAACAACTGTGCTTCAAGACTACTTCACTTATCAAGCAGTGTACCTCTTCACTGCTGTCGCCGCCGTAAAAATCATCCTCTGATTGGGTGTCTCTGCTTGTCACACTGTTATCCTCTTTTAGATCCGAAATAAATGAGAGCTCCTCTGGGGACATAGTCTGAGTCTTTCCATGAGGTGCTGATCGTGGTCTTGATGAAAAAGTGAAAATGTCCTTTGGAACACTCTGGGATTCCTCTGCCTGCTGGTCATGTTCGCTCTCCTTGCTGGCTTCCAGCCACAGGTGTGACGGGTGGCAGGAGTCATCATCCATAAGTAGAGACTGTCTGCTGGATGCCAGATATGAAATGTGATCAGCATTTTCAGGAAAGATCCACTCATCTGACAGTTGGAAAAGATGACAAAAATTAGAGCAGTGCTCCATAAAAGTGTTATTTTTTTATGTATTTATTTTTATTTTTTGTTTTTGAGACGGAGTCTTGCTCTGTCACTCAGGCTGCAGTACAGTTGCGCGATCTCAGCTCACTGCAACCTCCACCTCCCGGGTTCAAGTGATTCTCCTGCCTCAGCCTCCTGAGTAGGTGCGATTACAGGTGCACGCCATCATGCCAGGCTAATTTTTGTATTTTTAGTAGAGATGGGGTTTCACTATGTTGGTCAGGCTGGTCTCGAACTCCTGACCTCGTGACCTGCCTGCCTTGGCCTCCCAAAGTGCTGGGATTACAGGCATGAGCCACCGCGCCCAGCCAAAAGTGTTATTTTAGGCAGGTAGTTAGGCTAAAATTTCTTGTTGTTGAAACAGATTTACCAAATAATGCAAAAGCCAAGGAAGGCAATTTATTGACCATCTTGTAACCTGCTAAACATTCAACCCATACATCAGTGCCTATAGCTACAGGCAACTCATTTGCATTTCCTCTCCATTTGAGTTGAAACACTGACCAGGAAATTTGTAAGTCTGAAATAATTATCACCTGTCTTGTAGCAAGTTATTTATAAGACAACCTTATTAATTTGACATTCCAGAGGGGCAAAGTCTTCCAAATTTAAGGGATCGAGTTACTAATATCTCCTTTTAACTGCAGGAGGACAGAGGACTTAACCAGCTTCTTTAAAAAAAATCTGGTCTTTATTCAGATTACAAATCATGGAGGAGAGGAAACCATGACAAGGTTGGCAGTCATTTCCTCTCTATTCTACTGATTCAAACAGGACAATTCACAGACTAAACCAAGTAGACTTTTCAAGTAATAGTAAATTCACAGAAATATTTGCTAATCCGAGCAGTGGATTCTGCTGGGTGAAAAAGGCCTTTATGTTTAAGTTTATAAGAGACAATGTTTTGATATAAAAACCTTTTAGCACATTATTGTTTTCTTTAAAATACTGTACACTACAGGGAAATATATATTTTATCAAAAACGTTTAAAGACTACAATCTTTTATACCACACTGAGATAGAGTTTATAGCTCTATGATCCTGATGAATTGAAAAGGACAGATCTTTATAATGATATCATTGAAAGCATGCTTTCTTCTTTGGATTGACAGTAGGAAAAAGTTGAGCATGTTCTCAATGCTGTCTATTTTTCTTGAAATTTGCTTTTTTTTTTTTTCAGCTTATTTCATTGGTAAAATCTTGCAGAATCACAATGTAGACATGGTAATTTTACCCCTGATTCTTGAATCGTATTATATTTATGATCACAATAAAAGTAACCAAGAGAGATCTAAGATTTGCAGCTCTAAAGCCTACAATGCAAAAGCTAAAGCAAAAGAACCCACAAAAATCTTTAATAAAAATAACTTTGATGGTACATATAAAACACAATTGCCTTTATCTGTTTGTTAACTTACAGCTACCATTACATAACATAACTTGCCTGTAAAAAGGGTGATCAATGTATACTTCTTAGAGAAAATCTACTAGGGACAAAGCTTTATATATTGAGGGACATGAGTCTGTAGGCATATGGCCAATGGCAGGCTGAGTTTAGTTCTTCTGACCACCTTCACAGAGGGCTGCAGGGGCATATGGTCCTGAGTCACTGTAGCTTTGGGCCAGTGAACTGAACGAATTCACTGGGCTTCCCTATTTTGGACAGCAAACCCTTTTGCATGGTGCTGGGTACATGGCAGGTGCTTTGTAAGCAAATTAGGTGCTTTACAAATGCTGAAAAAGGTTACAAAAGTCAATAGGTTGCATTATGTATATGGATATGTGAAGAAAACAGAGGAAAAGATACCAAGAATCTTCATTATGCAATTAAACAATTTGTATGACCTATTGCCAAACGTCATCAACTGTCAAAAAGTCAAAGTAAAAGGAGTGTTTTATACCAAACTAACTCTAACTATCTCACTGCCACATGCTTTTTATGGAATTTGCAGTTTTACCTCAAGTATTTCCATATCAATTGTAATGAATAATTTGGTGTGTTTTCTTAGAAAAATATGTAAATTACTGTGTAATCACAATATTGCAGCAAACAAGATAAATGCAAGAATGATCACCTAAACATCTAATTAGTTTTTCCACACAGTCAGATTTATGCTAGAGACACTAATTGCACCTAACATTTTAATGAAGGTTTCAACATTGCATAAATAAGACTGACAAACTACAAACAATTTTCATTTATTTTCTTTTTTCCCTTGCTCAAAAACAATTTGCCTTTGTAAAAGTAGCACACACCTGCTAGGCAAGATATGTTGATGGGCTCAAGGCTCTCAGCTCAAACCATCTCCATTATAAAGAGGACTGGAGAAATGCAACAATTGATCATCTTTGGGGAGGGTGAGTGTCATGGGAAAACATCAGTTTTAAACTTTCATTCTGAACAGGATGACCAGTGCATTAAAACTTGAAAATAAAAAAATACTCTTTCATCCATTAACGTTTGACATAAAATTGAGGTTAAATAAGGAGATTTACACAAACTTACACATTTTAGCAAACTGGCTGCATCACCACTTTTCAAAATGACGGGATTTGAAATACTTGCCATATTTACATTTTATTCATCATTAACAGATATGGTGTAATAAAGATGCTAACCTGATTGATCAGGAGACTGGGGTCCTAGAGTGCTGGAGTTAAACAGCTCTGCTTCTTGTTGGGACACAGTGGTGAGGACAGTTGCTGCTTTATCTTCATTCCTATTATTTCCTGAAGAGTTGCCTTTATTGAGATAAATATTTTCCATCTATTACTTTTTTTGAAATTTATAAAAAGTAATTTCAGAAGAATGGTTTACTTTGGTATACTTTACTTTTTGATCATTTAAAAGCAAATTAGAGGTAACAATATGAATTACATGCAGTTTTTTTTTTTTTCCCAGTAGACTCTTTTAAGTTGCATTTTTATAGAGGTTCACCTTAAAATTCTTTGATACTTTTACAGCGATATTTTAGATTTAAGTTTTACAATATGTGATAAAAAGAATGCCAAAACCCATAAAATGTTTAAAGGATCTTATATTATTTTCCTTGGGTTCCACAAGAAATGAAGTGAGTTTTCTTTAAATTATAATTCTTACTAAATGGGACTCTTTTTGGCTAAGCTTTCTTTATCAGCATGTTAAGAAAATAGATCTAAAGTCATTATTGCAAAATTAATTTTTCTATCTACTCTTTTATAAAAAGCATGAAACCTAGCAGGCTAAATTTCAGCCAACCCTGGAATCTTACATTTTTGAGAAATTATGCTAACAGATGTGTACATGATACACTGGGTGGGATTCAGGATAGACTGATATATGTGTATACTAATCTATATATACATGCCTCAAATCCAATATTTAAGGGAATAACTATAATGGCCACATATTTGTCTAATGCTTTACCAGTTGCAAAGAGTTTAACTTTTAACATATGGTGAAGAATCCAAAGGGAGAGACAGCAAATATAAACAACAATCTGAAAAGAGCCCAATTTAAAAAGACACAAATGAAACATAAAAATTATAATAAAGTTCCATTTTAGTAAAGTCTGCTAGTGGGAACTTGTATCACATTTGGGCCATTTTTTTTCAAAAACAATAATTTAAGTTTATTCAGTCTTTGAGAGTAAAAATAGGAATTCCTTTATTTCTGTGGTACCGTCTATTTAATCCAGCAAATCTCCACTAGGGCTCTAGAGCAATTCTTTTGCAGAAAATTTGATTTCCATAATCCTTGTAGAACAGACATTTATATTTTAAATGGATTGGTTCATAATTCTTTGAAATTTACAACCTGCAGAGAGAGATTCCATTGCCCTGAATAATACACAGATATAAGATAGGATTGAAATAGTGCCATACCGCTGGGTGTCTCTGTCCTTTCTCTGCTGGTACTTTTTAACCGTAATCTTCTTCTGTTATTATTCTTATCTGCTGATGGTTCTTGAGGGGGATGTGGATGCATAATATGTAGATTGGCTGCTACATTTTCATATCAAAGAACAAAAGCCAGAACAGAAAGTGCTATATGGCTTGAAGTAACTCAGTAAATATAATTATTGCTATAATGAGAATATTCATGTATAATTTTGACATAATGTGAAGATACATCAAAAATACAACTTCATAGAACATAGGCATTTATTCCTATTCCAATATGGGGATCTAATGAGGCTTTCAAAATTACCGGTACACTTTATTCAGGTAATACAACCTTATAGAGGGCTAAAGTAATTTGACTAATGTTAATCATACAACATGGTGTATTTAAAAACAATAAAAAATGAAATTGACAGCCAACACAGAAAAATTACTTCTTCCTTTAAAAGAGGAAGTGTAGATAACTATACTTTCAACAAGAGCTTAGAGAGCAGCTTCCAAAAGAGCTCTGGAGAACTGAGGTCAAGCTGAAGAAGAATTTTTAAGCATTATTTAATTTTGCAATAATAATCATCATAGCAGCATTTAATATTTCCTGAACGCTTAATTTCTTGGTGCAATATTATGCACTTAACTGGTTTTTCCCCTGAATCCTCACAATGACCCTTTGAGGCACCTGTTATTTATTATTAGTATTAGTGCCAGTAGTAATGCCATTCCCATTTTACAGAGGAGAAAACTGAGGTTCACAGCGTTTAAGAAACTTGATCAAGGACTCACTGACAGGCAGCTAGGACTGGATATCTATTTATCCATTTTCTTATCTCAGTTTCATACTCCACGAGGGAAATTTTCTGTGACAGTGATCGTTAATTTGTAAATAATATAAAATGAACTTAAATGTCCTCCCTTTTCAACTCTCACTAAAGTCAGATCAGTAAGGGTAGAAAAAGTGACAGGGAATTCTAAGTCTTGGGTTCTAGTCTAAATTCTTTTAAAGGTTACAAACTGCAAATCACTTTACCTCTTTGCTTGACTTTAAATCTCTGTAAAATGGGACAAAAATCCTTTTTCACTTACAGGGTTTATTTTATTTTTGTTTTATTAGTGAGAGAAAAGAAAGAGTACCTTACAAATGGAAGAGATTAATTAAAAGATAATATCAAGCTAAGAACACTTAAAATGCACATGGCATTTCCAAAATATAGTGATAATGGAATGCTGTTTTATTTCTGCATCAGTTATCATAAAACACAGGATATTATAGCAATTTGAAATAATGGAGAAAACAGAATGATAGATTTCAGAACCTAATATAAGAATTTCAAATATATTTCAAAATCCACCACTCTTTTCATTGTTAAATGACAATTCTCTAGACTTAAGATCTAGACTTGAATATAACTGCTGATTTATCTTAACAAGAACATTTCTCACTATTTTCACTAGCTATCAATCTTTATGCATGATTCTTTCTTACCATGAACAGGTACAGTCTGCTTTATGTGGTGAATATTTTCTTTATTTCCTTGCTCCTCAGACTCAGGTATCAGCAAGGCTGACATTTCTGTACCATTAACACGCTTCTCTACAGTGGACGGCTGGCATGATCGGTTATTTTTGGACCCAATGGATCTCACTGTCTGTAAAGATAAGGAATTAATCTGCTAATTTTAAAATACAGCAACTACATTTCTTTTCTGTAGAAGCTATATAGAAAACATAATATTTGGACCAATGAAGAGTGAGAAAAAAACTAGAGGAAAAGAGGTTAAGATGTGAGGGAAAGGGAAATTATTATAGGAAATTAGAAATGGAAGGAGGAAAATAATGAGATAAAATAGAAGACATGCAAGTCTCCTAGACACATAAATTAAAATTTGCCTATTTGCTACACTCCATCTTCAGTAGGTAGAAGTCAAATTAAAAATCACTGCGTATGTCAGAAATTTGGAGGAAATTAAAAATAAAAAACCTAACATTTGAGAATCTGTTCATCGTAAGGTGTCTGGTTATGATCCAACTCCTCTGAAAGAGACGGCAAAATGTGCTCACTTATATTTGCCTTTAAATTTTGGGAACATATTTAATGAAAAGAATACTCGAAAATGTTAATTATGTTGACATGACAAAAAGGAAACACTTTGAAGTCTTTTAAAATCCAGAATTTCTGTTCCAAATTTATTCAAACCTTCTGCTTTTGGCATGTAGTGTCTGTCTGTCTGTCTGTCTCTCCCTCCCTCCCTCTACAAAGGAAAGACACTCTTCCCTTACCAGGTCACTTGCGCTTAGATAAGCTCTCCAAACCTTGCTCCTACCTCGCTGGATATCCTCATGTTACTCCTTCTGCCAGAGAGTGGAGGTGGCCCAAGAACTTTGGATCCAAAGGCGATATGACAAACATCTTGATTTTTACTGTTCCGTGTACTACCTGTTCCTCTGTTAATGAACTGATCTGTTTTGTTAAAAGAAGGTAATAACAGTCCATTAATGGGTGTAATGACAAACATCACACTGCAATCTTTCTGAAAATCCAGTCCAGGTGCCATAGGATCCAAATCCCCCCCTCCCCTCCCCCCTCAGCACTTATTAAAAGCACAGATACTAGGGCCCAACATCAGAGATACAAGATGTATAGAATTAGAATCTTGGCGGTATCACAGTACTTTTAATAAGTTCCCCCAAGTAATTTTTATACTCACCATCATTTTAGAACCACTACCAAAAAGTTTTTCTTTAAAAAAAAAAAGAGGGGGAAAGCTACTTAAAAATACATCTTATTTTCTCTTTAAGGAAATAATTTAAATAAAATTATTCAACTCAACCTAACAAATATTTAATTGAGTACTCTCTCAGGCATTTTCTAGAGGCTGTCCGTGACACAAAATGGAGACTGGAGAGGGGGACGAGACCAGTAAACAGGTCACCAACGTAAGGCAGACCAGTGGGAATGAAGAATACGTGACATCTTCATGGACCCTGAATGACAGATACAATTTCAAGAATAAGAGATGTAGGATGCCCTAGGCAGAAGAAAGTACCAGAGTAAAGGCATGGAAGAAGGGAAGGGCAGGGTGTACATGGGAGTCAGGAAGTGGCTGGTTTAGCTGGAAGGAGAGGCTAGGGTCATACTGAAAAGAGCCTTAAAACGTGAAAAGCCTATTCTAAATTTGGTAGGCAACAAGGAATCCCTGAAGGTTTTAGGGAGAAAGAGAGCAAAACAGTGTCACCTTCAGGATAGGGCAGGTGTGCTCACCAAATCCTGCTGCTTTCCTTTCTGCACACACAGCTAAATTACGTTTCTGAGCATTCCCTGCAGTTATATGGGCCGCATGACTGAATTCCAATTTTTTTTTTTTTTGAGACAGAGTCTTGCTCTGTCACACAGGCTGGAGTGCAGTGGCATGTTCTTGGCTCACTGCAACCGCCACCTCCTGGGTTCAAGCGATTCTCATGCCTCAGCCTCCTGAGTAGCTGGGACTACAGGCACACGCCACCATGCCCAGCTAATTTTCATATTTTTAGTAGGATGGGGTTTCACCGTGTTGGCCAGGCTGGTCTCGAACTCTTGACCTCAAGTGATCCACCTGCCTTGGCTTCCCAAAGTGGTGGGATTACAGGCGTGAGCCACCGCACCCGGCCCCATGGGACTGAATTCTGGCTAATGAACTGTGAGAAGTTTCAGCCATTTCCTGGCCCCCAAAACTCCCAGTAGAATCCCCCATGCGCTCTATTCCCTCGCCTCCTGACAAGATGCAGAAGATCTTGTAGAGGACTTTAAGGGCTCCAGGGAAGCCAATAGATGCAGGTCCCTGAATGACCACATAAAAGGCTTCCCAAGGAACTCCTGATTGGACTACAACTGAGCGGTTCTTTGTGACTGCAATTAGCCTCCTCTGACTAACAGGGCAGGTGAGGGTGATGGCCTTTAACTCAAAACACTGCCCATTACCTAGAAAGCTTTCTGCTGTGACCCACCTGTAAGACAGGACCAACTTGAACATTACAATGATGGTCCCAAGTAAGTCCACATTTGCCCACCAGTCCTGGACATATATAAGCTACTGGACACGTCCTGTCTGACCTACTCCCTGCAAAAATTCCTCTAGCTAGCTAGTTGGTCTCATTAGCCTCTGCTGTACAGCTATAATTTTACATGTGGGGGGATTAAAAATCACTCCTATGCATCAGTGTTAAAAAAAGACACATGGGTTTGTGAAAATATACTATACTCAGCAAGATCTAGATATTTAGGTCTGAGTGGAAGTAGTGTGTGTATGCATGGGTCTGTTTTGGGTCTGTTTTTGTGTTTGTAATAGATAAATCTGAAGATATAGGCAGGGGCTAGATCACTGAAGTGAACTGAAACAATTTTTGCTGAACAGGAGACATGAGGTAGATGTTGAAGTGGTGAGGAAGTATAAACCATGTTATTTTTCTTGAAATTCTGGAAGCCCTATTAGGTAGGAGAGAAATTCCATTTGTCTAAAGGGCAGAATCAGAACTAATGAGAAGAATTTACTCCAGGAAACTTTTAGTCCAACACAAGGGTCATCTTTCTCTAAACATGTCTGGTTGTTGAGGTGATAAATTTTCTGTCATTTTGAAGGCATTCGAGCAGAATTCTGGATAGCTATTCTGGATGCTGTAAGGCAGGTGCTCAAGCAGAAGTCTGGATAGTTATGCTGAATGGCGTAAAGTGGGTGCTCAAACGGAAGTCTGGATAGCTATGCTAGATGCTGTCAGGCAGGTGTACAAGCAGAAGTTCGGATAGCTGTACGGGATGCTGTCAGGCAGGTGCTCAAGAAGTCTGGATAGCTACTCTGGATGCTGTCAGGTAGGTGCTCAAGCAGAAGTCTGGATAGCTGTGCCAGATGCTGTCAGGCAGGTGTTCAAGCAGAAGTCTGGATAGCTATTCTGGATTCTGTCAGGCAGATGTTCAAGCAGAAGTCTGGATAGCTGTTCTGGATGTTTTCAAGCAGGTGTTCAAGCAGAAGTCTGGATAGTTATGCTGGATGCTGTCAGGCAGGTGCGCAAGTAGAAGTCTGGCTAGCTATTCTGGATGCATTTAGGCAGGTGTTGAAGCAGAAGTCTGGATAGCTATTCTGGATGCTGTCAGGCAGGCAGTCTAACGGGGCAGATGGATGTTAAAGCAAGTAATTTATAAACAACTATATGATTATAGCTGTGATAAGAGTTATGAAGGAACTGTCCGAAAGGTTCTAAGTGTGTTTAACAGGAGCTTTGTATCTAGTCTTTGGGGTCAGAGAAATATCGTTCATCTTGAGACTTAAAGGAAGTCTGGCTAGCTATTCTGGATGCTGTAAGGCAGATACAGATATCAGGTGACTCCCTAATTTATATCTCTTAGCCTCGTCCTCTCTTCTGAGCTCCACTCCTTATATCCAGTAGCTTCTTTACCAGCTCCTCTTCAGTGTCTGAAAGGCACTTCAAACTGGAAACATGGTCTAATGAATGGTACCACAATCCATTTGGTTTGAAAAGTCAGAACCTAGGTGTCATGCTTGACACCTTCCCCTGATCTCTCCATATCCAATCCATGTCCACTCCCTTCCATCTCCTCCACCAGCACTGACATCCAAGCAAACCATCCTTCTCCTCCTGGATGATGACAAAGCCACTCACGTGACTTACTGTGTCCACTCTCATGCCCCATGCCATCCCTCTTCCAAAATGCAGCCAGAGAGGTTTTATACAAACATAAATCTAATTGAGTCATTTCCTTTCCTTCACTTAAAGTTCTTCAATGGCTTCCCTGCTGCTCTCAGGAGTAAGACGAAGGCTCTTAACATTGCCCGCAAAACCCTGCATGTTCTGACATGTCTATCTTACACCTCTCATTTTTTGCTCTCTTGGTAGACGGGCCTTCTCAGTTCTTCCTGCCTACCAGAGTGTTTGTGTATGCTGTTCATAGCGAGAAGGCTTTTCCTTTCCCTCTTGGCCTTTATACCTCAGCTCACATATCATTTCCTCAGACAAGTCTTTGCAGACCTTTCTGATTAGGGTAAGTTCCTCCAATATAGGCTCTTTCATAAATTTTCCCTCATAGAACTTGTCAGAATTGAACTTTTACACATGTCCATGGGATTCTCTAATTAATGTGTGCTTCAGTAGATATAAACTCAGTGGCCTGCTTTTGTCACCCTGAACTGCCAGCACCTAGCCCAGAGCTTGACACAGAATAGGCATATAATAGTTCCTTGCTGAGCAAAATGAATGATTCATTAAATGAAATGAGTCAGAAGGGAAGTTGGATTAAATGACTCAAATATGTCTAACTATGGTTTGAAGTTCATTTTAAGAGAAATCTACCTGGGGGTTTTATGTGTGCATCAAAAAGGAAGTCTGGGCAGGTCTGGGCAACTCCAGGATGTGAGGGATGAGAGAGAAGGGATAACAATGAACAAAACATTGATGTTCTCATAAATGATGACGCTCTCAACAGTAGCAGTGTTATGGCACTGCAATCAGATGCTATTTGGATTACACATGAAATTTCCTAGTGACCAAATAGACTTGGCTATGTGTGCATATGTAATTTTTTAACCAACCATTTATATTCAACTGGAGTCAACAAAACAGTCTCTCACGATTGACAATAGGAAGAAATGACATTCACATTCCAGACCAATTGGAAAAATCTATTACAGTCAATATTTGTGCCTTTTGTGACTGAGTAGAACAAATTCTAGACTATTCATTTGGTTCTCAAACATTGATTTTCTTAGAGAAAAATGGCTGTGGAGAGTAATGAAGGGCTCTATGGGACATGGTGTGGGCCTGGGAGGGAGTTCTGTACCAGCACGTGGCCTTTCTTCCCTCTTCCAATCCTGGGAGTTCAATGTTCAGCTCAGGGCCATTTTTCTGTTCAAATATTTTACGAGAACAATTTCCTGATGTTTTTTCATATTCTTTAGCTATAAGCAAGTTTCCCCTCAATCAGTGTAAGTTCTTTTGTAGAAAGACCATTAATTTGGCACAGTATGTACCTTCATCAGCTGAACCCAGCTTAGCCTATTGTAGATAATGGATAAATCTCACCAAATTATGGAAAATTAATAATTAAAAGTAACTTTTGTGGGAAGGGAGTATTTTAGAAATCATACTGACACAGTTCCAACTAAAATTTGACAAAATGAACATATTAACCAGTTCATAGTTATTAACAAAATTAAAACTAAATACTTCAAATTTCTTAGAGGAATCTCTTGCTTAGTAGTGGACACCCAGTGTCTATTAAAGATACACCCACACCTGATATGCTATCATTCCCAAATCAGAGAAAACAGACATTCTATATTTCATAATCCTATCTACCAAAGAATTTCTTTAAAGAGGAATCTACCACAGTATATTTAAATTAACGTTTATTTTTTAAAATTTTGCACATTTGGTACACTTTATTTTTCACAAAACAAAGTATACCAATATTCCACTATTTAGCATCTCTTTAATAGACGTCGTTAAACTTGTTATTATAATGAACACACCAATTCTTAAATCCTGCTTCACTTTAATAAATCTGTGTATAATCATATTAATTGTCACAATTATCTCTATAAACATGTATGGTGCTATGCATCTACCATAATCGGGTCCTAATTAACACCTACTAAGAAAAGTAATTCAGAACTTTGGTTTCTAAAATAAAAAGTAGAAGAGACAAAGTTTCCATAATGAGAAAAATCTTAATAAAAGAAAACTACAAGCAGAAACGCGTGCTTTTGAATTCTAAAAGGAACTCTTTTAAGAGCTGATATCAATATGCATAATATAAGGTTAAAAATCAAGATTAGATTAAAGTCATGCTCTAGGCGTTTCATTTCCTTGAGTTTGCGGAAAATGAACTTGGTGTAGGTCAGTGATGTTACCACTAATTATTTTCCGATTTTACTGAGGGGTACATGCCTTTGTAGTTAGATTGTAAAACCCGAGGGTCTACTTTCTAATTGTCTTTTAGAAAAATAAACATTCATTTTTGTCTCAAGATACAATGTTCTAATTATTATAGTCATTTAAATTTGCACGGTTTTCAAAGCTTAACCAGAAAAACCTGCTGAATTTTCATCTCTAATCACTGAGGGGTCATGCTCAAGACTTATATCTATTACCTAACAATCAAATCAGAATTAAACCTGGTACCAAAAGTCCAGACTTTGAATTGGACTACTTTTCATTGTAGTATATGTGTATTGTTATTAAGAACATAACAAACACAAAAAAGGCTGATCTTGTACAGCAGTATTATTTTAGACAAGGTACTTACCTTTCTAAGCCTCACTCTTCATCCATAAGATTGGGATAATCATAGTACTGAAGTCATGGTATTTTTGTTATAGCACATGAATCAATGCATGTAACATGTTAAATGCTGTGCCCAGTAGGGAGTAATAGGTTATTAATACCTAGTAAATATGCTATTAACACCTTCCATCATGAACAGTATTTAACAGTTTACCAAGTCTGTTCACAGTCATTTATTTCTTGCTTTAGCCTCACTTTGAGCAGTGACCAGGCAGTTAGTCGGGCATGTATTGCCCTAGTACTGTGTAAGGCAGGGAGTAAGGTGGACACAGTCACCTCCTTCAAAGAGCTCACAGTCTAACGGGGCAGATGGATGTTAAAGTAAGTAATTTATAAACAACTATATGATTATAGCTGTGATAAGAGTTATGAAGGAACAGTCCGAAAGGTTCTAAATGTGTTTAACAGGAGCTTCGTATCTAGTCTTTAGGGTCAGAGAAATATCGTTCAACTTGAGACTTAAAGGATGATGGATATCAGGATACATGCTCAATCTCTCTGCAATTTCCAGTCACCTGTGCAGTATTATGATTCCATGTCTACAGAAGAAGAAACTGAGGCTTGCAATGTTTAGAGATCCGTCCATGCTCCGAGCAGGGGCTCAGAAGCCAAGCACCCCAATGCCTCTGTGTGTATGTGTGTGTGTGTGTGTGTGTAATTACATATGATGATGCCGTCTGTGGATCAGGAGGACGCTGAAGCAGATTCTTTCCATATTTTCCAATTCTTCCACTTATTTTCTATGCAATTTTGTAAAGCTATCTAACTAAAAATGTTTTGCTATCTGAAAAACTGGGTTTATTAATGATTGTATAGATAAGTATCAAAACTGCACAAATATGATAATTAAGTGCATGTGATAAGGACTAAAAGGGTTTATGAGGAATCCAACACAGAACATAATACCATAATATCCATTTTCAGAAGGAAAAAATAGGGCTGTGGGGACCGGGAAGGGCAGGGAAAGGGGAGCAGGGCAAACTGAAGTGGCTTCAGCGCCAGGCAGGTAACACACACATGGCAAACAGGCACATGCAGAATGTAGGGGAACTGTGGCTAACTTGAGAGTGCATGCCCAATGCAAAGTATTTTAATTGAAAACTTTCTTAGACCTGTTGAGGACTGTCATTCTGTAAACCCAGGAATCACAATGAAAAGGAAAGCAAATAGGCAAATGACTACAGCAGGAAGGGCCCCAGGCAATTAAAATGTCTTCAACTTTTGCAAATAATTAAAACCAGAACTTAGCCTTACCTCATTAATAAAAAGTTTAAGACACTTTTTGAAAGGTAATAAAATAATATTAAAAACTAAAATTAGATCTCCTTCTCCTCTGAACTGGAGTAGGACCTTAGACAGTGTATAAATATCATTTGTGTGTAAAGTTAGGATATTTAGACAAGATAAAAAGTAATAAAGCACAGGATATTGCTTTTCCTCATAAACTCTTAATTTATTAAAAAGTCAGAATTAGCCTCCTTTTTTTCTTTACTCTTAATGAGCAAAGAAGCTTTTTTTTTAGGGAAACAAGTTTATCATTTCAAGAAAACTTTCCATTTTGAATAACTAGCACAGCTTATTTACAAGCTGTGGTAGATAATTTCCAGCATTTGGGCTTGGAAATAGGGCAAGAGAAGAAGAGAAGAAAGCTTCCCAGGAAGATGAAGCTTAAAGCTATCATGGTCATGAGAAATTGCTTAAAGGGAGTCAGCAGTTAAAAATGCACCTCTGAAACCAGCCTGCCTGGTCAAATCCTAGGCCCACTACTCACTACTTGATCTTTGCAAGCCTCAGTTCCCTCACCTACAAAATGGTGATTATTGAGTAGAGTTAACAATAATCTATTGTATATTTCAAAACAGCTAGAAGAAAGGTTTCGAATGTTCTCATCACCAAGAAACAATAAATGCTTAAGATGATAGATACGTTAACTTCTCTGATTTGATCATTACACAGTGTGTACATGCATTGAAATATCATGTTGTACACCATAAATATGTACAATTATTATGTGCCAACCATAAAAAGGGTGATTATGATGGTATCTACATAAGAGGGTGTGAGAGAGGATTAAATGTATAAACTATGTAAAGGGTTGAGTGCTTAGAACATAATAACAACTACTAAATGGTAGCTCTGATGATAATGATGATGATTTATTGCTAAATACCCTAATCTGCTCAAATTATTTGGCTATTATTTCATTCATTCATTTAATCACTTAATCAACAAATATTTACTGAGCTCCTGGTAGTGCTAAGCATTGAGCTAGGTGCTAGGAATACAACAATAAATAGGACCCTGCAGTTCTCAGGCTTACATTTTAGTGGGGGAGACAGCAAGAAGGAAGCAATCAAGTAAATAAGAAAATATCAGATAACGATAAATGCTGTGCTGAAAGTAAAAACTGGGTGATGTCACAGAAAGGGTGTCGTGGGGGTTGGTGGAGGGTATGGATTATTATAGCCTCGAGTTCACCAGTAGTGAAAAAGTATCTGAAAATTCACAGTTCAATTAAAATATCTCAAAATTCATTCTGACATAGTGTAGATAACCATATATTATATATTTCCCTATTAAGCCATAAACTAAAAAGTTGTTTAATATTTAACTATACATAGACTTTACTTTGTTAATAATTCTGAATTTCCTTCTTATTACATATTTTAATTAAAAATATTGATATTAAACAGAGAAATATATTTTAATTTTATAGCAAGTCTTAGAATTTTTCAAAATACAGAGAAGTATAAAGAAGAAACTAGAAATGTCCCATAATTACTCATTGACAACAATCATGAATACAGTTGGAAAATTAAAATTCTGTAATAGAGAAGGGTATGATACTAGAAGTAAAAGTCTTTTCTCACTGCCCCTGCCTCCACTAGTCCCTGTCTCAAAGGTAATTATCAAGTTTCCTTAAAGCTTTTATGCATATATCATATGTAGGTAACTATCTTTTTTATTTCTATCAGTGAGATCATACTGAAACAACATTCTTGGTTTCTATTTTTCACTGACTGACGCAGCTTTGAGACCTTTCCAGGCCATCACAGGCAGAGCAGGTCATTCTTTGTACAGCTGCATGGTATCTTATTGTGCGGTTATTGAGTCAATTCCCTACGGTACACAAGTAGTTTGTCTCTGGATTTTTGTTATTACAAGCAATGTAGTCATAAATATCTAAAGGAGAAACGTAAAAATAGGTTTGAGTCAATCCTGCAAAAGTAACACAATTGTCAAACTGATTAAATGAATTTAATATTTAAGATTATGTTTTATATTATTAAAATTTTTTCAGTATTTGGCAGAAATTTTACAGAAAAATTAAAATCCACTCTATAAATGATTTGTGTCATCTTTGTTGTAACAGATTCCATAGATATTGATCGATAAGATCCGTATTCAATGGATATTATTTCACACTTAAAATTTTTTTGACAAAAGAATGTGACTAGTTATGTTTCACTTTTATTGAAGATAAGGAAAGAGGATATATGATTCAAACATAAGAGATGACTGAGTTTATTTTGAATTATCACACATTGAAACTAAAAATTGTGAGATATCTTTAACCAGCAATCCTAAGACAAGGCTAAGCAAAAGTCTGAGTTTAGAAAAGAAGAAATTAAAGAGTATCTTGATTTATTCTGAAGTCAGAATCTAACTCCTCCTTTTAGGTTCTCTTACGTCACAGTAGACTTTTAAAAATTTGAATCTTGCTTTCATAGTGTGGAACCAACAGAAAAATTTTTAGTAAGGACTTCACCGTTGCCAAAAATAGTTAGATGATTATTTCATGTTTTTTTTTTTGCTTGATGCATTAATTTACTCATTTACAATTGTGCTAGGAGCTAGGGATGTCAGTGTCTTCTCATTTAAAAAGGAGTAAGAATCCAATAAGATGGCTGCTGTGGACAGGAGGGCACTTGGGAAGACTGCCTTGTAATTTTAAAGTAAATTACTAGTTTTGATTTGTGCTTAGTGGACCACTGCATCTTGTCACTAGCAGCTGAATGCTCAACTTCAATAACCAGATCTGGTTCTCTGGTTCAATTAAACTGGGGTCCCATTAACGAAAATAAGATCATCAGATTCCACAGTCTTCTGCAACAGTATTAGTTAATGTGTACTGGGAATTGACAAAGTGAAGAGTGTGAATGCGTGGTTTTTGGAAACATAATTATTTTATTAGTTTCATTAAAAGCTCTTGATCAAGTTATATTCTATTCAACAAAATGCACTCCAAAACAGTCAGAAGTTTTAAGGTTTCCTTTTCAGCTTGTGTGAAAACACTAGAAAGCACCTACAGAAAACAGATACTTCTTTCTCTAGAGGTTTCATTGGGATCTCTCAATATGTGCATTTATAATAAAATATCACAATTTACATGAGTAGTCCACAGTTAATTAAAGAGAACACATTTTCTCATGCAATTCAAATCTCATTGTGGGGAGTCCACTTTTTAGAAAGACACAAAAACAAGTAGTTCAAATGAAGAAATATCTCTTGACTTTCCCATGATTAAAAAGCCTGTCCTTGGGCATTATTCATTAGCTACACCTTTCAAATGGCTTACACAAGAACAAGAATTATTACAATATTCACTGATGGTAAGTTTCAAAGCTCACAAATGTCAAAATCAGCAATTGAAAAGTATTTACAGAAAGAGAACCACAAAGTGCAATTTATGTTTGTGTAATCTTAGCTGATGTACATGTGCAATGAGATTTACTTAAGAAGTACAATCATAAACCCTATGGTTACAAATGAATATAAATATAATTGGGATTCACAGAGTAGAAGAAATGTGCTATGAGATGACAATTATTCATTTCTGTATATATGACTCAAGTTTACTATTATGCACTGAGAGCCCATTTATGGAAATTGTAAAATATATATTAATATCCTCTTTCATCAGTTGGGTTCAAGTATGGCCTATGAAAAAGTTTGTGTTTAATTATAACATTGAATTAGTGATGCAATTAATATTTATTCAAATTCTCATTTAATTTCACACATTATAAGTGTCTTTCAACTTTAAATCGAAAAAGACACTTAAAATATCTGGATATAGACTCGCACTTTCATTTAAAGACATAATTCTTAAAACATTAAGCTAGAAAAATAGCATTTACAATGGCAAACAATTATCTGATATGCTTTATAGTTTAGCATTTGTTATTGAAAGTTATCACAGCATATTACATACAAATATAGCATTTGTTATAGAACACACTCCTACTTATTTTATTCTGTAGCACATCTTCCATTCAGATTGAATTGTGACCCAAAGTGTTTACAGTAGCTGTCTGGGTAGTCAGATCTTTTTAATCCTTTTATGTATATATTTTCTCAAGGCTCTTTAATGACCATGGATTGTATACAGTCTCTCTCTGTCTAAATATAGTATATATAGTAAGCATACAAATTCCCATTGTGTGTGCCTGCATTGCTATCAAAAAGTCCTACCTAAAGCTGGTAACTGTGTAAGCAGGTGATGAGTACACAGGTATTGTTCATCATACATTCTCTCGAATTTTCTGTAAGTTTGGAAATGTCATAATAAAGGGCTAAATAACGTACTGCTTATTTATACATAGTAGTCTGTCAGGATTTATACCAAAAAGGTTATCAAATAGGTCCCAATTCTCTGGGAATATACAATTTAGGACAAGTTATACTGATGAAGATTGACATATAGAAAATATCCCAAGAATAAATGAACATGGAATAAGTACAGAGAATAAAATGAGTTCACTTTTGAAATTTTCATATCATGATTATCTCCTTTCTCTTGTTTCTCCTTGACCTCCTTCAAACTTTGACCACTCTCTCATCCCCATCTATTACCTGAGAATCAGAGTCTTGCCAGTTTTCCCGGCAGTTGCTCTCAGGGCCATTGCTTCCCACTTTCAAAGCTACTGTGAGTCTGGGCCTCTGCCATTTTAAGCCTAGATTGCCGCAAAGACTTCTTAGTTGTGCTCCTTAATTTCTGGTCTCACTTGATTTCAAAATTTCACTTTGAATCCTGCTGTTAAATTCAACTTCCTAAAACAGAAGTTATCATTCCTCTACCTTAGGAAATTGAAGCCCATTTCTCTCATATTCTTCCAACACAGTCACTCCGCTTTTACTAAGGCCCTTCCTCTTATTAATCCCTCAGTAAACTTATCTACCCATTGTGCTGTCTCTTTGTCTTTGCTCAGTCCTCTGCTCCATCTTACACTTCCAACAACCTCACATCTATTTATTTATTATAAGTACTTATTTATATAAGTATAGGTTGGATACTTTCAAGATCTACTTCTTCCTCCATACATGTCCTGTGATTGCCACCATCATTTTACCTTTCATTGAAATATTTCAGTGTTTGTGAGTGTCACCTGAACCACACAGCTTTTGTGGGATAAGTGATCCAGTGGTCCATCCTAGGCCAATTAAATCAGAATCCCTGGGACACAGACATCAGAAAAATTTTTTTTGACATTAAAAATGTCTATAACCTGTAAGGAGGTGATTCTAATACATAGGTAGTTGAGAACCATTCACCTAGACAATATTAAATTTCTTCATTTGTAAGTACTACTCATTCATTTGGTCAACAGCTCTGGTGTCTATCATAGAGGTAGAACACTGGCAGTCCTGACATGTTTTGTTTGGCCCATGGAGTGTTTTCAAAATATTTTAGACAATGTTTTAAAATTGGGAGATTTATCATAAACATTCACATATCCAGTTCCTCTTGAGAAAAATGGGAGATCTGGTGAGAATGGGCCTGCCTTTCTGAAAGGCAACACTAGCTAGAACTGAATTGTGGCTCTCCCTTCTAGACTGAGTGAGCTTCCAGTTGGCTTCAGTCCCCACCACTCCCTACAACTAACTCCCTCACAGGGGCTGAGTGTTAATTGCAATTTAATGTATTATTTGCACAGTTGTTAAAGTTACTGTTTCCCTTAATACCATAACCATTTCTCTCACTGCTGAAGTTGAAAATATTTCTATGTGTCAAATACTCAGGCAATCAGCCCACTTTATTCATTTATGTTATCCTCCTGGCCTTGTTAGTAATCTGAGTTTGTAGCCCCTGGCCTGGTATGTGGCAAGTATACTCTATTAAGTGCTAAGGATATAGAAGAATGAGGGGCAATGCCCTTTTTGGAGGAAGTCACACTTTACGGGGGAGATGCAGACATATTACACTTTTAATTTAGGTGCCTGGGTATGTACCTGATTCTGCTGATCTTAGAGGACGATGGCCTCCAAATTTTATTTCAGTTTGTTGAAGTTTAGTCATGTTTAGCAGCTGTGTGACATGTGGAACATCTGTCATTAGTTGACAGCTTCGTGGTATAACATCTGTAGGCTCATCTGTTGAAAAGGGAACATCACAGACAGCTGGAAATAAAGACAAACATTCATTTTCAAAATGTAAGCCATTTCTGCTAAATGGACATATCACATAAATGAAACCAAATAAAATTAAAGATTTTAGCATATGACTTTGTATGAGTTATTCAACCTTTCAGCCCTGATTTTCTCATTTGTAAAATGAGCATGATAATTTTACTGCTACTTCCTAGGGTAGACAGGATTAAATGAGATAAAGCTTACACTCTACGGAGCAAGTTCAGAAAACTATACAATAAATAAGAGCATGCATTGGAGATATTCCACGCTTTCTTTTCAATACTAGAGGTGTGACTTGAGCGAACTAATTAGGTATGCACCATTTAAGATTTCTGGGAGTGCATCAGCTTATTTACATGAGATCAGTAAGTACAAACATACTGAATAATTTAAGCACTCACAGCCGTTATATGGGTAAATTAATTTTTTAACTTTTTATTTTGAAATAATTTTAGACTTTTAGAAAAGTTAAAAAAAAGTTTAGAGAGCTTCCTATCACCCTTTACCCAGCTTCCTCTGTTAACATCTTACCTTTTAATATTTTCAGAATAATAGCTTATTATACTTACAATGGTATTTTAATTTCATTCATATATATTTATATGGATATTTCAATTTTTTTAAAAATTGTTTTTTAATTGGCAAATAGGAATTGTACATATTCATAGTGATGTTTAGATACATGTAATATATGGTGAACAGATCAGGGTAATTAGCATGTTCATCATCTCAGACATTTATCATTCCTTTTTGGTGGGTACACTCAATATCTTCCTATCTATTTGAAAGTATATAACATATTATTGTTAACTATAGTCCTCTTACAGTGGTATTCCTCTTATCTAGCCATACATTTGTATTCTTTAACAAATCTTTCCCTAGCCCTCCCTTCCCCCTACAATTCCCAGCATCTAGTATCCTCTGTACTTCTTTTTACTTCTAAGAGATCAATTTTTTAAAGCTTCCACATGAGTGAGAACATGGTATTTAACTTTCTGTTCCTGGCTTATTTCACTTAACATAAAGTCCAGTTCTATCTGTGTTGCTGCAAATGACAGGATTTCATTCTTTTTTTATGGCTGAATAATATTCCATGGTGTATGTATATCACATTTTCTTTATTCATTCATCTGTTGTTGGACACCTATGTTGATTCTGTATCTAATCTATTATGAATGGTGCTGCAATAAACATGGGAGTGCAGATGTCTCTCTGTAATTTTCTTTTTAGTAAATTTTCTGTTCATGTTTGTAAGCCATTTTACTATTAGTACATTTTTCCTATTTACTTATATGACCTCTTTTATAGTAAATATATTAAGCCTTGTCATTTGTAGCAAGTGGGAATATAAATTAGTGTTAATATCCTAGAAAGACTTTACTATGCGTACCAAAGCCTTAAAAATGTTCATACCATTTTACTCAGTAATTTCATTTTATGAATCTACTCTAAAATTAAAAAAATTAGAAACTCAAGAATCTATGCAAATAAGTGTTTATAAGTTCTGAAAAATAAACAACTTAAATTTCCAGCACTTGAGGAGTGTTAAGCACATTACATTGTTTCATGGGATGAGACTGTAAAGAGCCACAATAAATTGAATTTATGAAGATGTCTTCATGATATGGGAAAGGCTTGAGATAAGAAGTTAAATGAAAAAAAAAAACATACAAAAATCTATCTCAACCATAGAAAATGAAATTATAAAATGTATGAAGGGGGTGAGTGTGGTGGCTCAAGCCTGTAATCCCAGCACTTTGGGAGGCTGAGGTGGGAGGATTTCAGGCCCAAGTTCAAGACCAGCCTGGGTAACATAGCCATACCGCATTTCTCTAAAAAAAAAACAAATAAAAAAAAATTAGCTGGGCATAGTCCCAGCCACCCAGGAAGCTGAGGTGAGAGAATCACTTGAGCCTGGGCAGTGAAGGCTGCAGTGAGTGATGATTGCACCACTGCACTCCAGCCTGGGAGACGGAGAAAGACTCTGCCTTAAAAAAAAAAAAAAAAAAAGTGTGAATGGCAAAAAAACTGAAAGGAAATATACCAAGTGAAACTAACTTTAGGTGGTTAACTTAAGCATAGTTTTTAATTTTATTCTTCACAATATTTTCTATATGTGTTTGATTTTTATGAGTAAAGTTTCTGTTTTTAGAATGTGGTGGAAAAATTTTGTATGCATATATGTGAATGTATGTAGTCAGGAAAATTCAACCAATCATCCCTCAAAAAACTTCCTTATGTACAATTCTCACACTTTATAAAAGCAAATAGAAGAGGTTTCTGTGCATCCTAGCCATGGCATTTTTCTAATTAGATCCTAATGTCCTAATCTGAAAAAGGAAAATCAGTCATCTAACTAAAAACTTAAATGCTCATCTGCAATGCAATGATTTCTAAATGTCCTAATGCTCTAGTCATTAAAAATGCATTAGATTTACAAATATTAGTTTTCAGATGTTTTGTCCATCCATTCTTTGTCATCAACATTTAGAAAATCTATATAAGCAACTGAGCAAACGAACTCTCAAAATAGTAAACATTTACCTAACTTCAGATATATTTGACATATACCTCAAAACTCCTTTGAGATAGAAAAAGATAATTGCCATGTCAATGCCAATAATAATAAATAAAGATTTTTAAATTAGAAGATGAAGAGAATTCTGGAGGCCAGTAAAAACCTGAAATAAAATGCCATCTTCTGAACCCTATAACAAGAATCATGAAAACTTTAGCTTATTGAGCTTGTGTGACAAGTACAAGGATACAATGGCATACAAAATTTGAAATGTATGAACACAAAACTTGAACTTACAACTAACAAGAGACAGACAGCAAATCTCTAGTAACCATAAATGCCTAAGCTTTTATGGAAGATAGAACAAGGCAGGGACTATCACAAAACTGCAGTCTGAATCTTAAAGAAACATGGTTGACATGCAGATCAGAGTTCACATTAAAAGGCTATAATCCAATCTGCATCATCCAACATCTTTCCTTTCTCTATATCTACTCTCCCTTTGCACCTAGAACTGTTTCACCACTTACTGGATTATTCTTTGAGGGAAACTGTGAGCAGTATAAAACCTGCAATAAAAGGAGAATTTAAAAAAAATTGGTTGATTATTTTAAAATAAAGACTAACCATTAAGCCCATCTAGAACTACTAGCTCTAAAGGTTTCTCTGAGACTTCATGGTGGAATACTTGGAAAGGGATTTTAGTCTCATTTTTGTGAAACCAAGCTATGAAAGAGCTTTAGGACCATCTATTACCTGGCAGCTGGATGTTCTGTAGCGCTAAATGGAAATTCACTCGACTTCCCACCTCACCACTAACCAATCACCACCTTTTCTATGTTCAATTACTAAGTTATTCTATTTTTAGCATATACAGCCTAATTTTCAAATAAAGGCTAAGTGTGAAAATAGAATAGACCCTACATAAACATTAAATAGCGCTTCATTGTGAGTTCACAGAAAGCATGGTCCAGTTTCATTTATTTACTCATTCTGTCATTCAACAAATATTTATTGAGGCTCTACTGTGTGCCAGGCATATGCCTAATGGCTGGGAATCTAGGGGTGAGCCAGAGTGACCCTGTCCTTGCCTCCTTGAAGCTTACACCTAGCAGAGAATAGGAAACAAAATCACAAATAATTCTTTTTTTTCAACTTTTAAGTTCAGGGGTACATGTGGAGGGTGTGCAGATTTATTACATAGGTAAACGTGTGCCATGGTGGTTCACTGCACAGATCATTCCCATCACCCAGGTATTAAGTCCAGCATCCATTAGGTATCCTTCCTGATGCTCTCCTTTCCCCAACCCCTGACAAGCCCTAGTGTGCGTTGCCCTCCCTCCATGTGTCCATGTGTTCTTATCATTCAGTTCCCACTTATGAGAGCATGTAGTATTTGGTTTTCTCTTCCTGCATTAGTTTGCTGAGGATAATGGCTTCCAGCTCCATGTCTCTGCAAAGGACATGATCTCGTTCCATGTCGTTGCTATTGCGAATAGTGCTGCAGTGAACATATGTGTGCAAGTATCCTTATAGTAGAATTATTTATAGTCCTTTGGGTATACACCTAGTTACGGGATTGCTGGGTCAAATGATATTTCTGCCTCTAGTTCTTTGAGGAATCGCCACGCTGTCCTCCACAATGGATGAACTATGAACTAATTTGCACTTCCATCAACAGTGTAAAATGATTCCTTTTTCTCCACAACCTCACCAGCATCTATTTTTTTTTTTTTTGACTTTTTAATAGTGGCCATTCTGACTAGTGTGAGATGGTATCTCACTGTGGTTTTGATTTGCATTTCTCTAATGATCAGTGATATTGAACTTTTTTTCATGTTTGTTGGCTCAGGTATGGCTTCTTTTGAGAAGTGTCTGTTCATGTCCTTTGCCCACTTTTTAATGGGGTTTTTTTTTTTCTTGTAAATTTCTTAAGTTCCTTGTAGACTCTGAATATTGAACCTTTGTCAGATGGATAGGTTGCAAAAATAGTCTCCCGTTCTCTATGTTGTCTGTTCACTCTGATGATAGTTTCTTTTGCTGTGCAGAAGCTCTTTAGTTTAACAGAGCCCACTTGTCTATTTTGAAATGCTTTTGTTGCAATTGCTTTTGGCATTTTCATCATGAAATCTTTGCACATGCCTGTGTCCTGAGTGGACAAATCTTTGCCTGTGTCTATGTCCTGAATGCCCAGATTTTCTTCTAGGGTTTTAAGTTTTGGGTTTTACATTTAAGTCTTTAATCCATCTTGAGTTGATTTTTGTATATGGTGTAAGAAAGGAGTCCAGCTTCAATCTCATGCATATGGCTAACCAGTTATCCCAGCACCATTTATTGAATAGGCAGTCTTTCCCCCATTCATTGATTTTGTCAGCTTTGTTGAAGATCAGATGGCTGTAGATGTGTGGCCTTATTTCTAGGCTCTCTATTCTCTTCCATTGGTCTATGTGCCTGTTTTTGTACCAGTACCATGCTCTTTTGGTTATTGTAGACTTGAAGCATAGATTGAAGTTGGATAGTGTGATGCCTCCAGCTTTGTTCTTTTTGCTTAAGATTGTCTTGGCTATACAGGCTCTTTTTTGGTTCCATACGAATTTTAAAGTAGTTTCTTTCTAATTCTGCGAAGAATGTCAATGGCAATTTAATGGGAATAGCATTGAATCTATAAATTACTTTGGGCAGTATGGCCATTTTCATGGTATTGATTCTTCCTATCCACGAGCATGGAATGTTTTTCCATTTGTTTGTGTCCTATCTGATTTCTCTGAGAGTGGAATGTAGTCCTCCTTGAAGAGGTCCTTCAATTCCCTTGTTAGTTGTATTCCCAGATATTTTATTCTTTTTGTGCCAGTTGTGAATGGGAGTTCATTCATGATTTGGCTCTCTGCTTGCCTGTTGTTGGTGTATAGGAATGCTAGCAATGTTTGCATGTTGATTTTGTATCCTGAGATTTTGCAGAAGTTGCTTATCAGCTTAAAAAGCTTTGGGCTGAGATGATGCAGTTTTCTAGATATAGGATCATGTCATCTGCAAAAAGATAATTTGACTTCCTCTCTTCCTATTTGAATACTCCTTTTTTTCTCTTGTCTGATTGCCCTGGCCAGAACTTCCAATATTACGTGGCATAGGAGTGGTGAGAGAGGGCATTCTTGTCTTGGGCTGGTTTCCAAGGGGAATGCTTTCAGCTTTTGCCCATTCAGTATGATACTGGCTGTGGGTTTGTCATATATAGTTCTTATTATTTTGAGGTGTGTTTCTTCAATACGTAGTTTATTGAGAGTTTTTAATATGAAGGAATGTTGAATTTTACCAAACGACTTTTCTGCACCTATTAAGATAATCATGTGGTTTTTGTCTTTGGTTCTGTGTATGTGATGAATGACATTTATTGATTTGTGTATGTTGAACTAATCTTGCATACTGGGGATAAAGCCAATTTGATTGTGGCAGACAAGCTTTTTGGTAAGCTGCTGGATTTGGTTTGCCAATATTTTTGTGAAGATTTTTGCATCAATGTTCATCAAGGATATTGGCCTTAAGTTTTCTTTTTTTGTTGTATATCTGCCAGGTTTTGGTATCAGAATCATGGCCTCATAGAACGAGTTAGGGAGGAGTCCCTTATTTTCAATGGTTTGGAATAGTTTTATTAGAAATGGTACCAGCTTTTTTTTAAACCTCTGGCAGAATCTAGGTGTGAATCCGTCTGTTCCTGGGCTTTTTTTTTTTTTTTTTTTGGCTGGTAGGCTGTTTATTAGAGCCTGCATTAGTCTGTTTTCATGCTGCTGATAAAGACATACCTGAGGCTTGGCAATTTACAAAAGAAAGAGGTTTAATGGAGAACTCACAGCTCCACATGGCTAGAGAGGCCTCACAATCATGGTGGAAGGAAAAGGAGCAAGTCATCTCTTACAAAGATAGCAGCAGGCAAAAAAAGCTTGTGCAGGGAAACTCCCCCTTTTAAAATGATCAGATCTCATGAGACTTATTTGCTATCATGAGAACAGCATAGGAAGTACCTGCCCCCATGATGCAATTACCTCCTACTGAGTCCCTCCCACAACACGTGGGAATTCAAGATGAGATCTGGGTAGGGACACAGTGAAACCATATCATTCCCCCCTTGGCCCCTCCCGAATCTCATGTTCTCACATTTCAAAACCAATTATGCCTTCCCAACAATCCCCCAAAGTCTTAACTCATTTCAGCATTAACTCAAAAAGACCACAGTCCAAAGTCTCTTCTGAGACAAGGCAAGTCCCTTCTGCCTATGAGCCTGTAAAATCAAAAGCAAGTTAGTTATTTTCTAGATACAACAGGGGTACAGGTACTGAGTAAAAACAGCCATTCCAAATGAGAGAAATTGGCCAAAACAAAGAAGCTACAGGCCCCATGCAAGTCCAAAATCCAGCAGGGCAGTCAAATCTCAAAGATCCAAAATGATCTCCTTTGACTCCACGTCTCACATTCAGGACACACTGATGCAAGAGGTGTGTTCCCATGGCCTTTGGCAGCTCCGGCCCTGTGGCTCTGCAGGGCATAGTCCCCATCCTAGATGCTTTCATGGGCTGTTGTTGTCTGCGAGTTTTCCAGGCACACAGTGCAAGTTGTTGGTGGATCTACCATTCTGTGGTTTTGGAGGATGGTAGCCCTCTTCTTACAGCTCCACTGGGTGGTGCTCCAGTAGGGAGTCTGTGTGGTGGCTCCAATCCCACACTTCCCTTCTGCACTGCCCTAGCAGAGGTTCTCATGAGGGCCCTGCCCCTGCAACAAACTTGTGCCTGGGCATCTAGGCATTTCCATATATCCTCTGAAATCAAGGCGGAGGTTCCCAAACCTCAATTCTTGACCTCTGTGCACTTGCAGGCTCAACACTGTGTGGAAGCTGCCATGGCTTTGGGCTTGCACCTTCTGAAGCCACGGCCCAAGCTCTATGTTGGCCCCTTGTAGCCATGGCTGAAGTAGCCGGGTCACAGTGCACCAAGTTCCTAGGCTGCACACAACATGGCGACTCTGGTCCTGGCCCATGAAACCACTTTTTCCTCCTAGGCCTTAGGGCCTGTGATGGGAGGGGCTTCCAAGAAGATCTCTGATATGCCCTAGAGACATATTCCCCATTGTCTTAGGGGCTAACATTCGGCTCCTCATCACTTATGCAAATTTCTGCAGCCAGCTGGCTTGAATTTCTCCTCAGAAAATGGGATTTTCTTTTCTATCGCATTGTCAGGCTGCAACTTTTCAGAACTTTCATGTTCTGCTTCCCTTTTAAAACTGAATGCCTTTAACAGCACCCAAGTCACCTCTTTAATGCTTTGCTGCTTAGAAATTTCTTCTGCCAGATACCCTAAATCATCTCTCTCAAGGTCAAAGTTCCACAAATCTCTAGGGCATGGGCGAAATGCCACCAGTCTCTTTGCTAAAACATAACAAAAGTCAGCTTTGCTCCAGTTCCCAAGTTCCTCATTTCCTTCTGAGACCACCTCAGCCTGGACTTTGTTGTTCATATCACTATCAGCATTTTGGTTAAAGCCATTCAACAAGTGTTTAGCAAGCTCTAAACTTTCCCACATTTTCGTTTCTTCTTCTAGGCATTCCTGTTAGTTCCAAAGTTGCTTCCACATTTTCAGGTATCTTTTCAGCAGTGCCCCAACTCTATTAGTACCAATGTACTGTATTAGGCTGTTTTCATGCTACTGATAAAGAAATACCCGAGACTGGGCAATTTACAAAAGAAAGAGGCTTAATGGGGAACTCACATTTCCACATGGCTGGGGAGGCCTCAAAATCATGGTGGAAGGCAAGGAGGAACAAGTGACATCTTACATGGATGGCAGCAGGCAAGAATAATTTGTCTAGGGAAACTCCCCCTTTTAAAACCATCAGATCTTGTGAGACTTATTCGCTGTTACAAGAACAGCACAAGAACAACTTGCCCCCATGATTCAATTACCTCCTACCAGGTCCCTCCCACAACATGTGGGAATTCAAGATGAGATTTGGATGGGGACACAGCCAAACCGTATCACTGCTTCAATTTCAGAACTCATTATTGGTCTATTCAGGGACTCAGTTTCTTCCTGGTTCACTCTCGGGAGGGTGTATGTGTCCATGAATTTATCCATTTCTACTAGATTTTCAAGTTTATGTGCATAGATGTTTATAGTATTCTCTGATGGTTGTTTGTATTTCTGTGGGGTCAGTGGTTATCATTTCTGCTCATGTTTATTTGATTCACTTCTCTTTTCATCTTTATTACTCTAGCTAGTGGTCTATCTACTTTATTAATTTTTTTCAAGAAACCAGCTTCTGGATTCGTTGATTTTTTGAAGGGTATTTTGTGTATCTATCTCCTTCAGTTCAGCTCTGATCTTGGTTATTTCTTGTCTCCTGCTAGCTTCCGGGTTTGTTTGCTCTTGTTTCTCTAGTTCTTTTCACTGTGATTTAGCTTGTTAACTTGTGATCTTTCTAGCTTTTTGATGTGGGCATTTAGTGTTATAAATTCCCCTTTTAACAGTGCTTTAGCTGCATCCCAGAAATTCTGCTACATTGTCTCTTTGTTCTCATTAGTTTCAAAAAACTTCCTGATTTCTGCCTTAATTCCATTATTTACCCAAGAGTAACTCAGGAGCTGGTTGTTCAATTTCCATGTAGTTGTGTAGTTTTGACTGAATTTCTTAATCTTGAATTCTAATTTGGTTGTGCTGTTGTCTGAGGGACTGTTTGTTATGATTTCAGTTCTTCTGCATTTGCTGAGGAGTGTTTTACTTCAGATTTATGTGATCAATTTTAGAGTGAGTGTCATGTGGGGATGAGAAGAAGGTATATGCTGTTGTTTTTGGGTGGAGAGTTCTGTAGATATCTATCAGGTCCACTTGATCCAGAGGTGGGTTCAGGTCCTAAATATCTTTGTGAATTTTTTGCTTTGATGATCTGTCTAATATTGTCAGCAGGGTGTTAAAGTCTCCCATTATTATTGTATGGGAGTCTAAGTCTCTTTGAAAGTCTCTAAGAACTTGCTTTATGAATCTGCATGCTCCTGTATTGGGTGCATATATATTTGGGATAGTTAGCACTTCTTGAATTGAACCCTTTATCACTACATAATGCCTTTCTTTGTCTTTTTCGATATTTGTTGGTTTAAAGTCTGTTTTGTCAGAAACTAGGATTGCAACCCCTGCTTTTTTCTGTTTTCCATTTGCTTGGTAAATTTTCCTCCATTCCTTTATTTTAAGCCTATGTGTGAGTGTCTTTGCACATGAGATAGGTCTCTTGAAGGCAGCATACCACGAATCTTGACTCATTATCCAGCTTGCCATTGTGTCTTTTATTTGGGACACAAAGTCCATTTAAATTTAAGGTTAGTATTGTTATATGGGAATTTGATCCTGTCATTATGATGATAGCTGATTATTTTGCAGATTTGTTTATGTGATTGCTTCACAGTGTCACTGGTCTGTGTACTTCAGATACACAGGTACTTCAGTGTGTTTTTTGTAGTGGCTGGTAATGGTCTTTCCTTTCCATATTTAGTGTTTCCTTCAGAAGTGCTTGTGAGGCAGATCTCGTGGTGATGAATTCCCTCAGCATTTGCTTGTCTGAAAAGTATCTTATTTCTTTTCACTTATGAAGCTTAGTTTGGCCAGATATGAAATTCTGGGTTGGAAATTCTTTTCTTAAGAATGTTGACTTTGTTCCCCAGTCTCTTCTGACTTGTAGGGTTTCTGCTGTGAGGTCTGCTGTTAGTCTGATGGGCTTCCCTTTGTAGGTGAACTGGCCTTGCCCTCTGACTGCCCTTAACATTTTCTCTTTCATTTTGACCTTGGAGAATCTGATGATTATGTGCCCTGGTGTTGATTGTTTCATGGAGTATCTTATTGGGGTTCTCTGCATTTCCTGAATTTGAATGTTGGCCTGGCTTATTAGGTTGGGGAAGTTCTCCTGGATGATATCTTGAAGTATGTTTTCCAAGTTGGTTCCATCTCCCAGTCTCTTTCAGGTACCTCAGTCAGTTGTAAGTTCAGTCTCTTTCCATAATCCCCATATTTCTTGGAGGTTTTTTTCATTCCTTTTTTTTTTCTCTATTCTTGTCTGCCTTTCTTATTTCAGAGAGATAGTCTTCAAGCTCTGAGATTCTTTCCTCCACTTGGTCTATTCTGTTACTTTTTTTTTTTCTTTTTCAGACAGTGTCTCACTTTGTCGCCCAGGCTGCAGTGCAGTGGTGTGATCTCATCTCACAGTAACCTCTGCCTCCCAGGTTCAAGTGATTCTCCTGCCTTAGCCTCCCAAGTAACTGGAACTACATAAGTGCATCACTATGTCTGATTAATTTTTGTATGTTTAGTAGAGACAGGGTTTCACTATGTTGGCCAGTCTGGTTTCAAACTCCTGAGCTCAAGTGATCCACATGCTTCGGCTTCCCAAAGTGCTGAGATTATAGGTGTGAGCCACTGTACCTGGCCTGCAATTTTGTGATTGCATGGTGAAGTTCTCATGTTGTGTTTTTCAGCTCCATCAGTTCAGTTATGTTCCTCCTTAAACTGGCTATTTTGGCTATCAGCTCCTGTATTGTTTTATCATGATTCTTAGCTTCTTTGCATTGGGTTACAACATGCTCCTTTAGCTCAGCGAAGTTCATTATTACCCACCTTCTGAAGCCTACTTCTGTTAGTTTAGTCATCTCAGCCTCAGCCCCATTTTGTGCCATTCTGGAGAGCTGTTGTTGTCATGTGGAGGAAACTAGGAACTCTGGCTTTTTCAGTTTTCAGTGTTTTTGCGTTGATTTTTTCTCATCTTTGTGGATTTATCTACCTTTGATCTTTGAGATTGCTCATCTTTGAGTTGGATTTTTGTGGGGTCCTTTTTGTTTACGTTATTGTTGTTGTTTTCTCTTTGTTTTTAACAGTCAGGCTATTCTTCCATAGGGCTGCTGTGCTTTTCTGAGGTCCGCTCCAGACCCTAGTTGCCTCAGCTTTTCCCATACCAAGGTATCACCAGTGAAGGCCATGAAACAGCAAAAATACCAGCCTGCTCCTTCCTCTGGAATCTCTATCCCAGGGGGTACTGACATGTTGCCAGCCTGAACTGCACCTGTAGGAGGAGGCTGGAGACCCCTGTTGGGAGGTCTTATCCAGTTAGAAGCAACAGGATCAGGGACCCACTTAAAAAAGCAGTCTGGCTGCTTTCTGGTAGTGCAGCTGTGCTGCATTGTGGGGGACCCTTCTTTGTCCAGACCGTCTGGACTCTCCAGAGCTGACAGGTTGGAACGGCTGAGTTGCCCAAACCATAGAGATGGTGGCTGCCCCTCTCGCTGGGAACTCAGTCCTTCTCAGGCAGACTCACGCCTGTTGCTGCTGGCTGGCTGGAATTCCAAGCCAGTAGGTCTTAATTTGTGAGGCACTGTGGAAGTGGGGCCTGCAGAACATCTGCTTGGCTCCCTGGATTCAGTTCCCTTCCTAGGGATGGATCTCCCACCTTGCTGAGAATCCCAGGGGTGGAGTATGCAAAACTCCTGGGTCTCTGTGTGTGCCTGAGTGGCTGCTCTGCTGGGACTCCACAGAGTTCTGTGTATTGGACCCAATACCCTGGGTGGCATGGACTTATGAGGGGATCTCCTAATCTGCTGGTTGCAAACATCCGCGGGAGGTGTGTGGTTTCCTGGGCAGGACTGCACAATCACTCACCGCTTCCCTTGGCTGGGGTGGGGGTACCTTTGGCTTCATGCCACTCCTGGGTGGGCCATCACCCCACCCTGCTTTTTTTCATTCTCTGTGGGTCAAGCTGTTTGACTAGTCAGCAATGTGAGAACCTGGATATTTCAGTTGAGGGTGCTGAATTCACTTGCCACTTTCATTCCTCTCCATGAGCGCCACAGACAACAGCTGCTTCTAATCAGCCATCCTGGCCCTCTCTCCCCACAGATAATTCTTTAATTAAAATTTTGCTAAGTACTCTGAAGGAAAAGTTCAAGGTGAAGAAATAGCATAATGGGGGAATCTAATAGCATAAGGTGTCAGGGAAAGTCTTGTGTGAAAAAGAGACATTTAAGCTGAGTCATAAGATAAGTAGAAGGCAGCCTGATAAAATGGGTGGGAGTGATCAGTGAGGTGAAAGGAATAGATCATCGAAGACTGTGAAGGCAGAAGGACTCTGGTGCATTCTAGGAACTGAGATAAAGTTCTGCCAAAGGATTGCCAGCCTGGAAGTGAATGATGCGAGAATCCTAATGATATATTTAGTACAGCACCTGGTTTAAAGGGGATGCAAAGTAATCCCCTTATGGACAAAAGCCCCTTAATAACTGGCTGGACTAGATTAAATGCAGCTGCTATGTTTTCCCTTTTTTCCTTTGGTTAGTCTTTGTTCAGCTATATCCTGAAAAGTACTCCATACACATTTTATTTGGATACTACAACTTTCTCCCAGATGGCAAATAACAAATCAATCAGATATTAAGGGACCAGGGCCTGTCTGCATTGTTCTTTCAGATGTGTTCTATCTTCTGGAAGGGACTGTGTATGGAAATATACAGACTGCCTGATTAACATCTAGATAAGGACATAGCTGAATCTAAACTGCTTTTGCTAACAAATCTGAAAGCACATAATGTTGGCTGGAATGGCCAGTTGAGAATGGCTAAATGGCACATGAAAGAGAAGGCTATGAGAAGCTGACAGCTCATGCAGCATCCAAGCACCACCAGATGGTGGGTTTTTTGATGTCTTTGCTCCCAATATGAGGTAGTGTATTATTGGAATGTTTGAGTGACTTTGTAACCTTGTTCCCCTTTCTTTGGCCATAAAGCCATCATAAAATGATCCATTCTGTAGGTGTTTAATATATTTGATGAGGATCTTAACTAGCTGTAAGAATTAAGTTATCATTTTTAACACACATGTACAGCACTGTATGCATTAAAAATCATCATCCCCATTTTATTAAGGCTTGTAAGGAGTGAGATTTACAGATCAGTTTTGGTATACACCTCCTTCTAATTAATGTAGTTTAAATAATGACTAATTTTGTAATAGTTCGTTGGTCTCAGACTCATCTACATTCATCTTATTTATTTGGTTATAGCCTGCAGTGCCTAGCACAGTGCTTTAGTTATATGGAATTTCACCTCTCTGAAACACCAGTGAGGGCCAAGTATAAAACACAAAGTTCTCTGCCAAAATATTGCTATAAAGTGTGTTCATTTTTTGTTCATTCACTCATTCGTTTGCCATGTAACTATCAGATTTTCTCTGAGTTTGCTATACAATGCTGGAAAATATTAAGAAGCAGTATATTATAGCACAGGCTCTGGGGCAAGGCATCCTGGGTTCATATTCTGGCTCAACCACTTATTAGCTGTGTGACCTTGGCACAATAACTTTACCTTGTTGTATGTACCCTGCTCTCCTTATCTGTAAATCAAGGACACAAAAATAGAACTTACCTCAAAGGGCTATTGTGATGATTAAATGAGGTTTAAGTAATGATTAATGTAATGAGTGGATAAGAATAGTGCCTGGTATACAGCAAGTGCTACATAAGTGTTATGTAAATTATTTCATTACAAAAAAGCACTACATCTTACTAAGTGATTTTTTTAATAACAAAAGGTTTTGATATCTGAAGGAGTAAATAAACCTGGGCTACACCTAAAACTTGGCTATCCTGAATGAATCATGCCTTCAGAACTTTTTTTTAAAATGCTTTATTGAAGAGAAATTCACATTAACAGAAAACCGACCATTTCAAAGTGAACTATTCAATGGCACTTAGTACATTCACAATGTTGTGTAACTACCACCTCTATCTACTTTCAGACATTTCTGTCACTCCAAAATAAAACCCCTTACCCATTAAGTAGTTTCTCCCCAATCTCTCAAGTCCCCAGTCCCTAGCAGCCAGAGATCTGTGTTCTGTCTCTGTGGATTTGCCTATTCTGGATATTCCATAAAAGTGGAATCATACATTATGTGACCTTTTTTTGTCTAGCTGCTTTCACTGAGCATGTTTTGGAGGTTCCTCTACATTGTAGCATGTGTCAGTACTGCATTCCTTCTTATGGCTGAATGTCATTCCACTGCAATACATACAAATGGCTGAGTGCTATTCCACTGTAATACAAACAACATCATTTTTTAATCCATTCATTTGTTGATGAGCACTTGGGATGTTTTCACATTTTGGCTACTGTGAATTGTGCTGCTATGAGCATGTATGTACATGTACTTGCTTGAATATGTGTTTTCCATTCTTTTGGGTATATACCTGGGAATGGAACTGTAGGGTTATATGGTAATTCTACATTTCACTTGCTGGGGAACTGCCACAGTGTTTCCCCACAGTGGGTGAACCATTTTGTATTCCTACCAGTAATGTACAGGGATTCCAATTTCTCTACAACCTTGCCAACACTTATTCCCATCCTAGTGGGTATTAAGTGGTACCTCACTGTGATTTGAACTTGCATTTCCCTAATGGCTAATGATATTGAGCATATTTTCATGTGTTTGTCTACCATTTGGATATCTTATTTGAAGAAATGTCTATTCAAGTCCTTTGACTATTTTTAAATTGAGTTGTTTGTCTTTTTGTTGTTGAGTTTTAAGAGTTCTTTATACAGTCATCCCATTGGTATCCACAAAGGATTGGTTCCTAGGACTCTACGTGGATACCAAAATCTGCAGATGCTCAAGTCCCTTATATAAAACAGTTTAGTATTTACATATAATCTATGCACATCTTCCAATATACCTTAAATCGTCTCTATATTACCTACAATACCTAATACAATGAAAATGCTATGGAATAGTTATACATACTGTTTATTTCTATTACTTTTATTGTTATATTGTTATTTTTATTTTTTTTTCCTGAATATTTTTCATGTGCACTTGGTTGAAAATCTGTGAATGGGGAATCTGCAGATATGGAGGATGGACTGACTATATTCTTGGTACTAGAATATACTAGAATGTTTTCTCTCTATGTATTCATATATAAACCAGGACACATATCGTATCAGATATACAATTTGCAAATATCTTCTCACATGCTGTAGGTTGTCTCTTCCCTTTCTTGATAGTGTTCTTTGATACACAAAAGTTTTACATTTTGATGAAGTCCAGTTTATCTATTTTTAAAAACTTTGTTGCTGTGCTTTTGGTGTCATATCTAATACTATTGACAATGCAAGGTCATGAAGATTTACCTCTCTTTTTCCCTAAGAGTTTTACAGTTTCAGCTCTTATATTTACGTCATGGAAACATTTTTAGTTAATTTTTGTATATGATATGTGGTAGGAGTCCAACTCATTATTTTGCATGTGGATATACAGAATCATTTGCTGAAGAGACTATTCTCCCTCTATTAAATGGTCTTATAGCCCATTTTGAAATCAAATGTATGGTTTGTGTATTAGTTCCTTCTCAGGCTGCTATGAAGAAATATCCAAGACTTCGTAATTTATAAAGGAAAGAGGTTTAATTGACTCACAGTTCTGTATGGCTGGCAAGGCCTCAGGAAACTTACAGTCATGGCAGAAGGGGAAGCAAACATGTCCTTCTTCATAAAGCAGCAGGAGAGAGAAGTGCTGACCAACGAGGTGAAAGCCCCTTGTAAAACAATCAGATCTCATGAGAGCTCACTATCACAAGAACAGCACGAGGGTAACTGCAGCCATGATTCAATTACCTCTCTCCAGGTCTCTCCCACAACACATGGGGATTACGAGAACTACAATTTAAGATGAGATTTGGGTGGGGACACAGCCAAACCATATCAGTTTGTTTCTGGACCCAGTTCTATTCAGTTGGTCTATATGTCAATTCTTATTCCAAAGCCAAATTGTTTTGGTTACTGTAGCTTTGCAGTAAGTTTTGCAATTGGGAAGTGTGAATCCTTCAACTTTGATCTTTATTTTCAAGATTGTTTTGGCTATTTGGGTTCCCTTGCTATTCTACATGAATTTCAGATCAGCTTTTCCATTTCTGCAAAAAAGGCCACTGGAATTTCTAGAGAAACTGCATTGAGGCCGGGCGCGGTGGCTCAAGCCTGTAATCCCAGCACTTTGGGAGGCCGAGACGGGCGGATCACGAGGTCAGGAGATCGAGACCATCCTGGCTAACACGGTGAAACCCCGTCTCTACTAAAATATACAAAAAATTAGCCGGGCGAGATGGCGGGCGCCTGTAGTCCCAGCTACTCGGGAGGCTGAGGTGAGAGAATGGCGTAAACCCGGGAGGCGGAGCTTGCAGTGAGCTGAGATCCGGCCATGGCACTCCAGCCTGGGCGACAGAGCGAGACTCCGTCTCAAAAAAAAAAAAAAAAAAAAAAAAAAAAAAGAAACTGCATTGAATCTGTAGATTGCTTTGGGTAATACTGACATCTTAACAATATTAAGTCTTCCAATCCATGCATGTGAGATGTCTATGTATTTAGGTCTTCTTTAATTTCTTGCAGGAATGTTTTGTAGTTTTCAGTGTACTTTCTCCTTCTTCATTACATTTATTCCTAGGTAGTTAATTATTTTGGATGCTATTGTAAATGGAATTGTTATTTTTAGGGTTTCTGAGAGATGCGGTTCTATTATAAATAATATTTTATAAATGTTTAATTTTAAAATATAGTAGATATTTTAATCAGAATAATTGTGAGTTGATATACAGATATTCATGACCCATTTTTGTGGGTTCTACTATTGGCTGCTGGGCACCTCTGTTATACTAAGACCACACCCCCTTTCTTGTCCTGAGGGGATTTGCTAGGAAAGGGCATTTTGAGTTCAACACCACTACAGGAAGGTATAGAAATACAGCCTTAAACTAATGAGATTTGGGTATGATGTGCATTCACCTGATTTGGAGATGGAAACAGAGGTGAGGAAACACCCAACATAAGAATAACAAATATTATTACAACTAATAATATATACTAAAACCACAAAATCATTCTGATTATTGGTGGAGGTAAACTTGTGCACTGTTGAGGAAAGAACAGTCAGAGGCCTGGTCTTGAATTCCATCTTGTGTGACTGCAGCACAAAATGCCTCACTTCCATGGGACTTCTTTTCTTTATCTGTCTAATTAAGACATTGGATTAGAGCATCTCTAAAGCCCCTCCTTGTTCAGTGAGTCTATTAAGGCTAGATGTCAGTGTTTCTAGATTCTCCATGGCCTTTGAAGGAACAAATTTTCTTCACATTGCTTGACACTCAATAAAGGTTTTATTGAACAGAGAGAGTGAATGGATGAATAGTTAAATAAATAGCCAATTTTTAATTCATTAGTTAATCAAACATTTATGGTAAGTTACCAGTGCCAGGTCTTTTGCTAGAGACAAAAACATGAAAATACAGGGTCTATGCCTTCCAGGGGCTCTTAGTGTGAAATCATACCTTTAATTTTTCTCCTCTCACATTTCTGAACACAGAATACACAGAACATAGAGCACAGAATATTTGAGAAAGAGCCCTGAACTGGGGAGTCAGGAGACCTGTATCATCCTCATTGGTGTAGCATATCTTGCTTCACAGATCATAACTTGATCTTCTCTCTTCTCATTTCTCTCCTCTGTCTTCCTTTTACTTAACAATCTACACAGATATTATCATTGCTTGTTCTTCTCTCCTTGTTTTTCTCCTCTTTCTCTTATCTATCTACATATCCATTCTGGTTTTTATTTTAAACACAGAAAAATAATATGAGTTAATCAATAATTCAGTCATACAAATGCCTAAAAATGCCAGTTCATGTCTTCTCAAGAGTCATAAAAGTAATAAAGTAAATCAAATCAGTATGCTTTACTACTTGTCCAGCAAAAGTCATTTCTCTGGAAAAGTGAAAGCTGATTAATTGCTTGAAGCAAGGTTCCAAAAAATTCACTTTCTATTATATCTCACCGTGTAAAGAGACAATAGAAAGGAATTAGGCAAAATCTCCTAACTTGGCTGAGTTTCAGAAGTTCTAGACTGAAATGATAGCAGTTTAAACAATCCAAGGACAATAAAGTACTGAGCTCAAGTAAGCACTTAATACAATATTTTTAAATGAAATCCCAGTGTGGAATTTAAGAAATAGGTTAAAAAGTTTCCTATGATAAAGTTCTCAACACAGACTAATCAGTCTTTGCAGAATAAAGACAAAAAGATATCTGTTACTTATTGCAATATAGACACCCTCAACACAGCCAGTCACCAAATCTTGGCATTCTTACTCCATGGCATCTCTTGTATCTTACCTTTTTAAATTTATCTCTCTTCTACCAGCACATGAGAAACAGTACACTCAAATAACTAGGAATATGAGCTAGGAACCCTACTGCAAGGTTCAAGTACTGGCTGTACTACTGAAGAATTGTGTGACATTGTGCACATTACTTGACCTCCCCATGCCTCAGTTTTCCTATATATAAAATGGGGATAATGGCAACACCCATCTCACAGAGTTGTTATGAACATTAAATAAGTTCATATCTATCAGTGTTTAGAACTCTGCCTAGGTCACATCAAGAAGTAATGCTGTAATCATCACCACAATCATCATCATCATCATCTCCACTATCATCATCGTTATCACAATCATTGCATCACTTCTACTGCCCACCTCCTTGACCAAGGACACTCAATTTGTTCTATACTATGTTATCCTTTGTCCTTTTATGTGTAATTGTCTTCATAACGAACTCTTGTATTAACTTTTCTAATGTCTATAATTACACACAGAACTCAGAGGACAGGAACTGAGCTCTACATCTTTATGTCATCCTAAATATGCAGCCTAGTGTTGCAATATTGTATTATACCTTCCACCCTGCCACAATACTGAACTTGTTCCTTGAGCATACGAGATCCTTTCATGATGCCATGACTTTATATATATATGCCCTTTTCTCTGCCTGAAATGCTTTTTCTACTCATTTTCCTATTTGCATTGGTTGGAAAATAATTATTAATACTTTTCCCTCAAGATGCAGTATAGGGCTAGGTGCAGTGGCTCACACCTTGTAATCCCAGCACTTTGGGAGGTCAAGGAGGGATCATTTGGGCCTAGGAATTCAAGACCAGGCTAGGCAACATAGTGACGCCCTATCTCTACCCAAAATAGAAAAAATTAGCTAGGCAGGTGGTACACACCTGTAGTCCCAGCTAATCAGGAGGCTGAGGTGGGAGGACAGCTTGAGGCTGTCTGCAGGGAGGCTGAGGCTGCAGTGAGCCATGATCACGCCACTGCACTACAGCCTGGGCAATGGAGTGAGACCCTGTCTTAAAAACAAAAACAAAAAACAAAATGAAGTTTGGAAAGTTAATTTCCTAGATCAGTATCTCCCAAAGAGTGGCTATGGACAGATACTAATCCATGAAGTCATTTTCACTAGTCTATGGTGAAAATGTCAGCCTCCATTCCTAAATTAAGACCTTCTTACTTTGTGCCTCGTGTGTGAGTGTGTGTGTGTGTGTCTGTGTAAATGTCCTTTCATTTAATGAAACAATCAGAATAACTGTAGTTTTTCTTGTTTGTGTGTTTTAATCTTCCAATTTGACAAATTCATATGTCAGCAACCTATGGTAGTCAAGGTTTTCTTAACTTGACAGGTCTGTGAAATCCAAGTGCCTCACGAAACGGCTCTCTCAAGTAAGGGGCGAGTGCTCTAGACTCTCCTCTTACTGCTAAGTAAGCCCATCAGGGAAGTTACCATTGGGATTTAATCTACTATTACATGTAAGGTTTCTTGCCAGACCCTGAGCAGGGAAGCAGGGGCTCCATCATCCTAGTGTCTGGTGAATAGAAGACAGATAAATGTTTAACATCTGTACACTGCATTATCATTTATACACATCCACTTTTGTATTTAATTGGATCTCTACAATAACCTTATAGTAATCAATGAGAAAGCAAAGCTCAGAGATGTTCAGAACTCACACAAAACCACCAAAGTTGCTGCAGGATCACAGCAATGGACTGTGTGGGAACATTAAGTCATGTCTTAGGCTCTACAATATCAACTTAACTTTTCTAAGATGTACTTGGTTTACACACTTTGTTTGCACTGGAAATACAATAATAACGTTTTACCTAATCAAGGAATAAGTATTATCCTCATTTTACTGATGAGGAAGCTGAAGCATAAAGATAGGGTGTGTATAAGGTGAAGTACTGGCAGCTAAGATGAAAGGAATACAGGGTTATATGCCACAGCACTTTGAACCACAGTGTGCTTCCCCATGTCTATTCAGAACATTTCAGGCAATCTGAGAGGCTACATTCATAAGGTTTCTTGTCAGGCCTTCCAAACACCTGAAAGAAATCACACCAATGCTTGTTCTTAGACTCCCTTACGGATTATCCATTCACTTTTAATAAAATCAATTTTTAAACATAATAATACATCTATATTATTTAAAAGCTCCAGTGATACTACAAAATTATAAGAAAAAAATCACTGTTACCCTTTCACCTAAGGCTGCCCTTACATCTCCCTTGTCCCAAAGTCTTGCAATGCAGAGGTAAGTATTTTCAAGCCTTTCAGTTACATCTTCTAAATCTTCCAGTGTTTATTTCCATACTTATAAATAGTAGCCTTGTACTGACATTTTTTCACCTATCAGTTTTGGATAATACCTCTGACTTCAATTTTGAAAAACAGAGGATTCACCATTCTTAAGACACCACCCCATTTTCCTTCCCTCCTCTCATCCTTCTAATATGATTTTTCATAATTTTTGGATAAATTCTTATTCAGTGTTTTACATTACTGAGATCATACTAAAAAGTTTATACTACACACATAATAGAATGGTGAAATATCCAAAACAGTGACACCACCAAATGCTGGTGAGAATGTGGAGTAACAGGAACTCGTATTCACTGCTGGGGGAAATGCAATCTAGTACAGCCACTTTGGAAGACAGCTTGCAAGTTTCTTACAAAACTAAACAGGCTGTTACCACACAATCCAGCAGTCACATTCCTTGGTATATCCAAATGAGTTGAAAAGTGTGTCCACAAAAAAACCTACACAAAAATGTTTATAACAGCTTTATTCATGATTGCAAAAGCCTGGAAGCAATGAAGATGTCTTTCAATAGGTGAATGGATGAATAAACTGTGGTACATGTATACAATGGAATATTATCCAATGCTAAAAAGAATTGAGCTATGATGCTATTAACAGACATGGAGGAACCTTAAATGCATATTACTAAGTGAAAGAAACCAATCTGAAAAGGCTACATACTATATAATTTTAACTATGACATTCTGGAGAAGGAATATTAGGGAGGCAATTTTAAAAGATGAGTGGTTGCCAGGGGTTGGGGGAAGAAATAAAGAAATAGCTGCAGCACAGAAGACCTTTAGGGCAGTGAACCTATTCTGTATACTATAGTACTAGACACAGGTCTTTACATATTTGCAAGAACCCAAAGAACGTATAGTACCAATAATGAATTCTAATGTAAACTATAGACTTTGGATGATAATGATGTCTCAATGTAGGTTCATCAATTGTAACATATGTACCATTCTGGTATGCATGTTCACAGTGGGGAAGGCTGCACGTGTGTGGGGACAAGGGACATGATGAAAACTCTATACTGTCCGCTTCATTTTGCTGTGAGCCTAAAACTGCTAAAAAAAAAAAAAAGTCTACTTAAAAAAAAGTTGTGCACATCTGAACTACATGATATATTACGATATTTCTTCTCTTGTACAACTTTTTGTTTTCCTTGATGTTGATTATTGTTTTGTTTTGTTGCAGGTTTTCAACATTTCTAACATTAATTATTTCTAAATCCTCCATTAGCACTACAACATCACAATCAATTTTATTCTTCATGTTCAAACACATCATACTCTATGTGATACATTTTTTTCCTGGAGACTTTTCTCCTGAAAGTTTCCATTTTTCTGCTAAACTCTGGACAGTCTGCCTATAGATGTGCTGTCCAAGAGTCATCCTTTGAATTCTTTTGAGCTTAATTCTAGAAATCCCTTTGCTTTTTTTTCTTAAAGACTTTACTTTTTTGTTTTAAATTAAATTAAACTTAATTTAATTTAAAGTTCTGGGGTACATGTACAGGATGTGTAGATTTGTTACATAGGTAAACATGTGCCATGGTGGCTGGTTGCATCTATCAACTCATTACCTAAGTATTAAGCCCAGCATGTATTAGCTATTTTTCCTGAAGTTCTCCCTCCTCTTGTCCCCTACTCCCCAATAGGCCCCAGTGTGGCATTCCCCTCCCTGCATCCATGTTTTCATTGTTCAGCTCCCACTTATGAGTGAGAACATGCTGTGTTTGGTTTTCTGTTCCTGTGTTAGTTTGCTGAGGATGATGGCTTCCAGCTTCATCCACGTCCCTGCCAAGGACATGATCTCATTCCTTTTTATGGCTGCATAGTATTATTCCCTGGTATATGTGTACCACATTTTCTTTATCCATTCTATCACTGATGGGCATTTGGGTTGATTCCATGTATTTGCTATTAAGACTTTTTTGGAGCAGATTCTCTCTTTGCTTTTCTCCTGGATGAAATTTTCTGTTTCTTGATTCCTATATACTTCTTTTTCTTCACCTACTCATTCATTTTTGTGGAGAATATCTTCGAGATATTTTCTGAGAAACGACGTAAATAAGTTTTTGAGGCCTTGTATCTTCATTCTGCATCATTTGATTGATAGACTGGATGTATACAGAACTTTAGGTTGATAACAATTTTTCCTTAGATTTTTAAAGGTAGAGTTTCAAGGTCTTGTATCATCTAATGTTGCTATTAAGAAGTTAGATAACATTCTTATTCCCAATCCTTTGTACATAAATTGTATTTTTTTTCAATTGTGGAAGCTTAAAGGATCTTCTCTTTATCTTTCCTGTTCTAAAATTTCACAGTGGTGAGTCTTTTTCATTAGTTGTTCTGGCATGTGATGAGCTATGTCAATCTAAAATTATCTGTCCTTGAATTTTGGGAAATCTTACATTTCTGTTTCTTCTAGTCTCTCTTTCTGGAATCCTTTTACTCTGATGGTGAACTCCCTGGACTAATACCTAATATTGTTAGCATTTCCATCCTATTTTCAGTCTTTTGCACTTATTTCTCTTATTTTTTGGTTTTATATCTTCAGAGGAAGAAAACACCATCTAGAGCCTCAAAATATTTCCTAAGTTTTTGATACCCAATGTCCATCATTCACTCAAAACTTATTAGGCATACCAAGAGACAAGACCAAGGGAAAAATAAACAGATAACAGAACTAGGCCTACATATAGATCCAAATATTGGAGTTGTGAGCTAAATGCTTTAAAGTAACTTTGATTAACATATTTGACAAATTTGTTAACAAGATGTAGAACTCCATCTTATGAATGGAAACCACAAAAAAGAATCAAATGCAAATTCTAGAATCAAAAAATAAAGTAACTGAAATTAAGAATGCTGAAGTATGCATTCATTCTGCTCTGAGATAAATGCCTACATGCATGCCCCAAGAGAATAGAAGAATGCTTCTAACACCATTATTCATAACAGCTGAAAATGAATAAATAAAATAAGGTATATCCATTCAATAGCATACTATACAATACTGAAAATCAGAAAATTACTGTTATGTGCCACAACATAAGTGAATCTCACAAACAGTGTTTAGTACAAGAAAGTATACATGAAATATGTACTATGTGACTCCATTTCTATAAATGTAAAAGATAGGTAATATTAATCTGTTAGAAGCCAGTATAGAGGTTACCTCTTAGGAGAAGGGAGAAAGTGATGATTGGGAGGAGACATAAGCAGGCTTGTAGGATGCTTGTAATGCTTGGTCTGGGTGGTGGTTACAGAAATGTGTTCACTTTGTGGTAAGACCTCAAGTTGTACACTTATGTTCTGCATGTTTCTACATATATATAAAATTTATAATATAGTAACACTTACAATATACCTCAATAAAATGTTTATTGAAGTAAAACAAAAACACATTATTCTTATTTTATAGATGCAGTATCTTTTCTTAACTCTGAAAAAAAACATAGATTTTCCCTACCATATCCATTTCCTTCTTGTTAATTTTGATATCAAGTGCCTGATGCACCCATGTTCAGAAGCTCTCTGATTCAGTTTCTCCAGAGACTAAATCTCCTGTGGGTTGGTTATATGGAGTTAGAGCAGGAACCTGGGGTCCTCCTATAGCAACCTATACAGAATTTTGGCCAATCTCCCTGTTTTCAGCCCTCATCCTTAGCCTGCCTTTGCCAGTGTGTAAAGCTGCAAATTCTTGAGCCTCTCTGAAACTCCTTGGCAAACCTCTCTATAAGCCTAAAGGTTTCAGCTTTCTTTGCTCTTCTAAGTCATTGCTTAATGTTATAAAATTTACAAATGTCTCTAGTCTGTTATTGTCTCCCCTCCTATATTCTTTATTCTGGTGGATTTATGCCTTTTTTATTCCTATCTTGTAATTTTAGTGGGGCTTGAGGAAGGATCGGAGATTGAAACATGAATTCACTTTGCTATGTTTGATCCACTTTTTTTTACATTTTAAAATATTAATCAGGTTATGATTCACCTTCTATGATCTGATGTACACTGCACAAATATTTCTAAAAATTTTGAGGCTTCTTATTCTCTGGGTGCCATTTAAAAAAATGAAATATTTCACTTTCTCGTATACTCTGTAAGTGGTACATAAGATGAACAGCCACACTGTGGTGTGTGATCTCTTTGGAGAGCTGTTAATACACTGCTGTGACTTATTATCAAATGAAATTTATAGGCACAGTGTCCTGTTCCACAGAGTGAGCCACATCAGGATTTCTCAGGTACTCGCCCAGATGGAGCACTAATCTAAAGTCTAGATAGAAACTTCTAAGTAATCACCTTTGACATCTTATATGCAGCCCTGCTTCCTGGACTTCTAGAAGAATTGATGTAACAAATAATAATCCCAGATGAAAATCAAAAGGAGGCATCAGTATTCTTTCAATACTTTTGGTTGTTTAAAGCCATCTTAGCAGTATGGTGTGCTACCTTATGAATTCCAGGGAGCTGAGTTACCTGCAGAGTATATTTATAAATCAAATTATGAACAATTAGTGTAAATATTTCTAGTCTGTCTAGAAATATGAGGAAGAAGTCAACTCTTTTTCCATTTTAACTTGATCACTAGAAAATTAATATGGTTTCTCCCAAATGACTTCCTGAAATGTACACAGAGTAATAAGACAGCATAATGGACAGAGATTTTTGGATGCCCAACATCTTTTGCACACCCTTCCTAATTTGGTGACTTTCCTACACAATGAGTCCTGCCTCCTTAGTCAGGAATCAGACGTTGCTTTGCCTGCCTCCCTTGTGTAGCATGCAACCTAGATTCCACAGATCAGAAATAGCCACACCAAACGTTTTCAGTGGAGACAAATATGAAGAAAAAATATCTACTTCTGATAAGGGTGACAGGGAAGAAAACATCCTACTTTCCGGGGCTGCTGTAACAGAAATTATGGAACTTATAGCCCAGCATTATGATGTGACTTATGGAGTCTCTGTATAGCTGCAGTAGCTCCTGGCAGTGGGTAGGGGTGGCAAGTGGATAGGGTTGTCCTTAGATAAGTCTTGTGGTAGAGGCTGGATTCTTCTTGGCTATAGGCTCTAAGCTGACTCTCTAAATATCCTTGAGATTCTATGAACTGTCTAATTTCCTTAAACAAATTCATTTTCTTTTTCAACCACCCAAAGAGGATTATGTTGTTTGTAACTAAGGAGCCTAAGACAGATAGCAAGTGTTACCATAAAGAAAAAAGAAAACGACCACAAAGAGAAGATTAATACATTTTTTTGTGACATTCAGCTATAGTAAAAATAAACATTTGATCCAGAACAAAGAAATCAGCATGACTGTGGACAAATTTACTTTAGCAGACATAAACTGCTACCAGAAACTCATACTATCCTAAAGATACGGCTAATTTTAAAAATACATCAGAGAATTAAAAAATCTTGATAGCAACCTGAACATACCATCTTTATCAGCAGTATCTTGAGGCTTTGATTTTAAGGTGAAGATCTTCCGTAGCTTACAGTTAGCTGAGACAACAATTCCGTCCAATGACTGGAAAACTGCCCCCTTGAATATTTCACTGGTGAATGCCACCAAGTCAATGCATAGATTGCACCACTAAAATAGAGAGATGCAAAGAAGAGTAAGTACCTTTCATTATCACATAAATGAACAAGCCATCTATATGCAGACATTCAGAGAGTTGAGGCAGTTATCTTGATCAGCAGGCCCCAAACTAATTTTCCCCTTTAGGTAGATTTATCTCTGTTTTGGCTTAAAAACGGACCTGATCTTTCCAAAGAAATCACCATAATTCTAAATTATACATTGGTCATCAGACTACAGAATTCCCATCATGAGACAACACTATGACAACTTTGGGAAAGAACTCTCTACCTGTAGGCAAGCATGCCAGCAGAAGCTAACTGCAGGTGTGTTAGATCACTTACATCTTGAAAATCAGAGATAAGTAGCCAATTGTTCCTTCAAGGGGACTCATTTGATCACAATTAGCCACTCATATTTGTTGAAAAAGGCATGGATGAAATTAGAAGCTGGGTTTAAATTGTGGTCAGTACTGTCTACTTATAACCAATTAACCTATCGTACAGAAATAGATTCTTCTAAAGAATTTGTAATTATGCCTGGTATTTGCCAGTTTTCAAAGTACTCTGTTAGGGACTAATTTCTGCCCATTAAACAATTAGGCCCCTCAATACTTCATCAAATGAATTTTCTAAATGGTTAAAGAAAATGAAAAAAAAATCATTTAGCAAGAAATGAAGACTTTTTTTTTTTTTTTTTTGAGGCGGAGTCTCGCTCTGTCGCCCGGACTGGAATGCAGTGGCCGGATCTCAGCTCACTGCAAGCTCCGCCTCCCAGGTTTACGCCATTCTCCTGCCTCAGCCTCCCGAGCAGCGGGGACTACAGGCGCCTGCCACCTCGCCCGGCTAGTTTTTTTTTTTTTGTATTTTTAGTAGAGACGGGGTTTCACCATGTTAGCCAGGATGGTCTCGATCTCCTGACCTCGTGGATCCGCCCGTCTCGGCCTCCCAAAGTGCTGGGATTACAGGCTTGAGCCACCGCGCCTGGCCAAAATGAAGACATATTTAAGACTATAGGACAAAAGCCAGAAAAATAATTTTTGAAATGAAAAGTAGTATTAATATTTTATGTGTTTCTTTTAAAATATTGGGCTCTTCCATTATTTGCTTAGAAGCAAAGTTTACATAAGGTCCTGTGTGTGTGTGTATATATATATATTTTAAAGACAAATCTTATCTATCTAGGAATGCTGATTTTAATATGGAGGTGAACCTTAGGTTGTTTCCACAGTAGAAAAAGTAAAAGAGACCAAAATACATTATTTATTAAATACATGAAGAGTATTTTCTGCGTAGATGTCTCAACAGTAAAATTACATTTGCAGGCTGTGGCAATGCTCTGGTCTTTGTGGAGAAAGGAGCCTGGTGTCAGCAAAGGCAGCATGTAGACTGAGAGTAAAGTAATAGTGTGATTGGCTTGACTGGCAGAATGTTGAACACCAGAGAGGAATGAAGTAATGTAAGATGGCCCAATGAGGCCAGGTTTCAGAGCATCTGGATAGGGTAAAGCATCATTGTGGTTCTTTACAAAAGAATGTGCAAAAGCAGAGTGTTGAGAAGTTTGGACAAACCATGATGCAGGAATATTTTGAGGTGGGAGATGGGGTTGGTCGGGGAAAGGAGGCAGAATGGAGAGCACCAAGGCACAGAAAGACTAGCTCGGTCCCTGTCAGTCCTCTAAACACGAAGTTAAGTAGGGCTGGCTAGGAAGCTGATGTAGGAAGTAGAGTATAAGGGACAAATCCAGTAGATACGCCACAGAGTGGAATGCTGTGGCTTGGTGAAATGCAGGTTATAGGGGATGGATGTGTTGGGGTTTCTAGATATCCAATCATAATTATTAACCTTATTATTATATTAGCATTATTATTGTTGTATAAACATGGTTCCTAGTCCTAAAAGATTTCTTATCATGCCCCAATCCCAACCATTTAGCTGGTTCATCAGTCAGCAATTCCACTGACCCATTCTTCCCCACACATGCTGAGTACCTATCACGCGTTAGACTCTGGGCTTGGCTCCAGGGGTACAGACATAAATAAGACAGTCTTTCCAGTCTGGGAAGGAAGGCACACATGTGGTATCTACCTAATACAGTTACTACAGAGGGAGCTCATGGTGGGGATGTGGGGAGGTTTAGGAAAGCCTTATTTGAAAAAAAATTTAAAAAATTGTATTATGGTATTATATACAAATATAAGCCAGATAGCACCAAAAGTTTCATACAAAATACAGTTCTTTGTCACCCTACCCTCATCTAATCATACTGTCGACTCATTTAACTGTTTCTTCCCTTTGTATTTTAAAGTAATGCCTCTTGATTCATCAATTTTAGACACTATCTACTGACTTCCTAATATGGTAGATAAGACTTAGCTAGCTAATACCCTGCTTCCCCTACTTCATCCTCCCTGGATAATTATTTGTTTCTCATTTGCTCTCATTTTTTCCCTTAAAGTCCATATTATGTGTTTTCTTTTTTGTGACTATGTAAATACTGTATACAACTGAGCCAAGTGGCTCTCCATGATTACCTTTTCCTTCCTTATACAACTTTAAAAATATCTTTACAGTTAACCATTGTTTTTTAAAATTATGTGCTTTATTTTCTTTGACTCTAAGTCTTCCCATCTAGGAAAGACTTGGAAGTGACATCTGAGTTTGGTTTTGAACAACAAATACATTTTCCAGGCCCAGTGTGGCATGGACATGACATGCTGGGCATTTCTTCTCGGGGTCCTGCCCCTTTATTACCTATTTAGACCATCTCCAGCTGGCTACACTGAGTCAGTTCCAAACTTCAAAAACTCTGAGTTCTAAGAAACCAGATCCTTACCCACTATACACTTTTCTTATCCATCATGGTCATGCTCCTTTTATTCTTTCAACCTGGATTCACGCTTCGTGGAATGTACTAAACAAATAACGGTATGCATATGTGTGTGTGTGTATGTATGAACACACGAAGATGTGTGTGTATGTGCACTGAGTGTGGGCATTGAGTGTATGTGTGCATGCTTACACACATACACTCAATCTTTCATTTTATAATCATTCAACAAATAAATGTCTGGGAACTGATAACTTTATTTAATGAATCAATTTCCTGGGATACAGATGGGGGTGGTTTCTAAAAAAGATGGAAATAACTTTCACAAATCCCCCTTGGTTAGAGGGAGTAGAAATTATTTTTTGGTTTAGCTGATACTGATAAAGCTTCCAATTTTCATATGCTTCAACAAATAACTAATTGTTCATATAAATGCTGTGATATATTTTCTGAAATATTGGAAAAGTGTATAAACTCTCTACTACCAACAGGTAGATTATCTGAATTACAGCTGAACTTTATAAAATATTATTTTCATTATTCTTGATGATATTCACTCTTAAAAATCCCTTTTTGACATCTTTCTTGATCTCTAATTACTATATTCCTATGTGCAACTCTAGTCCAGCAAGAAATAACTTGATCTAAAATGTCCGTAATTATTGGTCCTTCTGATGCATAAGAAGTATGCCAAAGAAGACAGAAATCTGAAAGAGAAAAGACAGTTCTATTCAGTATGTTGCTTGGATTGATAAGTAAGTTTATGCTATTTATTTCCGGCATGGAATTTTGCATAAAGGAGTTGACTGGCAAAGGGTGACAGAATGATTCAAAGCATGAATTTCTAGTTTTTACTAACTCATGTTTGGAATATGGCTTTATTATACTGTTGAAAGGAGTGCAAATTCTGTGAACACACACACACATACCTCACAAGTTCTAGTGCATCAAATAATAAATCCTTGGGGGCATATTTTTGATTCCCTATGCTCCTATTCTCTGCCATTACTATAGAAAAGATCTCAAGAAATTAGTTACATTTGTCAGTGCAGAAAAAGCCTGTGTTACTAACAGTGCACAGTTCTAGCTAGCACTGTCCTTCCAAAAGGAAATGACAAACAAGAAACCACAATTTCATACCCTGGCAATCCTAAAGTACATCACTTCACAGAGTTTTAGAACCTCATTCTGTTTTCTCACTCCCATAACGGTATATAGAGACCAGGGTCTTATGATGTTTATTCTTGTGGCTTTAAAAATAATTTTTCACTTTAGTTATAATTTCTCGATAGAAAATCAGCTTACAATGACCTTATTCATCTCTATTACTATATTGTGTTTAATAAGTGGTATAAGCAGAGATTGAAATTGTAATTTTATATTTACAAGGTTAGAAGAAGCAATTACCTATTACTAATGTATTAAAAACATTTTCCCTAGGAAAAGCAAATCATGACAAGTCCTTCTACGGAGAGAGGGGAGGAGAGGAAGGAAAGCTGGGGCTGACAGAGCTGCCAGACCTTGCTCTTGGCTGAACCAAGAAAGGGCAAGTTTCTTGCAGAAGTATTGTCACAATACCTGTTCAGCAATCCGTGTGTACCTCCCAATTCCTACCCACATGGAGCAAACTATCTCTTATTGAAATCATAGTTTCATCCTCAAGCCACTTTCACCGTGCCCCCTAAAATTCTTATTTATGAAAAGTACTTACATTCTCTGCATTTTTCTAAGAGTCTTAGACACGTTACTATCAGTGAAACATAGCTTTTTTCTGAGATATTACTTCTCCTTCAACTCTGGAGTTGAAGTTCACTTATGGGGTTCATTTGTGCTTCTACAGCCCTCTGTTTTGAGGTCAAGGAGCTGGGAGGCAGTGGGAGAGGGTGTGCATTTCTGACTTGGAATTCTATCATCTTTGAAGCCCAAGGCATTGCAAAGACAGGCTCCACTACCCTTTTAGCTTTACCAGTCTTTATTCAATCACTCCCTGGACATTCCTGTCACTCCTACAGATGCACCCACACCGTCCTCTATTCACACTCCTGAAAAAAGCTGGACCCAGGTTCATCTCATCTTCTAACATCCTGTTCAACATCCTAATGGTCCTTTAACTCTTTTTCCTTCAAAAACCTGCCTCTCCTCTGTTCCGAATCCACTCATAAGGTTACATTTTGAGACTTAACTTCATTATTCTGAATTCATTCACTTTTTAAATTTTGAACTGGACATTATTTTAATTATCAAGTCACACAGTCTATTTTTTAAAAATCTGTTTGGAAACTGCCTCTAGTTAAACCATACTGCAACTCCTTTGAAATATATTCTCCCCAGGGATGCAAGAGTCTGGGCTCTGGAGCCAAACTGTCTGGATTTGGATACCAGCCTGCCTCACCACTTACTAGTTATATAATGTTCCCAGTTACTGAACCTCTCTGAGCCTCCTTTTCCTCATTTATAAAACGGTGATAATAACACATGTTCCTCATATAGTTGTTTGGATTAAATGTTTAAGTACATGCAAACACTTATAATAGTACCTGGTATATCATTTGTGCTCAATAAATGTCAACCACAAAATCTTTCTGGCTTTCATACTATGAAATGCACAGATGTTAAGGATAGAATTCAATTAGTTTTGACCATATCATACACCTGCATACCACATCCCATCAAGATATAGGATGTTTTAATCACCCCAGGCAGATCCTGTGCAGCTTCCCAAATAATACCAGAACTCACCTCTCATAGGGGCAACCACTGATTTCTTTCACCTTAGATTATTTGTGTTTGTTCTGTAACTTTATATAAATGGAATCATAGTAAATGGTGTCTTTCATTCAGCATAATATTTAAGGCTCATCAGTGTTGTGTATATTGGTAGTTTTTTCTTATTTTGTTGAGTAGTACTCCACTTGGTGAATATACCACAATTTGCTCATTCTTCTGTTTTGAACAGTTAGATTATTTAAAGGTTTTGGCTATTATGAATAAAACTGTTGTTATTGGTATCTGTGCCAATACCACAGTGTCTTAATTACTTAGGCTTTAAACCAAGCCTTGAAATCATGAGATATAAGTACTTTTTGGAAACTGTTTTGACATATTCTAAGTCTTTTGACTTTCCATATAAATTTTAGAATTGGTCTGTTAATTTCTGCAAAAACAGCCTGCTGAGATTTCAACTGGAATTAGATTGAATCTACAGATCAATATAGAGAGCACTGCCATCTTAACAAATACAGTCTTGCAATCCATGAACACAGTATCTCTCTCCATTTATGCAGGTCTTCTCCGACTTCTCTCAGTAGTTCTACAGTTTTCAGTGTAAAGACCTATATACATATATATTGTTGAGTTTATTCATGAGTATTCAGAGTTTTAATGATATTGAAAATATCTTTAAAACCTGAAACTTTTAATTGTTTATTGCTACTGTATAGAAATACAACTGATTTTGGTCTACTGACCTACCTTACATGCTGTGACTCTGTTAAACTCATTTACTCTAGTAGGTTGTTGTGTTTTTAGACTCCTTGGAATTGTTTACATAAATGATCACATTGTTTGCAAAGAAAGTTTTACATTTTCCTTTCCAATCTTTCTATTTTTAATTTTTTAATTGTCTTACTGCACAGGCTGGGTCCTCTAGTTCTCTAATACAATGCTGAATACAAGTGGTTAGGGTGAATATTCTTTTTTTTTTTTTTTTTTGAGACAGCGTTTTGCTCTGTGGCCTAGGCTGGAGTATAGTGACATGATCACTGCCAGTGGAGGCTGACCACAGCCTCCACTTCCCAGGCTCAGGTGATCCTCCTACCTCAGCTTCCCAAACAGTTGGGACCACAGGCATAAGCCAACATGCCTGGCTAATTTAAAAAAATTATTTGTAGAGATGGGGGTCTGCATATGTCGTCCAGGCTGGTCTTGAACTCCTGGGCTCAAACAGTCCTCCTGTCTCAGCCTCTCAAATTGTTGGGAATACAGGCATGAGCCACCATGCCCAGCCATGGTGGATAGTCTTGCCTTATTTCCCATCTTAGGGAGTAAGCAGTCAATATTTTATCGTAAGTGTGATTTAGTTGTAGGCTTTTCACAAAGGCCCTTTACCAAGTTCAAGAAGTTTCCTTCTATTCCTAGTTTAATGTAAATATTTATCATAAATGGCTCATAAATTTGTTCAAATAATTTTTCTGCATCTATTGAGATAATTTTATGATTTTCCTCCTTTATTCTGCTAATGTGATAAATTATATTGATTTTCAAATCAAGACCAACCTTGAAATCCTGGAATAAATGCCACTGGATCATGGTGTTAAGGAGCCGTATGTCCACGTTCATGAGGAATACTGATTTATAGCTCTTTTGAGAACTTTTAATATCTTTGTCTGATTTTATATCAATTATACTGGCCTCATGTATAAGTTGGGAAATGTTCCTCCTTATTTATTATTTGAGAAAAGAGTTTTAACTTTGTATTATTACTCCTTAAATTTTAGAAGAATTATCTGTAAAGCAATCTGGACCTGGATTTTCTTTTACGGAATGTTTTTCAAATTCACTTTCTAAAAATAGATATAAGGCTATCCACATTTTCTATTTCTTCTAGTATCAATTTTAGCTATTCGTGTCTTTAAAAGAATTTTCCCACTTATCTAAGTTGTCAAATTCATTGGCATAAAATTGTTCATAATATTCCTTTCGTTTCCTTTTTCCCCACTTTCATACTTGATATTGGCAATGCGTATGTTCTGTCTTTTTTTTCTTGATCAGTCTAGCTAGTGATTTATCACTTTTATTAATCATTTCAAAGAATCAATTTTTGGTTTCATTAATTTCTCCATCACCTATTTTTTATTTCATTGAATTATTCTTTTAATTACTTCTATCTTTCTGTACACATCAGTTTAATTTGCTTGTTTTTCTACCTTTCTTAGATGCTTATATAATTAATTTTAAGTCTTTTTTTCTTTTTGAATGTAATCATTAAAAGCTATAAACTTCCCTTTAGGCAGTGACTGCTTCAGATACATCCCACACATTTTGTTATGCTTTATTTTCATTATCATTTAAAATCAGCTATATTATTTTTTAATATTCTAATTTTTTTACATATAGATTACTTAGAAGTATGTTACTTTATTTCAAAGTGCTTGGGGATTATCCAATCATCTTTTTTTATTGATATATAATTTAATTCCCTTATAGCACAGGGCACACTATATATGATTTCAATCTTTTAAATTTGTTAAATATGGCCTAACATATCATATATTTTGGTGAATGCCCCATGTGCACTTGAAAATTATGTGTATTCTGCAGTTGTCAGATGTTCTACAAATGTCAAATAGGTCAAATTGGTAGTGTTTTTCAAGTCTTTATCTTTAGTGATTGTCAATTTCTGGGCAAGGAGTCTTGAAATTTCCAGCTACACTTGCATATTTACCATTCTGTGTTTAGTTTTGTTAGTTTTTGCTTCATGCATTTTGAAGCTCTGTTATTAGATGTGTGCACATTAAGGATTGTTATATCTTCTTCATCATTAACCTCCTTATCATTGTGAAACATCCCTCATTACATACTGTTCCTCGTCCTGAAGTCTAATTTGTCTGCTATTAGTATAGATACTCTAGCTTTTTTATGATTAGTATTTGCATGGTATATCATCTTACTTTCATCTTTTTATTTGTAACCTGTGTCTTTAGATTTAATGTGCACTTTCTATAAACAGCATGCAATTGTCTCTTGCTTTTAATCAACCTAACAATCTCTGCCTTTTAATTGGAGCATTTAGTTCATTTCCACTTAATGTAATGACTTTGATATGTTTGAGTGGAAGGCTACCATCTTGCTTTTTGTTTTCAATTGGTTCCATCTGTTCTTTGTTCAGTTCTCTAATCCTACAATCTTTTGGATTGAAAACATTTTTTTTAGCATTCTGTTAACTTCCTCAGTTGGCTGATTAGTTATTGCTATGGTTTGGATATGGCTTATTTGGCCCCACCAAGTCTCATGTTGAAAGTTGGTTAGAGATGGGGCCTGGTGGGGGTGTTTGGGTCATGGAGGCAGATCCCTCATGTATGGCTTGGTGACATTCTCAAGGAAGTGAATGAGTTCTCACTCTTAGTTCTCATGAGAACTGGTTGATGAAAAGAGCCTGACAATGCCTCCTCTTTCTCTTTCTGTCTCTCTTATTTCAGCTCTTACTATCTGTGCACAGGCTAGCTCCCCTCCCCCTTCCACCATAAGTGGAAACAGTCCGAGGCTCTTCCCAGATTCAGATGCCAGTGCCATACTTACTGTAGAAAAGTCTGATATTTTCCTCCAGTAGTACTTATCTCACAAGACTAGTTTGGTGCTTCCCATAGCCCATTATCAATAATTATTTACACGTTTGCCTTTTCTGCCACATTATAATCTCCTCAAGAAGAAAGACCATGTTCCATTCACCTTTGGATTCAAATCATCTGGCACAGAACTTGGCCCACAGCAGGAATTCAATCAATATTTTTTAATTAAAATAAACTGTAAGTTCAGAGGTTTATGATGATACCATATTTACAAGTTAATAAACATGGATTCATGTCAACAGAAAATAGTAAAATAATAACAACATCAGCTAACAGACCGAGCACTTACTATGAGTATGGCACTGTTTTAAGTCATAACCTACTTAATCCTAACAACTGGTCTATTAAGCAAGTTCTATTATTGCACTATCTAACTGTTGAGGAAACTAAATCAGAGAGATCAACTGATTTGCTCAAGGGCCTATAGTCAGGAAGTGACAGAACCAGAATCTGAACCCATAGCATCTAGCTCCAGAGGCCACATGTTAATCCTAACAGCATTCTGCCAATTTAAGCATTTTGAAAATGGAGTGACCCAAAGCTAAAGCTAGGTAATCATCTGTTTTCCAGAATAAACTTATTTTGAATTAGTTGTGCCTACTTAACCATTCAGGACCAGCATAAGAAGGCATAAGACAGTTCTCCTTTCCCCAGATTTCTTCAATACCCATATTAGACTCAGTAAGTAGGGAAAGAAAAAAGATATTTAAAATAATATTCGGGCCAGGCACAGTGGCTCATACCTGTAATCCCAGCACTTTGGGAGGCTGAGGCAGGTGGATTATTTGAGGTCAGGAGTTCAAGACCAGCCTGCCTAACATGGTGAAACCCTGTCTCTCCTAAAAATACAAAAATTAGCCAGGTGTGATGGCGGCTGCCTATAGTCCCAGCTACTCAGGAGGCTGAGGCAGGAGAATTGTTTGAACCCAAGAGGTAGAGGATGCAGTGAGCCGAGATCGTGCCACTGCACTCCAGCCTGGGCGACAGAGTGAGTGAGACTCCATTAAAAACAAAAAGAAGAAGAAAAAAAGAAGAAGAAGAAGAAGGAGAAGGAGAAGGAGAGGGAGAAGGAGAAGAAGCAGAAGAAAAAATAATATTCACATAAATGAGATGAAAACATTAAAAATCTCTCAATCACGTACCATCAACATTACAATGAATTCTAGGTTAGAATGGTATCATTAAGAGACATTCTCTAATTGTATCTTGTACATATTTCTAAATGACCTTTTGTCTGAATAAATCTGCCTCCTCCATTCCCTTCTCAATCAATGACACTTAAGAAATTAAACACTATTAAAAACCTCAAACTTCCATTGGCTCTAGGGGAAAAACGATCTATGAGGGGAAGTTTTAAAAATATTATACCAGACTTCCAGTTTGTAATAAAAGCTATAAAATATTCCATCAGAGTTGTGGTTCAAGATGGAATAGCTCCTGAAGAGTAATTTTATCCATTTAAATGACAAACACTGGGTATCTTAATTCTAGAGGTTACTAAAAGACTTTGGCATTATAATTTATCATAGCACGTTGTTATATCTCCAATGAATGATTTATGCTGAATGAGATCTCATAACTGAACTTCTTATTCAAATGGAATTAAACCTACTGTACATTAATACATACTTTGGTAATGAGACATTGATGTTCATCTGACACCAGCATCAACTAATTGAAATTACATTAAAGAACTAAGATTGATTCCAGTGAGTCTCAACTAAGTGGGTGCTTCTACTATTTAATCTGATAGTTTTTAATTTTAAAAATTGTTCTTGCCATTGAAAACCCAAGTTAAAAGCATAAATTATTATAACTTAAATATTAAAGTGACTCTTCACAGCTAAAAATAACATGAAATATAAAAATTTTTATTTGAAAGGAACATTTAAAGCCATTTGGGACAGAAAGTGGCCTATGTTAAATATTCATTTTGGTGTGGCTAGAAGAATATTACCTTTATTTGCAGCCTCTGGCTACCTAAAGGACTTAGCTAAAAAACCAAGGCAAAGTGGACCATTTGGCATTTATCCTGTAAATCAAGGGTTGCCAATGAACACCTAGAAGGCCCAGGCAGAAAACCGAAATGAGTGAGGCAAGAAGGGTCTGAGTCCACCAGCATATCTTATGAGTGAAGAGGATTCAATTTCACAGGAGAGCTTACACCTTCTTAGAAGTGTGTCATTACTACTTACCTCCCACCGAGTGCTTGTGTGCAATAAGGCAGGTCAATGTTGAAAAATCTGACCTTTTTCAAGGAAGGTCTGAAATTAGGAATTTTACATGAAATTTCCTGATTTATAAATGCTAGCTGAAATGCTTTCAGAATGCTGTTTTGAGGTTTGCCAGCAAAATATCTACTAGTTCCTAAGGGGTAGAAAGAAGTGAAGAATGCTTTGGCAAAAACATCAACACCAGGAAGGCCCCTAGAGATGGCATCTTGAATGGGTGAGATGCTCTCTGCCACCTTGCTGCTCTCTGGAGAAATTTCCCCTAAAACACAACTCAGCTTTAATTAAATAAGGACTCTTTGGGAATAGAGCATACTAGCAGCAGAAAGGAAAGACCCTCTGCTGCCAAGCACCTCTTGGATTGGGAGGAATGAGAGCAAGTTTTCAAACCAAATTTCTTAATATTTGAATATTCACGAGCATTTGTGGAATCACCAAGCACATTTAGAAAGCTTATATAATTTGGCCATGATAAACTCATTATTTTTTTTCTTCCATGTCAGGAGACACTTTAAGACTTGCCGATTTGTTCAATAAACATTTATTGATCACTTACTATATGCCATGCACTGATAGGGACTGGAGATGATATGCTTGTAGTCTACTGGGAAAATAAGACATGCTTGTAGTCTACTGGGAAAAACAGACAAGTAAACAGATTGTTAAAGTGCAAGGTGGAGAGGTATTATGAGGGTTATGAAATTGTGAATGGCAATGATGAGCTATGCCCAAAATATCTAATCTGTAGAGGGGAAATCATAGTGTGCTTCCTGGAAGAAGTAGCATCTACAGATCAGACAGGACTTACAATCCATATCTAGAACTTACTCTGTGCCAGGCACTGTTCTAAGAGCTTATGCTTATTAATTCATGTAAATCCCCACAACAACCTTAATGGTGTGTATATTTCATATTACCTGCATTTTATAGATGAGGAAAATCAAACAGAAACTTTGCACAGGACCACAAAACTAGTAAGTGTCAGAATCCAGATTCTATGTTCTTAACCCCTACATACTATTTATATGTTATATATGTAATAAAATATAGAGTAATTAGAACATATTACAAGTAATTATGACTTGATGATCTCACTGCATTCGCATATGGGCCTGAGGAGAACACCATGGAAATAAATGCCCTATCTGTTTCTTATTGTTTAGGTCTGCTTCAAATTTTTTCTAGATTTACCATATTTGGAAGGAAAGTTCTAGATATGCTATGACCATTTTGCTTTTTAAAATTTAGCATAACATGAGCTGAAGTCACCTAGGGTAGTCACTAATATGATTTCTTCATATCACTAATTTTTTAACAGCCATATTTAACTTTCTTGCCTACGTCTGTTTTTTTATATTCTCTATTGAGCCACTTGTCCAGGGGTAGAAACATGAGGAAGACAGATGAATTGAAAAGGATTAGGAAAATTTGCTCCACAGTACCTATTATAGCTCCTTTCTTTATAAATACTAAATTGTTTATGTCATTACATACCCTGCACTGTAAACACATAACACACATTCATCTGAAAAACTCATTTATCAAATATGAAAGGCCTTTCAGTCAAGTTCACTTTCTATCTCATCAAGATACTTGTGTGGTTTACTTATAATAGAAAGGTAATATTTTATTTTCAAATACTGGATTTTCATGAATCTACACTGTGTGTGGGTTACAGCCACATACATAATGCTCAGATTTTGATGAAATATCTAGACTTCAGAGGTAGTTAACTGACAAGGGTGACTGAACTCACAAAAGCAAGGTAGTGACAAATTTGATTTATTAACTACACACTGAATAGTGTATTTGTCTCACATGGGCTTTAACCCTTAGATTAACACTGAACTCTGAAGAATCTTACATGAATAAGGAAATCAATACCTAAACACAAAATGATGAACACAATTTTATTTGTAAGGCATTTCCCTAAATGTCTTAAATGGTTTAACTTCAATAACTGGAGTCTTCACATTTAATGTTCAAGCATTTATGGATATTTAATATTAAATGAATTTTTAAAACTTCTACTGCAAACAGAAACCATCCATTTATTCCATGATCCAGCTCATTTTTATTACAGGGCTGCCAATCTCCAAAGTTATGTTTAATTCCCATTTTTTACTTATGTCTACATGAACAGCAAGCCCAGCAGATCTGCCTACTGAAAGAAATGGTCAGTATGCACTCCATGCTGCCACTTTCCGTCCTCTTAGCTCATGGCCCTGTCTCTTTCCCGATATACCAGAACTTCTTCTTACAGTTACTTATGATTGCCACGTTCCCTAAATACTTTCCAATCTCATCTATTCTCCCTTGTTGGAACCTCCTTGGTTCTCTTCAGCAACGCTAGATCACTGGGCTTGTCTGTATACCATGCAGCTACCCTTAATGCTGCTTGTTCTCTTCCAGGAGCACTACTCTCCCCTTCTTCAATTGGTTAATGCCTTTCTGTCTTTCAAGGCCAAGCTCAGGCACCCACTTTTTCAGGGGGCCTTCTCTGACAACTCTCCTTTTATTCTGTAGTTCATTCTGATTCTTGCTCTCACAGAATGTACCACATTGTATGGAAAGGTCTGTTTACATACATGTCTTAGCTTATCTGACTATAAGTTTCTGATGTTGCTTCACATTCATTCCTCCACTGCTCCCCTACCCTCATCCCCACAGTCCTCACTAACCCTAATCTGGATGATTGCAAATAACTTCCTCACTTCCAATTTCTACCCCCTCCAAATCATTGCAAATATTACCACCAGATTAATCTTCCCAAGGCACAGAACTGACTGTGTGGTCCTTCTCTAGCCCAAAAGCTTTAATGGCTTCTTTTTCTCTACCATAGTAGTTCCCAAAGAGTGGAATAGGTACCATTTGTGAAATGATTTTAGACTGTATTTGGGTGCGGCATTAAATAACTCTGGATCCCGGAATAAAAATGTCCCTTTATCAGTTTTCCTTCAGTCCTAACTATGATAGGGAGAATGGTTGAACATGTATCTAATCCTTGATAAACTCTTTTTAACAAAGGGTAGCCCTCAGGACAGAGCCTTAAACAAGAAAGAGTACCCAGTTAGACTTTAAAATATTGTTTTGTTTTTAGTATGTTTATTTTTATGTTGTATTTTGGGAAAATTACACTGGTTTTCCACTTATAAAAGTGGTACAAAGTTTTCTTTTAAAATAAATTTAAGCCAAAAAAAAAGAAAAAAGGGAGACAGTTGATTTAAAGGAGAGAGAGTTGGTTTAAAGGAAAGCCTCAAGTGCATACTAGAATGGGTAGTACACAAAAAGGGTACTGAGAGTATTGAAATGACTGAAGTTTGACAAAGACTTGTCAGAAAAATCAGGCCCTTCAGAAGTTACACAACGTACTTAAAATGTCTGAACCCACATCAGGCTCTTGTACTGTCAGACCAATGTTTCCTTAGGGCTCTTTTTTAATCTGGCAACCATGATTAATTGTTCGTTGTTCTCCGGAGGTTACCTCTTTCCAGCCTCCATGCTTCTGCCCATGCTGTTGCTTTTGCTGGAATGCTTGGCTTCCTATGTCTCCCTGTTGAAATCTTAAGAGTCCTCCAAAGTCCATTCTAAGTGCTATCTCCTTCAGAAAGCCTTCCCCCATCCCCAGTCAGATGGATTCCTTTCCCTTTCACAGTACCAGTAGCAATTTCTATCTCCACTGTGCTTTGTATCACAGTTTTGGTGATTTTATAGATGTTCAAATAATTAAGTTATTCCACTTAGATGTTAAGCTCTTTCAAGAGAGGGGAAGAAAGGCCATGAATTGTATTCATTTTTTATACCACCATGGTACTTAACAAAGTACCTCACATGTGGAGTCATTCCATAATTAATATTTGCTGAATTGAATTCAATATTTTAGGCAACATTCACGTGATACTTACAATTTTACGTTTGATCATGAAGAGTGGAATTTTTGCATGAAGAGGGGTGTAGGATAGTTCCTTATGGACCGTTGATAAATATAATCTTCTTTTGATGTTCCCTAAATCAGTAATTCTGAAAAAATAGAGGAGAGAAGACAGAAAGATTCCCATCAATTTAATAACCACTTCTTTGGATAATCATCAAAATGATATAATTTATCATATAGACCCTTTTCAACAGGAAGATCAAACATAGAATTTAAGAATTGCCTTTTTCTTTCAAGAAGTAATAAAATTTCTGTCTTAAATTCAAAGTGCTCAGAAGCCTGAATGTATAAATTCACTTAATATGCTAATTTATTTCAGTACTCTACACTAGATTTCCACAGTCCTTTAGCCTACGAAAAAATTCAATTTGGATGAACTGAGAAACTGCTAGCCTTTAATAACCATACTTGTTCCAGCCCCTTAAGCTTGTATTATCTTGGGACATAGTGTCACCTACTAAACAGGAAAACATTATGGATTTCTTTCCCTAAAAATCCATCTGTCATTTTATATAGGCTCTTAGTCTGCTTAGAGACAGACACAAAACACTGGCTGTCAGTTTCACTTCCTAAGCACATATCTTCCAACCAGAATTATAATACACAACTTTATCGCTCACTATTCAGGTCAACCCACAGTGATACCAAGGACACTGAATTTGAACATCTTTAATAGATTTAGACCACAGCCATGATCACAAAGATTAGGTTTGCTTCAAATTGATAGAGGTTCATTTTTATGTTCTGTTTCCTTTAGGTCTCAGAGGTAATACAGCATGCTTAAAATCTCCAAACCTGTCTCAGGCTGCTATATTATAGAATTGATGCTTCTTTAAACACTGTCTTTTTATTTGAGAATGATTTTTCCCCATTATTAGGGAAAAACTTTGTTTAGACACATTAGACTGCTAATTTTCTATATTTAGTAATCCCCCAAGAAGACATTTCATTCAAATGCACTGTTGTCAATATTTATAGTGTAATTAACTGTTTTTAAAATTGACGTTGTCTTTTCTACAGCACTTTCATTCCCCCTCCTTCCCACTTTTCTAATCTCGGTATTGCTTCTCTCTAAAATACTCTACATATTTTTCAGTGAAAAAAACCTATCATTAAACAATGTTAACAATAAATACAGTAAAAATTAGTGAGATGATTTCAGAGTATGCTCCAGACCTAAAAATTCCATCCTACTTGCACTAAATGATATCATAAATTCATTTAAAATGCAAAGTCTTTCAATCCATAGTCAGAGCTACGGTTTAAAATGAGGAAGTATTAACACTATGGCAGTATTATACCCTGATATATATACATATATGTAAACATGGTATCACATTTACCCTAAGGCGGTGTCTTCAAAGTGGGATGAACACATGGGGAGGAGGAGTGATACGCAACAATCCACAGAAGTGCAGGAAGAAAACATTAGAACTTTCACCTCATCCTCTTAAAATGTTATTTTTGTGCATGTCTCATTATACAGCAGTATAGTAACATATTTATATACTTTCTGAAGAAATGCCCCTATATAGCAGGTATGTACAAATATTTTACTAATGGGGTACAGGATCAAATATGTTTGAAAAATCATGTCCTCAGAGATGCTATTAGGTCTCTTCTGTAAGTTCTGATTAGGAAATAAAAGGAAAGACTACTGGGATTCTAGAAAGGAAAAGGTAACAAAAAGAGGGACTGCATTAACCAAAAATTCATCTATCACAGTTTTATTAAAGGGTTACTGTGCTTTCATGAATAAAACGACATTTTTTTTTTCCTTTTTGAGATGGAGTCTCGCCCTTGTCACCCAGGCTGGAGTGCAATGGTGCGATCGTGGCTTACTGTAACCTTCACCTCCCAGGTTCAAGCGATTCTCCTGCCTGAGCCTCCTGAGTAGCTGGGATTACAGGTGCCTGACACCATGCCCAGCTAATTTTTGTATTTTTAGTAGAGACAGGGTTTCACTATGTTGGCCAACCTGGTCTAGAACGACTGACCTCAGGTGATCGGCCGGCCTAGGCCTCCCAAAGTGCTGGGATTACAGGCATGAGCCACTGCGCCCAGCCAAACTACATATTTTTAATCTAAATAGTTAAGAGTCAAACTCCAAATGGAGGAATGATTGAGAATACTATCACTTCATATGGAACTACAGGAACATTCATTCATTCATTCATTCATACATTCAACAAAGACTGAGCCAGGAAAATTGCTGGGAGTACCTCAGGGAGACAGTGATGAAAAAGACAAGGTTCCTATCCTTCTGGAGCCTCTATTCTTGTGCAAAAGGCAGGTGAATTTTCATGAAATATAGTTTACCATTATTTATGCCAGTGCTTTCTGTGTCCTGAAGAATCCTTGCCCAGGCTAAAGTTGCACAAATACTTTCTTATGTTTCCTTCTACATCTTTATAGTTTGTTTTTACATTTAGTTCATCCCAAATTAGTTTCTGTGAGTTGTATGACATAGGGGTTGGAGTTCTTTTCTTTCTGTATGTTTATACAACTGTCCCAATACCATTTATTAAAGACTCTCCTTTTTTCACTGAAATGCCCTGGTACTTTGTTGAAAATCAGTTGACCATAAATATATGAGTGTGAGGTTGTATTTCTGGATTGTCTATTGATTCTTTTTTTTTCACTGATCCATTTGTCTATTCTTATACTAATAATACACTACCTTGATCACTGCAGATTTAGAGTAAGTCTTGAAACCAGGTAAAAAAAAACTCTTCAACTTTAATTTTGCTTAAGATTTGTTTGGCTTTTGCTTTTTTATATGGATTTTAGAATCCATTTATCAATTTCTATTTAAAAAAAGGTGTTGAGAGTTTAACTTGGATTGTATTCAATCTACAGATCAATTTCAGGAGATTGATACTGATCATGTCTACTCACATGATATGTATCTCCAATTATTTAGGCTTTGCTTAATTTCTTTCTTAATGTTTTATATTTTTCATTTTAGAAGCCCTGCACATCTTTTGTTAAATTTATTCCTAAGTATTTTGTCTTCTGACACAGTTGAAAATGAATTTTAAAATTTCATTTCTCGGGGCCGGGTGCAGAGGCTCACGCCTGTAATCCAAGCACTTTGGGAGGCTGAGGGGTGGATCACGAGGTCGAGAGATTTAGATGATCCTGGTCAACATGGTGAAACCCCATCTCTACTAAAAATACAGAAATTAGCTGGGTGTGGTGGCACACGGCTATAATCCCAGCTACTCAGGAAGCTGAGGCAGAAGAATTGCTTGAAGCCAGGAGGTGGAGGTTGAAGTGAGCTGAGATTGTGCTACTGCACTCCAACCTGGTGACAGAGCGAGACTCCATCTCAAAAAAAAAAAAAAAACAGGCCGGGAGCGGTGGCTCAAGCCTGTAATCCCAGCACTTTGGGAGGCCGAGACGGGCGGATCACAAGGTCAGGAGATCGAGACCATCCTGGCTAACACAGTGAAACCCCGTCTCTACTAAAAAAATACAAAAACTAGCCGGGCGAGGTGGCGGGCGTCTGTAGTCCCAGCTACTCGGGAGGCTGAGGCAGGAGAATGGCGTAAAAACCCGGGAGGCGGAGCTTGCAGTGAGCTGAGATCCGGCCACTGCACTCCAGTCCGGGCGACAGAGCGAGACTCCGCCTCAAAAAAAAAAAAAAAAAAAAACAAAACAAAAAACAAAAAACAAATTCATTTCCCAGTCATTTGGTTCTAGTATATGGACATTCAATTGATTTCTCTATATGGTACTTGTTTCCTCTGACCTTTGCTTAATTCACTCTTGAGTTCCAGTAGTTGTTTTATAGATTCCTGAGGATTTTATACATAAACAATCATGTCCAGAGTGAATAAAGACTGTTTTACTTCTGCTTTTTCAACTTTATACCTTTCATTTCTTTTTCTTGCATTACTGCAATGGCTAGGGCCTTCAGTATATCTTAAATAGAAATCATGAGAATACAGGGAGAAAATCATAGGGAGAAAGTGCTCATTCTGACCTTATTAAGTATGATGTTTGATGTAGTTTACTTTATCACACTGAGGATGTTCTCTTCCATTCTACTTTTTTAGACATTCTTTTTTCAATCATGAAAGGTTGTGAAATTTTGTTAAATGCCTTTTCTATACTGGTTGAAATGATCCTGTTGTTTTTCACCTTTATCCTGTCTATATATTTAATTATACTCATTGATCTTCAAATGTGAAATGGAGTAAATTTCAATTGGGCTAGTATTTTGTTGAAGATTTTTATGCTGTGAAAGAAAAATAAAATGATATATGCCAGAAGATGGCTGAATAGGAACAGCTCCGGTCTGCAGCTCCCAGTGAGATAAATGCAGAAGGCAGGTGATTTCTGCATTTCCAACTGAGGTACCCGGCTGATTTCTCTGGGACTGGTTAGACAGTGGTTGCAGCCTGTGGAGGGTGAGCCAAAGCAGGGTGGGGCGTTGCCTCACCCGGGAAATGCAAGGGGTCAGGGAACTCCCTCCCCTAGCCTAAGGAAGCTGTGAGGGACTGTGCCATGAGGAACAGTGCATCCTGGCCCAGATACTATGCTTTTCCCATGGTCTTTGCAACCTGCACACCAGGAGATTCCCTCAGGTGCCTACACCACCAGGGCCCTGGATTTCAGGCCAAAAACAGGGCAGCCGTTTGGGCAGGCATCAAGCTAACTGCAAGAGTCTTTTTTCATATCCCAGTGGCACCTGGAAAGCTGGCGAGACAGAACCCTTCACTCCCTGGAAAGGGGGCTAAAGCCAGCAAACCAAGTGGTCTAGTTCAGCAGATCCCACCCCCACGGAGGCCAGCAAGCTAAGATCCACTGATGTGAAATTCTCACTGAGAACACAGCAGTCTAAAGTCAACCTAGGACACTAGAGTTTGGTGGGGGAAGGGGCGTCTGCCATAACTAAGGCTCAAGTAGGCAGTCTTCCCCTCAAAGTATAAACAAAGCCCCCGGGAAGTTCGAATTGGGCAGAGCACAATGCAGCTCTGCAAAGCCGCTATAGCCAGACTGCCTCTCTAGATTCCTCTTCTCTGGGCAGGGCATCTCTGAAAGAAAGGCAGCAGCTCCAGTCAGGCACTTATAGATAAAACTCCCATCTCCTCGGGACAGAGCACCTGGGGAAAGTGGTGGCTGTGGGTACAGCTTCAGCAGACTTAAACATTCCTGCCTGCCGGCTCTGAAGAGAGCAACAGATCCCTCAGCACAGTTCTCGAGTTCTGCTAAGGGACAGACTGCCTCCTCAAGTGGGTCCCTGACCCCTGTGCCTCCTGACTGGGCGACACCTCCCAGCAGGGGTCAATAGACACCTCATACAGGAGAGCTCTGCCTGGCATCTGGTGGGTGCCCCTCTGGGATGAAGCTTCCAGAGGAAGGAACAGGCAACAATCTTTGCTGTTCTGCAGCCTCCACTGATGAAACCCAGGGAAAGAGGATCTGGCATGGACCTTCAGAAAACTCCTGGAGACCTGCAGCAGAGGGGCCTGACTGTTAGAAAAAAAACTAACAAACAGAAAGGAATAGCATCAACATTAACAAAAAGGACATCCACACAAAAACCCCATCCAAAGGTCACCAACATCGAAGACCAAAGGTAGATAAATCCATGAAGATGAGGAAAAACCAGCACAAAAAGACTGAAAATTCCAAAAACCAGAACGCTTTTTCTCCTCCAAAGAATCACAACTCCTTGCCAGCAAGGAAACAAAACTGGACGGAGAATGAGTTTGAGGATTTGACAGAAGTAGGCTTCAGAAGATGGGTAATAACAAACTACTCCAAGCTAAAGGAGCATGTTCTAACCCAATGCAAGGTAGCTAAGAACCTTGAAAATAGTTAGAGGAATTGCTAACTAGAATAACGAATTTAGAAAAGAATATAAATGACGTGATGGAGCTGAAAAACACAGCACGAGAATGTTGTGAAGCATACACAAGTATCAATAGCCAAATCAATCAAGCGGAAGAAAGGATATAAGAAATTGAAGATCCCTGTAATCCCAGCACTTTGGGAGGCCGAGACGGGCGGATCACAAGGTCAGGAGATCGAGACCATCCTGGCGAACACGGTGAAACCCCGTCTCTACTAAAAAAATACAAAAAACTAGCCGGGCGAGGTGGCGGGCGCCTGTAGTCCCAGCTACTCGGGAGGCTGAGGCAGGAGAATGGCGTAAACCCGGGAGGCGGAGCTTGCAGTGAGCTGAGATCCGGCCACTGCACTCCAGCCCGGGCGGCAGAGCGAGACTCCGTCTCAAAAAAAAAAAAAAAAAAAAAAAAAAAAAGAAATTGAAGATCAACTTAAGGAAATAAAGCATTAAGACAAGATTAGAGAAAAAAAGAATGAAAGAGAATGAACAAAGCCTCCAAGAAAAATAGAACTATGTGAAATGACTAAACCTACATTTGATTGGTGTACCTGAAAGTGATGGGGAGAATGGAATAAGTAGGAAAACATTCTTCAGGATATTATCCAGGAGAACTTCCCCAACCTAGCAAGACAGGCCAACATTCATATTCAGGAAATATAGAGACCACCTCGAGAAGAGCAACCCTAAGACACATAATCCTCAGATTCTCCAAGGTTGAAATGAAGGAAAAAATGTTAAGGGCAGCCAGAGGGAAAAGTTGGGTTACTCACAAAGGGAAACCCATCAGATTAACAGTGAATCTCTCTGCGAAAACTCTACAATCCAGAAGAGAGTGGGGGCCAATATTCAATATTCTTAAAGAAAAGAATTTTCAACCCAGAATTTCATACCCAGTCAAACTAAGCTTCATAAGTGAAGGAGAAATAGAATCCTTTACAGACAAGAAAATGCTGAGAGATTTTGTCACCACCAGGCCTGCCTTTCAAGAGCTCCTCAAGGAAGCTCTAAATATGGAAAGGAAAAACTGGTACCAGCCACTGCAAAAACATACCAAATTGTAAAGACCATCAACAGTATGAAGAAACTGTATCAACTAATGCACAAAATAACCAGCTAGCATCATAATCGCAAGATCAAATTCACACATAACAATATTAACCTTAAATGTAAACAGGCTAAATGCCCCAATTAAAAGACACAGACTAGAAAATTGGATAAAGAGTCAAGATCCATTGGTGTGCTGTATTCAGGAGAACCATCTTGCATGCAAAGACACACATAGGCTCAAAATAAAGGGATGGAGGAATATTTACCAAGCAAATGGAATTCAAAAACAGCAGGGGATGCAATCCTAGTCTTTGGTAAAACAGACTTTAAACCAACAAAGATAAAAAAAGACAAAGAAGGGTATTACATAATGGTAAAGGGATCAACACTACAAGAAGAGCTAACTATCTCTAATACATATTCACCCAACACAGGAGCACCCAGATTCATAAAGCAAGTTCTTAGAGACCTACAAAGATACTTCAAGTCTCACACAATAATAGAGGGAGTTTTTAACACCCCCACTATCAATATTAGACACATCAATGAGACAAAAAATTAACAAGGATATTCAGGACTTGAACTCAGCTTTGGACCAAGCAGACCTAATAGACATCTACAGAACTCTCCACCTCAAATCAACAGAATATACATTCTTCTCAGCACCACATTGCACTTATTCCAAAATTGACCACATAATTGGAAGTAAAACACTTCTCAGCAAATGCAAAAGAACAGAAATCATAACAGTCTCTCAGACCATAGTGCAATCAAATTAGAACTAGGGATTAAGAAACTCACAATTACATGGGAACTGAACAACCTGCTCCTGAATGACTACTGTAAATAATGAAATTAAGGAAGAAATAAACAAGTTCTTTGAAACCAATGAGAACAAAGACACAATGTAGCAGAATCTCTGGGACACTGCTAAAGCAGAGTTTAGAGGGAAATTTATAGCACCAAATGCCCATAGGAGAAAGTGGGAAAGATCTAAAATCGACATTCTAACATCACAATTAAAAGAGCTAGAGAAGCAAGAGCAAACAAATTCAAAAGCTAGCAGAAGACAAGAAATAACTAAGATCAGAGCAGAACTGAAGGAGATAGAGACACAAAAAACTCTTAAAAAAAATCAATGAATCCAGGAGCTGGTTATTTTTAAAAGATCAATAAAATAGACAGACCACTAGCCAGACTAATAAAGAAGAAAATAAAGAAGAATCAAATAGGCACAATAAGAAATGATAAAGGGGATATCATCACTAATCCCACAGAGATGCAAACTAACATCAGAGAATAATATAAATGTCTCTTTGCAAATAAACTAGAACATCTAGAAGAAATGGATAAATTCCTGGACACATACACCCTCCCAACACTAAACCAGGAAGAAGTCAAATCCTTGGATAGACCAATAGCAAGTTATGAAATTGAGGCACTAGTTAATATCCTACCAACCAAAAAAAGCCCAGAACCAGGTGAATTCACAGTCAAATTCTACCAGAGGTACAAAGAGGAGTTGGTATCATTCCTTCTGAACTATTCCAAACAACAGAAAAGGAGGGACTCCTCCCTAACCAATTTTATGAGGCCAGCATCATCTTGAGACCAAAACCTGGCAGAGACACAACAAAAAGAGAAAATTTCAGACCAATATCCCTGATGAACATTGATGTGAAAATCCTCAATAAAATACTGGCAAACCAAATCCAGCAGCACACAAAAAGCTTCTCTACCACGGTCAAGTTGGCTTCATCCTTGGGATGCAAGGCTGGTTCAACATATGTAAATCAATAAATATAATCCATCACATAAACAGAACCAATGACAAAAACCACATGATTATCTCAATAGATGCAGAAAAGGCCTTTGATGAAATTCAGCACCCTTTCATGTTAAAAAACTCTCAATAAACTAGGTATTGATGGAACATATCTCAAAATAAGAGCTATTTATGACAAACCCACAGCCAGTACCATACTGAATGGGAAAAAACTGGCAGCATCCCCTTTGAAAACTGGCACAAGCCAAGGATGCCCTCTTTCACCCTTCCTATTCAACAGAGTATTGGAATTTCTGGCCAGGGCAATCAGGTAAGAGAAAGAAATAAGAGTATTCAAATAGGGAGAGAGGAAGTCAAATTGTCTCTGTTTGCAGATGACATGATTGTATATTTAGAAAACCCATAATCTCAGCCCAAAATCTCCTTAAGCTGATAAGCAACTTTAGCAAAGTTCTCAGGATACAAAATCAATGTGCAAAATTCATAAGCACTCCTATACACCAATAATAGAGAAACAGAGAGCCAAATCATGAGTGGACTCCCATTCACAATTTCTACAAAGATAATAAAATACCTAGGAATCCAACTTACAAGGGATGTGAAGGACCTCTTCAAGGAGAACTACAAACCACTGCTCAAGCAAACAAGAGAGGACACAAACAAATGGAAAAACATTTCATGCTCATAGATAGGCAGAATCAATATCGGGAAAATAGTCATATTGCCCAAAGTAACTTATAGGTTCAATGCTATTCCCATCAAGGTACCATTGCCTTTCTTCACAGAATTAAAAGAAACTACTTTAAATTTCACATGGAACCAAAAAGAGCCCATATAGCCATGACAATCCTAAGCAAAAAGAATAAAGCTGGAGGCATCATGCTACCTGACTTCAAATTATACTACAAGGCTACAGTAACCAAAACAGCATGGTACTGGTACCAAAACAGATACATAGACCAATGGAACAGAACGGAGGCCTCAGAAATAACGCCACACATCTACAACCATCTGATCTTTGACACACCTGACAAAAACAAGCAATGAGGAAAGGATTCCCTATTTAATAAATCATGTTGGAAAAACTGGCTAGCCATATGCAGAAAACTGAAACTGGACCCCTTCCTTACACCTTATACAAAAATCAACTAAAAATCCAAGGCGTAAATATAAAACCTAAAACCATACAAACTCTAGAAAAAAACCTAGGCAATACCATTCAGGACATAGTCATGGGAAAAGACTTCACGATTAAAACACCAAAAGCAATGGCAGCAAAAGCCAAAATTGACAAATGGGATCTAATTAAACTAAAGAGCTTCTGCACAGCAAAAGAAACTATCATCAGTGAACAGGCAACCTACAGAATGGGAGAAAAATTTTGCAATCTATCCATCTGACAAAGGGCTAATATCCAGAATCTACAAGGAACTTAAACAAATTTGCAAGAAAAAAACAACCCCATCAAAAAGTGGGCAAAGGATATGAATGGACACTTCTCAAAAGAAGACATTTATGCAGCCAACAAACATATAAAAAAAGCTCATCATCACTGGTCATTAGAGAAATGCAGATCAAAACGACAATGCCATACCATCTCATGCCAGCCAGAATGGTGGTCATTAAAAACTCGGGAAACAACAGATGCTGGAGGGGATGTGGAAAAATAGGAACACTTTTACACTGCTGGTGGGAGTGTAAATTAGTTCAACTGTTGTGGAAGACAGTGTGGTGATTTCTCAAGAATCGGGAACCAGAAATACCATTTGACTCAGCAATCCCATTACTGGACACATACCCAAAGAACTATACATCATTCTAGTATAAAGACACATGCACATGTACATTTATTGCAGCACTATTCACAATAGCAAAGACTTGGAATCAACCCAAATGTCCATCAATGATAGACTGGATAAAGAAAATGTGGCACATATATACCATGGAATACTATGCAGCTATAAAAAAGGATGAGTCCATGTCCTTTGCAGGGACTTGGATGAAGCTGGAAACCATCATTCTCAGCAAACTAACACAGGAACAGAAAACCACTGCTTATTCTCACTCATAAGTGGGAGCTGAACAATACACATGCACACAGGGGGAACATCACACACCGGGGCCTATCAGGGGCTGGAGGGCTAGAGGAGTGATAGCATTAGGAGAAATACCTAATGTAGATGATGGGTTGTTGGGTGCAGCAAACCACCATGGCATGTGTATACCTACGTAACAAACCTGCATGTTCTGTACATGTATCCCAGATCTTAAAGCATAATAAAAAAATGTAATAAGATTTACTGTACGATCTGTCATATGACTGGTGAATAGTCTATATGCACTTGAATTTCTTTGATCTTTATTCCATGTTGATGCTAATGTTTTTTAAACTTTAAAACATCAAAAAAAATTTCCCTTAAGCCTACTCAATATTAATCTACTCATCTACTGATCTTTATAATATTCATTAATATTCCTGGGTAACTCTGGAACTCGGATCACAGTCCATTATTCTGGGTGACTCTAAATATTCACACAGACAGTAAGATTTCATCTAAACTTAAACCTCCTCCACTATGACAACCAATACCTTGATTCCACTTTAGCACCTTACACGAATAGTTCTACTTTGTGGTACATCATTGCTAGGGATTACTTGACTTCAAGGTCTCCTACTTAAATTTTCCTCCTGATTAATTAATTCATTCAGCTAATAATCAATGCCTTAGTAATACAATATAAGACACTGGAGATACGGAAGTGGCTAAGATGTGAAAATCATAGCGCAGTGTAGCAGAAAAAGTAACTATTCTTAAATAGTTGTTTCTAACACTTTTATTCATTTTCCATTTTACAGATGAGAAAATAAGCCTCTAGAAATTACTACCCCATGGATATACAGTTAGTAAGCAGCAGAGGCAAGTGTTACCATTCTGTCTTTGAACTTAAAATCCACTGCCATTTCTGCCATGCCACACTATGCCGACTACTATTCCAGGCTGAAGCATTTTCATTTGTTTGCTGTTTACCAAGAGACTAGTATAGACATTGTGCTAGGTGCTATGGATACAGCAGTACCAAGAATTCCCTGGTTTTTGTCCTTATAGAGTTTACAGTATGGTGAGAACCACAGAACCATATTATACTCTTAAGATAATACTTGTCTCTCTCCTGAAAACCACTTTCCCTTTTCCCTCTCGCACACTCCTTTAGAACCTCCTTCCTACTTTGTTCTAGATCCAGTTTTCCAATAGGTTACAAATTTACACCTCTATCCATGATCCTGTGTCAGGCCTTCCAGAAGGATGATCTCTAAGCTAGCAAGAATGGAATGTAAACTACTGAAATGTGTTTATTCATGTAAATAAAAAAAAATCAAGTATCAGAAGGATTTGTTGACTTAGCATATAATCAGAATGACTGACTTAGACTTCAGTGTAAGATGCATATATTTTCCAAAAATATCATTATTAAATATCAATTATTGAACATTCTCTATATGCCAACAATGTTTGTTAAGCACTCTATATACTTTACCACATTTAATCCTCCCATAAACCCTACAAGATATCTACTATTATTATCATCTATTTTACAGATGAGGAATCTAAAGCTTAGTTAATAAGGCTAGGTAACTCTCCCCAAACCACATATTCAGTGGAGTACAGATTTAAACTCAGATCTACTTAATCCCAGTATCCACCTTCTGAACTACATGCTTGCTTTCTTTGTGGGGCAGGTGATCCCTATAAACACATCCATAGTAGAATGATCTTTGCTCCTGGGAACAAAATATTTAATATTTAATGGCTAAGATGCCTACCCTACATTGTGTTTGAATGTACATAGTTCACGTTTACCTTTTGTGTGTATGAGATTATCTTCTTTCCGTCTACAAATCCTTCCTTTTGATAGGTTAAAAAAAAGCTCTGATCCAACGGTTATTATCTTACAATTAAAATTTTGGAGGCTAATCTTATTTTCCTAATTCCCAGGCTCTTGGGGGTAACCTCATACCTCACAATAAGCCTCACATACTTACTTCAAATATTCTCAGTTACTAGCGAGGACTCCTGAGAATCATGAGCATCTGAACTTCACCAATCCAATTAGCTGCCACATCCTGTCAAAGTCACTTTCTTTTTTCTGAGACAGAGTCTTGCTCTGTCACCAAGCTGGAGTCCAGTGGTGTGATCTCGGCTCACTACAATCTCCACTTCCCTGGTTCAAGCGATTCTCCTGCCTCAGCCTCCTGAGTAGTTGGGACTACAGGATAAGGGTCAGAATTTGGACCCTTTTAAGGTCCACACCCACACCACCATACCCAGCTAATTTTTATATTTTTAGTAGAGATGAGGTTTCACCATGTTGGCCAGGATGGTCTCGATTTCCTGACCTCGTGATCTGCCCGCCTCGGCCTCCCAAAGTGTTGGGATTACAGGCGTGAGCCACCGCGACCAGCCCAAAGTCACTTTCCTAGTGGTTTCGTACCTATTCTTTCCTTTGGTTTCTTACAGTTACAAAGTTCAGGTCATTTGTGGATTGAAATGGCCTCTTCTACTGGTTTCCCAATTGCCCCAATTTTTTTTTTTTTTTTTTTTGAGATGGAGTCTCACTCTGTCACCCAGGCTGGAGTGCAGTGATGCGATCTCGGCTCACTGCAACCTCTGCCTCCCAGGTTCAAGCGATTCTCCTGTCTCCACCTCCTAAGTAGCTGGGATTACATGCGCACGCCACCACGCCTGGCTAATTTTTTGTATTTTTAGTAGAGACAGGTTTCACCATGTTGGCCAGGCTGGTCTCGAACTCCTGACCTCAGGTGATCCACCTGCCTTGGCCTCCCAAAGTGCTGGGATTACAGGTGTGGGCTACCCCACCCAGCCCCCAGTGTTTTATCTCTCAGTCCATTCTTCATGTGGACCAGCCATGAGACCGAATGTCACCCCTAAGCTTCAATTTCTTTTTTGGCATCTTATAGTCTATGGAATAAAGTTCAAGTTTCTTATCTTGTTTGTTATTCAGGGACCTCCAAATTCTGACCCTTATCTACTACCCCAGTATTCCCTTCCACCACATTCCTCTATGCACCCTCTGCTCCTGTCAAACCCCATGAAGAAAAATGTGCAGGACTGAAACCAGGGGGTTATCACCCGAGACTCCAGGAGAGAACATCAGAATTGGTACAAGAGGAAGAGAGGAAATGCAGAAGAAAGCCAAGATTGGTTGCTGGGAGTTTTAATATGAGATATCAAGAAGACCTCAGAAGGGGAGAAATCAAGGATATAGTTATAAATAGTTAGAAGAGGATGGGACATGGAAGAGCAACATCTAAATCCTTACCACTTGCCAGAACCTGCATACCATTTTACCAGTATTATCTCATTTATTCCTCCCAACAAGTCTTTGAAATAGGAATCAATATTTACATTTTATCAATGTAGTGAGAGGCTCAGAGACATTAAGCAACTTGTTCAAGGTCTCATAGACAGTAAGTAGCAGAGCCAGGAGACCCACTAAAGCCTAAAATGATGAGGTAAGAGCAATAATGGTAAATTATTTACAAGTCTATCTGACAATTTCAAGGTTGGTAGTTACCTGGCTCAGTGTTTTTAAAAGGTTGCATGCTTCCTCTGGGAAGGAAAGAGAGAGCAGCAGGCCTGCAACCATTTACTTTACTTTACTAAAGGGCATTCCAGAAAAGAAAGATATAAGACCAGCCAAAACTCCCTGTAAACATGAGTGACTCCCTGGCAAATGCACTAATGGTATTAGGGGAAAAGTTCTTAATGGAATGTTTTTTGCAGGATATACCTGATACATCTAGGACTGCTTGTAGTCAACAAACCTGAAATCCATGGGCTTATATGGGCATAGCTCCCCTGAAAAATGCCACATAAGCTACAAATATATGAAGTAGCCAAAATAAGCTCTCTTTGGGCTGGTAGCTCTCCCTCAGGTATTGCTTGGAGAACTTACTCATTAAATCTGGGCCAAGTGCATTTAGAAAGGACTGGATCTCCTTCTGCTTCATGTGTACTTCATGACTTGTATCCTTGAGAATATTTATAAAATTCAATACTGACTAAGGTCTCCAATTCTTGTGAGTTTGCTGGCCAATGCAATCCTTAGAGCTATTTCATATACCTGGTTGTGTTGTGCAGCGTCTTTAGGAAGCAAATCTCCAAAAGTAGAATTTAAAATATGGTGCAAGTAGTCTTTTCAGAGGTGATCTCATGAAGCAGGAGTCAGGGAGCAGGGAGAATAGGACAACAAAGGAGGAAAAATCAATCTAAGAATGCACTATCAGTGACACCACTACAGGTCACAGGGGCTCCATTCCACCGGGACTTCTGAAGACATGTACAGAACAGCCTACAGAATGGACCATCTGAAGGGTGGGAGGTGGGAGCGCATATTCACTGACTCCCAATCCCCAAGGGTTATGGGTTGCCTTTAGGGGCCTTAACTCCCCAGTATTTCCAAGTTGTGCTAGTCCATGCGTGAAGTGGGCCTCCACAGCATCAAAGGAGGCCCTAGGGTACACTTGCACAAACTTGCACAAACTGTCCAGTGCAGCTGATAGCAGAGGTGGGTCCAGAGGACATGATATGGGACACTGGGGTGGACTGCCACAATGACAATACCAGTATGCTTACTGTTACTTAAATGTATGACATTCTTTTTTATTTTCATGCCTTTGCTTATGCATTTCCCTTGGAAAGCCCCTTCTCTCTTTATTATGCCAACTGAAATTATATTCATCTATCACAGTTTGAGTTGAAATGCCACCTCTTCCCTGAAAACTTCTTTGATCTCCAGATTTTAATCACATTTTTTATTGACTTGCTACAGCATGTTTTTTAACGTCTATTACTGAATTTTTTTCATCCCCCTTTGTGGTTTAGGTCTGTGACTATAGTCCACTTTATGAGCCATAAACTGATGCAAATATGCACATCTTTTCCTTTGTTTTAATGGTTAAATAACATGTAGTCCCATATATTCCAGTTTTACCACTTGGGTAGTAATGCTGTAATTGAGTTTAAAAGGGTTACTAGAATTTGGTGTTCCAAAGCTCACTCTAGAGTTTAAGTAAGTTCCTCATGTTAACTTTCACAAAAAAGTCTGAGTGCCCCAAAAGGCTGGGCAATTTGCAAAGTTCCTAGTGTGCACATTATAAAACATGATGGTGGGGTGGCAGGTAGGATAGGGATGGAATTTCTGGAAATTTGGGAGGAAAACCATTTATTAAAAATTCATCATCAGTATTGAGTTCATTGTAGTTTTCAAGTAGTGCTATTCTTAGTTTTCAGTGATACGTTATTACAGTAGACCCCCTCATCTGTGGTTTCATGTTTCAGTGGTTTCAGTTACCCAGGATCCAAAAATATTAAGTGGAAAATACCAGAAATAAATAATTCATACGTTTCAAATTGCATGCTGCTCTGAGTAGTGTGATGAAATTTCTCGTCATCCTACTCCATCCCACCCTGGATGTGAATTCTCCCTTTTTCCAGTCTCCATGCTGTAGATGCCACCCACCGGTTAGTCATTTAGTAGCTGTCTCGTTGATCAGATTGACTGTCACAGTATTGCAGTGCTTGTACTCAAGTAACCATCATCAACTTGGGTGGCTGCGGATTGTTTATTGAACCCTGTGGAATTCTGGCCTTTAATTTTCTATTAACTAAAACATAAGTGGCTCACACATGCCTCAGTAATCCTCTCTCTATCAATGTCCCGACCTCCATACTGGAAAGTGGGAATGGGTGGGGTTGTAGGCTATGACATCTTTTATTCTGCTCCAGTGAGTCTTGGTTAAAAAAAAAAAAGTGTGGGTGTCAGGCTGTTATATATAAACTCTTCTACTAGCCTGTAAGCACCCCAGGGCACTGAGATTACATCCTGCTTATCACAGTACTCTCACAGAGCTAGGTTAAGGGGTTTACAATTAATTAGGAAATATTTGCTAAGTTGTCTTTTTTGAAGCCCTATCAGAGTTACATATTAGCTCATCTTTTTATTAAGCACCTACTTACTCTCAAGTCTGGAAGTAGATATTGGGGATTTCACAGTGAAAAAAACAAGGTCTCCAGCTTGTTCTAATGGATAAGATAGCAATAAATAAACCAGTCCACATATAGTATGTCAATTCCCAATAAGGGCTACGGAATAAAAATAAAGCATGACAAAGTGATAGATAGGGATGGGAAGTATTATTTTAGAAAGGGTAGTTAGGGAAGACCTTTCATATAAGACACCATTTAAGCTGAGTTGAGTGAAGTAGAGGTAGGAACCATGCACACATCTAGGGGAAGAGCATGCCAGACAGAAGACTGTGAAAAGCCAAAAGAAAGATGCATTCCTCCGCTATAGCGTATCTTTTAATGTAATCCAACACATTTATTAAGAGGTGGGTCCTCTAGACTGTAAAACTCAATAGGAACCAAACACTAGGCTCACAGCATGAGGTTCATCTTCACAGAAGTCAGATTTTGGTTTGCACAAAATAGTTCTCAGTTAAGTCTAATCATTATGGCTCTGATGTCTGAATTTCTAAATGATCATATGCCCAGCTTAAGACAGAGATATTAGGACTAAGCCATCCATATGGTGATGAGGGCTTATGCTACTGTCTTTGCAAAAATAAATATGCAAACCTTCCCTATCTCATAATCAAGAATAGTTAGTTTTGGGGGGAAAACAAAATCATGTGCTAAGCTTAAATGGTTCTAAAAGCAAGCTGAATTGCTACTTTAAAAAAATTAAAATTAGTCATTCATGAGAGAGAATATAAATGCCTATGTGTGACTACTTAAAAGCTTCATTACACTTATGTGCTTTTTTGGGGGCAATTTAGTTGCTGCAAGGAGACTGCTTGTAAAACAGCTCTTCACTTGTAATACAGGCTTGATTTTCACCATCAAAAACCTCCTGTGACCTAACAAAGAAGAAAAAGACAAGCAACACTAGCATTACTCCTCTTGTACTTAAGGATTCATTTTTTAAAAACACCATATATGAGTTAATACATTGTTATATACACAAGTGAGCTAAGGGTCAGCAAGTTGATAGAAAAAGTAATGAGACTATGTTGAGAAAAATGGGGTAGTTGATGGGAAAATCAACCTCATTTATAATAATATTCTAGTGATCAGCAGGTGTATAACCCTCTCAGCTATGGTCATTAACAGCATTCATTTCAAACTTAACATCTACATTTGTAAACCACTTGAAAGTAAAATTACTTTTCAATTCAATTTTCAATTTGCTTTCAGATCTTCATCTTTGATTGACAGTTTTTTTTCCACAATGGCAACTCCATGAGAATTTCAGTAAATGGTAGCACCCATCCAAAAGTGTAGATAAACTCATCTATTCAGATTACCTATTCACTTTTCTTCTGTATGTACAATCATTTACAATCATTTGCAAATGCTCACTTCAGGTTAGAATGAACCTGCAAAACTGATCTCAGACTTCTGATGATTTGACTCATTTATTAGAATCATTTGTTCTTTAAGCCAAAATGGTTTTTATTTTTCCTCATCATGACCTAAAAATTACAAAATTAGAATGCACATTTTCAGTGATGGTATCAAATAGCTCTAGGTATAGTTACAAGGAAATAGTGAGATTGCAAAATAGCCAGTTTAAATATGTAAAATGTTTCGATATATATTATATGGCTGTGTACTGAATTTAACAGCCAGTAGAAGATGCTTCTGTGGCCTCCCTTACACATTCATTCTAATGTTTCATGATTAGTATAGGGAATTTCGTTCCATTAGTTTTCCCTTCTAATGAAGTTTAAATTCACTGAGGATTCTTCTGTCTTTAAAAGAGAAGAGTAGCAATTCTGAACCCAAGACACTTTATTGTGCTTATTAAAATACACTATAGCTCATTTCTTTTTTTTAATGGTTAACATTCTTTACAATGCATATTTTATGCCTATGATTTTAAATTAATAACTGGCACTCTTGAAACCTTTCTTTGAATATCATTTGATTCCCTTTTTAAAACCGGCTTTATTTCAGAATTCACCACCATATAATTCATTAAGGTAGCAAAAAACCACTAGTATCTGAAAAACTACTGAAATAAAAACTAAAAAAAACCAAAAAAACAAAACTTTACTGAGGTATAATTTTTATGCCACAAAATTTACCATATTTAGTGTAAAATTCAATGATTTTTACTATATTTAAGGACTTATGCAACCATCACCAGAATCCAGTTGTAGAACATTTCCATCATCTCAAAAAGATCCCTTAGACCAAGAGGGGCAGAACAAGAGGGCAGAACAACAGGCTCCACTGATCATCCCCTCTGCAAGGACACCAATTTAACAACTATACACAGAAAAAGGTATCTTCATAAGAATCAAAAAATCAGGTGAGCACTCACAGTACCTGGTTCTAACTTCATATTACTGAAAGAAGCACTGAAGAGGTAGGAAAAACAGTCTTAAATCACTGATGCCACCCCTCCCCCATGTTCGGTTGTGGCAGCATGGTGCACACAGCATTTTTGTGTGTCAGGTAGAGGAAGACCCAGCAATTGTGAGGCATTTAACTCAGTGTTGCCCTTGTTATAGAAGAAAGCAAAACTGGACCAAACTCAGCTGATGCCCACCCACAGAGGGAGCATTTAAACCAGCCCTAGCCAGAGGGGAATCACTGATCCCAGTGATTAAAACTTAAGTTCCTGCAAGCCTAGTTACCATGGACTAAAGTGCTCTGGGACCCCAAATAAACTTCAACAGCATTCTAGGCCACAAGGTCTGCAACTCCTAGGGAAGCTCTAGTGCTAAACTGGGCTCAGAGTCAGTGCACTGCGGGGGCATGTGACCTCTTGAGACACCAGCTGGAATAGCTAAGGGCATGCTGGCATCACTCCTCCTCTAACTCCAGGCTGCACAGTTTATAGCTCCTTTTCTTCTGCTTGAGGAAGACTGCGGAGGACTTTGTTTTGCACCTTGGATACCAGCTCAGCAGCAGCAGGATAAGGAAACAGTCAGAGGCATGAGACCCCCTTTTCAGGCCCTAGCTAGCTCCTGGATGACCTTTCTAGACACACTCTGGGCCAGAAGGGAACCCACTGCCTTGGAGGAAAGATCCAGTATGGGCAGGATTCTTCACCAGCTAACTGAAGAGTCCTTTGGCACTGAATAACCAGCAGTGATACCAGCATACTACACTGAGGGCCTGAGACTTGTTGACTTCACATGAGACTCAGTACATTCCCAGTTGTAGTGGCTATGGAGTGAGACTTCTGCTTGAGAAAAATGAAAGGAAAAGTAATGGGACTTTGTCTTGTATCTTAGGTACTAGGTTGGCTACAATGGGGAAGAGCACCAAGCATGTTCTTGGGGCCCTCAATTTCAGGACTTGGCTCTTAGAGGGCATTTCTGAACCTTCCCTAGGCCAAAGGGGAGCCCACTTCCCTGGAGGGTGAGTCCCAGACCAGGCAGCATTCACCACAAGCTGAACGAAGAGCACTTGGGCATTAAGGGAACATCAGCAGCAGTCTAGCAGTACTCCCAGTGGGCAGGAGGTGGCCGTAGCCACAGAGCAAGACACCTCCGCCTTTGGAAAGGGGAGAGAAGAGTGGGAAAGACTACATCTCCTGGTTTGAGTGCCATCTCAGCCACAATATAATAGAACACCAGGTAGACAGCTAAGGTTTCTGACTTTAGTCCCTGGCTCCTGGATGGCACCTCTGGACTGGCACAGAACCTGGAAGACCTTGCCAGCCTGAAGGGAAGGCAATTCACTGGTGCACGAGCTTCTGCACAGCAAAGGAAATATATTAGTCCATTCTCACACTGCTAATAAAGACATACCCAAGACTGGGTAATTTATACAGGAAAGAGGTTTAATTGACTCAGTTCAGCTCGGGTGGGGAAGCCTGAAGAAACGTACAATCATGGCAGAAGGGGAAGCAGACACATCCTTCTTCACATGGTGGGAGCAAGGGGAACAATGACTGCCCAGCAAAGCCCCTTATAAAACCATCAGATCTCGTGAGAACTCGCTATCACAAGAACACGATAGGGGAAACTGCTCCCATGATTCAACTGGCTCCACCTGGTCCCTCCCATGAAGGGGAACTACAATTCAAGAGGAGACTGGGTGCTGACATAGCCAAACCATATCAGGAAACAATCAACAAAGTGAAGGGAGAGTCCACAGAATGGGAGAATGTTCGCAAACCACCCATGTGACGAGGGACTAATAATTAGAATATATAAGGAACTCAAACAACTTTATAGGAAAACATCTAATTATCTGATTTAAAAATGGGTAAAAGATTTGAACAAACATTTCTCAAAAAAAGATCTACAAATAGCAAACACACATATAAAAAGGTGCTCAATATCACTGATCATCAGAGAAATGCAAATCAAAACTACAGTGAGATATCTTACCCCAGTTAAAATAATTTACATCCAAAAGATAGGCAATAACAAATGCCGTCAAGGATGTGGAGAAACGGTAACCCTTGTACACTGTTGGTAGGAATGTAAATTAGTACACCCACTATGGAGAACAGTTTTGAGGTTCCTCAAAAAACTAAAAATAGAGCTATCATACGATCCAGCAATCTCACCACTGGGTATATACCTAGAAGAAGGGAAATCAGTATATCAAAGAGATACCTGAACTCCCATGTATGTTGCAGCGCTCTTCACAATAGCCAAGATTTGGAAGCAAACTAAGTGTCCATCCACTGATTAATGGATAAAGACAATGTAGTACTTATATACAATGAAGTATTATTCAGTCATAAAATAGAATGAGATTTAGTCATTTCCAACAATATAGACAGAACTGGAGGTCATTTATAAGTAAAAAAAGCCAAGCACAGGACAGACATTCAATGTTCTGACCTATTTGTGGGATCTGAAATCAAAACAATTGAACTCATGGAGACAGAGTAGGATAGTTACTAGAGGCTGGGAAGTGTAGTGGGCAGGTGGTGAGGACATGGGAATGGTCAATGATTACCAAAAAAATAGAATGAATGAATAGGACTTAGTATTTGATATCACACAGTGTGACTATAGTCAATAATTTAACTGCACATTTAAAAACTAAAAGTATAATTCGATCATTTGTAAAACAAAGGATAATGCTTGAGAGGATAAATAACCTATTTTCCATGATGTAATTATTACATATTACACATGCCCGTATCAAAACATCTCATGTGCATCATAAATATATATGCCTATCATGCACTTACAAATTTTTAAAAACATTATTTAAAAAAATCCCTTCTGCTTGTTTGCAGACAACCGCTACTCAAACTCTCAGCCCCAGACAATACCAATCTGGTTTTGGTCTCTAAATTGACCTTTTCTGGATATTTCATATAAATGTAAAAAAGAATATAAAATATTTTGCATCTGGCTTCTTTTACTTAGCATAATGTTTTAAGATTCATTCATATTGTAGAATGTACGATAACTTTTTATTGCAGAATAGTATTCTAGTATATGGATATGTCACATTTTGTTATCTATTCCCCAAATGACTTGATGGAACTGTAGGCTGTTTCTACATTTGGCCAACCTGAATGATGCTGCTATGAGCATTCATGTTAAACTTTTTATGTGGACACATGTTTTCATTGTTCGTAGGTACATATCCAGGAAAAGTGGCTGTGCTGTTTCATATTCCATCAGCAAAGAAAGTATGAGAGTTTCAGTCTCTTCACATCCTCAACAACACCTGATATTCTCTATATTTTTGATCATAGTCATTATAGTGGGTGTGAGGTATTATCTCATTATGGCTTTAATTTACTTTTCTTTAATGATACATAGTATTGAAAATATTGTCATGTGGTTTTTAGCCCCTTGTCATTTTTTTTTTGTGAAATGCCTATTCAAACCTTTTACCACATTTGAAACTGGATGATATATTTTCATATTATTAATTGTAATTGTAAAATTTTAAAAATACTTTGTGTACAAGAACTTATCATATATATGATTTGCAAATATTTTCACCAGTCTGTGGTTTGTCTTCATTTACTTGTGTCTTTTGAAACACAACATTTTAAAATGTTGATAATGTCCAATTTATCATTTTTTTCTTATACTAATCTTATTTTAGTACTATATCTATAAATCCTTTCAGTAACCCCGGGTCATAAATATTTCCTTCTACAAGTTTTATAATTTTAACTCTTACATTTATTTTTTTCCCTTTTTTGAGATGAATTTTCACTCTCGTTGCCCAGGCTGGAGTGCAATGGCACCATCTCCGCTCACTGCAACCTCTGCCTCCTGAGTTTAAGTAATTCTCCTGACTCAGCTTCCCAAGTAGCTGGGACTACAGGAATGTGCCACCACTCCTGGCTAATTTTGTATTTTTAGTAGGGATGGGGTTTCACCACGTTGGTCAGGCTGGTCTTGAACTTCTGACCTCAGGTCATCCACCTGCCTCAGCCTCCCAAAGTGTTGGGATTACAGGTGTGAGCCACCGCGCCTGACCAAAGTCTTATATTTGAGTCCAAAATCCTTTGAGTTTATTTTTGTTTATAGTGTGAGGTAAGGTTCTAAATTAAGTTTTACATATGTGACTCTTCAAAGGTCTCAGCACTATTTGTCGAAAAAAACCTATTCTTCTACCCATTAAATTGCTTTAGCACTTTTGTCAAAAATCAACTGGCCATAAATGTAAGGATTTGTTTCTTGACTCTCATGCTGTTGCATTGATCTACATGTGCTCTTCATGCCAGTAACACACTAACTTGATTACTGTAGCTTTACAGTAAATTCTGGAATCACTAATTGTAATTTTGCCACCTTGTTGTTCTTTTATAAAGTTGTTTTACCTTTGAATTCCATATAAATTTTAGAATCAGCTCATCAATTTTGACAAAAACAACAAGTGCTCACTGGGATTTTTCCTATCAAAAAAGTCTAATGAATTTGCAGAGGATAGTCATCTTAACAATATTGAATGTTCCAAATTAATGTCTCTGCATTTATTTAGATGTTTAATTTCTCTCAGCAGTGTTTTTTAATTTTCAGCATACAAATCTTGCACTACCTTTGTTAAATTTATTGCTAGGCCAGACATGGTGGCTCACGCCTGTAATCCCAGCACTTTGGGAGGCTGAGGTGGGTGGATCACCTGAGGTCGGGAGTTCAGGACTAGCCCAACCAACATGGAGAAACCCCATCTCTACTAAAAATACAAAATTAGTTGGGCAAGGTGGCGCATGCCTGTAATCCCAGCTACTCAGGTGGCTGAGGCAGGAGAATCGCTTGAACTCACGAGATGGAGGTTGCAGTGAGCCGAGATCACATCATTGCACTCCAGCCTGTGTGATAGAGTAAGATTCTGTCTCAAAAAAAAAAAAAAATTATTCCTAAGTATTTTATTATTTTAATGATGTTATTGTTACTGGGATTGGAATTATTTTCTTAATTTCATTTTTCAATTGCTCTTTGGTAGTAGAAATGCAATTATTTCTGCATATATTGACTTTTATACTCTGCAACTTTGCTGAACTTGTTCATTCCTTTTAGTGGTTTAAAAAAATGCATTACATTGGATTTCCTATGGACACATGTTTATCATTAAAGACAGCTTTTCTTTTTCCTTTGCAATAAGGATGACTTATATTACTTATTTTTCTTGTCTTATTGCATTATACTAGAATACAATGGTAAATATAAATAATGAGTGAAGTCATTCTTGTTTTGTTCCTAATCTTAGAGAGTCAGCATTCAGTCTTTCACCATTTAGTATGATAAGCTGTATGTTTTTCATAGTTTTCCTTCTTATCCTAGTTTGTGGAAAGTTTTAATCAGAAATGGATGTTAGATTTTGTTATATGCTTTATCTGTCCCTATTGTGGTGATTACGTGTTTCTTGTTCTTCATTCTATTAACAGGGCATATTACATTAATTAATTTTTGAATATAGACCCAGCCTTTCTTTCCTGGGATAAATTCCACTTGGCCGTGGTATATAATCATTTTTATGTTTCTAGATTTTGTTTTCCAATATTTTTGTTGAAGGCTTTTGTATCTGTATTCATGATGAATATTAGTCTGCAGTTTTCTTGTGATGTTTTCATTGTCTTTGGTATCAGGATAATAGCAGTCTCATAAAATGAGCAAAACTGTGCCTTGCCAGGCGTGGTGGCTCACGCCTGTAATCCCAGCACTTCGGGAGGCCGAGGCTGGCGGATTACCTGAAGTCAGGAGTTTAAGACCAGCCTGGCCAACATGGTGAAACCCTGTCTCTACTAAGAGTACAAAAATTAGCCTATGTGGTGGCGGGCGCCTATTCCCAGCTACTTGGGAGGCTGAGGCAGGAGAATTGCTTGAACCCAAAAGGCAGAGGTTGCAGTGAGCCGAGATCACGCCACTGCGCTCCAGCCTGGGTGACAAGAGCGAGACTCTGTCTCAAAAAAACAAAAACAAAAACTGTGCCTGTCCTTTTCTATTTTCTGAAATATTTGACATTTGATATATTTCAACAGTGAAGCAACCTGGGCTAGAATTTTTCTTGGTGGGAAGATTTTTTAAATTATTAACTCAATTTCTTTACTTGTTTTATGTCTATTGAAATTTTCTATTTTTTTCTTGATTCAGTTGTGATAGTTTCTGCCTTTCAAGGAACTTTTCCATGTCAACCAAATTGTCTATGGAGATGGCATAAAGTTGTTCAGAGTATTCTCTTTTCCTTTTAATTTCTAAAGGGTTACAAGCAGTGTTCGCCTGTTTTACTGATTTTGGTCATTTGTATCTTGTCTCTTATTTTCTTAGATAGTTTAACAAAAGATTTGTAAGTTTTGTCCATCTTTTCAAAGAACCAACTTTGGTTTCATTGATTTACTGTTCTTCTGTTTTTACTCTTTTCTGATCTGTGATTTCTACTCCAGTATTTTCCTTCTGCTTTCTTTGCATTTAGTTTGCTGTTCTCTTTCTAGTTTCTTAGGGTAGAAATTTAGGTTATCGATCTGGGAATTTTTCTTCTTTCTTAACATATGAATTTACAGGTTCAAGTTTCCCTTTAACCACTACTTTGGCTACATTTCATACATTTTGGTATGCTGCATTTTCGTTTTCATTCAGTTCTGATCTTTAAAATATTTTCCTTATAATTTATCCTTTGACTCATCGGCTATTAAGACACATACTACTTAATTTATAAGTATGTGAGCATTTCCTCAATTTTTTTTATCTGATGTTTATTTCTAATTTAATTCCATTATGGTCAGAGAACACACTTGGTATAATTTCAATCATTTATTGACACTTGTTTCATGGCCTAGTATTAAGATTTCTCCCAGAGAAAATTCCGTGTGTACTGAAAATTCCGTGTATTCTGAGATTTGTGACCACAAATTCTCTGCTCAGTATTTTTGTTATTACTTTACTTTTAAGCCTGGCTTCCTAGGGGTCACTGCTGTGTTAGCATTGCTTGGTGGTCACCAACAACTAGTCAGAGGCTGTGCTCAAACACTTCGTACTAGTAAAGTTTCCACCCTTGCTGATGGATCTATGCATTGGTTATGGGACAATTCAAAGCTCAGGCAGTGAACGGGCCTGGCCCAGCTTTTACTTCTGCTAGGCCCTCTTGTGTCTCCTCTGCAACTGTACAAGGCCTGTCATTTAACCAGAAATGTGTTGATAACAAAGGCTCTTTTCAATCTCTACAGAATGTGAGCATGTAGCCTTCCAGACCCCCAGGGATATGCAGGTACTTATCAAAGCTCACTAGGGCTGACTTCTTCCCCGGAGTGGCTAACGTGCCAGTCTATTGCTTGCCCAACCAGGATCTCAAACTCAGGCCAGCTGTGATGTTGGCCTTTTCTATTCATATACCACCAAAATTGCTAAGGTTTCAACACACAAAGAGGCATGGGGTATTTCCACTGTGCTCCAAATCAAGTCAGCTGGCTCTGGCAATGGAGCTGCTGATTTTCATTGACTGCACTGACAGAGCTGGGGAAAAAAGGAGGGACTGCACCAGCCCCAGACAAAGTTGCCCCAGGCTTCCATACTTCTTCCCAAGGTTCAGTAGTGTGTGTGTGTGTGTGTGTGTGTGTGTGTGTGTGTGAATAAATGCTTCTTAATTTGTTTTAAGAGTTGATGTCCATAGTCCTGAAATGGTTATTATTGACTATTTTGTCCAGTTTTACTATTGCTTTTTGGAAGAGAAATTGCTGAGTTCCTTACTCTACCAGTTTGTAATTCCTGCCACCTCTCATTTTAACCTCTGTCTTATTTTCCAGTCTTTTGCTCAAATCACAAGAATATTTGTGATCACAGCATGATCAAGTATAACATGTCATTGTTAATTATCCTGAAACCAAGGATGAATATGGCCCTAGTACCCTTGGGAAAGACAATAAACTAAAAATGATTTTTATATATTCCCTTAAAGACCCATTAGATGGTAACAGAGAAGCCTCAAAATAAGAACCACTGTTTTTTTAATCCCCCTTCCAGAATTTTTAAGATACTTTCATTATTCATAAAAAGTAATGTATGCTCATTTTGGAAAACCTGGAAAACATGGAAAAGAGGAAAGAAAGATTAAATACCTACAAAATCATCCAAATCCTACGTAAACTAAAAATAAAATCCTAAGCTCCACAACTAATTGAACAGATTACCTCTTGGCCAAGGGGACCCCAAACTGAGTTTACAGCCATGACAGGACAGGAGGTTCAGACACCCCTCACTATAACCCCTCCCTTTTGCAGTTTACACACAACTGACCAGCATTTAAGTTAAAATAGAAGTTTTAAGACTGACAGAACAGACTCTTTGTGGCAATAAGGTACCAAATTATAGACAGGACCTAAGGCCACGCCAGGCAAGGGTTAAGTTATGCACTATTACACTTAAAGAATGTACTCTGTGAGGGGGCGGAGCAAGATGGCCGAATAGGAACAGCTCCAGTCTCCAACTCCCAGGGCGAGCGAAACAGAAGACCGCTGATTTCTGCATTTTCAACTGAGGTACTGGGGTCATCTCACTAGGGAGTGCCGGACAATCGGTGCTGGTCAGCTGCTGCAGCCTGACCAGCGAGAGCTGAAGCAGGGCCAGGCATCGCCGCACCTGGGAAGCGCAAGGGGGAAGGGAATCCCTTTTCCTAGCCAGGGGAACTGAGACACACAACACCTGGAAAATCGGGTAACTCCCACCCCAATACTGAGCTTTAAGCAAACGGGCACACCAGGAGAATATATCCCACACCTGGCCGGGAGGGTCCCACGCCCACAGAGCCTCCCTCATTGCTAACACAGCAGTCTGCAGCAATCTAACCGCAAGGCAGCAGTGAGGCTGGGGGAGGGGCGCCCGCCATTGCTGAGGCTTAAGTAGGTAAACAAAGCCACTGGGAAGCTCGAACTGGGTGGAGGTCACAGCAGCTCAAGGAAACCTGCCTGTCTCTGTAGACTCCACCTCTGGGGACAGGGCACAGCTAAAAAACAACAGGGGAAGCAGCAGAGGCCTGTGCAGACGTGAACGACTCTGTCTGACAGCTTTGAGGAGAGCAGTGGATCTCCCAACATGGAGGTAGAGATCTGAGAACGGACAGACTGCCTGCTCAAGTGGGTCCCTGACCCCTGAGTAGCCTAACTGGGAGACATCCCCCACTAGGGGCACTCTGACACCCCACACCTCACAGGGTGGAGTACACCCCCGAGAGGAAGCTTCCAAAGGAAGAATCAGACAGGTACACTCGCTGTTCAGCAATATTCTATCTTCTGCAAACTCTGCTGCTGATATCCAGGCAAACAGGGTCTGGAGTGGACCTCAAGCAATCTCCAACAGACCTATAGCTGAGGGTCCTGACTGTCAGAAGGAAAACTATCAAACAGGAAGGACACCTATACCAAAACCCCATCAGTACGTCACCATCATCAAAGAACAGAGACAGATAAAACCACAAAGATGGGGAAAAAGCAGGGCAGAAAAGCTGGAAATTCAAAAAATAAGAGCACATCTCCCCCTGCAAAGGAGCGCAGCCCATCGCCAGCAACGGATCAAAGCTGGTCAGAGAATGACTTTGATGAGATGAGAGAAGAAGGCTTTAGTCCATCAAACTTCTCAGAGCTAAAGGAGGAATTACGTACCCAGCGCAAAGAAACTAAAAATCTTGAAAAAAGAGTGGAAGAATTGACAGCTAGACTAATTAATGCAGAGAAGATCATAAACGAAATGACAGAGATGAAAACCATGACACGAGAATACGCGACAAATGCACAAGCTTCAGTAACCGACTCGATCAACTGGAAGAAAGAGTATCAGCGATTGAGGATCAAATGAATGAAATGAAGCGAGAAGAGAAACCAAAAGAAAAAAGAAGAAAAAGAAATGAACTAAGCCTGCAAGAAGTATGGGATTATGTAAAAAGACCAAATCTACGTCTGATTGGGGTGCCTGAAAGTGAGGGGGAAAATGGAACCAAGTTGGAAAACACTCTTCAGGATATCATCCAGGAGAACTTCCCCAACCTAGTAGGGCAGGCCAACATTCAAATTCAGGAAATACAGAGAACGCCACAAAGATACTCCTCCAGAAGAGCAACTCCAAGACACATAATTGCCAGATTCACCAAACTTGAAATGAAGGAAAAAATCTTAAGGGCAGCCAGAGAGAAAGGTCGGGTTACCCACAAAGGGAAGCCCATCAGAATAACAGCAGATCTCTCGGCAGAAACTCTACAAGCCAGAAGAGAGTGGGGGCTAATATTCAACGTTCTTAAAGAAAAGAATTTTCAACCCAGAATATCATATCCAGCCAAACTAAGTTTCATAAGTGAAGGAGAAATAAAATCCTTTATAGATAAGCAAATGCTTAGAGATTTTGTCACCACCAGGCCTGCCTTACAAGAGACCCTGAAGGAAGCACTAAACATGGAAAGGAACAACCGGTACCAGCCATTGCAAAAACATGCCAAAATGTAAAGACCATCGAGGCTAGGAAGAAACTGCATCAACTAACGAGCAAAAAACCAGTTGATATCATAATGGCAGGATCAAGTTCACACAGAACAATATTAACCTTAAATGTTAATGGACTAAATGCTCCAATTAAAAGACACAGACTGGCAAACTGGATAAAGAGTCAAGACTCATCAGTCTGCTGTATTCAGGAGACCCATCTCACATGCAGAGACATACATAGGCTCAAAATAAAGGGATGGAGGAAGATCTACCAAGCAAATGGAGAACAAAAAAAAGCAGGGGTTGCAATCCTAGTCTCTGATAAAACAGACTTTAAACCATCAAAGATCAAAAGAGACAAAGAAGGCCATTACGTAATGGTAAAGGGATCAATTCAACAGGAAGAGCTAACTATCCTAAATATATATGCACCCAATACAGGAGCACCCAGATTCATAAAGCAAGTCCTTAGAGACTTACAAAGAGACTTAGACTCCCATACAATAATAATGGGAGACTTCAACACTGTCAACATTAGACAGATCAATGAGACAGAAAGTTAACAAGGATATCCAGGAATTGAACTCATCTCTGCACCAAGCGGACCTAATAGACATCTATAGAACTCTCCACCCCAAATCAACAGAATATACATTCTTCTCAGCACCACATTGCACTTATTCCAAAATTGACCACATAATTGGAAGTAAAGCACTCCTCAGCAAATGTAAAAGAACAGAAATTATAACAAACTGTCTCTCAGACCACAGTGCAATCAAACTAGAACTCAGGACTAAGAAACTCAATCAAAACCGCTCAACTACATGGAAACTGAACAACCTGCTCCTGAATGACTACTGGGTACATAACAAAATGAAGGCAGAAATAAAGATGTTCTTTGAAACCAATGAGAACAAAGATACAACACACCAGAATCTCTGGGACACATTTAAAGCAGTGTGTAGAGGGAAATTTATAGCACTAAATGCCCACAAGAGAAAGCTGGAAAGATCTAAAATTGACACTCTAATATCACATTTAAAAGAACTAGAGAGGCAAGAGCAAACACATTCAAAAGCTAGCAGAAGGCAAGAAATAACTAAGATCAGAGCAGAACTGAAGGAGATAGAGACACAAAAAACCCTCCAAAAAATCAATGAATCCAGGAGTTGGTTTTTTGAAAAGATCAACAAAATTGACAGACCGCTAGCTAGACTAATAAAGAAGAAAAGAGAGAGGAATCAAATAGACGCAATAAGAAATGATAAAGGGGATATCACCACCGACCCCACAGAAATACAAACAACCATCAGAGAATACTATAAACGCCTCTATGGAAATCAACTAGAAAATCTAGAAGAAATGGATAATTTCCTGGACACGTACACTCTCCCAAGACTAAACCAGGAAGAAGTTGAATCCCTGAATAGACCAATAGCAGGCTCTGAAATTGAGGCAACAATTAATAGCCTACCCACCAAAAAAAGTCCAGGACCAGATGGATTCACAGCTGAATTCTACCAGAGGTACAAGGAGGAGCTGGTACCATTCCTTCTGAAACTATTCCAATCAATAGAAAAAGAGGGAATCCTCCCTAATTCATTTTATGAGGCCAACATCATCCTGATACCAAAGCCTGGCAGAGACACAACAAAAAAAGAGAATTTTAGACCAATATCCCTGATGAACATCGATGCAAAAATTCTCAATAAAATACTGGCAAACCGGATTCAGCAGCACATCAAAAAGCTTATCCACCATGATCAAGTGGGCTTCATCCCTGGGATGCAAGGCTGGTTCAACATTCGCATATCAGTAAACGTAATCCAGCATATCAACAGAACCAAAGACAAGAACCACATGATTATCTCAATAGATGCAGAAAAGGCTTTTGACAAAATTCAACAGCCCTTCATGCTAAAAACGCTCAATAAATTCGGTATTGATGGAACGTAACTCAAAATAATCAGAGCTATTTATGACAAACCCACAGCTAATATCATACTGAATGGGCAAAAACTGGAAAAATTCCCTTTGAAAACTGGCACAAGACAGGGATGCCCTCTCTCACCACTCCTATTCAACATAGTGTTGGAAGTTCTGGCTAGGGTAATCAGGCAAGAGAAAGAAATCAAGGGTATCCAGTTAGGAAAAGAAGAAGTCAAATTGTCCCTGTTTGCAGATGACATGATTGTATATTTAGAAAACCCCATCATCTCAGCCCAAAATCTCCTTAAGCTGATAAGCAACTTCAGCAAAGTCTCAGGATACAAAATCAATGTGCAAAAATCACAAGCATTCTTATACACCAGTAACAGACAAGCAGAGAGCCAAATCAGGAATCAACTTCCATTCACAATTGCTTCAAAGAGAATAAAATACCTAGGAATCCAACTTACAAGGGATGTAAAGGACCTCTTCAAGGAGAACTACAAACCACTGCTCAGTGAAATCAAAGAGGACACAAACAAATGGAAGAACATACCATGCTCATGCATAGGAAGAATCAATATCGTGAAAATGGCATACTGCCCAAGGTATTTATAGATTCAATGCCATCCCCATCAAGGTACCAATGACTTTCTTCACAGAATGGAAAAAAAATGCTTTAAAGTTCATATGGAACCAAAAAAGAGCCGGCATTGCCAAGACAATCCTAAGTCAAAAGGACAAAGCTGGAGGCGTCATGCTACCTGACTTCAAACTATACTACAAGGCTACAGTAACCAAACAGCATGGTACTGGTACCACAACAGAGATATAGACCAATGGAACAGAACAGAGTCCTCAGAAATAATACCACATCATCTACAGCTATCTGATCTTTGACACACCTGAGAGAAACAAGAAATGGGGAAAAGATTCCCTATTTAATAAATGGTGCTGGGAAAATGGCTAGCCATAAGTAGAAAGCTGAAACTGGATCCTTTCCTTACCCCTTATACGAAGATTAATTCAAGATGGATTAGAGACTTAAATGTTAGACCTAATACCATAAAAACCCTAGAAGAAAATCTAGGTAGTACCATTCAGGACATAGGCATGGGCAAGGACTTCATGTCTAAAACACCAAAAGCAACGGCAGCAAAAGCAAAAATTGACACATGGGATCTAATTAAACTAAAGAGCTTTTGCACAGCTAAAGAAACTACCATCAGAGTGAACAGGCAACCTACAGAATGGGAGAAAATTTTTGCAATCTACTCATCTGACAAAGGGCTAATATCCAGAATCTACAAAGAACTCAAACAAATATACAAGAAAAAAACAAACAACCCCATCAAAAAGTGGGCAAAGGATATAAACAGACATTTCTCAAAAGAAGACATTCATACAGCCAACAGACACATGAAAAAATGCTCATCATCACTCACCATCAGAGAAATGCAAATCAAAACCACAATGAGATACCATCTCACACTAGTTAGAACAGCAATCATTAAAAAGTCAGGAAACAACAGGTGTTGGAGAGGATGTGGAGAAATAGGAACACTTTTACACTGTTGGTGGGATTGTAAACTAGTTCAACCATTATGGAAAACAGTATGGCGATTCCTCAAGGATCTAGAACTAAATGTACCATATGACCCAGCCATCCCACTACTGGGTATATACCCAAAGGATAATAAATTATTCTACTACAAAGACACATGCACACGTATGTTTATTGCGGCACTATTCACAATAGCAAAGACTTGGAATCAACCCAAATGTCCATCTGTGACAGACTGGATTAAGAAAATGTGGCACATACACACCATGGAATACTATGCAGCCATCAAAAAGGATGAGTTTGCATCCTTTGTAGGGACATGGATGCAGCTGGAAACCATCATTCTTAGCAAACTATCATAAGAAGAGAAAACCAAACACCGCATGTTCTCACTCATAGGTGGGAACTGAACAATGAGATCACTTGGACTCGGGAAGGGGAACATCACACACTGGGGCCTATCATGGGGAGGGGGGAGGAGGGAGGGATTGCATTGGGGAGTTATACATGATATAAATGATGAATTGATGGGTGCTGATGAGTTGATGGGTGCAGCACACCAACATGGCAGAAGTATACATATGTAACAAACCTGCACGTTATGCACGTGTACCCTAGAACTTAAAGTATAATAAAAATAAATAATAAATAAATAAATAAATAAATAAATAAAAGAAAAAAAAAAAAAAAGAATGTACTCTGTTCTAGCTGCCACAAGGTTTTTCTTTTTCTCTAGCAGTTAAACAAGCACTGGCCTGGAGATAAGCAATACTGAAGCAGCTGCAGCTTGCCAACCACCAGACACTTTCTGAGTTCCTTATTCCACGTCATAACTATAGCTTCCATCGGACAAGAGACTGATTTCAATAACCTTCTCCTGTTAAGAAGACTACCCACTATGGACTGGTTCTGGCCAGTTTAAAGAGGCTGGTCACTCAAATGCCTTTGTGTCCTAAAAAGACCTTTTGAGATATAGGGCCTAATTGTAATATATTTGAATGTTAAGTCTCCACCCCAAGGTGGGCATGTAACATGTATGTTTCCTTATCACTCATGTACACAACCCTTTCGTGAATATTCATAGCTCCCTCTATATCTTGTTGGATATGTATATTTGGCTAACCTGGTCCACTTAAATTCCTATTTTATCCCTTTCTTCCTCGAAGTGCTTGCTTTGGGTTTTAAGTTGGAGGCGGTGCTCCTGATTGTGGCTTGTAATCCCCTTCTTAAGAAATAAAGTTTTCTTTTCTACATTTATAAATACTGTGATTTTTAAGTTAACACCTACCACTTACTAATAATAATTTGAACTCTTTGCATATTTTTGGTTTTGTGTATACATCAAATTGCACACACATTTTTGTATCATGCATTTGTGACAAAATATTTCTAACCTAAAACGAACCATAATTAACATAGCTCCTATTAGATTTTGGTGATTACATCATTGTATACTAATTTTTGCAGGTATTTCTATTTTCTTAAGACAGGTTGCTGGATGTAGACTTGCCTGTCCAAATGGTATGGACAATCTAACACAATAGTGGACACCTGAAACCACTACTGAAATGTTTTCTAAAAAGGTTCTGCCCAACCTACCACTCATATACTCACATCGTTGGAATTTAATTCATTTTCATTTTCATTTCTTTGCTTACCAAGGTTTGCATTTATTTGTGTTTTATATGCTTTTCATCTGTAAAATTTGTGTTCATATCTCTACCATTTCTTCTAAAAGGGTCACAGTGGTTCTTCCTGTCCAGGGCCCTGCAACAACCATCCAGTGAGGTTGGCATTATGAGATGAGCTGCTATTTTACAAATAAAGACACCAAGGCTCAGAGGTGTTAAGTTGCTGAATGTCATAAACCCAGTAAATGGTGGAAATGGGTTTCAAACCTAGATTTTACCACTCTAAAAGTTTATGTTTTTTCCATTATATTTCTTTCCACAGGTGAAATAAGCTAAAATAATAAAATGATTTGTCTACTTCTCTGATTTTAAAAGAGTGAAAAACATGAGCATTTGGGGATAAGTGGAAGCATAAAATCTCCTTGTAATTATGGCACTTAAACAGTGTTACACCTCAATATATCTTTTTTTTTCTTTTTTTAATTGTTCAAAGTTCAGGCTAAAGTTTAGGTTCTGGAGGCAAGGGTGTTAGATTTCAATCTCAGATGTGCCACATCCTAGCATTTAATCTGGGATAATGTACTTATCCTGTCTGAGATTCACATAGTTGCAAATGAGGACAATAATAATAATATTTATTTCATATAGATAAAATAATTAAAACTTTTAAAAATAATTTAATTCCTGCCATATAATAAATGCTCAAATGTTATCTGTATTGCTAAATGAATTACATTAACTTTCACAATTATTAAAAGCATGTTTCTAAATGTATTTCAAATAGACTCCTATACATAAAGTAGAATTAGTTTATTTGATTGACAGAACATAAGATACTGTAACAAGCTGATGTACAACACTAAAAAAAGAGTTGCATGGCATAGATGAAGGAGCACTTGGTGTTAGCTATTACTGAATATTATTATATGCCTGTGAAAATGGTGGAGAAAAAAACCTCTGAACATTTTTGCTCCATAAAAGCAATGAGAATACTGACGAAAACGGTCAGGATCAACTTTTCAAAACACTGGAAATTAACCAAAGGATTGCATCAATCTGGGAAGTATTCAAGAAAAATGACTGAGTATCAGTAAAGTGCAGGGCCTTGGGGCTGGCAAGGCGGGCTCCCATCCTACTCTGTCTCTTCCTAAGTGTGCTCATGTGGTCCTGCTATACACAAGCTTGACAGGTTCCTCCCTCAGCATCCCTTACAGCCTTCTCCATGCCTGCCTTGACCGTTGTCCCAGAAGTGACCCTTAAAGCCAGGGAATGGCCATTGTTTTCTAAGAACAGAAGCAGAGAGGAAGTCTTGGCTGGGGCCAGACCACCGGGTCCTTATTTGACCCTGTAAGTCCACTCCCTCCTGAAACATGTCCCTACGTCAGGCTTGGCCTGAAGTAAATAGGAAGAAATAAATACTGAGAAATAAATTTAACAAAAGTGCAAAACATATACACTGAAAACTACAAAATATCATTGAATTACATATATGTATTATATATATATATATAATGATATAAAAAATATATATATATGTATTTTTTTTTAGACAGAGTCTCACTCTGTAGCCCAGGCTGGAGCGTAGTGGTGTGATCTCAGCTCACTACAACCTCAGCCTCCCGGGTTCAAGCGATTCTCCTGCCTCAGCCTCCCCAGTAGCTGGGATCACAGGTGCCCACCACTATGCCTGGCTAATTTTTTGTATTTTTAGTAGAGACAGGGTTTCAGTATGTTGGCCAGCCTGGTCTCAAACTTCTGACCTCAGGTGTTCCACCCACCTCAGCCTCCCAGAATGCTGGGATTACAGGTGTGAGCCATCGCACCTGGCTGAAAAATAATTTTTTTAGAAAACAAAATAAATAGAAAGACATGCCATGTTAATGGACTGGGAGACAATATTTTTAAAATGGTAATATTCCTATATTGTTAAAATGACAATCACTCCCCACTCCACAAATTATCTACAGATTTAATCCATCCCTATCAGAATCTGAGCTGACTTCTTCAAGAAATTGACAAGCTGATTCTAAAATTCATATGGAAATGCAAAGGACTCACAGCAATCTGGAAAAGCATGAAGAAAGTTGGAGGACTCCCATTTCCCGATTTAAAACTTATCACAAAGCTATAGTAAACATGATAGTGTGCTATCAGCATAACGACAAGCATATAAATCAGTGGAAAAAAATAGAAAGTTTAGAAATAAAATTACATTTAGAAATAAAACTACAGATAATTGAGTTCTGACAAGGGCGCCAGGACAATTTAATGGGGGAAAGAATAGTCTTTTTACAATGCTACTGCAACAACTGAATATTCACATGCAAAAGAAAAAAAATTTGATCCCCATCTCACATCATATACAAAAATTAACTCAAAATGGATTGAAGGCCTAAATTTAAGAGCTAAAACTATACATCTCTTAGAATAAAATAAGTGAAAATCTTCATGCCATCGGAATAGGTAATAGTTTCTTAGATATCATGGCCAAAGCACAAGCAATAAAAGAAAAAATAAACTAGACTTCATAAAAATTAAAAACTTTTGTCCTCAAAGGATGCTATCAAGAAAGTAAGAAGACAACCTACAGAATGGGAGGAAATTTTTATAAATCATATATCTGATAAGGGTATAGTACATAGAATAGATTTAAAAACTCATATGAATCAACAATAAAAAGATAACTAATCAAATTAAAAATGGGCAAATAATTTATTTTTAATTTTTGAACTTCTATTTTAGGTTTAGGGGTACACATGAAGGTTTGTTACACAGGTAAACTCATGTCATGGGGGTTTGTTGTACAGATTATTTCATCACCCAGGTGTTAAGCCCAGTACCCAATAGTTATCCTTTCTGCTCCTCCCACCCTCCACCATCAAGGAGACCCCAGTGTCTGTTGTTTCCTTCTTTGTGTTCATAAGTTCTTATCATTTAGCTCCCCCTTATAAGTGAGAACATGCGGCATTTGGTTTTCTGTTCCTGTGATAGTCTGCTAAGGACAACAGCCACCAGCTCCATCCATGTTCCTGCAAAAGACATGATCTTGTTCTTTTTTATGGCTGTATAGTATTCCATGTGGTATATGTACCACATTTCCTTCATCCAGTCAGTCATTGATGGGCATTTAGGTTGATTTCGTGTCTTTGCTATTGCGAATAGTGCTGCAATGAACATTCACGTGCATGTGCCTTTATGGTAGGATGATTTGTATTCCTTTGGGTATATACACAGAAATGGGATTGCTGGGTCAAATGGTAGTTCTGCTTTTAGCTCTTTGAGGAATCACCATACTGCTTTCCACAATGGTTGAACTAATTTACACTCCCATCAACAGTGTAAAAGTGTGCCCTTTTCTCCACAACCTTGACAGCATGTTATATTTTTTACTTTTTAATAATAGCCATTCTGATTGGTGTGAGAAGGTATCTTATTGTGGTTTTTATCTGCATTTCTCTAAGAATCAGTTGATATTGAGCTTTTTTTCATATGTTTGTTGGCTACATGTATGTCTTCTTTGAGATGTGTCTCTTCATGTCCTTTGCCCATGTTTTAATGGGGTTGCTTTTCTCTTGTAAATTTGTTTAAGTTCCTTATATAGTCTGCATATTAGACCTTTGTCAGATGCATTGTTTGTAAATATTTTTTCCCATTCTGTAGGTTGTCTGTTCACCCTGCTGATAGTTTCTTTTACTGTGCAGAAGCTCTTAAGGTTAATTAGATACCACTTGTCAATTTTTGCTTCTGTTGCAATTGCTGTTGGCATCTCTGTCATGAAATCTTAGCCCATTCCTATATCCAGGATAATATTGCCTAGGTTGTCTTTCAGGGTTTTTAGTTTTGGGATTCATATTTAAGTGTTTAATCCATTTTGAGTTGGCTTTTGTATATGGTGTAAGGAAGGGGTTCAGCTTCAATCTGTTCCAAATGGCTAGCTAGTTATTCCAGCACCATTTATTGGATAGGAAGTCTTTTCCCCATTCCTTGATTTTGTCAGCTTTTTTGAAGATCAGATGGCTGCAGATGTGTGGCTTTATTTCTAGGCTCTCTGTTCTCCTCCATTGGTTTATGTGCCTATTTTTGTACCAGTACCATGCTGTTTTGGTTACTGTAGCCCTGTAGTATAGTTTGATGTCAGGTAACGTGATGCCTCCAGCTTTGTTATTTTTGCTTAGTATGGGCAAATAATTTAAATAGAAATTTCTTCAAGAAGGTATACAAATGGCCAATAAGCAAATGGAAAGATGCTCAACATTATTAATCAACAGCGAAATGTAAATCAAAACCATGAGATACCATTTTGCACCCACTGGGATGGGTATAATAAAAAAAGACTAATAATAATATGTCTCGATGAGGATGTGAAGAAATTAGAATCCTCATGATTGCTGATGGGAATATTAAATGATACAGCCTCATTGGAAACAGTTTCCAATATGTAAAGTTCCATATGACCCGGCAATTTCACTTGTAGGTGAGCTCCAAGAGGACTGAAAACATATGTCCACACACAAACTGGTATGTGAATTGTTCATAGCAGCATTATTAGCAATAGCCAAAGTGGAAACAACCCAAATGTCCATCAACTGATAAGTTAACTAATAAAATATGTTATATCCATACAATGTATTATTCTTCAGACCTAAAAAGGAAAGAATCACTGATATCCATGTTGTGTGTTTCATAGTAATAGAATGGAAATAATAGTTCTTATTCTTATCTATTCCACTCTACAATATGGATAAACCTTGAAAACATTAAAAGTGAAAGAAGTCAGACACAAAAGACCACATATAGTATGGTTCCACTTATATGAAGTATTTGAAAGAGTCAAATCTAGAGAGACAGGAAAAGGGCTAAGGGTAGCAGGGAGTGGAGAGTACCTGCTAATGGGTACAGGTACTTTTCAGGGTGATTAAAACATTCAAGGCCGGGCGCGGTGGCTCAAGCCTGTAATCCCAGCACTTTGGGAGGCCGAGACGGGCGGATCATGAGGTCAGGAGATCGAGACCCTCCTGGCTAATACAGTGAAACCCCGTCTCTACTAAAAAAAAAATACAAAAACTAGCCGGGCGAGGTGGCGGGCGCCTGTAGTCCCAGCTACTCGGGAGGCTGAGGCAGGAGAATGGCGTAAACCCGGGAGGCGGAGCTTGCAGTGAGCTGAGATCTGGCCACTGCACTCCAGCCTGGGCGACAGAGTGAGACTCCGCCTCACAAAAAAAAAAAAAAAAAAAAAAAAAAAACATTCAAAAATTACATAGTGGTGATTGTTTCATAACTGTGAATTATACTAAAAGTGACAGAATCATCCACTTTAAAAGGATAAATTTTATGATATGTGAATTATAACTGAATTAAAAAAAGCTATTACTAGTTCAGTCACTTATTGATGATGAGACTTCAGGTAAATGGAATTTTAGAAGAAAGGTATAGATAAAATGAGAACTACTATTTTTATTCCATTACTATGAAACACACAAGTTTCTTGGTGACACTCTTGATCCTGAAATGTTAGTCACTGTGGGTTGAATTGTGTCCCCCAAAAAGATATGTTCAAGTCCTAACCCCTGGTACCTGTGATTGTGACCTTATTTGTGAATAAGGTATTTGTAGATGTAATCAAATTAACATGAAGTCAGAATGGATTAGAGTGGGCTTAAATCCAATTACTGGTGTCTTCATAAATAGAGGGAAATTTAAACAAAGACACAGGGAGAGGATGCTGTGCAACAATGAAAGCAGAGATTGGAGTGATACACCTACAAACAAAGGAATCCCAAAGATTGCTGGCAATTGCCAGAGACTAGGAAAGAGGGATGGTACAGATTCTCCCCCAGTGCCTCCAGAAGGAAACAATCCTGCCAAAACCTTGATTTGGAACTTTCAGCTTCCAGAAACAGTAAATATACATTGTTTTAAGCTATCCAGTTTGTGGTTACTTGTTATGGCAGCCCTCAGAAACCAATACGGTAATTTTCACATCATTAGTCTTAAAGAAAAAGGTTATCGGAACAGGAGTCAACCTCTTGGAGTTTCAATTTCCTCCCCTATAAATTGGGAATAATAACATCTGTCCTTCCATTGTACTGAGAAAATGATCATAAAAATACTTAGAAACTGATTTATAAATGCAGAGTATTACTCTTTCAGGTGTATGCTTCTAATTGCTTTGTCAGTTCTAATTTATTGCATTTTTCTCTTTCCCTTTCTTTAAGATCATCTATTTTCAAGTAACATTTGCCTTCCTTAGAGAAGTTACTGTTTGGGTGTAAGCTGCCTATTTAAAAAATAACCATCTCTAGCATAAAAGGGAAAATTCAAATTATGAATCTGTAACACCACCCACTCTCCTAACCTCCCAAGTATACATTTTGCCATAAATTGACAACAAATTTACCCTTCATTTGAGGAGATATCAAGCACTGTAACCTTTTGTTAATACATAGATGTAGGACATTGCTTGTTCCAGTTAATTGACTATTCTGTTGAGCCCAACAGTACTATCACAAACGATCACTTTCCGAAGCTTACAATAAAGAAGATATTTGGCACTGAAAGTACATTTTTCACAAATCACAAATCAGTTAAGGATTCTCAATTATCAACACAAACTATGATTATAAGATATTACCAATTGTTTATAGTCTTGAAAACTTTTTTTTAAAGTTTAAAATAAATTGCCCACCAATAAAAATTTGACAGTATTCAACAAGGAGAAAATACATCAAATGTTTTAAAATATCTCCAACATTCATTCTTGAGATCTTTCTATCCTTCCTCACCTCTGCTCTCCAGAATGTATCACTATAATTGCAGAATATTTTTACTCCTTAGGCAGTATATACATTCTCTTTTTCATTTTTACACGAAAATCTCACACATAGTTGAATAGAGGACATTTGACAGGTACACAAAGATACACACACGGATATTCAAGGTAACACTAATAGCAAAACAGAGGGAAAACTTAGAGATCTACCATAAGGATCTAGATAAATAGGTTATGCTCTAGCCATGCAATGGTATATATAGCAGCTATTAAAAAGAGTGAGACAGATTTAGTAGTTTGGAAATCATCTCAAGATAGGTAACAGAGAAAGCCCCACTGTCACTACCAAACTAACTGCCAAAAAGTGTTAATGGTATGATTCCACTTGTGGGAAAAAGGACTGTAATATATACATGCACACATACACACACACACACACACACACACACACACAATTAAGCTCTAGAAATATTCACAAAAAAACCTGCTAAAAGCAATTACCTTTGGAAAATGACTCCAAACTTTCTTATTATAGGTGTGGATTACTTTAATTATGTATGCAATTTTAAAATGGCAGAGTCTTACAGCATAAGAAAAAAGCAATGATTAGTGGTTAACTATTTATTTGAAATAAAATAAACATGCAAAAAACAATATTTGGTTTTAATAAATAACGTAAAAAAGTTCCTTTACGACCTGGGATCTCAAAAAAGACATTACACAACATACGTAGCACAAAGGAATTGCAGATAAGGGCGTTCTGCTAGGCTCATACCCATGAGGGGAATCAATAGACTATCCTTCGAGGTTAGAGCACAACAATTTACTTATAGTGGTTTATTGAGTACTTAGTTCAATATGAGTGGACATTTTGTCAATAACATTCTAATGCATGCTACAGATGACAGTTCAATGCTATAATATAAAAGCTGGAAGGCCGTATAATAAAATCTATAGGTCCTTGGAGTCAGAGGATGATCATTTGTAGAGGACCTAAAGAAAAACACCAAGAAATGTCTTATTGCAGGACTTAATGATTGTTTTGGTTATTATGGATTGCATTAGTGAAAATACACTGGTGCCATTTTTAAACATTCTTTTATCTTATAAAATTCTAGTAAATGAAAGGTGAAATTAGAAAGCTTTCCTTCTAATTTGAATTAGGCTAGAAGCTTATCAATGTAAACACATTTCCCAATTAAGTTAGACAATATGCAGAACTCACCACCTGGGCATAATCCTGTTGGTTCAAAATAAGAGCATGCAATGAGGAGGTAAATTAACTCATTCAGTTCTATAATCAATTTGTAAGTTTCCAGCACAAAGCTAAAGTGTTTACATGAGCTATATTTGTGCCAATGTTCAAAGCATAAGTAAGGCAGTATTGCTAGAAGGGACAGTCTATAAATTAGTCTCTTAAAAAGTATGTTCAATTAGATATCAAGTTCATTTTATGGGGAGAAGTGTAATATAGTACACAGCATTTTCACATTTGATTTCTGAAGCATTCCTTATTTTCATTTTCCTTTTCTCTAAAACTGGATTTACATATTATTTAAACAATATTGGGGGGCGGAGCAAGATGGCCGAATAGGAACAGCTCCAGTCTCCAACTCCCAGCGCGAGCGACACAGAAGACCGGTGATTTCTGCATTTTCAACTGAGGTACTGGGGTCATCTCTCTAGGGAGTGCCGGACAATCGGTGCTGGTCAGCTGCTGCAGCCTGACCAGCGTGAGCTGAAGCAGGGCGAGGCATCGCCTCACCTGGAAGCGCAAGGGGTAAGGAAATCCCTTTTCCTAGCCAGGGGAACTGAGACACACAACCCTGGAAAATCGGGTAACTCCCATCCCAATACTGCGCTTTAAGGAAACAGGCACACCAGGAGAATATATCCCACACCTGGCCGGGAGGGTCCCACGCCCACGGAGCCTCCCTCACTGCTAACACAGCCGTCTGCGGCGATCTATCCGCAAGGCAGCAGCGAGGCTGGGGGAGGGGCGCCCGCCATTGCTGAGGCTTAAGTAGGTAAACAAAGCTGCTGGGAAGCTCGAATTGGGTGGAGCCCACCACAGCTCAAGGAGGCCTGCCTGTCTCTGTAGACTCCACCTCTGGGGACAGGGCATAGCTGCAGTCCATTAGGGGAAAGAGCGGGGCCGCTGCAGACCCGAACGACTCTGTCTGACAGCTTTGGGGAGAGCCGTGGATCTCCTAACGCGGAGGTTGAGATCTGAGAACGGACAGACTGCCTGCTCAGGTGGGTCCCTGACCCCTGAGTAGCCTAGCTGGGAGACATCCCCTACTAGGGGCAGTCTGATACCCCACACCTCACAGGGTGGCGTCACCCCTGAGAGGAAACTTCCAAAGAAAGAATCAGACAGGTACACTCGCTGTTCAGCAATATTCTATCTTCGGCAACCTCTGCTGCTGATACCCAGGCAAACAGGGTCTGGAGTGGACCTCAAGCAATCTCTAACAGACCAACAGACAGTCCTTCTGACTGTCAGACGGAAAACTATCGAGATGAGAGAAGAAGGTTTCAGTCCATCAAACCTCTCAGAGCTAAAGGAGGAATTACGTACCCAGCGCAAAGAAACTAAAAATCTTGAAAAAAAAGTGGAAGAATTGACAGCTAGACTAATTAATGCAGAGAAGATCATAAACGAAATGACAGAGATGAAAACCATGACACGAGAAATACGTGACAAATGCACAAGCTTCGGTAACCGACTCGATCAACTGGAGGAAAGAGTATCAGCGATTGAGGATCAAATGAATGAAATGAAGCGAGAAGAGAAACCAAAAGAAAAAAGAAGAAAAAGAAATGAACAAAGCCTGCAAGAAGTATGGGATTATGTAAAAAGACCAAATCTACGTCTGATTGGGGTGCCTGAAAGTGAGGGGGAAAATGGAACCAAGTTGGAAAACACTCTTCAGGATATCATCCAGGAGAACTTCCCCAACCTAGTAGGGCAGGCCAACATTCAAATTCAGGAAATACAGAGAACGCCACAAAGATACTCCTCCAGAAGAGCAACTCCAAGACACGTAATTGCCAGATTCACCAAACTTGAAATGAAGGAAAAAATCTTAAGGGCAGCCAGAGAAAGGTCGGGTTACCCACAAAGGGAAGCCCATCAGAATAACAGCAGACCTCTCGGCAGAAACTCTACAAGCCAGAAGAGAGTGGGGGCCAATATTCAACGTTCTTAAAGAAAAGAATTTTCAACCCAGAATTTCATATCCAGCCAAACTAAGCTTCATCAGTGAAGGAGAAATAAAATCCTTTACAGATAAGCAAATGCTTAGAGATTTTGTCACCACCAGGCCTGCCTTACAAGAGACCCTGAAGGAAGCCCTAAACATGGAAAGGAACAAGCGGTACCAGCCATTGCAAAAACATGCCAAAATGTAAAGACCATCGAGGCTAGGAAGAAACTGCATCAACTAACGAGCAAAATAACCAGTTAATATCATAATGACAGGATCAAGTCACACATAACAATATTAACCTTAAATGTCAATGGACTAAATGCTCCAATTAAAAGACACAGACTGGCAAACTGGATCAAGAGTCAAGACCCATCAGTCTGCTGTATTCAGGAGACCCATCTCACATGCAGAGACATACATAGGCTCAAAATAAAGGGATGGAGGAAGATCTACCAAGCAAATGGAGAACAAAAAAAACAGGGGTTGCAATCCTAGTCTCTGATAAAACAGACTTTAAACCATCAAACATCAAAAGAGACAAAGAAGGCCATTACATAATGGTAAAGGGATCAATTCAACAGGAAGAGCTAACTCTCCTAAATATATGCACCCATACAGGAGCACCCAGATTCATAAAGCAAGTCCTTAGAGACCTACAAAGAGACTTAGACTCCCATACAATAATAATGGGAGACTTCAACACTCCACTGTCAACATTAGACAGATCACGAGACAGAAAGTTAACAAGGATATCCAGGAATTGAACTCATCTCTGCACCAAGTGGACCTAATAGACATCTATAGAACTCTCCACCCCAAATCAACAGAATATACATTCTTCTCAGCACCACATCGCACTTATTCCAAAATTGACCACATAATTGGAAGTAAAGCACTCCTCAGCAAATGTACAAGAACTGAAATTATAACAAACTGTCTCTCAGACCACAGTGCAATCAAACTAGAACTCAGGACTAAGAAACTCAATGAAAACCGCTCAACTACATGGAAACTGAACAACCTGCTCCTGAATGACTACTGGGTACATAACGAAATGAAAGCAGAAATAAAGATGTTCTTTGAAACCAATGAGAACAAAGATAAAACATACCAGAATCTCTGGACACATTTAAAGCAGTGTGTAGAGGGAAATTTATAGCACTAAATGCCCACAAGAGAAAGCAGGAAAGATCTAAAATTGACACTCTAACATCACAATTAAAAGAACTAGAGAGGCAAGAGCAAACACATTCAAAAGCTAGCAGAAGCAAGAAATAACTAAGATCAGAGCAGAACTGAAGGAGATAGAGACACAAAAAACCCTCCAAAAAATCAATGAATCCAGGAGTTGGTTTTTTGAAAAGATCAACAAAATTGACAGACCGCTAGCTAGACTAATAAAGAAGAAAAGAGAGAAGAATCAAATAGATGCAATAAAAAATGATAAAGGGATATCACCACCGACCCCACAGAAATACAAACACCATCAGAGAATACTATAAACGCCTCTACGCAAATCAACTAGAAAATCTAGAAGAAATGGATAATTTCCTGGACACTTACACTCTCCCAAGACTAAACCAGGAAGAAGTTGAATCCCTGAATAGACCAATAGCAGGCTCTGAAATTGAGGCAACAATTAATAGCCTACCCACCAAAAAAAGTCCAGGACCAGATGGATTCACAGCTGAATTCTACCAGAGGTACAAGGAGGAGCTGGTACCATTCCTTCTGAAACTATTTCAATCAATAGAAAAAGAGGGAATCCTCCCTAACTCTTTTTATGAGGCCAACATCATCCTGATACCAAAGCCTGGCAGAGACACAACAAAAAGAGAGAATTTTAGACCAATATCCCTGATGAACATCGATGCAAAAATCCTCAATAAAATACTGGCAAACCGGATTCAGCAGCACATCAAAAAGCTTATCCACCATGATCAAGTGGGCTTCATCCCTGGGATGCAAGGCTGGTTCAACATTCGCAAATCAATAAACGTAATCCAGCATATAAACAGAACCAAAGACAAGAACCACATGATTATCTCAATAGATGCAGAAAAGGCTTTTGACAAAATTCAACAGCCCTTTATGCTAAAAACGCTCAATAAATTTGGTATTGATGGAACGTACCTCAAAATAATAAGAGCTATTTATGACACCCACAGCTAATATCATACTGAATGGGCAAAAACTGGAAAAATTCCCTTTGAAAACTGGCACAAGACAGGGATGCCCTCTCTCACCACTCCTATTCAACATAGTGTTGGAAGTTCTGGCTAGGGCAATCAGGCAAGAGAAAGAAATCAAGGGTATCCAGTTAGGAAAAGAAGAAGTCAAATTGTCCCTGTTTGCAGATGACATGATTGTATATTTAGAAAACCCCATCGTCTCAGCCCAAAATCTCCTTAAGCGGATAAGCAACTTCAGCAAAGTCTCAGGATACAAAATTAATGTGCAAAAATCACAAGCATTCTTATACACCAGTAACAGACAAGCAGAGAGTCAAATCAGGAATGAACTTCCATTCACAGTTGCTTCAAAGAGAATCAAATACCTAGGAATCCAGCTTACAAGGGATGTAAAGGACCTCTTCAAGGAGAACTACAAACCACTGCTCAGTGAAATCAAAGAGGACACAAACAAATGGAAGAACATACCATGCTCATGGATAGGAAGAATCAATATCGTGAAAATGGCCATACTGCCCAAGGTGATTTATAGATTCAATGCCATCCCCATCAAGCTACCAATGACTTTCTTCACAGAATTGGAAAAAACTGCTTTAAAGTTCATATGGAACCAAAAAAGAGCCCGCATTGCCAAGACAATCCTAAGTCAAAAGGACAAAGCTGGAGGCGTCACGCTACCTGACTTCAAACTATACTACAAGGCTACAGTAACCAAAACAGCATGGTACTGGTACCACAACAGAGATATAGACCAATGGAACAGAACAGAGTCCTCAGAAATAATACCACACATCTACAGCCATCTGATCTTTGACAAACCTGAGACAAACAAGAAATGGGGAAAGGATTCCCTATTTAATAAATGGTGCTGGGAAAATTGGCTAGCCATAAGTAGAAAGCTGAAACTGGATCCTTTCCTTACCCCATACGAAAATTAATTCAAGATGGATTAGAGACTTAAATGTTAGACCTAATACCATAAAAACCCAAGAAGAAAATCTAGGTAGTACCATTCAGGACATAGGCATGGGCAAGGACTTCATGTCTAAAACACCAAAAGCAACGGCAGCAAAAGCAAAAATTGACACATGGGATCTAATTAAACTAAAGAGCTTTTGCACAGCTAAAGAACTACCATCAGAGTGAACAGGCACCTACAGAATGGGAAAAAATTTTTGCAACCTACTCATCTGACAAAGGGCTAATATCCAGAATCTACAAAGAACTCAAACAAATATACAAGAAAAAAACAAACAACCCCATCAAAAAGTGGGGAAAGGATATGAACAGACATTTCTCAAAAGAAGACATCCATACAGCCAACAGACACATGAAAAAATGCTCATCATCACTCGCCATCAGAGAAATGCAAATCAAAACCACAATGAGATACCATCTCACACCAGTTAGAATGGCAATCATTAAGAAGTCAGGAAACAACAGGTGTTGGAGAGGATGTGGAGAAAGAGGAACACTTTTACACTGTTGGTGGGATTGTAAACTAGTTCAACCATTATGGAAAAGAGTATGGCAATTCCTCAAGGATCTAGAACTAGATGTACCATATGACCCAGCCATCCCACTACTGGGTATATACCCAAAGGATTATAAATTACTCTACTACAAAGACACATGCACACGTATGTTTATTGCGGCACTATTCACAATAGCAAAGACTTGGAACCAACCCAAATGTCCATCTGTGACAGACTGGATTAAGAAAATGTGGCACATATACACCATGGAATACTATGCAGCCATAAAAAAGGATGAGTTTGCATCCTTTGTAGGGACATGGATGCAGCTGGAAACCATCATTCTTAGCAAACTATCACAAGAAGAGAAAACCAAACACCGCATGTTCTCACTCATAGGTGGGAACTGAACAATGAGATCACTTGGACTCGGGAAGGGGAACATCACACACTGGGGCCTATCATGGGGAGGGGGGAGGAGGGAGGGATTGCATTGGGGAGTTATACATGATATAAACGTCATGCACATGTACCCTAGAACTTAAAGTATAATAAAAAAAAAAAAAAAATGAAAAAAAAAAACCAATATTTGGGGATGAATTAAAATATGCATTCAAATCGTTTCTAGGGACGATTAAATGTTAGCAGCTCCCAGGCTCTCTTCTCATTTAAAAAAAAAATTCTTCTCCTTGGGGATCATGTCCATTCTCACCCAATTTTTAAACGTTTTTTATATGTTCATAACTCAATCTAGATATCCAGCCCTAACTCATTCCTTGAACTCCAAACTGCTTAATTGAATTTCTTCCAGGATATTTCACAGATATTTCAAACTAAAATATTTGGGGAAATACTTGCCTTACTTGTTTTAATGGATCTTTCTTAAATGTGCAGCTCACATATACTGCAATATTAGAAGTGATTAATAGTACAAGTGTTTGGGGTCTTTATTTAGAAGCCTGGTGATGTTTTGTGACCAGAATAGAATGTAAGTACTGTTTGTATCAATTAGCTTATGGTGAAGTTGGTTCTGTTATACATAGATTTGCTTAAAGTCTCAATTTCTAAGAACCTAATGATGTTAGGTGAGGAATTACTATAGTTTCTTCTTCTGTTAAATGAGGCTAAAACCTAATTTGCCAAGTTACTGTAAAAACAGGAGGCTAGCCTCTTTAGGATCTGTTCCCTTGCCCAACTAAATTACTTACATGGAACCAAAATAACCAAATGATTAGCCTTTCTCAGGTAGGAAGTCACGTGTGGATGTGCGAAGGCTCACAGTCAGAATTAAAGGATGTAAATTAAACAGCTACAGCAAATATTTTTCATGAGCAACCTAATCATGAAACACAGAGTAACTTCTGACATTTTAGAAAACACTGAGGTAAGCCCTGACTGTAGCCAGGAAGCTATAGTGCATGTGTTGCTGGCATATGGGACAGGCAAATACTGGCCTTGTCTGGTATCCTGTATCTCACAAGCAGTGATCCCTGAAAATTAACACTCATTGAGGGTTTACATACCACTGGCAAGACATTGGGGATATAAGAATTCTGGACATGGCCTATTCTCTGATAAAAGTTTTATAACTTCTTGTCAGATATTTAGGGTGGCAAAGTAAAAAATATTTTTAAAAAAGTGGAAGGAAAGGAGTCAGGAAATTTGAAAACTGAAGGAGACAATATAAACCCAGCTCCCACTGGCAAGCAGGAGCAGCCTTACATCTCCAGTGTTTGTCTCTCCCCACTCCACCCTGGTACCAAGGTCAGAACTCTGCATAAGGACCTGAAAGAAGTGTGGGAAGGAGGATGCAAGAAGAGGAGAGGAACCTGTCACCAAAGTACAATTTTGCCTGGGGAAAGCCCAGCCCCTTCCTCTCAGGAACTGAGTGGGGAAAGGCATGAGGTGGTTCCTCCCTAGAATGAATGGAACTGAAGAGGAGAGGATCCGGAAGTAGGCTAGGGAGTGCCAAGGCCTGCACAGCTCTTTGTTCCTGGGTGGAGCAAGAAGAGAGAAAAAAATGCGGTGAAGCATGAGGCAGCTTCATTAGGACCCTACCATTTACCTTCCTTCCTATCCTTCTTCCAGGTTCTTCCCAGTTCTTTTGCCACCACTGGCTTCCCCATTCCCCTGCCTTCTAATAGCATCCTATCCCTGACCTTCATACTTCTCATCTTCTTTCTAAGCTTCAAGAGAGCCAAAGGCTTTTTCTTGTCTATATTTTCTCAAGGTTGCAAATCTCCACTAAAAGCAACCTAATTGCCTCATCGTTGACAGCTCCCTCAAAGTATGAGTGTTACTCAAGAAAAGTTTTATTCTGGCCAGGTGCAGAGGCTCACAACTGTAGTCCCAGCACTTTGGGAGGCCAAGGTGGGCAGATCATTTGATGCTAGGAGTTCGAGACCATTCTGATCAGCATGGTGAAACCCTATCTCTGCTAAAAATACAAAAATTAGTCAGGCTTGGTGGTACACGTCTGTAATCCCAGCTGCTCTAGAGGCTGAGGCATGAGAATTGCTTGAACCTGGGAGGTGGAGGTTGCAGTGGGCCAAGACCACTCCACTGCACTCCAGCCTGGGTGAAAGAGGGAGACTGTCTCCCCTCCAACAAAAAAGAAAAAAAAAAAGTCTTACTCTGTTCATTAAAACAAAGCAATATGGGGGAGATATTTCTGGACTTGGGGTTTCCTACCATTTCTAATGCAGACAGTTCAAGGAGCACATGAGAAACATGGCTGACTTCATTAGAGAAGCACTCCTCTGGCTTTTAGTTTTCATCAATTTCTGCCTCTTCTCGGCTAAACTCAGCAATATCCACTCTAATCCCAGGTCCTGATGCATTCTTGCTATATTCTTCAAGCCTCACCTTAACCTGGTTCTGTATTATCCCAGTGGTGGTGGTGATGCTGTGATTTACCAGATACCTTAACTCCAGGGCTACAGCTAAGTTACTTTCCACAAAGATCCCAGGAAGATCCCACATGACCATAGGGCTTAATTCTTTGCAGCCAAGGTCATGACTAGATGATATGTTCTGTCAAGTAAGGAGAATCACAAAACCTGGCGTCCAAGTGAAAGAGGAAGGACAGAGTGGAAGTTAAGCTAACAACAGGCTTTGTAGTCAGACTGCCTGGGCACAAACTATGGTTCTTCCACCCATTAGCCTGTAGTACTTTGGGCAAGTTAGGGCTCCCTCTTCTCAATTTCCTCACCTTTAATCTAGGAATAAAAGTAGTCTCTATCTGGTAGAATTGCTATAAGGATTGAATGCAATAATGTATGTAAAGTGCTTAGTATAGTCTGAATAAGGTATTTGTGTTCATTATGTGTTAGTTGTTACTAAATTTTATTCATATTCCAGAACTTTGAGGTTACAACAAAGTATTTATTCTAATACTGAGGAATGAGCCACCTTTGTTAATCCAGCTTTCCACAAAAAGAAGATGGCTCTCAGTATGACAAGAATGAAATTCAGGCTCTGAACTTCCATAAGAGAATGTCAACTCTGCTTCCAGTCTGGTATCTAAAGTATATTGATCCTACCTTAAGCAACAGCACTGAGTTTCAGCACTTTAGGCGCTTGTCAAAATTCAACTATGAACTGGCTGAATCTAGCACTTGCCAAAGGATTGCTTGAAATGCCTCATTTTCTGAACCATATTATATTTGCTCCCTAAAGAACTGACGTCACAAAGTTGAGATTTAATGTTTTGTCCTTGCTTTTCTTTTCTTTTCTTTTTTTTTATGGAGAATCAATGTAAGAAAAATCCATTTGAAGGAAACTTTATGTCTTTTGTAAAAATCATATCTTGGACAGCAAATAGGCTTCATCTTAAGTTCCAATGTCAAATGATTGGTAGTGACTGTCTGGAGTGCTCTGTTAAGAAGGATGGCAAGGTTGCCATGATCGATTAGCACTGTTTGCCTCGGACATCACTGAGGAAGTATGGTGCCTTAGTGATACAGTTACCCACCCTATCATTACCATAGTTGAAAGCCTGATGCATTGTCAGTGTAATGTAAGGACCTCCTAAATGTATATATCCCTTCTTAAATTCAATGCCATAGGCTTCTCACTACTAAGCCTGATAGCTCTTAATGCCTCTGTCTGAGTTGTCTGCCTCCCATTATCAAGTAGCCCTCCAAACTTGAAGATAAAGTTACCTTAAAAGTTTTTAGAATCAACTCACAAAGGAGGAGATTAGAAGACAGGATGTTTCTCAAATCAAAGCGAAAAGAGTAAGGTAAGGAAATTAAGCATGGGTTGGATAATATAAATGAAAGAGCCTGATTAGTGGTATTAAGTATATGCAGATAAAAAGGATCTGAACAGAAAAAGGAGAGCCAAAGTAGGGGGAAAGCATTTGAAGAAAAATATTCTGATCATGGGCCATTAGGATAATGATGGTACTTGAGACAGCTCAAAATGATAAATCATTACAGTTTGTTTTAAAGAATTCTTTGCCAGAACCATTTCAGTGATATTAAATTGTTTAAGTGGCCATCTGTGAAGTGGTGTGGCAACTGGGTGGGTTTTATGGGACAGTCTGGTACATCTATTAAAATAGCTACACCTGTTACATAGAAGCTGTTTGCAATGCTCCTTTGCCAATCATAAATCTGGTTAATCCAACTTTTTTGTCATTTTAATTCTATAGATTACTTAAACCAGAAGGAATGTGGGTGCACTAAATTGTTTCCAATTTAACAAAGAAAATATGTTTTTTTTTAAAGCACGAAAACTATACTCAATTTAGATGGCAGTTTTAGAACTTATGGTTCAGTTTTATATCTTTTCTATTTGAAAGATTTACACAACAAAATCAGAGCAAAACACTCTTAATGGGAAGGCATAAAAGAGACTGCCTATTCTTATTCTACTCAAAGATCTGCTTATTGGAAATAGGGTAAATATTTTATCATCCAAATTTAATAATAATCACCATAACACACCAAAATAGAAATTGTTACTTATAAATATCAACAATAATAATTACAACAGTAAACACCTATATATGGCTTAATCTGTGGCAGGTGCTATTCAAAATGCTTTATGGATATTGTTTAATTTTCAAGCAACCTAATTGCTTGAAACAGCCCATGGGATGTTCTCTTATTATTCCCATTTTATGGATGAGGAAATTGAGGCACAAGGACACTAAGTAACTTAGCCAGGATCACATGGCTAGTGAGTATCAGAACCAGAATTCCAACCCAGGCAGTCTGGCTCTAGCATCTGTCATTTAAACCACTTTGATATATACTCTCTTCACCCTTCATCCAGAAATTCTAATGCATAGGTGTGAGGTATGATTTCAGGAGTTAGGTTGGGCTACTTCTGAACTTTATAACTATATCTCAGCATTTCTTTGCCTGTCATTAATGTTTAAATGGAAAAGGGAAAGAATGCTTGTAAGTTTGGCTGGGGAGTAAAGGAAGAATCCAGTTGGCAGGACAAGTTGGTGAGAGCATTCCATCCTACTTATTAAAATTAAATCTTTTCTACTTAGATAAAACCTTTCTTTTGAAGTGCCCAAGATAACTTCTGCAGTAAATCATCAATAATTATTACTGGCTTCCTATTTCTTTGTTGTGACACTGTATTTGTCAGAATATCCCTGAGTGGTCACTGTTTTTTGAACTGCGAACTTAGTGGTGATGGTATAGCTTCTGAATTGGTTTCTGATAACTTTTGCCAGAGGATTTAGGAATAATTATTATTCTTAGCCCCACCAAACCACACGGTGACACTAGCAAACTCTGAAATGCAATGAGCAGGATCATCACACTGCAGAGAGATATAGCCTAATGACATGGAAAGAGATGTCAAATCATTTTTAACTTTAGAGGGGATGGCCTTGCAAGATTTAATTAGCTTACAGTTGAGAAGTAATTTGACGTTTCAAATTATAGTTATTTAGAGACTCTTGAATTGCTCATCATTTCACCTGATAAAACTGCAATATGAGGATAGTCCCATGGAAAAAAATGATTAGAATTAAAACAAAATCCCTATAGAGAAGCAACAAAAAGAGTGAAAAGAAAACGAGCTTGGGAATCAGACAGCATTTGGATATAGCACCACAGGTGTGATGTTGGGTGGGCTATTACTGAACTTCTCTGAGGCTTTCTCATTTATAAATGATCTTACGGAGTTTTGTAAGAGTTAAAGGAACTTGGTAAAGTTGCTAGCACGGTGTCATTGCTCAATAAATTTTGGTTACTTTTTTGTGGGGGCTGGGGGGACAGGATCTCCCTCCATCACCGAGGTCAGAGTGCAGTGGTATGATCACAGCTCACTGCAGCTTTGACATCCTGGGCTCAAGTGATCCTCCTGCCTCAGCCTCCTGAGTAGGACTGAGGCACTAGGACTGGAGGACTGGGACTACAGTAGTGCACTACAATGGCCAGCTGATTTTTTTAAACTTTATTTTTGTAGACAGGGTTTTGCTATGTTGCCCAGACTAGTCCTGAACTCTTGTGCTCAAGCCATCCTCCCACCTTGGCCTCCCAAAGTGTTGGGATTACAGGTGTAAGCCACTGTGCTGGGCCAATTTTGGTTTATTTATTAATATTCTTCCTATTCCCTTTTTATACTAACACTGAAAATTTTCCCTGAGATTCCCCATCTCTGAACTCTATTCCTTCTTCTTCATCTCTACTCTTGTTTTCAATATCCATCATCCCTGGCCTGACTGACTGCAACAACCTCCTAACTATCACCATATGTAGTCTTTTTTTTCCTCAGCAACTTAACACATCTTTAGAAAAATAAACAGCATTGCAAAAACATGCCAAAATGTAAAGACCATCAATGCTAGGAAGAAACTGCATCAATTAACGAGCAAAATAACCAGCTAATATCACAATGACAGGATTAAGTTCACACATAACAAAATTAACCTTAAATGTAAATGGACTAAATGCTCCAATTAAAAGACACAGACTGGCAAATTGGATAAAGAGTCAAGACCCATTGGTTTGCTGTATTCAGGAGACCCATCTCACATGCAGAGACACACATAGGCTCAAAATAAAGGGATGGAGGAAGATCTACCAAGCAAATGGAGAACAAAAAAAACAGGGGTTGCAATCCTAGTCTCTGATAAAACAGACTTTAAACCATCAAAGATCAAAAGAGACAAAGAAGGCCATTACATAATGGTAAAGGGATCAATTCAACAGGAAGAGCTAACTATCCTAAATATATATGCGTCCAACACAGGAGCACCCAGATTCATAAAGCAAGTCCTTAGAGACTTACAAAGAGACTTAGATTCCCATACAATAATAATGGGAGACTTCAACACCCCACTGTCAAATTAGACAGATCAACGAGACAGAAAGTTAACAAGGATATTCAGGACTTGAACTCAGCTCTGGACCAAGCGGATCTAACAGATATCTACAGAACTCTCCACCCCAAATCAACAGAATATACATTCTTCTCAGCACCACATCACACTTATTCCAAAATTGACCACACAGTTGGAAGTAAAGCACTCCTCAGCAAATGTAAAAGAACAGAAATTATAACAAACTGTCTCTCAGACCACAGTGTAATCAAACTAGAACTCAGGACTAAGAAACTCAATGAAAACCGCTCAACTACATGGAAACTGAACAACCTGCTCCTGAATGACTACTGGGTACATAACAAAATGAAGGCAGAAATAAAGATGTTCTTTGAAACCAATGAGAACAAAGATACAACATACCAGAATCTCTGGGACACATTTAAAGCAGTGTGTAGAGGGAAATTTATAGCACTAAATGCCCACAAGAGAAAGCTGGAAAGATCTAAAATTGACACTCTAACATCACAATTAAAAGAACTAGAGAAGCAAGAGCAAACACATTCAAAAGCTAGCAGAAAGGCAAGAAATAACTAAGATCAGTGCAGAACTGAAGGAGACAGAGACACAAAAAACCCTCCAAAAAATCAATGAATCTACGAGCTGGTTTTTTGAAAAGATCAACAAAATTGATAGACCACTAGCAAGACTAATAAAGAGAGAGAAGAATCAAATAGATGCAATAAAAAATGATAAAGGGGATATCACCACCGACCCCACAGAAATACAAACTACCAACACAGAATACTACAAACGCCTCTATGCAAATAAACCAGAAAACCTAGAATAAATGGATAATTTCCTGGACATTTACACTCTCCCAAGACTCAACCAGGAAGAAGTTGAATCCCTGAAGAGACCAATAGCAGGCTCTGAAATTGAGGCAATAAATAATAGCCTACCAACCAAAAAAAGTCCAGGACCAGACGGATTCACAGCCGAATTCCACCGTAGGTACAAGGAGGAGCTGGTACTATTCCTTCTGAAACTATTCCAATCAATAGAAAAAGAGGGAATCGGGCCGGGCGCGGTGGCTCAAGCCTGTAATCCCAGCACTTTGGGAGGCCGAGGCGGGCGGATCACGAGGTCAGGAGATCGAGACCATCCTGGCTAACACTGTGAAACCCCGTCTCTACTAAAAAATACAAAAAACTAGCCGGGCGAGGTGGCGGGCGCCTGTCGTCCCAGCTACTCGGAGGCTGAGGCAGGAGAATGGCGTGAACCCGGGAGGCGGAGCTTGCAGTGAGCTGAGATCCGGCCACTGCACTCCAGCCTGGGTGACAGAGCGAGACTCCGTCTCAAAAAAAAAAAAAAAAAAAAAAAAAAGAAAAAGAGGGAATCCTCCCTAATTCATTTTATGAGGCCAACATCATCCTGATATCAAAGCCTGGCAGAGACACAACAAAAAAAGAGAATTTTAGACCAATATCCCTGATGAACATCGATGCAAAAATCTTTAATAAAATACTGGCAAACCGAATCCAGCAGCACATTAAAAAGCATATCCACCATGATCAAGTGGGCTTCATCCCTGGGATGCAAGACTGGTTCAACATACGCAAATTAATAAACGTAATCCAGCATATAAACAGAACCAAAGACAAAACCTACATGATTATCTCAATAGATGCAGAAAAGGCTTTTGACAAAATTCAACAGCCTTTCATGCTAAAAACTCTCAATAAATTCGGTATTGATGGAACGTATCTCAAAATAATAAGAGCTATTTATGACAAACCCACAGCCAATATCATGCTGAATGAGCAAAAACTGGAAGCATTCCCTTTGAAAACTGGCACAAGACAGGGATGCCCTCTCTCACCACTCCTATTCAACACAGTGTTGAAAGTTCTGGCCAGGACAATCAGGCAAGAGAAAGAAATAAAGGGTATTCAGTTAGGAAAAGAAGAAGTCAAATTGTCCCTGTTTGCAGATGACATGATTGTATATTTAGAAAACCCCATCGTCTCAGCCCAAAATGTCCTTAAGCTGATAAGCAACTTCAGCAAAGTCTCAGGATACAAAATTAATGTGCAAAAATCACAAGCATTCTTATACACCAGTAACAGACAAACAGAGAGCCAAATCATGAATGAACTCCCATTCACAATTGCTTCAAAGAGAATAAAATACTTAGGAATCCAACTTACAAGGGATGTAAAGGACCTCTTCAAGGAGAACTACAAACCACTGCTCAGTGAAATAAAAGAGTACACAAACAAATGGAAGAACATACCTTGCTCATGGATAGGAAAAATCAATATTGTGAAAATGGCCATACTGCCCAAGGTAATTTACAGATTCAATGCCATTCCCATCAAGCTACCAATGACTTTCTTCACAGAATTGGAAAAAACTGCTTTAAAGTTCATGTGGAACCAAAAAAGACCCTGCATTGCCAAGACAATCCTAAGTCAAAAGAACAAAGCTGTAGGCATCATGCTACCTGACTTCAAACTATACTACAAGGCTACAATAACCGAAACAGCATGGTACTGGTACCAAAACAGAGATATAGACCAATGGAACAGAACAGAGCCCTCAGAAATAAGACCACACATCTACAGCCATCTGATCTTTGACAAACCTGACAAAAATAAGAAATGGGGAAAGGATTCCGTATTTAATAAACGGTGCTGGGAAAATTGGCTAGTCATAAGTAGAAAGCTGAAACTGGATCCTTTCCTTACCCCTTATACGAAAATTAATTCAAGATGGATTAGAGACTTAAATATTAGACCTAAAACCATAAAAACCCTAGAAGAAACCCTAGGTAATACCATTCAGGACATAGGCATGGGCAAGGACTTCATGTCTAAAACACCAAAAGCAACGGCAGCAAAAGCCAAAATTGACAAATGGGATCTAATTAAACTAAAGAGCTTCTGCACAGCAAAAGAAACTACCATCAGAGTGAACAGGCAACCTACAGAATGGGAGAAAATTTTTGCAATCTACTCATCTGACAAAGGGCTAATATCCAGAATCTACAAAGAACTCAAACAAATTTATGAGAAAAAAACAAACAACCCCATCAAAAAGTGGGCAAAGGATATGAACAGACATTTCTCAAAAGAAGACATGCATACAGCCAACAGATACATGAAAAAATGCTCGTCATCACTGGCCATCAGAGAAAATGCAAATCAAAACCACAATGAGATACCATCTCACACCAGTTAGAACGGCAATCATTAAAAAGTCAGGAAACAACAGGTGCTGGAGAGGATGTGGAGAAATAGGAACACTTTTACACTGTTGGTGGGATTGTAAACTGGTTCAACCTTTGTGGAAAACAGTATGGCTATTCCTCAAGGATCTAGAACTAGAAATACCATATGACCCAGCCATCCCATTACTGGGTATATACCCAAAGGAGTATAAATCGTGCTGCTATAAAGACACATGCACATGTATGTTTACTGCGGCAGTATTCACAATAGCAAAGACTTGGAATCAACCCAAATGTCTATCAGTGACAGATTGGATTAAGAAAATGTGGCACATATACACCATGGAATACTATGCAGCCATAAAAAAGGATGAGTTTGTGTCCTTTGTAGGGACATGGATGCAGCTGGAAACCATCATTCTCAGCAAACTATCACAAGAACAGAAAACCAAACACCGCATATTCTCACTGGTAGGTGGGAATTGAACAATGAGATTACTTGGACTCTGGAAGGGCAACATCACACACCGGGGCCTATTATGGGAAGCGGGGAAGGGGGAGCAACGGCATTGGGAGTTATACCTGATGTAAATGACGAGTTGATGGGTGCTGATGAGTTGATGGGTGCAGCACACCAATATGGCACAAGTATACATATGTAACAAATCTGCACGTTGTGCACATGTACCCTAGAACTTAAAGTATAATAAAAAAGAGAAAAAAAAAAAGAAAAAAGAAAAATAACCAGCAATGTTATCTTCCTAATTCATAAAAACAATCAATTCCTTGTCTACAGAATAAAATCCAAAAATCGGTGCCTATTTCTCCAGATCCATCTATCATCACTTCTCCATTCACTCCTTATTCTCCAGTCAAACCAATATACCACACTAATAGTGTGATCTTTATACATGTTTATCTCTCATCCAAAAAAGCCTTGCTTACCATTTGTGAGTTTTCACTTGTTCTATAAAACCCCTTAGCAACATCCCCTATTCCATCAACATACCTCTAACTAAAAGGAAAAAATAAAAACTCTATTTTATTTAAAATCTTTATAGCAATTATATATACTTCTGTTAGCATTTCTCTCACTGCATTCTATTTGTTCTATATTATTCTACTTGATAGACAATGAACTCACAAAGGAAGGGAATTATTTCTTATTCATCTTTGTATCACTAGGGTCTAGAACAGTCTCTGGAATCTTATACAGTACATATTGAACAGACACTGGATGAGAGAATGTCCAGACAGTTTTCTCTAATAGTTCACTCTCATCACCAGTTCAGCCTGTAAGCTATAATTACATTTCTCACTTTTGGCTAACCATTCGTTTTCCTTTATTAGAAACTAAGGAATTTTATCAACATGAACTGAGCTAATGAATATTCCCTAACTGTTACAAACACATAGTCTGGGAAAATACAAGAAAAATGAACCTTAAATACATAAACAAGTTTGAAAGATAAAATAGGAAGTTGATTGCATATGAGAATAAAGAGGAAATAAAAGCCAGGGCCAGTCAGCTATCAGCTGATGTCAAAGTAGGGTATGTGTTTATTGGGGGATGAGCTATCTAGCCTAAATGTATGTAGGAACCAGATGGTTAATATGTGTGCATGTGTGCACAGACACACATAAAATTATAGATGGGGGCCTCAGGATTGCAATACCTATAGTGAGACAGTAGATGTGGCCTTGGGCTTAAATCAGGTGGGAAGCTAGAACTGAGCCTCCTGCAAAAAGCCAAACCTTGGAATGACTGCTCCCTCTGTGAAAGAAGTTCTAGAAACTTCTGTATGGAAAATCAAAAACAAAAACTAGCAAAAAATAAATAAAAAATAAATGTCCAGGCTTTGGGTTTGGTTGAGTAAAAAGTCGACTGCGAGAAATTAAGTCCTTAAGACCAAACCATGTACATGACCTGAGTTTCACTTTAAACTACCCTTGTGAGGGAATCCCAAGCTGAGAAAGACATTTATAAACTGGCTCTATGTCAGTAAAACCCTTGAGGAACCCTTCAAATAAAATGCATAGCTTTTATAGGGGGACATACCAGCAATCTATGCTACAGGTACTCTCATGGAAAAAACGACCCCCAATAAAGATAAAGTCACATTCCAAAGTTACTAACTACACAAGGAAATGATACACCATAAGAGAGAGTAAGTATTTATAATAGGAAGAGTCACTTCTTTAGAACTTCAGAGAACAGAGCAATTTGAAAGTCACTATAAAATATGTTTAAAACTGTAATAAGTAAATAGGATACCATAAACAATGAATTTGAAAAAGAGCCAAATAGGGTTCTAGAAATTGAAATAATTTTTTAATAAAAAAGGACCTGCAAACAACAGAAACAACATATTAAACAGAGCTAAAAACTTAACTGATCTGAAGGAAATTACTCAGAATGGAACACAGAGAAATAAAGGAAGAAACAAGGAGATGGGTGGGATACAACTGGAGTTAAAGCTTTCTTAGGTGAGGTGGTTGTGTTATAGGAGAATGAGCTGGGGCGGAGCAAGATGGCCGAATAGGAACAGCTCCAGTCTCCAACTCCCAGCGCGAGCGACACAGAAGACCGGTGATTTCTGCGTTTTCAACTGAGGTACTGGGGTCATCTCGCTAGGGAGTGCCGGACAATCGGTGCTGGTCAGCTGCTGCAGCCTGACCAGCGTGAGCTGAAGCAGGGCGAGGCATCGCCTCACCTGGAAGCGCAAGGGGGAAAGGAATCCCTTTTTCCTAGCCAGGGGAACTGAGACACACAACACCTGGAAAATCGGGTAACTCCCACCCCAATACTGCGCTTTAAGGAAACAGGCACACCAGGAGAATATATCCCACACCTGGCCGGGAGGGTCCCACGCCCACGGAGCCTCCCTCACTGCTAACACAGCCGTCTGCGGCGATCTATCCGCAAGGCAGCAGCGAGGCTGGGGGAGGGGCGCCCGCCATTGCTGAGGCTTAAGTAGGTAAACAAAGCCGCTGGGAAGCTCGAACTGGGTGGAGCTCACAGCAGCTCAAGGAAGCCTGCCTGTCTCTGTAGACTCTACCTCTGCGGACAGCGCACAGCTGCAGCCCATTAGGGGAAAGAGCGGGGGCGGTGCAGACGCGAACGACTCTGTCTGACAGCTTTGGGGAGAGCCGTGGATCTCCTAACGCGGAGGTTGAGATCGAGAACGGACAGACTGCCTGCTCAGGTGGGTCCCTGACCCCTGAGTAGCCTAGCTGGGAGACATCCCCCACTAGGGGCAGTCTGACACCCCACACCTCACAGGGTGGCGTCACCCCTGAGAGGAAACTTCCAAAGAAAGAATCAGACAGGTACACTCGCTGTTCAGCAATATTCTATCTTCGGCAACCTCTGCTGCTGATACCCAGGCAAACAGGGTCTGGAGTGGACCTCAAGCAATCTCCAACAGACCAACAGACAGTCCTTCTGACTGTCAGACGGAAAACTATCAAACAGGAAGGACACCTATACCAAAACCCCATCCGTACGTCACCATCATCAAAGTCCAGAGACAGATAAAACCACAAAGATGGGGAAGAAGCAGGGCAGAAAAGCTGGTAATTCAAAAAATAAGAGCGCATCTCCCCCTGCAAAGGAGCGCAGCCCATCGCCAGCAACGGATCAAAGCTGGTCAGAGAATGACTTTGACGAGATGAGAGAAGAAGGCTTCACTCCATCAAACCTCTCAGAGCTAAAGGAGGAATTACATACCCAGCGCAAAGAAACTAAAAATCTTGAAAAAAAAGTGGAAGAATTGACAGCTAGATTAATTAATGCAGAGAAGATCATAAACGAAATGACAGAGATGAAAACCATGACACGAGAAATACGTGACAAATGCACAAGCTTCAGTAACCGACTCGATCAACTGGAAGAAAGAGTATCAGCGATTGAGGATCAAATGAATGAAATGAAGCGAGAAGAGAAACCAAAAGAAAAAAGAAGAAAAAGAAATGAACTAAGCCTGCAAGAAGTATGGGATTATGTAAAAAGACCAAATCTACGTCTGATTGGGGTGCCTGAAAGTGAGGGGGAAAATGGAACCAAGTTGGAAAACACTCTTCAGGATATCATCCAGGAGAACTTCCCCAACCTAGTAGGGCAGGCCAACATTCAAATTCAGGAAATACAGAGAACGCCACAAAGATACTCCTCCAGAAGAGCAACTCCAAGACACATAATTGCCAGATTCACCAAAGTTGAAATGAAGGAAAAAATCTTAAGGGCAGCCAGAGAGAAAGGTCGGGTTACCCACAAAGGGAAGCCCATCAGAATAACAGCAGACCTCTCGGCAGAAACTCTACAAGCCAGAAGAGAGTGGGGGCCAATATTCAACGTTCTTAAAGAAAAGAATTTTCAACCCAGAATTTCATATCCAGCCAAACTAAGCTTCATCAGTGAAGGAGAAATAAAATCCTTTACAGATAAGCAAATGCTTAGAGATTTTGTCACCACCAGGCCTGCCTTACAAGAGACCCTGAAGGAAGCCCTAAACATGGAAAGGAACAAGCGGTACCAGCCATTGCAAAAACATGCCAAAATGTAAAGACCATCGAGGCTAGGAAGAAACTGCATCAACTAACGAGCAAAATAACCAGTTAATATCATAATGACAGGATCAAGTTCACACATAACAATATTAACCTTAAATGTCAATGGACTAAATGCTCCAATTAAAAGACACAGACTGGCAAACTGGATCAAGAGTCAAGACCCATCAGTCTGCTGTATTCAGGAGACCCATCTCACATGCAGAGACATACATAGGCTCAAAATAAAGGGATGGAGGAAGATCTACCAAGCAAATGGAGAACAAAAAAAAGCAGGGGTTGCAATCCTAGTCTCTGATAAAACAGACTTCAAAGCATCAAAGATCAAAAGAGACAAAGAAGGCCATTACATCATGGTAAAGGGATCAATTCAACAGGAAGAGCTAACTCTCCTAAATATATATGCACCCAATACAGGAGCACCCAGATTCATAAAGCAAGTCCTTAGAGACCTACAAAGAGACTTAGACTCCCATACAATAATAATGGGAGACTTCAACACTCCACTGTCAACATTAGACAGATCAACGAGACAGAAAGTTAACAAGGATATCCAGGAATTGAACTCATCTCTGCACCAAGCGGACCTAATAGACATCTATAGAACTCTCCACCCCAAATCAACAGAATATACATTCTTCTCAGCACCACATCGCACTTATTCCAAAATTGACCACATAATTGGAAGTAAAGCACTCCTCAGCAAATGTACAAGAACAGAAATTATAACAAACTGTCTCTCAGACCACAGTGCAATCAAACTAGAACTCAGGACTAAGAAACTCAATCCAAACCGCTCAACTACATGGAAACTGAACAACCTGCTCCTGAATGACTACTGGGTACATAACGAAATGAAAGCAGAAATAAAGATGTTCTTTGAAACCAATGAGAACAAAGATACAACATACCAGAATCTCTGGGACACATTTAAAGCAGTGTGTAGAGGGAAATTTATAGCACTAAATGCCCACAAGAGAAAGCAGGAGAGATCTAAAATTGACACTCTAACATCACAATTAAAAGAACTAGAGAGGCAAGAGCAAACACATTCAAAAGCTAGCAGAAGGCAAGAAATAACTAAGATCAGAGCAGAACTGAAGGAGATAGAGACACAAAAAACCCTCCAAAAAATCAATGAATCCAGGAGTTGGTTTTTTGAAAAGATCAACAAAATTGACAGACCGCTAGCTAGACTAATAAAGAAGAAAAGAGAGAGGAATCAAATAGACGCAATAAAAAATGATAAAGGGGATATCACCACCGACCCCACAGAAATACAAACTACCATCAGAGAATACTATAAACACCTCTACGCAAATCAACTAGAAAATCTAGAAGAAATGGATAATTTCCTGGACACTTACACTCTCCCAAGACTAAACCAGGAAGAAGTTGAATCCCTGAATAGACCAATAGCAGGCTCTGAAATTGAGGCAACAATTAATAGCCTACCCACCAAAAAAGTCCAGGACCAGATGGATTCACAGCTGAATTCTACCAGAGGTACAAGGTGGAGCTGGTACCATTCCTTCTGAAACTATTTCAATCAATAGAAAAAGAGGGAATCCTCCCTAACTCTTTTTATGAGGCCAACATCATCCTGATACCAAAGCCTGGCAGAGACACAACAAAAAGAGAGAATTTTAGACCAATATCCCTGATGAACATCGATGCAAAAATCCTCAATAAAATACTGGCAAACCGGATTCAGCAGCACATCAAAAAGCTTATCCACCATGATCAAGTGGGCTTCATCCCTGGGATGCAAGGCTGGTTCAACATTCGCAAATCAATAAACGTAATCCAGCATATAAACAGAACCAAAGACAAGAACCACATGATTATCTCAATAGATGCAGAAAAGGCTTTTGACAAAATTCAACAGCCCTTTATGCTAAAAACGCTCAATAAATTTGGTATTGATGGAACGTACCTCAAAATAATAAGAGCTATTTATGACAAACCCACAGCTAATATCATACTGAATGGGCAAAAACTGGAAAAATTCCCTTTGAAAACTGGCACAAGACAGGGATGCCCTCTCTCACCACTCCTATTCAACATAGTGTTGGAAGTTCTGGCTAGGGCAATCAGGCAAGAGAAAGAAATCAAGGGTATCCAGTTAGGAAAAGAAGAAGTCAAATTGTCCCTGTTTGCAGATGACATGATTGTATATTTAGAAAACCCCATTGTCTCAGCCCAAAATCTGCTTAAGCTGATAAGCAACTTCAGCAAAGTCTCAGGATACAAAATTAATGTGCAAAAATCACAAGCATTCTTATACACCAGTAACAGACAAGCAGAGAGCCAAATCAGGAATCAACTTCCATTCACAATTGCTTCAAAGAGAATCAAATACCTAGGAATCCAGCTTACAAGGGATGTAAAGGACCTCTTCAAGGAGAACTACAAACCACTGCTCAGGGAAATCAAAGAGGACACAAACAAATGGAAGAACATACCATGCTCATGGATAGGAAGAATCAATATCGTGAAAATGGCCATACTGCCCAAGGTGATTTATAGATTCAATGCCATCCCCATCAAGCTACCAATGACTTTCTTCACAGAATTGGAAAAAACGGCTTTAAAGTTCATATGGAACCAAAAAAGAGCCCGCATTGCCAAGACAATCCTAAGTCAAAAGGACAAAGCTGGAGGCGTCACGCTACCTGACTTCAAACTATACTACAAGGCTACAGTAACCAAAACAGCATGGTACTGGTACCACAACAGAGATATAGACCAATGGAACAGAACAGAGTCCTCAGAAATAATACCACACATCTACAGCCATCTGATCTTTGACAAACCTGAGACAAACAAGAAATGGGGAAAGGATTCCCTATTTAATAAATGGTGCTGGGAAAATTGGCTAGCCATAAGTAGAAAGCTGAAACTGGATCCTTTCCTTACCCCTTATACGAAAATTAATTCAAGATGGATTAGAGACTTAAATGTTAGACCTAATACCATAAAAACCCTAGAAGAAAATCTAGGTAGTACCATTCAGGACATAGGCATGGGCAAGGACTTCATGTCTAAAACACCAAAAGCAACGGCAGCAAAAGCAAAATTGACACATGGGATCTAATTAAACTAAAGAGCTTTTGCACAGCCAAAGAAACTACCATCAGAGTGAACAGGCAACCTACAGAATGGGAAAAAATTTTTGCAACCTACTCATCTGACAAAGGGCTAATATCCAGAATCTACCAAGAACTCAAACAAATATACAAGAAAAAAGCAAACAACCCCATCAAAAAGTGGGGAAAGGATATGAACAGACATTTCTCAAAAGAAGACATCCATACAGCCAACAGACACATGAAAAAATGCTCATCATCACTCGCCATCAGAGAAATGCAAATCAAAACCACAATGAGATACCATCTCACACCAGTTAGAATGGCAATCATTAAGAAGTCAGGAAACAACAGGTGTTGGAGAGGATGTGGAGAAATAGGAACACTTTTACACTGTTGGTGGGATTGTAAACTAGTTCAACCATTATGGAAAACAGTATGGCGATTCCTCAAGGATCTAGAACTAGATGTACCATATGACCCAGCCATCCCACTACTGGGTATATACCCAAAGGATTATAAATTACTCTACTACAAAGACACATGCACACGTTTGTTTATTGCGGCACTATTCACAATAGCAAAGACTTGGAATCAACCCAAATGTCCATCTGTGACAGACTGGATTAAGAAAATGTGGCACATATACACCATGGAGTACTATGCAGCCATCAAAAAGGATGAGTTTGCGTCCTTTGTAGGGACATGGATGCAGCTGGAAACCATCATTCTTAGCAAACTATCACAAGAAGAGAAACCAAACACCGCATGTTCTCACTCATAGGTGGGAACTGAACAATGAGATCACTTGGACTCGGGAAGGGGAACATCACACACTGGGGCCTATCATGGGGAGGGGGGAGGAGGGAGGGATTGCATTGGGGAGTTATACATGATATAAACGTCATGCACATGTACCCTAGAACTAAAGTATAATTAAAAAAAAAAAAAAAAAAAGGAGAATGAGCTATTAATTTTCTACTTTAAGTCAGATATGAGTGCTATAAATTTAAGGGTCACCACTAAAAGAACAGAAATCAAATATAACTTGCAAGTGGTCAAGGTTAAAAAATAAGAATCACATACTACATATAACAACTTGAAATTAATCTAAATGTATAGCTTTAAATTGTGTATTAAAAAAGTAAGATTAAGCTTCCTGGGTTAAGCATTCAACTCAAAAAGTTGGAAAAACAATATATTTACAAAAGTGGAAAGAAGGATTAAGAAAATAATTGAAATGGAAACTTTGAGAGTATTATCTAAAGCAAAAATATGATTCTTTGAACAGACCAATAAAATACAAAATCTCCGAAAAGATTAGGTAAGAAAAATACACAATATTAGAAATTTAAAAATACAGTATCAGCATTGTACAGATACAGCAGAGAACAAAAACCTATATATACTTTTGCATATATAGCTATCCTTAAACGCTCACATAACTCTTACACCTCTATACTATTAAACTGGAAACACTAGAAGTGACACTTCTAGAATACTATAATTATTAGAATTGACAAAAGAAAAAAATAGAAAACTTAAAAATACCTATAACCATTAAAGAAATGCTATCAGTGGTTAAAAATCTATCCACTAAAAAGCACCAGGTCCAGAAGTTTTAAAGACAAGTTCTATCAAACCTTTAAGAACCCAATACCGATTGTTTGAGATGTAAAAATGATTAAAACACCCCAACTTAATTTATCAAATATAATTTTATCATAAAACTATGTGAGGATGGCTAGAAAAATTATAAAATAATCCAATAATGAATGTATGTGTCTAAAAGTCTTAAACAAAGGATAGAAAACTCAATCTAACAATGTATAAAAATACCATATTTGATGACCAACAGAGGCTATGGTCAAGAATGGAAGGAAGTTTAAATATGAGAATATCTGTAATGTTATCCATGACATTAACAGACTAAAATCAAAAACATATGATCAACTGGACAGATGCAGAAAAAAAGCATTCAATGAAATTCAACACCTATGAATGATAACAAGCTTTAGCAAACTAGAAAAGTAAGCACTTTAATCTATGACTAAGTTATATTTTTAGATCCTGTATCAGTCAAGGTGGGTGATACCAAAGTAATAAATAACTCCCAAATTTCGGAAACTTAACATGTAAAAGATGATGTCTTCTTCACACTACATGTTCCATGGAGCAGCGGGAGGTTCTGCTTATTCTGGTAACTCAGGGACTTAGGCTGATACATTCTTCCATAATCAGCAGAGCATTGAGATGGGAATAGGGACATTTCTAAAGCATCTTCCTAAAGTGACATATGTCAACTATACTCATCTTCACTGGCTAAAGCAACTCCTTCACCATATTTCCTTGTCAACCATGACAAAAATTTCTGTAGTTTGTAAGCTACTTCAGTTTATGATATTTCGTTAAAGCAGCCCAAATGGATTAAGACAATATTTCTGCACTTTTGGTTGCTCCTAAAGAGAAATATAAATATAGAATATTTAGCCATTATTACTTTTAAATTTTTGTCAACCTCTAGTCTTTTTCCTAAATCACTGTCATTTAAAAATATTTCCCATTTTAGTCTGATTTCTGAGTATTACTTTGCAAATGGAAGCCTGAAGAAAAAACAATAATTTGCCAAGAGACCATTAATATCCATGGTTCCAAATGTTATGATGATGTCTTTTGCCAGGAGTTCATTTCTAAAATATTTACATTCTGTGCTTTTTTAAAAACCATTTTTCCAGGTTAGATAACACAAGATAAAATTAGTGCATTGTATTTAAACAATACTAAATGTAAAATTAATGATAACTGGCAGAAATAATGAAAAATCATGAGTAAAAGTCAATATTTTAGTCTTTGCATCACTGAAATCAATCAAAATCTGAAATTTCCACTGTGCCTTTTTTTCTTTTAGAGATTTACTCTTACTGTTACTAAAATTAGGAGTAGTCGAAAAATCCAGATGATGATATATAAGACAGACAGAATCTAGGTCATTCTATCATTGGCTCTAGATCTGCAACACTCATAGCAGACGTTCTTATGTAAAGAAAGCAAATATACAGAATTAAGATAGCAAGGAAGCCAATGTACTTAGTAAGAACATGCCGTTTTTAGAATTTTTGCTAATGATGATTACATTTTAAAGTCTTCCTAGAGTTTCACTAGATACAGCATTACTCATTTCCTGTCTTTAAGAAGTATTCAATATCACTGAGGTATGCAAAGAGGACACTATAAGTAGTTCATGACCAAAGATTTCAAGATTCATTCATAAACTTTTTTAGATATTCCACTCTACCTAAGGAAGATAAAATTTTGTAATACAAATGTATTCCAAACAAATCTATAAAAGTGAACTTATGAATAAAAAAGTTAAGTTAGTTGTATACTGCTTTTGATAAAATAAACCAAGGCTCAGTTTATACTTCACAAGCAGATGATTATTTTTCAACATTGGAAGTAAATTAATTTCCATAGTCTACGTGAAAAAATTTAAATGACAGTAAGATATTCTGACCAAGAAAATTTATTACAAAATTAATGCTTACCATATATGGCTTCATTTGGATGAGAGCAAGAAATGAGCCATTTATTGATTTATTATTAGCAAAGCACAAGACAAGGCGTGAGCTATAGTAGAAACAGAAAAAATCATGACCTCTGAGAAAGGTGGTAGTCAAGAGTTTCAAAAGAGTCAAGAGTTAATCCTGTGGATAAAGTATAAAAATTATAGTAAATGAAAGTAATTTGTATCAAGAGAAACTCCCAATGAAATTAAATGCCTAAGAGGTGCCTGCAATGTACTGATGAATAGCATGTAATTAAGACAAGAGCACATTTTGTGCTCTCACATGCCCTGGAAACACTCTGAACTGCAGTCCTGATCGGCCCTCAGAGAGGTCCTGTGATGAAGAAATCAACAACTCCAAAGAGACAGAAATACTGGCATAGTAAATTAAAGTAGAAATGCCTTCAAACAATGTCTAGCCTCTGCTACTAAAGCTACTAGCCTCTGCTATGAAGATGTAAAATACAGCTGGAATTCTTTGGTCATTTATTCTTCTTCCCAAGAATAACTAATGAGTTGTAGCTAGTTTTGTATGCGTGTATAAAAAATGTCCGGTTTTTGTCTTGTTGCTAGAAAAAAGACACTGCATCTACTGCTGCTGAGGAGTTCTTTGAAATACCTGAAGTACTGCACAGAGTAAACAGGAGCTTTTCCAGCTCCTAGAACGCTCTTTATATGGCTTGCTCCTCATCCTTTGAGTTTCAGTTCAAATGTCACTTTCTTGGAGGTACTTATCCCGACCATTTTTCCTAAAGTAGATCTTTCTGTGTACTTTCTTATTGCGGGTTGAGCATCCCAAATCCAACGATCAGAATTCTGAAATGCTCTAAAATCTGAAACTTTTTGAACGCCAACATGATGCTCAAAGGAAATGCTCACTGGAGCATTTTGAATTTCAGATTTTCAGATTCAGGATGCTCAGCTGGTGTGTGTGTGTGTGTGTGTGTGTGTGTGTGTGTGTGTGTGTAATGCAAATATTCCAAAATCTAAAAAAGTCTAAACCATGCAACATCTTTGGTACCAAGCATTTCAAATAGGGATACTCAACCTATGCTCTGTGCACTTACTTCTTAACACTCACTTTGTTATTTTTTCTAAGAAACCTGCTTTTCTTTCCTGGCTCCATACCAGAATGCAAACTTCATGAAGACAAGAGATTTTATCTGCCTTGATAACTGAAAATATTCTCAGCAACTTCAGTTGGCACATAGTGGGCTCTAATAAATATCTGTCAAATGAATGAATTTGCCAAATATAAAGAAAACATTAAAAATATGTTTTCTATGTACACAATCATGAACACATGAATGAATGAATATGTCAGAGGAAAGCATTTATGATATTTTCTTTACCTTGAGGTCTACATGGTATAAATTCCAATTGTGGTTCACATCCTTAACAATTTGTAGTTGAACCAAATACTCATCAGTAACCATCTTCAACCAGATTTCTTCAGCTGTGACCTCTGACAGAGGCTCAGTAACAAACTGCTTACCTCCTCCCTAGGAAACTAACGATGTCCTCTAAAGGCTACATATGAAATTAGCATGTTCAATAAATATTCACTGAACATTAAATATTCTTGAATGTTTGAAGCTCATTATGAATGAATCACACTCCCCCCAAATAATATCCTTGACTTAGATTACCTTCATGGTCTATATTTGCTTAAAATATATCCCTTAAAACATCAGTTCCCAACCTTTTGAGCACCAGAGACTGGTTTTGTGGAAGACAATTTTTCCATGAACAGGGCGAGGGGAAGGTATGGTAGTGCAAGGAGGAGATGGTTTCAGGATGAAACTGTTCTACCTCGGATCTCAAGTCATTAGATTCTCATAAGGAGGGCACAACCTAGATCCCTCACATGCGCAGTTCACAATTGGGTCTGCACTCCTATGAGAATCTAATACCACTGCTGATCTGACAGGAGGTGGAGCTCAGGCGGTAATCCTCTAGCCCCTGTTCACCTCCTGCTGTGTGGCCCGTTCTTAACAGGCCACCTACAGGTACCGGTCTGTGGTCCAGGGCTCAGGAACCCTGCCTTAAAAGTAAACTAGGTTTTAGAACAATTATTCTAGATAAGTCAGAAAAATATGGAAATTTCAAGTAGGTTCAAAATGTTACTGACTTAGCAACATTATTCCTGCTGCTAAACACACAGTAAGCAAACTATTGTTACTAAGTTCTACAGTATTAAGTATTTTGTTTGTATAATGCTTGTGGCAACCCTATGAAATGGGTTAGCATTGTTATCCTCATTTTACCAATAAGAAACCTGGGGCACAAGAGGTTAAATGACATGCCTATAGTCTCAGCCAGCAAATGGTAAAGCTGAAATTCAAACCCAGGCAGTCTGATTCCAGGTTGTGTGCTATTAATCATCAATTTACCCAGTGCTATTCTAAGATGCCTGCCTGCAAATGTATTGTTACCAGTACATGACCAGGTTAAGCACAAAAATTTAGATTGTTCAGAAACTTATATACCAATTTGACATTGCTGTAACATCCAAGTATGTGATCACTGGGCTCATGTCATTGGGCAGGGTGATTGGGGTTGTCAAAGGCCTATGGTGAGTGGCATATGACCCTAACTATGTACTGGCACTATGTACAGTCAGTTGAATGACATATTGCTCAGAAAAATAAGAAATTAAAATGAAAGAAAAAAACCTCACCTGGTTCTTCAAATGGTTTGAGGAGTCCTAGTCTACACTAATCTCATTTGAATTGTCAGAAGATCTTCATATCTCGGGGGAAAAGAATGCTGGAGTGTCACATTTTGCCTGCCTCCATCAGACAACAAATACAAAAATAATTTTGAAATTTGTTCCAAATTTACATTTATAAATTTAGTACATATTTTAATGAAGACATTATATAAAAACATTTGACTATGTAATACATAAATAATTTGTTGCTCTTACTGCATGAAAATATAATGCTTAGTCATGTAAGGTATGTAAAAAATATCTACATAAATATCCATCCAGAACTGGAAATTTTCAGTTTTATCCAAAAAAAGGGGAAAGCTTATTTTAAAATAAAAATAGATACATAATTTACATTTTAATTTGTAAAACACCCCTGTCCCTCAAAAACAAATTTCAAGAATCTAACTCCTTGTTTTGGCTTTAAAATGATTTGGAAAGTGATTTAAATCAGATCAGGAGCTACAAAGGAGAAAAACGTGGGGAGTACTTTTCCATTTGAGGAATTCAAACTGTTTCTAAAATAGAATAGTAGTATTGAATATATCCAACATTATGGAGGAAAAAATGAAATAGTCCACATATATTTTCTACATAAATGATGCATATTCCCTCTCTTTTTAATAGAATGCTTCCTAAAATGCAGTACATATTTCTTTTTTTGTAAATGCATTACAAACTTCTTTGTAAAAAGAGCATTCTGCCCATGATTCAGAAAACTTTCAGCAAAGCCTGTAAACTCTGAAGCAGGAAACCAGCACAGTGTGATTGACTGAAATACAAAACGCTGTTTACCCCTAGTTCTGGCCTCTTCTCCAGTTATCTTCATGGTGAATTTATTTTTTTAAAAAATTTCCAACTTTTAAGTTCAGGGTTACATGTGCAGAATGCGTGTTTGTTACATAGGTAAATGTGTGCCATGGTGGTTTGCTGCACAGAACATCCCATCACCTAGGTATTAAGCCCAGCATCCATTAGCTATTCTTCCTGATGTTCTCCCTCCTCCCATTCCCCACCCTCCAACAGGCCCTAGTGTGTGTTGTTCCCTTCCATGTGTCCATGTGTTCTCATCATTCAGCTCCCACTTATAAATGTGAACATGTGGTATTTGGTTTTCTGTTCCTACACTAGTTTGCCGAGGATAATGGCTTCCAGCTACATCCATGTCCCTGGAAAGGACATGATCTTGTTCCTTTTTTACAGCTGCACAGTATTCCATGGTGAATATGTACCATATTTTCTTTATCCAGTCTATCAATGATGGGCATTTGGGTTGATTCCATGTCTTTGTTATTGTGAATAGTGCTGCAATAAGCATACATGTGCACATATGTTTGTGATAGAATGATTTATATTCCTTTGGGTATTTACCCAGTAATGGGATTACTGGGTCAAATGGTATTTCTGCCTCTAGGTCTTTGAGGAATCATGACACTGTCTTCCACAATCGTTGAACTAACTTATAGCCGCTTCATGGTGAATTTCCAAAGAGACACTTTCATCTGCCTCAATCATCCTTTCCCTTTCTTGCCTTTCCATTAAAATAAAAATCTATCTTCCTAGGTAACTATAGAGAGGGAAGAACTACAGAGAAAAGAAACACACATGCACACAAACACATGTATACACTGCAAGCTCAGCACACACTGAGCTTAAATGACTCACAATTCCAAGTCAATGGACTTCGCATTTTCTTAAAGCCTGCAGTGCTCTCATTGCTCACAGGCCTTTTTCTGCCTGCTTCTGAGATTCATTACAGATGGCTAAGGCTGGAAGTATGACGGCTGGATAAGTGGGGCATTACTTGATCTTCTATCATTCTGATAAGAATTCTATGAGGCAGAGAAAAGGCATATGCCGTTATCCTCATTTTTTTTTTTTAATGGGGAAACTGCAGCACACAAAGAAAGTTAAGTAACCTGCCCATGGCACCAAGCTAATTGGTGTTAGAGAATTCAGGTCTTTAAAACTGTGTTCTTCTCCTCACCAGATAACGATAATGCTTTCCCCCTTCCCCCAGTCTTTCCCACACTTGTTATCCAAGTACAATATATATCCAAATTGTATTTTATGCATTTCTAGACACCTCCAATCATCAAATTATAATTTCCTATTATGTTTTATTTGAAATGTTAAATAGCTTTTAAAATGATATCCATAAATCTTTCAAACATGCAATTAGCAGGAAGAGGAGAGAAAGGATGATTGGAAATAAAAAATAAGAACAGTTTCAATGACTTTACTTGGGTAAAGAACCAAAAGATTTAAAAAAACAAAAAGCAAAACCAACAATTCCAGCAGGTGGGGGAAGAGGGTTCTTTGTGACAGTGTTTTGCCTCTTTGCCTCCTTATGCAGTAGGGGGAGCTATGGTACTATTCGTTAAGGTTACAGGAAGACAACAAGTCTGAAAAAATAATACAATTCGCTCCGAGGATATCCATTTTCTTTTGCATTTTCAGATGGTTCTTTACTGTTTTGGAAACATTTTCCCTCCATGTCCTGAGAACCTCAGGCTGCACTACCCATATCCCTTTTTCTCTGGAATGACAGAGGGTTACCACCTTAGCTGTACATCCTTATGATGCCATTTTGACAAAGATATTAGGAGATACAGTTGCACAAAGCAGCCTGCCTTCCTCTGCCCCATCACTCGATAGGTTTCCTCCATAATTTATCAAATCTATTTTTTAGCCCAAAATCAGGACTCTCCTGCAACTGAAAAATTCCCAGAACGACCACTGGCACATGTCTTTACATTTTCAGTTGTAATCCATCAGAAATGATGGTCAATAATCTCTCACTTAAAAAAACACTATTTGTAGAAATTTTAAAAAATTTATTCAAATAATAAGAAATTAAAATGTTTCCAAAAGTAGTCTAAGTAATCAATTTTGAGTAGGAAAAAAAACATTTTTAAGAGTTTATAGGAATCAAAGAAGTTCATCCTTATATAGGGCTGCATCTAACATTACTGTGAAGATTAATTTTTTTGTTTCAACTGAATGGGCTCTTGGGTCCCCAGAGATTTGGTTAAACATTATTTTGAGTATGTTTGTGAAGGTCTTTTTGGCCGAGATTAACATATGAATCATCAGACTGAGTGAAGTAAATTGCCCCCCAAATGTGGTTAGGTCTCATCCAATCAATTGCAGCCCTGAATAGAATAAAATGGTGGAGTAAGGGAGAATTTGCTCTGTCTGTCTTTTGGTTGGAACATAGGTCACTTGCCCTGGGAGTCTTCCAACTTGGACTGGAGCTTATACCATCGACTTTTCCAGTTGTCAGGCCTTCAGACTCAACCTAGAACTATACTATTGGCTCTCCTGACCTTTCAGCTTACCAGTAGGTCATGGGACTTCTCAGCCTCCATGACCACATGAGCCAATTCTGTATAATAAATCTATCTATCTATCTATCTATCTATATCTATCTATCTATCTTTCTTTCTTTTGTTTCTGTTGCTCTGGAGAGCCCAGATTAATATAATTACTAATTTCATGTTAAATTGCTTTGATATAAATGAAGCAAAAAAAAAAGTGTTTACTTACAATATTCCCTTCTAGGTAACAACACCATAATTGGGTTTTCTAGTAAACAACAGGCATAGTTTCCAAACTTATTTATGTAAATAAATCTCACCTGTAATAACCATAATTAGTTTTATATATTGGACTACAAATAGATGCTAACATGGTAGCAAAAGAAAATGAGGATATCACCTCTGTGTCTTCCTGATATCTGGGAAAGCCCACTCTAGGCTTCACGTGACAACCCACATGGCTGTCTTTATCTACTCTACCTACCAGAAAAATATTCAAAACCTTTACAGAAAAAACAGCTGTAATTTACCTTGTTTGTAACTTTTAAGATACAGAAAGATTACAAATAGATGTATAATGTATGACATACACACAACTTCAAATCCACAAACTTCGTTATTTGCTTCCTCTTAGTAAGTTCCTTTACATAGAGAGCCTTTTCAGGTCAGAGTATGTAAACAAATTTACTGACTGCCTACTATATCCTGGGCCAGGGAAACAAAAAGTGTGCTATGTGAACTGTTTATTGCTGATCTACAAAGAAAAAAAGAAGCTAGAGCTGGAATGTAAATTAAATTTATCAATAAGCACACATTTTTTTCCTAGCAAGAATTTTCCAAAGAAGGAAAGAGAGTGCTGATTTATATTGTGGCCCAAGTTCCTTATCTCACTGTAATAGCCACTTTGAGTAGCATTGTTCTAGGTAATTCTAGATGCTTTTGAGACAGCCAGGTGGGAAGGGGTCCCCGGAAAAACTCCAACAGGCCTGCCCACTGGGAACAGTGCACACTGGTGTAGAGCCACAGAGGTTTGCACCTTTTGCAGTGGGGAGGAGCCTGGCCCCTCCTCTTCCTGTGTGGAATCTGGGATTCAAGCTGTGGTGGGAAGCACTCCAGGAGGGACTCTGGCTTTGTGGAGGATTCCTGTTTCCCCTTTTCACCCCAAAAACTCCTGCTTTACTCACCCTTCAAACTTTCTGTGAGCCTAAATTTTCATGTCTGTGGGACAGACAAGGACGCTGTCTTTAGCTGAACTAAAGAAAAGTCCTGCAATACTTTCAGATGTATTATTTTGTTATTTACAATGGCTAACATTTATTTAATTCTATGTGCCCAATACTTGTGCTAACTCATTTAAACCTCATTAAAAAACTTGTAAAATAAGTACTATTATTATCTCTACCCTATAGATAAGAAAAATGGAAGCACAAATTTTAAACACAATAAGTAGTGAGCTGGGATCTGGCAATAGAACATGCTCTTACCACTTCACTATACCGCCTCCTTTGAAATCTGAATCCTCATGACAATTCAGTGAGGAAAACAATGTTGCCATTTAATAGTTGAGAGACAACACCGCTAGATTGTTAGCTTCCCAAAGAGAAAGGCTGTATCTAATTCATTCTGCATATTCTCTCTAGAAGCCTCTAATGATGGCCTCAAGCTCATAAGCATTGTAGAGAAATGCAGAAGTATCATGAAACAAGGACTTCTACTCTCAGGAAGCTCATAACCTCACGTTAGAGATACTACCAAGTACAAAGTGGAAGGGCTGCCCTGCCCTGGGCTTGGAAGAATGAATGCAAGGATCAAAAAATTGTTTTAAGGACTTACCCTAACCTCTAAGCCTTGAAAGTAAACGGGTCTAGTGTTGTAAGATTGGAAATGCCCACATGTCTTATTCTACCATTTGTACACTAATGAGATACAGGAAGAGGGACAAATAAGTAACTCTCGATAGCAACGTACAGACTGTAGGGTCTGTCTTCTGCCTTGGGGAGTGGGTATAGAGGGGTCCAGCAAAGAATTAGATAAATAAGATCCCATAGAACGCAAGGTCAAGATACCATGTAAATTTATCCCTCTCCAAAAGTGGGATTAAGAGCTTCAGAGTCCACAGTTGGTCTTCCATAGAGTTGGCCTCTGTGATTTGAATAAAGTGATCAAAAGCACTAGCCCAAGCTTGAAGTTTATTGTAACCAAAGTCTTTGGACTTCGGTAACTGTGAGGTAGATAGCTGTCTAAGGGCAAGTCCTTCAAGGTCATGGCAGATTCTGCAGAAGTGGTAGAGACTGCAGTGGCAGCAGTGAAATAAGCTCATTAAGTTTAGGAGGAGCCCTCCCAATATGTGTTTTCTGGAGTAGTAAAAGATTAGGAGCAAAGATTCTGAAGTCTCACAGGTCTAGTTTAAATGCCCATTTTGTTCCTTGTAAACTGTATATAACTGTGGAGAATTTAGCTATCCTCTGTAAGCCTAAGTTTACTCATTTGTAAATGGGTGATAATAATATCAAACTCATGGTATTAAACTATATGACACCCAAACAGTACTTAGCATAGAACATGGCATAGACTTAATAAAACAACTGATACTTTACTGAGTCCTTACCATGCGCCAGGAACCCTTTTAAGCTCTCATGCCTATTAACTAATTTATACTTCACTATATTCCTATGAGGCAGCATAGTGGACTACATTATCACAAATAGCCACTGCTCCTATCTTTGTGGGAGGAGGATATAGCTCCACCCTGTGACTCTAGGGTAAGTCATGTGATGGACATTAGGCAGTGGAACTGGGCAGACGTGACTCAACAGAAACTCTAAGAAGCACCCAGAGGTCTCATCACAATACTGACCCTGATGATGACGTGTCCCAGAAACAGGAGCTACTCTTCACTCTGCACCATAGAATGAAAAAGAACAAAGCAGCCTACCTATTGCCCACATGTCATGAGCAAGAAATAAATGTTAGTCATGAAAAACTATGGAGTCTTGTGGATTATTTGGTATTATCACTAAACTCATTTTCTGTGGAACAAATTAAGGCACCCAGAGGTTAAGTCCTTTGTCCAAACTCACACAGCTGGTGGCCAGTTAAACTCCAAACTCCTGTACATTAACCTTTCTTACCATCATCTTCACTGATGAGGACTCAGACACCTAGGGGAAGTTTATTAGCAGACAGACATGAGAGGGAGATCCAGTGATGCTAGAGGAAGAGAAGAAAGCAGATCAGCAGTCCTGGTATTTGAATGTGATAGAGCTCTGCAGATCTGGAAGTATGGTATGGTAAGAGTGGATGTTAGCGTGAACACACAGATTATGGGAGACTTGAACAAGGTCAGTGGAACATATGCTTTATGTGGTGGAAAATTAGAAGCCAGTCTGGGAGGCCAGGCAAGAGGCCATAAGACAAACGGGCAGCCAAATGGCCTTGAAAAACACCGACTAGAGATAGCAGCAAGGAGACCATTCCAGGCTTCAGACAAGGAGCTAAGATAGGGTAGGGACAGTGGCAGTGTCAACAGAGGCCCACTGAGTAACAGGAGACCTTCAGTGACTATCTGAATATAACAAGAGTCACATATCCACTCATGCTTGTTAAACGAAAGGAGTGATGCATAGACAAAGAATCAAGCCTAAAGAATCAAGCCTGGGACAACTAATACAATAATGATGGTATCCAGGCCTGGGAGTTATAGATCTTGCACAATTAAATGGACTCTTGGCCCTCTCATTGGACGAATCACTAGAGCTGACTCAAAAAGGGTCTTAATAGATCTTAACAGGACTTCAGGGATTGCACCTGATGGTAGTTGGCAATTGACACACTAGAAAATACAGTTTCAACTCTGAAAATTTAGTACAGAAATACTACATGTGAATTTTCTTCCTTTGCTCTTTTGCAGTATATGCTATTTACTGTTGCCATGAAAATCGTCAGAGCCAAAATGGAGTCACTAAAGTAAAAAAAAAAGAAAGAAAGAAAGAAAAAAAACCAACAGAGCACGGGAAGGCCACAAAGAGAGGGTTCTTATGCTTGTATGCCTCACAATTCACATCCTTCACAGGATGTGAAGAACACCACAGGAGGTTTTGTCCCAGGGACCAGAGTAGAGTGTGTTCCCCTCCACAAACAGGAAGGCCCATTTGGAGAGTTTCTGGAGCAGAAACTTCAAGAGGTACCAACTGAGTTGATATTTAGGTGAATAATACACGAAAAATATCACAGTTTGGAACTCAAATTAAGATCACTGACTAGAAATTCAACCATAAAAAGACATCACCCAGTGAGAAAGTGTAAAAGAAAACTTGATAGGGGAAAAAAAAAGGAAAATGGATTTAAATTAAATGATGAAAAATAAGAATTAACCTATTAATTCCAAGAAGCTTAAAAAAATTTAAATGTTACTAAAATAAGGTGCATATTGGAATTAAAGCAATAAGAGTTAGTAAAGAGAGCAAATTCAAAGAGCTGAAGCCTGCCAAAGGGAAAGAGACCTAAGAGATTTAAATCAATGGTAAAATAACACACATTGTAAATTATAATTTATGTACTTAATTTCTATACTTAATCCTTGAAGATTCTTTGATACTACTATAAAAATATGAGGCCTGATAGACTGCCTCTATAGGACTATATAGATCACCAAGAAGGCATACCACTAGAGGAATGGGGGTGGTAATCTTATGCTTAGGAGTTTGGCCTTTGAAACAGACAGACTCTTTTTCCTTTCCCCCCTCCCCCTCCCCTTTCCCTTCCTCCTTCCCCTCCCCTTCCCCTTCTCCCTTCCCTTCCCTCCCCTCCCCTCCCCCCCTTCTCCCTTCTCCCTTCCCTTCCCTTCTCCTCTCTTTTTTTTTTTTGATGGAGTTTTGCTCTTATTGCCCAGGCTGGAGTGCAATGGCTCAATCTCAGCTCACTCCAACCTCTGCCTCCCAGGTTCAAGTGATTCTCCTGCCTCAGCCTCCTGAATAGCTGGGATTACAGGCATGTGCCACCACGTCTGGCTAATTTTGTATTTTTAGTAGAGATGGGGTTTCTCCATGTTGGTCAGGCTGGTCTCGAACTCCCGACCTCAGGTGATCCGCCTGCCTTGGCCTCCCAAAGTGCTGGGATTACAGGTGTGAGCCACTGCGCCCAGCCCAGACAGCTGTTTTCTAATCTGGCAAAAGCAGGGAATTAGCCAGGCAACAGACTGATTAGGGTGGCCTCAGGGAAGAGAGGGAAATACTTGATGTTACTACAGTAATCAGGGGGTTTCCTGGGCTCTCTGCCAATTGGTGTGGCTTCAGGGGAAGGATAAAAAGGTGACATGAGGTAAAGAAGATATTCCAAAACTGAGACATTCTAAGTTGAAAAAGTGAACTATTAAACAAAAATGTAAGTAACTTTTGGCATTCTTTAATATCTGGTATCTACTAAAATGCCGTGTGATTGGCCACCATCTTAATCGTTTACCTAAGAGGCAAGATCGTGAAGTTAAAAAGTCCATGGATTGTCAGAGCCTGACAGAACTGAGTTGGGGGTCCCAGCTCTGTTAACCCACTGACAAGCCTTCACAACGTTACTCACAGAGCCTCAGTTTCCTCATCTACAAAATAGAACCACGGGGAATAAATACCTCTTACTCCCAGTAGTTGAGAATATACTAAGATAAGTGTCTGGCACACACCCATGCTGAATAATTAGCTTCCTTCCTAAGGGATACATGATCCCACCTTAAGGAACATATCTCCAATTTCTAAACAAAAATCATTTGGAAAAACTGATGCTTCTAAATGGCATAAGCAAAATGGCTTTATGCAAGCAAAGCCAGTAGAAGTATTTTTAAATGTGAAAACATCTACAAAACATCTATTCAGTAACTTACATATTAAGAACTATCACTGATGATACTACCGTTTTGATTTTTTTTTTTTTTTTTTGAGACGGAGTCTCGCTCTGTCACCCAGGCTGGAGTGCTGTGGCCGGATCTCAGCTCACTGCAAGCTCCGCCTCCCGGGTTCACGCCATTCTCCTGCCTCAGCCTCCCGGGTAGCTGGGACTACAGGTGCCGCCACCTCACCCGGCTAGTTTTTTGTAGTTTTTAGTAGAGACGGGGTTTCACCGTGTTAGCCAGGATACCATTTTGATTTTTAAAACTATCCATGTAGGCCAGGCGCGGTGGCTCAAGCCTGTAATCCCAGCACTTTGGGAGGCCGAGACGGGCGGATCACGAGGTCAGGAGATTGAGACCATCCCGGCTAACACGGTGAAACCCCGTCTCTACTAAAAAAAAATACAAAAAACTAGCCGGGCGAGGTGGCGGGCGCCTGTAGTCCCAGCTACTCCAGAGGCTGAGGCAGGAGAATGGCGTGAATCCGGGAGGCGGAGCTCGCAGTGAGCTGAGATCCGGCCACTGCACTCCAGCCCGGGCGACAGGGCGAGACTCCGTCTCAAAAAAAAAAAAAAAAAAAAAAAAAACTATCCATGTATACCCTGGTCATCATAACAAAAAGAAAATACAAGTTACTCACAAATTAGCATTGCAGAAAGTGCTAAATCTTATGTTCTATTATTCTTTCTCTCAACCACAAATCTGATCTGATATGCCTGGTGTTATTGCCAAGTGCAGCAAAGGATGCCAAATCAGTGTTCTCAGGCTTATCAATGAGGATTGGTTCTATTTTTCTCCAACTTTCTTCCTCATTCAAGGAGATGTTATTTTAAGTATATATGAAAAAGAGAGCATTTGTGACCTTCTTTTAACAAGAACTAGTATTTGTCTAGCTTAAAAAGCACTTCTTATCATCAAACTTATCCTCACATTAAGGAGGTATTTTCATTTTTTCCTTTTATATCTAAAGAAACTGAGGCTCCCAGAAAATGAAGTCACTTGCCCAAGGTCTTTGTTAGTGACAGAGCTATAATGCATCCAAGATTTCTGACTGAATATCCAATGTTCTTCCCTAAAGTTATATGATGAATATAAAAGACTTATTTTATAAGCATTTCAAGAGTTACCAGAGGGGGAGAAATATACTGATTAATCACACTAAAAATGCAGCACCGAAGGGATGAAAAATTTGAAAGGCTTTAAAAATTATGAAATAGTGTAGATTCCACTCTCAGTCATCCAAAGGCAGATATTTGTTTTATACATTGTAACAACCTAGTTTCTTATTTATCTCTATTTTTTTTTTTTTAACAAGAGAACAGATAGAATGGGTGGATGGAGGGAATGAACTTTTGCCGCACGTCTATTAACCAGAAGCAACTTATTGGTGGTTGTAGGTGTTATGTAGCCTAATCTAAGAGATTCAGACACAGACTTAATATCTGACAAGTCAGATGTGCTTCAGAATAGCAAGTTACAGGCCGCTTTTAGGTGTGCTTTAGAAGAGCAAACTAAAGACTGCTTTTATAGTTGGATTATATTTATAGTACTATTCGTTACCTTTCTAAACCCAAAGTCAGATGTATGCCAAAACAATCCATAGGTATCCCAATAAAAGATCCAAGTTAAGAATATCAGAGATATAGGGTGCTTATATAAGTCTATACACAAACAGATGAAATATCAATTTACTAGGACAAAAGTCTAAAGACATCTGTTATCTGTTTTCCAGACATGACATGAAAATGGAACAACTGATGTAATTGCCTAAGTGACAGACTATGCCTGATAGTGGTAAAAATTGATCAATCCTGACTTTGCCACACTACAGCATTCCAGGAGAAGTTTGAAACTAACTTGCCGGAAGAAAGTAGAGGAACCTATAATGAAAACAACACACAGTACATACAAAAGGATGAAGATTTTCTAATTTCACTTTAATTTCCCCCAATTACTAAGGGCTCTTTTCAGACTTGCTTTTGTTTAAACTAAGTGCAGAAAGAGCTCTCCTAACAGACCCACTGGATTAATGGACACTCTTCTCTTTGTGAAACATACCTACTTTTGGTGCCCTTGGCTGTTCTCACCTCATAAATGTCTTGATAAAGTTACAGGATAGAGCTTTTACTGTAAATACTTTCAAATAGGGCAAACCTATGAATGAGGCCCTGATTTTTAGGACAAGGGGGTCAAACTACAAAGAGAAAGAACATAAACTCCATGAGAGCAGGGATCTTCATCTGTTTTGCTCACTGATGTATGTTAACAACCTGGATCAGTTCCTGATGTATAGCAGGTGCTCAGTAAATATCTGGTAAACAAGCAAAAGTCTGTAGTACCCAACCTGCATCTGAGGCACAGGAAGAAGGCTCTTCCTGCTTCCTGGAGGAAGCAAGAGACATATTTTTCAACCATAATCAAATGAGAATGAAAGTGTTTTATAAAATATAAAGTGACATACTAATTTAAGGAGTTATTACTATTATTAACATTAATTATTATGGTAAGATTTGTAATGCCCTCTAGCTTCTAGAGAGAAGGCTACTATAATGGAAAATGTTCCAGAGTCTCCAAGGAACCTCTGGCTTCGCACAGATTATCAATTAGAGGCCCACGTTCCAAATCTGCCTCTTGGATTTGGCCAAGTTATTATCTTTTAAAAAAATTACTTATCAACATCGAAAAATTAGAAAATATCATTAAAATTTTTAAATTTCTTGATTCTCTTGAGAAATCTGAAGATTTGGTAAATATGATCTGCTTTTTTACTTGGTAACAGCTGTGGCTGCACAGAGGCCCCCACCTCTTTAACCAGGGTACAAATTTTCCACTGCATAATCCCCACAGCTCTGTTTTGTTCATTTCCAATATCTGCCTAGTCCTCTGTAAACTTGTGATTTGAGCGTCCCCACATTAGTGGATACCAACCACAGAACGCTGTCTCCAACATCTTGTTCCAGGTCAGAGAATGTGCCTTATAACAATGAGATTCTTAAGTACCTATGTAACTAATCCCCTTTGGCTATAATGGTAGAATGGCTCTGATTTTTATCCCTCACTGTATTCATACATTTTGTCCTGTAATTTTGTAATGCCTTCTCCTTGGGCATGGTATTATTTCCTATTTTTTAACTTGGGGTATGGCCATGAACTTGCTTTGACCAACAGAATGAGGCAGAAGGGATGGTACGCCAGTTCTAAGTCCAGATCTCAAGAGACCTTGTGTGTTTTTGTTAATCCAGTTGTGTCTCTACCAATGCCATGGGAAGGGCCTTGGTGGCTTCTGTTTCCCTTGGCCTCAGCCCTAGAATGAAAACATGTGGAGCAGACCTTACCCCAAACCTCAGTGAGGAAGCAAGTCCAGCCACATGCATGGTTCAAGCCTATTTGCCTGGCCAGGCCTAGTAACTCCAACTTGCCCACAGATAAATGAGAAATAATACATAATACTTTTAAGCCACTGACTCTTGGAGTAGTTTGTTATGCAGGAAAAGCTAGCTGATACAGACAAGTTTCAGACAAAGTCACCTTACATAACACTATGTTCTGTGGTAAACACTACTCTCAGACATTATAATATACTTAAAGTGTACCATGGGTAAATTTTTCTGTCATATAATTTTTATATGAATTAAGCTTTCTGCTTATATTCATTTTATATCACTTTAGATAAACTAAAATGATGTGAATACTGGTAACATCTTGCTTAATATCCCACCCATATTTCTAGACAGACAATAACTGTTATAGAACTATCATTAGCTCTTATTGTCGTAAAAGTTTCAACATATTAATGTAATTAAATGTCTTCATCATCTGTTTCTTAATCTTCTTTGGTGGTCAACAGAGACTACATTATTTGTGAACTAATCAAATTTAAGTATTGATTACTTTCATTTCTAGATGAGGCTGAAAAGATAATATGAAGTAGTAAATCCTCATTTACAAAATATCCTAGATAAATAGAATTAGATGAAAACAAATGTGGTTTTCAGTGACTCAAATCTCTCATTTATTTAGGAAAGCTAAAACTAACACCTTATCATAATTTGGGCATACAGAGGAAGCAGGTAAATAATTCACAAGATGGAGTTACTTCTCAATGAAAAGTATTTTTTAAAATCCCTACATTTATATGTATTTTTATAAATATGTAATATACTGTGTGTATGTATATATACACACATTTACAGATGGAAGGAAGGATGGATGGATGGACGGGGAGGAGGGGAGAATAGGTTAGAATGCAGACAGTGGCAAAAGACTGCTACTGTCATCCTAGCAACCAGAATAAGCCAAGAAAACTATAAAATCATAACATTGAAAATCTATCCGAAGGAGATGGGTGGAAGATGGTGGCCAGGAGGCAGGGCTAATGTGCACCTCCCACTTGGAGAGACTGAACAATGTGTGGAGACTCACACCATGAACTTTTGTTCCAAGTACCACTGCAGGAATCTACCAGGAAAACTGGAAGAATTCACAGATTCTTTGAAGGAAGCAGCATGCTGCTGCAAATTCTGTGAGACAAGCAAAAAACTGTGAGTTCCCAAAGTGTGAGCTGGGGAATCCTGCCTCTGAACACACATTCCCACTGGGGAATCTGAAAATCCAGATTATGGGAGAAGGACTTAACCTTACCTAGAGCTAGAACAGATCTGGGGAGCTGAACGAAATATAAAAGTAGAACTAGCGGCAGGAAGAGCCTTGTAGGCACTCCTATTCTCCAGCTTGAGCCCAGGGAAGCCATCCCTGACAATGTCTCACAGAGGGCCTAGGGGAAGGCAGCCAGCAGAATTAGGGGTCACAAGATGAAAGAAGCTTCCAACTAAATTCTGTAATAGTTTCAACTGGGCACAAACTTTCTTGATCAGAATCTGGGTGGGAAGCAAATGGGAACTATTACAGATGCAAATCCAGGAGCCGCTGACATTGTAGTCTGACAGGGAGGGTCAAGGCCTGAAAGCCTTGCTTGCTTTCTCAGTACGGAAGCTTATGGCCTGGGGCAGGTCTGGGTTCTGTGAGCAGGCTGCCTGGATCTAAACTCAGTGCTGTTAGTGGGGCACTATGAGAGCGAGACTGGCCTCGCCAACTGCGTGGAGCTGGGTGAGGCCTTTCACTACCGGATGTCCCCCACTTCCCTGGGAAACCATACTGCACAGCAGAGGTAACCATACTTCCCTCTGGAACAAAACCCCATTGGCCTGAGAACCACCCCACACTCCCCAACAGTGGCTGTGGCAAGTCTCACCCAAGGAGAGTCTGAGCTCATACTCACCTAATCCTGCCCCCATCTGAAGGTACTCCTCTACTCACTCTGGTAGTCGAACACAAAAGACATAAACTCTTGGGAGCTTTGTGGCTCTGCCCATCACCTAAGAAACCAGAATACTTCCCCTGGCCAACTTAGAGTAAGCTTAGATCTCCCTTCTACTACTGCAGCTGGCGCTCTCTTGAAAGCGCCACCTCCTGGCTGGAGGCCAACCAACTCAAGCCATTGCAGCAACTCATGATGACAGAATAATCTGGCTCCCAGTGAGGAGAAAACAACAGCTATGGCTAACCAGAGGGTCTGAGTGTGCCCACGTGACAACTTCACTGCAAGCATAACCAGGATTTGAGAAAACCAGCACACTAAACATATCTACAACTAAGGACTCTCACAGAGTCTATATCACTGCCCTATTCCCTCCACCAGAGCAGGTGCTAGTATCATGGCTGGGAGACCTGAAGACAGATCATATCACAGGACTCTTTGCAGACATTCCCCAGCAGCAGGCTGGAGCCTGGTAGCCCTGCTGGGTGGCTAGACCCAGAAGGGCAATAACAATCACTGAAGCTCAGCTCTCAGGAAGCCCCATCCCTAGGGGAAGGGAGAGAGCACCCTATCAAGGAAAAATCCTATGGGACAAAAAAATCTGAACAGCAGGCCTTGGGTTTCGGATCTTTCCACTGGTGGGTAGTTTCTCATAGCAGAGAAACAATTGTAATGCTGGGTGCAATAGGGAAAGTCTGTACCTATATCCCAACAGACAGGCAGCCTCTGTGATCATGAAAGGCGTTAGAGAAAGGATCCTTGTTCCCCCCAACACTCCATTGCAGACACAGCTGGGGCTTCCCCCACAGAAACACTGGATGCACTTATAGACAGCCTTTCTGGAAAAATCCAGGGTGAGTGCAGCCCCACAGAAGAAGCACACCCCAGATTCAGGCCGACATGAGAGGCAGGGTCACAATTCCTCCCTACCTGGAACATCAACATTCCTACAGATGAAAAGAGATGCCTGTCTGATGCAAATAGCTAAAACACTAGGAGAGGAGCAAGGCTGTGAGGTGAACAGCTTTCCTGGTGACCTGGCATGGGAGCTCTGGTAGTTCCTACTCTTAACCCTGATAAAACCTCAGCACATCTAATTAAGAGCTTCGCCGGGCGCGGTGGCTCAAGCCTGTAATCCCAGCACTTTGGGAGGCCGAGACGGGCGGATCACGAGGTCAGGAGATCGAGACCATCCTGGCTAACACGGTGAAACCCCGTCTCTACTAAAAATACAAAAAACTAGCCGGGCGAGGTGGCGGGCGCCTGTAGTCCCAGCTACTCCAGAGGCTGAGGCAGGAGAATGGCGTAAAACCCGGGAGGCGGAGCTTGCAGTGAGCTGAGATCCGGCCACTGCATTCCAGCCCGGGCGAAAGAGCAAGACAGCAAGACTCTGTCTCAAAAAAAAAAAAAAAAAAAGAGCTTCCCCAGCCACACTCATCAAGGCTGGGACCTCAGCCCACCATTGAGTGTTACATCTACCCACCTGCCTTTGCCACAGCTGGTGCCTACCCAGGAATACCTTCCCTACTGGCTTGAAGCCTGAGTCATCAACTCAGTTTAAAAATGAAAAAAAAAACACACAAAAAAACTGAGAAAACAGTAAATAAATAAAGTGTACACCATGAGAGAACAAGATAATCTTCAAGAGATCCCTGCCATTATAACTCCACAGGAGACAGGGAACCACCCACACACCAAGAATAGAACTACTACCATTCACCAGCATTGGGGAAAGCCAGTACACAAAGACTCTCTATAACTAAGGATCTCATACAAAATCTTCACTCCTACAAGCACCAAGAATCATATTAGGCTAAAATAAACATCAAAGTCTGGTCCTTAGGAGAGGAAAAAAGAAATTTAAATTTAAAAAACCACAGTCCAATCGAAAACAAATTCAAGAACAATTTTAAGAAATAGTCTATCCAAATGAGAAGCAACCAGAAAAATAATTGTGGTAATATGACCAAACAGGGTCCTATAATATTCCAAAAAGATCACATTAGCTCCCCAGCAATGGATCCAAGTAGAAATCACTGAATTGCCAGATAAAAAATTCAGAAGGTTGATTATTAAGCTATTCAAGGAGATACCAGAGAAAGGTAAAAACCAACTTAAATAAATTAAAAAAAACATACAGGATATGAACGAAAAACTTTCCAGAGGAATAAATATAAAGAAAAAATAATCACAACTTCTGGAATGAAAGACACATTAAGGGAAATACAAAATGCAGTGCAAGTCTCAACAACAGACTAGAACAAGGAGAAGAAATTTGGGATTGGCCGGGCGCGGTGGCTCAAGCCTGTAATCCCAGCACTTTGGGAGGCCGAGACGGGCGGATCACGAGGTCAGGAGATCGAGACCATCCTGGCTAACACGGTGAAACCCCGTCTCTACTAAAAATACAAAAACTAGCCGGGCGAGATGGCGGGCGCCTGTAGTCCCAGCTACTCGGGAGGCTGAGGCAGGAGAATGGCGTAAACCTGGGAGGCGGAGCCTGCAGTGAGCTGAGATCCGGCCACTGCACTCCAGTCCGGGCAACAGAGCGAGACTCCGCCTCAAAAAAAAAAAAAAAAAAAAAAGAAATTTGGGATTATGTTAAACAGCCAAACAGAAGAACAATTGGTATTCCTGAGGAAGAAGAGAAATATACACATTTGGAAAATTTATTTGAGTGAATCATTGAGGAAGGCTTCCCTGGCCTTGTTAGAGACCTAGAATTCCAAATAAAAGAAGCTCAAAGAATTCTGGGGAAATTCATTGCACAAAGATCATCACCTAGGCACATGGTCATCAGGACATCTAAAGTCAAGACAAAGGAAAGAGTCTTAAGAGCTGTGAGACAAAAGCATCAGGTAACCTATAAAGGAAAACCTATAAAGTTTCTAGCAGAAACTTTACAAGCCAGAAAGGATTGGGGTCTTATCTTTAGACTCCTTAAACAAAATAACAGTCAGCCGAGAACTTTGTATCCAGTGAAACTAAGCTTCATAAGTGAAGGGGAGAATAAATCTTTTTCAGATTAACAAATGCTGAGAGAATTCACCACTACCAACACAGTACTACAAGAAATCCTGAAAGGAGTTCTAAAACTTGAAACAAAACCCTGAAATACACCAAAATAGAACCTCCTTAAAGCATAAATCTCACAGGGCCTAGAAAGCAATAACAATGAAAAAAACCAAGGTATTTAGGTGACAACTAACATGATGAATAGAATAGTACCTCACATCTGAATACTAACATTGAATGTAACTTGCCTAAATCCTCCACTTAAAAGATGCAGAATGGCAGAATGAATACAAATCCACCCACCAAGTATCTGCTGTCTTCAAGAGACTCACCTAACACATAAGGACTGACATAAACTTTGGGTAAAGGGGTGGAAAGAGATATTCCATGTAAATGGAAACCAAAAGCAAGCAGGAGTAGCTATTCTTTTTTTTTTTTTTCTTGAGACGGAGTCTCGCTCTGTCACCCAGGCTGGAGTGCAGTGGCCGGATCTCAGCTCACTGCAAGCTCCGCCTTCCGGGTTTACGCCATTCTCCTGCCTCAGCCTCCCAAGTAGCTGGGACTACAGGCGCCCACCTCCTCGCCCGGCTGGTTTTTTGTATTTTTTAGTAGAGACGGGGTTTCACGGTGTTAGCCAGGATGGTCTCGATCTCCTGACCTCGTGATCTACCGGTCTCGGCCTCCCGAAGTGCTGGGATTACAGGCTTGAGCCACCGTGCCCGGCCGGAGTAGCTATTCTTATATCAGACAAAACAGACTCTAAAGCAACAACAGTAAAAAAAAAAAAAAAAAGGCAATAAGGGACATTACATAATGATAACAGGATTAGTCCAACAGGAAAATATTACAATCCTAAATATATATGCACCTAATACTGAATCTCCCAAATTCATACAACAATTACTGCTAGGCCTAAGAAATAACATAGATGACAACACAGTAATAATGGGGGACTTTAATACTCCACTGACAATACTGGACAGGTCATCAAGACAGAAAGTCAACAAAGAAACAATGAACTAAAACTATACTCTAGAACAAATGGATTTCACAGATATTTACAGAACATTCTACCCAACAAATGTAGGATATACACTCTGCTCATCAGCACATGGAATATTCTCCAAGATAGACCATATAATAGGCCACAAAACAAGTCTCAATACATTTAAGAAAATCGAAATCACTTTAAGTAACCTCTAAGACCACAGTGAAATAAAACTAGAATTTAAACTCCAAAAGGAGCCTCAAAATGATACAAATACATGGAAATTAAATAAGCTGCTATAGGATGATCTTTGGGTCAACAATAAAATCAAGATGGAAATGAAAAAATTCTTTCAACTCGACTATAATAGTGGCACAACTTCTCAAAACCTCTGGGATACAGCAAAAGTGGTCTTAAGAGAAAAGTTCACAGCATTAAATGCCTGCATCAAAAAGTCTGAAAGAGGCCAGGCATGGTGGTTCACCCTGTAATCCCGACACTTTGGAAGGCCGAAGTGGGAGAATCACTTGAGGTCAGGAGTTCAAAACCAGCCTGGTCAACATGGTGAAACCCTGTCTCCACTAAAAATACAAAAATTAGCTGGACACAGTGGTACACACCTGTAGCCCCAGCTACTCGGGAGGCTGAAGCAGGAGAATTGCTTGAACCTGGGAGCTGGAGGTTGCAGTTAGCTGAGACTGCACCACTGCATTCCAGCCTGGGCGACAGAACAAGGCTCCATCTCAAAAAAAAAAAAAAAGTCTGAAAGAGCACAACAGGACAACAGACAATGTATGTCACACCTCAAGGAACTAGAGAAACAAGAACAAATCAAACCCAAACTCAGCAGAAGAAAAGAAATAACAAAGATCAGAGCAGAATTAAATGAAATGGAAACAAAAAAATATGAAAGATAAGTGTCTTTAAAAAGATAAAATTGACAGACCATTAACGAGATTAACCAAGAAAAGAAGACAGAAAATCCAAATAAGCTCAATTAGAAGTAAAAAAGCAGATATTACAACTGATACCACAAAAATACAAAAGATCATTCAAGGCTAATATGAACACCTTCATGTGCACAAACTAGAAAATCTAGAGGATACGGAAAAATTTCTGGAAATATACAACCCTACTAGATTTAATCAGGAAATAATAGAACCTATGAACAGACCAATAACAGGTAGTGAGATTGAAACAGTAATGAAAAAAAATTGCCAACAATAACAAAAAATTCCAGGACCAGATGGATTCACAGCTTAATTCTATCAGACATTTAAAGAAGAACTGGTACCAATCCTACTGAAACTATTCCAAAAGATAGAGAAAGAGGGAATCCTCCCTGAATCATTTTATGAAGCCATTATTACCATAATACCAAAACTAGGAAAGGACATAACAAAAAAAGAAAACTACAGACCAACATCCTTGATGAACACAGATGCAAAAATCTTCAACAAAATACTAGCTAACTGAATCCAAGTATATATAAAAAAAGATCATACATCATGATTAAGTGGGTTTCATCCTAGGAATGCAGGAATGGTTTAACATGCAAGTCAATAAATGTGATACATCATGTAAACAGAAGTAAAAACAAAAATCATACCATCATTTCATGAGACGAAGAAAAACCATTTGATAAAATCCAGCATTACTTTATGACAAAACCCTCAGCAGAACTTGCAGAGAAAGGACATACCTCAAGGTAGTAAAAGCCATCTATGAGAAACCCACAGCCAACATCTGAATGGGAAAAAGTTGAAAGCATTCCCCCTAAGAACCAGAACAAGACAAGGATGCCCACTTTTACCACTTCAATTAAACATAGTACTAGAAGTCCTAATCAGAGCAATTAGACAAGAGAAAAAAATAAAGGGCATCAAAACTGGAAGACAGGAAGTCAAACTGTCACTATTGACTGATGATATGATTATATATCTGGAAAACCCTAAAGACTCATCCAAAAAGCTCCCAGATCGGATACATACATTCAGCAAAGTTTCAAGATACAAAATCAATATATATAAATCAGTAGCACTGCTATATAGCAACAATGACCAAGCTGAGAATCAAATCAATAACTCAATCACTTTTACAGCAGCTGCAAAACAAATATAATACTTAGGAATATACTTAACTAAGGAGGCAAAAGACCTTTATATGGAAAACTACAAAACACTGTTGAAAGAAATCATAGATGACACAAACAAATGAAAACATATATCCCATGTGACCATACTGCCCAAAACAATCTATAGATTCAATGCAATTCCCATCAAAATACCATCATCATTCTTCACAGAACTATAAAATCAATCCTAAAATTCATACGAACCAAAAAAGGGCCTGCATAGCCAAAGCAGGACTAAACAAAAGGGTGTGCCCAAGATGGCCGAACAGGAACAGCTCCAGCCTCCAGCTCTCCAGCTCCCAGTGTGAGTGACACAGAAGATGGGTGATTTCTGCATTTTCAACTGAGGTACCGGGTTCACCTCACTGGGACGTGTCGGACAGTTGGTGCTGGTCAGCGGGTGCAGCCCGACCGGCGAGAGCTGAAGCAGGGCAAGGCATCGCCTCACCTGGGAAGCTCAAGGGGGAAGAGAATTCCTTTTCCTAGTCAAAGGAAATTGAGACACACAACACCTGGAAAATCGGGTAACTCCCACCCCAATACTGCGCTTTACCAAGGGTCTCAGCAAACGGCACACCAGGAGATTAATTACCACACCTGGCATGGAAGGTCCCAGGCCTACGGAGCCTCCCTCATTGCTAGCACAGCAGTCTGAGATCTAACTAAAAGGCGGCAGCAAGGCTGGGGGAGGGGCGCCCGCCATTGCTGAGGCTTAAGTAGGTAAACAAAGCTGCTGGGAAGCTCGAATTGGGTGGAGCCCACCACAGCTCAAGGAGGCCTGCCTGTCTCTGTAGACTCCACCTCTGGGGACAGGGCATAGCTACACAAAAAGCAGCAGAAACCTCGGCAGAGGTAAATGTCCCTGTCTGACAGCTTTGAAGAGAGCAGTGGATCTCCCAGCACAGACGTTGAGATCTGAGAACAGGCAGACTGCCTGCTCAAGTGGGTCCCTGACTCCTGAGTAGCCTAACTGGGAGACATCCCCCACTAGGTGCAGCCTGATACCTCACACCTCACATGGCGGGGTACAACCCTGAGACGAAGCTTCCAGTGCGAGAATCAGACAGCAACACTCCCTGTTCAGCAATATTCTATCCTCTGCAGCCTCCGCTGCTAATACCCAGGCAAACAGGGTCTGGAGTGGACCTCAAGCAAACTCCAACAGACCTGCAGCTGAGGGTCCTGACTGTTAGAAGGAAAACTAACAAACAGAAAGGACACCCAGTCCAAAACCCCATCAGTATGTCACCATCATCAAAGACCAAAGGCAGATAAAACCACAAAGATGAGGAAAAAGCAGGGCAGAAAAGCTGGAAATTCAAAAAATCAGAGTGCATCTCCCTCTCCAAAGGAACACAGCTCATTGTCAGCAATGGAACAAAGCTGTACGGAGAATGACTTTGATGAGTTGAGAGAAGATGGCTTCAGTCGATCAAACTTCTCAGAGCTAAAGGAGGAACTACGTAACCAGCGCAAAGAAACTAAAAACCTTGAAAAAAGATGTGATGAATGGCTAACTAGAATAACCAATGTAGAGAAGTCCTTAAAAGAACTGATAGAGATGAAAACCATAACACCAGAACTACGTGACAAATGCACAAACTTCAGTAACCCACTCGATCAACTGGAAGAAAGAGTATCAGAGATTGAAGATCAAATGAATGAAATGAAGTGAGAAGAGAAGTGTAGAGAAAAAAGAGTAAAAAGAAATGAACAAAGCCTCCAAGAAATATGGGATTATGTGGAAAGACCAAATCTACGTCTGATTGGTGTGCCTGAAAGTGATGGGGAAAATGGAACCAAGATGGAAAACACACTACAGGATATCATCCAAGAGAACTTCCCCAACCTAGTAAGGCAGGCCAACATTCAAATTCAGGAAATATAGAGAACGCCACAAAGATACTCCTCCAGAAGAGCAACTCCAAGACACATAATTGTCAGATTCACCAAAGTAGAAATGAAGGAAAAAATGTTAAGGGCAGCCAGAGAGAAAGGTCAGGTTACCCACAAAGGGAAGCCCATCAGACTAACAGCAGATCTCTCAGCAGAAACTCTACAAGCCAGAAGAGAGTGGGGGCCAATATTCAACATTCTTAAAGAAAAGAATTTTCAACCCAGAATTTCATATCCAGCCAAACTAAGTTTCATAAGTGAAGGATAAGTAAAATCCTTTATAGACAAGCAAATGCTTAGAGATTTTGTCACCACCAGGCCTGCCCTACAAGAGATCCTGAAGGAAGCACTAAACAGGGAAAGGAACAACAGGTACCAGCCATTGCAAAAACATGCCAAAATGTAAAGTTCATTGATGCTAAGAAGAAGCTGCATCAACTAATGAGCAAAATAACCTGCTAATATCATAATGACAGGATCAAGTTCACACATAACAAAATTAACCGTAAATGTAAATGGACTAAATGCTCCAATTAAAAGACACAGACTGGCAAATTGGATAAAGAGTCAAGATCCATCAGTTTGCTGGATTCAGGAGACCCATCTCATATGCAGAGGCACACATACGCTCAAAATAAAGGGATAGAGGAAGATCTACCAAGCAAATGGAAAACAAAAAAAAGCAGGGGTTGCAATCCTAGTCTCTGATAAAACAGACTTTAAACCATCAAAGATCAAAAGAGACAAAGAAGGACATTACATAATGGTAAAGGGATCAATTCATCAGGAAGAGCTAACTATTCTAAATATATAGGCACGCAATACAGGAGTACCCAGACTCATAAAGCATGTCCTTAGAGACTTACAAAGAGACTTAGACTCCCATACAATAATAATGGGAGACTCTAACACCCCACTGTCAACATTAGACAGTTCAATGAGGCAGAAAGTTAACAAGGATATCCAGGAATTGAACTCATCTCTGCACCAAGCGGACCTAATACACATCTACAGAACTCGCCACCCCAAATCAACAGAATATACATTCTTCTCAGCACCACATCGCACTTATTCCAAAATTGACCACATAGTTGGAAGTAAAGCACTCCTCAGCAAAAGTGAAAGAATAGAAATTATAACAAACTGTCTCTCAGACCACAGTGCAATCAAACTAGAACTCAGGACTAAGAAAATCAATCAAAACCGCTCAACTACATGGAAACTGAACAACCTGCTTCTGAATGACTACTGGGTACATAACAAAATGAAGGCAGAAATAAAGATGTTCTTTGAAACCAATGAGAACAAAGATACAACATACCAGAATCTCTGGGACACATTTAAAGCAGTGTGTAGAGGGAAATTTATACCACTAAACGCCCACAAGAGAAAGCAGGAAAGATCTAAAATTGACACCCTAACATCACAATTAAAAGAATTACAGAAGCAAGAGCAAACACATTCAAAGGCTAGAAGAAGGCAAAAAATAACTAAGATCAGAGCAGAACTGAAGGAGATAGAGACACAAAAAACCCTCCAAATCAATGAATCCAGGAGCTAGTTTTTTGAAAAGATCAACAAAATTGACAGACCGCTAGCAAGACTAACAAAGAAGAAAACACAGAAGAATAAAATAGATGCAATAAAAAATGATAAAGGGGATATCACCACCGATCCCACAGAAATACAAACTACCAACACAGAATACTACAAACACCTCTACACAAATAAACTAGAAAACCTAGAAGAAATGGATAATTTCCTGGACACTTACACTCTCCCAAGACTAAACCAGGAAGAAGTTGAATCCCTGAAGAGACCAATAGCAGGCTCTGAAATTGAGGCAATAATTAATAGCCTACCAACCAAAAAAAGTCCAGGACCAGACGGATTCACAGCCGAATTCCACTGGAGGTACAAGGAGGAGCTGGTACCATTCCTTCTGAAACTATTCCAATCAATAGAAAAAGAGGGAATCCTCCCTAATTCATTTTATGAGGCCAACATCATCCTGATACCAAAGCCTGGCAGAGACACAACAAAAAAAGAGAATTTTAGATGAATATCCCTGATGAACATCAACGCAAAAATCCTCAATAAAATATTGGCAAACCGAATCCAGCAGCACATCAAAAAGCTTATCCACCATGATCAAGTGGGCTTCATCCCTGGGATGCAAGGCTGGTTCAACATACGCAAATCAATAAACATAATCCAGCACATAAACAGAACCAAAGACAAAAACCACATGATTATCTCAATAGATGCAGAAAAGGCCTTTGACAAAATTCAACAGCCCTTCATGCTAAAAACTCTCAATAAATTTGGTATTGATGGAACATATCTCAAAATAATCAGAGCTATTTATGACAAACCCACAGCCAATATCATGCTGAATGGACAAAAACTGGAAGCATTCCCTTTGAAAACTGGCACAAGACAACGATGCCCTCTCTCACCACTCCTATTCAACATAGTGTTGGAAGTTCTGGCTAGGGCAATCAGGCAGGAGAAAGAAACAAAGGGTATTCAGTTAGGAAAAGAAGAAGTCAAATTGTCCCTGTTTGCAGATGACATGATTGTATATTTAGAAAACCCCATCATCTCAGCCCAAAATCTCCTTAAGCTGATAAGTAACTTCAGCAAAGTCTCAGGATACAAAATCAATGTGCAAAAATCATGAGCATTCTTATACACCACTAACAGACAAACAGAGAGCCAAATTATGAATGAACTCCCATTCACAATAGCTTCAAAGAGAATAAAACACCTAGGAATCCAACTTACAAGGGATGTAAAGGATCTCTTCAAGGAGAACTACAAACCACTGCTCAGTGAAATCAAAGAGGACACAAACAAATGGAAGAACATACCATGCTCATGGATAGAAATAATCAATATTGTGAAAATGGCCATGCTGCCCAAGGTAATTTATAGATTCAATGCCATCCCCATTAAGCTACCAATGACTTTCTTCACAGAATTGGAAAAAACGGCTTTAAAGTTCATATGGAACCAAAAAAGAGCCCGCATTGCCAAGACAATCCTAAGCCAATAGAACAAAGCTGTAGGCATCACGCTACCTGACTTCAAACTATACTACAAGGCTACAGTAACCGAAACAGCATGGTACTGGTACCAAAACAGAGATATAGACCAATGGAACAGAACAGAGTCCTCAGAAATAAGACCACACATCTACAGCCATCTGATCTTTGACAAACCTGAGAAAAACAAGAAATGGGGAAAGAGTTCCCTATTTAATAAATGTTGCTGGGAAAATTGGCTAGCCATAAGTAGAAAGCTGAAACTGGATCCTTTCCTTACTCCTTATACGAAAACTAATTCAAGATAGATTAGAGACTTAAATGTTAGACCTAATACCATAAAAACCCTAGAAGAAAACCTAGGTAGTACCATTCAGGACATAGGCATGGGCAAGGACTTCATGTCTAAAACACCAACAGCAATGGCAACAAAAGCCAAAATTGACAAATGGGATCTAATTAAACTAAAGAGCTTCTGCACAGCAAAAGAAACTACCATCAGAGTGAACAGGCAACCTACAGAATGCGAGAAAATTTTTGCAATCTACTCATCTGACAAAGGGCTAATATCCAGAATCTACAAAGAACTCAAACAAATATACAAGAAAAAAACAAACAACCCCATCAAAAAGTGGGCAAAGGATATGAACAGACATTTCTCAAAAGAAGACATTCATACAGCCAACAGACACATCAAAAAATGCTCATCATCACTTGCCATCAGAGAGATGCAACTCAAAACCACAATGAGATACCATCTCACACCAGTTAGAATGGCAATCATTAAAAAATCAGGAAACAACAGGTGCTGGAGAGGATGTGGAGAAATAGGAACACTTTTACCCTGTTGGTGGGACTGTAAACTTGTTCAACCATTGTGGAAAACAGTGTGGCGATTCCTCTAGGATCTAGAACTAGAAATACCATTTAACCCGGCCATCCCATTACTGGGGATATACCCAGAGGATTTTAAGTCATGCTGCTATAAAGACACATGCACACGTATGTTTATCGTGGCACTATTCACAATAGCAAAGACTTGGAATCAACTCAAATGTCCATCAGTGACAGACTGGATTAAGAAAATGTGGCACATATACACCACGGAATATTATGCAGCCATGAAAAAGGATGAGTTCGTGTCCTTTGTTGGGACATGGATGCAGCTGGAAACCATCATTCTCAGCAAACTATCGCAAGAACAGAAAACCAAACACCGCATGTTGTCACTCATAGGTGGGAATTGAACAATGAGATCACTTGGACACAGGAAGGGGAACCTCACTCACCGGGTCCTATTGTGGGGAGGGGGTAGCGGGGAGGGATAACATTAGGAGATATACCTAATGTAAATGACGAGTTAATGGGTGCAGCACACCAACATGGCACATGTATACATATGTAAGAAACCTGCACGTTGTGCACATGTACCCTAGAACTTTAAGTATAATAAAAAAAAACTAAGCAAAAAGAACAAATCTGGAGGTATCACATTACCCAACTTCAAATTGTAATACAAGGCTATAGTTACCGAAACAGTATAGTACTAGTATGAAAACTGGCATGCAGACCAATGAAACAGAATAGAGAACCCAGAAATAAAGCCAAATACTTACAGCTACCTGATCTTTGACGAAGAAAACAAAAATGTAAATTAGGAAAAGGACATCAATAAATGGTACTAGAAAAACTAGCAAGACACATGTAGAATAAAACTGGATCCCCATCTCTCACCTTAAAAAAAAAATCAACTCAAGATGGATCAAAGACTTAAATGTAAGACTTGAAACCAAAAAAAATTCTAGAAGATATCATCAAAAAGTCTTCTGGATGTTGGCTTAGACAAAGAATTCATGACTAAGACCCCAAAAGCAAATGCCACAAAGCAAAAATAGATGGAACCTAATTAAACTAAAAAGCTTCTGCACAGCAAAACAAATAATCAGCTGAGTAAACTGACAACCCACAGAATGGGAGAAAATATTCGCAAATTACGCATCCAACAAAGGACTAGTATCTAGAATGTATAAGGAATTCAAACAATTTAGTGAGAAAATAAATAATCCCATCAAAAAATAGGCAAAGGACATGAGTAAACAATTCTCACAAGAAGATATACAAATGGCCAATAAACATATAAAAAATGCTCAACATCATTAATTGTCTGGGAAATGCAAATTAAAACCACAATAAGATACCACTTTATTCCTGCAAGAATGGCCATAATTAAAAAAACGAAAAAGAATAGATGTTGGGGCAGATGTGATGAAAAGGGAACACTTTTACACTGCTGATGGGAGTATAAACTAGTACAACCACTACAGAAAACAGTGTGGAGATTACTTAGATAATTAAAAGTAGAACTACCATTCAATCCAGCAATCCCACTACTGGATATCTACTCAAAGGAAAAGAAGTCATTATATGAAAAAGACACACATGTTTATAGCAGAACCAATTTGCAACTGCAAAAATATGGAACTACCTAAATGCCTATCAACCAATAAGTGGATAAAGAAAATGTGGTACATATACACCAAGGAATACTACTCAGCCACAAAAATGAAAGAAATAATGGAATTCACAGCAACCTGGATGAAACTGGAGACCATTACCTTAAGTGAAGTAACTCAGGAATGGAAAACCAAATAGTGTATGTTTTCACTTGTAAATGGGAGATAAGCTATGAGGATGCAAAGGTACAAGATATAATGGACTTTGCGGACATGGGAGGGTTGGGAGGAGGGGTGAGGCATAAAAGACTATGTGTTGGGTACAGTGTACACTGCTTTGGTGATGGGTGCACCAAAATCTCAGAAACCACTGCTAAAGAATTTATCCGTGTAATCAAAACCCACCTGTTCCCCAAAAACTACTAAAATAGAATATAATAAGATAAAATGTAGATACAATAAAATGCACCCATGTTAAGTGTACATTTTGGTGAATTTTGACAACTGTATGCATATATTTAATTACCATTATAATTAATTTGTAGAACATTTCCATGAACCCCAAAATTGTCCTGGTACACCTTCAAATTAATTCAGTCTTTCTTTCTGGGCACCTGGCATTGGCAAATACTGATCTAATTGCAGTCTGTTTGCATTTTCTATAATTTCATACAAATATAATCAAATAATAATACATTTTCATATCTGCCTTATTTAACTCAGCATGATGTTTTAAAATGCAACCATGTGGTTTAATGTATCAGTGGTTTGTTCGTAACTGCTGAGCAGTATTCCATTATATGGGTGTATAGCATTTTGCTTATCTGTTTACCTGCTGACGGACATTTGGGTTGGGAGCTTAAATAAAATTATGAACACTTGAGAACAAAAAGAATCCACCAGAGAGTGAGATACAAAAAGACCTAAATGAACTACATTTCACAAACGAATAGGCGCTTCAGAGGAAAGACCCATGGCTGTTCTTATCTCTAACACGACAAGAGAAGGACAGGGAATCAGCCAAGGATGGGGGTAAGAAAAAAACAGCCAAACTTTTCATAGCTACATGCAGGCTGACATGATGGATTAGAATTCCAAGAAGCCCCACCTACAAAGCAATTCTGCACTTGCCTGCCAAGTTTTTCCTGTGGGTCTTTAAGTGCTCAGGAATGTGGAGAGTGGAAAAGGAGAGTGGAAATTCACCTGAGGCACTCTGAGATTTCAGCTACTGGAGGCTGGGAGTGGTCAGGAGAGGTGAAGGAGACTTCTCCAAGGAATTCTAGGCCTTCAGAGTATAGGGCAACCTTTATTGGTAGGTAGGCTTAGGTCAGACAATAGGGAGAGAAAAGATTTCCCAAGGTTCAGGAAGCCAGGGGCAGACAAAGAAACAAAGAGAACTCCCTAATGGTCCAATGAACCAGTATCTGGGCTACAAAGTAGAGAAAGAACCCCATAGTTTGAGAGCTTGTTCAAAGGGGAGCTCAGCCTCTCCTATACTCATGACTGAAGAACAGTCCTCCCCTATTAAGGAAAATCGTCTTTGACCAAGCTTACAGCTTCAGAGGGACACACATGGAGTGGTGAGAGAAGGAAGGGATCACCCACTTAGCCAGCTAAATCAGCCAGACCAACCCTGGAGATTAATGGGGTGACAGATGTTGCGGCAAGACCCCAACACTTTGGAAAGTTGGTCACACATCTGTAAATGTGACAAATCTTGCCTGTAGTCAGATTCAAGCCCTACTAAAGGGAACTATCTGACTTCACCCTCAAAAGACTTGAAGGTAGTAAAAAAACTAAATCAAATGAAGCTACAAAAAAACCCAGACTCAGCCTAATCACAGACTGACTCAGCATCCACCTCCATCAGCCTAAAAGAGAAAGGGTTATGCTCTTTTCTGGAGGTAAGTGTTAATTATTTCAGAATTTACTTTTCTTTCACACACTGTATGGTATATAATCCAAAAATAAAAGACATACAAAGAAGCAAGAAAACCATAGTCATGGGTTAGAGTAAAAGCAGATGCAGAGATGACCCAGATGGACAATTATTTGTTAGGTAATTGATGAAGATTATTTCATCACCAGCAGCATTTCTTTCACAGGGATACATTTAAGGAACAGGTAAATAATTAACTAATTATGAATAATTAATCCTAGTACTCAATGAAAGGTGCAGAGAGTTTAAATTTATTTACTTGTTATAAAAACATACCAAACATCTTGAGTATTTACTCCTTTCCAGGCACTTGCTAAGATACTGGCACTTCAAAATAAAGCATAGCTTATCTCTTCATAGAACTCACAGTCTAATAGGAAAGACAGACCTGTAACTATAAATTGACTGAATAAATGCTATCATAGAAGTATAAAAAGAATGTTATGAGAAGCATAGGAGATGAAGTAGTCATTAACTCAACTTGGAAGAGTCACGGAACACCGTAAAGACAAGTCAGTTTTGAAGAATGAGTGGGATTTCACAGATGGAGATGAAAAAAAGGGTACAGAAGTGAAAGGATACACAAGGATATGAAAGAATGACAGTATGTGATAGTTTCCGGATCCTACCAAGAGTCCAGTGGTTTTAGACAGCATAAGGCTGAAGAAATACGCTGAGAGAAAGAAAGGAGTGAAGACTGGACAAGGCTATTGGAGCCAGAATGAAAAGACCTTCAATACCACATTAAAGCTCATGGAAAGCTTTTAAGTAAGAAAATAATAAAATCAGATTTGCATTTTAGACACATATTTCTAGAACTTATAACACTGTATTATAATTGTTTATAAATTGTCCTCTTCCACCGGACTACAGGCACTTGAAGGGTAAGAAAACACAGCAATTGGTCAAAGAAAAAGGAAGTAGAAATTAAAAAGAGAAATAAGACTTGAGAGATGAGATTAAGAAAATGCTTTTTTTCCCCTGCAGTTGCAACTGTTATCGCTAAAATTATTCACCAGTACTGTTCTTACATTTGTATGTAATGTGGTTTATTAATACGGTAAGGCTGGTTCAATTTATTTCCACATAGGGACATAAGTAAAAGTTTAATTTTATAATTCTAAAGCAGACACTGTTTTAAAAGACAGAATGCATAATTTCCTGAAGACTTAGATGTTAAATCATAAAAAGAAGTGTATCACAGGAGACAGCAACACACCAAAAGACAAAGGGCTAAAGGAGCAAATTAGCTGAGTCTGTCCCTTTTAAAATGCTCTCTTCAGAGACCCCGCCATAGAATTCCACTTGCACTTCATCGATCGTTGCTAGGTTATGTGACCATTGCTAGCTATAAGGGCTCTAGGAAAGTGAGTCTATTTAGCTGGGCTCATTGCTACCCTGACCAAAATTCTGTTCAAGAAAGAAGAGAAAAATGGAGGAGTGTTTGTCACAGGAAGTAACTTATAATCTTGTCCAAGTTTTATGTTAGATTGTGATCCAACTACTAAGAGACACATGCTACTGAACAGTCTTCTCTTTGGTAAGCAGTTCACTTATGTTATTTATGTAGGCTTAGATACATGTCTGCTACTTGAAAGGATGTTCCCAGCATTATCTAATTGAAAAATAAATTTTAAACACAGAGAGCAATTATGGAAGTTTACCTAAATTCATTACACACAGAAAGGCTTTTAGGAGTCACTACAAATGGTTTGCATTTTATCTATTACATATATCAATACCAGTGAAAGTATGGAGACTTGTTACAACTCCAAGTAGCAGAAGTACTAACACCTGCACATATTCAATATTCTAGATGCTTACTAGGAATAGTAGGATAAGCCAGTTGCTATTTTCCTTCCTGCCCAAATATTTTCCAAATATTAAACTATTTTTGTTATTGCAAAGAGGTAACAAAATTCACAGAACTAAGCATTTAACAATTGGCTACCATATTTATGACAGATGGCTACATGTACAATTACTAACAGTCTTCCTACTGCTTGAATATAAAAACCAAAAAAACTACATAAATTACATGCTCAGTTGTCTTAGTTCTCATTTAACTTAAGGGAATGAGAATTAATTTGATCTAACTATTTTAAATATTTGCCAACAGGATGAATTCAATGACGTATGGAAGGATAATACTGAATTCACTGTCTTCTACTGCTTGCCACTAAACAATATATCAGCTTGCTTTTCTACTGAAATTGCATAAAACAGATAGGACAGCTAATTTAAACAGTTGTTTGCACATTCAATATTTATAACCCAAATCTTGCATGACTGACTGCAAGCAGTGAGTTAGAAGGTTTAGTTCAGCTGCTGCCTAGAGTGATGGATGGCCTTGAAGAATTTCTTGTTCACTGACCAGATCAATCACATAACAAAATGGGAAAAAAAGATCAACCTTAAACTAGATTTCCAACATTTCCATCTGTATGCAAAACTGTTACAGGAAGAAATGTATCATAAAACATAATGTGAAGCTACTTAAAAATAATAGAAATCCACCAGAGATGATGTAGAATGCAAATAAAAAAGATAAGGTGACTGGATAATATTCTACTTTTTAACTAAATATTAACGGAAACTTTATGATATCTATAATCCATATAGTATTGTCAATTCATAGGGATATCAAGCTCAGACTCACAAGTAAAAAGAGGGTAACAGTTGAAAGGCCTAAATAATTTTTGACAGTACTTGCAGTTAAATTTTATTTAATCAAACTAAAAGGTAGTGTTGTGGCAATTATAATATGCTGCTGCCTTTAATTATCTCAATGGCTGTCAAAAAAAATGAGCCTGTTAAGGAGTTAACAGACATCTCATGTTTCAAATGAGAGTAATTTATTTACTAATGGCTAACCCTCAATTATCTGCATTAATTGTGGAAGGCAGTAGTACTACATATGGTGATAGTACTACATAATGGTGGAAGGCAGTAGTACTACCTATGGACCATGGCTGTGTAAGGCCCTCCTTAGTAGCACGCTTGACTGGTTTGTGAGGCTCCATGGTGAGCATCTCCACCCAGCTCCACATTCAGTGATGTCAGATTGGTAGCTTGAAAGCAGCCATGGTGGGAGTATTTACACCACAGAAACTATCAAGTACTAAGTAAGCATCAGGACCCTCAATACTCCATCACCACCCCAGAGCCAAGTGTTAAACATTTACCACTATAGGACAGTGCAAGCTCATTTCTGAGGTTAGCATGTGGGTGGAGTAGTGAGGATGAAGGGACTAAAGGTTGAAGAGCCTAAGGTTGAGTTCTTGCTGAACAGGTGTGGGACGGGGCAGGCTCAGACACTGAATAATCCTGCAGGTGCCTTGGGTGTCTAAAGATGTCTGCAGCCATGATGATAGAAATAGCATTTACCATTTCCTATGGCCCTCAGGCACCCACTTTCTCTTGTTGAGTAAGTTTACTTCCACAAGAGTAGAAGTGTAGCTGAAGAGTGATAAGAAACGAGAAGGAAAGGAAGAAGGAAAAGAAAAATTTGGAACAAGAGGAATAAAAGTAAAAGGTAAAGGGCAAGAATAAAGATAGATGGAAGGGAAGAGAGGACAAAGAGAAGAAAAGCAAGGGAAAGAGGGAAAAGGATGAGGGAGAAAAGGAAGAGAAAGAAGAAATGAAATGGCAGAAAAGGGGAGAAAGAAAAAGGAAGAGGAAAAGAAGGAAAGAGGAAGGAGGAGGGTTGCAGGGTGGAGGAGGAAGAAGGGCTATAGGCCCCTAGAAACAGCAGATCTAATCCTCTAGTGTATTCACATTTACTTCACTTTAGTAATTAGTTGTGTTCCTGAATGTCTTTCATAAAAGTACATATACAGTCTTAGAACAAGGCCTCACAGACATCCAGACTTCTTTCCATAAGATGGCAAATTTCTAAAAAATGCCAGACACATGGTGGTCTGTTCTCAAGGCTAAACCAAGGAGATGGAGGCTTTAGTGCTGGGGACAACAACCTTTCTGCTGTTGAAGTCTGTTTGACTCTTTAGAAGGCCGAGGTTGGGACTCTCTTTTGAAGCAATGGGCAGGGAACATATGACCACGTTTCCATATCCAAGCAGTACCAATGGATCCCCAAGCTGGGACAAAATGCTGGGAAGAAGCCAGATCCCGGGTTCTGGCTACCTTGTGGGTTTTTGGGAATTCCCTACATGAGTGGTTCTTAAACTTCAAGTGTATCAGGATCACCTGAATGACCTGTTAAAAATATGGACTGCTGAGAGATAGCTGAGATACGGAATCAACTTAAGTGTCCATCAATGAATGAATGAACAAAGAAAATGTGGTGTATATATACATAATGGAATATTATCCAGCCATAAAAGGATGAAATCCTGTCATTGGCAGCAACATGGATGAGGCTGGAGGACATTATATTAAGTTAACTAAGTCAGACATTATGTTAAGTGAACTAAGTGACAACAGAAAGATGCTGTCACTCGTATGTGAGGACCAACAAGAAATCTAAGCTAATGGAAACAGAGTAGAATTTTAGGTATGGGAAGATGGGAAGGGTATGGGAAGCAGTTGGTTAACAGACGCAAAAGTACAGCTAGATAGGAGAAATGAGTTTTGGTGTTTTGTAGCACTGTAGGGCGAAGACAATTAACTGTAATTTACTGTATATTTTCAAAAAGCTAGAAGAAAGGATTGTGAATACTCATTATACAAAGAAATAATAAATGAGGTAATGGATGTTAATTACTCTAATCATTACACATTGTATATATACATTGAAATACATGTATATGGAATCCGTGTCCCACAGGTATGTACAATTGTTACTTATTAACTAAAAATGTTTAAAAACAGTTTTTTAACCCACAGATTGCTGGGTCATCTCCAGTTTCTCTCTCAGTAGGTCTGGGGTGGGGCCTGAGAATTTGCAGTTCTAACAAGTTCCAAGCTTGCCAATGCCGCTCATGCAGGAACTACACTTTAAGAACTACTGCCTTAGTAAAACAATAACAACAGAAAACATCCTGGAAGTGCTTATAATCCAATCCTTAAGATCTTATTAGTTAGCATCTTAGCAAGAATTCAAATGAGAGAAACACACGCTAATGATGAAGAGACGGGTCCTGAAAGGGAAGAAGAAAGGCATCACAAACCAAATTTTCCTATTTACAATTATGCCCTCAGCTGGCTGTGGCATCCACAGATGTTTCTCTAGTGGCCAACTCTGGAGTCTCTTCCTGACTCACCCTCTGAAATCTTCCCTTTACCCACAGGGCTAGGTCTTCTAAAACCATTTTTACACTAATGAGCACAACTGAACTGAATAGGAGTAAATGCCTGACACAAACTAACACAATCATATTCTCCCTCTAGGAATTTTGAAATTGCCTGGTGGACTGGACATGGAGCAAAACACAGAAAAAGCTGAGATGAAAGATGGAGAGTGCTTAAGGCTTTCTAGTACTGGCTTCCACGCCCAGCTGCATCACTGTCCGTGAGCTTCCTGTGACATCCCAACAAACTTGTGCTTGAAGCTCCCACTGTGCTTTAATTCACTCAAGTTGGTGTGGTGAACAGAAATGAGTCCAAATGACACTAGTCCCATCACACAACTTTAGCAACTTTACTACTAAAAATTAACTCAAGTGCCTTTTGGCAAATGGAATATACACTGCTGATTCTGATATTATAATCTTTAGTGACCTATGACATGGTTCCATCACTAAGCTGAGGAGAAACAAACAAAACAAAAAACCCTACATCCATTTTTTGGTCATTGTTGGATACCGGAAAAGTCTCATACATCCTCCTCACAATTTTTTAAATTCCAGGTTTAACAGTGATTAGCATTTACTTATGAGAGTATCAGTTAGGACTCTTTTATGTCAAAAGTTAATAGAAAATCCAGCTTGAGCTAATTCACCTAAATGGAATGCTCACATTATTGGAAACAACAGAGGTAGGGCGGGCTTCAGGACTGATTGATTCGGCTGCTCAAAGCTGTCATCAATGACCCAATTTCTCTGTTTCTCTCTTTCTGCCATCTGGTATCAGTTCTGTCCTCATGGTCACAGATGGGTGCCAGCTACAAACAGAGTGCAGCCCAGTCCAGCATCCCAAACAAGAGTCATAAAAGTCACTCAATTGGCCCAGCATAGGTCAGATTCCCATTCCTAAAAGAATAATGTGGCTAAATAAATGAAATGCACTAATTGACCTATCAATCAAAGCTCACTCCAGGGGCTAGACTGTGATCCATTTTACTAGACACACATAGGCTGCACTGGCCAGGGGAGATACCCAAACAAAGATCACACAATTTTTGGAAGAGAAAAATGTGGCAAAGTATGCTAGTTAGATAACTAATAAATGTCTACCATACTTGGTTCTTCCATGTGTTATTAGAAAATAACTTAAAAATTCACTTTATTTTGTAACCATTACAGTAATAATTAGTTCAGGCAAGAATCATCATGCTAACCTGGTGAATGAGAGCTTAATGAGGAAGAAGATATTTATAAAGTCTCAAATTATATCCCCACAAATGATTCAACTAATATTAAAGTAAAAACACAGTAACTTTACTATGAGAAAACCTGGTAGAGACCACCTTAACCAAGTGGTTAAAGTTAACATCAGCTGTAAAACATCATAAGCCTCCTGATAAACTGCACTGAGAAGGACACGACATCACTTTATAGTATATTTTGCCAAAGATGCTTAACATGAATCTAATCATAAGAAAACATCAGACAAACTCAATTAAGGGGCATTCTACAAAATAACTGACCTGTACTTTTCAGCAGTGTCATTGATGTGAAAGACACAGAAAGGCTGAGGAACCATTACAAATTAATGGAGACAAGTGAAAACTAAAGGTACTGTGTAATTCTGGATCAAAAACATAATTGCTATGAAGGACAGTATGTCTATACCATAGATAGTAGTACTGCATCAATGTTAAATGGTTTTGAAAATTGTACTGTGGTCATGTAGTGAATGTCTTTGTCCTTAGTAAATATATACTGAAGTGTTTAATAAAAGAGTACAAAGTGTGCAACATACTCTCAAATGGCTTGAGGAAAAAAATGTGTATACACACATACACACACAGGATCACACACATACAAAAAAACTGTAAAGGCAAATGTGGCAAAATGTTAATAATTGGTGAATATGGGTGAAAGGTATATGGTAGTTCTTTGTACTATTTTTGTAACTTTAAGTTTGAAATTATTTCAAAATAAAAAGTTTAAAAAAAATTTTTAGATTGCATGACCCTATAACTTGTCTCAAACCATAAGTGTTATTATTTTACACTGTATGCCACTTAAGTTTTGTAACAGCAAAAAAGCTGAAAACAAATAATCAAATTTTAACTTATTTATGTATAGAACAAGAATAATCAGAATAAATTGGTTATTCTGGTGGAGGCAGGTGTGTCTTGGCTAAGCCTGGTTGTTTCCTTTTCTCCTGGGCATATAACCAGACTACATTTCCTAGCCCGCAATGGTTTACAGGTGACACATGAGTTCTGGCCAGGGGAACCTGACCCCAAACATCCTCCCAAGTGATTCTTCAGGCTCTCTCTTCCCTTGTTTGCTGACAAACAGGGGATATAGAAGGTGCAGCAGAAGACTATGCAGTCCTAGATTAGAATATGAAAACATTCAGGCTCTCTCTTCCCTTGTCTGCTGACAAACAAGGGATATGGAGGATCCAGCAGAAGACTATGCAGTCCTAGATTAGAATATGAAAGCAGCCTAGGTCTCCCTAAATGACACTGCAGGACAGAGCTCCTATTGTTAGCCTGCAATGAATTGTGATATGAACAAGAAATGAAGTTTTACTGTGTTAAGTGATCCACTGGGATTTGGGGATTATCTGTTAGAGCAGTTAGCCCACCTGAATGATAAAGCTACCTAATTTATAAAACAGATTAGCAGAATGGTGACACTTTCAAAGTGTACTGAGGATGTCATGTATTTGCTTTTGGTGTATACTTTAAGATAGCAGTTTTCAAAATATGGTTAAGAGATTCTTGATTCTCAAAGAGTAGTCTGGGGATAGCTAAGGGTCTGCAAGATCCCTTCAGGAACTCAGTGAGGTCAAAACCATTTTCATAACAATACTAACATGTTATTTGTTTTTCACTCTCATTCTCTTACAGCATATAGTGGCATTTTTCAAAAGGTGGCATGATGTATTATATCACAACAGACTGAATTAGAGGCAGACAGGAAAATCTACCTGTGTTCTATAATATTTAGCCAGAGATTAAAAAGATTAGCAAAAATGTAAAATAATTTCACTCTTCACTAAATTATTTTTGTAAGTATAATTTTGGAAAATATAGATATTTTATGTATAGGTTTTTATAGGTATTTATGCTAACATGTCATGGATTTATTATTATTTCTAAATAATAAATATCTTTTAAATCACTCAGTGTTAATTTCCAACATGGTAAATATTGAGCTATAACCCACATAAAGAAAAGTCCTTTGGGATCTCAATATTTTTTAAGAGTGCAGAGGGATCCTGATCCCAAAGAGTTTGAGAATTCTTTTTGTTTTACAATAAAGTATATCTGATAGTGATAACATTTTAAATAAAATAAACCCGTATTACCAATGCATAAGAGACAAGGATAGGAGAGTCCTCACTTGACTCTTGTTTTCTCAAGAGCCACAGGATCTAGAACACAATAGGTGCTCATATATATTTGTTAAATTAATAAACTGTGTAATAATGATAATGTCCACTTTTAAGAGTGCTGTGATAATTGCATGAAATATGTGTGTGTGTGTGTATAGTAAATTATCCCTGTTCACGATTATCTGCTATCTCCCTTTTACATAGGAGATCGAATACATCCCTGCCCTGTTGATTCTAGGCTTGGCCACGTTAACTGGGCTGGCCAATGAATGTAAGTAGAAGTAACATGTGCCACACAAATACGAGGAGAAGCTTTAAATTCAATTGTGTAGTTCTGCTCAGACTCTTCCTCTTCTGCTCTCGCCTTATGCACAGTATGTCCCAGATAGGGGCTGTTTGTTCTATCTGGGTTCTGGAATGAGAAGACACAGACCAGATACATACTCACCCTATAGATAAAGCAGAGCTGCATCCTACCTGTAGCTCTCAGGTAACGTGAGACAGCTATGTACGAAATTTTGTAAACCATCTAAGCAAACCTGGCAAATACAGCTTCATATTTGTGACCCCAAACATCTTCCCATGTGTTTCTCCAGGCTCTCTTTTCTTTTGCTTGCTGACCAGATATACAGGATCCAGTAGAGGACTCTAAGGCCCTAGATGGAAGATGGAAGCAGTCCAGGTTCCTCGGCCTAATGTATTACAGATGTTCAATAAATCCAACCATTCTAATCACTGTTATTATTTAGCTAGAGAAACACTAAAGAACTGTAGCTTAGTGCTTAAATGACTGCACAGTGCATCTAAATTAAGACAATTTAGACAGTACCATTAAGATAACCTTAGGATTCCAGGTAAATAAAGTACATGACCCACGACAAGAGTGGCATCAAAGTATAATATATCTGACTATAAGGAAAAATTTCAGTAACCATTTACCCATGAATGCCACTAGAGGGGCTCAGGAATATCTGTAGAAGTCACTGGCAGGTGACTGAGAGAAAAATAAATTCTAAAGTGACTGTCAAGTGTCTATAATTAAAGAGCAGTGGAGTGGGTGTATCAGTCCATCTGCCCACCCTGCCTACACTGCCTTCTTATGGAATCTCCTCCAGCTTAAAATTTCTAAAATTGAAACCAGCTTTAGAGCACTTAGCTTAAAAGTACTCTAAGGACCAGTCCCGATTCTTATTTCAAATCTCTGAACCAGCAGATACACAGACTGAACCTGGTCACACAATGATGGGATAGAGTGATGTCCTGGTAGCCATTATTGTCCACATACACAATGGCAAGAAATCAGAAAAAGCTGGTCTGCAGAATGAAACAGAAGAACTGAGCAGCAGACTTAACAAACAAAATGAGAGATGAGAGTAGCTGCGAGAAAGAGAGAGACGAAGAGAGAGAGAGACCTGTTGACAACTCTCACCTCCCACGAGGGCTGTACCAATTTTTGCAGTTGGGTTCCTTAAGATCTCTCCATGTTCTTCCAGTACATATCTTTTTACTTGAAATAATGTAAATAGATATCTGACCCTAACAATCAAATCATCATTAAAATAAGTTGCTTTGTTTTTTGCCTTGCTAATCCTGACCCAAGCAAAGAATCTGACTTATTTCTGTTGATTTTTGAAGCGGAGGAATGAGAGAGAAGTAGAAACCTGGGGTATCATAACAGAATTGACCTTCCGCATTTGAGAGTTCAAAGTACTTGCAGAAATAAATTCATTTTTTAAAAGTGTCGTAAACTATGATTATGAAATCATAATACATGTTCACCTTTTTGCAACTCAAGCACTAAAAGGCAGGAAAGATATCAAGAAAAGAGGCTAGAGAGTCAAAAGTCCAGAGCTTTAGTCCTGGTTTTGCCACTAAGAAACTGCAGCCTGAGAGATATCACATCCCTTTTCCGGGCTTCAGGATTTTTCCTAAAAAAAAAATAGGGAATTGGATAAGATTTGTAGATGCTCCATAATAGAGAATTGAGCTGCTAAAGCTTTTTAAAAGTTTATGCTAACACATCAGTTTCTAAACACAGTGAATTCATATATTTATTTCAAATCATTCTTCGTAGCATATCAATAATCACATATGGTTTTAAATGCTAAGAGATAGTTTACATTCCAACTTATAGATCAATGGCATTTAACCTCAAAAAAAGAGAATGGTAACATCTATGTACATGAAACAGAAAGGTTGTTCCTACTTACTGCTAATAAATGCAACCAACCACCTACTATACTGAGAATTTCACACTACTGTCATTGTTTGAAATAGTTTATTATAATATCTTTTTAATATGAAATGACATAAAACGAAGGTCACTAATGTGTTCTAATAAACAAGGGCAGACTCTTGGTTTTAATTAAAGTTGTCTTTGGGGAGCTCTATTGTAGGCTTATACTCAGAGTTTTTATCTAAGAGCCAACTGTGGTGTTCGACAGCTTTAGTATGGCCTTGAAAACATTTACTTGAATATACTTCTACCCACATGACCATTTTAACAAAATTCATTCATTACCTAAATTCTCCTGCCTTTACGCATTCTTTAATACAGTTACCATCCTGCCAGTAGAGGTGTGGTGGAGAGAAATGCACTTTATACATGGCAGAGCAAATTAAAAGGTTAAATTAAAGCCCAGTCACTAGTCTTTCAGGAACTAAAAATTGAGAAAAGGAAAACAGAACACTTTCTTAGTCCTGTTCACCTGCTTTCTACTCTAATTCTTGTTTTTTTGTTTGTTTGTTTTCCTACTCTAATTCTTGTTTTTTTGTTTGTTTGTTTTCCTACTCTAATTCTTGTTTTTTTGTTTGTTTGTTTGTGTCTCCCAAAAGAAATATACCATAGAACAAACTGAAGCCAAATTAAGGGAAGTCTAATAACGCAAAGAATTAGAAAACTACTGAAGGAAATTAACATTTACTGATCATGTACTACCATGACAGGTACTATACTATAACCAATCTAAAGTCCAATGAACTCTACTGATGTCTATTATAATATCTGGGCAATGTCTTTTACAAATGGGGCTTAGAAATGGAAAGTTCAATAGCAGCTTCATTGGGATCTAAGTGCTCTGGCCCCTCAAGATCTCATGGTCTATTTGGAGGTAGAGAGTTGGTTGTTGAGATGTCTAGATAATAAGACCATTATGTAATAAATGCCATAACAGACATGTATAAGTGCTATTATAAGATATTTGTAATTTACTACATGTATGCCATTCTATCAGTCATTTCTATGAATCCAAAGAGTTGGAGATATTTTTACATCCAAATCAGAAACTTCACAATTTATGAGGGAAAAAAAATAGAGAAATCAGGAATCTTAGAGATACCAGTCCTTCCCAAAGGGAGATTCTTCTTGTGTTTACAACTAGCCAACTTACTAAAGCCAAATGACTTCATAAGATGCCATGATATACTTGAATTGCTAACAATAAATTTAATTAACTACCAGAATAAAAATGAAATACAGTGAAAGGGAATAAGAACCAAACCAGGGAGACATTTCTCCCGACCAAAGGAAAAAAAAGTGAGCTACATATCATGGCATCAAAGAAACATATCTACCTGGCACTGCCATATCAAAAAAGGGAGTGCATTTGGAGGATCTGTGATTTGCTATGAATTGTCTTCAATCATCACTGTTAGTGAAGGCAAACAGGGGCAGTGGAAAATGGGAAAGCCCTGTTTATTATGCATTAAGTCACTGGAAGTCTACCATTTATCTCTTTTTCCTAGGTCCTGCTTCTTCACAGTTGAACATTTCTATCTACGGTTCTACACTTGGTCTGGTTACCTGTAACTCCCTTCATACCAGGACTCTGATGCCAGGACTTCTTGCAGTTGTCTTTTAAGTAAATAGCTAGCATCCATACCAAAACAACAGCCATCACTTTTTTCTTCACGTTTATGCCAACTATTTCTTTCCAAATAGAGAACTTGCATAAGTCAATAGTCAAGCAGGCTCCCAAGAAAAAGCTGCTTTTCCATCTGTCTTTAGGGACAAGTAGCATGAAAATTTCACAAGGAAAGCAGACATGCCCAGTTTGTCTCAAAATGTTTCAGAAGAACAATTTAAAAATTAAATAGCAATGTACTCTTATCTATATTGAAAGAATACAAAAATTATAAATTAAAATATACTGTGCATTTAGAATTTGGTATTATTGAATTTAACCCTCTTTACCCAAAAAACACATATAAATATCACCCCCATTGTACAGATGAGGCTTTGACATACAAAGGTGTTCAGGAATTTATCCCAGGCCACCATGCTAGTAAGTGGTAGAGCCAGTAGCTCCCAAGTCTATAATCTGACCCATCACAGAACCCTGACTTGTGCCCTGAAACTTGATACGGTAATCATTTAGCTGCACAGTGGCTTAACAAATGTATGGCCTTTTATTATTTTGTTTTACATAGTAAAAACACTTCCAAATATTTGTATATGTGTATTTTCTCTTTTCTTTTCTTTTAGCTTTGAACATGCATCTAGTTTGTTTAAAGAGTATTGTAAAAATAATTTAGAAAAGCAAAATGAACCAAACTAAGAAACAGGAAAAAAAAACTTTTCATAAACATATGTTTAATAGATAAAGGATATGCATCTGATTTATATACTTACCACATATGTTATCAAAAACTTCCACATAAAACCTATTTTAAGGCATGCAAATTTAATATATTAAGAAAGTCAATATGCAAAGTATCTTAAAGTGCTCTCTTTACTAATGCATGTAACAAAATATACTGATTATGCAAGTACATTTAATTTGACATAATTAAAATAATGAGATTTAAATACTGATGATTTTAAAAAGAAAAAATAGAAATTGAAATTAGCCATGAGATGTGTTCAAAATATTAATGAAATGTTATTGCCACTTTAGTGTACAATACTTCTAGTTTAAAAAAGAGCTACTACTGGCCATTGTTGTCTAGTTCTCAATGCATAGTTTAGAGATGTATTCCCTTGGTGACATAAAATATTTCACTGGATAACATAACAATTCTTTGCATTTGGCTAATATCTCTTTTACAAATAACTTAAAATGCTACAAAGCAATCACTATTTTCTTTAAAGGAAGGCACTGAATGACCAAAAAGATAAGAAAGCAAATTTTCCACAGAAAGACTTGTGCGTAGTTAAATGGATACAATCTCAAAAGCCCTCACTAGTGTCATTGTGACCTAAAGATATCAAATTTAGGTATTCTCTCAACTCCAGTGGCTTTAAAGAGGCTGAAGAAGACCGATGACATATGAAAAGATCAGGTCTGCAGCTGTGAGGCCATATTCACTTTACTTAGTTCAAAGTTTCAAAGGAGCCTACTGTCTCCAATGTCACTGAAGAAGGAAAGGTAGGAGCAAAATTCAATAGGGTAGAAGACTCTGAAACTTCTATTAGATTTATTTTCTGACCTCTTTGTCTAGCTCACTAGTAGCAGTACGGAAAAAGTAACGTAAGAGTAACTTTCATTAAATTAGCTTGAGGCTAAAGCTTTGTTTGGAAGGATGTCCAATTTTCCATATTATAGAAATGAAAAAGGAAACTTTGAGGTCTACACGGACCTAAACTCCCTAAAATTCTTAGAAAAAGACCAATGTCTTCAATTAACTCTGGCCATTAAAATAAAAGAGTTCACATTACCATTTACTGTGAGGAAATGGAAACACCAGATTAAAGTGCTGAGTCCAAAGCCACACAACTAGGAAGCACAGCAAAAGGAAAAGATAAAAACTCTGGAATGAGCATCATAAATTCTGTATTGAATTCCACGTTAAAATCATCAAACTCCATTCAGATACAATTTCAAATTCAGGATACTGCTATGCAAGGATCACAAAGGATCAGTTAAAATTTCTAAGGACAAGGTACATTTTTAGGGTTTTTTTTTTTTCTTTTTTAAAGAATTTAACTTTTGCTTTCCACATTTATCAGATTCCAAATGCAAGTAATACTTCAAACAGCTAAGGGCTCAACACGTGAAAGCTTGTACACAGCAATAATATTCTCCACGACCCAAGGGCTAAGAATTCTAACCTCTCCAAACAGCACATAATGCACACCACAGGGTCTCAGTGTTTTCAACCCATTTATTGAAAAAGCATTTACTGAGCTGCATGAAAATGAGAAAAATAACGTCAATTCACTAGAGGCACAACAGTACAAAATGCCTCTCAAAATTCATTGAGATAATGACAAAATCAGGATAGAAAAAGGAATTAATGCAGCTCAACAATATTCAGAAAATGAATACAATTCCTGTCAAAAATGTAATATCCCCAAATCATTTAGTGTGATTGGCAGCATCAAATAGAGGAAAATGAATTTCTATTTCAAGATGTGGTTGGTTGTTTTCTAAGAGCTCAGGTTCATGGTGTTCCTCCTGTGCACCAGATGTCTGCCCCCAGGCTCTGAAACACCTAGCAAACCACACGGGGAAGCCACGGGCCACTCAGTGCCTTGATGATGCAGTTTGGAAGGCACCAAAAATAAAATAAATTTTAAAACCTGTTGTTTTACCTTCAAGTGAAACTGTTAGACACAGTTACACTAAAATATTTTGGAAAAGAAAACTGCAACTAATATTATGAAATAAGCAAGTCAAGATGATTTTTGTAAAAAGCAAGGAAGTCTTTTGCGGGTTGACATCTCGACCCTGAAAATGAGAGAATTCCGTTACTTCACTGCTCACCATACTATGTAGTAGCACAATAAACACTCCCTTTGCTCCACATGCAAAATGTAATGTGCTTAGATAATGGCTGGTCAGGTCATGAAGATCTGAAACAACCTTATCCACAGGCGTATGATCCTGAATAATATAATTTTTGATCTTAAGGAAAAAAAGAGAAATCAATAAAGAAGAGGTAAAGTTGTTTCCCAGTTTTCATTTTAAAAAGTCTAAAATGAATTCATCACCTTTGGGATGCAAAATGCAAATAAAATAAAGATTTGAGTAAAGTCCTTCCTTTAATTCGCAGGCATTTAGCTCTTATAAAGGTAAAGACAGAAATATCTCAGCATGAGAGAAAGACCTTTCCTTCCTGAAACTCTACAGACAAAATTGTCGTATGAGAAGCCCCTTGAGAAGACATAAAAGGCTTAGCTCTTTCAACTTATACTAAAATTCAAATAAAATATTTACTATATATCTACTACATACACATATATGTATAGTCAATTAGAAAAATAACAATATTTACAAGTAAGGCAGTGTGGCAAGGGGGTACAGAGCATGGGTTCTAGATTTAGACTACGTGTTTGAATCTTGGCTCTAAGAGTTAGTAGCTGGCAAGTTCCTTATCCTTTCTAGGTTTCAGTTCCCTCAAATAATAAAACAGAGGTAATAATTATGCCTTCCACCCAGGCTAATTCTGAGGAGTAATTAAGCTAAAACAATTAAAGTGCTTAGAACAATGCTGATATGTCATAAGTGTTTAATGTTAGCCATTATTATTACTTTACGTTAGTTTTCTCATTTAATGCTTATGACAGACCTGTGAGGTATTATTACTCTCACCCTATAGGGTGAGGCAGGTTAAGTAATTTGACCAAAGTCCCACAGAGATAAAGCAGAATTTGCCTACAGATCTGTCCAGTTCCCAGCCTATAATCTTACTTCCCCCTAATACTTGATACGTTCCCCACAGGTCTTGCTCTTACGTCATCATAACATTCATCAATATGTATTTAAATTTCCTTTTAAATAGATCTTTCACTCACAGAGTAACCTCTGAGGACGGAGACTGGGTGCTGCTTCTCCCTTCATTCATTAGTCTACCCATCCTTCTGCCCGTATGTCTGTATTTCAGAGCCTATTATGTGTCATGCCTTGTGTTGAGTGCTGGGATATCAAGCTGAATAGAACAGCCTCCATGTCCTCATGAAACTTGAAGTCCACCCAAAAAGACAGATAATTAAATAAACATATGATAATTACAAACTGTTACAGTTGTAATGAAGGAAAAGAAAGGGGTGCTAGAAAAGGCAGAAGAGATGAACCTCATTTAGTTGGGGGAAAATCATAAAAGGGCTTTCTGAAGAAGGGACACTTAAGCTGAGATGAGGAGGCTGAAGAGAAGGAGTCAGTCAGGCAAAGAGATGGGAACAGAAACCACTGTGCATGGGACTTCACCTGGTACGTGAGGAAGGAAAGAAGCAGGCTGGCAGCCAAATTGTGAGCTTCTAGCAGAGTGAGTGCTATGAGATGAGAAGGGAGAGGTGAGACCAGAACACCCAGGAGTATTGTGAATTGGGAGTTTATCCCCTCAGTTCAACCAACTTCAGTTGGTTTTTAGAAAGACCACTCTACTGCAGTCTGGAGATTAGAATGAAAGAGGACAAGAGAAGAAGCCGGAAGTTCACTGGGAAGCTCTAAGAATACGGCAGACAAATGTGATGGTGGTTTGGGACCAGGAGGGCAGTAGCAAGCATGGGGAGAAGTATACAAATTCGAGGTATATCAAATCCCCCATGCCTAACACAATGCCTGACAATAAGAGGAATTCAATTACCTATCGACTGAATGAACGCGTAATTCCTCAAGCAGATCTGTTGCTGGTTCTCAAGCCCCAACTACCCCATATGCATACTCATCCAGTGGGCATGGGAGACATAGAAATATGCTGAGGAAATGATGACTAAATTTGTAAACCAGCTGGCAAGATTTCACTTATGAAGACTTCTTGATGTATAAACGTATCTTTATGAAACAAAATGCCTCTCCCATTCTGACAATGAAAACTTTTAGAAGCCAGATACCTTTCTGTTGTGTGACTTTCTAAGCTTGTTAGCGAAATGTATTATTTAAAATAGCCTAGAGCTACACTGCCAGAAACACAGTAAAATACTGAGGGTGCTGAAAGAAAGCCCTTTCATTTTTTTTTTTTTTTTTTGAAAGCCCTTTCATTTAAGGGGGAAAAAAACAGTGCAGCAATGCACAGAAAGACAATCCATACCTGTTATTCCACTTTCCTTCTTGTAAAAACATGATCTCTGTCATTACTTCCTAAAACAGCACTATATTTTGATTGTCTATAAGCAACAAATTCAAATACAGAGTTAGTATATTTTTTCACAATCTGATAAATTCCCAAGGTCAGGAGAGAGAATGTCTTCCCCATGTTATTTAATAATTTTGATCTTTAATCCATAAGACATTTATTTTGTTAAAACTATAAAACTGAAACCATTTGGAAAATCAAAATGTTTTTCCATGCAGATAGGAGAACAAGGGAATCTATTTCTATAGTCAACTGAATTTAAAAAATAGTCATCATCCTCAACACCCCTCGAAATGTTTTCCTTTCCTTAAATAGGTCAAGAGCATCAGTAATAGGGTAACAAAGACGTCGTCAGGTTTACTTAGATATCAACTGCTCTCTGGCTAGGACTAAGTTAAACCTAAGATACTCATTGATTTCTCAATAATTAAAGCTTCAAGTTTTTTTAAAAAATTAGTTAAGACAGTATATTGCCTTGGCTAAAGTAATAAGCTCTAGTGTTTGGGGCACAAATGAAGCTTAATTTTGCATAGAAAAAGAGGGCTCATTGGCAAGAGATTCTGTTCTAAGGTTCAGCCAAGTGTCTTGTACAAGTTTGATCAAAAGGCCAACTACCAGCACCCTCACCACTGCTTCTGATAGGGAGACAAGAAGAATAAGTGGGCCTATATGGGATTCCATGGGTTGTTAAGGAGCTTAAAAATAAAACATAATTTACTGTCTTCCATTTGGCAGGAACCACTTTTGCCTACACTGAAAATAAAGCTTTGTGTGATCCCCTCTGCCTTTAGCATGCCTTTGGAGTCTTGAAAATGCTTTTTCTGTAGAACCAGAAAGCGATATGTGAGTGCATCAAACAATGCTTTGTTCTTGTTACTCTAAGAGCTATTTTAAAGAAACCCAGTGACCATGGCAGATGATGAAAGAAGATCTTAGTAAAAAGTCTACTGAGATTTAAGGTTGAATAAAACAAAGGTATAAATTGTTCTATCTATCTTTTATCACCCAAGAAGATTGCATATTGATAGTTAAAATTCATATGTTAACAACATATAAACAAATCATTAATATCCAAATTCATATAAACTAAAAGAAATGAATAACCTCAAATTTATGTTATTCTCACTTTATTAACAAAGCTCTTCTTTCTTCTTAGTTTGTACCAAGCTTAGTAAAAGTAGTATAAAATCATCTTTTACGAGGTGGCTGGCAATATGGCTGAATAGGAACAGCTCCGGTCTGCAGCTCCCAGCGAGATCAACCCAGAAGGCAGGTAACTTCTACATTTCCAACTGAGGTACCCGGCTCATCTCACTGAGACTGGTTGTACAAAGGGTGTAGTCCACGGAGGGCGGGCCAAAGCAGGGTAGGGTGTTGCCTCACCCGGGAAGCACAAGGGTTTGGGGAACTCCTTCCCCTAGCCAAGGGAAGCTGTGAGGGACTGTGCCATGAGAAATGAAGCATTCCAGCCCAGATACTACACTTTTCCTATGGTCTTTGCAACCTGCAGACCAGATTTCCTTGGGTGCCTACACCACCAGGGCCCTAGGTTTCAGGCACAAAACTGGGCAGCCATTTGAGCAAACACCAAGATAGCTGCAGAGTTTTCTTTATACCCCAGTGGCGCCTGAACGCCAGCGAGACACAACCATTCACTTCCCGGGAAAGGGGACTGAAGCCAGGGAGCCAAGTGGTCTAGCTCAGCGGATCCCACCCTCATAGAGCCCAGCAAGCTAAGATTCACTGGTTCGAAATTCTCGCTGCCAGCACAGTAGTCTAAAGTCAATCTGGGACACTGGAGCTTGGTGGGAGAAGGGGTGTCCACCATTCGTGAGGCTTGAGTAGGTGGTTTCCCCTCACAGTAAAAACAAAGCCACCTGGAAATTCGAACTGGGCAGAGACCACTGCCGCCGGGCAAAGCTTCTGTAGCTGGACTGCCTCTCTAGATTCCTCCTCTCCAGGCAGGGCATCTCCAAAAGAAAGGCAGCAGCCCCAGTCAGGCACTTATAGATAAAACTCCCATCTTCCTGGGATGGAGCACCTGGGGAAAGAGGCGGCTGTGGGCACAGCTTCAGCAGACTTAAATGTTCCTACCTGCTGGCTCTGATGAGAACAGTGGCTCTCCCAGCACAGCACTCGAGCTTTGCTAAGGGACAGACTGCCTCCTCAAGTGGGTCCCTGACTCCCATACCTCCTGACTAGGAGACACCTCCCAGCAGGGGTCGACAGATGCTCATACAGGAGAGCTCCAGCTGGCATCTGGCAGGTGCCCCTCTGGGATGAAGCTCCCAGAGGAAGGAACAGGCAGCAATCTTTGCTGTTCTGCAGCCTCCACTGGTGATACCCAGGCAAACAGGGTCTGAAATGGACCTCCAGCAAACTTCTGCAGACATGTAGCAGAGGGGTCTGACTGTTAGAAGAAAAACTAACAAACAGAAAGGAATAGCATCAACATCAACAAAAAGGATGTCCACACAAAAACCCCATCCAAAGGTCACCAACAAGCGCAAAAGGCTGAAAATTCCAAAAACCAGAATGCCTCTTCTCCTCCAAAGGATCACAACTCCTTGCCAGCAAGGGAATAAAACTGGATGGAGAATGAGTTTGATGAATTGACAGAAGTAGGCTTGAGAAGGTGGGTAATAACAAATTCCTTCGAGCTAAAGGAGCATGTTTCTAACCCAATGCAAGGAAGCTAAGAACCTTGAAAAAATGTTAGAGGAATTGCTAACTAGAATAACCCATTTAGAGAAGAACATAAATGACCTGACGGAGCTGAAAAACACAGCACAAGAACTTCGTGAACTGTACACAACTATCAAGAGCCAAATCGTTCAAGCAAAAGAAAGGATATCAGAGATTGAAGATCAACTTAAGGAAATAAAGTATGAAGATAAGATTAGAGAAAAAAGAATGAAAACGAATGAAAAGAGCCTCCAAAAATATAAGACTATGTGAAAAGACCAAACCTATGTTTGATTGGTGTACCTGAAAGTGATGGGCAGAATGGAATCAATTGGAAAACACTCTTCAGGATATTATCCAGGAGAACTTGCCCAACCTAGCAAGACAGGCCAACATTCAAATTCAGGAAATACAGAGAACGCCACAAAGATACTCCTCGAGAAGAGCAATCCCAAGACACATAATTGTCAGATTCTCCAAGGCTGAAATGAAGGAAAAAATGTTAAGGGCAGCCAGAGAGAAAGGTTAGATTATCCACAAAGGGAAGCCCATCAGACTAACAATGGATCTCTCTGCAGAAACTCTACAAGCCAGAAGAGAATGGGGGCCAATATTTAACATTCTTAAAGACTTTTCAACCCAGAATTTCATATCCAGTCAAACTAAGCTTCATAAGCAAAGGAGAAATAAAATTCTCTACAGACAAGCAAATGCTGAGAGATTTTGTCACCACAAGGCCTGCCTTACAAGAGCTCCTTGAGGAAACATTAAACATGGAAAGGAAAAACTGGAACCAGCCACTGCAAAAACATACCAAATTATAAAGATCATTGACACTATGAAGAAATTGCATCACCTAACGAGCAAAATAACCAGCTAGCATCATAATGACAGGATCAAATTCACACATAACAATATTAACCTTAACTGTAAACAAGCTAAATGCCCCTAATTAAGACACAGACTGGCAAATTGGATAAAGAGTCAAGAACCATCAGTGTGCTGTATTCAGCAGACCCATCTCACATGTAAAGACACACATAGGCTCAAAATAAAGGGATGGAGGAATATTTACCAAGCAAATGGAAAGAAAAAAAAGCAGGTGTTGCAATCCTAATCTCTGATAAAACAGACTTTAAACCATCAAAGATCAAAAAAGACAAAGAAGGACATTACATAATGGTTAAGGGATCAACGCAACAAGAAGAGCTAACTATCCTAAATATATATGCACCTAATACAGGAGCACCCAGATTCATAAAGCAAGTTCTTAGAGACCAACAAAGAGACTTAGACTCCACACAATAATAGTGGGAGACTTTAACACCCTACTGTCAATATTAGACAGATCAATGAGACAGAAAACTAACAAGGATATTTAGGACTTGAACTCAACTCTGGTCCAAGCAGACCTAATAGACTTCTATAGAACTCTCCACCCCAAATCAACAGAATATACATTCTTCTCAGTACCACACTGCACTTACTCTAAAATTGACCATATAATAGGAAGTAAAACATTCCTCAGCAAATACAAAAGAATGGAAATCATAACACAGTCTCTCAGACCACAGTGCAATCAAATTAGAATTCAGGATTAAGAAACTCACTCAAAACCACACAACTACATGGAAACTGAACAACCTGCTCTTGAATGACTACTGGGTAAATAACAAAATCAAGGCAGAAATAAATAAGTTCTTTGAAACCAATGAGAACAAAGACACAACACACCAGAATCTCTGAAACACAGCTAAAGCAGTGTTTAGAATTAAATTTACAGCACTAAATGCCCACATCAGAAAGTGGGAAAGATCTAAAATTGACACTCTAAGATCACAATTAAAAGAACTAGAGAAGCGTGAGCAAACAAATTCAAAAGCTAGCAGAAGGCAAGAAATAACTAAGATCAGAGCAGAACTGAAGGAGATAGAGACATGAAGAACCCTTCAAAAAATCAATGACTCCAGCAGCTAGTTTTTTGAAAAGATTAACAAAATAGACAGATCACTAGCCAGACTAATAAAGAAGAAAAGAGAGAAGAATCAAACAAATACAATAAAAAATGATAAAGGGGATTTCACCACTGATCCCACAGAAATACAAACTACCATCAGAGAATACTATAAACACCTCTATGCAAAAAAAAAAAAAAAAAAAAAAAAACTAGAAAATCTAGAAGAAATAAATAAATTCCTGGACACATACAACCTTCCAAGACTAAACCAGGAAGAAGTTGAATCCCTGAGTAGACTAATAACAAGTCCTGAAATTGACACAGTAATTAATACGCTACCAACCAAAGAAAGCCCGGGACCACACAGATTCACAGTCAAATTATACCACAAGTATAAAGAGGAGCTGGTATGAGTTCTTCTGAAACTATTCCAAACAATAGAAAAAAAGGGACTCCTCTCTAACTCATTTTATGAGGCCAGCATCACCCTGATACCAAAATCCTACAGAGACAAAACAAAAAAAGAAAATTTCAGGCCAATATCCCTGATGAACATTAACGCAAAAAGCTTAGCCACCGCAATCAAGTCAGCTTCATCCCTGGGATGCAAGGCTGGTTCAACATGGGCAAATCAATCAACACAATCCATCACACAAACAGAACCAACGACAAGCACCTCATGATCTCAACAGATGCAGAAAAGGCCTTCGATACAATTCAACACCCCTTCATGGTAAAAGCTCTCAATAAACTAGGTATTGGTGGAATGTATCTCAAAATAATAAGAGCTATTTATGACAAACCCATAGTCAATATAATACTGAATGGCCAAAAACTGGAATCATTCCCTTTGAAAACTGGCACAAGACAAGGATGCCCTCTCATCACTCTTACTCAACACAGTATTGGTAGTTCTGGCCACAGCAATCAGGCAAGAGAAAGAAATAAAGGGTATTCAAATAGGGAGAGAGGAAGTAAAATTGTCTCTGCTTGCAGATGACATGATTGCATATTTAGAAAACCCCATCATCTCAGTCCAAAAACTGAAGCTGATAACCAACTTCAACAAAGTCTCAGGACACAAAATCAATGTGCAAAAATCATAAGCACTCCTATACACCAGTAACAGACAAACAGAGAACCAAATCATGAGTGAACTCCCATTCACAACAGCTACAAAGAGAATAAAATACCTCGGAATACAACTTACAAGGGATGTGAAGGACCTCTTCAAGGAGAACTACAAATCATTGCTCAAGGAAATAAGAGAGGACACAAACAAATGGAAAAACATTCCATTCTCATGGATAGGAAGAATCAATATTGTGAAAATGGCCATACTACCCAAGGTAATTTATAGATTAAATGTCATCCCCATCAAGCTACTAATGACTTTCTTCACAGAATTGGAAAAAACTATTTTAAATTTCATGTGGAACCAAAAAAGAGCCCATATAGCCAAGACAATCCTAAGCAAAAAGCATAAAGCTGGCGGCATCATGCTATCTAACTTCTAACTATACCACAAGGCTACAGTAACCAAAACAGTATGGTGCTGGTACCAAAACAGATATATAGACCAATGGAACAGAACAGAGGTCTCAGAAATAATGCTACACATCCACAACCAGCTGATCTTTGACAAACCTGACAAAAACAAGCAATGGGGAAAGGATTCCTTATTTAATAAATAGTGCTGGGAAAACTGGATAGCCACATGCAGAATACTGAAACGGGACCCCTTCCTTACACCTTATACAAAAATTAACTCAAGATGGATTAAAGACTTAAACGTAAAACCTAAAACCATACAAACCCTAGAAGAAAACCTAGGCAATACCATTCAAGACATAGGCACGGGTAAAGACTTCATGACTAAAACACCAAAAGCAATGGCAACAAAAGCCGAAATTGACAAATGGGATCTAATTAAACTAAAAAGCTTCTGCACAGCAAAACAAACTATCATCAGAGTGAACAGGCAACCTACAGAATGGGAGAAAATTTTTGCAATCTATCCATCTGACAAGGGGTAATATCCAGAATCTACCAGGAACTTAAACTAACTTACAATTAAAAAAAAAAAAATTTCCATCAAAAACTGGGCAAAGGATATGAACAGATACTTCTCAAAAGAAGACACTTATGTGGCCAACAAATATGCGAAAAAAAGATCATCATCACTGGTCATGAGAGAAATGCAAATCAAAACCACAATGAGATATCATCTCACGCCAGTTAGAATGGCAATCATTAAAAAGTCAGGAAACAGATGCTGGAGAGGATGTGGAGAAATAGGAACGCTTTTACCCTGTTGGTGAGAGTCTAAATAAAACCACTGGGAAGATAATGTGGCGATTCCTCAAGAATCTAGAACCAGAAATACCATTTCACCCAGCAATTCCATTACTGGGTATATACCCAAAGGATTATAAATCATTCCACTATAAAGACACATGCACACATATGTTTATTGTGGCACTGTTCACAATAGCAAAGACTTGGAACCAATCCAAATGCTGTCAATGATAGACTGGATAAAGAAAATATAGCACATAGACACCATGGAATACTATGCAGCTGTAAAAGAGGATGAGTTCATGTCCTTTGCAGGAACATGGATGAAGCTGGAAACCATCACTCTCAGCAAACTAACACAGGAACAGAAACCAAACACCACATGTTCTCACTCATAAGTGAGAGGTGAACAATGAGAAAACATGGACACAGGGAGGGGAACATCACACACCAGGGCCAATCAGGGGCTGGGGGGCTAGGGGAGGGATAGCATTAGGAGAAATGCTAATAATAATGTAGATGATGAGTTGATGGCTGCAGCAAACCACCATGGCACATGTATACCTATGTAACAAACCTGCACATTCTGCACATATGTACCAGAACTTAAAGTATAATAATAATAATAATAATAATAAAAAGAATCCTGTTCCAAGCAAAAAGAAGAATGTGAAGAAATATAAGTGTGGAAAACATGATGTGTGAAAATAGATCAGCTTGGTCAATGGATTGAAATTGTGTAACATCCAAAAGAGTGATGCAGAACTACCTAGACCAGAATGGAAAGACATCTTACATAGCTAGAGGCATACCTTGTTTTACTGAGTTTTGCTTTATTGCACTTTGCAGATATTATGTTTGTTACAAGTTGAAGGTTTGTAGCAACCCTGTGTCAAGCAATCTATCAGTGCCATTTTTACAACAGCACGTGGTCACTTTGTGTCTGTAGATCACATTTGTGTAATTCCTGCAATATTTCAAACTTTTTCAGTATTATTTATTTGTTAGGGTGACTTATGATAGTGATCTTTCATGCTGTAATTGTTTTGGGGTACCATTAACACACCCCATATAAGATGGTGAACTTGATTAATAAATATTGTGTGTTTGATTGCTTCGCTAAAAAAAAAATCATCTTTTACTTAGTAAAAGCAGTATAGAATCATCTTCCTTAATAAGAAAAATCATTTATTCTGGCATGGAAAATAAAAACCTAAGCTCAGACCTTGGACAGCGATTAATTACAAAGAAAAATGAGAAAATAGCATACCTTAAACATAACGGTTTATTTAAAATATATAAATTTATTAATAAAATCTTAAATAATACTCAATTCTATGCAAGTGTACCAAATGTTATTTTCATTCTCAATAACATCTCACACAATAGATAGCTCAACTGAGTAAAGGTTATATATTTTCATTTTTGCTAAACAATCTCCATTTAAAACAAATATATTGCTAGCTGTCTATATGTAAACAGGAAGGACTAATACTTCTAGACAAAGTAAATATTATTAAAATAAGATATTTCAATCAATTTTAGACCAACCATAGTTCTGAATAGCAGACAGTGTAAAACATAACATCACCCTTCATTCAAACCAAAATCTCAAACTTTTGGATTATATATTTCTTCAAGTTATAGGTCATTTATTGTCAAAATAATAATCCTTTGATATTGTCTTAAACAGATGAAATTTGCTTTCTTTTCCTAGGGAAATGCCAGACTATAGTGATATCTAAGAAATATGATTAAATTAATTTAATTACTTGATGTTGACTTAAGTCACTTCTCTTTAATGCAAAAACTGCCACTTGCAATTAATGATTGTTGGTACTGCTTCAATTGATCAAATGTCTAACACACAGAAAACATTCAAAGAAGTTCTGTGTATCTTACAGCAATTCAGTGGAGAAGTCTTGTCCCAGGGGTACGTAAATCTGAAGTACAAGAAACCTCTGGATCAATCCAACTAGAATGAGAGAGGAAAATACACATTCAAATGTTCAAAGCATTTATATGTGCATATAAACAAATACAATCATACACCATCAACAAGCTGAAGCTTTTAGCATTTCGGTAATACACAGAACTGCAATAGCACTACCTATGAGTTACAACCTCATTACGAAAGCAAAAAAATTGATGAAAATAAAATCAAACTCACAACAAATGTTGTCTTTTAAAGTCCCATCTGTGGCCTTGGTGAAATCTTTATTAAAATTTTAAAAATAATAAGTTTTTATTTATTATTTTTATTAGGTTGGAAGAGAATGTACACATAGAGCTGCATTCAACAGAGACATATAAAATTGAACTATAAATTCCCTTCAAGGCAGCCATAAAAGCATGTCGCAATTATTTTTATTCACTGGCAGTTTTAACTGTACTAAACAACTTAATAAAAAACAATAGATCAAGAAAAACAATTCTAATTATGACAACTACAACTGAAGGTTTGATGAGCCATAGCTAATTCATATGGTTTTAAATGTGTCCACAATGAGATGAATAGGGGAACATATTTTCATTTATACCTTTTGCTAATTAACATATATTTAATTAATTTAATGTTCACTGAGAACTGATAGCTTTTATTCCCTATTACTAGCTTCATCTGGATTAAAAATGTTTGCAGAGAAACCAGTCCCTATAGTACTTTTGACAGCTGAATTCTACAACTGCTTAAAAAAATCAGCTGATTTTATATTACCTCTCCAGACCCGTTCACTTAATGCCTTTCCTCTTAGGTTTTGAACTTTTGCTTGATCTCTCAATTATGGTGCTCTTAACAGATGTTTTTAGTATGACACTTCCTAAAACACGCAACTTAAAAATATATTTTCCTGCTGTGGGACTTTGGGTAGAAAATGGAGACGTCTTGATTTATCTGTGAACCTCTCCTACAAAGCCAACAGTACAGACCAACACATGGATTAAAAACAAAAAAAGGCAACTGGTCTAAAACTCATGCTATTTTATGTTATTCCAAGGTAGTAGGCTTAACAAATTAAGGGATTTTAAAGTAACAACACATTTTTGGATAGTCTATATAAAGAACTTCTGGTTTATGATTTCCATTTTGCAACCTTCCTGAACAACTTACACAGTTCCTACGTTGTATCCCAAATTTACTTTCTAAACAATAGACATATTTGATAAAATATGCATAACATTTTCATCAAACATACAGGGATAACTTTTACTTAAAAGTACTAAGCTTCTGCTTAGTACATTCCAGAGGGCCCTCAGTAGTGTAAGAAATGTAGCAGAAATAAGAGATCACAGGCTTTGACCCTAGAAAATTCTCTAGAAATCTGATTTTACCATATTTATGTGAAAAGCCAGTGAGGCCACCAGAGCTCTGGTCTACAAAAGCAAAGTGAGATACCAAAATGAGGCCAACTTAAATAAACCATCCTCAATCAATCTCTCTTGCATCTTGCATTGATTGGCCCCACAGTATTTTTCCATTGCACAATGGCCTCTGTAAATAGAGCTGAGAGAACAGCAGGATAAGTGAAATCAGTCTTTAAAAGAGGTCCCTAATTTATGTCACAAATCTCACTGAATCAGCACTGTTCTCTTCAAACACAAAGAGTTACACACATAGGGCATTTTTATATGAGCATTTTTAGATATAAAAGAGTTCTACACTCAAAAAAAGAAAGCTTTATAATTCAACTTTCTCACATATAGAAGCCCTAGTTTCCAAAAGGCTTCACTTCTAAGATTAAAAGAAATATGACGATACCATATGGTGATGATCTGACAAAAAAAAGTACTTTAATAACATTTGACACAGACTGATCCTGTGTGTCAGATGCTAAATAAATTCTATAGTAACATTTATTTTCCAGTGGCTTAGTATATTTAAACTGACTATTCATGTCTACATTATATTTAAAATCACTCTAAGTATTGTTGAATGTGGAAATTGTTAGTCAAAAATGTCCATCAAGAACATAAAATTCATACAAATTTAGTTTCTTCCTGAAATATGCAGCTTTTTACAGTTTTATAATGTGTTGTCTGTCAGAAACAAACTACTTATTTTTTTCTTCCACTTCAACAAACAAAACAGGAATCAGTTATCCGTTCATTATGGCCTATTCCATATCCTTCGAGCAAATTAGAAAACCTGTGTGGGCCCTTTTACTTTTCATCTGTAAAACTGGGTTAATAGTTCAGATTCACAACTCATAGGATTATTTATATGGATTAAATTAGGTCTATCATGCAACAAAGATTACTGAGCACCTACTACATACAAGACTCAATGCTGAAGTTTTTGCAGTAGATGAGACATACATGGTCTCTGCCCTTTTGGAGTTTATATTCTAGCTCCATGAAGAAGGTCAGGGTGCTATGAAAGCATATAACCCAGGTTCCTTGCAGGGGAAGAGGATGATTAGTGAAGATTTTCTTGAAGGACAAGCATTAAAACTCAGCTGGGAAGAATACACAGGAATTGACTGGGCAAGCGAGATGGGTGTAGGAGAGAGGAACAAATGTTGCTGGCAGAGGGAGTACTCCATCCTATTATGGAAAAGGATGGAGTAGGTTGGATAAACCTAAAAAGGGCTTAATGGGCTGGTAGGAGAGACAGAAGAGGAAATGCAGCGGGAGATGGGTCTGGCAAAGTAGAGAGGAACCCAATTATGTGGGGTCTTAAAGACCATGTGAAGAATATAAGTCATCCTAAAATCAATGGTAAACCATTCGTACATTCATTCATTTATTCAACAAAGATTTACTGAATGTCTATTCGGGGGGAAAAATGCTCTAGGTAGAGGGTACAGTCTGTGCATGGGTGCCAACGTGATAGTGCACTGGACTATGTTTCAAAACAGCAATGGGACCTGTATGGTTGCAACAGCATAAACAAGAAAAGGAGTAATAGGAAATAGGTCAGAATTAAGAAGGGCACCAGATATTGCAGAGTCCTACAGGTTTTTGGGTTTTAATCTGAGAGAGACAGGATATTTTTAGTGGAGGAGTAACATTACTTGTATGTTTCTTACAATTTAAAAGTATTACTCTGGCTGCTAATTTGAACCAGACTGTAATAGAGAGGCCAAGTCAGAAACAGGGAGACCAATTAGGTTACTACAGTAATCCAAGCATGAGATAATGGTGGCTTTGACCAGTAGCACTGGAGGTACCAAGTGATCAGACTCTCAACCTATTTTAAACATAGTGCCAACAAGACCTTCCAGATAGACTGAACGAAGAGAAAGAAATATCAAAGCTGATTTAAAAGGTTTTTTCCTAAGCAACTGAAAAGATAAGTTGCTAACAGAAGAAATGGGGCAGCCAGCAGGAGGAGGAATTTCGAGGAGTAAAGACCAGAAGTTAGGCTTTGGACATACTACATTTCAGCTGTCCAAGCGTAGAAATGTCAAGTAAGTAAGATGATATTCAAGAAGACTAGAGTTTAGGAGAAAAGTCTGAGCTGGAAATGTAAGCTAGAGTAAGACAGAGATGGCATTTAAATCCATGAGCTGGAAGTTGATAACCAAGGGAGTAAGTGTAGATACAGTGCCAAGGACTGAGTCCAGGGATGCTGCAACATTAATTCAAGTTGGGGAAAAGAGGAAGAACCACAAAAGGAGGCTAAGAAAGAAGAACAGTGAAATGGGAAGAAAACTAGGAGTACGGACATCTTGGGTCTGAGTGAGGAAAGTTATGAAGCAGGTGTCAACTTTCTCAAATGCTGCTAATATGTGAAGTAAGATGAGGGCTGAGAACTGTCCACTGGATTCAGGAAAATAGAGGCAGGTCAAAACCATTGACGGGTTTTAAACAGAGGAAGTCATGACAAGATAAAAATGATACTAAAGTGGGGGCCCGAGGAGGCCTGGGGAAACCTCATAAAGGTGACCTCATCCTCCAGAGCACCTGAAATGCAGAACAATGCCAGGCTTCAGGGATGCTACTCCCCCGAGACACATCATTTGATTCAGATGTCACAGGCAGAGAAAACAATGGTTTCAAACACGAGCCTCCAACAGAAAGCTCTGAAGAAGACCTCCAAATGATATATGTTTATGTGTAACAGAGCTGCTTCTCATATGGGCAACTCTATATAATGTGTTCTAGAGTGAAGAGCAGCAGGGATTTATTTATTTAGCTGGTGAAGGGTTTACTCAAGCCTCATTATCAAGGCCAGCTGGTTACAATGAAAAATTATGACCCAAATTGTCATAGCTTCATAGTACAGCAAATTTAACACACTTATTGAACGCCAACCATGGACCAGGCACTAAGTTAAGGGTACAAAGAAGATGATTCAGGAAGATCCCTGCCCTAGAGAAGTGCACAGTCTGATAAGTAATATTACAATTTCCTTTATTTTATGTGTTTGAGATCCTCAAATACAAGTTAAATCAGAAATCTTATTTTTTAAAATGAAAAGTTAAACATACTTAATTTCATTACTAAACTTTCTTTCTAAGTAGTACCTAATACAGTCGGAAACACAGATAGGGTACCTAATGTCAAGTTTGCATAAATAAACTGGATGTTTACTCTTAAAATAGGAATACATAATGGTAATTGAATTTAGAAATGTTAATTAAAAGCCAATTATCTATTCAAGGCATGTCATTTAATTTAAATTTAACCATACAAACTTCACATAGAAGGTCGTTTTACACAAGTAAAAACAGCTATAAATTCCTTTTATCAAAAATTCCAAATAATTAACCTTAAAGGCATTAGTGCAGGGCAGACTATATAAACTGTTTCATTCGTTACAGTGCTACATGTGATACAGAAAAGTCAGATTAACTTTTAATTATAAGGCATTGTACAAAAAATACATTAAAAGAGTCTTCTTTTTTTTTACAATTAAAACCATCATCTTTCCATTTAAAAAAGTAATTATGACACATTAAACTTGGTTTGTTTCTTAAAAAAAACTTCAGATAAAAATGGAAAAGCAGAGCTTGTATTTAATCATTCAGCCTTTAGTAGAGGAGGAATCTTTCTCAGCATCAAGTGAGAAAGGTTATTAAAAGTGATTGATTTTTATTAAGGTAACCATGTGCATTGATACTGAGGACACTAAATGAAAATACAGGTGGGCTTTATAAGTTAAGAAAAAAACAAAGGAACAATTGGCTTAGAACAAAGTCATGTTCTTGAAAGTCAAATGTATCTATCTGTCTTACAAAACCAATATCCTTAAAAAGATGTCCTGTGCCTCTTGTAAGAAGATGAAACTACAGTGTCAGACAGGTTTCCCTGGATCATCTTAGTTCACCTCATTTATAAGTATAAATATATATGGAAATGCAAAACCCTACTATTACAGACAGAAACACACACACACACACACACATGCAGAAACTATTAGGAAAGCATAATCTTTAAGTGGCAGTAAATTAAAAATTATTTTTAATGATGGTTATCTCTTCTTTTTTTTCTAGTCTCTTTCCTAGTTTAGAAAGAAACAGTGGCAAACCACTTTAAAATAAATCATCTTTCACCTATAACTTATATGGCTAGTTTGTGTCTTGGAAATCTAAAATATGCATGTAGTAGCTTGAAATGGTACATAAAGCACAGAACCTATATAAGTTTAGAAAACTGAATTAAAATCAGGTACCAACAACAGGTCTTTTTATGGAGCTTCATGCATGGTAGGTATTCGATAAATGTTCTAATGAATGAAAGAAGGAATAAGTAAATGATGAAAGTAAAAAACAACTATTTATATTTGCTAAATCACCTGAAATTTATATTTAAAAATAGGACATAGTTAATGAAAACTCTAGTTAATCGTTCTGATAAATCATATTCCTTAAATCAATCAGTTTACTCAAGGTCTAATTTAGTGGCAGAGCCCTGAATTGTAACCCTATCTCTGTTCATAACTGGGCTTCTGATAAATCTGGGTTATCTCTCAGGGTCTCTTCTGCTTTGAAATGCTGATTTTGATTTCTGAAGTAAATAAGAATTGAAATAGATTCTTTGGGTTTTTGTTAAATCACACATTCATACATATATTTTAATTATGATTAATATTAAAAGGTAATAAGCATATGAGTTGACATGTCACCAAATTATGCTTTATATCTTCTTTCTGATACATTTTTTCTCACAAATTAATTTCTTGTAATTTAGGAATCCTGATTTTATTTCCGTTTAGCCCTGATGAGGAACCAAGCTCAGTTTGTTAATTTGTAAAAGACCTTTTATGAGGATGAAAAGCATTCATAAATATTAAATGTTTACAAAGCTCCTGGCATATAGTAAGTGCTCAATAAATGCTATTATCATCATAATTAATGGCTGCCAAGTACTCTTCTAAATCTTCTTCAAGATACTACTAGATTTCTAGAAGATGGTGAGGTAGAATATATTTTTTAAAAGGCCTAGCATACTGCCCAGCATACAATTGCTCTCTAAATTAAAAAAAAAAAATTATATCACCTTATATAAACAGATGTCAGTAGAAGTCATACTAATATGCCTGTTTATGAGACATAAAAGCATAATTTTGCATACAAAATGTTAAGTTTCAATATTAAAAATATTACTTACGGATTTGCTTATTCTCCTTTGGTAATTGAATTTTGTTTGTTTGGCTGCTGCCTTCCAGGACAAACACAAAACTTTTAACTTCTTTATCAAACTCCTATAGAACAAAATGAAAACAGTAGTTATCACAGGATATTTTACTTGGCTTCTACTATAAAATTGAAACTTCAGATCTACAGGGGAAAAAACATCCCATAACCAAAAACTTAAAAGCAGGCTCAGGCCTTAGTACTTTTATTCTGAGACTTCTTGGAAACTAGACTACAGAAGCATGGAGAAAGGACAAAGAGCAAGGGCATTCAAGGTCTGGACTGGAAAGTGACTGAAATTATGGATGATGGATTCTGGGCTGCAGAGAAAAGGAAGATAAAGAATATAAATAAATTAATAAATGAATTAACTAAACAAAATAAAACACAGGAAAAGTGGAATAGTCAATGGCCTAAAGGTCCCAACTTAGTTGAAGAACAGAGTGGAGTAACTGAGCAAAGACCTTAAGAATAAAGATTGGGGGCAGAAAGGGATATTTTAATGTCTCACTTAGTAACTTCAGAGGTCCTACAGTTTGTGGTGATAAGGACCAGGGTAAGACAGTAGGGATGAATGCTGAAGTAGAGTGGAAGGAGTTGTTAAAGATGAAGAAATCAAGAAACTGAGAAGCCCAGGACTTGGAGAGATTTTTCTTATAGATATTGAAGTCATCTAAAATTATATATAGCACGGCATGGAGTACAGAGAAAGGTTATGACCTGTGTGCCAAAGTCTTAGACAACTGAAGAGTGGTGTCGAGGACAGCTGCAGCCAACAATGTCATGAAAGGGTTTTGGAGTGAAAGAACAGGAAAAACAGTTGTGAAATTTGATCAAGCCCTTTCTTCTATAACCTTCACTCCCATTTCTTCCCCTGATTTACGTGGCTCTAATTTCTAACACTTACTTTCCAAATCACAGATGGACTGCCAAGGATCTTCCATTTTGCTCCAGGATTTTTTCCTTGAGCACTGAAAATTTCAACAAATGCACCTCCCTAAAAAATGAAAACAAAATATTTAAAGTAAAAGACAATGCTAATGAGGAAGTATTATCCATCACAGAGTCTATAACCAGTGTTGCCGGCATCTGTCAGTTAAGCTGATCTGGGATGAAACATTATCCCTGTTACTACTCCTACTTTTTACGTTGATTGTATCTAAACCACAACCATTCTGATTTGGGTCACCTTGGATTAATGGTTTAAAGAATCTATTTTTAAAACATGACAAATATTAAATAAATTGTGCCATACAAACCCGACAGTATCTCAGTGGGGGACTCATTTACTTGACACATACAGATCATTGCAAACGTAAAATGTTCTGCAACCCACACTAAAGGGTTTAAATCCAATTCTTGAATCAGGCCAATACATTCAGGTAGTTATCTCTGAATACAAGTTTTCTAATCATACTGACTGGGGCTCCAACACCGGCTTTTTAACTATCTGACCTTGGAGTTATTTAACTTCTTGATTCTCCATCTGTAAAATGGGTTGTTGGATTACATAAGATACTAAACATCAAACCTCCAGCACAATACTGAGCTCCCGGCAGGGGCTCAACACCACCACCAGAGATTATTCAAAAAATGGGGAGAGAAATTAAATAGTTTAGTACTGGTCAATAAAAAGGCCTGGGAGGCATTTGGGAAGTCCTATTTTGAACATTTCTACAAGATATTTTTATATATGTAATACAAATTAATGTGCAGATCTAGAAAATCTGTACAAGAGAAATCAAAGATCGTTTCTACAGACAGCCTACTGGTTCCCCATTGTAAACATGAGAACATGGAAGGACACACTTACGTAAGCACACTGAATATATTACTGAAGGTCCATAAGCTTTAATTATTTAAGAAAGGGAAATTAAATAATTAGCTCTGAGGAAGAATTTATCACAAAAAAATGAGAATCTGATATGAGGACTAAATATGGTTTGAATTATAAACAATATGTGAGCAAGTCTAATTTCTGTACGGAATTTCCAGCTTTTAATTTTTCTCAGTAATACAAAGATATTTTTGCCTCTGAGTTTTAACACACAATCATTTGAAGGTGAGACATTTAATGTCTACTTCCTTAGGCGGTATTATGTGCAAACTGTATATGGGATAGAATTACTATAGCTTGTGAGGGCAGGTCATTTTTCACCATGAATTTTAAATTTGAGACAGCTGGTTGTTTTAAAAGAAAAAAGTCCTCATACTTGGTGAGACAGCAAACTGTCCCCGCTGCTTTTTGCTTTCCCATGTTCTCCAAGTTTCCTGTAGTGGGTATATGCCTTTTTTGATCATATACTTTACCTGTAAGAAGTGAGACAAACTCTCTAAAAGTGGTCTAGCCCAATTAGTGATAACGAATGGGACAGAAGAAAGAGAACTGCAGACTACTCCGACAGCACTCATAAGGAGGCAGGTAGTGCTGGGTGAATGAAAAGGCAGAAGCAATAAAGAGGTGGAGATGGGTGGAGAACTGATTAGATACAGCCAAAAACGTTCAACAGAACAGCAGGACTAGCATGGTAAGCAGACTGTAAACAAGGAGTGTAACCTCTCGCAGAGGCGAGGACAGGAGAGCAGGAAGGGAGGTGTTCAGTGAGGTGAGGAGAGCAGGTCACTGAGACACTCTAGGATATTCAAAGTGACTGAGGACGACCCAGAAGCAGGGTTTCTCCAAGTGTGATCCTTGGACCCCCTGCATAGGAATCACTTGGGGGAAGTAGTTAAAAATGTAAATCAAGTGACCCCCATCTACAGATTCGGATTCACCAGATCTGGGATGAGGGTCAGGAAATCTGCATGTTAACAAGTACCCTAAGAAATCCTGATGTACTCCAAGGTCTGAGATTCACTGACTCCCAGTTCTGGAAAAATAAAACAGCACATAGCCAAAGTGCTTTCCTTCTTGATGTAACAATGCATGCGTTTACTCATTCACTCTTCTAAATCGTTTCTGAGATGCCAATGTTGCAGGAATACTGAGTCTCCAAGGCGCTTGTTAAAACTTAAGATTTCTGGGCCCTGCCCTCAAGATTCTGATTCAGAGGTTTCAGTGGGGCCTAAGATCTGCATTTTAAGTAGACTCACAATTAATTCATGTACCTTAAGAAACACTGAGTTGGAGAGTGAACAAAAGCCAAATCATACGCCTAGACATTGGTACTTTTCCTTTCTCTCTGGGCCAATAGCATTCACCCACTAATTCTGTCTTACCCCGGAAAAAGACCGCATTATGGGGATAGAGGGTGCACTGTATCCTCACCCCGATCACGGCCTACCTCATCTAAGAGGAGAAAGGTATAGACAAGTTGGAGAACCGTTTCGGGTTACCTGGTACTCATTTTTGAACATTCCCGAAGGGGGCCCAGGCTTGGGGGGCACAGAGTTCAGGGTTTCCAGCGAGTGGCGTGACCCTGACGGCTGGAAACCGGCCGGCGGGAACCCAGGAGCCCGACGGGTGGGGAAGGGCTTCGTGCTTGGCCCCGACTTGGGCAAGCTCTTCTCACTCCCTCTGGTCCCTGGTCAGCTCCATCTCCGGCCCTCGACCCGCACCATTGCGGCTCCAGCCTCCGGGGTGCCCGGGTCTGGGCAGGGCGCAGCTGCCTGGACTGACTCCTGGTCGTCCCTGGGGAGTGATTGTGTGTGTAACCTACGTGACGGGGCGCCCAGTTGCGGAGCCACAGACAACCGCCCGCCGGCCCAAGAAAGGCGGGCGCGCTCCCGCTGCCGCCCCACCCCAGAATCTGACCGCGAAAGGGCAGCGCCGAGCGCCACTAGCGTTCCGGCCGCGCCCATTGGTTCCCACTGGGCGCCTGCGCGTTGCGCTCTCTAGGCTTCTTGCCAACGGGCGCGGGATACGCGGTGACGTAGCGTTGCCCGGGCAACCGCGGGACTCCTAGAGAAATGGCGGGCGATCCAAATGGTTACCTGCACTTTCCTTAGGTCATGACCTCTGCCGGCTAAGAAGCCTAAACTCAGCGTGGATTAGGGCTATGCCAGGTACTGCACTCTTCTGGAGTACCTGTCGGCTTGGTCTCTCCTCTTGGTAAACACTGATAACTGGTAGGTTCCTGAGGGATACAGTCACGGACTCATGGAACCCTCACGTGGCCTTTGTTTAGAGGGTTCCCACATTTGGGTTCGTTGAGGCAGTAAGAGGGTCTGCTGGACCCTTTCATTGTTTCAGAAGACCCTAGGAAGCCAAGATTTTTTTGTTGAAAATAATAACTTATTGAGACTAGCACTCGCTTAAATGTAACTGTTAAGTTACTTTATTTAGTTTCTAGATCAGAGCCACTTCTTACAGGGAAGGTACTATTGCCAATTTTTGGCTAAGGAGCTGTGGCTCAGAAAGGTTAAATGGCTTGGCCAAAGTCATATGGCACCAGTTAGGAATTCTTATCTGATGCTGTACTCATGGTTGAGTTAGGTCAATGGCATAGATTAATGCTAATCAGGTACTACTCATAAAGTCCCTGCTATAGGCTGAGTGGCTCACAGGTTCACAATTCTGTGAGGTAAGGGTTAGTCTCTTTGCATTTGAGAAGATTGGGATTCAGAGTTGATTAGGAATTTACTCAAGGATGCAATGTTGAGTTTCATTTATGTTTGAGTCTAAAGCCCAATATCATTCCACTTCACCCAAAAACCTCAAACATTTATTGTCCTATCATATGCCAACTATTATGGATTATGTAAGGGATACGAAAATGAATGCTATTCGGAACTGCTCCTTAGCAAAGATAAGAAGAGCAGATAAGGAACAAACCTTCTTGAACATTCTAAGCCAAATAATAGATGGAAAGGAAATAGAGGTGGGGGCCATGGCACAGCTATACATTGCGGTATGGTGTCTAGAATCCAGATTTCTTGATTTCTAGACCAGCAAACTTAGTTCAACAGCAGTTTCTTTTAAGTTTCTGTGCTGGAGGCTTTGACAATTATGATCAATAGACGTGGTCTCTGTCTTACAAGACTTACCTATGGGGGACATTTATCCGCTGATTCTTTTAACAGATAGTTTCTAGAAACATAAGATATTTCAAATACTATGCTAAGAGACTGGGTGTGCAGTGAATGGCCCTACCTTCATGGAGCTTACATAGGGGAGTGAGACAGATGATAAATAAAATAGCAAATAATTACAACTTGTGATAAATATCATGAATTCAATCACAGGGAGCAACATTGGGTGAGTATATTAGTTTCCTGTGGCTACTGTAACATTACCTCAAACGGAGTAGCTTAAAACAACAGAGGTTTATTCTCTCATAGTTCTGGAGGCCAGAAGTCCAAAATCAAAGTGTCAGTAGGGCCACACTCCCCCGGTGGCTTTAGAGAAGAATCCATTCTTTGTCTCATCCAGCTTCTGGTAGCTGTTGGCACCCCTTGAATTGTGGCTTCATTTGGAGGCCAGAAGTCTCAAATCAAAGTGTCAGTAGGGCCACACTCCCCTAGTGGCTTTAGAGGAGAATTCATTCTTTGCCTCATCAGCTTCTGGTAGCTGTTGGCACCCCTTGAATTGTGGCTCCATTTCTCCAGTCTCTGTCTCACCTCCATAGTCACATTGCCTTCTCCTTTTCTGTGTGTGTTTTCCCTGTGTGTCTCTTATAAAGAGGTTGTAATAGTATTTAGGGCCAACTTTGATAATCCAAGGCAATCTCTTTATTTCAAGATAATGTAATCATATCTCTAAAGACCAGTTTTTCCAAATAAGGAAACATTTACACGCTCCAGGGAGTTAATGTGAATATATTTTTTGGGCAGCTGTTAATAATAAGGATGGCAAAAGGTATAATGAGAATCTGGAGAATCTAGGGAACATCTTAAGGCTTCTAACAATCTACTTGGGTCTCTGAAAAGGGTCTTTTGACACTGTAGTTGAAGTGAAATCCACAACTTTGCCCTACTTTATTTTCTTTCTTCCTCTTATGATTACATGAGTTAATTAATATGTTTATCATTTATCTACAACCAAAAGGGTAAATAACCTCAGTTTGTCAATGAAAAAATGAGCTACAGAATTGAAAAATGAATAATTACAGTGAATCAGTAAGTCTTATTACTCAGGTGTTTTTGGTTTTGATCACCTGTTTATTCAACTTAAGACTAGAAGGAAACAGTGTCCATTTATTTCAATGTCCTCACTTCCTAAAGAGAAAGTAATAGTCCAAAGCCAAACATTGTCACCTGACTGTCCTAATTTCTGACAAGTTCAGGAGACTCAGAGTTGGATTTTCATTGGCAACTATGGTATAGTGCTTGTCCAGGCAATGGGCAAATCTGAAAGTTGGCCAAGTTCATCAGTGTTATTTTGCCTATGGTGAGAGCCACCATTAACAATGACAGTGGTAGCAATAAAGCAAAAATAAGAATGTGCAGTACTTTAACAGTATGAATTCAAAATCAGAGAAAGGAGGAAATCCAACTTTACAGTAGCAAGTACTCTTCAATTTGATTGAATGCAAGCTATGAACAAAAGCTTGGATTTGACTGTGACTTCAAGGATATCTAGCAGAATTCTGAAAAAAAGAAAAAAAAGGAAAAAGCCAGCCTGCCCAAACAACTTGGCTTAAACCAAGTTAGTTATGTTCATTATAAAAGATAAACCAAGTTATTTATGTTCACTATAAAAGACAGTGAAACAATTTATTTAATTGCTACAATTTTTTAAGAAGTTGGTACATTTAGTAATTGCATTAAATTGCTTAACTTAATTTGACAACATTAAGAATTAGTCACTTTACAAGCTGTAAAGTGCTTGTCTTTGTTCTACAAAGAAAGTGATTTGAAAAAAAGAAAGTAATTTGGTGGTATATTAATATTAAAGGATATTGGATAGTATTTAAAATGGAATAGACTAGAAACAGTTTTAAAGGGTGGCAGTCTTCGTATGCCAGTATAGCCATTCAACTTAGATGAGTATGATTATCAATTTGACAAGAAATAATATTATTTTGAACTAAGAATGTACTGTATTTATCACAATATTGTTGTAGTTTTTATTTTGGTTACAGTACATAATCTAATTATTTGGCTAATGGGAAGAAATAAGATCTGTTTCATGAGAATTTGTTCTGCTGCACAGTAATCTAGAAATGTTTAATACTTGAAGGGTTATTTTAATTTTTTACACATTATAGAATAGCTTTATGAATGATAATGTTGAGTTGATAGGAAAGTTTTAAAACTGGGCCTATTTTATAGTTTTAAGCAAGAAAAATTAATGATACCAAAGTTATTCATTTGACAGTTGATTTGAAAATAGTAGTGTCTTCTTTTTTCCAGAAAGTATGGAATAGTGAAAGTTTTTGAGGGTTTTACTATTTTTAGATTTTCTCCTCAAATGGGTCTTTCCCCCTTCTCGGGTCCATGAGATCCTATGGGGACTATTTCTTGCCTGTACCCACAGATGACCAAGTACTTCAAAAGTCATGCATAAATGTAAAATTTCCAAAACCAGTTACCACTTGAAAGCTTTCTCAGGAAAACAAGACAAAACAAAAAAACTATCCCAGTAGTTTGGTATTTAGGTATGAATACTTTCCTAATAAAGTAGCTTTACATAGCAAGCACTTAGGTTTAAAAAAACGAACATTTGCCAAATACATCTTTGAAAAGAATAAATTAAGTGAATATTTAGTACTAATTTGTTTTGCAATGGCATAAATGATCAAGGTTTTTAACAGAAAAGTTAGATCTAAGTAGCAAATTTTTCTTGCATAACTTTCTCTAACCTAAAGCCAGTTAGTGTTGATATGTGATAAAAGGGCTGTAGAAAACTGAATGTCTACATGAGAAAGAATGAAATTGGACTCTTGCTTTGCTTTTTAAATTTATATACATGAGTTAACTCAAAATGAATCAAAGACATAAGACCTAAAACTACAAAAGTCTTATAAGGAAACATAAGGGGAAAACTCATGACATTGGACTTGGCATTGATTTCTTAACAACCTAGAGTAGATCCAGCTGCGTCTAGAGGTCAGAAACATCATCAGGTTTCCTTTCTCCACACTGCTTCCTCTCGGTTGGCTCAGTCCTTAGGCTGGCTCTCTTCAGGTTTACAAAATGGCTATAGCATTCTCAATTTTACATTCTGATACCACTAAATAGAGCATTTGGGGCTAAAGTCCTGAAGTTCACCTTCATTTGGATCAGTTTAGGTGATACGCCCATCTCTGAACTAAACACTTTGGTCAGATAAATATGCTTAAGGCTAGATTAAGTGCTTATTCTTAAACCAGTCCCTGCAAGCAAGGAGATGAGATATATTGATTGGTTGGGAATGGGGTATCACCAAAACATGTAACTAGGGAATGAGGAAGGATTGTTTCCCAAAGGAAACTCTGGGTCCTCTTCTAGGGAAGGAGGAAGATGGATATTGGGCAGCCAAAAGGAGATATCCACTATAATGATTTTTTTTTTTTTACAAATAACAGACACCAGACATATTTTTTAAAAATTCTAACTATACATGAATAATTTAATATGAAAGAAAGGTTCTCTAATATTCTTTAAATATTTGATGTACATATGTGTAATTCAAATATCATAGACCCTTTTCATTATCCCAGGATTTACATTAACTCTTAATATTCAAGCCTAGATTCTTTAAGCTCTTACCTGCTTAGTAACAGGAAATCCAGTGTTATTGGATGCCCGTGTATTTCTAGGATCTTTAAGAGGATACTAAGTAGCCAGGAATCACTTTGGAAATGAATACTTGACTGCATTTTTTTCTGAGACCAAACATTCTTATGAAGGATTCCACTTAGTTGCCACTGTTACCACTATTGCCAAAGAATACCTGCCATGTTTGAAGTTGTTGAAATTAGAATGTAACTGCTTTCTAATGCTAATGTCACCAGTGAAACAAAGACATCTGGGAACTGGCCTGACACAGCTAGGTTTTGGTGTTTTGTTATTGCTGTTGTTACTGAACACGAACAGTTTCACAGAATATCAATATCATACGAAGCCACTCTGTGACCATGATGAATCAAGATAAAAACATGAATATTGTCCAAATCAAAAAGATGACCAAACATTTCCCTATCCTGGTTAATATGAGTGACTGCTGCTTCTTTACCAATTATAGCTAAGCCTTACTTCATTCTTCCTGTCTTATATTAAGATTTCTTAATATTCCCAATCATTGAATTACCCTTGGTTCCTGACAGGACCCAATCCAGAGCAAAGCTCTGCTTTCCTAAACCCTCGCCTAAATCAACTAACATAAGCCCAAATCCTAAAATTAGTTCTAACATCCTCTTACTAGGATACCCAAGGTTCCCCAATGGTATATTTTCTTCCTTGTTGCAATGAGTGATGAACCCAACTTCTTCCACTACTGATATATCCCTGATATTCTTTGACTGAGGAGCATTAACACCAGTAAATCTAGAATTTTGTGTTTTTATTCTTAGGAATCAAACTGAATGGTTATTGTGAATTTCACTCAGTTGCCAGGATTGGAAGAAGAAAAGCCTTTCTGCAAAATTATTTGAGCCCCAATATTTAGTGGTTAGCCATAAAACTATTGTACTCAAATGATGCAGCTAGTCCAGACCTAACTCTGAAGCCCAGCCCCCAACTGGAACTATTTAAATAAAGTGACCTACACTGTTGCCCTGAGTACCACTTACACTACCTACCATCATCTTTGTCCATACTGATTTTTCGATGTATATCTTCTTTCATTTACCAAGGGAAAGATGTCTTTTCCAGGTAAGATAAGGTGTTTGGGGTGGGGAAGTCCCCACAGTGAAGCTGACTGGATCCCAAAGTTCTGTAATTTTTAAAAATTCACATACACATACATACACACACTCACAGGCCTATTCCACGAGGGTGGTTGAGTTGGGACAAGTTTGACTATTTGCCCTACCCATACCAATATTTCCCTATCATTTCAGATCCTGTTACTCATCTAACTCATTGTATATTCTTCCCTAATGGTGAATTCTTTTCTGAAGCCCTCCTAAAATCTGATTTCCCCAATTTTCTGTCAGTTAGGCATAGCTCTGCCAGGTAGGTGTACATATCTCAACAGAGTTTAAATATTTTTCTCCTGGGAGGCTCTTGGACCTTGTGAAAACCACCAGATGCAAATAGATATGTGTATGAAGGAATTCATACCAGTCCCCTAAAATCTCTAATCCTAATTTAAATTAGCACACATAGAGAGGAGAGTTGTCCAACTCGGCTGTCCAAAAGCATCTGAGTTCCACCTCCACTCAAGTTCCCTAGTACTAGCTTATATTTCACCACCAAGAATATGTGCAGAAGAATGGGATTACCTTCTCTCTTTTACCCTTTCTCACCCCATAGGAGGCAGATATTTTGTTTAGCATATTAAATACCATTGAACTATGGAACACAATAATATGTAGAGAAAAGTCTATTCATCTCAGAAGTTCCAGTGTGAAGAACCCGAAGGACTTCTCAACCCCACCTCACCCACCTCTTCCCCCGGGGCCCAGGGTAAGGACCTGCCATGACCACTAGGACAGAGAGACAGGTGAAACTTAGAATTCTCCTTCAGCTGTGCTTCTGGGATGGAACTGGAACCCCAGAGGGAGTTCAAAGGGATAGAAAAAGCTACAAAGAAGAGAGAAGACAAGATAAATGGGAAGTGGGAAAAAGGCAGTAGATGGGAATCCAGCATGTTCATCTTGCAAGGTCTTCTGATATCTGATATTTTTCTGCGTTTCTGATAAGTTAATGGGAAGGATATTTTCTTTCCATTTGCAGACTTCTGCATGTGTGCTGATAGTGTGTGGCTAATGCATACAAACACATTCAGAACACACTATCAGAACACGTATGAATCATAGCCATTATTGTTATTTCTTATTTCAATAGGTTTTTGGGAAACAGGTGGTGGTTGGTTACATGGATAAGTTCTTTAGTGGTGATTTCTGAGATTTTGGTATGCCCATCACCTGAGCAGTGTACACTATACCCAATGTGTAGTCTTTTATTCCTCATCCCCTTCACACCCATTCCTCCAAGTCCCCGAAGTCCATTGTATCATTCTTATGCCTTTGCATCCTCATAGCTTAGCTTCCACTTATGAGTGAGAACATATGATGTTTAGTTTTCCATTCCTGAGTAACTGACCTTAGGATAATAGTCTGCAGTTCCATCCAGGTTGCTGCAAATGCCATTATTTCATTCCTTTGTATGCCTAAGTAGTAGTCCATGGTGTGTGTGTGTGTGTGTGTGTGTGTGTGTGTGTGTGTATAACATTTTTTTATCCACTTATTGATTGATGGGCTTTTGGACTGGTTCCATATGTTTGCAGTTGTGAATTGTGCTGCTATAAACATTGCATGTGCAAGTGTCTTTTTCATATAATGACTTTTTTCCTTTGGGTACATACCTGGTAGTGGGATTGCTGGATCAAATGGTAGATCTACTTTTAGTTCTTTAAGGAGTCTCCACACTGTTTCCAAAGCGCTTGTTCTAGTTTATATTCCCACCAGCAGTGTAAAAGTGTTCCCTTTTCATCACATCCATGCCAATATTTATTATTTTTTGATTTTTTTCCTTATGACCATTCTTACAGAAGTAAGGTGGTATTGCATTGTAGTTTTGATTTGCATTTCCCTGATAATTAGTGATGTTGAGCATTTTTTCATATGCTTGTTAGCCATTTGTATATCTTCTTTTGAAAAATGTCTATTCATACCATTTACCCATTTTTTAATGGGATTTTTTTCTTGCTGATTTGTTTCAATTCCTTGTAGATGCTGGATAGTAGTCTTTTGTCAGATGCATAGTTTGCAAATATTGTCTCCCATTCTGTGGGTTGTCTGTTTACTCTGCTGATTATTTCTTTTGCTGTGCAGAAGCTTTTTAGTTCAATTAAGTTCTATCTATTTATCTTTGTTTTTGTTGCATTAGCTTTTGGGCTCTTGGTCATAAAGTCTTTGCCCAAACCAATGTGTAGAAAGGGTTTTCTGATGTTATCTTCTAGAATTTTTATGGTTTAAAGTCTTAGATTTAAGTCTTTGATCCATCTTGAGTTAGTTTTTGTATGAGGTGAGAGATGAGGATCCAGTTTCATTCTGCAACATGTGGCTTGCCAATTATCCCAGCACCATTTGTTGAATCTCGTGTCCTTTCCCCACTTTATGTTTTTGCTTGCTTTGTCAAAGATCAGTTGAATGTAAGCATTTGGCTTTTTTTCTGGGTTCTCTATTCTGTTCTGTTGTTCTGTGTCCTATTTTTATACGAGTTCCATGCTATTTTGGTGATTGTTGACTTCAAGTATAGTTTGAAGTTGGGTAATGTGATGCCTCCAGATTTGTTCTTTTTGCTTAGTCTTGATTTGGCTATGAAGGTTCTTTTTTGTTTCTGTATGAATTTTAGGATTTTTTTCCTAGTTCTGTGAAGAATGATGGTGGTATTTTGAAGGGAATTGCATTGAATCTGTAGATTGCTTTTGGCAGTATGATCATTTTCACAATATTGATTCTTCCCATCCACGAGCATGGAATGTGTTTCCATTTGTTTGTGTCATCTATGATTTCTTTCAGCAGTGTTTTGTAGTTTTCCTTGTAGAAATATTTTACCTACTTGGTTAAGTATATTCTTAAGTTTTTTGTTTGTTTGTTTGTTTGTTTCAGCTATTGTGAAAGGGGTTGAATTCTTGATTTTATTTTCAGCTTGGTTGTTGTTGGTATATAGCAGAGCTACTGATTTGCATACGTTGATTTTGTATCCTGAAACTGTAGTGAATTTGCTTATCAGTTCTGAAACTTTTTGGATGAATCTTTAGGGTTTTCTAGGTATACGATTATATCATCAGCAAACAGTGACAGTTTGATTACCTCTTTACCAATTTGGTTGCCCTTTATTTCTTTCTCTTGTCTGATTGCTCTGGCTAGGACTTTTAGTACTATGTTGAATAGAAGTGGTGAAAGTGGCCATCCTTGTCTTGTTCCAGTTCTCAGGAGGAGTACTCTCATCTTTTCCCTGTTCAGTATGATGTTAGATGGGTTTTATTACCTTGAGGTATGTCTCTTCTATGCTGATTTTGCTGAGGGTTTTATCATAAAGCGATGGTGGATTTTGTCAAATGCTTTTTCTGCATCTATTGAGATGATCATGTGGTTTTTGTTTTTACTTCTGTTTATGTGGTGTATCACATTTATTGACTTGCATATGTTAAAACACCCCTGCATCCCTGGTATGAAACTCAGTTGATAACGGTGGATTATCTTTTTGATATGCTATTAGATGTGGTTAACAAGTATTTTGTTGAAGGTTTTTGCATCTGTGTGTTCATCAAAGATATT